>NC_137281.1:111550000-112800000 GCF_054371585.1 Giraffa tippelskirchi
ATATAGCCAGAATTTGTGAGTGATTCACATTACTGTCAATTACACGCCCTTATTATGTATTACAACCACCAGGCAGCTGTCCAGGAAAACACAAGTCTGAAAATGCTTCTGTTTTAAGAAAATTAAATTCATGGTTGCTCCTCATGTGGCATGTGCAGCATCAGGCAAGAAGCTTTTACTTTCTTGCCAAGAAAAGGGAATGAGCCTTGTCTACTTCACCTGGATTGAACAGCCACTCTGACATCCTTGATACCAATGCCCAGTGGCAGGGCTTGGGTTGGGTTTCTAAATAGACATGTTTGTTTGTTTGTTTCAGTGTGTGTTCTAAAACACAGACTTGTGTTATAAAGCAGTGTTTCTAGTTATGTGTCACAGCAGTGCCTGTGTGTTACCAGAAAAGGCAGAGTCCATGACAGTTTAGGGCTCTTCTCCCTATTTAAAATTTGCCCTCTTTGTGGCTATGTTTCTTCAAATGTCTCTTTTTTGAAGTATAGATGAAGCTACAAATGAAAACACTACATTTGCCATTGGGCCGCTGTATAGTTTAGGGCATTCAGCTTTTATATGAATAAAATAAAGGCCCACTAGGGTTTGTCAAATGGATTCCTCCTGCGAATGTTATAAAATTTAACAAAATATTTTAAAGCATGCAGTTAAAGTTGCCCAAATTGTTTATGTATTAGAGAAAGCTGTGAGAATTACTTGATATCTTTCCAGTAGTGAGTCTTTAACTATATTTGTATCTGATTCATAGAATAGGGCATTTCAAATAATGAAATATTTAGTAGCAATGAAAGCGGCCTTCACTTGTCTGTGACCAGATACACTGTGTCTAAGTCATGTAAGCACATAAAAGAAATAGTTGAAAGACAAAGGATTGTGAGTTGGGCATAATCAGTTTCAATTCTGCCTTTGTTTAGATGCTGATTCAAGCTAAAACAGAAAAATAATTTGTTTAGATGGTTGATGATGTTTGAATATGAACTGGTAGTTTAGATGATGTTAAAAGATTTTTAAAATAATATTGTCAGGTAAAATAATGGTCTGGCAGGGGTTTTTTGTTCATTTGGTTTTGTTTTTCTTCAATCTCTATCAGAGATGAATACTAAAAATTTTATGGGTAAAATGACAAGATATCTAAGATTTACTTTAAATTGTTCCAGAAAAAAAGTCAGCTGGGGATAGATGAAATCAGAGTGACCAAATGTTTACCAGGGAGGAGAGCAGGAGTACATGAAGGTGTATTATACAATTCCATTTTTTAATAAACTGGAAATATTTTAATAGATTACTTTTTTTTTCACCTTCTTGTCTGGGACTTATAAGAAGATGATTTTTACATTGGAGATTTGATCACCTTGGAAAATTAAGGAGAAAGAAGTGACACTGATGAGCTTGTCAAATTCAGAAAGTTGATAATAATCTCTTAAAATCCATACATTGCTATAAAAATTCTATGTGAATCGTTATCATGCCTGTAAGAAAAATGGCTTTTTGTCTTAAGGCTCCCTCACCTTCACTTTAGGTAGGGAAAAGATATGAATGTTATACTGCTCTATTTAAAATGGATAACCAACAAGGCCCTGTTTTATAGCACAGGGAACTCTGCTCAATATTATGTGGCAGCCTGGATGGGAGGGTAGTTTGGGGGGAGAATGGATACATGTATATGTATGGCTGAGTCCCTTTGCTGTTCACCTGAAACTATCACAACATTGTTAATCAACTATACCCCAAAACAAAATAAAAAGTTTAAAAAAGAAAAAGATATGAGTGTTAGTTGCTCTATTTATAAACCTTTTCAATGGTCATAAAGGCCCAGATTTGAGAATTGAATGGATCAGAGTGTTTATTTGTTGGTCTCCCCTCCGGTATTTGAGATGTAGACAGTTTCTCAGGGAGTTAGAAAATGTTTTGTTCAAAGTCAGTTCCAATTGCTTTTACAGACGTGGAAGCAAGACTGGAACCCTTGGAAACCAGTACCCTTTTCGACACTTATCATGCTACCTCAATCTTGTCCTTAAAATACTCATTAACAATCTATTCTCTGGGGATCAAAGCAGTTTTCTAAATCCAGACCAGTGACTATGTGTCAGATGTTCATTCCAGGTAATGTGGCCCCAAATTATCTTTTCTTTTATTGAACACCATTTTCAAGTTGTACGATAAGTCCCAGAAGTGATGATGTTTAATTCTGTTCTTGTTAATGCTTTGCAGCAGATTTATAGCCTGTTTTTCCTCCTCTGGCTTTTCATAGACTTTCCGTCAGGAACAGGTCAATATACTCACAACAATCCAGGCTGACAGGAAGATACACTTAGCCTAGTGGTTCCACAGCACCCTCAGCCTCTGGTATAAAGCCTCTCCCAAGGCCTTTTGTAATTTAAGCTGAAATTCCAAATATCACAGTTGAAATAGGGATGTTTTTCTCTGACTGGAAAAATGGATCCTGTTTAGCATTTGTGGCCAAATTCTTTTCAGCACAAATTTCCCTGCTAAATTTCCTCTTCTTTGCATTGTACATAAGAACAGCTCGTTGGGATAAAGTAGAGGATCAGACTGGCACGTATAAAATAATGTTTACCCAATATTTTCAAGAGTTTTAAAAACAGAAACCTTCTAATTCCTAAAAACATAATTATATAAGTAGATGGGGAGATAGAAATATAGATAGATGTTAGTATTGTCTATGGAGAGACCAGCCACAGGGTTTGTGTTTTCATTCAAGAATTGTCCTGCCGTTACTGACCTCCTAATGTGTAGAAAGTGCTGGAGACAGAGAAAGAAAACACTGAATCTTTATTACTACCTCCACTCCCTTTTTTTTTTTGAAGAAGGCAGGGGTGCTGAGACAGAAAAGTACACAAATTTGAGTGTTTTGGAGACAAGTGCTGCAAAGAAAAGAGATGACATAGGACCTCCCCTCCCCCCTCAAAACTGGGGGCTCCTGGAAATCACTTGGGATGAAGATGTAGCTAAGTAACATTTCAGAGCATGAAGGAAGGTGAAGGAAAAACTGAGAGCATTCCAGGCAGAGGTAGATGAGCATTCGGTGCACGAACATGGCTGTTTGTCTTGTCCATGGGATACTTCATCCTGAGGATTTGAAAAATTCATTTCAACTTTTCCTTTTTTCCCCTCAAATTATGCCTACTAAAAGAATCTACTTCACTTTTTAGAACTCAAGATAACGATCCTGTAGAAGAGTCTATCTTTGGACAAATGAAAACACGGGAGTGCTTGGTTTCCATGACAGGCTCCCAAGAAGTTTTTAAAGGGTCCCTCCTCTAGCTCAGCATCTCAAGAATTGGCTTGTGGATAGAGGAAGGTTTGTTCCTTTTTCAGGCCTTTGAATGTAACATAATCTGATAGAGGAGTAACTCCTCTAGTCCTTCAGGGGCAAAAAAAAAAAAAAATCAGCGTCCCTTGGGTTTGCTCATGGAAATGTGGTCTGTCCCATTATCCAAAACTGCTTGTGGATCCCTCGCTGGTCGTTGTCATGGAGAGGGCCTCTTTCCTCTGGAGGGGTTGGCAGAAGCATCATTAGTTACAATGAGACCCACTGAGATGCCCATGTCCAAAATGAGAGGAGAAGGAGGGGAAGATGAGGAGGAGGAAGTGGAGGAGGGGGAGAGAATGAAAAATAGAAAATGCACAGGTAGCACTGGAGCTCACCCAGGGGCTTTTTTCATGAGCTGACCTCCAAGCTGGCAACCCATAGACAAGGCCTTTTACTTTGTTCAGGAAACTCTGGAGATTTGTGGTTTCTAATATTCACGGTACCATGTGCCAACCCACACAGCCAATTTTGCAAGCAACTAGTGCTGTGGACACATGACCCATATGTCTCATAAATCCCACTGTTCAGTGGCCGTTCTTTTGTTCTAATTATACCTAAAAGAGAGTCTCTAGTGGGTAATAATCTGTCTTTGCTAATACTTTGTAGTTGGGCTCCAAACCAAGAGCTTTCCTCTATCACAGCTTGAGTGTGTTATTTTTATTTTGAAACCAGCCACGACTACTCAGGAGGAGAGACTGTTTTGGCCTCCTTGGGTGATGGTCAGTGGATTTATCCTTACCCTTCCTTCCTTTTTGACCCAGTGCCTTCTTTGGTTTGGCTTTCCTGGGTAGATGGGAGGCACCTGCCCAGAAGACCTCATCCAGTGTGTGTTGTGTGGTCTGGCTCGGTTGTTCGCTTTTTCAAATCAGATACCCAAGTACGGTCTGTTGTGAAACCCTTAACTAAGTTATAGTCCACAGGCTTGATTTCAAGGAATCTTGAGTAAAGGAAGAATTTCACTATTTCACAAGTTTAATTACCATTATAGAAAAAACTGGGGGAAAAAAAAACTTTCAGGGGTCAGTGACTTAAAAGTTCCTTTTGAATCTGTACCACTTTTACAGAGCTTATCTCTATTTATTTTGTGTCATAATTTTAGATATAGATGTGTTATCTCCTCTGCTAGACTATAAACACCTTGAAAGCAAGGTTGCTCTCTATTTATTTTTATGTGCTTCAAACCCATTGTCCCATCATCAAATGATGTGAGGCAGACAGATGTGCATATTGGATTCAGGACTCAGAAGGCCTGGGTCCCATGGGCAGGGTGATCTGAGAAATGCCCCCAGGGCCTCAGTTTTCCTTATCTGCGAAGTGAAAAAGCAGGACTGGGTGATTCGCCAAGGCTTCTTCTCCCTTCCTAAATTATCATCTTCAGAGTCAGCCAGATCTTAAATTGGAAGAACTGGAGTTATTTTTAGTCTTTATCATTTATTATTTTTCTGTCCCTATATTTCAAAAGTGACTCATCTAAATTTCTCCAGTTTGGTAGAAGGTATTGATTTTACCTCTATGATAAATTGAAAAGAATCCTGAATGAGAAGTCACTGTAAATCACTATTATGATCACTAAGTATTAAATTCCTTAGAGGAACTATTCTACAATCAGCCAGAATTGTTTAATTCATTTTTCTTTAAATTATAAGACTTGTAAAAACTGAACAAGCGAGAGGGTCCCAGAAAAGCTGGGGTATATTATTATGGTCTGCAGCCCCTGTGGCCAAAGTACACATGGTGTGTTGGGGTGTCTGTGTGTGTGTGTGTCTGAGGTTAGAAGGTGCCCTCCTTTGCTCTTCTTTAGTTTATATGAGTAAAATCTGGTGGAAATGACTTGCAAACAGGTAGAGCATTAGAGGTGGTGGGAAATTGATGTCTGCTGTAGAAGGCTTTGGGACACATTTATACACTGGCTCTAAATGTCATTCATTCTACAGTTTTCTCCCTGAGAGCCTACTGTGTACTAGACTTTCTTCAAGATTCTGGTATTTGTATTATACAGTGTAGACATTGCCTCTTCTTCCTCCCTGTCTTCCTGGGGCTTTGGGTCCTTCAAAGCACTAAATAAGTTTTCTTTCTTTCTTTCTTTTGGCCATGCTGCACAACATGTGGAATCTTAGTTCCCTGACCAAGGATCGAGCCTGCACTCCCTGCATTGGAAGCCTCAAGTCTTAACCACTAGACAGCCAGGGAAGTCCTAAGTAGGTTTTCTTAAAGCAATTGACCTTTAAAGGCTGGTTATCACACTCCATGGCCTCCTGGACCTACTCCCAGGAAAGAGCTTGCTAGCCCTGAAAAGCTAATGCAAAACTGCCTAAACTCTGAGGTCTTGTCATAGATAACTGGGTAACCATCCACCCAGCTGAGCTTGAAGAACTGTCCTTCTCGTCCTTAGAAATAGGGGAATTTTTTAAGTCCTCTTTTTATTTGTTTATTTATCTTTATTTATTTTTTAATTGAAGGATAAAATTACTTGACAGAATTTTGTTGTTTTCAGCCAAATATCAACATGAATCAGCAGCCACAGGTATACATATGCCCTCTCTAGAAACAGGGAAATTTTTAAACCAAAAAAATGTTGCCATGACCTGGGCATCCCATTCTCATGACTTCCTTCACTTACATTTTAAATTCATTCAGTAAATATTCATTTATGAGTCCAGATTATATGCCAAGCACTATGCTAGACATAAGAGATGCAATAAATGATAGCCTAGTTTATTAGTTTCCTATTACTTCTATAGCATATCACCACAAGCCACAAGCATGGGACTTAACACACACTCATTAAAGTTCTGGAATTCAAAGATCTGAAATCAATTTCAGTGGTCAAAATCAGGCTGTCGGCAGGGTTAGCTCCTTTTTGAGGCTCCAGGGGAAGTCTACTTCCTGACCCTTCCAGCTTTAGAGCTACCTATATTCCAGGCCGTATGACCCCTTTCTCCATCTTCAAGACCAGCAAAAGAGCATCTTCCAGTGCCTTTCTTTCTGTTGCTCTGCTTCCATGGTCATTGTGCCTTCTGTATCTCTGACCCTCTCACCTACCTCTTAGAAGGAACCTTGTGATTACATTGGGCCCACCAAGGTAATCCAGAATGATCGCCCTATCTCAAGATCCTTAACTTAGTCACATGTGCAAAGTCCCATTTGCATCTAAAATAACACAGTCACAGGTTTTGGGGATTAAGATGTGGACATCTCTCGGGGAGGGAGGGCCATTTTTCAGCCTTGTGCAACAAAGCACACAGCATTTCTAACCTCAGAGATCTTAGGTTCTAGTTGCCTAGCAAAGGGAGATGGAGTATGTTTTTCATTTGTTTGCTTACTTGTCTGCCTGTTTGTTTTGATGCTTTATTCCAGTCATATAGTTTCAGTGGAATACATTTGGAAAATTAAATGTAGAGAAAATATGCCTATTAAATTCAAATTGTTTCAAGTTTTAAAATAAATCTTCCTCTTACAAAACTCTGCCTTGAAGATCGAACGTTAACGGTACCATCAAATATTTTAGAGTATAAATCTTAACTGTCACATTATCCATATTTCCAAGAGAAAAGATTGGAATCTTGATTTGCAAAGGAAGGAAAGAAGATTGCTCTGTCCTTAGCCAGTGAGAAACTTTGGTCAATGAGTCTTTATTCCGTGGCATCTTTGATTAAGATGATAGACATTCTAAATCCCAACTATCCACAGAGGCAGCATCCATGGCAGAGGAAGAGAAGCTATGCCTGCATCTTCAGTGTTGGCTGCACAGGTAGGGGTCTCCAGGCAGAATGGATGCTCCCATTGGGATTTTAATTGTCCTGAAAGTAAAGTACTTTGTAGCCTTCAAAGTTTGAATGTGAAAAATGATGTCTTTGGGTATCTGAAGCATGAATTATGACATTAGGAAATAAGAGAACTGTCTTGGAGGGGGAGGAATCTGGCCATAAATAGCAAGGAATAGTAATAAAATATCAGAGGCAAACGTGAAACAAGGTGCTAAGACAGAGCCCGAGAGGCAGATACAGTCAGACTCTGCACCGAAAAGCTGGACAGTGCCATGAAACCTCAGAGGCACTGTCGTGGGGTCACCTTCCACCTCTACCACCACCTTGGGGAGTATGGCTGTGGGCAGGCTGTGTAACCTTTCTGAGCTTCATCTGTTAAAGGCGGATGATAGCACTTAGTCAAATAAATAACATCGTGTGGGTACAAGCACCTGCTTCCTCAGTGCCTGGCTGATCAATGTGTGATCATTGTGTAACCATTATTTTGTGATGAGGGGGAGGCTGGCTTAGTCCTCCTCTCTTCCCCTGTTGCATGGTATCCTTTATCTTTTGTGGCCCTCCTCCAGTTTAAGGCTGCCCTTGACATTCCCTTTAGCCACCATTTGTAAGATCCACTTATGATTCACTTCCTATCCTGGATATGTTCATACACACACCCAAGCACAGGTCCACACTCTCCCAGAGGATGACCCTGTCTCTACGACTCATACCTGACAGCCAGTTTTCTAAGCAAACCCAAGAACTGGAACAAGGGTTTTGTCTTTGCCCAATCTGGTGGGATTTGTCTGGGCTCATAGGTCATTTCTCCTAGAAAGCTAAAAAATTCACTTTCAAAGTGGTTCATCACCTATAGAAATGAAAGCCCACGGTGTAACATCTCAGGTGAAAAATACAGTGTCACTCAGGTCGGGCTTACTGGCTGAACCCTGGTGATTATAGAATGAACTCTGTTGTTGGAAACCTGCGTGAGCGTCCAAGTCTGTCATCACTTTTATTGGCAGGTGCCATGGGCTCAGACAGTGCGAGGGCAGGATAGGAGAACACTGCTGGGCTAGTCCAAGAGAGAAACACAGTGGAGAGAAAGAGAGCAAGAGGCAGCGGACAGAATTTTGACTCTTCTAAAAGTGGAACTATTTGTATAGTGGGAAGTAATTAAAACGTATGGCCATGTGGTTTGTGTTAAATGTCAAGTGTTTCAAAATGGTTAAATATGTTCTGTGCACTTGATGGAAATGTGCTTCTCTACCAACTGAGTGGAGGGGAAAAAATGTGGGTGGGATTAGTTTTCTAGAAGGAAAATGAGAGGGAGAAAAAAATAATGTCATTTTACTTTGACTCTCCACTGGGTATTTTGAGAGGATTTATCTCAGCTTTTCTGGAAAGACGCATATACAAATTGTAGAACTGTTGAATTTCAGGATTAGCAGGGAAATTCTCAGTAGCCACTCTCAGCTCCCACCTCTACCCAGAATGTTCCACCCAGCATCTAGGTTAAGTACAAAGCCTGCAAGTGATGATGTTTACTTCTTCATCTCTTGTCACAGCAGCCCATTGTATTTTTGAGCCAATCTGGTTTTTAGCAGTTTCTTTTGTTTACTAACCAGGAAATCTATCTCCCTACAACCTCTCCCTATTGGCCGTAGCTATACCTTTCTTGGCTTCTCTGGTGGCTCAGCAGTAAAGAATCCACCTTCCAATGCAGGAGACTTGGGTTCGATCCCTGGGAAAAGAAGATCTCCTATAGAAGAAAGTGGCAACCCACTCCAGTATTCTTGCCTGGGAAATCCCATGGGCAGAGGAGCCTGGCTGGCAACAGTCCATGGGGTTGCAGAGAGTAGGATATGACTGAGCAACTAAACAGCAGCAGCATACCTTTCTTATACCATCAATTACCTTTAATAATTTTACGATTGGAAAAACTGGGCCTAAGATAGCTTAAGTAACTTATGCATTATTTCCTGGCTACAAATGACAGAACAAGGATTTAAATCCAGCTCTTTCTCACTGCCAGTCTCCTATTTTTTTTCCCATATGTCACCTAGCCTTTCAGTCTAGGTAAGAGAAAGGCACCCTGCTGTCTCACAGAAAGGACAAATCCTAAGGACAGAAGGAGACCTGAGTTCCAAGGAGGGAGGGATGAACCAGTGAGTGGAACAGTGATCAGGAACTCTGATCAGGGCTACACTTTCTTAAGCCTGGTCAACTGTGGTTATCTCTGTGTAGCTCACATCAAGCTATTGACAGCTCTCCACCTGGTGACATGCTAATGGTCCATGAAATTCTAGCCCTCAGGGCTCAAGCCTGATATTTATGGTTCCCCACATAAACCTAAAGTGGATTGTAAATTTATCTCTCTCAGATTTAGGTGACTAAAATGGCTGTTGGAAATTCTGGAAGGGATAGTCAACTTTATGGACATGTTGTAGCTTTAAAAAAGATTAGGGTGGGAGGAGGGTGCCTCCTGGAGTGGGAGCCTTCTTGTGTACTTGAGGGTATTGATATCATGGGAGAAGGGAGTCTAGGTAGGGGGTTCACATCAATGTCGTACTATAAAAGAGTTGCAGAGGTTGTATTACCAAAATATATCCTTCCATAATGAAAAAGGGGGGGTTTTTCAGCCTAGGTAGGAAGTTTTTTCTAAATTCCAGAGTAAGCCAAGTGGCTAATTACATAGTGAGGCGTGTATGGGTTGAGAGATACCTAAACAGAAACACCATGCTTGTGGAAGATTCTTTTTTTTTTTACTTTATTTTATTAAAGTGTAGATGATTTACAATGGTGTGTTAATTTCTGCTATATAGTTAGTAGTGATTCAATTGTATATATATATACACACACACACACACACACACATTGTTTTTCATATCTTTTCCCTTATGGTTTATCACAGGATACTGAATATAATTCCCTGTGCCATACAGTAGGATCTTTTTCTTTATCCATTCATACAATAGTTTGCACCTGCTAGTCCCAGACTCCCAATACATCCCTCCCTCACCCTACCTCCCTCTTGGCAACCACCAGTCTCTTCTCCATGTCTTTAATTCTGTTTCTGTTTTGTAAATAAGCTCAACTGTGTCATGTTTTAGATTCCACATATAAGTAATATCATGTTGTATTAGTCTTTCTCTGTCTGATTTACTTCACTTAGTATGATAATCTCTAGGTCCATCCACATGGCTGCAAGTGGCATTATTTTGTTCTTTTTATGGTTGAATAGTATTCCATTGTATATATGTACCACATCTTCTTTATCCATTCACCTGCTGCTGAATGTTTAGGCTGTTTCTATCTAGGCTATTGTGAATAGTGCTGCTATGAACATCGGGATGCATGTGTCTTTTCAAATTATAGTTTTGTTTGGCTATATGCTTAGGAATAGGATTGCTGGATCATATGGCAACTCTGTTTTTAGTTTTTCTGAAGAACCTCCATACTGTTCTCCATAGTAGCTGCACCAATTTACATTCCTATCAACAATGTAGGAGGGTTTCCTTTTTACCACACCCTCTCCAGCATTTGTTATTTGTAGATTTTGTTTTTTTCTTAATGACGGACATTCTTGACTGGTGTGAGGTGGAAACTTATTGTAGTTTTGCTTTGCATTTCTCTTATAATTAGTGACAATGAGCATCTTTTCACATGTATGTTGGCCATCTGTATGTCTGTGAAAGACTCATTCTTGCTGCCAAGTGGATAAACCTTACTGAGACCTTCTCCAGAGCAACGTGGGTATTTATGTGATTTTAGGTTTGCTTGTCCTTCAGACTTAACTCTTCTGAAGATAGCTTTTTAATCTCTTGCATCCCTGATGTGAAGTTGCACCATTTGGAGGATGGGACTTAAATTTTACCAACAAGTTCCAACATACAGATTTTAAGAAGAAATCTCTGTATATTTCCATGAAAAGGTGGGGACATAGTAACAATGACCAAAGTGTCAACATTTCCCTCTGTCTTGTGCCTACTCCCCAGTCAAAACTCTTTTCTAGTTCTTCTCCAAAAGTTTCTCTCTTCCCAAGGATAATATGCTTTTTAGGAAGGATGCAGTTAAGAGCTGATGTAGCATGTTGGGAAGACCTCAGGCATTAGAGGCAGAAAGACCCAGGTGTGAATCTTAGCTTTTCTACGTATTTATCGTGTGACTTTGGGAATCTCCAAGCCTCAATTTCCTAATCCATCAAATGGGGGTTAAAAACACTACCCAAAGCATGAATGATGCCAAGAACTAAAAGGTAATAGGTTTATAAAACAAGAATATTGTTTGCAAGGGATTGGCATTGTTCCTCTTTTATCCTGGAAGATCATTTGCTTGAAAATTCAACTGTCTACCAAATCCGCCTCCCCAGGGACCAGCAGAAAATTACGAGCTCTTTCTGAGTGGAAGCCTCCATGAGGGTTCCACAAATAGCCTCTGTCATCTCCTGGTTTCATCCCACAAGAAGAGACGTTCTCCTCACAGGCATGTTCACACCATGAGAAAGCCTTCTCGCTCTTGCTCATTGTGTGTGTGTGTTTGTGTGTGTGTGTGTGTGTGTGTGTGTAATTTCTCTCTCCGGATTTTGAGATATTGTCACCTCAAGGACAGAGTGGTGGTTTGGAAACAAATTCAAATCTGAATGCCTCCCCTCCCCACGCTGGAGTTGGGATGCTCAGACCTTCTTTTCTGAAGATACTTTGTGAGTAACCTGAAGTTGGAATGCCCTCCTGAGGTCAGTGTATAAAAGCCAGCACATAAATAGGAACTGAGACTGAAGTAAGCACCAGTGTTCTTGAACAACTTCAGTAGAGAAAGGCTTGTTTGATTCTCTCTAAACTTCCTGAAACCGAGCTGAATATTTGTTTGTTTTGTGGTGTGCTTAGAGCTCAGCTTTTTTTTTTTTTTAATGCCTCGTAGTGCATGGCTGTTGGTTTCTCTGTTTAAAAAGAAAGTGCCTTTTCTCAGTAATGATGCTCGCATTCTGAACTTGGCGATACCCACTTCTAAAGGCTACTTCATCATAAAGATAAAGTTCTGCTAACTCTCAGGTCCCAACAGATAAAGGATGTGGCCAGTTTACTCTGACTCGTGCTTACCTCCTGGAGTGTGTCATTCAGGGCGCACACCTAAAAGCGTGTGAACAGAAAGTTTCTAGATTTATTTTTACATTGAAGATTGGATCCCGCAAGGGGAAAACAATGTCAATGACTATGCAAAAATGACAAAATAGCATTCTGACCTTTCATGTGCCAGGGAAACAAAGGCCAGGTTGAGGTGAGTTTGTGATTCTCTTGCTTTTTGAGGAATCTACTGGTAATTAGTACTATTGTTTATTATTTTAGTATTCGTGGAACCTCAAGGCCACAGATGCTCAGTCCAGATTAGACAAAACGCTCAAGAAAACACCCAGGGGCAAAGCAGGGGGCTCATTTGCAGAAGATAGCGACAGAGGCAAGCTCTTCCTTTTGCCCTCCTTTCTAGTAGATGTGTATCGACATCATAAAAACCAAAATATGATGTCAAGCTGACAACTCCTAAGGCAGAATGTTCTGAAGTTGAAAGAGCTCATAAGTGGCATGTCAGGGCTAAGGTGCTTGGCAGGGCTTTCGGATACATGTAGAGTCTTTTTCTATACTTTGTCTCCAAAATGCTAATGTCCCCAGGTTTCTGGGTATCACAGGGCCCCTCAAAGTGTGTCACTTAAGGCCGTGACAGCAATGGTCAGATCTCCTGCCTGTGGCCTGTGAACACGGGAAATTTGCCAGGTGTCAGATGCAAGAATCTTATATGCCACTTTTTTTTTCCTGGAAGCAACTGGAAACCAACTGAGTGACACTTAAGTCCTTCACCTGCTGCATTACTGTAGCCAGTGGGTGTGAGCCAAAGTGGTACTAAGAAGGGCCCTCATCTGAACAGCCGCAAGAGTTATGGACTCTGGCTTGGAGCAGAATGTTATACGATGTTCAGAGTCATGGCAACTTGAACTTGGCAGCCGTATTTACTTCTGAGATTACGAGTGCCTCACAGCCAAGTGCACCTGTGATGAAAGTTGACCTCGGAGTGGGCTGTAGATTGAGAAACCTCTCTTTTATAACTAACAATTCATTTGAACTCTTTTACAGCTAGATGCTTAAGTAGCCGTTTAAGTGTTGGCATTGCCTGACACTGCTTTCCATCCTCCATTTCTTGAATGTAAGATATATATGTAGAATCACCGAGAGTTCCTCTCCTCCCAAAAAGGGAGGTTCTTAGAACTAAAAGTATGTTTCCAGAGTGTCTTTTGTTTCCATCATCCAAGTATGTAAAATGAACCTTATTTGAAACTGAGACCCCTTCGTGAAGTATAAGTGCCCCATGCAAAAGAGCTGTTTTTCAGAGGATTGTTAAAACCATATTTTGTGGCATACATGTTTCAACATATTTGCCATTCTCAGAACATGCTACATTTCCTCTCATGTGTCGTGATTAGCTGGTTTCTATGTTTATCTATAGCATGTGGTATCTTTCTATAACAGTGCTTCAGTAGAAATTTTTAACCTAGGCGTATGGGAGACCAGTTACAATGCTTTGGCTTGAAAAAAATTTAATATTTTCAATAGCCACATTTTCCTAAGAAGATGATCTATGGGTACCCAAAGTTAAAATTTCAAAAATTATTTTTGCATTTTCTTTTTTTTTGAATTTTTGTTGGAGTATAGTTGATTTACAATGTTCTGTTAATTTCAGGTATATAGCAAAGTGAATAGTTATACATATATATATATATCCACTCTTTTTTAAATTATTTTTCCATATAGGCCATTATAGAGTATTGAGCAGAGTTCCCTGTTCTATACAGTAGGTTCTTATTAGTTATTTATTTTATATATACTAGAGCATATATATCAATCCCAGTCTCCCAATTTACCCTCCTTCTCCTCCGTGGTGACCATAAGTTTGTTTCTATGTCTGTGACTCGGTTTCTGTTTTGTGAATAAGTTAATGTGTATCATTTTTTTTTAGACTTCACATAGAAATGATAACATATGACATTTGTGTTTCTGTCTCTGACTTACTTCACTTAGTATGAAAATCTCTAGGCCCATCCATGTTGCTGCAAATGGCATTATTTTGTTCTTTTTCTTTTTTTTTCATTTTCTTCAAGTGATCTTTAAATACATCTGAGAAATTGTATTAACAATCCAATAGTGATGTAGTCAGAGAAGGCAATGGCACCCCACTCCAGTACTCTTGCCTGGAAAATCCCATGGGTGGAGGAGCCTGGTAGGCTGCAGACCCATGGGGTCGCTAGGAGTCGGACATGACTGAGCGACTTCACTTTCACTTTTCCCTTTCATGCACTGGAGAAGGAAATGGCAACCCACTCCAGTATTCTTGCTTGGAGAATCCCAGGGACGGCGGAGCCTGGTGGGCTGCCGTCTATGGGGTCGCACAGAGTCGGACACGACTGAAGCGACTTAGCAGTAGCAGTAGCAGTAGCAGTGATGTAGTTAGGATATATATAATATTCTACTAACAGCAACCTTCTTTAAGATGTGTGTATATATTTAAGGTAGCGTATGGTTTACTGCGTATCAAACTTCCTATTTATCCTGACCATCTTCAGGACTGTATTTGGAAAACACCCTCATAGTCACCTGCATACACGTGGGACACTGTCATGCTTTCAGAAGTGTCTTCTCTCCTGTTCTCCCCATCCCCCCTCAGTCAGCCTCCTGTCAAGTTAGCCGATCAAAGTCAACATTATATCTTCCCCTTTGGCCCATGTTTTCTCTTCTCCTTATATAAGCCTTGGTGGCACCACAGCTGCTAGCGCAGCTGGCCGGGCACCTGCAATAGCTGTCCCATTCTTCTGCCTCCTCACCTGATCCCCATGGCTGACCCAACTGCCTCCTAGGGAGTGAGGCCAGGGATTCTGAAGACAGCCAGGGTACAGAGGAAGCGCTATGTAAATAATAGCCATCTTCTGGCCTGATCCCCTGGAGGAGGAATGGCAACCCACTCCAGTATTCTTGCCTGGAAAAATCCCATGGATTGAGAAGCCTGGAGGGCTACAGTCCATGGGATCACAAGAGAATCAGACATGACTGAGCATACATCCTATCCTATCCTATCCTATCCTTCCGGCCTGATTCTTTTCTCAACAACAAACACTGCATGCGAAGTTTGTTTGGGGTATATAACTTTGGAATCTTTTCTTCTTTCTCAACAGTTTTTGTCTTTGAATATCCCTAGTACAGCAATGGCCTCTGTGATTAAAACAAAAAAATGCAACAGGAATAAGTTTTTCAAGGCAGTGACTCAATCCATTGTTTTGGTTTGTCTTTGTGTCTCTCCTGCCTTCTTACTGTTGCCTCGGGATCAGTTGTTCTTTTGGTCAATCATTCAGCAATGGAAAAAAAAAAAAAAAAACCCTGGCAGTGAGGCTTCAGGCTCTGGCAGCAATGGAAACTATGTCTCTACTGAGGTCTCCAAGTGCTCAGAAGACAGGTGGGCATTTACGAAGTCAGGCAGAGTTGGGGGGTCACCTGTGCAAGGCTTCACAAGCCCCTGTCTTCTGGCTCAGGAACCAGCCCCTACGGATTCATTCACAAACTCTTGTGTACTATCGCTGAACCTTGTTTCTAAGAGTGGTTTGAGAGTGCGGGGACTGAGATTAAAGTTTAAGGCATCACAATACATCTGAGGGGCTTCCCAAGTGGCTCAGTGGTGAAGAACCCACCTGCCAACGCAGGAGATGCAGGTTCGATTCCTGGGTCTAGAAGATCCCCTGGAGGAGGAAATGGCAACCCACTCCAGTATTCTTGCCTGGGAAATCCCACGGACAGAGGAGCCTGGCAGGCTACAGTCCTTGGGGTCACAGAGAATAAGACATGACTTAGCAACTAAACAACAATACATCTGAGCATAAAGGAAACATAGAGAAAGTCCTTGGAGTCAGGAAAACTGAGGCCAATAGGTAGCAAACTGTACGCACGAAGTTAACAGTAAGGGTCACAGAATGTACTGGAATAGAAGAAATAAGTATGAGGTCCATGCCCAACCAGTACGAAGGGAGCCATTTAGGATGAGAATAGTAGTCACAGTTTTTGCTAGACTCTTCTTCCAGGTCATCAACATTTCCTACCGCAGCCTACTGAGCCCAAAAATAAATATGGGGAGAAAAATCCTTTGCATGTATGAAGCACTTTGTATTTTCTGCCTCCTTCTCAATCCTTAATTAAGCTTTCAAGCCACCCTGTGCAGCCGGTCATTACCACAGGGTGAGGATGAGGGAGTCCCACAGGAGCTATGTGACTTGCCTAAGCATACGAGCTAGACAGGCCAGGCAGGGTGAGACTTCCCAGTTTCTGATGCCCACACCCCATGTGTAATCCAGCCTCGTCACCCTGGGTCTTGGCTCAAGGAATAAACAAACAAGTGACTATTACAGTGCTTTTACTTCTGGGAGCAATGGATTCTTATTCAAAATAGAAACAAGGGGCAAGACAAATGGCATCTAATAGCAAAGAGATGGAAGAGGGAGTGGGACCACCACTCTCTTTAGGGGCTTGGAGTTCTGCTCTTTCTGAAGTTGTGTGTCCACTTGTAAGATTCCCTTTCTTACTTACATCACCAGGTTTTATTCTGTAAATGACCGATATGTCTTGCTGGGCTGTGGGGATTCAAAAGCGGTACCATGTGGTCTACTTGGTTGTACATAGGTTCAATCCCATGTGATACCATGTCATATATGGTGTACTAGAGAAAGACATGTATGGAGAGATGTGGAAAGTCAGAGGAAGAAAATGTCCCTCCCTGGGGATCAGGGAAGGCTTCACAGATAAGTGATATTTAAATAGAATCTAAAAAGGTGAGTAGGTGTGTGCTAGTTGGAAACAAGGGAAAAGAGCATTTGGGCAACTATGGTAGAGGTTTGATAAATCATGACTTGAGGATCCACCCCCAGATTTAAATCCTGTTCCCTATTACCTACAATCTAAAACTGAAATAGTAAGCTCAGCTCCCAACTGTGATATCAAATAAGCTCTCTCGGCCCTTTGAGACGTCTCTCGATGCCCTTTCCCTAGGCCACGTGGAAAGCCAAGACCTTGTCGGATCTCTGAAAATTCAAAGGTTTGAGAGCATAAGAGGGAGGCACCAGGGCTGTTTTCATGGTTACCTCTAGTGCTGAATTTCTGCTTTTCACTAATGCACTTCAGTTTATACAATGTCATTTAGGTACATATATGTGGACATATTTGTGTATGTATATATACACACATATATATCACATGCACATATATATACATAGACAGCATATTAAAAAGCAGAGACATTACTTTGCCAACAAAGGTCCATCTAGTCAAAGCTATGGTTTTTCCAGTAGTCATGTATGGATGTAAGAGTTGGACTATAAAGAAAGCTGAGCACTGAAGAATTGATGCTATTGAACTCTGGTGTTGGATAAGACTCTTGAGAGTCCCCTGGATCGCAAGGAGATCCAACCAGTCCACCCTAAAGGAAATTAGTCCTGAATATTCATTGGAAGGACTGATGTTGAAGCTGAAACTCCAATAGTTTGGCCACCTGATGTGAAGAACTGACTCATCTGAAAAGACCTTGACGCTGGGAAAGATTGAAGGCAGAAGGAGAAAGGGACGACAAAGGATGAGATGGTTGGACGGCATCACCGACTCAATGGACATGAGTTTGAGTAAACTCCAGTAGTTGGTGATGGACAGGGAGGCCTGGCTTGCTGCAGTCCACGGGGTCGAAAAGAGTCTGACACAACTGAGTGACTGAACCGAACTGTACTGGTATGTGAATATGTATATAAAATCCGCCCCTTAATTGATTAAAAATCTATTTTACTGGGGTATGGAGAAGGTATTGAGTACCAAGCAATAGGTTTCTTTCACAGAAACACAGGTAACTTCAAATTGACCCTTAGTGACCTTGTTATTGAAGCCTTCCAATAGCTGAAACACTGTAGTTTTTGGTTTTTTTCCACTTTAGCCATTTGTCACATGTCCTTTTCTCTCACCCCTTTGTCCTTTATCCCACTCTGTATCTCTTTCTCTGCCTCTCACTTACCCTGAGATCCCTAGTTATTTCTTTCCTCCTTTTCTTTCTCCTCTCTCCTCCTTTATTCCACAGTCCTGCTCAGTTCAGTGAAGTTGTCTATTGGTTCTTATTGCCCTCCTTGTCAAGGTCATGGCTTATCAGTGGATTTTTCCTAAACAAAGGCATTCCCTTTCCTAAGAGAAAGTTTGAATTATAGTGTTTATAATTTCTATCGTCTATGACTCACCATATTTCTACACAGAGCGTGGTCCCTGGCAATAAGTGGTCAGTCAATACATTTGTTCTATGAATTGATTAATCAATTAAATAGTACTTTGAAAAGGTCTGTCTTATCCTAGTATTTGACTCTACTGTCATTCTGCCCTGAATGCTAGATACAAGGAAGCTTTGCTGTTATAGTAAGATAGGCCCATTGACTGCCCACTGCATGGTAGTGTCCACCCATCATGCAAGCCTGGCTGCCTAAATATCCCAAAGGCCAAGTTTGTTAAACGAAATGGTTATTTGTTAAGGCCTGCAAAAGGGCCAAGGGTGGAAGGACACACACCAGTTGAAGCACAGGGTTTGTGTCTCAGGACAGAGGAAGAAACAAGCATGGGAATAGGAAAACACAGCAGTAGCATTTTTTTCTTTAAAGAAGAGATCAACTAGCAGTTGTGACATCTTGGGAATAAGGATATGCATTCACCAAGTTGCTGCATTTTTGTAAGTTTTAGATATTTTGCAGTTTTTTTTTTTTTTTTAAGTCCATCACTGTAAAAGGAAAAAGAAAAAATCCCATACCAAAGGTGGCAACTGAAAATGAAGTGGCCTTGGCTAACAAAGAGACATTTCAAAAATATGATGCTCTTCCAAAAGAGAGGCCTGTAGCCCCCCAAACAGGATACTGCTCCCAGGAAATTTTATCAGCAAGAGGCAAAAACCTCATTTCACATGAAATCTTTGTTGCTGGTAGTCTTTGTCTCTTACCATTGTAATGTGATTAAATCATTTCAGGCTCGTGATAAAGACTCCCATACCTGTCTACTGGGTGTTCCCAGCTCTTAAAAATCCTTGATGAGGGGCTTCCCTGGTGGTCCAGGGGTTAGAAATCTGCCTTTCAATGCAGGGGATACCAGTTCCATCCGTTTTGCTGGAAAATCCCACGTGCCATGGGGAAACTCAACCCACGTGCTTCAACTACTGAGCCCACATGCCCTACAGCCCACCCTCCACAACAAGAGAAGCCACTGCCCACTGCAACTAGAGAGTAGGTCTGCTCACTGCAACTAGAGAAAGCCCATGCAGCACTGAAGAGCCAGTACAGCCATAAATAAAAATAAATATATATTTTTTAAAACTCTTGGTAAAATCATCCTCTCCTCCCTCCCTCATCTGCCATCTACAGGGAACCTTGCAAAGGGCTCTAAGAAATTTTCTCAAACTAGTCCTGTCCCCAAGTCATTTTCAAAGCAGTGTGAAACTAGTTTTTCAAAATGAATCATTTAAGAAAAAAAAAAAATTCCTGATGGCTTCCCATGTATTCTAGTAACTTCCCAGGAAGGTGAGAGAAACATACAGACATTCACACAGCTGCTTTGGTTACTAATAAGTCTCAGAGAAGCCCATGTCTTGAGATTCTGTCCAAGTGGCCACACACTCCTGAACCTTCCTTCTCAGTTTTTTTGTTTGTTTGTTTTTTCCCATTCTAGAAGAGTCAGCGAATGATTTCACACCTTTTTGTTTAGCTGCTAAAAGCGAGACAGTCACTTCCCTCAGGGCTGCCTCTGTGGGTTCCAAAAATACAATGGGTTCATTTTCATGCTAAGTGGGCAAAGGCTCATGGGGGTTGCTCATGAAAGGCAAGGAAAGAAAGAAAGGAGAAAAGAGGGGTCAGGCTGGGGGATATCCCTGATGGGGGCAGAGGATCAGCTTCTGCCTAGAGTTACCGTCCCCCCTCCCCACCTCCACACCACCCCACCCCCCCAATCATGCCAGAAGAGAGAGATAAAGCCCAACAGATAGCTCTTAAGCTGCAAATTAAAAGGCGATCTAACTCAACCCTTAAACTCTTCAGCCTGATCTTCTATCCCTAAACCCAGGGTTATTTTTGGAACACACACTACTGTTCACCAAGAAGAAGAATCCTCTGCTTCAGCCTTCCAGATAAGAAATCTCTTGGGTAGGAAAAATAGCCAGTAACTTGCTTCCAGGTCAGAAAGTAAAACCATGGGTCTATGAAATTCTAGCTTTACTTTTGAAATTCAAAATCTCCTGGGCCTAAACTATTAGCCATAACAGACTCATCATGTTCTCAACATTACATACTAGAAAGAACATTATATGATGTAAATCACACCATATCAGGCCCAACTAGCTAGCCAGGAATTTGTGAAATGAGCTCCAGAAGAACTTGCCCATCTATAATTAGAAGAATTTTTGTAGGGCACTGCTGATAGTGGTCTGCCTGTCTAAAAGTTAAATATCCAGTGGTGGCACCTGTTCACTGTATTTCTAAGCAGGTCCTTGGGCAGACTGACTGTTAGAGATTCCTTCCATGGTTATTGTTGTTCAGTGGCTAAGTAGTGTCCAACTCTTTGCAACCCCATGAACTGCAGCATGCCAGGGTTCCCTGTCCTCTATCTCCGTGAGTTTGCTCAAACTTATGTCCATTTAGTCAGTGATACCATCCAACCATCTCATCCTCTGTCACCCCCTTCTCCTCTTCCCCTCAGTCTTCCCCAGAACAGGTTCTTTTCCAAAGAATCAGCTCTTCACATCAGGTGGCCAAAGTATTGGATCTTCAGCATCAGTCCTTCCAATGCATATCCAGGGTTGATTCCCTTTAGGATTGACTGACCATCAATCCTCCATTGATGGCACCAAAGTCTGCCTCCCAGTAGCTTCTACTCGTCAGTTCTAGACTTGTCCTAGGGCATGTACAGCATAACATCTTTTCATTAGAAACCTTCAAATATTTGACAACTATCAGACTTTGATTCAATTAGGCCTCATTTCAATTAGTCCTTCCTGTTTTCTTCCCCTACCAGAGTTTCCAGTTCCTTCCCTAGGATTGATCCAGTTTGCACAGTATCCCCCTTACAACCCAGGCCCAGAAGTAGAATGAATAACTCCCTGAACTGAGCAACTATGCCATATCTGCATCCTGGGCTCACCTGAGCCATTTCCTTTAGCAGATGTCATATGCTGTAGAATCATATTCCTTTTCAAGATCTGTGGACTACAGATATGCTAAGCCAACTGTAAATAGGATTGTTGGGAAAACTTTAATGCTACTTAAAGAAACACAGCTTTTAAGTAGTAGTTTAAGAGGATCTCTTCATATACAAATACTTGACATGCAAATTATAAGTCCTTCCAAATTTTTCATTAAAGCTCATACCCAAAACGCTTTGACTGGGTAAAGCTAATATGAATAACTATATGTTGGGTATTTGACAATTTCCTAACTACATTTCTTTAAAATTATTCTGTGATTCTGTCTTGCTGTTGAAGGAAACATAGACTCTTTAGAAATGGAAAGACACAGAAAGACTGTCAAATCCAGTCACAAACTTTTAGGAAGATATTTTTACCCCATTTTACATATTTATTCAGAATTCATTCACCACATGCTGAGTGAGTGTTCTGGATTTATTTGGAGATAAAAAGTATAGTCCTCTTCTTTCATGAAGTTTACATCCCTAGTGTGGGAATCAGAGAAGCCAAATTTAAAATAATTTCATGTAGTGATAAGTGTTATGAAAAAACAAAATGAAATACGGCTGTGATAGAGACTTGACCAGGGAAGACAAATTTTAGAAGGGAACACGTGACCTAACTGTTGGGAAGGTTTCAGCCACAACGGAATACGGAAGGAACTTCTTCCAAGCTATGGAAACAGCACATACAAAGGGCCTGAGGTACAAATAAACATGATGTGTTCTGGGGGGTTAAATTAGGCCAATATAGCTGGAAAATATTAATAAAAGAAGAAAGTGATGGCAGATGAAGTCAAAGAGGAAAGAGGTAGAAAGGGCCGGATCTCATGGAGCCTCGAATGCTGTGATGAGGTTTGGATGTTATTCTCAGTAAGAAGCCATTGGAGGGTTTCAGGTAGGAGAATAGCATGATTTAACCCGCAGTTTTTGAAAGTTCTCTCTGCCTGTTCTGCAGTGATGGACTGTACAGGATTTAGAAATAGAGAGAAAGTTGATAGAAAGCTGTTGACAATGGTCTTGGTGAGAGAGTGACTTGTACTAGCTTGGTAGCCATGGGGTTGGGAAAAAAGGGACAAATTCTGGATATACTTTGAAGGTAGAAACAATAGGATTTGATAAGAGAAAAACAAGCTTTTTTTCCTTTTAGGGAAGCTTAAATTATTTGCCTCAATTGGGATAAGGAGACAGGCACCAACAGAAGTTAGGCGATTAGTAGTACCATCTACTTTTTAAAACAAGTTACTGGTGTATAAATGCTTTACAAATGTTGTTCTAGTTTCTGCTGCACAACAAAGTGAGTCAGCTATATGTATACATATAGCTGCTCCCTCTTAAGCGTCTCTCCCACCCTCCCCCCAGCATCGCAGCCCTCTAGGTGATCACAGAGCACTGAGCTGAGCTCCCTGTGCTATACAGCAGCTTCCTGCTAGGTATCTATTTTACATATGCCTTGTGCTTTAATCCTAATGTTAATCCTAGTAAGACCATGAGATATTATTCTACCTAATATTTTATGTATTAGGACTCTGAAGCTCAGAGAAGTAACTCCAAATCAAACAGAAATTTAGATTAAGCCAAGACTTAAACTCAGGGCCATCTGACACCATATTTCATAACCTCATCCCCTTTTCCCACATTGCTTCCAAAGCAGTACTAAAGGAGGAACTTGAACACAGACTCCAGGGGAAGCACTCCTTCTGTATATCTTTTCTTTCAAGTTATCACTGTTTAATAAGGTCTTAAGCCAATACCATTGTTTGCTTTACATCCTCCCCCACAGTGTGTCCTTATATATTTAACCAAAACCTAGATTCCTTTCTCCCCACAACACCCAGGTCAGGGTCAGATCTTCTCTATGCATTTTAACGACCAGAGACATAAGCCCCGTGCGGGCTTCTCTTCCAGAGGAGCTGTAGCTGAAAGTTGCTTGTGCAACCCGATGACAACTCATCTATATTTAGCAGAAAAAGTGGTGGCAAGGATTTGTCCAGCTCAATTTTTTTTACACTTTCAATGTTCAGAATGTCACACACAACATCCTGAAAGGCACATTGGCCCTGACAGTATCTGAGTTGAAAGAAGCTTCCTCCATCTCCCTGGGTTATCCATCAGAAGCCTCGTTCCAAGAAATTACGTGGACATCCATGGTAGAGCAAACACCTTACATGCCCAACACTCCCCATGCCCCCCAAAAGAAGAGCTACTGGTTCTGTGGGTGCTTTGATGGCTTTTAAGTGTGATTCTAAGACAGGAAAACAAGCAAAAATGTTTAAGGGGGAAATGGACTATTACCTGATTGTTTATGTGTTGAAGAGATATGTACGGCACTTGATTTTTATTTCTTTTCAATGTGGCATGGAAAAGAAATACCATGTGCAGCTTATGGTTTAAGAACAAAGACAAACTTGCTTTGGCTGGGGGCCAGCAGGGGAGGGGGCGGGTGTGTGAAAAAATTATACCAGGTATTCTGAAGTGCTTACAACAACTAAATGATTGCCACCACAGAGGCTGACTAGCACTTATGCTTAAAGTGACTGATTTTAGGCTGAAGCACAGTTTAAGTTTTCTCAAGTGAGACAAAACCAGATATCATATATTGTCCGTGACTCTGTCCCCCATCACTGTTGGTCAACCAGAGATAATTATCTACTAATGAAAAGACGGAACAATTAAGAGCTAAGAAAAGAGGAAAGTAGAGACCATTAAAGAAAAATGGAAAATTTTAAGACAGTAAAAGAGCGCCAATTGCATCACAAAAAGGGAAATTACAAGGAAAATAAATTGTAGCGGGTCAGTGCTTACTGATAGTCTTCTCCTTTTTAACATGCAAGATGTATCAATCCTTGGTTGTCAAGAGAAAAAAAAAAAGCTACTGCAAAAGAATTCCTATTAGCTTTAGATATAGAAATTTTAAGAGGTAGTTTTTCATACCTTCTTCCACTCCCAAACCTCATTTTGGGTTAAATCTTATTCAGAGGAAAAGCACTTGGTTTGGAAATGTCCTTTCTCATTTTCACAAAATCTGTTCTAATGAGATGAGTTTTAGCGTTGCTGTGTCTATTAAGAAAAGAGGTGGAGAAACAGAAAATACACTTTTGGTACTATTGCACTTGTTGGCACTAAGTCTTCCAGTACTGTATTTTCAGAAGTTAATTAACAGACCATTATGAAGGGAAAAATAATTATGCAATTTGAGAGGAAATGAAAATATAATGAAATTAAAGAAGCAAAAAGTCAACTATACCTCTGTTGTCCTAAGATACTCACTGTTAAGCCTTAAAAACAAAAAATTATTTGGCACCTACCTTATAGAAACCTAGCAGGACCATCGGACTTTCTCTCATTTTTCATTTTGTGACAGTTTCTGGCAATTTTCTACAGATACATGGGTTGAAATCTTTACTGGTGCCCTAGAAGCAGAGATGATGTTTCAACATTAAACGTCTTAATCTCCTCGGTGGAAATTTTCTTCTCTTGAGATGAATAAAAAAATACGTAATTCTTCTTCTACATATTACTACTACTATGACTGTCAAGAAACTAAGAAAGTCCTTTCTGATATTCTGTGTCATAGCAGGAACTAACACTCTATCTTTTTCACCTAAGACCTAAAACTATAAAGGCAGCGATAGTCTTTCTCCAGTAATTTGAAACAGTCTTCTTTGTGCATCATCTTAGCCACCTTTTAAGTGGAAAGAGTCTAATGCAAAAGATAAAAGAACCTCAAAAAAGAAAAATTAGGGGTGGAGGAACTACTGGTAAGAGAATAAGCAAAGAAATCAGTAGAAAACCTGAAATGTAATCTTGCGTTTTTAAGTATAGTCTTGAATACGTGTATAGAGAATACATATAAAAACTGTGGGAAAAACAGTAAGTGGTGCCAGAATATTAGTTTATTAGGAAAAAAGGTATTTTTCCTCATGCCATGTAACAAATTAAGTTCTAGGTATATTTAAGAAATTCTAAAAAAAAAAAATAAAAAAAAAAAAAAAAAAAAAAAAAAGAAATTCTATTTTTGAAAAATTTATTAAATAACTAGAAGAATGTTATTTCTGCATATTTATCTAGTCTAGATGGATAAAATTTTTATATGCATTAAAGTAATGGAAGAAATATCATGGTAAAAGGCCAATAAATTGCAATATAGAGAAATATAAAATTTCTATACCTCAAAAATAATCAGAAGGCAAAAGCAAACTGGTAAGAAGATGTATTTTTTTTGAAAGCTAATAACTATAGTTTATAAAGTATTATAGTAAATCAATGAGAAAATGGACAAAGATCATGAACTGATCATTCACAGATGAGAAAATACAAATAGCTAATTATATACTAAACAATTCTCAGCCTCACCAGTGAATACAAAGTTAAGTAACAGGGACATGACAAAATAGCAAAGATTTTAAAATGACATTAATCAATGCAGCCAGAGCTTCAGGAAGACATTAATGTATGGTATTAATGTAAATTGATATAACCTTCCTGGTAATATGTACTAGAGACTGGAAAATGATATTCTTTGACCCCATATTGCTGCTTCTAGTAGATTGTCCTAAGGAGATAATTTGAAGTGCTAAGATTTGTGCACACACACAAAATATTTATTTAAGTATACCCAAGATGTCTAATATTAGGAAAATTATCAATAAATTATGATATACTCATAAGATAGAAAATGATATTGCCATGAGAATAATATTTAAAGAATGAATAATAGCATGAGAAAAACATTTTTGACTGATTGGACAAAATATGGTATGTGAAATTCTGTGTAAGTAATGCTCGGCTATGTGAAGAAAAAAAAGAGCATAGGAAAAAATACTGGAACCATTCCTAAATGTGGCTGCATGTGACTAATAAGATTTAGTCATGTTTGTGCATGCATTTTGAAACTTCTGTATACATTCAAACTTTCTACCATGTATATGTCTTAATTTTAGGAAGGAGAAATTGAACCTGAATGGGGTTCAGAGTATGCCACCCAAAACTTGCCACTCTGGCAAAAGGCTTATTTTGAACTGAAAACAACTGAGAAAAAGCAGCCACAAGACAAGCCCTGTGACCTCCTCATTACTACCAGGAAGAACAGGCTGATTCTTAACCTTCAGAGACAACTCTAGACTCTTAACCAGCCCAGAAACTGCACCAGAGGAATCTACATAACAAACTTTGCTAAAACAACCTTTATTTTCCATTGGTTTCCCCATGTATTTACCATCCTACTGTTTACCACCCTTGGAAATCTAAAACCCTTCTCCTTTGTATTGTCACTTCTCTATAAAGTTATTCGGAGAAGGCAATGGCACTCACTCCAGTACTCTTGCCTGGAAAATCCCATGGACGGAGGAGCCTGGTAGGCTGCAGTCCCTGGGGTCACTAAGAGTCGGACATGACTGAGTGACTTCACTTTCACTTTTCACTTTCATGCATTGGAGAAGGAAATGGCAACCCACTCCAGTGTTCTTGCCTGGAAAATCCCAGGGACAGGGGAGCCTGGTGGGCTGCCGTCTATGGGGTCGCACAGAGTCGGACATGACTGAAGCAACTTAGCAGCAGCAGCAGCAGCTATAAAGTTATTGTTCTTTCCTAAGATGCCATAGAATGTTTAGAATGCTTCTCAGGTGGCAATAATGGTAAAGAACCTGCCTGCCAATGCAGGAGACGCAAGAGACAAGGGTTTGATCCCTGGATTGGGAAGATCCCCTGGAGTAGGAAATGGCAACCTACTCTAGTATTCTTGCCTGGAGAACCCACAGAGGAGCCTGGTGGGTTTATAGTCCATGGGGTCACACAGATTCGGACACAACTGAAGCAACTGAGCACACACACACATAAGATGCCATAGAAGCTCAACTTGAGGCCATTCCTTTGAGTTTCTCATCACTGAGTATCCTATGTGTAGAGTTCAGAAACTTGTTTTTCTCTCATTCATCTGTCTTTTATCATTCTAACTTGCAGAACCCCAGCCATGAACGGAGATGGGTAGAGGAAAAATAATTATTCTCTTCCTCTATGAATTATCATAATAATGTTAAAAAGAATCGATGGTAGGCATCTTTCTTCAGCAATCTTAGATTGTGTTCTGCTTGAGAGTAGAGCCCACTGGATACTTCAGATCCGTAAAGGTACTCTAGCTATTGTGAGTCAGTTTACTCCAAAGGGCAGATTGCTAGGTGATTTGTAAGGTAGCTACTTTCTCTTCTTCTTCCTCAAGGTTTACTTTCCTCTTCTCTTTCACCCACACTTGATCTAAATAAAAGCCAGGGAATACGAGCAGGACACCCCCTCCCCCTTTCCAAGAGTGATGGGATGGGGTTGTTTCCATCTGTCCTTTCCAATCTGAGAAGAGAGACTTGAAAGGAATGAAAACACAGATTTCCTGTACAGTGAAAAGAAGTGGTCTCTGTAACGACCTGGGTGAACTTCTCTGCCCACCTTGTAGACCATATCTAAATATCTATAAACATGCTTCACCGGGGAGTTCATTTGAGAAACAGGCAGAGGGAACGTTTAACCTAAAAAATTTTATTTTGGTGTTTTAAAATGGTGACTCTTAGAGTGATAAACCCTGTGATCACTATCGCTATTAACAGCATTACAATCACAGCAAGAGCTGGATCTGAAAATAAAGGAACTGAAAATGCACTCAGTCATACCAGAGTTGACTTGGGCAGAGGAAGGGAGAGGAACAGGCTCAGTATTTTACTCCAGACAAGTCCAAAGTGAGTTGGTTTTGTTTTGTTTTTTTTTTTAGTTGAAATTAAAAGAAAAATGCAGATTGTACTTTGTCCATCTCATTTACTCTAACAATTTTAAGCATGTTTCTTTCTGAGGAAATGGAGGGCCAAGTCTCTGATTCATTTCTGTGAGACCACACAGTATCCCTGAATGAAAGTATCGCTGTCCAAGAAGCCTTACATGTTTTTGGAAAGCTTTATAGCTGGTTCTTTTCCCTTTAAATCTTGTTGCTGTATTCTGATTGCAGAAAGCATATTTTAAATGGATAGGGGCAAATGTAATTAAAATCTAAGTACACAGATTTGGGGTGTCTGGCCAGGAAAAAAAAGTCAGTGATTACAACTTCCTCCAGTTTGATTATATTATTCATTGTGGCTGTGTTTTCTTTATATCTAGAACACAGGAATTAGGAAAATCTAGCCTTTTCATCTAATTTTCTTTAGATTCAAAGCTCTCTTTTCTCCCCTCTTGCCAACAACAATAACCAAAAACGTCTAATTTATTTGAGTCAGGACTAAAAGACATGATTCACCACCTGCCATTGCAGGGAATGCAGGTTCGATCCCTGGTCAGGGAGCTAAGATCCCACGTGGCGCAGGGCAACTAAGCCCACATGCCCCTACTAGAGAAGCAATACAGTGAAGACTCAACACAGCCAACACAGAAAATACACACACATATAAGTTCATTTGTTAAAAACATATGATATTTAAAAAAAAAAGACATCATTCAGCCATATGCCACCATCACCCTAAGATTTCGTGTTCACCCTGCACATTATTCTCACACTTGGTGGTTAGGAAGAGAAATACATGGGAAGAGTGTAAGCTAACAGCTCTCCTTACACCGCAACGTGAGGGCCACGGTTATTTGAACCCCTCCACCTGCCCTGAGGCAGCCCCCATGTGCAGAGTCCCGGCCACAGCAGCTTGGCCCGGGTGACAGAAAACATTCAAAAGCAGTAGAGAGCCGGCCACACTCCATGGGTTTCATTAGCTTACTTATTGTGTAGGAGGGAACGATGTCTGAAGGGCTGCACACTCGCTAACCAAAATGATCATCACTTAGAAACAGCAAGAAGTTAGATGTTTATCAAGTACCTGGAACCAGAGCTGCCTTTCTGTGAAACATCAGTGTGGAATCCAAGCCAAGATCGCGCACTTCTGTTTGGCTGCGCCTGAAAGAAGTCATCATGTCAGAATTAGTAAGGCAAACAACAAAGAGAGGGGAATGAAAACAAGCTGATATGGAAAAGGGCTGGGAGGAAAATACCTGCGCTACAGTAATTACAGAAGAGCTGAGATTGAGAGGCTAAAAAAAAAGTTGGGTGTATTTCTCTCAGAAAGACAAATGTCTCGAACACAGAAGGGGTATTGAGTTTCTCAGGTAGGTCAGGAAGAAGACGGTGGTTAACAGGGTAAGCTTATTTGTGGGCTTCCCTGATAGCTCAGTTGGTAAAGAATCCACCTGCAATGCAGGAGACCCTGGTTCAATTCCTGGGTTAGGAAGATCCCCTGGAGGAGGGTTAGGCAACCCACTCTAGTATTCTGGCCTAGAGAATTCCATGGAATAGTCCATGAGGTTGCAAAGAATCGGACACAACTGAGTGATTTTCACTTTCAATTATGAGGTGATGCTTAAAATTCGGATTGAAGTTAGTTTCAATGGAAGTGCATGTGTTTTTTATCTTTGGTTTTTACTTAATATGAAAGTAATAAAAAATTATTTTACTTGTGAAAGTGCCATCATCACAGGAAAATATAATGTATAAAAGGCCCTCTATCTCACTGCCCTAAAGCAGAGATTATCATTTGTTAAAATGAGGGGTAAAAATATTTTTCATGTGATTTGTAGTATATGTTTTAAAATAAAGCTATGGATAGTTATAAAGTGAGAAATATTTTTATGATAATATCAATTTTATCAAGTGGATATATAGAATCAAAAGATACCAAATAACCCTATAACTAGAAAAATAAAAGTGTATCAAAATATTTTAAAAGTTGGGGGTATTCTTCATGTTTTTAAATATATGCTAATGTATATTTCAGTGTGTGTGTGTTGTGAGTTCAGTGTCTACTACTTTGACTCCAAGAGACCCTAAAACGTTTCCAACTTTCTAGCCATGAGGAGAAGGAAAGACTATCTGAAGATCATTGGTAAATAAGATTTTGAATCTCTCTGCGGCTTATGAAATTGAATTTCAGTCCTATTTAAAGAAAAGTTCCTGTGGCAAGAAGTCTTCATATGTGTTTCTCAGGCAGGAGAAAGACAGAAAAAATTACCCACAAGACTTGGATTGGGCAATTGATTTTAATCGTGGTTTCTATTAATTGCTCAGCAATTTCAGGCAATTCTCCATGTTCATACCATCCTTTTCCTTTGTGTAAAATGGGAAGGGTGATGGAAACTCTGAACTTGGGGACTCGGTCTCCCAGCACTGCTACCAACTACACCTGCCTTTGGGCCAACTCTTCTCAGCCAGGGTCACCACTCTGCCAGCTCACAGGAGCCAGGAGGCTTCATTACCTGTGGTTTCAAAGACCTCTGAACTCTCTTAGGAAGGAAGCTGTTGAAGTTCAATGTCATATTATCCTTTTCCTGAAGCATTCATTTTAGAGAGAAAGAGAGAGGAAGAGTACATACCATGTACTATGCTCCAAAGGAAATTTAGAAAAGGGTTTTCTATACCTTTTCACTTGAGAAAATGCTTCCTGGTTTGAGAAAAGTTACAACAGACTCCCATACAAATAAGATGCTTCTCAGAAATTAAATCTTAAATTAGCTATTAATTTAAACTAGTCGAAATCCAAATGGACTGTGTTCACCTTCTCTTTCCTTTACTAAAAGTTGTTCTGTGATTACCCCCATTAGCACAAACCTGTATGATGTGCAGTATTGCTGCAGGTTTTATGCTCCTATGGCATACCTGGTACCACACTGTGACAAAGTTTCCACAAATCTAAGGATGGGTTCTTTGGAAGCCTGCCAAATTTATTTAAGAACTTTAATTCTTCTAAGAGTGCATAGTTCCTACTTTGGAAATATTCAAATGTTATTTTCTTTTGTGAATTAATGATCATTGAAGATGGCAGCTGTGGTATTTTTAACATTCTTATTTGATCAAAGTTAAACTTGGCAACCATATATTGACCTTCTCACAATTTCACAATTTCCTTTTCTTTTTACATTTTACTGCTCTGCAAAATCCAAACTCTGGAAAACATCAGTCTGTGGCTAATTCTGTCTATATGGTAATGGGGAGAATGCAGATAATCACCATTTTCAATACGAAGTATCAAATTCCTCCCCTAATAAAACATGAGTTGATGGTAAGTAGGACACCCAATGTGCTTGAATTGTGTATTTCTCTCCACCCTCTAATGGAGTTCCTAAAATTAAGCCATAGAAAGATCAGAAAGGAGGAAGCAGAGGCAAAAATTATCTGAATAATCAATAAACTGGCTGAGTAATGGACCTAGTGTTGATGAATAAAATCCGACCTATACAGTGTTTGGAACATACTTACATTAAAAATTTATTCAAATTTATTTTGATTCAAGTCTAACTGAACATTCTGTATTTTGTCTGGCAACCCCTCACCCAATAGTATCTGACCCTTTAGAAAATACATAGGAAGTGAAATCTGACTTTAAGTAGCACATACCTATAAATGACTATTGATGAAATACACCTGAGTGGCTACAATTTTATGGTTGTCTTTATGTTGTCTAGTTTTCTCATCTAAATATGGAATATTTAGATGATTGGGTTTTTTATAAAACACAACAACCTTCAATTTAATGCAGAGGAGAGTGAAGCACATTAACTTGCCCCCTGTTGGCTTACCTTGCAAATGAGCTGATAACCAATGTTTACAGGCAGGTTCTGCCAAGTCACCTCAGCTACCCACCTCCAAGCTGACAGTTCAGGTGCTGCAGAGTAATTCCCTTCAACCCTTGTAGTGTTTCGGGATCTGAAAGTTTGTATGTGGGAAGAGAAGCAGAAAGCCAAGATCCCGCGAGGCCCGCAAGGTGCTCTTCCATTCAACACGCAGCCGACATCTTCTTTGTTTCTTGTTTTGCCCTCTGATGTTAAAGCTGATACAAAGCTAGAAACACTACCTTTGGAAATAATGTCATTTGCAGCAACATGGATAACCTAGAGATTATCATACTAAGTGTAGTAAGTCAGACAGAGAAAGACAACGTAAGATATCACTTATATGTGGAATCTTAAAAAAAAAAAAATACCAGTAAACTAATATATAAAACAAAAATAAACCCATAGACATAGAAAACACACTTATAATTAGCAAAGGGAAAAGGGGAGAGAGGGATAAATTAGGAATTTGGGATTAACATATACATATTACAGTATATAAAATACATAACCAACAAGGACCTACTATATAGCATACAGAATTATACTCAGTATTTTGTAACAACCTGTAAGGGAAAAGAATCTGAAAAATAAATACATATACTTACATATTTATATATATATATCTGAATCACATATATATCCAACATATATATTTATATATATATGAATTACTGTGCTGTATGCCTGCAATTAACACAACATTGTAAATCAACTATACTTCAGTTAAAAAATAAAATTAAAAGAATTAAACTCTACCTTTTTTCACCAGACTACCTGGCAGTTGTGGAGTTCCCCACCTTACCCTGAAACAAAAGTAAAAAAACTGTCCAATAGTGCTAATAACCTGCCTGCTAATATCTGCAGGGAAATTTACTTTCCATCTGCAAAGTCGACGCCTATTTTCTGTTAGGGAAATGAACTGATACAAGCTGGAGACTGGCGGGAAAGCAAGAGTCCAGGCCAGATACTTGGTGTGCATTTCATTTAAACGAATGTGAATGTGAAGAGTGCTTTGTTTTGTTTTTTTCCCCCTGGCCACCTCAAGGCTGTTGTAGAAGTAACGTATGGGGAAAAAAAAAACTATATAGTGAACAGTGCTTGATATATTTGAATATATTCAAATGAATGGAGAGTGAAACCCAAAATGTAGAATCAGAGGCAATTTTGTGGTCAGTCTCCAGGTGGTTTGCTGAGGGTTGGGATAGGAAAGGTGAATTAGAAGGTCCCATCCTGGCCCCAAAGCCATCTACCAGGTGAGTCTGGGCAGGTCATGTTGTCCTCTGGACATTGGTTTCTTTCCTGCTCAAATGAAGGCATTGCAGCAGTTAATCCTTGCATTCCTTTCTACCCCTGATCTAGAGCGATACAGAGGAGAGGAGAAATTCCTGCATTACAAGTCAGTGAACAGGACTCATCTGCTTACCTTCTGGGGGTTCGAAGGCTGCCAATTTAAAATGGCAAAGACACGTTGCTTAATCTCGTGTTCTGACCTTCAGAGGCAGAAGTGCAGCCATTCTTCATGCCTTCCTCTGCCCACTCCTGCCTTGTCGGGGGAAGATTGGTTGCGTTCTTGGTCCTCCCAGGGACCCCATGAGCTCTGTCACCGACAGTCCCTCTGGACTTCCAAACACACAGGTCATCGTTATCTTTCTTTTTCAGCGCTGTTACTTGAGTTGGATGAGAAATAGGCAGAGTTCAACCACTGTAATTATTTATATAGGTATACACAGACGACACATACTGCTTTAGTTTCTAAATCATACTCTGGACTCAGAGTCTCTTTGCCATATACTTTCTAGGCCTTTTCCCACTGGTCTTGTTCAGAATCTGTGAAACACGGCCCTTTGGTCAGCATTTGAAAATTGAACTCATATGGGAATGTGTATACTTTTCAAGGTAATCAGCATATACTCCAATTCTGTCCTTTGTAACCATGTAGAAAACATGGTGGAAGTTATCCAAGATTTCAGTGAAATCCTTTCTGTCCTGAGTCCAGATGCTCATTGATTTCCTCATGCTTCCACAGATGGCTGTCCTTTTCTAATACTAAATCCTAGAGCAAAAATCACAAGTCTTCATCTTCCATGTTATATTTCTCACCTGGGAGCATTGATGTGAGTCCCCTATTTTTCTCTTTGGGCTCCTTGGATTTATGCCAACACCAGAGCAATTAAACCAGGCACCCCATTTGCCTTCCAGGAGCTTTTGTGTTATTCTCATTGGTGGGGTGCATTCTCAATTTGGACAAACGTTCCTACAGCCCCCAGCCCTCCCTTGACCCCACTTTTTCCTGACCCTCTATTTTTTTTTTTTAATGTGAACTCTCGTTGGCCTTCCCAAGATGGAAAATCACTGGATGGCCTCTACCTCTTTGCAGTCCACACTTATTACACTGCTGGCATTTGCCCAAATTATGCCATCCCTTCAGGATCACCTGACACCATTGTGATCAGTCTCATAAGCTGACAGCATCCCACTGCCTACCCAGGTCGTTGCTCCATCCCAGTGCCTCTCAGGGCTCATGGATTTTCCCACTGTCTCATGTTTGACTGATTCATCCAACATCAACCCTTTATCAATTCAGCAAGATAACTTGAGTGCCTCTCTCTGTGGGTTATGTGCTCTGCCAGAGGGAATTAAAAAATGCAGTCCTTGTCCTCAAGGAGCTTAGATTCCAGTGAGAGAGACAGTAAAGAAATAATCATTATACATGTTGACAAAAGCTGTGAAGAAAACAAGGCTGCTGAGAGAGATTGGTGAAGCCTGTTTTTAAATTTTTATTTATTTATTTATTTTTGCACTGGGTCTTCATTGTTTTGCACAGGCTTGCTCTAGCTGCAGTGAGCAGAGGCTACTCTTCATTGTGGTGGCTTCTCTTGTTGAGGAGCATGGGCTCTAGGTGCTTGAGCTTCCGTAGTTGCAGCACAGATTTGGAGCATATATTTGATAACGTGGTCTGCAGTGAGAAGCCAGCCATGAGAGGAGAGGGGTTGGCATTGTCTTCCAGACCTTGGGCTCAGCAGGTAAGCAGACCCTAAGGCAGGAGGGAGCTAGGGCGTGTTTGAGAACTGAAAAGGGCCTCTCTAAATCCTCCCTGCTTTTCCAGTCCCTTCTTTCAGAGATGTCACTGGCTTCACCCACTCAGGCTGATTAATCCATCTTCTGAGCTGCCAAAGGTCATTCTCTGTGGCTCTCCTCATTTAACACATGCTATCTTTTGTAACTGAACTGTGTGGAAGATCTTTACAACACTTGGGTTCCATATTTCATCTCTCCATGAGCATTGATCAAGATTCCATTTCTATCTACTGTGCTAAAGAAACAGCTGAATTCTAGTCAGTTCATTCACCATTAAATCAAAAGCCTGGTCTGTGGTAGGTGATATATTCTAGATATTTTGCTTAGTGCTGGTGTCTAGAAATAAAGAAACCCCAGTCTAACCATGAGGAAAACATTAGAGAATCCCAAATTGAACAACATTCTACAACACACCTGACCAATATGCCTCAAAATGGTCAAAGTCAGGGCTTCCCTGGTGGCTCGGTGGTAAAGAATCCAGCTGTCAATGCAGAAGATAGGTTTGGTCCCTGGTCTGGGAAGATCCCACAGCCTCAGGGTAACTAAGCCCTTGCGCCACAAGTGCTGAACTTGTGCGCTAGAGCTGGGGAGCCACAACTACAGAGCCAATGTGCCGCAAGTACAATATGCCCAATGTACTGAAACCCAAATGCTCTAGAGCCTGTGCTCTGCAAGAAAAGAAGCAACCACAATGAGAAGCTCGTGTACCTCAACTAGAGAGTAGCTCCGGCTCACCGCAACTAGAAAAAAGGCCACGCAACGAAGACCCAGCACAACCAAATAAATAATTTTTTGTAAATTGTCAAGGTCATCAAAAACAAGAAAAGTTCAAGAAACTGTCAAAGACCAGAAGAGGCTAAGGAGATGACTAAATGTAATGTGGTACTTGGATGGCATCTAGAATAGGAAAGATCATTAGGGGAGAAACTAGTGAAATCTGAATAAACTATGAAAATCCGTTAATAGCAACCATCCGGGAACTTCCCTGGTGCTCCAGTGGCTAAGACTCTGTGCTCCCGATGCTGGGGTCTCAGGTTCCATCCCTGGTCAGGAAACTAGATCCCACATGCCACAACTAAGAGTTTGCATGCTACAACTAAATATCCTACATGCCTCAATGAAGATCAAAGATCCTGCATGCTGCAACTAAGACCGAGCATAGCCAAATAAATAAATATAAATAAGTAAAAAACATTAAAAAAAAATAGAAACAACCTAATATTGATCCCTTAATTATAGTAAATATACCATTGTAAAGCCAGATGTTAACGATAGGGGAAACCAGGAAAGGGGTATAGAACAACTCTCTGTATTATCTTTGTATCTTTTTTATAAATCTAAGATTATTCTAAGATAGTTTATTTAAATTCAAAATAAATAATCAAGACATGGAACCTGTCTTCTGTGAGTTTACACTAGAATCAAGAAAACACACTTTTAAATAAACACTTGCAATATAGCTAATAATAAAATTATGTACCAAGTACGGAAGTAGCCCAAATGCAGCCATGATTGTCACTAAGAATTTAAGGACTGATTCACTGAGGAGGGAAATGCCTGGAGCTGGGTTTTGAAGGATTTTTGGAGTTTGAAGAATGTAGAAGGCAAGCCTGGAAAGGTCAGCGTGAAATCCTTTCAAGCAGTTTGGCATTGACAGAAGAGAAATAAGGAAGAAAAGAGAAGAGCACCACTTGGGTATTTGCTGACCAGTTTTGGTAGAACCGTTGGTAACCTCATTATTGGTGGCTCAGGCTTGAGCATTATTGTCCACCAGAATTCCCTCCCATTACTCTCCACCCAACTGTGCTGGCCATCTGCTTGGTCATCTTGGACTCTGAAGTTCACTGGACCAAGTTTCGGGAGGTGGATAGAAAACCAGGAAAAGACAAGAGTGCAGAGAACCACAGGAGCTGTAACGTAAGGACAGACAAGAGCTCAGTGGTCAGGCATGGTTATTTTCTCCTATCTGGCCAGGCCAGAATGTCTGCCACGCCCATGACTGCAGGTCTAGGAGACAGAGGGTGAGTCCATGGAGAGCAAGGCCTTCGTGCTTCGTTGGTGCTGCACCCCCAGTGTCCCTGTGCCTGGTTTGAGGTCAGTTCTCAGAAAAAGATTTGATGAGTGAAAGAAAAGACTTAACCCCAAGCCCTCAGCCACAGGGAAATGAAGCAGAATGGGAACCTAACCTGGGACAGCCCACCCTCGAGTCTGGAAGTGGCTGACCTCCAGTGGGGATGGTTTCTCAAGTCGTCTCTCATGAGACCAGAACAAGGTGGTCCAAGAAGAGGAGGCAGTTAGGAGGCAGCTGAAGCACAGAGGAGAACTGGAGGTGGAGAAGGGTGTTGAAGGACCATGCTCAAAGGGCTTGAGAAAGCAACATCAGTGAGGGAGCCCAGTAGATAGTGAATAAACCAACTGGTGTCAGAGAAGAGAAGCAAACATACAGGGAGAAGCCACGGCCCTGAGAGATGCTGTGCTGCCCAGGGCAGTGAGACTGGGTGAGCGGCAGATTTTCCATTTCCAAGGGCCCCATATAAAATGTAAAATGGAGGTAATTACACTGACAGCATCATGGTTTGTAGTGGGATTGAAGCGACATTATCTGCACAAAGCTCCTAGCACAATGCTTGGCACGTAAGTGCTCCATATTTATTTTTGAGGTCATTGTTATTTTATTGTTCTTATTAGATTCTCAGGAGAACAGAAATCTTATTACTCCACATACAGCCTTGAGATGAGCATCCCCTAGCCTAGTGCGTCTTTGTTCCAAGGCTGACCCACCTGAATTGAGCTGTGGGCAACCAGGGAAGTCAGGTGTTGAGAGAGTTCTGGAAATACATCTTACCCAGCCCCACCCCCAGAAAATGGTAAAAGGTTCATCTTTTTACTTCGTCATTTAATCAGTGGTTTCACACACATTAACACTGTTGATTTCATTTTTTTTTGAAAGGGTACATGATACAATATTTGAAAGCATGTAAAGTTGAGGTGTGTGCATGCTTGGTCACTTCAGTTCTGTCTGAATCTTTGTAACCCTATGGAACATAGCCCACCCGGCTCCTCTGTCCATGGGATTTCCTAAGCAAGAATAGGGGGGTGGATTGCCATTTCTTACTCTAGGAGAACTTCCTGACCCAGGGATCGAACCCATGTCTCTTACATCTCTTGCATTGGCAGGCGGGTTCTTTACCACTAGCGCCACCTGAGAAGCCCCTCAAGCAGAGGTAAGCCCTATCTTTTAGCCAGCTATCAGTTTCTTATGCAATCTATTAGAAATAATCCATTCTATGAATATATGAGCATGATGAGTCCAAACATATGTACTCAAATATATTTATACACACACAAACATACACTGTTCTACATATTGGTTCTTAATTAATGCTATATCTTTTTTTTTTTTTAATTATCTGTACTGGGTTTTAGTTGTAGCATGCAAGTTCTTAGTATCAGCACACAGGATCTAGTTCCCTGACAAGAGACCAAACCTGTGTCCCCTGCATTGGGAGCACAGAGTCTTAACCACTGGACAACCAGGTCAATGAACACTACATCTTTAGAGCTAATTCTGTAGAGTCCATACAGAACTGCATTATTCTTTTTAATGACTGGGTAATACTCCATTTTATGGATATACCAGAAATTACATAATCCCTTACTAATCAACTAAGTTGTTTCAGACTTGACTGATATAAACTGCTGCGATAGCTTCAAGCATATGCCATTTTGTATATATGCAAATAGATGTACATGATAAATCCCTGGATGTGGAGTTGTTAAGAAAATGGGAAAGATGCATGTGTAATGTCAGTTAATACTGCCAAGGGGTCCTCCATAGAGATTTTACCATTTTACATGCCCACCAAGAATGTATGTGAGTGCCTGTTGCCCTACACCCTCACCAACCAGAATGCATATGTTTTTTTGTTTTGTTTTTTCTTAAAAAAGGATCTGGTTTTGTAGCAAATATAAACATATGAGCAAAAGCCTTTTGCCCAGCTTTTTTTTTTCCTGGAGCCCAGTCTGTCTCTCCGAATGTCTCTCTCTTCACTGCTCCTGTGCAGATATGTACATGCACACAAAGCCTTGCCCTTTCCCTGCTACAGTTTGACTTTAAAAGCTTTAATTCCTTCTTTTTTCATATTGTAGTGGGTTTTCATCTTTGGTGGTTTCCATTTGCAAAAAAAATAGAAAGGTAATTCTTGGGCGAGTATTTTCACTGAGTCCCACAGTCCTCAATGCAGAGGGTCTCTTAATCTTTGCAGAAGCGATTGCTGCTGCCAGTATGTCAGGACCCATTTCTTCATTAATTTTTCCAAAGCCCTGATAATACTGAGGGGATGGATACTAGGGCCAGTAATGCCCAGTAATTCGCAATATTTACAGAGTTTCTTTGTCTGAGATCTCAAAGTACTTGACAACATTAAATCATCATTCCCTTGGCTCTCTCAAAAGCATCTTTGAACCTAGATGGATGATGCAGAGAAATGAAAACTCTGCTTTCTAGCCAAATTGCCTGAAAGGTGACCCGGAAGAGAATGCAAACAGATCAGCATAGTTTCTACCATAGTAGCAAATAACTTTGGTTGCTCTAATTTTTCTTTCTTTCTTTCTTTTTTTTTTACCTTTTTTTAGATGCTTTTCCAGTGAATTGTCTGTGTATAAGCAGCAAATAGAAAAGTGTCTCTTCCAGGCATGTGGTAAAGGAGTTAAATGATATCCAAGAGTGAGTCCCTGGATGCAGAGAGACGTCTGCTCAGGCCTTCAGGCCACTACATTTTCTCAGGTCTGAGTCTCTGCTCCTCTTTTCTATGTGAGAAAATGTAAATACAACAGAACACAGCTTCCATTGGCCCAGGAAAAGAAAGGAAGAAGGGAGACAGGGCGAGGGGTGGAAAAAAAGGGAGGCATGCAAGCGGAGGGGAAGGTCTAATTTGGATCTGATGTTTTCATCCCATGTTGGACTGTCAGAAAGCCCAGTGCTGCCTCACGCATTATACCTGATCCCACCGGTAAGTAACTATCTTCATAGATATTTGCCTCACTCCACCCTACTCCTCCCTACCTTTTCCCTACCCCATAGTCTCCACAATCTCCATATTCTATACACATTAAGCACAGAATATCAACCACAGAGCAAATATCTTAGTGGGAAAATGTTAGCAAATAGCATCTCATATTTCAGATACAGAAACCAAGGCACCAGAGAAGCTGTAATTTATTTAGTGACAGAGATTCAGTGTTAGACACACATATCCCAAACTACATCTACCAGATCAGGAATTATCCATTCATAGGGTTGATTTTTAAATATTATACACAAATAACACTGAAGAATGAAATGAAAGTAAACATTACTGCAGTCCCACTGCCCCAACCAATCATACTGCTTTCATCCCCTCTCCGTGTCCTCTGAAATTCTAATTCTACATGCACATAAAGTAGTAACTAGAATCTTAAGAGTATAAAATTGTGGGCAAGAGCCCAGGCACTGGAGCCTGGCCACTTGTGTTTATATATCCAATTCCACTGTTGAGTAGCTGGGCCTTAGTTCCCCCATCTGTAAAATGGGAATATTAACAGTACCCACCTCATGGAGCTATTATGGAGAACCAGTGAAATATCCATATTAAGTAGTTAGCAAAGTGCCTAGAATATAGTCTGCTTCTGATATAAGTTAGCTGCTGATGCTTCTGTTATTTATATTATTATAAAACTTTGCTTTCTGCTTTTTAAAATATATTGAACGCAAGCATAAAAAAAATTTGATCACAAACCCTTACTAATCTGACTGCCCACTCCTGGTGGCAGTTCCTGGGAGTGGAGGGGTACTGCAGAGGAACAGGTAGCATCTTTTAGCCCCTTTCCTTTGAGACCCTCTGCAGACCACGCCTGCAATGGGCTTCACCGCTGTCCTGACCCTCTCACCCTTCAAGTCTCAAAGGTTTTAAGAAAAAAGAATAGGGTGGGAATATTGTACATCAACTATACATCAATTTTAAAAAATGAACAGGGTGGGGGAGTAAAGAGGTAACCACAGAAGATGCTGCACTCCTCAGAGTTCCCAAGGCCTAGATAGCTTGCTGCATCCATCTGGCCTAGGTGTTCTGATTATTGCCTTTCAGGATGATGGTAATGAAAGACATTATCATTCTGGTAGTTTTAAACCAAATTGAGTATGTTTTGTACTTTACATTTTTTTTTTTTAGCTTTTTGTGTTGGTGTGATTTCAAATTTATAGAAATTTGCAAGCATAGCACAAGTACCCTTTATCCAAATTTATCAGTTGTTAATATTTTGTCCTATTTGCTTTATCAGTCTCATTCTCTGTCTCTCTCTTTGCCCCCCACCATACAAATGTGTGGATATATGTATATATACATATATATTATGCATATATATGTGTGTATATATATTATATATATATATATAGAGAGAGAGAGAGAGATGGGGAGGAAGAAGACATTTCCCTTTACTCTTTCTCAGTGTGGATTTCCTAGGAATATGGTCTCTCTCTTCTGTACCACAGTACAATGATCATAATCAGAGAACGTAATGTTGATACAAGACTTTCCTCCAACCTCCAATCCAGTTTTTGTATTTTTAAAGCTTCCCTTGAAAAAGCAGGTATGGGACAAAGATGATAAATGTATATCACAGCCTAATTAGGCCACTTGTTCACCTGGTGACCTTCTCGCCAGAGTCATTCTTCAAAGCCCCAGCTCTAACAAGGCTCCCCTAAAAGCCTTTGTGTCTTCTCTCCCATCTGGCAGAAAAAAAAACTTCTCTGCTAGGCAGCTCTCTGTGCAGCCACGGTGATAGCCCTTCTAACACACAGCTACCATTTATACTGTCTGTCCACACTGGACTGTGAGCTTCTCAGGGTTCCCAGGGCCCCTTGTGTAACTGACAGATTGCTGGTGCTTAGGAAATGTTTGTTAAAAAAATGTATGAGCAACTTCCATGTCCTGGCTGTTGTAAATAGCACTGCGGTGAACACTGGGGGTTCCTGTGTCTTTTTGAATTATGGTTTTCTCAGGGTGCATGCCCAGTGGGATAGAGGTTGGAGGAGATCCAAGAGGGAGGGGATATATGTATACATATATCTGATCACCTTCATTGTACAGCAGAAACTAACACAACATTGTAAAGCAACTATATCCCAATTTAAAAAAAAAATGATCACATAGACAGAATGGAAGCCTCAGGTTAGTTGAACTTGATAAAGAGTTAGATTGTTTCTTTAAATCTATATGCTGAAGATTCAGCGGTACACAATACAGGAGGTGAGATTATACATCTATCTTAGGAACATCTTAGGGCAAGCAGGAAACAAAAAAAAAAACTATACATGGGATCTTGGCTCCTGCCTTCCGGCCACTCCCTCAAACTCTTTTCTCCTCCCTCTGTTCCAAAATACGGTAACTGCTTAAAAGAATACAGTTATGTGCCGGAGACGTGTATAGACTAGACTCTCAGAAGAGCCTTGCCTGTGAGCATAAGAAACGCAGCCCAGGATTTCAGCACTTGGCAGCCCCGGGCGCCCCATGGTTCCTGCCACGTTAGCACGCAGTAACTTTCCGTGCCGGCTCCAGGCGGGCGGCAAGGCGGGGGCGGGGCTCCAAGCTGTCCCCTCGCGGCGCAGCCACCACGGGCGGGCGCCAGGGTGCTCCGCAACCGCTCTTCCTCGGGCTAACCCGAAAAGCCACATGTCCCTATCCAGGGAGAGCTCCAGTTGAGTTTGCGGCAGAACCTGGGAACTTCCAGAGCCCTTGAATTGGAACGTGGAGCTCATTGTGTTCCCTGGAGCTGCTCTTTCTGGAAGGCGCTGTCACCCACCAACCCTGGCAGCTGCTCCATGCTGATTTAGATGTCTGAAAACAGAGACCGTGGTTGAGTTCAACCTTTATTGAGCAGGACTAGGGTAGGTTTAGACATTGTGATGGTATTTCATTTTCATGTAACAAATGCCTATGTGGCAGTTTGGTGCATGCCTGGCACTTGTTCTAAACAGTTTACAAACATGAACTCATTTAATCCTCATGACAGCCTATGAAGTCTGTTAGTATTATTGTTTCAATTTGGGGCCATGCAGAAAGGGTAAGTAACATAGAGGATGGGACTGGGTTTCTGCCCTTGTGTAAACTAATACTGCAGTATCTTTTTCCCTTTCATATAGTCTACATTGTTTTTTACCTACTTTTCCATTTGGCAATGATCTCATCCACATTGTTGTTTGGATCAATCTATAAATACGCATTAATACTTCCCATGCTCTCCAGAGAAGTCTGAAGAACATTCCTGGTTAGGGAGGTGAAACATCTACAGTTTAGCAACAAAAGGAGAAGGTGAGAGATGCTGACCTTGAGAGCTTCAAGGAGTTAAAAGGTCGGAGAGTGTCCTCTTACGGACAGGAATGGTTGGGAAAGGCCTTAGAAAAGGTGGATGGAACTCTTTGAAAATTAGATCACCTTTGGATAAATGGAACCAAAAGGATCAGCCTTGTATGGCCAATGGCTTCCTGGGCTTTGAGGCCTGAAAATACAGGCAAAGATGTTATGTACCTTCTGCAGAAGGTGTCTCAAGTAATGTCTATGGTTCTACAGCTGAAAATTATAAAGCCCTAAAGTCTTGGGTAGTTTGCTTGTTCTGCCATCTCGTGAGCCCTAGTGACGGTTCAGGATGCCTGACCCTTGTGCTCCAATCTGTCCTGACTCATGTGGTGAAGTGATAATATAGAGAAACATGGGGGAGTGTGGAAATGCAGCTTAAATGTAGACAGATTTCAATTCAAGGAGACCTGTGAAGAAGGAAAGTAGTTAATGTGTTTAAGTTTCCAGGATTGTGAGTTTCTCAATTCCCTTTTATGTTATGGTATTCTTATGATGTAGAATTTAAATTTTTTAGCAATTAAAGCAAAAAAAAAATATTTTTCAAACCCACTAATTACAAATGCACCCCAAAGGAGTCATCATGATACATTATCTGTAATACAGGATAGCCATAGTGATAGCCCCAAGATATTTTACACCAAAATTGGTCAAAAAAAGCTGAAATGACTGCCGAAGTGCAAGACTCTAAATTCAATCCTCTATCATCAGAGTAATCAAAACTCACCTTTGTCTCCAAAGAAAGATAATTTACTGAAGAAGATGTGTCAGTTTTTGTCATGGTTTTATTACCATAGTCTTTTGGAGAAGGCAATGGCACCCCACTCCAGTACTCTTGCCTGGAAAATCCCATGGACGGAGGAGCCTGGTAGGCTACAGTCCATGGGGTTGCTAAGAGTTGGACACGACTGAGCGACTTCACTTTCACTTTTCCCTTTCATGCACTGGAGAAGGAAACGGCAACCCACTCCAGTATTCTTGCCTGGAGAATCCCAGGGACGGCGGAGCCTGGTGGGCTGCCATCTATGGGGTCGCACAGAGTCAGACACGACTGAAGCGACTTAGCAGCAGCAGCAGCAGCATGCTTTAAATCAAAGAAGCCATGACTGTGTATTGAATTCTGGAGAGTGTGCTTTTCATTATCAAATGTTACAGTAAGCAACTTATGTTGGACATGATTGCAATTAGAGCTTAGTGAACCACAAGAAGGGACGATCCATGTAGGATACATCCGTGTGAAGTCCTTTGCCAGGAACAAGTTTTAACCTTTGTACAGCTATCAAGGGAAAGGTTCCAGTATTCCCTGTGAGAATATCTGTCAAGTTTTCATTTGAACAGGGAACACCTAGTTTATGTTTTCGAAGACCACTCCCTTCTTAAGCTGAGCACCTTTGGGCGTGTATAAGCAGGAGGTGTTGGGAAAGATAAATATATATATATATATATATATATATACCAGCTTCAACCCCAGCAGATTAGCGAGATTTGGAGAAATGGGCAAGACAGAAAAAAGAAATTTTTTTCAAAGAAACTGTGCTTTCCTATCTCATTTAAGTAAATTTTGAGAACTGATATTTGGAGGGTTATTCTGGTGGCTGGGTGCGGGGGAGGGGAGGTGAGGAAGGGATTGTGTTTCAAAAATAAAATTCATAAGAAAGATGACTTTTCTCTTGAAATGGGAAAGTAAATTATTTTTATTTTTGTCACCACAGTATGAAGAACATATTACCTGTGTGTCCTAACTTTTATAAAGCTCTTTTATGGACAATAAATACATGGAGAAAGTTGTATCCACATAAATTTATAATGAGTCAAAGCTTGGTAGGGTCAAATACAGCATGAATAGGAACTCTGCCTCCTAATATTTTGATCCAATCACTCAACATTTGACATGCAGTTCCACCTTCACTGGTTCAAGTAACCACCAATGGAAATTACTTGGAGAAAAAAATTCCAGAAAGTTCCCAAAATGAAAACTTTAATTTTCCTTGGTCCCGGCAACTATTTACATGGCATTTATATTGTATTAGGTATTATAAGTAAGCTGCTGCTGCTGCTGCTGCTAAGTCAAATGACTTAAAGTATACAGGAGAATATGCATAGAATATATGCAAATACCATGCCATATTATGTAAGGGACTTGAGCATACTCGGATTTTGGTATCTGTGCGGGTCCTTGAACCAATCCCCCATGGATGCTAAGGGACAGGTGTATTTATTGGACAATGCTGTGTGCCAGGTGCCTGGAGTGTACACAACAGGACACACTTCAGAAAGTGTATATGTATGTGTGTAAGTGCTGTGTGTCACCAAGTACTCTTGAGTGTTTGTGGGAGGCTATATGGGTAGATGAGAGGCAGAAAAGGGAGGAAACATAGCAGAGGTCCTCTCTTGGCCTTGGTCAAAGTTGGGAGAGGCTGGAGTCCTGATACCCAGGCATTGCTCCATCACTATTTCTGAGCATGGCGTTGCCATCACATTCTTGGAGTCCCATTTACATATGCCTCACCTCCAGGAACATAATGGGGAAGATCCAGCCAAGCTAAATGGTCAAGAAAAGAAAACATGTGTGGTAATAATTAGAAGGATATTTAACAACTTATCTGTGGTCTACAGTTGTCCTGTCCCAACTGGATCATTAAAAATTGCCCTCAGATACAAACCCCAGTCACTACTCTATGACTTAATAGTTTTGAGAAGCAGAGTTTGACTTACCATCGTCACTCTTAAGATCACTCTTAAGAGCACAACACCCTTCCCAGGAATCTCTCATTCCCAGCTGCACACAGGGTACCCCAGTCTCTAACACAGTAGCACCCTACCTCTGAAACAGCTCCGCCCCAAGTTAAGCCTAGCAACTGTTGTCAAGGACCAGAGGAAGCCAGGCTTTCTGCCCTCCACGGGGCAGGTTTGAAGACTTAATGAAGACTGGGCTGTGGAGCAGCTCACAGTTATAGGTTTTTCTGTGTGAGTGTATATATTATTTTTTTGCTTTATTCTCTCTTCCTGGTCACCCACTGTGTTATGAAACCGTTACAGGCATCAGAATTGGCACGACAGCTCTACTGTGAGTCCCTCCGAGGGAGCTTATGGACAAGGTATTCTCTGAGAGGGCTTCTCACTGTCACTGTTCTACTTCTTGCTGAGTGGCTACCTCAGACTTTGCTGCCTTTCAAGACTGTACAGAGTTCACCTTTTGCTTCTGTATTTCTGAGGTAAAAGTAGAGGCCCCACATTTCACTGGTGCCAGGTGTAAATTTTGCCTTGATTAGTGAACAAGCACTTATTGGGAACCCACTGGATCCCCCAGTTGTGATCAGCTGTGATCAACAATTGGGCTCAGCTGTGTCTGATTCTCTGCAACCCCATGGACTGTAGTCCACCAGGTTCCTCTGTCCACAGGATTTTCTAGGCAAGAACACTGGAGTGTGTTGCCATTTCCTTATGAGCAACAAAAATGGCATGCCGTGTGTGCCCTGCACTGACAGTGGGCACCGAGACTTTGCACCGAGTCAGACAGAGACAGTCCCCGCTCTAACGGGTTCACCAGCAAAGACTACATATAAGCCCTGCCTTTGATAAGTTATGGTAAGATTAAAAGGAAAAGATCATGGGGCTGTTGGTGGTTTTTGTTTTCTGGTTTTTGATATTGTTGTTTTAAAGCATTTCTGTATTCCAGAAGTTTTCATGAAGTGCATTGTCCTTTTAAATGAAGCTTGTCTTTCACAGTAAGAGCATTTCCATCAAATCTTCTTTAAGTTATTCCTCAGAGAACTGCTCAGAGGTGTGTGCATGACACTGGGCTGAGAACAAGGGGCTTCCTACAGCCTTGCTGTGGACTCGGCACACCTTTGGGCGAGCCAGACTGACCCTGGATCTGCCCCAGGCATGGAATGGTGTGGTCATTTTTACTTGTACAAAGTACAAGATTGTTCAGGGAAAATCAGTTTATTTTTACCTGACAGGCTTCCTTTTTCCAAGCTCTTTTCCTGGAACATCGTTCTGACATATTTGGGATCTGTTTTGGTTCTAAGATCAGAATCTCTTAAACCCTGTGACCATGGGAATTCCTCAAGACTTCCCCTCAACACTCCTCTGGGGCTCTTCCAGATTCTTAATTTCTCTCTGAACCTTTCTGAGGATGACATGGGATGTTTTCCAGTGTTTGGTTAACAGTAGATATGGGTAAAGCAATGAACAGAAGTCGAAATTTCTCAATCATCACCAACCAGCAGCCCCCCTGGTGCAATGGGGAGGGTACCTGGCAGGTGTGAGAGACAGATTTTAATAGACAAGAAGGGGATAGAAAGGGGAGAGCAGATGCATATGCTAGCATCTGTCTCATACTGCCTGAAGACACGTCACCACACCACCCTGGAGAGACACACGCCCTTATGGGGTTTGATCACCACTTGTATTTAATTACCACTCTCAAGTCACATGTTCTCGAATTGACCTCACTCTTGTTGATTCCCCAAACCACAGCTACATGTAGGTGAATGTATATGTGCACCCATGCATGAAAAAGGATAGAAAGTGTTTTATGTATATAAGTGTGTCTATATTTACAAAACTTTCTGTATTTTCTAACCTGTTCCTACTGCATCTTATGAGTCGAACGGAGTTGCATTGGCTTCCCCTGGAGCAGTGGCACTTTGGGGATAAAATAAGTTCAGCTCACCTGAATGAGACAAATCCAGATGGGCATGCTTCTGGGTTAGGGCTTCCCTGGTGGCTCAGACAGTAAAGAATTTGCCTGTGATACAGGAGACCTGGGTTCAATTCCTGGGTTGGGAAGATCCCCTGGAGTAGGGAATGTCAACCCACTCCAGTATTCTTGCCTGGAGAATTCCATGGACAGAGTGTCACAAAGAGTCAGACACAACTGAGTGACTAACACTTACTTTACCTTCACTTTTGCTTCTGGGTTGTCCACATGTGAAGGAGTGGGATGGAGAGTGAGAAAACAGACCCCCCTTTCAAAGCAGCCCTGCTACCCTTGGTCCACCAGGTTCCAGGTAGCTAAGGGTTTTCACAGCAGCAGGGCCTCATCAGTCCTTCTCTGCTCATTAACAAAAGGACTTGTCATCTGGAGAACTGGATGCCATGTGTTTGTTGTTAGGAGTTCAGGACAAACAGGTTCAGCAACCCACAAAGGGTTTTCTGGCAAACAGAAAACATAAACAGTTTCCATATGAGCTGTACTGGGAGGGAGCAGATGCCCCTGGCAGACCCTGGCTCTTGTGTGGTCACGTTCTTCCTCTGCCCACCAGGCTTTGCCTGTCGTGGGTTTTACTGGATACGCTCACAGGGTGTCACTAGCCTTCTGTGCCCCGGCTGCTGACGGAGCCTCAGGTTTAGTCACCTACCGGCTCCCAGCTCAGAGTCCTCACCCCACGAGACTTAGGGGAGCACCTTCCCTTCCTTTCTCATTTTATACATGTTGCAAGGTGCAGGCGAGAGATACCGGCTGGAGTGTTATTCTTTCCTCTTACCAGCCTCCCCGAGGAGATAGGCAGACCTCCAGGACTTAGAAGCAGTCTGTGTCTGTGCTCAGTAGAGAACAGAAGCCACCCCGTGCCCCTTTATCTGTATCCCCTGACCCCAAGCGTGGTGTATTACAGGATTCAAAATACAGGCATCAGAGCGATCAGCTCAGCCAAGTGCTCCAGCTCTAAGATGAACGAAAGAGCGTTAGGACTTTCGACTGTGGATAATGGCAACTAATCCACCACCACGTTCATGGAGGCAGAGTGGGGGCCTGCAGGGTGGCGCTCCCTCTTTTCAGTGGCAGCTCTTAAAGCATGGCTTCCGGAGAAAATTGTCCTGGTCCCCCCTTGGGCATAGAAACCTGGATGGAGACACAACCTTAACCTTACTAATTTGCTTATTATCTCAGGATGGGAGTTCTTATTTTTTTCTCATCCATATAGCGAGAATACGTATGTAATTTACTATGTTGCACTCATTTTATATGTATGTGGGTGTGTATGTGTGTTTGTGTGTGTAATCACATTTAAAGCTCATGGTAACTATTAAGTATAACTATGAATGTTAATTGAGGAAGCTGAGTTTCACATGTTAAGCAACTTGCCCAACCCACATAGCTAGTGAGTGGTAGAGGTGGGCTTGAACCAAGTTGCTTCTGTCAAGCCCTGAAGCCTTGTCCTTCCTGCTGTGCCAGGCTGCCCCATACCTCCCAGAGTTTGTAGGACCAAAGGTAGACGCAATGCCTTTGTAAGCCAGGGTGTCAGTGAGCTATACTCTTTTTGTTTTTTGGCTGTGCCATGTGGCATGTGGGATCTTAGTTTCCTAATCTGGAATTGAACCTGCACTCCCCTTTTAGAAGTGTGGACTACCAGGGAAGTGCCAATGTGAGCTATATTCTAAACTCTTGAATACTTGGGGCCTTCTCAAGAGGTATTGAGCTCATCAATGCACTTTAATTGGGAAGTCTTAGTCACTCAGTCATGTCCAACTCTTTGTGACCCCATGGACTGTAGCCCACCATGCTCTTCTGACCATGGGATTCTCCAGGCAAGAGTACTGGAGTGGGTTGCCATTCCCTTCTTCAGGGAATGGATGCAGTTTATGGATACCTCTTTTCTTCAAAAGTATACACACTTAATCAACATTATCAATGCTTTAATGTTCCTCACTGTATTACTTGCCTTCTCTCGTACAACTTTTTCATTTCTATTTTCCACCCACTCGACCTCTAAATGTAGACCATTTTCTCTAAGTCCGCTCCCCTCAGCAGGTGGCCATCCTCCAAAATTGTCCTTCCTTCCTCTTCCTCAGCTCCATCAACACTCACATTCAGTCTGTGCTCTTAGGAGGAAAATATTCCATGAAGCCAAACTTGATTTCAGTTCTACTTCTGAGACGCTTACCTTTTGACCAGATAGCCCACCAACCTAAACAGACACCCAATTTTCCACCTAAACATCTAACTTCATTATATGGATGATAAAACATACAGGAGAAAAAATGTACCCATTTTTTTCACTCATCTACCAAAAAAATTTCCAGTTTTACTCTTTCATGTTTTATCATATGCATATAGGTCACTTTTTTGTTTTTGTAATTATAGTATAGATTCATAGTGGTATTACTTTTTCTATAATTTCCCCATATCAGGCTTCACCTGTTTGTCTGAAGGAAAAGCTAATGGAAGTTACAGAGGCAAATTTTTTTGTCCCCCTAGTGTTGCCTTTTCATACGTTATCAACATGGGAATTTGAAGGTGCTCCTTTAATAAACAGTGAAAATAAAGGGGAAATATCCTTCTCTTTGGCACCCACTTTTCAGGCGTGTTTAATGACCCTGAAAGTACAAGTGAAAGTGTTAGTCGCTCAGTTGTGTCTGACTCTCTGTGACCCCATGGACTGTAGCCTGCCAGGCTCCTCTGTCCATGGGATACTCCAGGCAAGAATACAGGAGTGGGTTGCCATTTCATATTTGAAATGTTATGATTAATATCCACTCTTCCATACTCAGGACTTTTAGGATTTTCAAAGATCAGAAAGGGACAATCACTGACCATCATGTCCCTGACAGCCTGGTGGGCACATTAGAGTAAGTTGAGTTTCAGTCACACAGCCACCCTGGGGGGAAAGTACTATTATTACTCTCATTTACAGATGAGGAAACCAAGGTTCAGAGGGATGGTGCTCCTTGCCCTGCTGGCAAGGGACAAGACAAGATTCAAAGCTCTTTGCAACTTGCCACCTGACTTTCCTCTTAGAAAAATCTTCACTAAAAAAGTGTTGGTCTGTGTGTCATTTCCAAGGCATATGAGAGGAAAGGCAAGGAAGAAAAGGAAATGGACAAGGTTTTACAGTCAGTGACACATACATATATTGCAGGCACACAGAGAATATGAAACAGATGTAAATGTACTCAAAAATTATGAGAGAGGCAGCTGTAGTGATACATGTTAACAGGAGACCTATTACTCATAATTGATTTTACTAATATTTTAGCATCTGACCTGTTTCTCTTAATTGAATTGAAATGTCTTATGCAACACATTTGTTTTACTGACTTTGGAAAGATATAATCACCTTCACCTACACTTTTCTTTTTAAAATAGAGGTCTTTAAAAAAAATAGTAATTTCTGAACAGTGGCCTTAAACATAAGTAAAATGTAATTAGAATTTTCTTCACTACAAAATGCCTAGAAAATTGTGAAGACTTTGTTTTAAAGGGAAAAAATATAAAGAAGCGGCATTTTGCACAATGATCAGTGAGGTCACCCTGAACGAAAATAAAATCTGTCCATTAAATTCTTCCTAAGAATCACAGATCGAGTCACTCGGGAGTCACTACTCTGCCCTGTTTAACTTAGTCGAAATTAGTCATTCCAAAGCCCTTAAAATATAAACTAATTTTTTACCACCGGGAACAGGGTAAATCGGAGAGACACAGAGAGATTCTTATGGGAGCACGGGCATCTAAGATCTCGGCTTCTAGGGACAGATGGCTTGCTCTGCTAAACTGTGAAGAATGCCAGTCTTCTGGGCTTGCTGATTCCTGGGCCTGGAATATACCAAGGATGAGAATTGAAGAACGTATCGGGAGATTGTTCGCTAAAGCAGGTAAAAAATGATGGCTCTCACCTCAGGCTTCAACTGGGCTCACGTCCACCAATCTCTGCCCGGGGTTAGTTGAGACTTGGAGAAATTTGCCAACATTAGAGGAGGTTCATTTTTGTTTTTCAAGTTGGCAGGTCTTGTCTTAGAAAAGAAACTGAATTGGTATACCAGCTTTAATGGGTTATACGATGACTGAGCATTGGGGGAGAGCAGAAGAGGGAAGAGACAAGTAAAAAAGGAAAAAAAAAATTTTTGAGAACTTGCAAGAAAGAGGTCTTGCTGGCCAACAGTGGCCCTAGGTTGACATCTGTTGTACATTAGTTTCAAGTATGTCTGTTTCTTAGTGAATGATCTCAGAACTTCAGTGATAGCATCCACAGGGAAAATTACAAAATGAGCTTGAGGAAACATTTTTCTGGGTTCCTTCTCCCTGTGCCCAACAGGGAAAGAGCGGAGAGAAGCCCTGACTAGTCTAACTTGAGGCCACCCATTGGCTGGTAGGACTAGGATGAAACATCAGCACCTTTAATGTGGGGTTGAAAAACGGAATGCCAGGAAGTTAAAAGGACTTAGGGGAAAATGTCCTTTGGCCTTCCGCTGCATGACAGGATTCTGAAGTGACAGCTAGTGAGCAGAGTAGACTCAGTTAGTCCAGTCAGAGGAAAAAAGCAGCTAAACCAGAGGACCAACATCAGTAATATCTTTGAGTACAGTGATGAAAGAGTGAGGATGGCTCTGCCAGAAAGGCGGGCCTCTTCATCAGGTTTCCCAAAGCAGTTTGCGTCTCTGGGAGGCTGTCGGAGGAAAAGAGTCCTGTCTATTGGCTGGTATTTATTGAGCACCTACTAGGTGCTCATACGACTCTAAACCCATCGTGCAAAGAAGACTCCATCCTTCTTTATTGTTGCTGAGCTTAAGATTGTTTGAGGTGGAGACAGGTGGTGATTTTATTTTCTACTGAGACAAAGACAGTAAAATGTTGAATGGAATAATAACAAGAAACATGTTTTCATATTGATAGGAATTCAGTAGTGTACAAACACCAGAATCTGTGATGAGGGTTAAAGATATGCTGAACTGAATCCCCTTTTCCCTCCTTCTGTGCCCTTTTCTCATGCTGATTCAGTGCTGGACGCCTGATGGGGTATGGAATCAACAGCCAAAAGTAATGGAAGCAATCTGAACCAGGCTCCAGCCACTCCTGTTCTAGAGGCTTGCTTGGAGATCTTTTGCAAGATTGAACCCATTCCAGAGTAAAGAATTCTCTGTTCCCCACTGCCTGTGTAATGATACCCAGCTCTACAGAGTGAAGATAATCAAGTGAGAAGGCTTGGTTTATTTCCCCTCGTATGCAGCTTTCCTTTGACTTATCCCTTCTAAGGAATATCTCCTCCCTCCCTTTGGTCCAAAATTAGGTTAATGGTTAGCACAGGGAAAACCACTGGCTCATAAACTTTGGATAACATGATTTCTTAGCTTTACTACAAATACGTGCATCCCTTTTGATTATCTGAAGATTTTGTACCTTACGTTACCCCAAATTCTTTCGATCCAGAGGTGTTAGGGACAATTATCTGCATAAAAACAGAATAATTTTTAAGTCTGTATATCTTCACAGTGAAATTTATATGCACTATATTTGACTGAAATTGACACTTTTTTATTTGGATGATTGCCCTGGATAGGACACAGTCTTCAAGAGTCTCTCTGATTCTTTCCTTTTCTCTTCTACTCTCTCTCTCTCTCTGATCTGTGTGTGATTGCTCAATTGTGCTGTTCCTGTCATCGCCTGCTTAGTAACAGCAATGGGAAATGAGCCACAAAAGTGATAACCCATTGTATTTTTTTTTTTTTAATTCTGCTGGTCTTATGAAAAACTACCAGTCACTTATTTCATCTCACTTATGGTCGATCAGTCCTGCATTTTTCACCTCCTTACCGTGGGTTTCTTTGTGCTGTGGTTCCCAGCCATGGCCTGCTTCCTGCTGAATTAAACTGCAACCCAGACAAAAGCAAAGAGCACATCTCTCCCCAAGTTCACTCAGAAGGTCGCCCCTGGTGAGATGGACATTGCGGATGTGCTGGAAGGATTAGAGGCTGCTTTGATAAAACCCGCGTCTGTTCTCTGCTCCAGGTCCTCAGAGTGGAAGATCGGATAGATTGCCGTTGCCTTGCATTATTTAAGAGTTTTGATGAGCAGCTCCCATCAAAATTCCCCACAGACTCCGGACCATGTGTGCGTACGTGCGTGTGTGTGTGTTTTAAACACCACTTTAGAATGATTGAGATGCTCAAAAGGACATTGCCGTGTGAGCTCTTAGCAGCGCTCACATTCCATTAGGTTGTCCTTCCTTGAGGTCTCTTAGTGGCCCTTCTGTTCTATTTGATGGCAAATTCTGTTCATTCCAGATTGTATTCAATCCCTTTAGCAGCTTCAAACAGCTCGCTCGTGCTGCAGTTTTAGCATTTGGGTGCTGATCGCACCAGTCCCTGAACTTTTGTTATTTTCCACGCCTTTGATGGTTTTCCTCCGTTCTTCTGTTTTCGTTGGTTTCCACTTTCATCTCTGCTGTCTGTTCCGCGATGGTGTTATCTATTCATCCAAGCGAGTCCGGTCATTCAGCCCTCTGAGGAAAAGGCCATTTCCTCCCCTCTCTGGCCTGGCTGCCCCAGTGGGTGGTCCGTGATTTATGCCTTTCATCACACCACTGTGGAGACCCCTCTTTGGGCAACCACTTTGGTGATAGGATAAGGATGAGTATATCATGATTTCGTTTTTATCAACCTCTTCTCTGTCTTCCCATTTTTAGTCGACATGCAGAGGTTTCCGTTATGGCCGGTATCTTTATAAATGGCTTCAGCTCTGATCTCTGAAAATGATGAAAGTAAGACCACCTCATTTCCATCTCTGGACTTTCCATGGATGTGTATTTATTGTCTCTTTCTAGAGTGTGGCCAAATGATCAGAACATTGAATAGGAATGAGTCCTTGAGGATTTTATTTCTGGGTCTGGCTTTATCTCTACCCGAGAATTTTACCCTGGAGCTGCCACACTTTTGTTCTGTCTATAATCCTTGCCTTAAATAAATATCACCTGTTATTTTGCCAGATTAAAAATTTTACATTTTATTTCAAAAGCCCTGCTATCAAATAATATAACTTTTAAAAGTAACTTATTATAGTTCTTTGATAAACTGATTCAGTATTTTATGCCAAACAAAGGCTGGTAAGAGCAAGATTATGGGCCGGAGCAGAGATGTCAAATGAGCACCCTTTCAATGTGGAAGGAATTTTGGAATTAATCATTAGAATCACTCCCTTATGCTACTAGAAAGCACATGTAATACAGCCTGTCTGGACCACCCCCTTCCCAACTTGAATAGATAAAATATTAAAAAGTACCAGAAAAGTTTAAGTTGATTAATGAAAGAAAGATACATTAAAGAAAGAGATATAACTTCAAAGTATGCTAGTCTTGACTTCTGAGACCATTGTAGTAATGGGCACTGGGGCCCCTTGCAAGTGCTCTGTGTATCTCTATCACTCAGAAAAGGCTAGAAATTATGAAACAACAATCATATGATCAGGCTTGGTTTATAACCTGCATCATATGAGCTACTTTTCTGTGGATTGTCATGAGGTCCGATAATTAACATTTAACTGGTGATTTACTGGTGACATAGTGTTGAACAGCCATGTAAATTATCTCTTGTGGTAGGAATGAATAGAAAACACAAGTGTGAACCGAAAGGAAGATATAATTAGTGACCAAAGTTTTCTGAAAAAATACGACAGCCTCATGTTTCACTTTCAGAAATTCTACAGTGGAAGTTTTCCTTACACTTGCCAATCTGAGTTTCTCAGGATATAAATTCCTAAAGAATAAGAAATCAGTTCTCAATATCCAGCCTGCAGCAAAATTGATTGAGCACTGGACTGAGAGTCAGAAACCCAGGCTGAAGTCTCAGTTCTCCCTTTCTCCGTGTCCCAGGCTAAGCTGGGAAACCTCTCCAAGCTTCATCTACCCCATTGTGAGTGAGGATGTTGACCCTGCCTGCTGTCTTTCCCCAGCCATTGGTGAGTGCCCAGTGGTAGGTAGCCTTTAAACTGCATTCTCATTAACAACAACAGTAGTGATGAAGATAATAATACATTTAATAGCAATTTAGAGGTGGCCACGGTGATTTTAATGCAGAAAGCATTATTCTGGAGCCTGGACAATAGATGGAGTGAAAGCAGCAGAAATACAAAAGTATAGTCCTGGCCTGAGCAGCGGCTCCCCTTTCCTCCAGCCAGCCTGGAGCGAAGAGAATTCATCTCGGCACCTTCGGCTCCTGCATTGTGGAGTCTGCACAATGTGGATGTAGCTGGCAGGTGTAGAGGCAGCAGTTTCCATGACTCCAATAAATTAACGAGTGTTCACGGATGTTTTGCAGCTGCCCTGGAAACAGGCTTGCAGTTTTGAAAAAGAATTCTCGCAGCCACGAAGAAGGGTGTTGGTGTCATGTGTGTGCATGTGAAAAGCGTCCTTTTCAAAACTTATCACTTCACCTGCCCTGAATGAAAGCAGTGCCAAGTTAGGCCAAAGTGTTTTTCTTTCCTTTTTTTACCCCTCCTTGAACTTATTTGACCAACTTTTCCTTCTCCAGAATAACGGCAGGTTAAACATTATTATATAAATAGCCTTTGCTATGATATAAATAGCAAGTATCTTAATATAATGGTATATATTTAAACCTCAGCCCTTAACACTCATAATTCAAGTAAACATTTACAAAAACATTGTCGCTTTAAAAATAGAGGGAGTGTTTAAACGGTTTTTATTTTATTGATATTTGGCTAATGATGCAGTTCAATGAAATGCTGGTGTAGAATACAGTTATTCCTACTATGGAAAGGCCTTTATTTTTCCTACTGGCTTCAGAGTATTGCTTACTGAAACTGAAATAACCTAGACCCTAATTGTAAGGTCTTAAGTAATTAAGGTTATTATTTGAAGTATGTATATCAATACCACATTCACAGCCTTATTAGAAAATAAAATATTACATGTAAATTAATTTTCTGGAGTCTATCTAAGTGCCTAAACTATTTCACTCTGTTCAGTGGTGGGAGAAGCCTTTCAAAATATATTATGTAAGTCCCTGGCTTCTTAGAGATCATGGGTTAATCCATTCTTGATGTTTCAAAGTCATTATAAACACTAATTATGATGGTGTGTGTAGTATGCTGTAATACAGGATGTCCTCAGAGACTTTGCAGGTGTGGTTCATTGTTTCAGTTCAGTTCAGTTCAGTTGCTCAGTCATGTCCAACTCTTAGCGACCCCATGAATCGCAGCACGCCAGGCCTCCCTGTCCATCACCATCTCCCAGAGTTTACCCAAACCCATGTCCATCGAGTCAGTGATGCCATCCAGCCATCTCATCCTCTGTCGTCCCCTTCTCCTCCTGCCCCCACTATGCTAAGTAGTCCCATGCTGCTATATTTTTTGAGTTCTTAGGTCTAACTTTTTATCATTTTTTATCTCTTCCTTTAGTATTTATCATTTCTCCTCATTCCTATGAGCAGAACTCTCTACTCCTTTCTGCTGGGATTTTTTTAAAATATATTCTGTATACTGGAAAATCAGATATCAAGGTTGTCAGAACTGTGTCTTACATAAGAGTAAATAGTCTCCGAGCAAATGCCTGAGGGATTTTTTAAAGCACAAATACAAGCTTTAGTTATTCGAATTTTAGTGGTATCTTTGTGGATTTTCTGTTTTGTTTTCTTCCATGTTGGATTTCATAAGGTTTTCAACTGAGACCTCTCTAATTATGAAAAGTGTGATAAAAATTATATATACTACTTTGATAGCAGTTCTAATTTAGTGACACTTAGGTAAACATTTGCCTCACCTGTAGATATTTCGGAACCTGCACACTTTCTACTAGTCTTAATAACACTTCTTGGTGCATAAGCAAGGATAGGATGTTTTTAACCTTATTTCTCAAATATCTCACACAGTGCCTCCCCACAGTCTGTTCTCAGAAAATATCTGGTGATTAACTGAGATTTAAAAATAATTTTCATGCACAAGCTACATACAAATGAAACTTTCCAAGAACTGCACTTGTTTTTCATGTCCTGGAAAATGCTTCAGTGCTTTTCACACCTTGGTTTTTTGTGTTTAAAAAAAAAAATCAAAGATCAGGTTGAGCAGAAATGAAGAAAAAATTGTAAAGGAGCTGAAAATAGAATTCTTCATAAATATGAATTCCAAATCCATTGCCACTTTCCTATGGGATTATTTTGTTGATGGAGGAATTTGTAGCTCCTAATTAGGAACTCTTTAATTCATTCATTTGTTCCAACAATAGCATTTATTGAAGCCTGCCGGGCCCCACCAGGGATGCACAGGCCCTCAGACACAATCTCAGGAAACAGACATTTTGGCCAGAATTTGAAGGTTACTGTGAGTCAGAGCCCAGCGGCCATATGTTAGAAGCATTCCCCCAGTTAAAACTGACGCTTAACGTGAAGCTAGCCTTGATTCCATTAGAGCGATCCCAAATATTTCACGTTCTGGGAAGAAATCTGGAGAAGCGGTGTCATAATGTTTTCCTGTTCCCTGACAAGTCACTCAGTAGCCCTGTCCAAGATCATTTAGAATAGCCTGGAAACAATCGGAAGTGATGTCTCTCTGTGGAAAACACTTGGAGGATGCCTGTCAGCAAATAATGTTTTAAACTCTAGGTTTAATTTAGGCCTGTGGTTAGGTTACTTATAAGAATGTATGTGTTGAAAAAAAATGTCATCGCCAAGAAAATTACTATGAATCTAATTTAGGAAACAATGAAAGTTTCATAGAAAATGGTGATTATTGATTCTGAGGCTTTACTATCTGTTCTGCTTTGTAATCAAAACACAAAGTTACATCTCTCCCTCCCTACCATTAGCTTGCTTTGCCAGTGAGTCATCATGCTTTGTATCCACTAAAGACCAATAATCTTAAATAGTGTCACTTAATCATATCTGATCATCATGATTTTGTAAGGCAATCCTCTGTATAAATTTTGAGTGATGTAACCATTGTATTGTTTATGCAATTTCTTTTCAACAGGAGTTGAGCGTTTCTTTTATTTTGTTACCCTTAGTTACACACAAAAAAAGGATTGTGATAATTTTATAGAAATGATTGATTTTTATTGCCCTGAAGTCTTAAGGGACATAATAGATCTTTGTAAGAAAACATTTCAGGCAGAATCATTATATGCTTGCATTTAAATTTAATTCTTTGTTTTTTCAGTAGTGTTTGAAAGAGAAAAATCTTGTTGGCAAAGAATACAAACCCTGAGTTATTGAAGAGTGACTTTCAAACATTCAGAAAATATTTTTGAAACATAGATATATCATCAGTTCATATGAAGATATATTCATAGAATATAGTGTACATAACCTTTGATCCTGAAGAGTGTGGCTTGATGAAGTGCCAGAACTTCTACTTCTAAAGCGAAAAATCATTTTCAATGTTGGAGTCCCCTGAATTCATAAAAGTAAATACATGAAGAGTTGGTAGTATGAGGGTGGCTAAATAAACTCACTGTTCATAGTAGTCATCAGTATATTTTATTTTGCTCATATAGTTATAAAAGTCTAGTTGTGGTTCATAAAACACTCCAATCCAGTGACTATTGGATACCAACACTGTGCCAGATACTAATGTTTTCATGTTTATTGTCTGACTTTGAAGCTTTAATTTTTTAATATATCTACATGGGTATTGTTTTTTCCAGTTTTACAGGTGAGAGGCTCTAAGAATATAAGTACTGAGGCTTATAGTACTGAGGCTTTACTGAGGCTTTAGGAATATACGTAACTTGTCACCAGTCACAAAACCAAGAGGTTTTAGAACTAGGATGGGAAGACAGATTTTCCAACTCTAATTCTAGTTCTCTTTTTACCATATTTGCTGCTTTGAAAGAAGCATTCATTTATTCAACAAATATTTATCCAACATGTACCAGGCACTGTGCTAAATCTTCATGTTACAGGAGATACAAAGGTGAATCCTTGCCTCTTAGAGTGTAAAGTCCAGTGAAAAAGACAGAAAAGAGAACAAATAATTATAAAACACAAAAACAATACAATGTGAAGTATCAGGTTTTTAGAAAGAAAAGTACAGGATGCCAGTGGGAGCCCAGAGCTCAGCTGATGGAGGCTAACAGTTTGGACAAGATATCCTGAAAGTCTGTGACACTTAAACTGAGCCTATAGGATGGCAAGACAGATTAGATTAGATAGAGATAGATAGATAGAGTTAATTGACATTATTGGCAGGTTCTATATTTGCATATTTGCCTCCTCACCAAAATTTATTTAAAACTCCAGAATCAATATTTGCTGCCCTTAACATTACTCAGCCATGAAAAAGAATAAATAATGCCATTTGAAGCAACATGAATGGACCTAGAGAATATTATACTTAGTGACATAAATCAGAGAAAAATAAATATTTAATGATTTCTCTTATATGTGAAATCTAAATAAAACAAATGAAACTATATACAAAACAGAAACAGAGTCACATAGAAAACAAACTCTCCCAAAGAGGAAAGGGAGGGGGGATTAGAGGTGTGGAGTTAACAGATACACACTACTATACATAAAGTGAAGTGACAGTGAAGTCGCTCAGTCGTGCCCAACTCTTTGCGTCTGCATGGACTGTAGCCTACTACGCTCCTCCGTCCACGGGATTTTCCAGGCAAGAGTACTGGAGTGGGGTGCCATTTCCTTCTCCATAGGATCTTCCCAACCCAGGGATCAAACCCAGGTCTCCCACATTGTAAGCAAGACGCTTTACCATCTGAGCCACCAGGGAAGTCCACTATACATAAAATAGATAAGCAATAAGAATTTACTCTATTGAACAGGGAACTACATTCAATATCTTGTGATAACCTATCATGGAAAAATAATCTGAAATAATGTATAACTGAATCACTTTGCTGCATACCTGAAACTAACACAGTATTGTAAACCAACTATACTGTAAATCAATTATACTTCAACTATTTTAAAAAAAAATACTGCCTTTTCTCACACTTATGCAAGCACAGAGAATCCTGACACACATGTTCCCAGCTGAGATTGGATGAGGCAACACTCTGCCTTATTGTTTCAGCTCTCATACTGTAAACAAGTGTCCCATTTTCATAGTCTTCTCAGTGCCACATTTTTCTCATTTGTCTGCTCTTTGTTGGTGATACTGCTGTTTACCCATGGCTGATTCATGTCAATGTATGGCAAAAACTATTACAATGTTGTAAAGTAATTAGCCCCCAACTAAAATAAATAAATTTATTAAAAAAAAATAAAAATAAAAAAAAAATAAAGTGGACCCCAGGCATAGTGCTGAAGTTCTGGCTAGTGTTCCCATTGTGATGTGCTCTACAGAGAAAATATACGTTTGATAAACTTTGTCCATTGCTGTTGCATGTGGGTTCAATGTTGATGAATTACCAGAATATGTCAAATAAGATGTCTTTAAGTAGAAGCACAAACAAATAAAGTTGTATCTTGATCAACTGACAAAAGTGTTACAAGCACAGACTAACAGGAACCTCACCCCATATTTCTCCCAGAGAAAATTATTCAGTATTCACTAATTCAGTGATCCCAGGAACTTTATACAACGTAACTACCTCAGATAACAAGATAGATAAATATCTGCCAATACTAAGTGCTAATGAGAATCTGAAGCAACTGGAACTCTCATATTGCTAATAAGGAATGCAGAAATGGTGCTGCCACTCTGGAAAACCATTTGACATTAATTTTTAATATTTATTTGTTTTTTATTTCTTTTTTGCTGCATCTGGTCTTAGTTGCAGCACACAGGCTTCTCTCTAGTTGTGGCACTGGGGCTTAGCAGCTGTGCTGCATGGGCTTAGTTGCCCTGAGGCATGTGGGATCTTAGATCCCTAGTCAGGGATCAAACTCACATTCTCTGCATTGGAAGGTGGGGATCCTTGACCACTTGATCACCGTGGAAGTGCCTGGCATTTCTTATAGTTAAACTTCTATAGCAGATATAATATAAAAGTCCCATAACTAGATATTTATCCAAGTAAAATAAAAACTTACAGTCACAGAAAAACCTGTACATGAGTGTTCATAGCTGCTTTATTTGTGATTGCTAAGAAACGGATTCAATGTAAATATTCTTCAATTAGGAAATGAATAAACTGCAGAATGGAATACCACTCAACTATAGAAAGTAACAAATATTGATTTGTTCATGGAATGTATCTGAAATGTATTGTGCTGAGTAAAGAAACCAGAGTCAAGGGCTACATTAATATATTTTTCCATTTAAATGATATCTTTTAAAGGCAAAAATATTGGGACAGAAGACAGATATGTGGTTACCAGGGTTTGGAGAAGGGGAATAAGTTGGCTATAGAAGGGCACAAAAGAATTTGGGAGGTAAGGGAGATGGAATTCTTTCCTTTCTTGAGTGTGTTGGTAATTACGAAATTAAAACCCCTTGTCAAATTCATAGAACTGTACACTAAGAAGAGTGACTTTTACTGTATGTAAGTTATATTTTGATAAGAAATGAAATAAAAACTTATCTAAAGGATGAATTTTGATTAAAATATAGTTCTTCTAGTTTGCCAAGGTAACATCAGAAAATACTATTAAAGCATGTGTTTTACTAGTGTTCTTGTTGATAAAACACTGTGAGTATAAAATAAATACTATGTAGAAATTTATGTTACACTATAAATTGAGCAGTGGATACCTTGAACATACAAAATATGTTTTCCTTTCTATTGTTTCATAATGCTCAAATTTAATGAAGTTCTTACTGGTTTATAGGAAATAATTCCTTACTGTATTTTGGCAAGTGGTGAATTCTGTAAACTATAGTATAACTCTCCCTAGAGAAGGAAATGGCAACCCGCTCCAGTATTCTTGCCTGGAGAATCCTATGGACAGAGGAGCCTGGTGGGCTACAGTCTATGGGGCGACTAAACAACAACAATACTAGAGCTCCAATGTATGTGTTATTCATAGGAGAACAAAACTTTCATTTAACTTAAATTACCCAGTGATATGGCATATTGACCCTGGGGTAGGAAAGAAAACACGACAAAAGAAAAAAATGTAATATCATCTTTCTTGCTTATATATGATTCGTTAATGATAGGCACCTGGAAAAGGAAATGGCAACCCACTCCAGTATCTTTGCCTGGGAAATCCCATGGACAGAGGAACGTGGCGGGCTACAGTCCATGGGGTCACAAAAGTGTCAGTCATGACTTAGCGACTGAACAACAGCAACGATAGGCAACTGTCACACATGGAAACTGTTTAGCAGCTTATGGTCTTGGAAGCAGGACGCATGACGTCTTTGAGTGTCTCCCAAGTCTGATGTGTCTTTTTTGAAATCTCGCCTTGTTTACAGTGGCTCTGCCACATTATCTCTGTTATATTTCAAGGACCAAAGATGTGGTAAAGTAAAAAAAAAAAAAAAAAAATACTCTGTATTACTTAAGATGTGTTGCCAAAACATCTTGAGGCTGTATATGTACTATGTCTTTATAACGAGGCCATGCATGACTGTAGTCACTTAATAAATGTAGACAATGATTTATTCAAAGTATATTGAAAACTAAGTAGCTCTGCTTAAGATTATTATGCTGCGGAAACCATTTGTTCAGTGATTAAAGTAGGTGCAGGAAATGCTATATTATATGACATGTTGCAAAAATTATTTATAAAAAGAGCAGCCTTGATACAATTTGGAAAAGTAAAAACAGTAACTACCTCTATCTTGTGCTTTTCCTGTAGAAGAGCATGAAGTCTAAAATTATTAATTTTTGTGTGTGTTTCCAGCAGATTTGTTATTTTGTCTGAAGTCTTTTAGAAATGCCAGCTTGGCTTTTTTAAGTTGTTAGCTATGTCCCATTCCGTTGCCAATATTTAGAGTTGTTTAATTTTTCCAAAAGAGGATAGAATTCCCCTCAAGAGTTAATTTAATGTGTAGCAAGTGTTTCTTAAATGGACGAATGACAACGTTGTTTTCAAACAGGATAATTGCAACCGTGTACAATATGTTTCTTCATTAGTAAGTAATTAAATAATTTACTAAATTGTGCAATAATTCATAATGGTACATGCTAACCCTGCTCAATTACAGGAGCTAGTGATAAAAGAAGTTCTTGCACACATGCCTACATTTTATTAGTCAATTTTAATTTCTGAAGAAGTCAGCTTGCCTTTTTCAAAATACTTAGTAGTGCACAATTCAAGAAAAATTCAGAAAATGTTTGAGAGTCATAACATAGTGGTTAAGAGTACACACCCCAGATTCCATTCACATGGATTTTTCTTATGGTTCCTTGTGTTTTTGGACAAGTTACTTAATTTATCTGCCTGTCAGTTTCCTCAAAAGAGAGTTTTGAGTGAATTCAATGTGAAAAAGTACCTGCTAAAGAATGAATTCCAAAGAATTGTGAACCAACAGGTGAGGTAGAAGCAAGAGCTGCAGTGTGATATAATTATTGGAAAGCCATTTTGATTTCAGAAAATAATCTTTGGGGGGGGCACAAGGTTTAACTAGATACTCAAAATCTCATGTGAATTTTGGAAACTCTGAATGGAATACCTAATTTAATCAACCTCCATCTTACAAAATGTAGAAATCTTTTTTTTTTTAATTCAAGAGAAATGTATAGAATTTTAATGTGAATCTAACATATTTAGAAGAGTTAATATTTTTTTAATGAAAGTAGAAAAACACCCTCAAATCTGTTCTTGTTTCAGTCCTCACAGTGTACTTCCACAGTGCAGGACTAGAGATAAATAATAAGTATACTACTGAGGGCAGCAAACAGACTCCTGACCCGACAGTGCCAGCCCAGTAAATTCCATCCTATGAGCTGAAGCTCAAATGTGAGCCTCCAAACCACTATTGACATGTGGCACAACTGTCTGAAATGTCAATAGTTATAAAATGAGTATTTCATAATGCAGAATAATTGATTACTTTGCTTGACTGAACAGGAACATATTTTCTCTGTGAAAGCAAAATAATGCCAGCCTTTGCTCCTGGAACATTCCTAGCTGTGAGACTCAGATTTCCCAGTGAAGCCCACGTTACACTGTGGTCCTTGATCATGCATGACAAAAATAGGGAAAACCATCTGTAACTGCTTATCTTCTCTCCATTATTTGAAAAATATATATATCTATATTTAAGAGAGTTCTTAAAAAATATGGCCTCTACACAAAGCATCTGTATTAATAGAACTGTCTCAGATCATTTTCAGAACTGAAATGGATGAGATACGAAATCAAATAACATTCAATTTATCTTGTTCCTCTTAAAATGCTCTGCTTAGCTTTACGCTCTGATGAAATAACACCCATTTCCAGTTTTATTCTTCCCCGGTGTGCTGTGATGTGGAACTCTTTTGCTCTATGTGTTTTATTAAGTGTAATTTAGCTTTATGACTATCAAACCAACTATTAATCCTTAGAATAAGACTATGAAATAGGCAAGCTATAAAGAGATTTATTTTTGAAAGTGTGATTCTTGTCTTCTGCCCTCAATTCTTTTTTCAGAACTTGTTCTCTGAATGTGTACAGTATAGTTTGCAAACTCTGTACTAGGCACTTTGAAGGAAAGCAGAAGGAATATGGACAGCCTACGTTTTGAGCTTTCTTCCCCTCCCTATCTATATGTACTTCATGTTACTCTAGACCATCATGTTTTCTTAAGTAAAACATGCATGATTTCTGTCTCTGTGCTCTTACGTGTGCTTTTAGGTGTGTTCTGCTCTCCTTCTTAGAGGGCCTTTATTCCTTTTTTTGTCTACTAAAATCTGATTAGTCTTCGAAGTCTAGTTTAAGTGGAACCTCCTCCATCAAGTCCTTCTGCTCATAAAGTTTAAGATTAACCCTGTACAAAGTAACCTCTTTTACTCTTGGCCTACATAGCACCTGGCTTAGAGTATGTGTCACATATTCTGCCTTACAATATAAGCATTGCATTCATTTTCCTACTAGATTGCAAGCTCCTCGAGGGAAGGTCTGACATCTTAATCTTTTTTCCTTTCCTCTCCATGTCCCAACACAATGTAATGCACAGACGTTTATCGTTGTTCATTGGATAGGAACTTGCATTCTTATAGGAAGCAAGACATAAAAAAAGCTTGCAGTCTTATAGAAAATAGTGCATAAAAAGAGGTCCTTTATGCCAAGGGGTAATTTAATTTTTATTCATCTTTATATTCCCAATACTTAGCAGGTGCATAATAAATACTTATTACACACATGTGCATTCACACACACACACACATTTCCAAGCTTATCAAAAGTGCTTGCTGATAATCATTTTAACATATCCTTATTAAGGTCAATAATTTTTTATCAGGCACGTGGTCTGTGTGTATAACAATATGGGGTGGTGATAGTATTTCCTCTTGTAACCCTACTTAGAGATAATCACTTTGGCCTTTCTTTAAATTGTTTCATTTACTCCTTCCAGTGTCCCTGCAAGGTTCTACTATCCTATTTCACATATGAGGAAACAAAGGTTTGCTCAAGATCACTCAGCTAGTGAGTAGGATAAAGGTTGGTTTGGAGCCCAGTTGAATCTAATGCCAGAGCTCACGGTATCATTCTTCGGGGTTCAGTGAAGGAAGGAAGGCTCCTTGGAGAAGGAAGTCCACATGGCGCAGTAGAAAGAAAGGGATGAAGGTGTTTCTGAGGAGGGGCTGGGACATGGTCCTGAAAGTAGTCATGGGATATTTGAGTCACAGGAGCCCTTCAAAGTCTTTCCTATTCCTTCATTCTACATTCAGGGGCCTGACAGCCTGAGAAGGGAGATGACTTGCCCAGGGTGACATAGAACACTAAGTGACAAGTGTCAAGCTTGAACCCAGGACTCCAAGTTCTGAGTTCGCTTCTACTACCTATATTCCTTTAACTAAAAGAAAAATCTTAAGTTCCTGCACTCCTTACAATGGCTGAGACACGGAAACAACCTAATTATCCGTCAATAGATGAATGGATAAAGATGACACGGCACATATATATAATGGAATACTACTCAACCATAAAAAATGAAATAATGCCATCTGCAGCAACATGGATGGGCCTAGAGATTATCATACTAAGTGAAGTAAATCAGAGAAAGGCAAATATCATACAATATAACTTATGTGTGGAATCTAAAATATGAAACAGATGAACTTATCTATGAAACCGGAAGACTCACAGATGTAGAGAACAGAGGTGTGGTTGCCAAGGGGCAGGGGAGGGTGGGGGGATGGACTGAGAGTTTGGGATTAGCAGATACAAACTATTATACATAGAAGATAAACAACAGGGCCCTACTGTATAGCACAGGGAACTATATTCAATATCCTATAATAAACCAAATAGAAAAAAATATGAAAAAGAATATATATATACACACACACATATATATATAACTGTGTCACTTTGCTGTATAGGAGAAATTAACATGGTGTAAATCAACTATACTTTAATAAAATAATTTTTTAAACAGACTCATCATTTCCTGAGTGCCTGTTCCACCCGCAGCCGTAGGAGTAGGGTGAAGATATCCCATGGGAACACAGTTATGGCAGTCCCTCTGGCCTGTGGTATGAGTCATCTTCCTTGCTGCCCTTAGCAGGTGTGCGTGTAGTGAGGCACCTGCCACCTACCTATTCTGTGGAGGGTGCTTAGGTCTGAATGCCTGTGAACTTTATCCTTTCCTTCCTTGTGATGGTTACAAAACATCTGTCAGTTCTTGAATTTCCTAATAGATATATGAGACACGTGGTTCTAAGAATCTCAGAATCCCTTCACCGTTGTCTCAATTCAGCCAAATCCTTCACTTCCAACATCCTATTACCCTAACAGCCACACTAATGACTTACAGCCATTCATCAGCTGTGAGAAGTGAAGCACTGTGCAAACACCTTTTCCGCAGGTGGCCGGACACTGCCTTTCTTTAGGGAAGTTCAAACTCAGGGAACTGACTTCTGTATAGAGTTTTCCGAGCCAAGGTCACCTTATTAGGAAGCTTCTGAAGAACAGAGCTTGTTTGAATCTTGTTTGATTCTCCAGTAGAGGGCCAGTCATATAATAAGTATTCAGTAAATGTGCTTGATGACGTGAAATGTAAGAAATATATATGTGTGTGAGTGTATTTATAAAATTGAAAATGTCTCTTGCCATGAAAATACCATTAATTTCACTATTTTCATGGACTATATATGTGCACACATACATGTACATTTAAATCTGGTATCTGTATTTGCTTTAAAATCATGAATAAAACAGATTGTATTAATCTGATCACCCCTCTTCCTTAACACACATAAAGAAAGAGACCCCTCTGTCACCTTGGTGTCCAGGTCTTATCAGCATTATTCCATTTATAAATGTTTCTTTATGAGACACTTTCAGACTCAAAACTAAGCAAGGCTGTAATCTATTGTAGGTAAGTTTGTGTCTACTCTTTAGCTTCCCAAGTAATCTTACTTAGAACTCTTTAGGTCTCAGACCTAGTGACCAGGGTCTCATACTCTCAGACCCTGTTTTTATGTAGGAGACCTGGTCCCCTAGCTTTATGTTGGCCCAAACGGCTCAGCTCCTACATATCACAGTGCCATGGAGGCTAAGGATTCAGCTGAATCAAGCTGCCCAGGACCATATTAACCTTTCACTGATCCCTTTCTTGTTCAGCTAGAAAGAAGTTAATTGAATTAGCAAGCTGCCACACACTGGAGAGAGAGAACCAGGACCTGGGCAAGACAGAACCTCAGAGTCAAAATGTAGCTTCCCTCTCATGTGCATCAGCCAACTTTGAAAACATCATTGCACAGGGAGCCACTTGACGATTCTGGATAAGTTTGTCAGCCCGTCATTTTGCCATACTCCCCAGTAGCACTCCAGGTGTGAATCAGTGTGGTGTACCATGAGGTCAGATTCTGTTTGGCAGAAAGTCAAATGTACTTTTCTAAAGTCAAGTATCATTTCCTTATTTAACTTCTGAAAATGGGAAGATAAGCGCTAATTTACTGATTATACTCTAGACTCCTGTAGAAATCCAGCAGGCTTTCCTCATAGGCATTTTGGGATAACTTGTCATCAGTCATGTCCTTCCACTTCCTTGCTAAGTGACAGATCCAATGGGAAACCCAGTACACAGGGAACCATGTGGAGCTGTCTATAGAGGATTCTGAATTGAATTACATGTTTTTTAAGTATGCCTTTTTCTGAGATTAGCCAACAGAAATATTTGACCTGAGAATTCATGTATGATATAATCTCATTCATGGTAAAGAGTTCTCATCTTGTTTAATTACCTTCCTGTAATCAATTATTTTACGCTTTTTTTTGTTTCTTCAGAACACTTGGTAAAATTTTTTCAAATGGAAACAGTAAACTACTTAACACTGTTTTACCCTCATAGTTGGTACTCCAGGAGTGTGTGTTTTATGGAAACCAAATCATTATTCCTGTATTTTAATATTTAGTTGGTAAAAGTTTGCACCAAAATGTGCTTCCTTTTTGGCTTCAATGTGGAAGTACTGAAGGGAAATACAGATCCTTTCATTCCTGACTGATTTACTTGGTTGAGGACTTATAACTCTGTAGAAAAGTTGTATTTCAAGAGGGTTTTTAAAGAAAAAGAAACCTCTCATATTTACCTTTGAAGTTTCATGAGAGTTTTATGTTAATATAAACACTAATATACTCTGGGTTAAAAGCTATGTTGAAAATGAAAAAAGGCATTTGGAGGCATGTATTACAAATAGCATCTAGCCACACAGGAAGGTTGCTGTGACTTAATATCTGAAATTCTGTTGCTCATTAGTTGTATGGTGAGAATGAAATACATTTCTAAAGGGCAAGGTCAGTGTTACATTATCATGGAAATGTCTTTGTTGAATAAAAGTATAAATATTTCAAGTTTAAGTATTATGAGATTATATTTCTATTGGGGACATATGTATAGGACAAATGATTCTTCTCCTTGTAACTGCAGGAGCATATGTCATGTTACATGTCATTCCCGATTACTGATTTCATTTGAAATGGTCTGGAAATAAATACCGATTACTAGTAATGTAAGACTATTTACCTTGGAGTCAGATGTCTGACAGGCAGGCTGGAGCTAATGGATTTGGTCATTTTCAAAGCATTATTTTCTAAAGCAGGATGCTGTTTTAAAGTAACACTGAATAGTCGTTTATCTGGATTCATTTGCAGTGAGTATGGAAAAACACTCCTAGGAGCATGCAGTCGCTAATGTTTCTCCATCCTTTAACAATACAAAGGAAAGAAAACTGTACCCAGAACCTACCAATAGAACAGCTTGGCATTACCTGTCCTTATTAAAGTTGGTAGGACAAGGGAAATCAAGAACCACATATGAAGGATAGTGTCTGTGTAACTGAGGGGCGTTGCCTCACTGGGAGATGCAGTTGCATCATGGGAACGTGGTGTGATTTAATTTCATCACTGTAAACATCACAGTGGGTATGGTTGATTCATTTGAAACTCTTGTCCACTTCGCTATGGCTGGACAGCTGAGTTAACATGGGTAGGTCTTGGCTTCACACTATTATGATTTCTGATTTTTGTGGTTTTATTAGGGGAAAAAACTGTTAGGATAACTTTAGCTGAAATCAAACTTTTATAAAGGTATGGCTTTATTTAAGGTGCCATGAATTTTTTTAACTTTCTAAATTAGAGCACTCTGTAAATTTTGCCTTGAAGGGGGGTTGGGGGGTGGGAGAGGTATAAATCTTAGTTTTTGCAGTGCTGATTGTCTGCATGTGTTTTAAATTACATCCCAACTCAGCAGCAAGGACAACTCAGTTATATGGGAAAAAATGTTAGGACTCTTCTTGCTTAATTACCGTGAATGCAACAACTAATAACCATCTAATATCTGAGGTGTAAATGGAAACACAGACCATCAGAAAAGAAAGCAGAGTTGAAATTGTGTGAAGGAACAGTAGTAGGTAGCGAACTTGGCTTTTGAAAATTTTTTCTGCTATGTTCAATACTGTGGACAAACCTGCTGAAATTTTAAATAATGTGGTCTCTGGGTATGTAGCATCTGAAGTTCACAGTAAAGAGATTCATCTGATAATAATATCATGATTTAAGTTTCCATAAGGCCAGTTAAAAGGATTAAGCTTCAAAGTTTGGAGGGAATTAAGCCTTAGTTGCAAGTTAAAATTCACCCAGTTGACCTTTAGAGGTTGCTTGGTTATTTGGTGGTGATGGTAGTGGTGGTGATTTTTTTTTTCCTGTCTAAAGTACCGCAACATCTCACTTTTAGGGTGTGAAAACTAGAACCTTTTCCACTTGTAGATGGGTTCTCTGGAGAGAATGGTGGATATGGAAGAGCCTGGGAAATGAGTGGCTCAAATCGGCTGACAACTTGAGTACGTTGAGGTGATTCACACACAGTTGTCTGTTCTCCTTCCAGATATCAGTGGTCCTGCAGGAAGGTAGAAGTGTAAACCAGAACCTTAGATGTTGGTGGGATGAGAAATATCAATGCCTAGGTGGGCGGAATTCCCTTTTCGCAGGCCGAGTCTCACGGAAAAGACTGAGGAAACTGTTACTCCTGGAACAGTCTGGGTGACTCCGTTCTCCACCGCCCCGGAGGGGGCTCTACCTTCCGAATAAAACTGGGGTGAACTGGGAAGTTGAAAACGAGGGAGACTATAGCCCACCCCTCGCCCCCGCCAGACCGAACAAACCCTTCTTTTCTGCCAACGAGTTGGCGCTTTTGTCACCCCCGGGAGGGCCGGGAAGGGAGCGGGAAAGTAGCTTCAGGTTGCGCCCTTCTTGCCCAAGGGGTCGGAGGAGAAAGTAGATGCGCAATCAGAAGAGCGCTGGGAGCAGAGAGCCCCCGGGATGCCACAGGTGCCCTGGGAAGCGGGCAGAAGGCTGGGGGTCCGGATGCGGGCCGGGGGTGCCGGAGGGCAGCGCCAACCCGGGTGCGCCCGGGAGCCGCGGCAGCTCACCTGCCCGCGGGGGCGGGGCGGGGCGCGGTGCTGGGGCGCGCCGCCTCCCGCCGCCCGCCTCCCGCCCCGGGAGGAAGCGGAGGGGCGCGGTGTAAACAGAGCGGCGGCCGTGATGTCAGCCGGTCACATGGAGCCTCTTATGGCTCGGGATGGCTCTCGGCGGGCGGGCAGCTGCTGCAGCTGCTGCTGTGGCTCGGGCGGCGGCGGCGCGGCGGCGGCAGAGGGGGCTCCGGGGTCGGACCATCCGCTCTCCCTGCGCTCTCCTCACCGCGGCTTAAATGATGTATTTTGTGATCGCAGCGATGAAAGGTGAGCCCGGGCGCCCCACCGGGGCCGGGTGGGCTGGCTGCTCCGGGGGCGGGGAGGCGGGCGTGCAGGGGGAGGGGTGGGCGCGCCTGCCCGAGCGCACGTACTGCCCGGGGCTGGCTGCGGGAACCCCGCCAGGGTTTTTTGGGCCCCTGCAGCGGCGCCCCCTGAGCCGGGTCACGGGATCTGCCTGCCTCCTGTCGGGGCGAAGGCGCAGGGGCTGGACTCGCCCCCCCCCCCAACTTCTGTCCCCTCTGGCTCCTGTCAGTCGCCCGGGTCCTCCTGGCACCCGGCGGGGTTCCCGGAAGAAAGTTTGCTGGGAGTCGCCGCGCTTCTGGCAGGGAGGGGAGGGCCTGAGGAGCTAGGAGGAAGCCGGGGGCGCCCGCGACGGGTCCCCAGGGCCCGCACCCCGGACAGCTCTGGCCTGCGTAGGGAAGGCGCCGCGGCCAGGCCCGGCCGAGCGTGCGCGCGGGTGCGGTGTCATCCCTGGGGACTGGTCAGCGCCCCGGGCCTTGGGCCCTCCCCTCCTCTGCGGCCCGGCAGCCCCGAGCGCCCGGCGGCCGCCGGCGGGGGACGTGCAGCCGGTCTGCGCTGCGTGCCCGCCCCGGCCACTTCCGAAAGCGCCCAGGCCCTAGCGAGACGGGCTTCTGGAACGTGCCAAGACTCCCTCGGGGGCCGCCCGCAGCCGCAGCGCACCCCGACTTGATACTTTTGGGTTGTGGATGAATGTGGGGAAACAACTTTACCCCCCACAGGATTCGCGGGCAGTGGTGGAGGTTAGACAGCAGAGAGGAGCCGGCGGGCGCAGATTAGTCGTGGTCAAGACTCCGTCGAGCCTCCTCGCCCGGCCGCCGGCCCTGTCAGAAGTCCTTAGCCAGGCTGGTAGCCGGATGGAAGGGGGTACTGGCTGGAAAGAGGACTGGCTTCAGGTCCCCCTAGGTGAGGAGGAAAGAAACCGTGGCAAGTCAGGAAAGTTTCTGATGAGAAAGCCAAAGTTTGGAGGTGTGCAGGAAGTCGCCTGCGCGGTCGGGAGAAGCCGAGACAAGCCAACAGTCCGAGAGAAACTCAGCCCGCACCCCGCCGCCCGCTTGTGCGCCAGCAGGTTCTTCGGGGTGGTTAATCTGCCCGAGTGGCTTCGCAGACCCGGCCGCTGGGAGCGGGGATTTAGAGCCCCATCTGTTTGCCGCTGACCGGGCTTCCTTAACGCGCCGCAATTTCTCAGACCTAGACAGTCCTGCGGGGTCTGCCCATCAGAGCGGGCGCGGGGCGCTCGTTAAACGTTTGCTAAGGTGGAGGTTTTGTTGCAATCCTGGATGAAGGAAACATGTTCGGTATCTGGCTTAGGTTTACTTTCGGATCACCGAGCTTTGCCTTTCTTCACTAGAGATTGGGTGGCATCTCTTTTATTAATTATTAACAGGCCGAAACGTACTGGTCGCTAAGATGAACTGCTTGAGATGAAATCTTCCTAGCCGACGTGCCCAGAGCAAAATTTTTGTCTTTTCCCCGGTGGTTTGAGGGAAATGGAATTTAATCATTTTTAGAATATGCAACGGATAAAAGAAAAGGGAGGAGACCTCCCTGTGATCCACGTTCTTAAGCCTCAAGTTTTTTTTTCTTCCCAAAATGATTTTAAGATTTTCTTACCGACTTTTTCTGTAGAAGTGTATGCTCCTCCCCTCCCTCTCAAAAAAACTTTTATGCTATTTCCTGCAGTTCATTAATCCTGTAAAACGATTCAGACAGCCTTTGTAGTTAAGACATTTTCATCCTTTCTTTTTTTTTTTCTTTACGGCATGAAATAGATTTGGGGAGGTGTCAATCCTAGTCCTTATCTATTTTATTTGATATAATTGGTGTCGATTGGGGAAGGATAAGAAGCAGAGACTATTTCCCCTAAGGAACAGTAACCACCAAACAGTTAAGGAAAGTGCGTTTTAAGATTTTAACTTAATTTTGATGTTTCTAAGTACTTGGGCTTTTGCTTTTGTAGTTAGTACAAAATGAAGTTCCATACTATCACTTAGTGATTATTATCACGGGAATCACACCACCACCGTATCCCCCCAGAGCACTAGCCCACACATTTGTCTTGGAGTGACCTCTGGCTGCCAGAAGATAATAGATTCAGAGTATTGTGCTTTGGGAAAACTGGCTCAGATACATTGGCATTGCAGTTTTTCTATAAGCTCAGCTGGAGGGGGGAGGCGGCGGGAAGGGGGCGATGCATCTAGACAATTAGAATATTTCATTCCAAGTATCATAATATCCTGTGTCTTAATAGGGTTATCTTGCTCTGATGCGTATTTAAACTGAAGAAAAATAGTTTCTGGGAAAATAAGGAATGCTGTAAATGTTTCCATATCAGATTTAAGGGGGGCGGGGGGAAGAGGGCAGCGGAAACTGGCCCAGAATCATATTAAATACTTCCCTGCTGCCTCTCAGTTTTAATAGTTAAATTGGTTCCATATGGAAGAGAGTTTGTATAATTAGATTTTTTTCATACGAAACAGAAACACTCTTTACAATATAGCTTTTCAGTATGCGTATGCATGTAGAAGGGGGAGGGTAGAACAAGCCACCATAAAAGAGAAACATTCGCTTTGTTGGTGGATTTACTGATGTTTTTTAAACATCATTAAATCAGGCCTTTTGAACTCACGAAAGAATAAAATCCTTCCTCTGCGTTCCTTGTCAAATAAGTTTAGGCTTAAAGTGGATTCATGCTTAGAAGTAATAAATCTTCATTGGAGCAACTCTAGTCTCATCTTTCAGTTTTGTTTTTGTTTAATTAACAACAGAATTCCAATACCATTTGGATGGCTTCTTGGGCAAACGACGAGAGCCAGCGATAACACTTATAATCAGGGGAGCACTTGTTCTGCTCATCACAAAAGTGCTTTGGCCAAATGTCAGGCGGCAGCCAGTGCTGAAAGGAAATGCGAGTGCCTCATCAGTTTCAGTAGATTATGCCCCCTTTGCTTCCTAGGAGCCCTCAGCCAGTGTTCATGTAAATGGAGTTAGGAGAGTGAAGGGAGGCTTAAGGGGAATGTCTGTCCTATAATAGATTGTTCCGCGTGCACAATCCGTGCGCAAACACAAGGCACGATACCACTTTGAAAATACTGTATATGTAGGTGACTAGGGGTATTTCCAGCTCTAATAAATGTGATTTTATAGTTTTGAAGAATGTGGACTTTCTCTTTCCCAAATGAAGTTTGAATTTATCCCTCATCTTATTTTAAGCACTGTGTCAGTAGTATCCCTCAGCTGGGACTTTTGTTCTACTTTCATGACCTTTGATGGGTAGGATTGGGAGAGGGTAATGGCTGGATCTTGGAAAGAGAAAACCCAAATGACTATTTCAGCGAGCAGAGTGCTTAGCAGGCAAGGAGAGGTCACTTCTTTTATAGACAAGGAGGATCTCTGAGTTCATTTGCCCATGGGTGACAGAGGGAGTTCAGACCATCTATGAAGTTGAGAATATTTTAGAAGCACTGTTTTCATGAGCAGCCTCTTGATTTTATATATTTCAGTCACATCACTTGAAATGCAAAGCAATATCATACTCAAGTAAACCACTTTGCCCTCGATTTGAATTGAGTACCGTATAATTTATTTAATGCTGCCCAGTTATAAAATAATATAGTCTTTAATAGACTTAGTCCTTTAAATATGTCTACGTACATATATATTTAAATATATATGTAATTTAAATGTTAGGGCTTTTTACTATCTAGTAAATATATAAGTAACTATATTAATAGTTCTTACCAGACTTCTCTTTCTCCCACCTTTCCCTCCCAGTCAAGTGAATCACAATAAAATGGGTGAGATCAGCAAGTAGATAATTGCAGAGCATCTGCAATAGCACCTAGCTACTTGTAATTTGTTCTGGGGCACCTAAAAAAATAACATTTACAAATGACCTTTTATGGGAGAAAAAGTTACTGAATGGATAGATAGATAGATCTGCAGAGGTAGAGTTCAGTTATTTTAAAATTTTTCCGAAGTTATTTTAGTGATCAATAAAACCCCTTGGGGAAAAGGAAGGTGGGATGATTTGGGAGATTAAGGTTGAGACATATCTATATATACGTACACACACTATTGATACTAAGTATAATATAGATAACTAGCAAGAACCTACTGTATAGCACAGGGAACTCTACTCAATGCTCTGCCCTGACCTAAATGGGAAGGAAATCCAAAAAAGAGGGGATAGATGTAAACATATAGCTGATTCACTTTACTGTACAGCAGAAACTACCACAACTTTGTAAAACAACTGTATTCCAATTTTAAAAAAGAAGAATAAAAAATTGTAAAAGTAACATTGTTTATAAAATAAAAAACATGAGTGAAACAAATCTATAAATACTTCATTGTAGAAATGTTTTCTACATGGATTCTAAATTTTCAGTTCAGTTCAGTCGCTCAGTTGTATCCGACTCTTTGCGACCCCATGAACTGCAGCACGCCAGGCCTCTCTGTCCATCACCAACTCCCGGAGTCTACCCAAACCCATGTTCATTGAGTCGGTGATGCCATCCAACCATCTCATCCTCTGTCGTCCCCTTCTCCTCCCGCCCCCAATCCTACCCAGCATTAGGGTCTTTTCCAATGAGTCAACCCTTTGCATGAGGTGGCCAAATTTTCAGTGTGTATTAATAAGAAATCAAGCCTACCTTAACCTATATATTTTATATTTATTAATTTTATAAATCATAATTAGATGCTCAGAGTTAGCAGCTACGCTGTATCTATATTTCTCTGCTTTAAAAATAATAATTTGGAGAGGTCCCCCAGTGATAACACAGGTGTAAATTCACATTTGATATTATCTCAGAGACCACATATTGACCTGTTGATGAATGATTTACTTATTCTTTCTCCCCCTTCTAGCTCCTCCACTAAGGATACCTCCCTTTCACACCAGCCTTTGAGGAATGGACTTAGAGATTTGCAGTCTGAGCTTTCTGTATCTGTCATATCGTCTGTAACATGATGGAACATGGTTTTTCATTGTCAGAGCGCTATATCCAGATAAGAGGTCTAAACTGACAGACAATAGCATATATTAGCCAACAGGCAAAATGTTAATACAAGAAAGCAGTTGAAATCTTTTGTTTCTAGATTTTCTTTTTTTAAGTGACGTTTGTTAGCCCTCGTCATATTATAAGGAGGTAACCCAATAACTTTAAAATCTTGGTATAAGAAGTAATGTCAGGTGAGGTGGGGAGGGAGATGGGAGGGAGATTCAAAAGGGAGGGATATATGTATACCTATGGCTGATTCATGTTGAGGTTTGACAGAAAACAACAAAATTGTGTAAAGCAATTATCCTTCAATTAAAAATAGATAAACTTTTTAAAAAGTAATGTCAAATCTATTCCCTAGGTTTGCGAGCAATTTGATTTTTTGCTTTTGATTTCATTGCCTCTGAAATTTATGAGGCATTTCATAAATAAATAGAGGGAGGATGTTAATCTATATTTGTGTTTTGCTTTGTGGCTTACATTATTGTCTCATTTAATCCTCCCTAAAAAGTCATTGACTCTGTCCTGGTTTTTAGTTGAAGAAACTGAGGCTCACAAAGGTTATATGTTATAGCCAAACTCTTCCAGCTAGTACATGGCGAAGCAAGGACTAGAGCCCTAATTTCTACTGTCTTCATGCTGCCTCTCCTGGAGGAAGCTGTGAAAATGTCCTGGATATAACTTCGTCTCTAGTTAGTAGAAATTATAACTCTGGCATTTATAAGGAAAAAAAATAGATTCAATTATGTAATGCTTTGCTGAGCTTAATATCTTTAAATTACTATTTAATAAAATCAATTTGGTACAAATGGGGTTATTCTTATTTGCTTACCATTAGTTCTCTTCATCCACAATTTTCATTAAGTCTGCATGTTGTAAGAGGATCTGGGTGAAACGCAAGCGTTATTTTCCTAAAGAATATGAAATACTATGATACACAGCTAACCTGTGTAACTTATCTCCATCATGGTAGAATCAAGCTGGAGATTTATCTATATGTCCACATATCTTTAGGCAAAGGAAACATTCACAGATACATCTTTAATATCCCTTTATGGAGTAGAAAGCTCTTGATTCCCTGGGCTTGTGAGTGCTGTCCTGGTTGTTTCCGTGACAGTTAAGGGGCATGATCATGGACGTATCTTGAGAAATCTGTTGTCATTTAGGAAACCAGAGTCAAAGTTTCCGAGTAGATAGATCTGCAAAGCTCATTTCTCATTTGATTAGGGTTTATTTCTCTGGCAACTGGATTGAGCTGTCTGCCTGAAAGCAAACAAGCATCATCTCATAGAGTCCTAGGAAGAGCAGAAACCTAAAATGTCATGTCAATACACACCCTATTGGCATTCGGTTCCTCTCTGCAGCCTTCCTGCCAATAATTGTCTGGTTTTGCTTGAACACCTCCTGTGATGGGGTGCTCACTATCATTAGAGGAAGCTTATTCCATCTTGAATATGAAAATTCTTTTTATATCAAGTGTAGCTCTCTCTTTTGTACTTTTAATCCTTTGATTCTATTCTGATTCTTTCTTTGGGGGTAATACACAACACATTTAATCCATCTTTCATATGAAAGATAGAAAGATTGTCAGTTATTTGAAGACTGAGTATGAAACACACCCATACTACATTCTCAGTCTCTGCTTTCCCTCTCCACTCCATTCTGTTCACAGTCAGCCTTCCAGCATCCTTGGTTAGCTTCTTCCTCAAATACATTTCAGTTTGTCTAGAATTTCTTAAAATTTGTATACCAAGTTTTTGTACCACAACCTGAGTCCTAGTTGTGATATGACTGACTCAGCACTTAACCCACTAGGTAGTAAAAAGTAAAGATTTAAATTTTTTTTGGATTTCTTTGAGATACATGAGCTAGGCTGTATCTTTTGACCATGTCATGAATGGCCTTTGTGATGCCACTGTAATTTTTGGAAGTGGACTTTTGACCTACTTAGAAATACTTTTGGATGAACTGAAGTTGATATTAAATATCCAAGAAAATCAAGGATATTGAAGGAATAAAGGAACATTTGGAGCATTTCTGAGGTGTTTTTCTCCAGTGTCAGAGCTGAGATAAGGCTGCCCTCTAGTGGGTACTTTCCCATGGAACGCTGAAAGCGGTAATGGTGCCAATGAATTTCCCATCAGGCTAGTGGAGAGGTCAAAGGTTGAAGTTATTTTCTCAATTGCTGTGGGGCATTCTACATCAGATTCAAAAGTGTGATTTATCGTTGTGCATGGTTAATAGAAATATATCTGTAGTGGAGACAATAAATTTTTAAAGTTTTCTTGAAGAAAGTAAGGAAATATTTTTTAAAAACTTAAGATAGTTTAAAATTGATTTATAAAATTCCATTTGGCTCCATATTAAGTGTAAATATTTAAGTGATATTTTCCATATTAAGTGTAAATATTTAAGTGATAGTTGGTTTGTGAGTAAACAATTATTATGACTTTTGTGGTAATCCTTTTAAAAAACAAAAAAGAATTTCAACCTTAATTCTATTCCCCAACCATTAAATATTTTTTTAAAATAGAGATTGTCAGTCATCTTGATCAGAGAAATCCAGCATTTTCCTTTTATAAGTCTAAAGCTTTGGGAGTTTTTTGTTTTTTTTCGAAAAAGGGAGACACTTAGAAAGAAGTAAACTACTGTAGCTCTTTTTGGCAATAAAACAGTTTATCAGTGGATGCAAATCTATTAACCTGTTTTGTTTCTGAAGATTTAGCACTATAGTATCCTGCTCACCTAAGTATACACAATTTGCCAAAGAAATTGAGCAGTTTATTACACAAGTTTATATAACGTTATATCACGTATGCTTTAAAACACTGCACGAAGTAGAGGTAAGCATTCATTTGTGTCATTTTTAGGATAGATAGATAATACAAATGAAATGTGTGCTTAGATTTCTGTGGTCTGTTGAGTGTGAAACAGTTATGAAACAATCTGGTTTCTGTATCAGAATCAAAGAAATAAGTATTGATTTTTCTATTTCCTTAAATATCATTTGTCACTGATGCTATGGAAAGAGAGGAGAATGCAAGTTTATGTGAATTTTGCATTGCTCAAGTAGTCGAGGTTCCTGAGCTGAGCCATGATAACCAGGGTGATCGCAATGACAGATAATCACCAGGATTTTAAAGGATGACAGTGCTGGCTTGCTCCTACAGGAAAGATGAAATTTCACCTTTACGTGAAAAAGAAGGAAGGGAATTTTTTTAAAAAAAGCCAGGAAAACATACTGTTTAAACTTTTTCATCATAGAAATAAGGTAGTGGTTCAGAAGTGAAGACTTGTGGTTAAGTCTCAGATCTGGTCTTGAAGCAGACCGTTTTTCAAACTGCGCCACCCAGAAGTGTGATTCTTTCACCACATGAGAAATATCCTCTTTTTCACAGAATGTTATTTTCATTTTTCAGTCATTGGGTTTTTTTTTTATCTTCTTTTCTTTATCTCATGTCATATCTTCAGTAGAACTCTGGATATAAATAACAAACTGAATTTGTCTCAACAAATATTTATGAAGTGCCTACTGTGTGCTGCGTTATTCAGGTGCCACCCATGTGATTTCATAATAGAACAAAGACACCTCCCTCCCCACCTTAAGCCATGAATCAGCATTTAAAGACATGTACTGAGAAACTGGCAGCCGTGCTTAACCAGGGCAAGCTGCTCTAAGACTACCGAGCTTATAGGTTTGTAGTTTCTGTGAGCTCCACGCCGTTTAAAACAAAGACTTTGCAACATGCAATGAAACATTAATATAATTGGATAAAGTCAGTCCTTCAGTTTACACGTGAACATGATTTCCTTCCAAACAAGCCACAAGCTCTAAAATCCTGCCTAAGCAGTGGCTCCGAAGCTTTGGAGAGCAACCCATAACCCAGAGAGTTACAAAGGCAGATTCCTGGGGAGACCCTGATTTCGTCAGCCTGGTCTCAGCTGGGAAGGCGAGGATTTAAAAGGTGTCTCAGGTGTTGCCAATTCAGATGTTTCTCGTTCTCTCTGTAAAACTTCCCTCTTACTGTCAGAACACAGTTGGGCAGTGGAGTCCTCCAACCCTTCAGTGGTTCTCAAATATCATCAATCTTCACAGTTAGCTGAGAAGCATTTAAAAAATAAATGCCCAGTCTGCATCACTACCTGCCTGGTCCTGATTCTGATGGTCTGGGCTGAGGCCAAGGAATATGAACTTGTAAAAGCTCCCCTTGGGGACTGAGGATCTGACATGTTTGGGAACTGCTGCTCTGGTCTCAACCTCTCCTCGTCCTCGTGAGGGAAGGATACTTAGAAGGTCAGGGATGTTAAGGTAAGCAGACACTTTCCTTTTGAGGCCACTGAAGTCTCCTTTCAGAGTGGAAGAGCTGCCCACCATGAGTAATTTCTGCCGTAGTGTGCATGTTACTGACACATTTGAGATAGTCTTATTACTTCTGGCTTTTCTATCAACTAGTGGGTAGGAACAAGTGGTCAGACTCCCAGTCTGTTACCTGAAATGGCCCAAACAGGAGAGGACCATATTCCTCTTCTGCAGAAATCTTGTTCAGGGTTTCTATCAGAAAGATGAAACCAGTTTCTCTGGCTTTCTAGCCCTCAGTGAGCCACCGGGCTGGGTCTCGCCACCATGGTGACCACTCAGTGGGGGCAGGCCGAGGATTGTGCTGCAGAAGTCAAGGCCGACTCCAGTGGAAACAGTGATGACTTTTTTCTATGTTGCTCTTTTTCCAGCACCAAAGTACAGGTTTTAGAGCCCTGAAAGCTTGCAAATGTTTCCTATTTATAAGATGGTGTTTCTGAAGCCCTGAGCACCCTGCTTGTATCTGCTGGTGCCCAGGCTCTAGAATGGCAAAATCTGAATGTCACAGACACAACGCTGCCTTCGTGCAACTTAGATTCTAGTCTGGTGAAAGAGATACAAGTGGAACTGTGCTGGGTGAGTGGGGGAAGGCCGACCCCCATCCGCACCAACTCCAGCCCCCTCCTTCCTTGGAAAATATAGGCGCCATAGCCCAACACGTGGCAGACGTGATGCTGTGGGAGCAGTGCCGAGCACAGCAACTTTCGTCTGTGGTCTTGTGAGTGTATGTTCTGACGGAAAGAGGCAGATGATACCTCTCTCTCTCTAGTTGCTAAGTCGTGTCCAACTCTTGCGACCCCATGGACTGTAGCCTGCCAGGCTCCTCTGTCCATGGGATTCTCCAGGCAAGAATACTGGAGTGGGTTGCCATTTCCTTCTCCAGGGGATCTTCTTGACCCAGGAATCAAACCCGGGTCTCCTGCATTGCAGGCAGATCCTTTACGAACTGAGCTATGAGAGAAGCCCAGATGATATCTAAGTAAACATAAATGAACTAGAGACATACAGATAGTGACAACAGCATGGCCAACACAGAAAGTGGAATGGCTTAGAATTGCTTATGGCCTCATGGATGAACAGGAGGGAACAAAATCCGAGATTTTTTTTTTTTTCCTAACGGGTGGTGAATGTTCAGCCATAACCCAGGAGGGAATTTAGAGGCCATCTGTTCTCTTAGTTCTCAGCCTTGTCTGCCCATTAGACTTGTCTAGAGAGCTTTATGAAAAATACAAGCCCAGGCTCCACTCCTGGAAGCTCTTGATTTTATTGGTCTGAGGTAGGTCTCAAGTATTGATAATGTGTTAAAAAAAAAAACTGTCCAGATGACTGCGGTGGGGAAACCTCCAAGGTCCAACACCCTTGACGTGTGAGTCATCCGTCCCAGTACAGAAACAGCAGCATTGGATAGTGGAAACCAGCACCCCCACTCCAAAGGGTTCGGGCGGACCCATGGATTCTCTTCCCAAGTCAGCTACTCAATACTTTTCAGACTACCTCAACTGCTCACTTTCCCCTTTTGTAAAGTTGGGCAAACTTGATAGCCATCAAGAGCCTTTCCAACTCTCCCATTCTGTGGAAATGTTTCCTAAAATAAGAGAAGGGCCACGTTTATTGTCCATAACAATTCCCTTCTAGTTTCCTTATTCCTTGTCTTATCTCCTCATTGCTAGGGATGCCTCCATCAGCTGATCAGCTCCTTTGGGGAGTGAAAATTTAAAGTAGAAAGAGGTGATTACTTTTTGCTGATTGTTTAACTAACTTTAAGAATGAACAAACTTTCATTAATATTAATGCCCAGACTTAGTTCTGGTAAATTACAGTCATATATTATCAAATTCTAGCCAAAAGCCTTTTCCATTTTTGATGATTGAGTTAAAACCGAGGAGGTTGGGGTAGAGAGCCTGCTTAAAAATGGAAACTCTGGAATAGTCTTAACCATTGCACACCACAGTAATTTTATTCCTTACCAAATATTCTAGGCCAGAAATCCAGAGACACTGAGTCTTCTTTGCATTTTTTTTTTTTAACAAGCAGAAACAGTGTATCTCCTGTGTTGCCAGCTTATAAAAGAGCACTATGGAACTAAAGTCTGTCATTGAAAAATATCATTGTACTTCCTCATCTGTGACCCTGTATCTCTAAGAACTTGGGTTTCATTGAAACATTTATTCAGAAAGATAGCAGTTCATTATAAATCAGCATGGTATGATGTAAGCACCTTAACTTTATTTCATTTTTGTGTGGAATCTCCCAGTGGGGTTTGATAATATTAGGTAGTTGCACAAGTGATAAAGGAGTTTGAAAAGTAAATCTCATAGGAGCTGGCACATGAAATTAGAGCTATGTCTTTTTCAACAGAGTTTTTTTTAGAATAAGCACATTGCCTGTTTTGCATGTATATATTTAAGAAATTGGACACACAATGATATACATCCATTTATTCTCCTAAAACAGAAAATTATGGAACACCATCTTCCTGTAACTGAAGTTGTATCCATAATAGCAAGCACCTTCTGAAAAATGATACCATTTAACAAAATAATTGGCAGAAATCTATTTCAAAAGCAATGTTTCTATCACAAGCATAATCATGTAGAACAGAAGTGTTTTTGTTTCCACCAGTGCAGAGAAACAAAGTCGTTTAATATGAGTTAAGATGTCTCAAAGTTTTGGCAGACTTTCTAAGCCCCCTGCTGCTGTTGCATTCAGAATCTCTTTTAGAAGTTTCCATGTGATTTCAATGGCTGCTTAGGGGAAATATTGGCTAAACTCATTTTGATTGTTAAGATGGCTTGAATGTTTTCAGAATGTTTTCATTTGCTAGAAATATGTTTTGCACTCAGGCTTCTCTTGTTGAAGAAGGTTGGTTACCAGCCATCTGATGACGCCTCAGGGTGTTTACAGAAAATGTGGGTGCTGTAGTTATATTTGAGCACAGCCCTCCCCCAACAAAGATAGTGTGGTAATCAGCAGAAATGGGAAAACATGTACTTAAGGATTGATGCTTGTAAAGAGGTGCCGTAAAGAAACATCGTTGTTCAGATGTAAGACATGACTGACAGCTCTCCTTGTAGGCATGCTAGTAACAATAAAGTCTAGAAGTCCGACATCAAAGCGATCACAGCTTACTCCACCAGTGACTTGCACATCAAAGAGTGAGTGCAAGACAAAGGAAGTGCACGGAGATGTGTTTCTGCCTGGTAGCCAGATGCTCACGGGGAGCTCCCAGAGCTCCTGTCTTGAATGCAAAGTGATTTTTTTTGCCGATCATACTTTTCATCTCATAAATGACCAGGAATGTGAAAGGAGGGCAAGTGAGCGTTGTAATTGCTCCCCATCACTCTAAGTTTGGTTTGGAGAAACTCATCGCCAGAGAGATTGGTCCCTGTGGTTTCCTTAAAGAGCAAATTCCGTACCAACATGGGCAGCTCTGACTTCACCTAATAGGATCCAGGGAATTCTTCACAAGATAAGAGAGTACAAATTGGATACATTTCAGGTTGGTTGTTTTGAATTATGCTTGACAAAAAGCTGGACCTAAGTTTCTGAAGTTCTCTCTCAAATTTTTTCAACATTCACCTTGTGGGTGGATTTTTGCTGAATCAGGTGTGCGTTACCTAACAGGTGTGTGTGATAATGAAATTTAGACCTGTTAAACTGGCTCTTCATTAATCACCAGATCAGTACCTCAATCTCTAAAGCCAATGGTGTGTCCTCCACAATACCAAAAGTAGAACAGGAAGAAGAGTCTAGATTTGATTCCTCCCTCCTTGTTATTAAATTGAAAATAAAATTAACTATGCAAGCATTATGGGTATTTTGAAATAGTACGCTTGCTTTTTTTTTTTTGCTTGCCTTTGAAATCTGGAGTTCTTTTATAGTTCATCTTCAGTAATTTACTCATTTTTAAATGCTATTGAAAAATAGTATTGCTCTGTGTAATCATTAATAAATACAAAGCAGCTTTCTCAAGGCTCTAGGGAGACCTAATAAACACAACTGTGTTACTAATTGATGCTATACTGAGCTGACAAAAGTAGTGCATCGGTAAACAGAAGTTAGAAAGCAAGAAGTTAAAGAACTATAGGGGATTGTATAGACATCAAGGGTTGGAAATTATAATAAGGCCTCTTTAGGGGAGCATTAATTTGCATGTGGCTGAATTAGGACACCCAATTATTTCTGAGGACACTATGAACAGCTCATCCAAAATATCCCCGAAGTGAAAGGTTTAGGTGGTTTGGGAGTTAGATGGGATAGAGGGGGGGACTGAGCATGTCATATTTCCTATAACTCACCATAGTTTTCCCAGTAGCTTGTTAGAGTAGCTTTCTTTGTCAGGGAGAAAAATGCTGATGAACTCAAGAGTACTGCTGTTTCTTTGTTCTATACACACAATTTATGTTGGATTGCCACAATGTAATTTTTTTTAAGCGGGGGGGGAGGGGGGGGGAGGGGAGGGCAGGAATGTGGAGACAGAAATAAACCTTTTAAATCTTCTTTCTGTGAACCCCACAAGGACATGAGCATTGAGCGGATTAGAGAGTGGATTTATACCAATGCTATCCTCTACAGCAGTGGTCCTCCACGTGTGATCCGGGTACCCCTGGGGGTCCCCAAGGTCTTTTCAGAGGTTCCAAGAGATTAAAACTCTTTGCATAATAACACTAAGACATTATTTGCCCTTTTGACTGTACTGGCCATTTGCATTGATAGTGCCAAGGCAGGTAAAACCCTTGGTGCCTTTGCAGGAATCAAGGCAGTTGTCATTTTCACTATTACTGTGGACTCTCTGGTAACGAAACATTACCAAGTTCATTTGAGGCTGTCCTGATGAAGCAGTAAAAATTATTAAGCTTATTAAATTTTGACCCTTGAGTACAAGTCTTTTTGACGAAATGGGAAGTGCACAGTGAGTACTTCTGCTCCTCACCGAAGAAGGATGTTGTTCTCCAGGGAAAAGTACTTATGCCACTATTTGAGTTAAGAGCTGAGTTCGGACTTCCCTGGTGGTCCAGTGGTTAAGACTCCACCTTGCCAATGCCAGGAGATCGGGTTCAATCTCTGGTCCAGGATCTAGGATCCCCACGTGCCCTTTTGGCATGGCCAAAAGATTTAAAAAAAAAAAAGAAAAACTGAACTCACTGCTTTTTTGGTGGAATGCCATTTTTTTAAGGGCTTCACTGATAGCTCAGTTGGTAAAGAATCCGCCTGCAATGCAGGCGACCCCGGGCCATTTTCTTATTAGAACAACTGACTACAGTTCTCTGACTTACATACATGTCCTACATTTTCTCAGAAATGAATTGAATAAGCCCATCATTTCAAGAAAAATGTTTGTTGTTTAGTCCTTAAGTTATGTCTGACTCTCTTGCGATTCTATGGCCTGTAAACCGCTTGGCTCCTGTGTCCATGGGATTTTCCAGGCAAGGATACTGGAGTGGGTTGCTAGTTTCTCTTCCAGGGGATCTTCCCGACTCAGGGATCAAACCCACGTCTCTTACATTGGCAGGCAGATTCTTTACAACTGAACCACCAGGGAAGCCCTCAAGAAAAATAGTTGACAGTATCTTTTACCAGTAGATATAAACTTTCAGGCAAATATTCGAATTTTGGAACACCTTTATCCAACACCATGAACTTGCCAGTATCCTGATATGTAGAGTTTTCTGTTAATGTAGATGGTGATATCAATAAATGTGATTATTGGATATAATTCCATTTGAGTAATGAAATAAGGTAATGTAACATGTCAGCATCTAAAAGAGCTATGTAACTCATTATCTAATACTGATACTTTCACAGGCTTCCCTGGTGACTCAGATGGAAAAGAATCCAAAGGACCAATGCATGCTATTATAAAAATATGGATAGATATAAAAGATCATTCAAAGTACAAAATATACCAATGTATTTGAATTTAATAGAGGGTATAGAAAATTACTGATATAGTTTCAGTTTCCATATTTCAACTAACCTTTAAGAAACTGCCACTTGTTGAGTTTTGGTATAGTATCAAAGCAGAAAATCCAGAGTTACCTGAAAAGACTATTAAAATGCTCCTCCCTTTTCCACCTTCATATCTATGTGAGGGCAGATTTTCTTCATCTACTTCAACCAAAGGAACATAACAAATCCAATGTAGAAGCAGATATGAGAATATACCTGGGTTATTTAAGCCAGAAATTAAAGATGCAAAAATAATGGCATTTTTTACTAACCTTTTGTTTGGTAAATATCTATTTTTCATAAAAACACCTGTGTCAATATGTAACAAGTTTATTATTGTTATTTTCAAATTAATTATAGATACATATTGTTCAGTGTTTTCAGTTTTAATTTATTATATGGTATTGATATTTAGCCCACATAAACAAAAGCTCTTGTAAGAGCATGAAATGATCCAGACAGCCAGAGTTTAAAAACTGTTCTCTACAATTTAAGAGGCATAAAAGATTTTGTGACAAAGCACAAAGTAACAATAGAGATGGACTTTATATTTAGGCAGAATTTAGCAGACAAACCCCAGATTATATATCAAACAAAGCACTTTCAGATGTAAATTCAAGAACAAATTTTCTAATCCTCATTTATTTATAATATTTTCCTTTTTATTGGCTGTGGACAGCCATTGCTTATGGTGGCCTTTTTCTTCTCTCTCTCTCTTTTGTTTTAATAAAAATATGCAAAAAAAAAAATTTTGTACAATGAGTACAACTTCGGAAGGATCTCAAATCCTGGTAGATGTGAGATGTTGGTCATTAATATGAGTGCTTTGGAGAATTTTATTGCTGTGTGTAGAGGTGGAAAACTTGCAAGATTCTGCCACTCCTCAAGTGATGTGTACCTTCCTTTGAGGTTCACCAGTCCCACAGATCCCCTCCAAGAGAGAAGAGTTCTGCCCAGATAGCCATTGGCACCTAGAGTGTGACAAGAAGGCTGAGCCTTCAACTGACTTCAGATGCACTTGGCAGAATCAGTTCCATTATACTGATGAACTATAGGAAAGTCCGACCTTCCCTGAAACTTCTTGTGAAAAATAATTAGAAAGCAATGACCAAATGCTTGTTCTTAATTTTATAATCGTTTTGTTGGCATCAAACAGGTAAACATGGACACGGCCCTCTGTTGTTGGGCCATCGGCCTCTTTGTTGTTATCAGATAAGGGGCACACAGGTCTTGGCTCCATTTGGTTTCATTTCAGCAGATGGTCAGTTGACTGGGAGCAAAGGCATTTTGACAGATTTGCATTGCCAGGGTCTTTCTTCTCACTCCTGCAGCTAAGAGAGGAATTGGTGCCCCTAGAGCCAGCTCAGTGTCAGAGGAATCAGGATACCTCACTCCCATCATGGTTTTATTAACCAATTAAAGGTTAAGCTGAAACACGTGTAAATAGAGGTTCTGCAATGGTCCAGAGCGAGCCTGGCCAGGAGAAAGATCCTCATTTCCTCTTGGATCTGCTCAAAATCGGAGGGCTGAGAGGAGCAGGAGAGTAAGGTGACCTCACTTCAGAACAACACACAGTGATAACGTGAGGGAAGGATGGGAGTGGAGGGGAAGGAAACCGAGATAGCATCCTGTCTTCCTTAGAAAAGCTGTGGGGAAGGCCAAGTCCTCACCTCTCTCGGAAGGGCTAGAGATTCAACTGCAGGCCTACTCATGGTTACAGAGAAAACAAAATTGCCTCCAAATCTCTGAGATAATTAATTCTCTCTGAAGTAAAATGGCCCTTCATAGGCATTGTAGGTTATTCAATTTCTAACATTTTCCTGCTAACTTAACTTAAAATCATAAATTTTATATGTTTAGTTTTGCATTAGTCAGTAGTTTTGACCCAGGCCTAGAAAAACTAAAAACCCCAAAAGGCATTTTTTTTTTTTCTTGATCTGAGAGTGTTTACTGTGAAAATTCATCAAGCTTACATTTGTGAGTCGGGCCTATTTCTGTGTGTGTTGCACTTCGATAAAAAGCTTACTAAAAGGTGGGGGCATTCTGAGTACCCTTTTGTAAATAAAATGCTCACAGTACTGAACATATTCTCGAGACTCGAAGCTTTGGGATTTTTCACTCTGATTTAACACACATTTTGTTTATTCTCAATTCCTTCATACCACCACTTCATAAACAGAAGACTGAATCTGTGACCTGATGCAAGGAGAACTAATGGCATTTGTAGACTTCACATATGTGTACAGAGTCATAACTGTATCACAGTAGCCACCTTTACATTATTCTTTCCTTTTCTTTTTTTCTAATGTTGGCTTTTGAATGATCCAGGAGGAAGATAGGAGGAGAAAGTGAATCAGTTGATACGGTTCGTATTGTTAGCTCTTCGCTAAAGGGTCTGGTTTTGGGTAAGGATGGGCTGAGCCCACTGGCTGTGTTTTCAAAGTGTATCATCTGTTTTCTCAGTGCTCCCAATGGTCACCTAGCTTAGCTGCTGCTGCTGCTGCTAAGTCGCTTCAGTCGTGTCCGACTCTGTGCCACCCCATAGACGGCAGCCCACCAGGCTCCGCCGAGCCAAGGGCAAACTTGCCCCTGCCCTCCAGCACTTAAAGACCAGTGGTGCCTCTTTCCAGACCACCTCCTCTTCCCTCTCCTTAAACTCAGTGTTTCCGTCTTGTATCCCATTCTCTCCCAGGTCTTCCAGGTGATATGAGGGAAATGAATAAAGAAGGAATATAAGAAATTTGGCATAAGTATAACAGCATGGATGGATTTGGAAATTTTTCCAAGTAGAAAGTTTAAGTCCCAGTAATATTGCATGCCATGCTTGCTGAAAGATCTTAGGCAAATCATATAACCTCTCTAAACCTCAGTTGTTGTTTTTTAAAGCTGGCAGACAATTGCTTTACAATGTTGTGTTGGTTTCTGCCATACAATAGCATGAATCAGCATAAGTATATGTATATACCCCCTCCCTCTTGAGCCTCCCTCCCAACACCACCCCTCTAGATCATTACAGAGATCCAGACTGGGCTCACTGTGTTATATAGCAGCTTCCCATTAGCTTTCTATTTTACACATATACCTCAATTATATCAACTGTAAAATTAAAAAATAATAACATGAACCTCGTGGGTTTTGGAAAGTAGAAAGTAACACGTCCAAGGTGCTTTCTACAATGTTTCACTATAAGAGGTGCTTGGCCCATCATAGACAGTGAACAAACATTATGATAAATAATACCATCCACAACATATTCACATGGGGGAATGGGACACACTGTGTACACAAATTTAAAGTCAGGGTAATGACTTCATCCCATCTGATCTCAGCTGACGCACGCTGGCATTTTAACAGGGGCCTTTGCTTGTGCCCAAAGACATGAGTTATGTGAGCTGGTCAGATAGGGGCTGATGGAAGTCTGACTCCAATGGTATTTCTCATCATACAGCCTAAGAGGTTTTTAATTCTACACCAACCAAGCCCTGCCACTATGAACAGTAATACATGTCCTCGGCCTGTCATTTTTTAAAGTGGTTCCTCTGTGCCAAGCTGTGTGAAATGGATTCCCACATTTCATGCCCCTGTGAGCCTTTCATGCCCCCTTGGAGGTAGGGCACCCTACCCACAACCACAGAGCTAGCACGTAGCAGCCTTTGGAGGTCAAGCCTATCTGACTCCTGAGCCCATGCATTGAACCTCTTTGCTACTCTGACCCAACAGCACAGCACCAAGGAGGTCTCACAGAGATACATGGTTCCAGACTCTGGACTTGGGTTTCCAGCAAACTGGGGTTGTGAGCTCCTTCAGAGCACTTTGGTTGAGTGGCAGGTAGGCAAAATTTGCACAGGTATTCATTGAGCATCTACTGTGTGGCAGTACAAAGCGCTAGAAGCAGAGAGAAGGGATGATGGAGTCCTGCCTTCAAGGAGCTCACAGGCCAGTGAGAACCCAAGGTGGAAAGAAAATCGTGATGCAGTGTAATTGCCAGACTGGAGTAACGGGGGGGTGGGGGGTGGGGGTTGTTGGAAGCACACAGGAGCAGCCAGAATCAGACTGAGTCAGGAGCAGCTTTCTGTAGGAGGCCGAGGCTTAGCTGAGCTATAAAGCGAAGGAAGGTATTTCCAACAAAGGGTAGAGCTTGTGAAAATTCTCAAAGGCAATACAGCGAAGGAGGTGAGTTTGGGGGTGGCAGGTACTTGAGTGGCCTGCAGGGACTGCAGGAGACAAAGCAGCTAGAGGAGGTGGTGGGGTTCAGACCAAGAAAGGCCCCAGCTGTCGCTCTAGGGGGGTTGTTCTCTTAAAACCGGTGATGGTAAACCACGGAGGGAGGTCACCCAGCATTTTTAAGGCACATGGAATCATTAGGAACAATCAGATGTTCTCAGTATCTTCCTTTCTCTTAATCATTTCAGTGAAGTAATAAAAAAAAAAAAACAACACTTTTCGGAGGTAGCAAAAGACACTTCTATGGTACAATTTGGGTTTCTGTGTAGGCACTTCACCTCTCGTGAGCTGTTGATATATGAAAGGCATCTGCCACAAGACTCCTTTGGTGGATTTTTGCACTTTGCTTGTTAGAAATTGATTTGGGGACTTCATTATGATGTCGCCAAGATGAATGGGGCAGCAGTGTTTGTGCTGCCGGGAGGAGGGAAAACAAGGTTCTGTGGTGCCGCAGTTCAATCACGCTGCTTACAGAAGTAGGGCCATGAAAGGATGGAGGAGCGTGTCTTTGATACTGGAAACCCTGTAGCCCTGTTGGTGCTACAAGCGAATGCTTAAATTAAAGGTTGGAGCCCGCTTTCAAGTATTGACTAGCAAGCAAAAAGCTCAGCCCACACGCGTGCACCTACTCAAGCTTGTTAAAATAAAAATCCACTCTCAGCTAGGCTCGTGTCACAGCCAGTGTAATTGTGACATGGAAGCCTGCTGTTTGAATTCAAGAGGCTGGAGCACATGTTTATTTAAAGATACACTTGGTAATCGAATCCATGTTAGTCAGGACTTAGGCCCAAACTGTGAAGCAGTAAATACCATTGCCAGCTCCCTCTCAGGTTGGTTTTCCTTCATGGATTCAAAATCAACACTTGGCACTGGGCAGACACATCCAGAAGAGAGGAATTTGACTCCCTGACCTGAAAACAGGTTACTGACCTCTCTCAGCTCTCATCTGCCAGTGGGGATAATACTAACCTCCCCCGCAGTGGATTGTTTTGAGGACTAAATGAGATAATACCTTTATGGTGCTTGGCCCATCACTGAGTGCTTCATAATATAGTGTCTCTTTAAGGTGACTCAGTGTATATATTTATTGACATATAGTTGACTTGCAATGTTATGTTGATGTCTGCTCTATAGCAAGTGATTCACATATATGTATATCCTTTTGTAAAAGTACTATTCTTATCCATTATGGTTTAGCTGGTGCCAGCGGTAAAGAATCCACCTGCCAATGCAGGAGGCACAAGAGATGCGGATTTGACCCCTGGCTCATGAAGATCCCCTGGAGTAGGAATGGCAACCCACTCCAGTATTCTTGCCTGAAAAATTCCATGGACAGAGGAGCCTTGCGGGCTACTGTCCGTGGGGTCACAAAGAGTCAGACACAACTGAACACAGATGCAATGGTTTTATCTCAGGATATTCAATACAGTTCCCTGTGCTATACCATAGGACCTTGTTGTTTATCCATAATGTAATTTAATTTTATTGTTTATAGATTTTCTTAAACAATGGGCAGGAGTATAACTTACATGCCACCCTTTTTTTCCTGGCTACCATTTTTAAAGGCAGAATAGTCCAGCTATCTGTAATAGCCATGGGCTTATTAAATTCTTTGAGTTAGACTTCCTGCATTTCTGGTGGTTAGATAACATGCTCACATTATCCAAGTGTTTGGGAAAGCCGTGGTAGAATCTGCAAATGTGAGGTATCATGCCCATTTTGTGATTGGTTTCTCGTGGGTTCTTCCAGTCACCATACAAATTTCGAAGTCATTCTCCCCACTTGCCCTGTATGAGCCATGTGAAATGCAGGCCAGCATTTTCTCCAACCAGCGAATCCACTTTAAACCCACTTTATACTGAGTTGCTTTCTACATTTAAGGCTACTCAACTTCGTTATGTCATTTTAAGTAAACCCCCAAATTCAGATTATGGGTACTGAGAAACAGCGGAGAGTATACTTAGCATCTTTTCTGCAGAATCTGTGGAATCTCATGCATGGAACTTACAGCTGAAGCCTCCTTCTCCCCATCTCAGAGTGCTGGAATTTATGACCCATGCAGCATGCTCTGGTATGTGTAAGTTAGGGCATTATTCTATTTATATAACTCACACTCTGCCATTTTGCATGGATTATTACATTTTAATGAGAAAAGCAGTGAGGTCAGTTTAGGAGTTGGCATGGTGTTCTGATGAGTTTTGATAACTCCCCAGATGGAAGCAGAATTCTGACCGTGGAAAGTGACATAACTAAAAACAACAGTCCTTTGGCTAGTTGGGTATTTTATAGAATATTTGACACATAGCGACTTCAAAAGTCAACTAGTCCAATCTGTACTTTACACAGCAAGTCCTTGGGAGATGAAATGCCCTGCCCAGGATAAGCTAGTGGCAGGTTAAGTAGACTCAGCATCTCCTTACTTCTCTTCTAAAATTGTTTTCACTGATTGTGTTTCATTAAGAGATCTGCAAAGAGTTTATTGGAAGTAATCTTATATCATAAAGGGCTGTATGAGTGATGTGATAGGTCTGTTTAACTCTTTAGTAACAAGGTCACTTATTTTTATCAAAACGCACGTTTGCGTCATTATTTGTGTTTTCATAGAAAAGGAGCAAAAATTAATTCCAGCTAACAGCAGCATTACAGAGAAGCCCTGGGCTTTCATTTAGTTTTAAAACACAGAAAAACACAGGAAACCGCTTCAAATACACCATCACAATGAGTTCAGACTGTGTCAGAGAAGCCAGCAGAACTCTGTCCCTTCCTGCTGAGTATTGTGAAAATCTATCCTCATTGTTTGCTGTGGTCTCCTGGCAAGGGGCACATCGAAATTCCTCCCCAGGGGGAAAAAAATAATAGCAGGAACAGTAAATAACAACCCTCAGATAATACAGATGGGTAAACATTTCCAGCATTGATTATATAAAATACTGTTGACAAGCCACGAGCAGGCAAAATGAGGAGAGAGTGGAAAAGATGACTTTTATCTGCCATTCAACTCTGGGCTTAGGAGGCAGGAGCGAAACAGAGCAAAAGACGTGATTAACATGGTAATGTACATCATCGCATGCGTAGGATCACAAGAGGGTCCTGAGCCTGAGCATTATCTGATCTGGGCCACTCCTGTTACTCCAGAGGAAACAGAAACTCGAAAAGGTTAAGTGGCTGGCCCAGCCTCATACACTTCACAGCAAAGCCAATTTTGGAACCCTGGTCTCCCGCCTGTCAGTCCAGTGTTCCAACAACTGTAGCATGACCCCCTAATTGAATCTATGACAGGAGTGGCATCAGGGGTACAAGATGAGGCTCACAGAAATTTCTCTAAATAGATAGATGTTTTAAAATCATCTCCAAAGGGCAAAAACTTATTAATTTGATATTGCTTAAAATTGTAAGCTGTCATCAGATCCAGAAAGGAAGGAACTTTTCATGTCTAGTTATGCAACAAATACTGAGTGCCTGTGCTGTATTTGTGTGACCTGTGGTCCAGGCTCAGTTATCTTCTCTCTCTTCTCGGAAGAGGATCACTGGATCTGTCCACTTCACCTCCCTTCTGTCTAAGGATGTCATGCTCGCATCTTCTCACTGTCCTCTACGTTTTCCTATCCTTTTAATCTAGTCTCTAAAAGTCAGTCTCTGTTCTCTTCTTTTCTAGCCAGTGTGGGTTTCTCCTGTTTCTCTTACTCTCCACTCGCTGACGTATTTGCATCACTTTAGCTGCAGTTAATATCTGCTAAATCAAACCATATTGGATTGAATAGCTTCTATTGATTTGTGCATAAAAGGATGCTTCAGCTGGCCAGCCCTGCTCTCTATCTCTTCTTTGTCACCAGTAGGTTTAACTTACTCAAAACCCTCCTTGTCCTTGTCCCTCTGTTACCCCTGTATTGTTCATCCTCCTCCTGTTCAAGCCAGCTCATCCTTTTGGACTGTCGTTACTGTCAACACGATATCTGTTTGCGGAGGTGCCTGAGATTTCATTTACTTATTATTTACTGAATGAGAAGACCAATTGTCATTTTTCTTTGCTGTTGTCCAGTTTTTACTTTTACCCATCACCCCTCCCCAAATTGTCATGAGGACCAGAATCCTTATTGTCATGAGTTAAACCATATTGAGTATCTACTCCCTATTTGCTAAAGGGAAGACTTGAATTATGTAAAATATGGAGCCTTTGGTTTCTTTTGAGAAGGAGGGCACAATGAGCAAGCCACTTTCATTGATTAATTTAATTCAACCAATTTTCTCTGTATAATACTTCTCCCCAGAGAGAAATTAGATTAGATTCTATATGCCAAAAGAAGGAAGTGTGAAAAGCACTAACCACAAAAGTTTGATTTTGTAAGTCATATCATCAGCTTATTTTACACTCTGTTTTATACTCCAGGAAATGTCATAATCTTAGTATTTTTTTTCTTAGTTCAGAACCAGTCCAACCTGAAATCCATGCATGTGTGCATGCTAAGTCATTTAAGTCGTGTCTGACTCTTTGTGACTCTGTGGACCACAGCCCGCCAGGTTCCTCTGTCTATGGGATTTCCCAGGCAAGAATACTGGAGTGCGTTGCCATGCCCTCCTCCAGGGTTCTTTCCAAACCAGGGATTGTACCTTCATCCCTTATGTCTCCTGCATTGGCAAACAGGTGCTCTACCAGTAGCACCACCTGGGAAATCCATGTGAAAAATATAACAACTCTCCCATCAACTTTTACCTACTTCTTGGCTTTGTCATTCAAAAGTTGCCCGCTCTTCCCCCATGCAAAAGAAGCTCTTCCTTTTTATGTATACTGGGGAAGCATGCAAAATCACCCTGACAGGTTGCTGATAGGCAGAAAAGGCTTAGATGCAAGATAAACTTATATTCCCAGAAACATGAAGGATGCTCTCAGATAAGTGAGCTCTGTGTCGGAGGCCTTAGATTTGGAGGACGGGGAGGCCCTGGAAGTGGTCAAATGTGTTCCAAGGTTGTACCTGCCCTCTCCCAGGAGGTAACGCAGTAAGCTCTGCTCTCCCTGGTCACACCCAGTGTGGACTCGCACTACCTTGTTGGGGTGAAGAGGCATCCTCTGTCCTCAGAGGCTTTCTAACACTTGGCCAGGGTATATGGATGGAGAGGTTTGGGTCTTGAGAGTAAATCATGTCAGTTCTTGTCTTCTTTCCCTCAACTATCCCAGTAATAAAGAGCATAGAAAGAGGAGCCCTCACTGCTGCACCACCTCCTGGAGATGTTTGAACGTTCTCGCAGGTAGGAGGGGCCTGAGGAGCCAATTTTGGCATCACTAGCTGAGGCTGCCTGGCTGTTCTGCCTCCCAGTGGTTGGGGCAAGCTTTGTCTCTGCAGAACGGAAGGATGCAGAGAGGCAGAAGCAGCAGCAGGAGGTACAGGGCATCATCCTATCCCTTTCCCAGCAGAGCACTACTCCTCTGTGTGTGTGTTCTGAGTTGCTTCAGTCGTGTCAGATGCTGAGCAACTTTATGGACTGTAGCTCATCAGGGTCCTCTGTCCATGGGATTCTCTAGGCAAGAATACTGGAGTGAGTTGCCATACCCTCCTCCAGGAGATCGTCCCAACTCCTATATCCAGAGCCTATTTTCCTGGAAACCTTCCTCCCTATAGAGCAACAGTTTTCAGAAGGGAGCGATTCTAACCCTTGGGGACATTTATCAATGTCTGGAGACTCGTTTGATTATCACAACTGGAGAGTACTACTAGCATCCAGTGGGTGGAGGCCAGGGATGCTGCTAACCATTCCACAATGTCCAGGGCAGCTTCCCAAAATAAATAATTATCCAGCCCTAAATGTCAGTAGTGCTGAGGTTGAGAAATCCTGCCACAGAGCATATCCTTTACCCTGTGTTCACTGTGGGGATGGAGAAGGCAATGGCACCCCACTCCAGTACTCTTGCCTGGAAAATCCCATGGACGGAGGAGCCTGGTAGGCTGCAGTCCATGGGGTCGCGAAGAGTCAGACACGACTGAGCGACTTCACTTTCACTTTTCACTTTCATGCATTGGAGAAGGAAATGGCAACCCACTCCAGTGTTCTTGCCTGGAGAATCCCAGGGATGGGGGAGCCTGGTGGGCTGCCACCTATGGGGTCGCACAGAGTCGGACACTACTGAAGCGACTTAGCAGCAGCAGCAGCAGCAGAACTGTGGGCCCCTCATACATGACATCTGCCTTTTCAACCCAAGTACATTTTATTTTAAAGTATTTATCTTCCCTTTTAAATAAAAGTATAAATGGAAAACCTCACTGGCAGGAGGAGCCCCAAAGAACCCAGAGATCATCAATGTAAATTAACTCATTAAAGTTAATTCATGCTGCTTGTAGTGGTAGAAATACATGTGCTGCTGAAAGAGGACATCTCTTTAAAAGGAAGGCACAGACTCAAATGCTCAATGCCCCTGGGCAGGTGATATGAGGGTGGCAGAGATAAGAGGCACCTGGGCCACTGGACAGCACATGTGCCATCTGGAGCGAGCCACCTCCCTTGGCTCTGACCACCTGTCACCATTTAGAATAACTAGTCCACCATCGCCAGGTCTTTTGCTTTTTTCAAGAAAAACTGGAGATCTGGGCTTTTACTGAAATTCCCTGGCTATTAACTTTTAAAAACAAAATTTAAAACTCATAAACTTTATGCCATTGAACATAGAGCAGATGAGACAAAGTCTCTTCTAATACATGGATCTGAAGAGGCTGCCCACTAGCTCCATTCGAAAACTCCCAGTGATTTAGAAAATAAGTTCACATTCTTTTGCAAAGTGTTCAAGCCCCCTTAAGATTAGGTCTCACCAACCTGGCTACCTAGTTTCCAGACATTAGCTTCTCTCCACCCTTTCTTAGAACACACCACACATGTATATGTAGGGACCTCAACCTGGCTTTTTCCCTCACTCCCATCTCAACTTTCGTTGTCTATTGAACTGTGATATTCATTACTCATTGCCCAGATCAAGTGACAAAGAATCTTCCTGAATTCTCTCTCAAAAAAAAGTCTGGTTTGGTGTTTTATGTTATTATGATCTTTACAACTTACCATCTATTCATCTAGTCATCTCTCCATTTCAAGAAATATATAAGACTTGGAGACTAGGAACTCAACTTTATTTATTGTTCTTTCCTGCATGTAAACTTATCTTTCAGTAAATTTAAACCTCCTTCCTCTTGACCATCCACCAGTATGCATTGTGACTAATGCAGCAGTTTCTGTCAAACTGGCAAACTTTCTCTCTTCCCTTCCTATGACCAGCTTTCCCCCCAAATTAAAATAACATTCAGATAATGTTATTAATGGCAATAAGGGAATTGTGAAATTTTTGCATCACAACCTTTTGCAAAGGTTAAAGGTCTTAACCTTTTATTAAGAGAAAAAAATATAAAACTTCAGAGATGAGTAATACTTATTAAACATTTGAAATAGCATTAAAATAGTGTTTTTACATAGTTAAGTATTTGCGTCTATACTTAGACATATAAATTACTATTCTTTGAACTTGAAGTGGATTTTGAACTGTATTCTTCATAATTATAATAATCATACAGTTTATTTATGTATAGTTGGGCTATATAGACATTAACCAATTAATTCTTGATCATATTGCCTAATAAGAAGACTTTTCCTTGGTACCCTGTTTTTAGAGTGCGTATAGGAGCATATGTTAATTATAGACCTCTGTTATTAACTTTACATTATATTACCCGAATGCTTACTTAACAGTTTACCAACATCAAGGGGATAGGTGGGCAAGAAACTTATATCAGTCTTAACTTCTGTTTTCAAGCCAGAAGGCAAGTGGTGTTTATAAATAGATCAAATACCTGGCCTGAATTCAAGGACAATTTATTTTCTTTAAGTGTTTGAGTGGTTGTTCAAAGGGACGTGTTGACTTTCTCAATTCAGGTCACATCACAATTAGCTAATTTTTGTTTAAAAACAGGAATGATAGGTATATGTGTTTGAGCCAAATTGAGTTTTATTACAATCCTGGTTCTGTGTAGATGATATAGCTGATAATTAAGTCATCCCCATTCGGTTATGCTTTCAGAAGTTGCTGTCACCTGCTGCCTATTGCTTTAAAAAACTACCTTTATTATTAATTTTAACATGAAACAATTTCATTTGAAGAAAATCCATTATGAAGGAGACAGAGTTGTTTGTTGAATAACATAGGCTCAGGCTCAAGGCTAAATATAAATATGGTACAAATGGGAAGATACTGGACAAATGCAGTATATTTCATTATTTAGCAGTGAGGTATTCCAAATGCCTAATGAATACATAAAAATAGATTTGCATATAGCATGCACACTGTGAGTCACATTTGCAAAATTATTTTTTCCACTTCTACCGCTGTCTGAAACCAATCCTGTTTGAATAGCAACAGTTCTTGAGCTTCTGGTTATAAGAAACAGCTCCTTTAAAAAGAAAAAAAAAAGATCAGTGTCTTTTCTGTGGAATTTACCTTTATGGAAGAATTCTTCGGAATCTACCAGTTTTATCTAATTTTGATTGTAGTGTCCTCTGTGCAACTTCTATTACCCCTTGAAATCAGTCCACATGGGAAGAAGACAGTGTTCTTCAAAGCTCTGGGGGATGAATGCAGAGACTAAGGTTTCTGGGAACACTTGGTCTCTTTGCTAAGATACTCGTAGAACACAACAGATAATATTCACTGAGCTCACGGTGAGGACACTGCTTGCCCATAGCAGTCTGTAAGCAATTGGTTGTGGCGCTGAAATTAAAAGCCCCAAAGATTGAAACAAAAATGTATAACGATGCTATTATTGCCCTGGTAGTAGGGTTTTAACTCATGTGTCATTTGGGTATCGAGTGATTTAAACATCGGTATTTGTAGGCTCTGCTATAATTTCCTGAGAGTAGTCATTATTTTACTTTGAGAAAACTATTTAATCTAGAATCCTCTCTGGTTCCCATTCTCCCACATATATTTGAACAGTACATCTGTTGAAAGTTCAGCAAGTGGAAGATAACTTGCTCCCGTGGGCCCCTATCTTTCATGGTTAGAGGATTGTCCTAATGAGACCAAAAGATCAGATTTATGACAGCCCAGGAGACTTCAAACACAAGAAAGCAATTTGTTTGCAGGCCTCCATTGTACTCCTAACCCTAGCAAGCTCTCTCCTAAGTGGAAGTAAAAGAAACTGGATGATAGAGTGTGGATGATTCTCTGCAAGTTATCACCCCTGCAAGTTAAAAACCAGCTCCGGAAGAAGATCCTAGGTGGAGGGTCAGCTGTGATACTACGTTAGAATAAAGTCAGCAACAGTAACAGCACAAGCTGTCATTTATTGCATCTTTTCTATCTTCCAGGCCCTGGCCTTAGTAGTCCACATGCTTGGTTACATTTCACTTTTAACAGCTCCCTAAGTAGGAACTGTGGTTACTTCCCTCTTACAGGTGAGGGGAGCTGAGAATTGGAGAGGTCAGAGTGACTCGCATGAGGCCACATAGTGCAAGGGATTTGTGAACCGGGATTTGCATTTGGTTGTCTGACCCCTAAGCCTCTCAACCATGTCTCCGTAGCTGTGCTGTGAACTGACTGTAAGCATACACATTTCTCAACAGTCAGAGTCACTGTCTGGACACATAATTCACAGGCTAAAGGAAAGAAGTGTGTGGTGACAAGCAGGCTTAAGTTAGAAGGCTGGTAGGGGGTCGCACATGAGAAGACAAGTGAAGGCCGGATCCAAGGCCATGAAATACCATGAGAGCATTTCACCCAATCCTGAGGGCCATGATCCCTGTTGAATAAATATATAGGCCACTGTTATAAATATGTATGTGGCTTCTCTGTTGGCTCAGATGGTAGAGGATCTGCCTGCAATGCAGGAGACCTGAGTTCAATCCCTGGGTTGGGAAGATCCCCTGGAGGAGGGAATGGCTGCCCATTCCAGTATTCTTGCCTGCGAAATCCCATGGACAGAGGACCTTGGCGGGCTATAGTCCATGGGAGGTCTCAAAGAGTCGGACACAACTGCGCAACTAACACGTTCACTTTACCAATGTGTGTATCCACCATATTGGAATCAATTTCCCAGTGACAACTCAGAGTGAACCACAGTGAGTTAAAACCCACATTCTCTGATAAGCAATGTCTGTGATGTCGCTACACAGGAAAAGCCATGATTTGAACTTCTGGAAAGCCAAGTTTCCTACATTTACTCAGAGTCCTTTGTCCCACAAGCACTGTACAATCTCATTTTGTTTTTAGAACACCATGAAATGAAGGGAGTGGTAAGACCCCTGTAAGTCAAGTTTTTAAAACTTAAAAAAAAGCTCTGGAGGCTATATCCCTCTTAATTTTTCATTTTTCTTTTTTACTTTTCCACTTTTTCTACATTTTTCCCTAGGTTATGGGATACAGTAAAGAGGGAAAAAAATGTATGAAAATATCAATTAAAAAACTCTCTTTGTGATGTGTTATTTGTATTTACAAAGAATTTTTAAGAAAAACCTTGAATATTGGTAATACTTTTCATCTGCATCATTCTTTGAAAAGCATGAATTAAAGGTGTTGTCAAAAAAAAATAAGATCCCCATGCTACACATGAAGAAACTGAAGCTTAAGGAAATTTTCCTAAGATCTATTTATACAAGTGGCAAAACAGAAATCCTGTGATCTTCAGCACTACCATAGATGGAAAATATACACAAGGGCTAAAATAAAATTTCATGAAATTTTCCTATCAAACTCATAAGGTAGATTTCTTTTTTTTTAAATGAGATATAGTTGCTTTACAATGTTGTGTTAGTTTCTGCTGTACAGCAAAGTAAATCAACTATATGCTTACATCTATCCCATCTTTTTTGGGTTTCCTTCCCATTTAGGTCACCACAGAAAGCAGACTTTATTTTGAAGTGAAATGAGATACCTTCTAAATCAAAGCCTGTTTAATATCTTCTGTCCATTAGAATAAATGTACACTTAAGCCAAAATAAAGGGAGTGTAATCCCACATGGAAAATGGTGGGCATATCCATTTAGGCAGAGAAGCAAAAAGGGCTGGGAAGTTGCCTGGCACACCTGGTATTTGCATAGTTAGCATCTTGCACATAGTAAGTGTTCAGCAAGTATTGTGGTTTTTTTTTCAGTAATGAAATTTTGTCTGAATATTTGAATACTTTCCTCATTTTGGATTTGCTTTGGTAGACTGGCTCTGTGTTCATTTGGGGAGAATTTCAGTTTCTGTGGATATAGTTTTGGACTTATATTTACTTTCCTTCTGTTTTACTTGACCCTTTAAAAAAAATGCTTTGGTATTTTACACTTTGGAATCTATGGAAGGAAGTCCAAAACCTCAGGAGCCATCTTGTGGTTAAAGCACCTTCCTTAAGTTTTCCTGGATCAACAACACTGTGTGAAATTATTGTATTCACTTCAAAGTTAAAGAGTTTAAAATTTTCTTTATCACTTTTTATCACAATTGCAATTGTGTCAATTATTTATAAATATTTGTATTTTCTAATATTCAAAAAGTTCAAATTAAAATCGTGTGTATGGGAGCACTCGTATATTAAAATATCACCATCACAATGTATATGTGAAGATATATGCATAAAGGCATGCACATATTTAAAAGCTTGATTATATCTAGGAGTGAAGACTGTGAAAGCATTTTTTTATACTTTATTTTCTAAATTCTGTTCAGTAAGCCTGTGTAAATTTTAAATAAGAAAAAAGATTTAGTCTAAAATTACAGTTAAATATTAGCAGCCACTGCTAAGGGCAAATCCACAAATTGCCCAAGCAGCCACATTAGAGGGAAGATAACTACTTGAATACAGTTGTTAAGCATAAACATTTAAAAAATGGAATGGCAGCTCAGTTTCTGTGTTCATAAAATATTAAGGGTTTGACTGGAGCAACTTGACCCTGGTTAGAGCACATGATTTTTGATTGTTTCAGAAAGCACTCTTGAAAACAGAAACCCAAAGAAAAGAAAAACAGTTTTTTAAGTACTCCTGTTACTGTGTGTTTTTAAGTGACGTACATTTTAACAGAGGAGAAGGGGGCAACAGGGAATGAGATGGTTGGATGGCATCATCAACTCAATGGACATGAGTGTGAGCAGACTCCAGGAGATAGTGAAGGACAGGGAAGCCTGTCGTGCTGTGGTTCTTGGGGTCGCAAAGAGTTGGACTTGACTGAGCAAATGAACAGCATAATCATTTTCAACCTAAATCTCCTTCAGAAGTGAGTCAGATTCTCTAGAGAGATTTAAATTTAGTCTCATAGGAAACATAAAGACAAAAAGACTTGCTTCTGATAAACTTCTTGCTTTGCTATATATGAATGACAGATGATTGGTTGACATAGTTCAAAATGAAATCAAACCACACATTCAAATCATTCATAGACTTCTTGTTATAAGTTAAGTGAGCCCTTAAAAAATATCAACAACGTAGCTTTTTACTACGTTGTTGTTGTTGTTGTTCAGTCGGTAAGTTGTGTCTGACTCGTTGCAACCCATGGACAGCAACATGCCAGGCTCTCCTGTCCTTCATTATCTCCTGGAGTTTGCTCAGATTCATGTCATTGAGTCAGTGATGCCATCTATAACAAAGGGAAAAAGACAGTAGCCAGAATTTATAAAGTCTATATATTTGGCTTGGAATATTTGGGGAGAGCATAAAATTTGTCTTGCTAAAGTAATATCAAATCAATTTGCTGTTCCTTAAAACATATCTACTTGAAGGCATTGAGAAGTGTCTGAAAAACTTTCATAAACTGAATGAGCTTTCTGTAATTATCAGGCCCTAATGCCAGTAACAGAAGGTGATTGTTACATTCTCTGCACACACTTTCTCTGGGTAGCTTGTAGAACATGGTCTTACAATAACTTTGTTTGCCTTCCTGCTATAGCAGTACTTCGCCTATGATAAATCTGTTCTTTTGCAACTTCATCTATCAGGAACTATCTGAGGACTCAGGCAGTAAGCAAACAGGCCTTCTGGTTGCCAAAACAGAGTCCCAAAGTTCAAGCACGACAGCTCATGAGCTTGACTCAGAGGAAATCCCTGTAGACCCAATACATCCTATTATAACTGGTTTTTATATGAGTCCTCTGACAAGTTTGATTATCTGGTAGGGTTCCAAGCACATAGCTAATTCTAAGAGGAAATATTAATTATAAGTAGAAGGAAGGCCTCATAACACGTAGCATGTGTCTATGGATGGAAGAAAAAAAACTGGTAAAGAGGGAAAAACTATAAAAGGGACAAGAGACTAGGGCATTTAGCTTTGCGGCAAAATGTCATATAAACGGTTTTAAGAATATTACAGCATATAATTTTGTACTGTTTTTTCATCAGGAAAGAGCAAATTATATTCTAAATATTCTAAGAAGAAGAGACATATATCATGATTTTAGAAATATTTCATAACAAAGATTTAGGATAACTACCCCCTTTGATTTTATGTGCTGGCTTGGATAAAACTCCAACTATTAGAAAATGTAACTATCCCCAATTACTCAGTAAGGCTCTAATTAGCTGAGATTCATTGCTGTTTGCTCTGGTGATGCTCTAAAATACGTAATGTTCACAAAGGTTTCAGCAGTTAGGAGAATTTACTTCATCGCATTCTTTGAGAGAACTATCTAGAAAACAACTTCTGTTTGTTTCCGATCTGTAAGATGTTTCTCTCATAGCCCAAAGGGAGATGTTCCCAATGAATGGTGGGCTTGACGCTTGGGAGGATGGAGGACAGAATTCCCTGTGTTTATCCTCCCATCCCAGAGCTTGTAACAGTTGACTCTGGTTATTTAAACTCAAGCAAGGCTGAGCTTGTACTTCATTACATAATAGTACAAAGTTACTCAGCCAAAACACAGTGTTCACTATCCTGGCCCTTCCTGTCATGTAACCACGACCTCTGTGATGTTTGCTGCTTCCAAATGAAGGCCAAACCACATCTTACACGTCCTCTCCTAGGTCTAAAAAGCCCCACTCTCTAGTTCCCAGGTAACCATAACTGCTGTGTGCAATTTAGATCTTACCTAAGGAAGTGGGTTAATTTTAGGTATGACTATAGAGGAATAAGGCAGATTCTTCCATAACAACTTGAAGTTTAGCCTTCACAGAATCAGAGTACTGGCCGGAAAGAATACAATAGCAGAAAAATTTTCCCACTAGCAAGAAGAAAGAAGAATTTCATTAGTACGAAAGGAGAAAAAGACATCCAGTGACACTGGAATTAAATCAGAAAGTTCAGTTCAGTCAGTCAGTTGTGTCCAACTCTGCAATCCCATGAACTGCATCATGCCAGGCTTCCCTGTCCATCACCAACTCCTGGGGTTTACTCAAACTCATGTCCATCGAGTCAGTGATGCCATCCAACCGTCTCATCCTCTGTTGTCCCCTTCTCCTCCCACCTTGAATCTTTCCCAGCATCAGGGTCTTTTCAAATGAGTCAGTTCTTCACATCAGGTAGCCAAAGTATTGGAGTCTCAGCTTCAGCATTAGTCCTTCCAATGAATATTCAGGACTGATTTCCTTTAGGATGGACTGGTTGGATCTCCTTGCAGTCCAAGGGACTCTCAAGTGTCTTCTCCAACACAACATTTCAGAAGCATCAATTCTTTGTTGCTCAGCTTTCTTTATAGTCCAACTCTCACATCCATACATGACTACTGGAAAACATATATGGACCTTAGTCGGTAAAGTAATATCTCTGCTTTTTAATATGCTGTCCAGGTTTGTCATAGCTTTTCTTCCAAGGAGCAAACGTCTTTCAATTTATGGCTGCGGTGACCATCTGCAGTGATTTTGGAGCCCAAGAAAATAAAATCAGAAAGTTGGAGTTGACTGTTTAAAGGGGTACTATGGGATATTTATTGCTGTTCAAGCATTTGGGGATGTTCAGACATTTGGAAATGTTGCAGAAATGTATGTTTCAACATGACAAAAACTGGTTAGAACCAAATAGGTCTAAGATGACAAAAGATTCAATTTCCAGTAGACCTTGAGCTTCATTATACACTCATTGTAATACCTTAGCATAGGCTGAATGACACACCCACCAGCACCATGACAGTTCTGAAGCCAACCATAAAAGGTGAAAAGTGGGCAGTGGCCCAATTCCTGGAAATGTCCACTCCTTCTCCAAAATATTTGAAATAATCCTCCTATTTGTTAGCCTGTGAAATTACCTAGCCCATAAAAACTAACCACACCATATTTCAGGGCCTCTTGTCTTCTGTGATGGCCCACACTCTGTCTGTGGGATGTGATTCTCTCTAAATAAATCCACTTCTTACCTTAAAAAAAAAAAAAAAAAGAAGGAAGGAAATACATGCTCCAATAAATCTGTTCCTTGTCGTTTATCGTTGAATTAGTGTGGACATACAAATGTTCCTGGAGGGAAGATGGGAAGGGAACATATTCATAAAAGGAAGATAAGGAAGTTCACGCTGGATCTGTGAATGGTGGAGGGAAACATCTGTTTTATGTGCAAGGTTTCTTCATTTTAGAAGGCTTTTTGGAAGAAGTACAATTTGAATCAAATGTGGAGTCTCCAGTAGAACCTGGAATGATGGCTAGCAAAGGGAAAGCATGAAGTCCCAGGTGTAGAGGACCTCTGTGAGTGGCCAGTGGATTCATGGCTGCTGACTTTGATGGGCTCGCAGCACTTTCACCTGCCCTACCTTCTCAGAGTGTGAGGAGTAGTCAATGGTACTCTCTTCACCTACAGAATAAACAGAACTAAGGAGATGGCCTGGATCCTCAGAGTAGGAAAAAGTTTCTCTAAAATATTTAGGTGAGTTTTACAAAACTTGTTTTCAGATAACTACCTTAGTTCTCTATGTTTCTATGATGAGCTTGTGAAAGAGAAGGGGCATGGGATAAGGTAAGGATCAATGGTTTAAAAGCAGAAGTTATCACTTAGGCCAGATTTTTTTTCTCCCTGTTCCTATTCATAAAACTATCCACAGCACCTTCAGTTTTGTTTGTTTGTTTAGTATAGTTGCTTTACAATGTTGTGTTAGTTTCTGCTGTAAAACAAAGTAGATCAGTCACATGTATACATATATCCCTTCTCTCTTGAGCCTCCCTCCCATCCCCCCACCCCACCCCTTTAGGTCATTACATAGCAGCAAGTTGAGGATGGAACAAACTGAGAGAGCACCTTCAGTTTTGAGGATAGATTTCATTTGGAGATGACTAGGGAATGTAGGAAGAAGGCAATGGCACCCCACTCCAGTACTCTTGCCTGGAAAATCCCATGGAGGGAGGATCCTGGTAGGCTGCAGTCCCTGGGGTCTCTAAGAGTCGGACACGACTGAGCGACTTCACTTTCACTTTTCACTCTCATGCATTGGAGAAGGAAATGGCAACCCACTCCAGTGTTCTTGCCTGGAGAATCCCAGGGATGGGGGAGCCTGGTGGGCTGCCGTCTATGGGGTCGCACAGAGTCGGACACGACTGAAGTGATTTAGCAGCAGCAGCAGCAGCAGGGAATGTAGGTGGCACTAGTGGTAAAGAACCTGCCTGCCAGTGCAGGAGATGTAAGAGATGTGGGTTTAGTTCCTGGATTGGGAAGATCCCCTGGAGGAGGGCGTGGCAATCCACTACAGTATTCTTGCCTGGAGAATCCCATCGACCAAGGAGCCTGGTGGACAACAGTCCATAGGGCTGCAAGGAGTTGGGCACAACTAAATCGACTTAGCGTGCACACACACACACACACACACACACACACAGGGAATGCAGAGCACCACCACCCCCACCCAGCCACCCACAAACAATTGGATGGGTCTGAAGGAGAGAGAGCATGAAATAAAGATGAGAAGCACCCAAGAGGTATCCCATTTTTTCCCCTAAATACTCATCTGAGATGCCAGATGCTCTAAAAGCATCCATTACGGTTAATGGGAAAACCTTCTGTCATCTGTGCTTCTTGGGAACGTAGACAAACTCCTGTTTCAAGTGGGGGAGATTTGTGTAACAGAAAGAAATAGCAGAAAATAGGTCAACAAGGTCAAGTGACCTACAGATGGTTGTTTCGAGATGTGTAAGCTGTGGTTCCACAGTCACTACCCAGATTCACTGAAAGTAAAGGCCGGAAGTGGGAAGATGTTCTCTGGGCAGGGAGGAGAGGGGAAGATGGAAAAGAGGGCTTATCATTTTTCTTTCAAGTAACTACTGCTTGAAACATTTTGTTTTAAGTTTCTTCAAAGTCATTTTGCTCAACAGATGACAGTCTTTCTTAGAAAATCAGTAGAAGAAAATGTCAAGTGATATGAGTGTTCTCTGGTCTTCCCTCTCTTCCCACCTGTGAACACAATTCTTTTTTCCTTTATTGGCCCCATTCTGCTTGAAGATCACAACATCGTGCAATCACTTCTCATTTCAAACAGGAGCCTAGTACCAAACAGAATTTAAACATAGCCACTCATTCTTTTCAACAAGGCTGTGTTGGCAATTATGAAACAGGGCAGACGTTGGCAAGCGCCTTCAGAATAATTATAGGGTTCCTCGAGTAGTACAGTATAAATAATTGTGGGTTTAAAAGCGTTATTGTGAGCAGCAATTTATACTAAAATTTATATTTGGTCCTTGAAACCAATATACATCAAGAGTGCCTCACCACCACCCTCACCTCTCCACCTTGAGATCTCAAGGGCTTTGGAACCTTTTGATTCCATTGCACTTTTAACTTAGCAAGGCAACTGCAAGGCACGTCTGGGCTGCAGTAAATAGGGGTAGGAATAGTGTACTTAATAAATGGGCATGAATGAAGTAATGAAACTCTTCCAGCTCTGGCCACCTGGTGTGCTCCCAAGGTACTGACATGCAGAAAGACCATTTTGGTACAGAGAGAAGCTACAGAAGTGCAGTGGTATCACTTTTGCCTGGCAAGTAGGGCACACCAAAGAAGATTATCACCTCTTCTTTGGCTGATGGTGGTGTGGATGCAAGGCACAGAGGACCGAGACACAGGAATCTCACAGAGATAATACAGCTCTAAAATAGCCACAGAGACTTATTAAAGTATCTGTTTTCCTCTCTGTGGAAATTTTCATTTTATCCTATGGCACTGTAAAGATGGGTAGGGATATCAGGAAAGTAGGGGTGGGGCTGGGACGGGGATGGGGAAAATTCTGGGTGATGGAGGGAGCTGTTTGTTAAGGGTGAATGCTCAATAGAGGCCTTTCTTTTCCAACCAGGTGACTGTCTGTGGCATCTTCTTGTCTTTCTCTTGATCCCAGTGGCTTCTCTTACCCAGTCTGAAAATTCCCCTGAGATGCTCACATCCTGAATGTTTCTCACCAAAGTAGCTAGTGTCCTCAGATAATGTGGTTTTTGTTTCAATTGCTGTTCCTGGTTTCTGCTCTCTAAAACCCTTTTAAACCATATTTTCCATGATCATTCAGTGCTGCCTTTGGTATTTAAATCAGCCTTTCAATGGGTCATTAGCTCTGTAATTAATTCCAGCTATTTTTAAATGGTGCCTTGGTTATTAAAGAGCTGCCATATTCTCAACAGCCTTGTCTTAGAGCATCCCTAAGCACTAGCTGATCTTTCTTTTTCTTAGTGCCAAAAATATGGTCACTTTTTTCTCCTTTCAAATTTATTCTTCATTGGTAGGAAGAGTCAAACTTTTTGAATGAGGACAGAAAATACTTAACTGTTACACTTCTGTGTGAAAAACTTAGGCTTTTATTTTTTGTTCAAATGATCTCAGCAGATAACCATCAAGGACTTCCTGGAGGCCAGGCCCTGCCTTATGTATTTTTTTGCTTGCATTTTAAAAATCAAGATTGGTAAATCACAGAATTTGAATAGAAAGTGATTTCATGGAGAAGCAGTGACTGGAACAAAATCATTTTAGCTAGTTAGTTACAGAGCTAGAGTTAGAACCCAGACCACCTGACTCTTAACCCCTTCTTTCTGTTTCTTTATGCTTTGTTATATAATATTAATGTAGCTGTTACTCTGTGACACTAGAAGAGGCTTACCACTTCTAATATTAGCACCAATGAGCCTGGCCCCACACCTTTGGCAGACATCACAATCAACCAGAGCACAGTTCATCACAACCAACATCCCAAGCATCCACTAGAAATCCATCTGACTTGGGAAAATGAGCCGAAACCCACTTGCCGCCTTGACCTTATAGTAATCCCAGGATAAAGCAGTAAGGCCTGGTTAAGAAAAGCAGATGGAGATTGGCTTTGATTATTGAGTATTATCTGAGATCAGATAAAAAGATCAATAGCTCATGTGATAATAGTAATAGGGCTACCAGTTTGTACCAGGCATTGAGATAGTCATTTATATATCTTCTTACATTGAGCCTTCTAACAACCTTGTGAAGTCATTACTGCTACCTCTCAGGTACAAATTACACAATGGAGGCTGGGAGGTTAAATAACTTGCCTATGGTCACTGAGTTAATAAGTGGCCAGCTCAGCTTTTTGGTCCAGATTTCTATCTCTAAATCTACTTCTTGCCATCTGACAGCCCACACAGGCCATCCATGTGCTGACCACCTGTGAACCAGCCCACGATGTTAGAAGAGTATTACTACACTTCTCATCCTTAGAGTCCTCCTGGCCTCCCCGCCCCTAAACCTGGCCTTTTTTTTTTTTTTTAATCCTGTAAGTTCCTTTGACAACTTTGGGTGGCAAATGTAGTAAATGTAGTTCAGAAAGGAATCACTTGCTTTCCCCAAGTGATTTATGTTTGTTTTGTTTTTATGATAAATTAGGAATTCTTTCATTTATTTTGGTTCTCTTCATGGTTTCCATGCAGGAAATGCCTAGAACTGTCTAGGATAGCTAACAACCCCTTCATTCCCTCTAGAAGCAGGTGATGACATTCTCTAATCTGTTCATTCCTATGTGTGTCACGCACGAAACTAGGCACTAGGGATACTGGATGAGGAGGAAAGACTGGTCCCTGTTCAATATACCTTTCATTCTCAACATGTGGAGAGTGGAGACAGCTAATAATTACCCAGCCTTCCAGGGAGTGGTAAAGGCGAGTTAAGTTTCTGTATCTCTAGGTACATCTACAGTGCATGGTGGCCAGGACTGAGACTGGGAGGAAATGTCTAGTGGACACAGTTTTCTTTCAATATAATTTTCCTCTTTGGTAACACCATAATTTTTTTTCAATCTGCCAGGACCTTCTCCCCTTGATAACTCTCTCCACCCCCAGCTGCCTGCTGTTGTGCCTGTGATTCCAAAGCTCTCTGCATCTCCCTTCCACCACCACCATGAACCATGAACTGTCCTGTGTTTCATGTCATCAAGGTCAGGCCCACTGTGGCTGCCAAGACCTCCACTAGCCACTCTGATAAATTAACCTCTGCTCACTCCTCCCAAGTGAGTGATTGCTGTTGATACTGGTTCTGTTTCTTCATCTGTGAAATGAGGAGGTAAGGGCCAACCTAGTGGGAAGGATGGCTGGAGACTGAGAAGATGTGGGTAGGAAATCTCTCCTGTGTCTCCCACCAACTTGGGAATCTCAGGACAGTCGCTGTACCTCTCTGAGCCCAAGTTGTCTTGGCTAAAAAGTCAGGGGTGTGATTGAGTGACCTCAGAGGTCTTTACAAGCCTGGAATTCTGTCTGAAAGGTTAAATTTAATTCCTTAGAGCACACTAAACAAAACAAAAACTATGATTCACAAGAGGAGAAGCATACTTTTATTGTCTAATCCAGAGAAAGAGTTTCAGACTGGTGAGGTGTCATTACAAGGGCAGTAAGAGAAATTATTCAAGGTTTTCTAACTTTCCTTCCAGAGGAAGGAAATGTTAGTATGGAACAGTTAGTATGATGGACTCTTATGGAGACTGTTAATGAAATGAGAACAGAGATGACTCTTCATATACCCAAAACATCTTTAATATCTTAAACCTTAGAAATAGCAGGTTTTAATTAAGTCTGTCACATCTGCTGACCAAGATGTAGGAACTGAGCAGAGACCAGAAGGAGCCAAAGTATCAGAATCACTTGTGTAAATGCCCGGCTTCTACTTCCTTGGTATCTGTCATTTTACTCCACATTGAGGTCAGTGTGGTAAGGCTCTTATGCAGCACTTGTTTCCTTTTGCTTAAAGATATGAGATTATCAAGGCAAGAGGCAAGGGCCCTAAATCACTCTTACCAGTAATTTCCAAACGCTGAAGATAAATGTGCATTGATCTATTCTACACGGGTGTATTAATGTTTGCACATGCCTTGTGTAGCTATAGTTGTCACTCAATCGATATCACTATGGAACCCTGAGACATCTTGTAGAAATCTGAAAGATGAAAAGATGCGACTTGATTCATAGCTGTCTTATCTTCTTCTAAAGGTGTTGGTGTGGTGTGATAAAGAATAAGGGGTCCACACAGAGCATCTTTTGCACAAACTACATTAGCAGAAAGAGCAGCAAAACCATTGTGGTTCTGCACAGTGCTCCTCTTGTTTTCTGTAAGTGTGGTAATGATTTCACACAACTGAAAACTTATTTTTATAAGCCTGTGTTTGGTGTAATATTAAGGTGTGAATTCATCCATTGAACTGTTATTGTTTCAGAATGAAGGCAGCCCTATTTAGATTCCTTCATCTCTTTTGAGAGTCACCATTTACATGACAATATATACCGTCATTTACAACTTTTTTCTGACTATCCTTAAGGAAAACAAATGATGTCAAGAAAAATTCTCCAATGAAAGTTTATTATACGCCTACAGTAACTTTAATCTCCTTAATGTCCAGATGAAGAGGATTGATAACTGATAACATGTCTATTGATATTTTCCAGATATGATTCTATAGCCCAAAACAATTTTTTATGTCTTTTTGGTGAGTACTAAAGGAAGAAACTATTGATACGTAGATTATAAATTTTGCCTATTCCATGATGCCTTCCTTGTTTCTTAAATTAATTCATGGGCAATGCATGGAGGGGTGGGAATAGCAAAAGTAAAATACACTGATGATATGATAGCAAATATCACTTCCTAACACTCTCAAACCTCAGAAAATAAGTTTATTTTCTCCTCTCTTGTGCCCAACTTGATTGCATAGAGCAAAAAAGAATAGATGGCACTGTTTTTTAATGTACCGTTAAATCCCACCTATACAACATGCTTAATTCCTCATTCCTCATAACTTTGAGATGAAGTATCATGTTTTGTTGCTTATTTACAGTACAGTCAGGCAACAGACACTGTACGTAAAAGATGCTACACATCATCAACCATATCAAGAATGCCAGAGTTTTCTGCTATGATCAATAAGACCGTGCAACCATACTTCCTAAGAAGTTCAATGGGAACAATGTAAAGCTACTCTGATATCCTGGCATTTGATAAAATCTGATTTTTATCCACTAAATTATTTTGAACCAACCCTATGTACCTTCTTCTTCTTCTTTTTTTTTTTTTTTGGCTGCACTGCACAGCTTGTGGGATCTTATTTCCCCAACTGGGGATCAAATCTGTGCCCCTTGCAGTGGAAGCATGGAGTCCTAACCACTGGACTGACAAGGAATTCCCATCCTGTGCACCTTTAAATGTAGTATTTATACTTCTTGCCTTCCAAAGTTTGAGGATTTCATCACTCACTTGCAGTATTTCTCAGAAAGGAACATGTTCTCTCATGGAAATTATTGAGTAACTTTAGCAAATTCAGGCCACCTGTCCATTGAAGAGTGTTATATTGTTCAAGTACCTAGACTGGATTGCCCAAAAATTCTCTTTTGGAAAAGTACCAGCACAATGTCCAAAATACCAGAGAGTGGAAAGTCATGGTCTGGATGGGGAGTGACTGTTGTGTTCATGGAGACAGTGTTTTCGCATGGCTGACATTAATGACAACCCAGTGCTATGCACTCACTGAATGTTTTCATTTCAGAAGAGCATCAAAACCACTGAGTACTTTCAAGTCATCTTCTTTTACTGTGAAACCAGAAACCATGCCAATGGCGACTTGCAGTAATAACCTGGGTCCCTGCTGCAGGCTGTATTGAACTCTTTGTCATATAATTTTCTAATTTGTGTGTAGGTAGTTGTAGCAAACAACTTACTTTATTTCAGAGCATGACATCAGAAAGCATATTTTAATGCAGCAGTGATGGGTTATGAAATCAGAATTTCCACAAAGTCTGCACAAATTGAACAGTAACTTAAAGGAGGAGGAAATAGGCGACTCAGAAGTTCCTCCCCAAAGTCATTTAGATTATTAGGTAATGAGGCTGATTTTATTTTAACAAATGTACTAGAAGGTATGCTTCCATGTGAACTTTGCCCCTTCAAAGTAGTCAACCGGGGAGGCTAAACCTCTGTGCCAAAAACACTGTCACGGCCAAAAACTAATACATGATTTCTTTTCTGGAACCACTTTCCATTCCTCTGGCAAAGTTTGAATATTCTCCATAGTGACCATTGCTCCTTTGAAAAAGCACATTTTATTTTTGAAAACAGCCAGTAGTTACTGGGATGAATAAAGACCAAGCCAGGCTGTGCACCTTTAAAAAAAAAAAAAGTGACTCTAAAGTGACAAGTGGTCTTTCTCATCCCGTTGGCACTGAGAGCAGTTGCCAAAGAAGGAGTCCAAAGCGGTCTGTGGTGATGATAGCATCATACTTTGAAAATCAGTCCTCATTCTAGGGTAGAGGCTGATGCCAGTGATTTTGCTAGAAGAAAATTGTCTTCTTCCAGAAAATTAATATGTAGGTAATGGTCAAAAGGGGCTTCCCATGTGGTTCAATGGTAAAGAATCTGCCTGCCAATTCAGGAGACACAGGAGATGGGGGTTCAGTCCCTGGGTCGGGAAGATCCCCTGGAGTAGGAAATGGCAACCCACTCCAGTATTCTTGCCTGAAAACTCCCATGGACAGAGGAGCCCTGTGGGCTACAGTCCACGGGGTCACAAGAGTCAGGCACCACTGAGCACGCACGCGTGATGGTCACAGCAGAAACGAAGGATGGTCAAAAGCCATCCTCTGTCACAGCACGGGAGCACCTCCACACATCCAATATGTGTCTAGTGTCCAGACAACCACCTCGATCGTACGTGTTTTCAGTTGTGTCAGAATTACTATTCCACTGACTAACACAGCTGTACAGCAAGCAGCAAGGATGGGAAGCAGAGTGGAGGGAAAATAGAAGGGAAACTCCTGCCTGGGAAGACCACAGAAGGATGATTTTCACTGTCATAACCCGATGGTGATCACAGGAGAATTCTGACTGCAGCACCAGTTGAGAAATCACTAAGAGGAAGCAGAATTAGTTTCTAAAGCGCTGTGGAGCCGCTTGGTGCTTTTACTGCTAGGCAGTGCAGAGCTCCCTGGTTCTGGGCTGGGCAAACCTCACCTCCTTACTCAGCACGGGGTTCAAGACGAGAGCACCCTGGGGAATTTGATGGAAAATGTGAGGTGTGGCATTGGTGTTTTCTCCATGAGAAGTCCTACCCATGTTTTGTCTTATTTCACAATTCAGTGTGTTTGGGAGAATAAAAATGGACTTTCTTCAAGTTTCTTTTTTTTAAGGTTTCTCAAATGCTACTTACTGGATAATATGTAGAACTGTTACTGATTTTCTTGTCCCTGTGCCTTTCTCCCAGGGATTGTTTTGACTTGTTGCAGATGGAGGAAAATAGCCACAGGGGCATGAAATAGCGGCAGCAATCCTAGATGAAGTATTCATTCTTAGATCTACCCCTCGTGATCTCAGACCCTTTGGCCCTCTAAGCCCATTGCTAAAGTCTTTGTGGCTCATCTCCCCACCCCCATCCCCATTTAGCAATTATTCTCTCCATAGACTGAACAAACATTAATTCAAATAACAATGAATACAAATTTAAATCCCTAGAATGTTAAAATACATCATTATGTTGCCTATTTTAACTTGTGCCTTTAAAAGCAGTTGAAATGGGGGCCTGTGGATTAAGAGGGCAGAGAACCAAGCTACAGTACAGATAGGAATGAGTCAGAGAAAGCACATTGCAAATGTATAGATCTTGGGTGTGTTAAATGTATTAGGCACTAATGATCTGAATCATGAAAAAAACTGGTAGAATTTGTTTCTTTGAATTCATTAATATCACTGATATCAAGATATCTGATGAGCCTTTGGTTACAGTTAAAATAAAAAACAAAAAGTGTTCTGCTGAAAAATGTTAAAAAAAAAAAAAAAAGAGGTAAAATAAAATACATCATGAGTTTAGGGAGTTCGCTAGTTGACCTTCAGGGTTTTCAGCATTTTCCTGTACCATCCTTTCTTACCTCCCCATCTCTTGATTTTAGCTGAATAGAACATGGGCCTGGTAAAGTCAGTAGGGCTAGAGAAGCAACATAGCTATTTATCAGGTTAGGAGAGGAGTGAAGAAACGTGGTATCCGGTGGGGCTGAGGGTTCCCCAACCCTTTGACCCTTTGACATAGGTTAGACCAAAGGCAGCCTTCGGTCTTTCAGAGTTTGAAAGACCGCTTTCAGGGTTTGATTTTCTCCATTTTAATCTCTTCCTGAAAGCCCCTTTAAGTAAAGCCCCTGGAATGACACAACATAAAAGTCACTCAGACCTTTTAAAATCATTGCTCTCACTATGCCTGAGAACTCCCTGCCTTATAGATAGCATTACGTTTTTGCAAAGTGCCCTGAACTTTGATATAGGTTCTCAAAGAATATTTGTAAAATTATGCCCTGAGAAAACATTCTTTGAAATGAATTAGTAATGTCCAGAAGTCAAGAAGGAAAGGAATGAGGAAAGAAAGGAAAATAATAAATTCACTTTAAAAGGAACTGTCCTGTCTAATTGAGCAATGAAGTGTTCCCTCTTGAGCACCATTTAGCTTAATAGACCGAAAGATGGGGAAGGATTGCTCCTTCATAGGTGAAGTAATTCACTCTCAAGAAACATTTGGATATTTCTCTAGTAGTTACCTGCTTTGGTAAATTATCAGTTCATCTTGTCTAACTGACAACTCAAAAAGCTAATTCCAAGAACAGGAAATTGGCTTTAATAGAAAAGCTGTTTGTTTATTTTAGAGGGTGGAGATGGGTAAGGACCTGGTCAAGCTTATACTTGTGACATATTTTCAAAATATTTTAAACGAATAATAATTCCTCATAAGTACTAGCCATCTTTCTGATTATTGGTGGTTATGTTTGAGGTGTGACTGATTTTTTAAACAAAGTTACCAAGGATATGCACCTAAAAATATCCCACCCCATTCAGAATTTCAATTTGAACATCTGTACACTTATGCAAATGATTTTTTTCCTAAGCCTTAATTTTTTTGAACTCTATTTTTTTTGGAATTGCTTTCAGTGACTGTTTTGTTGTTTAGTCGCTAAGTCATGTCTGACTCTTTTGCAGCCCGATAGACTGTAGCCCACCACGCTCCTCTGTCCAAGGAACTTCCCAGGCAAGACTACTTGAGGGGGTTGCCATCTCCTTTTTCAGGGGATCTTCTCAACCCAGGGATCGAACCCGTGTCTCCTGTGCTGGCAAGATTCTGTACCAGTGAGCCACCAGGGAAGCCAATGACTGCTTTGAGTCCCTTTAAATAACAGGAAAGGCAAGATCAGGGCAGGAAATGGTAAGTAGTTAGGTTGATTTTCCTGGAGCACTAGACTGACTCCAGTCACCCCTCTGGGCATTGGTTTCCCCAACATCTTACTAGGAAGTCTCTTTTTGTCTGATGAGTACATTTTGATGTTACTTCTCTATGTCCTGATGGTCCCTGACATGGCCTTGGACTTAGTCCTTGACTGAGAAAATTATTGCTGGGAACCATGTAGCTTGAGGTCCTAAAATGCTTCGCTGGTAGAGATAGTTTTGTTTTGAAAAACAAGTAACAATGGGAAATAGATTTGCATTACTGATGTGATATAGTCTTTGCCTCTAAGGATTTAAAGCAAAAGCACACCTATTGTGGCCTTCCATAAAAGGAGATCAAACCAGTCAGTCCTAAAGGAAATCAACCCCAAATATTCATTAGAAGGTCTGATGCTGAAGCTGAAGCTCCAATACTTTGGCCACCTGATACAGAGCCAACTCACTGAAAAAGACCCTGATGCTGGGAAAGATTGAAGGCAGGAGAAGGGAACGACAGAGGATGAGATGGTTGAATGGCATCACCGATTCAATGGAGTTGAGTTTGAGCAAAGTCTGGGAGATAGTGAAGGACAGGGAAGCCTGGTGTGCTGCAGTCCATGGAGTCACAAAGAGTCAGATGTAACTTAGCAACTGAACAACAACAATGAAAAAGAGAGAAAAATTAAAGCATCCTAATTCTGCCCTAGGACATTCAACTGAAATTGTTTACTTTGAAGGGAAAAAAATATTTTCCAGCCACATCGTGTTTGCATTTTGTTGTCCTGTCTCTTCTGTATGACAGGTGTGATATTGAAAGGAACTCTCTTTGATTGATAGTAATAAACCTTATTAAAAAATAAATAATAAGGCCAAAAAAAGAGGGGCAGGAATATAGAAACAGAATGTTCTAGCTCCAGTGGGTATTCTGCCAGAGCTTTTACTCTGGACCTTGGTGAGAACATTTCAGTGCATTCCCTTTCCTGAACCAAATGGCATTAACATGGACAAACTGGTTGCCAGATGGAGTTCTCTTCCACATTCTATATCTACTTTTCCTGACACCTTAAGATGACACCTGCCAGGTTTTGCCATTTAAGATGTCCCAACTGTTGGGGAAACAAGGGTTCAACTCACTCTAAATCATCATATTGCCATGAAATATAGCGGGACGGGATCTGAAAGATTATCCAGTACAACACTGCACCTTGGGGCAGGGGATATCTACACTGTTCCCTAAGAGGGAAGCTGAGCCCTGGAGAAAGAGGTTCACAAAGTTTCATGTGTGTCTGGTAAATTTCGCAGCCTCCTAACCCAGTAGCTGTGTCCTTTCCCTGCTTCACCACACAGTGCTTAGAAGCCTCTCTCCCACTTCCTCTGCTTACCACCTCTTCATGATGCCAGCCTTGCTGTGGGCTTTACCTAGAAGGTGGGGGAGCTGCTTGATCCCCAGTGGTTTCTTTCCATCACATTTTGTACCTGCTTGGCGTTACATCTCATATGAGGCCTCTGCAGTAGAAATAACACTGCTGAACTCACTGTCTGTATCTGAAAAGGAATATCCCTCTTCTGCTCATTCCTGCGATTCCAGTAGCAGCCCTTGCCAAATACTACTGTCTTTGAAAGATAGGTGATGATGATGATGATGATAGCTAATATTTCTAAGCACTTACTGTGTACTATGCACTTGGGCTTCCCTGGTAGCTCACCTGGTAAAGAATCGGCCTGCAAAGCAGGAGACCCGGTTCAATTCCTGGGTCAGGAAGATCCCCTGGAGAACAGATAGGCTACCCACTCCAGTATTCATGGGCTTCTAGTGGGTCAGATGATAAAGAATCCACCTTCAATACAGGAGACCTGGGTTTGATCCGTGGGTTGGGAAGATCCCCTGGAGGAGGGCATGGCAACCCACTCCAGTATTCTTGCCTGGAGAATTCCCATGGACAGAGGAGCCTGGTGGGCTACAGTCCATGGGGTCACAAAGAGTCAGACACAACTGAGCGACTAAGTATACATGTACTGTGCATTTATTCTACAAGCACTTGTTTACCCTATAATAAGGATGTGTGTGTGTGTATGCTGTGCTCGGTTGTGGACTCGACCCCGTGGACTCTAGCCCGTCCAGCTCCTCTGTGCATAGGATTTCCCAGGCAAGAATACTGGTGCTGGTTGCCATTTCTTTCTCCAGGGAATCTTCCCAACCCGGGGATCGAACCTGTATCCTGCATTGCAGGCAGATTCTTTACTGCTGAGCCATCAGGGAAGCCTCATAAGGAGGTAGGGATCATTTTAAAGGTGAGGAAAATAAAGCACAGAGAGATTAAAAAAGCCACCCAGTTTCACAAAGCTAGTAAGCAACAGGGCAGGAATTCAATCCCATCCTCTAGAGCTTGCAAAGTGAGCCTCTCCACTTTACTTTCAAGTTTGGACTTTTCTTTCTTCTCCCTTAAAAAAAAAAATGGGGGGCGGTTCACTGTCATCCTTAATTCACATACAGGAAAGCTGATGTAACAAGGTGAAGTGTGCTTGTGGCTTCTATGTACCCTCTTGGCATGCCTGGTGGTGCAGGTTCCCAGCTAGTGATGGTGAGACTTATAGCTGGAGAGACCCCCATGTGTGAGCACGTGGAGTGTGTGTGTGTGTGTGTGTGTGTGTGTGTGTGTGTGTGTGTGTGTGTGTGTGTGTGTTATGATGATTTAAGATGGTAGCAGCCAACGGCATTAAAAAGAACCTGCTATTCTGAGCTCTGGCTCTGACAGTAAGATGTGCCTGTAGCAGCTGTTAGCAATCAGAGTGTGTTTCTATCTGATGTGAAATGTACTGCCATTGCTTGTGAAGTAGATTTCAAAACCTCGCCGTCCCAAAGTACCAAAGTGTGTGAATGGTGCATTTTTACTGCAAATTAGAAAGATTCACATATGCCAACGATAGTGTCATGCTCACTCAGGCTCCCTTAAATGACAGAGACACACATTGCTAAGTGCTGGCTGGCTGATAGGAGTCTGTGCAGGACAGTCATCAAATGTCATCTGAAAAGCTTGTCTGCAGGCAAAAGAAGCTCCTTGGATTAGAGGAGCAGAAACTGAAAATGGAATAGGAAGGACAGTGCTGTGAACCTTATCTTGCTATCTTCATGGCTGTGGCATTCTTACCCCACCCCTAGTGTATGACTTACATAAAAATAGATAGTTTCAAGGTAAACCCCCAAGATATACTTTTTTTTTTCTTGCAGAGAAACGTGACATTTATTAGGTGTTATGGTCTGGGAATTGATGCTTAGATGTCAGACCTTCGTAAAATAAATCTGATGATCTCTAAGCTTGGTCTGGAGCTTCCATTCTCTTCCTGTCTTACGACCGCTTAATATCCTCAAGGCTCTGCTGCCTTTTTCTGTATTTCCCTTTCCAATAAGGAAAGAGCTACATGCTCCTGCTTTCTCCCCTTGGGAACAGACATAAAAAACAACTGTGCTTCAGCTATCAATGCATATTGTTATCTATTGTCTAATTGATGTTATATATTATAACTAAGAATGGAAATGTTTCTTTAATAAGCAAGTTTAAAGAACACGCATTTAGATAGTCAGAAAAAAATTCCTTGGGATTTTTGTCTGATCATTCCTATGTCTGGCTGAGTGGATTGTCTTAGAGAAACATTATAAAAGAGAATTCTTTTAAAGAAAAATTACCGTTGGCCTGTAGTCCAGAAATACAGCATTGCTGTACTCAGAGGCTTAGAACTTGCCGTATCTGTTGCTTAGATGTTATTGGCTAGGTTTTGGAAATTGGAAGTAGTAACCTAGTAGAATTTGTTTTCTAGGAATTGGTCACTAATCCTTCAAGATCCTAAAGTCTTAAAATGATTAGTATGACAACATCTACACTTCTGCTTCTGGCAGGTCTAAATATTTGCTTGTGATTTTTAATAAAACCCAGAGCCTTCCTTGATCTCTTGCCCAGAACTCCATTCTCCCTGTTAATTCTACGGTGACTTTGTAAAGTGGGAAACAGCGCAAAGGTAGAGTAGGGGTCTGGGCTGTGAGGTAATCATCTTAACCATCGTCACCCACTGAAATGACCTGTAGAGCACGACGTTTTTGGTGTCACCAGTCTGTGTTTCTGTGGCCATGCATGTGTTATCATCTTAGCCTTCAATGGCTTAATATAGAGGAAACCAAATGTGTTTTCAAGGTTTAAAGTTACAAGTTATTTCCTTTTTTTTTTTTTTTGCCATGAATCCAGTTTGGTTAGGGAATATTTCTTAAATAACATGATCTAATATCCAGTGAACAGTAATTGATCTTCACAAAAACTATGCTAATGGAAAGAAACAATAGGTTCCTTTGCCTGATGAGCTATGATGACTTAACCTGGATTCTTGTTATTTTGACCTACTTCTGCACGTCTTCAGCAGGTTATAACATTGTTAAGGAGTCAGAGAAATTGTGCAGTTGGAATTTGCACTCAGTTGCTGACTTTTTAGGCAGGAGACTTTGGCCCTTTAAAGAGGATTCTGAAACAAACAATGTTTTGATTGATTTATTCAGGGAACTGTGATGCTATGTGCTAAGCATGCAATGGACCAGACTCATAAAAAATCATATAAAACAAATAGATTTCTGTGGGGCTTCCCAGGTTAGTCTGGTGATAAAGAACCTACCTGTAATGCAGGAGACATAAGAGACGCAGGTTCGATCCCTGGGTTGGGAAGATTCCCCCTAGAGGAGGAAATGGCAACCAATTCCAGTATTCTTGCCTGGAAAATCTCATGGACAGAGGAGCCTGGTGGGCTACAGTCCATAGAGTCATAAAGAGTCTGACAAAACTGAAGCGACTTAGCACACACATGCTGTGTCAATGGATTTTTCTGTCTTTGGACTGGTGATTGAATCACCAGGTTTGTTCATTTTTGTAACATTTTGAGTATTGAAAAATAAAATCTTGTAAATTGAATTACCAAGATCGTAGAATGACTATAATTTGAGGTGTGCATAGGCAGGTACAAAGTTAAGAGGGCTATAAAATAGAGTGCTTATCTCTTGGGCTTAGGTGTGAGAATTTTGAGGTAATGGTGTAAAGTAAGGTCATTTCATAAAACGCCGTTGGAGTAATTTTGATGTTTTTGGTAAAGCAGAAACTAGATAAGATCTACAGATTTGCTTTGGTTTTAAAGATGTTCTTTTCTGTTGTTGTCAAAAACAGACCTTGAATGATGAAAGCGAAGAGCTGACCCCGTTGCTCTCAACTGTGAGCAAAGGAAGACGTAACCTAAATGTGGCACAATTGCTCTTGTTAAGGGGAAAAAAGGAATTGGTATCTAGAGTGAGGTTGATCGCTAGAAAAGATTAGCTGCAGTTCTGTGAGTCAGATGACATTTTTTTTTTGGTCTTGTATTATCCAGAATTATATAAGGGGCATATGTCTATTGTCGGAATAAAAGTTTTTAAGAAATTCTCTTGATCATAGTCTAACCTGTTAGTAAGATAAGATGGATTCTTTTTCTTGCTGATATTAAATGACTTAAACCACACTGAGAAACTTAAGAGAAGGATTTTGATTAGACATATCTGATCTCAAGGTCCTAGAAAATTTCTAAGAACTTTATGTTGAAAAAATGTAGTTAATTCTAGAATCTTAGAGAGGCCATATCCCGACTGAGAATAATTAGCTGAATGGCCAGTTACCTTTGTCTCCATCCTTGATTTCACATAACCCCGCAAATCCTCAAAGACAAGTATATTCCGTTGTTCACAAAAGTGATGGAGATTTGATTAGGAAAGACCCCAAAAAAGAGAAAAGTATTTGTGTCACTGATTTTAACAGCATCATCTTTTGTTGGGTGAGAATTTATTCAGCATTTGACCTCCTGGATAAGTAAAATTAGCAATTTCTCTTACTGTTCAATTATTTTGTCCAAAGTTTTAGTTGGTCACCGATAATTACCAAAAAAAAAAATAAAGAGTATGCTGCCTTAAATTGAGGTCTTCTGTGCACGGCTGTGTAGTAGGAGAATTCAAGAGAGAGAACTTGATCTAAAAATCAAAGCCATCCACTGATCTTCTATATGAAAAATCTGTTTCTTCTCCAATTTGACATAATTTCCCTGTCTAGGGATGAAAGTACCCGTTTGGATTTGGCTTTTAGCAAAGACACATGTGCATCAGGGAATGCGAGTCAGTTTCTCTGGAAAGCTTAATCCAGCAGAGATAGAAACATATCACAAAGGATTAATACTCAGTTCCCGTTGTCAGAACTACCTGCATATTCACAGAAAGCCACATGACAGCATGTGCCTATCTTCCTCATTCTTCAGAGATTTCCTGCATACACGGCTCAGCTTTCTCTGAATTCATATGGGGCCTTCTGGCCCAGAGTTTTAACTCTTAAGTGCCTAAGTTTTACTTGCTAAAAACTGAAGGAATGAGTTACTGTTTCAAAACTCTGATTTTGTCATATTTTAGATTTCGTTTGCAAATGCTTGATCTGTTGGAGAGTTTGAAGTATGTTTATGTGTAAGTATTTGGCAAGTATATGTAACACTTTTATTTTTAAAAATGATTTTTAAAAAGCTGTTACATTTTCAGCAGAAACCACAATCAAGTTAAAGCTTTAAGAGGTGGCTTTAAATAGTACAAAAGGTATAGATCTTCGGTGGGGTGGGGGAAGGCGAAGTAAGGTACAGGACTTTTTTTTTTTTTGCATGGCTGTAATTTAACAGGGTCTTTTGAGTCAGACTTGCCTGGTGGCTTAGGCAGTACAGAATCTGCCTGCAATGCAGGACACCCGGGTTCGATCCCTGGGTTAGGAAGATCCCTTGGAGAAGGGAATGGCTGCCCACTCCAGTATTCTTGCCTGGAGAATTCCGTAGACAGAGGAGCTTGGCAGGCTATGGTCCATGGGGTTGCAAAGAGTTGGACAGGACTGAGCAACTAACACTTGAGTCAGACATAAACTTAATACCAAGGATCAGAATGTCAGAGGGTAACAGGTATGTTTATTGTGTATAAAATGTAGAAATCATGCCATTTCCATGATCCCTCTGCAAGACAGCCCAAGCCCTGGTGAAAGGCTTAGTTCAGTGACTTTGCTTGTGACACTGTTAGAAGTGACTTCTCCATCTATGTGTCTGTCAAGCTGAGACAAAGATAGTGACATTTGAATTCATTAGTCACCTCAGGGCATCCCAGGTGGCGCTAGTGGTAAAGAACGCACCTGCCAATGCAGAAGACTTAAGGAGACATGGGTTCGATCCCTGGGTCAGGAAGATTCCTGGAGGAGGGCATGGCAGCCCACTCCAGTATTCTTGCTTGGAGAATCCCCATGGACACAGGAGCCTGGTTGGACTACAGTCCATAGGATCACAAAGAATCTGACATGACTGAAGCAACTTACACACACACATACAGTCCCTCAGGAAGGCATTTTGGAAGCCAACAATTAAAGAAAAACTTTAAGTGAATCTAGTTAGCAGATGAAAATTACAGTTCTTTGGGGTTTTCTTTACTCTCTTTGTGGCAGAGCCTGTTGTGGGTAGTGAGGGAACTGCGTCCTGGTCCTTGCCAAGGATGATATGCCAAGCTTCCTAAAGCTTCCCATTTATATAGGTCTTTTCATCTTCAAAGAGTTCTGTGAGCATTCATTTACCACCACCTGCCTGGGAGGTAGGAGTTATTCCCATTTTATAGATGGAGGAAGTAGAGATGTAAGCGACTTGCTCAAGGCCACCCAGGGACTTGAGGGTCAGAGGGAAATGCAGAAGGATTGCCAATTCCATTTCTTAGCTGCGTCAACCTCCACCTCGTACTCTCTCGTGGCATTTCCCCTTGAGAGCCCCAGATTGATGATGACATAAATCTAAAGGCATCAAATAATTCTGAGGAAGAAAGATGTCTTTTTCTTCAGTAAATCCAAGTTTTGCTGTTTTTCTCCCCCTCTTTGGTGGCTGCCTCTACAATTAAACCCTGAGAAATCTAGACATAGAGAAAAAGACATTTAACCCTCCTGAGGTTCATTTTCCACATGTGCAGAATGGGGCTTAATAAGACCCATCTGCCTACTTCAGAGTTGTTGTGAACACCAAAACCAAAAGAAGCCAGTGAGGACAAAAACTTTAAAAACTGTTACAGAACTCTGTAAATATCAAGCGTTACCATTGCTGCCGGAAATGACCACAAGACCGCTCGACCAAAGGGGTAGGACTTTTCTAATTAGGGGAGTCATTGCTTTGGTGATGTTCAACTAGGATCAAGTACTATAATGAAGAAAATCCAAAAATCAGTGGGCGAAAAGACTATACCAGGGACACATACCAGTATTATATTTAGTATATATTTAGTAGACAAAATGGCAGAACAAGTTGATTATTAGTTTGCAGGGTATGTGATTGGAACTCAGCCCTCCTCCCCCAGGAGGACTATTGACCATGCCTGGCCTGGGAAACAAATGCATGCTATACTCCAAGCCTTAGGTCCAGGGTGACAGAATATGCCAGACTGTTCGAAGCCCACAATCTATTCTCTCCCACCATGAAGATGCATTGCGAGCTATCTGCAAACCCTGATGGTGGCCTGGGGCCTTGGGCAACAACAGTGAGAGAGTGGAGAGAGAAAAAGGCTCCTTTACTCCAGGCTACTCCAGGCTCCCTTACTCCACTCTGCAGCAGGGCTCACAAGCAGGTGAATTTCAGCCCCTACTTCTGCCCCCTCAGCCAGGCACCATCAGACAGAGTCCTTGGAGACCCTGAAATTAGTGATGCCAGACCAGAGGGGCCACAAAACCGTAGAAGTCAGGAGTCACCAAAATCCCTCCAGGGAACCAGGTGAAGACTCCCTATTCCCCCCACAGCTGGCTTTGACATGCAAGCCAGACTGCCATCCAGGCAGCTGCTGAAGCCTTTAATACCCCAGCAGTTTTAAACAGGGGATAAAATAAAGTGACTAATCCATAAAGGACTCAAGCCATTTTTGCTGAAAATAAAATCAAATGCCTTAGGGTTTTTCTTTTTAATCTTTATTGGTTTTTCTGCTTACAAAAGTAATACATGTTGGTAGTAAAAAAAAAATTCAAACATTAGAGGAATATGTAACATAGCAGGTGAAAAGTCCTCCATATTCTCAGCCTTCCAGGAAAAGTACTGCCAACAGATTGGTGTAAAAATACTTTTTTTTTTAAAGCAGCAGTTCTTGACAGTTTTTGCAAGACACACACAATTTCTTGGCATTCATATATGTGACATACTGTCATGGGTGTACCCAAGGTTTGCCCATTTCCTGGCAAGTCAGCAGTAATCCCACCCTGTTCAGCCCAATTCAAGAAAGTATATGGTTATGCAAGTGAGCAGTGAGCTAGAGTGAAAGAGATTATTGGGATAAGCTTAGGTCTGTGTTAGTTTATTTTTTATATGAGCCATTAAAATCTTTAATTTTTTTTTTGCTATTATTAGCAATGAATGCCTTGTGACATCCCACACTGATTGCAACATACTGCTGTGTTGTACCAAACAGTTAAGTGCCTACGTTGTAAAGGATTGCTGTGGTAGCTGGTATGAACTGCCTGTCATATTATTTGGAGGATAAGCTGCTTTTCTCTATCCTCACTTTGGAAAGAGCTTAAAGTCTGCAGAAAAGAATTTCATTTCGCTATAAGGCAGGATTTCTTATCAACAATAACAATAATAATAACTGCGTTTTGAGTGCCAACTCTAAGAATTGTGTGGTGTGCATATATATGGAATACATATATAAAATGGTCATATATGCTATGTCATTTAGACATTATATCACTGACTCTTCAAATAGGAAACTGAGACTTAGAGTTAGGTGAAGTAACTTTCCTGGTCTTAAGAAGTGTTTAGCATTGGTATTGGTCACCCTGAGGTCCAAAAACTCTACTTGGTATTTTATAAAATTGAGAAGAATGGTCTCAGAAGGTTGATGATTATTTCCAGTTATAAACTAGAAAGACATTTTGACATCAGTTCTCAGTAGTATTAAGTTTAACTAGATTACCTGTGGGATGTCTTTGGATCCTCGGTTAATGGTTTCTTACCAGAAGCAGTTTGTCCTGATGTTTGAAGGTATTGGAGACATTCAACTTGGCTGTGCAGTATGAGGAAGGGGCAGGACCAAGGGGGTGCAAGACTTTGAGCTAGAGAAAAAGACAAAATGTGTCCACCTTCCAGCCTTACCTCTTCCTAGCTCTCTGACATTAGGCAAGTTATCTAGCCTCTCTGAGCTTCAGTTTTGTCATCTAAAAAAATACAGATGATGATCACAATGATACCACCTACCTTGTAGAGTTGTTAGAACAGCAGATTAGATGATGCCTGACATGTTATAAGCCTGAATATTTGTAGATATTATTGATTACTATCTACCCACTTAGATTATTGTTGAGAGATCACTCTTCACCCACAGATTGAAGTGATGGATACAACTCTTGTGCAATTACATTTTTTAAAATTTTTTGTATTTTTTAATTCTTGGGGAGAATGGGCATTTTTCTCTGGACCAAGATAACACCAGAAATTAGTCTGAGAAACAAGTCAGGTGTTGAGAACACCAGTGTCTTGTTATCTTCTATAATGAAAAGTAGAAAGCAAACTTTTTTCAGAGGTGCAGTGCTAAGTGACAGCCCAGCCTAAGGACCGCTTGGCTAATTAGCACACCTGCATTCTAGAATTTCCTGACGCCCCATTGCCACTTGTTGTTAGCTCCTTGAAAACTGCAGAAATTTGCCTGTGCAGGTGTGGAGAGCTGCTTGAATTATTTAGGGTGCATGAAAGAGCAAATTATTTAGGCAATAGAGCTGAAAATGTGGGCAAATTAGAATTTTTCATAGCAAGATTGTTCATTGTTAAGCCAATTCATGATTATATGTGTGCGTCTTGCTTCAGCTATTCCCCGCTACACAATAAACTCTCTTTGCTGCAATGAATATGGATGTGGACTAATTTAATCAATATACTTGTGACAGTAATGGTGTCTGACAGATTTCATCCTTTGAAATACTGGCTGAGTTAATATGTGCAGTATATATATGGGCCAAGACTCATAATTTTTGTTACAAGAAGATTATTTTGAACAGACGCAACACTGCCTGTTAGAAAATGGAAAAGCCTGAGGGATGGAAAGCAAAGGGCAGGGAGATTTTTGTCCTGTTCCCTCTTATTGGTCTGAAAACGCCAATTTGTGGAGCTGAACTGCTTTCCTTTTGAAAAATTTGTGAGGCATTGACTATTTTTTTTTCGTCTTTGATACGTCTGAATTCTGTACCTTGACTAAAAAAGGTAGAAGGAGGTGGTTTTTTGTGCATTGTTGGATTGAATGGAAGATTGAGTAAGTGCCCTGCTCTGATCTGCAAATATTTGCTTTCTGGAAATATCAACACATGTGATCAGATCACTTTCAGAGAATTTGCTTTTTGGGGCAAGTGGATTTTAGTCATTTCCTAAAGAGCACTTGCAGTTGAAATTGTCTTCTGAGCTAAGAGAGCCACCCAAAGAGGTAGGCTAGAAGAATAGTTCAACCCGATGAATTAAAATATTAGAACCTGGCTTTGGTGAACCCTCCCATCACCTCACCACGAGATTCCTAGGGAAGCTTATTCTAATCTGGAATCTTTGGCCAACACTGCCCACTGGAGCCAAGCACAAACACAGTGCAGGGGCCAAAGGTCTAGGCAGTTCGCCCCTTGCTTAGCAATGCAGGTCAGGCTACAGTGAGTCCATTCATAGGAAGCATCTTGGCTTCCGTGAAGTCTTGTAAAATACGTCTCAGCTAGAGTGCCCTCCAGATCTGAAAGACCCTGAGAGCTACAACAAGACTGAAGAGCAAGTGTTTAGGAGCCTGACTCAAGCCAATGGTCCTTTGTGGTAGTAGCACCAAATTCTGGATTTATACCACAGTGACTTTCCCACCCCCACTCCCAACCTCTTCCCAGCCTGGTTGAGAGCCATTCCAAGGGTAGACATTCTGGGTTGGGGTGTCAGTCCCAGGGGCACCCCCATCATGAGCAGATCCTTCCCTGCCAGGCTTCCAGACCACTTTCAAGATTCCAGGAGCCGTTAGTAGGCATTTTGGTCACTGCCTTAAACATCATCATGGCACTTCTCTTGGATCATCCACTAGCAGTCCAGGCAGTGAACAACTCTACACCATTTTCCATTTGATCCAGATACATATAGTTCTACTCAGTGTTCCCTATCTGGCCTGCCTAGTGCTTTTCCTATCTTATAAAGGACTAAATAGGTATGCTTGATCTCCCCATTGCTAAGATGAAATGAAAATAACCCTTAGGCTTCCTTGGTTAATGGTTAAGACTTCCCTTTCCAATGCAAGTGGGAGTTCAATCCTTGGCCCAGGAAGATCCCACATGACTCCAGGCAGCTAAGCCCATGCGCCAGCCACAACTACGGAGCCCATGTGCTGCAACTACTGAAGCCCATGCTCTGCAACAAAAGAATCCATCACAATGGAAGGCCCACACACCAAAATGAAAAACAGCCCCCTCTCACCACAATGTAGCTCACAGCAATGAAGACTCATTGCTAGAGAAAGCCAGCACAAAGCCATGAAGACTCAGTGCAGTCAAAGATAGATAAATAAACAATTATTTTTTAAAAAAGAAAATAACTCTTGAAAGGCCTGAGTTTAGTGCTAATATTGCTTTTCACTTTGATGCTGACTTAAACTATAGGACCTAACAAGATTTGTCTAATTTTTCTTAATACAGTTTGAGGTGAGGTATAAGCAGAAGCAGCTCAGTGTCTGTCTTCCTTATTTCTTATATCAGTTGAATTTAATAGATGGGGCTTCCCTGGTGGCTCAGATGGTAAATAATTTGCCTGCAATGCAGGAGACCCAGGTTCCATCCCATCCCCTGGAGGAGGAAATAGAAACCCACTCCAATATTCTTGCCTGGAGAATACCATTGTCAGAGGAGCATGGTGGGCTACAGTCCATCGGGTCGCAAAGAGTCAGACATGACTGAATGAAGAACACTTCCAAGTACTTTGTGTTGTCTATTTATTCTCTTCCTGAGGGTTTGGGATGCGGGAGGCTGGTTCTCATTACAGACTAGTTCATTCATGTGGGAGAATCCAGGCAGTAACTTTCAGTTGATACGACCTTTCAGGCTTTTTCTACTACCACTTGGCTTTTGTCTGTAAAAAATACTGGGCAAAACCATCTCTCTCTAGAGCTGCAAACAATCTGTGGCAGAAAACTTTGCCTCTACCATATATTAAAAATATTGGAGGAGCATAAGTGTGTAACATTACTAGAGTTTAGATTTAACAAAGAATTCTCTTTGAAGAAATCAAGCTAGTCTCCAAGATGAGGAGGCAAACTTAAAGATGATCTTTTTGTTGAGTGTGATCTTATACATTTTAAGCTGCATAGCTCCAAACAGACGTATTAGTGTACAAAGACACCGTTATTGGGGTATTAGAATACTTTGGGATTATGGCACATTTATTGGATGTGAGATTTTGAACAGTCTCTAACTCTGGACAATGAAACTCAGTATGTCAACACTAAAAGTGATTGATAGGAAAAGGACTCCCTAAAAGACCCTGCAGTACTTGAAAGGAAGTTAACAGGAACACATCATGTATAATGAGGTTAAGTCCAGTAATGTGTGCTCTTTCAAAGTATCAAATATAACGTTACATCAGATCTAGAGTAAGTGGTTGTGGAAATTATCCCTGGATATGATGTGATATGACATTGGAAAAAATTGGGCTCGATATGACATTGGACTCTGTGTATGTGTGTTAGTTACATCATGCAATATCAATACTTTCCATACACCAATCATGGCTTTGTGTGAGGCATGGCACTAGGTAGGGTCTTTATGAAAATGAAATATACTTGGGCACTTGCAATTTGTGTTTATATGTGTGACTTAGGAGATAATCTAACATATCCAGTAGTGAAAACCATGGAAATAAATTTAGTGTAATGGTGTGTTTCAGGTAAACTGGTGAATGTTACCATCCTGTATATTTAGCCTAGTGTTGATTCTTCATTTCACATATAAATTATATTTAAAAGGTGATCCAAGTGCTTTGTTTTGCCTAATTATTCTATTCCTTAGGTTATTTTTTAATCCTTAATTATGCTCTTTCTAACTCTGCTCAAGATAAAATATGTTTGCTTAGAAATGTGCTTTATCATATTTGGGATCTTTGGTGTAATATATATTAATTATTTGGTTATTTTTCCAGTATGAGACATCTTTAAATAATCAGTTAGATAGAAACACATGCATGCTGTACCAGAAAATCAATTTTCAGCATAAACAACTCAGAAGCTACATATTCTGTTTGTCCAGATTCATCACTATTAAATTCTGATAGGATATTAACGTTATGGTTAAAAGGTTTTGATCGTACACAAGTGGACTAATTTTTAACACATGGCAAGTTCATTAATTAAAAAAAGATGAGTAAGGAATTCTTACCAACATATGTAACTTGTTAATATCTTGAATTGAATCGTTTTCCTAAGTAGTCTTAACTTTTTGGAGTCTATTTTTCTTCATCCGCCAAGCTACAATGCTCTAGCCAACACAGATTTATGACCTTTTAAAAATAATGATGGAAAATGAGATCGGAGGAAACATTTTAGTATCTGCTTTGCTCTGAGGCCTAAACTGCGAACTCTCCAGTTCTTGAAGGCTTTGAAATGCTGATTCCAGTCTTCTTGTGGGTTCTTAAACACCTTCTCAAATGACCCATTTTAATAACCTGAAAGCTATTATATAATGAGCAGCCATAATTTAGTCCAGGGCTCTAGGGGGACCCTCACAGTTCAGCAATGAATAGTTAATGCAGTATAATGTTTAGCAGGTTATTAGTTTTCACGATACAAATGCTGATCAGGGAACGCTTTTATAAGGTGTTTAAAAGAAAATGTAATTAACTGGTTACGTGCTTCTGTTGCAGCTCAAATTGAAATTATTCCATGCAAGATCTGTGGAGACAAATCATCAGGAATCCATTACGGTGTCATTACATGTGAAGGCTGCAAGGTAAGCCTTTTTAATTGTTGTTGTTGTTTCTATTAATGTTCAGGGCGGGGCTATCTTTGTGACTTTTATTTTTTACTTCTACGAAGCCTAAAAATTCAACTCCTTGGCATTTTGAGTGATGAGAAACAACAGGACGAAATAAGCATTGGGGTGTTCATTACAATGAAGGAAGTTTTACATATAGATATATGTGTGTATACACACACCCACACACACCCACACACACATATAAAATGCCTCCCATCAAAATAATGGGAGGCTGATGAGAAGTGTTTGAGTGTGGCTCATTTGTCACTTCCAGTCCCAACATTGATATCTCTCTGGTTATCTTCTTTCAAAAAAGAGATGACTCTATACTTCCATAATGTCCCTGTTATAAGCTTTATAAGAAGGCATTTCCAAGAAGTTTAATGGGAATGCGATTGAAAATCTTATTGTTGGCACACAGATGTTGACACATCTGATCAAACTGTGGCAAGGTTTTTGGGAAGAACTGAGTTCTAGTCCCAGGGCCGCCACTTGTTCCTATTGTTTTAGGCACATCTTCATCTTTTAGTGACTCTGTTTCTTCATAAAGTGACGTTCTTCCTGTCTTTTAGAACTATTCCAAGAATAGAAATAAAAACTATAAATAAAAGTCCTTATAAGCTGAAAAGTGCTATTTAAGTCTTCTTGCTGTTGTTACTATTTTAATCATTACTGATGCTGATCACAGGGCAACATGGACAGCACATGCATAATGTGGGAATGGAAAATAGAGATGTTTCTCCTAATCATTCAAGACCCCTGAACCTAGATTGCCTCTGTTATTCAAATTTCAATTTATTAAGATTTAAATCCTCCTGCTTATCTTGGAAGGGCCTTGAGACAGCTTACAGGATAAAACAGTGCAAAATAAACAGGAGAGAAGCTATTTAGACATGCAGGAGGCCTCTGAGACAGTTGCTTGCTACTGAACCAAGCCTGGATTAGCCCTAAAGCGTTTGGAGGCTAAAGCAAAAAAATAAAATCCACATATTTGGTTAGCTTTCCTTTAGTGAAATTAGAAAATACAATGTCATAAATGCAAAACCACCTTCACACACAAATAACTACTGAGAGACTTAAGAGAAATTTCCCTCATAGCATCCTTATGTCTTTGTTTTACTGTTAAAAATCATTCATTGTAACATTTACCACTTTGTAAGTGTACAAATGCTTTATATTGATCTTAAGATTTCTGCACACTGATTATATACTTTTTTTTTAGATTCACTCATCTTTAGAAATAGAGAACTTTCTACTCAAAGGAAACTGAATTATTCATCTCTCTGGTAACCCTCAAGACCTCAAGATTCTGTATTAGCAAGGAAAATAAATTATTTCCTCAATCTGCCCTCCCTCCAAATTAATTACTGAATTAAAAGTACAACAAATGAAATCAGCTGCCTGGCCTATGTTACCCCAAGCTGTAAGGAAGAGAGGGATCTATCTGTGACAGCTGTCATTTCATTGATTTTTGAGGTTAATTTGGCTGATGTGACTGGACAGTTGTCACACGTCATCCTCACCCACTCTGTGTTCGCACCTTCTTGTCCCTTGTAGGGGATGGCATAGCCTCTTTTTTTTTTTTCCTGTTTTTAATTGGAGGATAATTGCTTGGCATGGCCTTTCTTGATGAAAGGTGTATAGCCAGCAGTGCTCCCCTACCAGGAGTTCCAAGCAGACTTGATTTTTGTGCATTGCCTATCACCTAAGTGTTTTCTTAAGTGGACACGGTCCCAAGCATTAACCACAGGTACCTTTGTGCTGTTCACAAAGCTGCTCACTCTGTCTCTGTCTCTCAGTAATGCCACACATAGTTTAATGTGGCAAATTGAATTGAATACAGAACCTAGCAATGGCATCCAGGGCAGGGCCAGGGAGAGGGCACAGGCTACTTCATAGGAAACACCCCAGCAGTTCTGAAGATTAACAACATGCTATTCAAAAAGATTTGAATTGATTCCCTGAGTACCACTGTTTACAGAGGCAAAAACAATGTGTGTTTTGTTTATTTATGACAAAAATGAAAGTGATAAGAAAGCAAAGGGCAGCTATTATTTCCCTGTTGTCGTTTTCCTAGATTCCCTTCCAGATCTTGTGCAGCCTCAGTGCCAAAGTGTTTTTGGTTATCTGCAGTTCTGTTTTTCATCACTATTGACTTTATACAATGGAAATATCAAAAACAAACAATTAAAACTTAATTTTATTAACAGGTTGGGCCTGTGCCCAGTCTAGGATCTATACAGTGGTATGTGTTTATATTTGATGCATGTAATATTTGCTCTGCACCATAGTTTCTGCCTTAATTAACATTTTTTTAGTTGAAGTATAGTTGATTTACAATGTCATGGTAGTTTCAGGTGTACAGCACAGTTATTCAGAATCTTTTCCAGATTATTTTCCCTTATGTGTGTGTTAGTTGCTCAGTCATGTCCAACTCTTTACAACCCTATGGACTGTAGCCCACCAAGCTCCTTTGTCCATGGGATTTTCAGGCAATAATACTGGAGTTGGTTGCCATTTCCTTCTCCAGGGGATCTTCCCAACCCAGGGATTGAACCTGGGTCCCCCACATTGCAGGCAGATTCTTTAACATCCGAGTATAATCCCCTAGTCTATACAGTAGGTCTTTGTTGGTTATCTATTTTATATATGGTGGTATGTACATGACAACTAACATTTTCATCTCTAGTAACGGTGCAGTCAAGAGATATCTACTTTTTCCAGTGGTGTTAATGATTTATCATATTCTAACCAGATGGAGGTGGTTGTATCATGACAGATTGTCAATAATTTATCTCTGTGATAGAATCATCAGATTTAAGGAAAATTTCCGATTAGACTTCCCTGGTGGCTCAGTTGGTAAAGCGTCTGCCTACAACGCGGGAGACCCGGGTTTAATCCCGGATCGGGAAGATCCTCTGGAGGAGGAAATGGCAACCCACTCCAATACTCTTGCTTGGAAAATCCCATAGACAGAGGAGTGTGGTAGGCTACATTCCATGGGGTCACAAAGAATCGGACACAACTGAGCAACTTCACTTTCACTTTTCTGATTAGATATATGAATAGATATCTAATAAGAGAAAAAAAAGTGACTCAGTCTTCGTCTGAAAAAAATCACTTTGTGAATGTATTTTAAATTGCATTTTAAAAACAACAACCTGAAGCCACAAGAAATCATAGAACCTATATATAGTCACTGAAATGATTCTCTCTTCACCACATACTTGCTCAGGTAAGCATTACACGTGAACAGCACAAGTGGATATTTTGGTAGTTCTTTTTCTGGTTCCTGAGTATTCCCAGCTCACTCTCTCTAAGTCCCTTTGGCTGTGTGCAGAGAGACAGCATAGTGTCAGACTTATGTTCTGATTCTTGAACCAGACTGCCTGGGTTCAAGTCAGAGTTCTGCTATTTACCAGTTTGAGCAGCTACCCAACCTCTCTGTGCCTCTGTTGTTGCATTCATTTAGGTAAAGCACTCACAAGAGTGCTAGTGTAAGAAACCCTCACTGAGTATTGGTTCTGGTTGTTATTCTTGGGCAAGCCTGAGTAACGTGCTCTGTATAGTCAGACACTATTTCCAGGACATCTGTGGGTCCACTCTTGATTTTGTGACCATTCGTAATTTGATATGTAGCTCTGCCAATAAAAACAACGAAAATACGAGCACCCTCTTGTGTGCTTTATAAATGCTATAAGGAATCTAAAGACACAGAAGACGAGATTGGGTGCATTCAGGGTGGTGTGGCTATAGACATGGCAGTTCAGTGATTAAGATTCCATGCTTCCATTGCAGAGGACTCGGGTTTGATCCCTGGTTCGAGAACTAAGGTCCCACGTGCCGCAGGGCAACCAAGCCCAACTACTGAGGCTCAAGAGCCCATGCTCTGCAACTGGGAAAGCCCCTGAGTGGCAAAGCTATAGAAATCCCACCTGCCACAGCAAAGATGCAGCACAGCCAAAAACAAAAAAAAAAGATGACCAAATCCTTCCTTCATGCAGCTCAGAGTCTACTTGTGGAGATGAGACATTTGTAGCATATGAAGAACATAACATTAGGGTGAGGCCACAGTCTGAGATGTGACCCACGAAGCACATGTCCACTAGGCAGCCAGAGCCTAAAAATGGGCAAGTCTTGGTTGTATTCTAGAGACAAGATGTAGTAGCCTGGTTTGACAAGACCAACAGGTTACTTTCTCTAGACAGTGGAAGATAAGGTTAGACAGGTATGCCATCCCAAATTTTTAAGAGCTCTGTTATGCCAAGGTTTTTATTATAAAAATATTGTCCTTGTTCTTTGGAAATAATGAAGGAACAGTGTATTAGCACTGGGTGAGCCCTGAATATTGCATTTCAGAAGACTGTTGAATCCAGGCCTAGAAGGGCTTAGCTCTGTCAGTAAAGATGTTTCTGAGCTTTTGGAACAGAAAGTTGTCCCAGCCCTGGGTGAGCACTAGCAGGGGATGTCATGTAGGCTGGGCATGCTTGCCAGGGAGGAGGGGCTGGGTCATGGAGCATGGAGACAGAAGAGAAGGCCAGAAATAAAATGAGAGGCTGCTTTTCAGGGCTCAGGTTGGCTCTTCAAAGTGAATACAAATGCTGAAGTGTTTATGGTTGAGGCTTTCTTTTGAGATATGGCTTCCCTGGTAGCTCAGCTTTTAAAGAATCTGCCTGCAATGCAGGAGATCCCGGTGCAATTCCTGAGTTGCAAAGATCCACTGGAGAAGGGATAGGCTACCCCCTCCAGTATTCTTGGCTTTCCTGGTGGCTCAGCTGGTAAAGAATCCACCCGCAATGGGGGAGACCAGGGGTCGATCCCTGGGTTGGGAAGATACCCTGGAGAAGGGAAAGGCTACCCATTCCAGTATTCCGGCCTGGAGAATTCCATGGATACAGTCCATGCGGTCACAAAGAGTCAGACATGACTGAGTGACTTTCACTTTCTTTTCCACTTTTCTTTCGAGACATGGTTCTGTTTATCATCTGACTTCAGTTCCTACCTTCAGTATTAGATACAGTGGCTGCTTAGAGGATAATGATGAAACATTTATCTCAAGATTAAAAAACACACACACAGAGTTTTTCATCCATATTCTTTAGTTTTGGGGACTCTACCATAACTTTTTTCCCCAGTTTTGTTGAGAATAATTGGCATATGTTACTGTATAAGTTTAAGACATTCAACATGATGGTTTGATTTACATATCTTGTGAAATGGTTAACAAAATAATTTCAGCTAACATTCGTATTCTTGTACACATATGGTGCTTGAACAACTTGAGTTTGAACTGCATGGGTCCACTGACTTATACTCACACAGATTTTTTTCAATAAATAATACTAGGGAGAAATTGTAAATAAATATAAATTTCTTTTTAATATTATCTTTTCATATTTGATGTCTACTGTTGGTAATGCATATAACATCTCCTGTATTGTATATGACAATATGGGTGTAGGTACCGACAGACAATTCATCTTGAAAACAAAGGACATAAACTTATGGTATTGATAAATACAGTAGAGCACTGTCAGTATATTTTCTCCTCCCTGTGATTTTTTAATAACATTTTCTTTTCTATAGCTTATTTCATTGTAAGAATACAGTATATAGCTCATACAATGTACAAAATTTTTGTTAATTATTTATGTTATTAGAAGTTCAGTTTCAGGGAGTCAAAAGTTAAACTTGGATTTTTGACTAGATGGAGGTTTACAACCCCTAACCCTTGCATTGTTCAAAGGCTAACTACAGATACAATAAAGAAAAAAAGAAAGGGAAAAATTTTTCTCCTTATGATGAAAACTCTTAGGATTTATTCTCGTATCAACTTTCCTACATATCATACCGTAGTGTTAACTATGATTATCATTCAACTATGACTTCTTTTTTAAATTTTGATCACTTTTGTCCATCATGGATTTTTTTTTTTTGCGCCAGTTTTAATTTTTATTTAGTTTTTGGCCATGCCATGAGGCATGCAGAATCTTAGTTCCCCAACCAGTGTTTAAAACCCATGGTCCCTACAGTGGAAGCATGGAGTCTTAACCACTGGACTGCCAGGGAAGTCCCTAAGTTCTTTTTTTTTTTAATTAGTTTATTTATCTATTTTTTAACTTTACAATATTGTATTTGTTTTGCCATACATTGACATGAATCCACCATGGGTGTATAATAATGTACAGTTGAGTATTGAAGTTAGTAAATTGATTTCTGATTACATTTAAGACCCTTTACATTGTGATAAGTCTAAAAATAGAGTCCATGCATGTGTCAAATATTTGTCCATCAGTTAATACATTTAAGATGATGTCTTATGAAAAGCTTCCTTTTCCACCCAGGAAAAGGAGAACTTGGAATTTTTTATTTGATTTTATTTTTTTGCATTAACAAGTATTCTCTCTGAAATTAGCAAGTCTTTTCAGAGATATCCCAGAACATGTAAGTCAGTACTTTTTTTTTTTTCTCCTGTTAAACAGTTAAAGCATTTTCTGGAGTTGTTTATGTTTTAGGCTAAAAATACATGTCCACAAATGTTCCTTTTAGGCCCAAATTGTTTTTCTTTTTTAGGATTCTAAAATCTTCATTTCAGTTGTAAAATTTCACTCACCCTGGGTCAATCATGTCCACTTTTCAGCATTAGTACATTTATGCTCAACATTTTAACTTCAGTGCCTTATAGCACTTGGCCCCAGTATTAGAGCTAGCCATTTAAAATGAAAATTAGGTTTGGCTGTTATTACATCCTGTGACATCATAGTTTCATTTCTGTTATAGACAGGAGGTAAGAACAAATTTTTTATTTAGCAAAATCTTCCAGGCCTGTGATGAAATAAATGCACAAGTGGTTGGATGTGTTAAACCCCAATTTGCATCAAGATGATTTGGATATTTGAGGGGGTTTTTTGTTTTTAGTTTGTTTTTTTTTTTTTGGTTTCTTTGGTTTGGTCTTAATCATACCTCTGCTCATAGAAAATGCTGGGCTTATGAGCTTGTGGTGCATAGGGTGTACCATGGTGTCTGGCTCAGAGTAGGGCCTCTCATGCCTGCTTGGGAATCACTTTTGCTGAATGTGTCACCAGGATTGGATCTGAGCATGGCAGATCACCAGATGTATGGTAAAACAGACATCTCCTCTTACCAAATATGACACATGAGGTCAGCTTTAATCAGAGATCATTTGCATGTACAATTCTACAGGGAGTTCAGTCACTATTGAACGGGAAAGTAGTTGAGAAGATCCATCTTGCCATGACTTATTGCTACCAGCTGCCTGACTGTGGGGCCATACCAGCTCACTTTGGCAAATGATGTTTCCTGTTTTTTGGTTTTATTTTTAAAGAACAAATTTCCTTTTTCTTTTGCTTCCTTTTGGAATGTTATTCCTGCCTCCCCCCACTTTAATTTTATCATTTCTTCTGCCTCTTCCTTTCTCTGATTTTAATCTATGCATGCCCTGTCTATCCCCCTCAATAAAATTAAGTTGCCAGTTATATCCTTTCTTAACTTTAAATCATTAACTTTCAAGCCTACGTTTATCCAAAGATATGTCTTTTTGCTCACCCCTATACTTCTGAACATTCCAACAGGAAGTTCCCAAAATAAATAAAACTGAAGTTGAGTTCATACCTTTCCAGCTAGGACTCTCTGCTCTTCTCAGCCTCAGGAGTGAAATGAGAGGGATTCCCACTTCCATAGTCTCCCAGATCCCAACATTTCAGTTGGCTTGGAAAATACAATAATCCACTCAGGCATATGAGCATTCACAATAAATCATACAGTTATGAATAAATCTTGGTTGTCAAAAGCAAATGTGTAGCCGTTCCAACGCGTCTGCCATTAGAATTCAGCAAGGCAGCTGTCAGCTGTTTTCTTGTAATTAAACAGCCAATGAGCAGCTAATTAAGACATATGTGTATACAGAAGTGGAAGTGGGTATGTTAATGAACTGTAGGAATCAATTCATTAAGTGAAAATTGTCAAAAGACCAAACATCAGATCAGCATTTCAGCCTGTGCCTCCCTGGGAAGGAGCCCTGAGCAGGAGGGGAGCCCCTGAGAGCCAGAACTCCACCCCAACACCTTCCCAGCCACACTTACAGGTCTCTGCTGCTAAGGCCCACTTGGGGGCAAAGATATTAATAACCCCAAGAGGAAATGTCACATCTATTTCAAAGTCTTTTATTAAGGAGACCTAGCAAAGGAAGAGTCAGACACGACTGAGTGACTTCACTTTCACTTTTCCCTTTCATGCACTGGAGAAGGAAATGGCAACCCACTCCAGTATTCTTGCCTGGAGAATCCCAGGGACGGCGGAGCCTGGTGGGCTGCCGTCTGTGGGGTCGCACAGAGTCGGACACGACTGAAGTGACTTAGCAGCAGTAGCAGCAGCAGCAAAGGAAAGTTGTTTTCCTATTTGTGTAAACCTGGTATTTGATACCCTATAAAATGCCGTCTCCCTCAGCTCATGTCTGAACCATTATATGGAACTTTGTACAACTGAAAAGTGAGGCTTTTTTACCTGTTTGTTGTTTATCTGTTTTTGTTTGGTCTGCCCTGTATCTTTGTATGCGTGTCTTTTGGGTAGTATATTAAGAAGTCTCTGGCCTTTCGGTTAAGATGTACCCAGAGTTCAAGAATTCAAATCTTGGCTCCTCTCCTTCACCTGCTGTGTGACTTTGAAAAGATGGTTTAACCTCTCTGAACTGGAATTTTCTCATTTGTAAATAGACATAAAAATACCTACTTTGTAAAGTTTTTGTGAATTGCATATGAATCATGTTTGTGAAGTGTCCTCCACAGTGCTTGGTAAAGAATAGGAGCTCACCATGTGAGCTCATCACAGTTTTTTATCACTGACATCATTTTTCCTCTGGTGCTTCATTCTGCAAGTGTTTGTTGACTGCTCCAAGTAGTAGGCTGTGTAATAACCCATTCAGAAGATGGCAAGTGTGGGGACCTGAGAAAATTGCAGTGAAGATAGAGAAAAGTAGATGGATTTGAGGAATATGAAGATGACCAGAAACAGCCTAATTTAGTGACTGCGTGGATGTGGATGGGGAGGAAGCAGGGAAGCCCATCTTTCTGCTTTGAATATCTGGGTTAAAGGTGGTACCCTTGCCTGAGCAAGAAAACACTGGAGGAAAATGATCAGTGGGTCAGGAAATGTTCTATTCGGAATGAAGATAAAGCCATTCAGTATGTATTGAATGGATAAACAATAAGGTCCTACTGTATAGCACAAAGGAAATCTATATTCAGAATCCTATGATAGGGCTTCCCTGGTGTCTCAGTGGTAAAGAATCCATCTGCCAACACAGGACATGGGTTCGATCCCTGATCCAGGAAGATCCCACATGCCGCAGAGCAACTAAGCCTGCGCGCTACAACTCTCGAGCCTGCGCTCTGGAGCCCAGCAGCCACAACTACTGAAGCCCACACACCCTAGAGCCTGTGCTCCACAACAAGAGGAGAAGCCACTGCAGTGAGAAGCCCACACACCACAACTAGGGAGTAACCCCTACTTGCCACAACTAGAGAAAAGCCCACTCAGCAATGAAGACCCAGCACAGGCAAAAATAAATAAATAAATATATTTTTAAAAATATATCCTATGATAAACATAATAGAAAAGAATATTAAAAAAGAAGGCATATATAACTGAATCACTTTGCTGTATAGCAGAAATTAGCATATTGTAAATCAACTATAGTTTAATTTAAGATAAAGCCATTCAGCTAAAGTTTCTGGAGAATGTGTGTATATGTGTGTGTTGGTGGTAGGGATGATGGGGCTGTAGAAGGCCAAGCCACAACTCTGGGTATGTGTCTATCCAAATTAGGGAGGAGCCACTCAGACAGCCTGTTGGAAAGCTGAGCATCCAACAAGGACTGAGCTCAATCCAGTCACCCGCTGGTCAGTTTTTAACAATCAACCCTCTGGAAAACAAACAGTGTCTATATATATGTACATAACTTTAGTATGTATGTCACTGATACAATTTTATACAATTTACAAGTAGTGCAATTGACAATACATCATTATAAACAGAGTATATAATATATGAAATGAAAGTGAAAGTGTTGGACTCTCAGTCATGTCCAACTCTTTGCGACCCCTTGTACTATAGCCCGCCAAGCTCCTCCCTCCATGGGATTTCCCAGGCAAGAATAGTGTAGTGGGTAGCCATTCCCTTCTCCAGGGGATCTTCCCATCCCAGGGATCGAACACGGGTCTCCTACATTATTCAGATTCTTTACCATCTGAGCCACCCATATAAAATATAGCATATATTATATATGTGATGTATAGTATGTATGTAGACAAATGATTCTCACTGAATACACTCATTGATTTTTGCTGAACTCTTACATCCACACTTGTGGTGGTGGTTGATGAAAGACTGTAGCGTCAACGTGATTTTTCATTTACAATAATGAATAAGAGGAAAGTGAAACAAGGAAAAACATGTTTTGGAACTTTTCTCATTCGTCACTGATGATGTGAGCAACTACTTTCTGAACCAGATAATAGTTTTTAAAAATTGGAAGGATCGATCTTCACATTTTTTGTCCTCTTCACAATATGATGGCCATAGACATGACATACTTTTAAACTGAACCTGCATTATCATTTTCTTCATCACTTTTTTAAAAAAATTATTGAAATATAGTTGATTTACAATGTTGTGTTAGTTTCAGATGTACAGCAAAGTGATTAAGTTATACATATACATATATTCATTCTTCTTCAGATTCTTTGCCTTATATAGATTATTACAGAATATTGAGTATAGTTTCCTGTGCTATACAGTAGGCCCTTGTTGGTTATCTATTTTATATATGGTGGTGGTGGTTTAGTCACTAAGTCGTGTCTGATTCTTTGCAACCCCATGGAATGCAGCCCACCAGACTCCTCTGTCGATGGGATTTCCCAGGCACAAACTCTGGAGTGAGTAGCCATTTCCCTCTCCAGGGGATCTTGCCACCCAGGGATCAAACCCACATCTCTTGCTTGACAGGTGGATTCTTTATCACTGAGCCACCTGGGAAGCCCATTTTATATATAGTAGTATGTATATGTCGTAAGTTAATGTTTAATAATGGTGATGTTTAACAACTGGTTCACAAAATTCCTGAAATTTTGACATTCAGCTCTTGCAACCCAGTATCAGCCTTCTCCCATACCCATGGCCTCTGTCCCCATCCTGGGGAACTCCAATCTAATGGGATCAATGAAAATTTTCAGAGTATCCAGCCAGATTGGTTTTTTTTTTATAGCAATAGGGTCTTCCGTAGCTAAGACTCTGCTCTCCCAATGCAGGGGACCCAGGTTGAATCCCTGGTCAGGGAACTATATCCCACAGTGACACACCTAAAGATCCCGTGGTGAAGATAGAAGATCTTGCATGCAACAACTAAGATCTGGCACGGCCAAATAATTTTTTTTTTAATTAGGCAATAGAATTTTCCAGAGAACAGAGGCAGAAGTTAGAAATAAAACTCAACAAAAGGCACTTTGAAAAGCTTGGTGAAATAAGGCAGGAAACACTGGCAAATTCTCTTTGAGGCAGTGGAAATGGAGGCGGAAGGTTGATGAATATGAGGAAATCAAGACCAAATAACATGGGTTTTGTTAGCCCAACACTGTAGGAGAGATGCTTATGTGGGAGGTACTACACTTAAAATTAGGACGCTGGAGTTCAAGTCTCAACAATGACACGAAACCACGGGACAGCCTTGGACATGTCACTTAGCTTTCTCAGCTTCATTTTTGTTATCTGCAAAATCAGGGAGCTAGAGTAGATCCCTAACTCTTAACAAAGGGAAGGCAGCAGAGTCTTCAGGAAGCTTTGTTAAAATGTTTACCATACAGAATGACGTGTCTTCTTTTTTGATCTACAAAAATGGCACTTTCACATTGTTCAAACTGGCATGTATGTCAGCGACTGTACCCTCAAATGTTGTGGTTCAGAAGATCTCAGGTGTACTTTTTAAAAGTTCCACCGGTGATTCTGATACACATTCAGTTGGAGAACTACCGAGTCAAGCAATCTCAGCTTCCTTTCATCGCTAAATGCTGTTTTGCAATAACTGCATGTGAGTTTGCTGCCACTAGGTGGTGGTAGTGTGCCACAGTCACACCGTATACCGGGATCCTGCCCTGAATTTCATCATGGCGGCCCTCTGCTCAAGCCCACCATGTTTGTAATGGCACATCTCCACGTACTTTGACAGCCATAAAAAGTGAACTTTTAAGAAAGCCAAAGAAGTCATTCATTAGCTCAGCTTTTAGAACTGAAACTCCACCACTGTATATTTAACATCTGTCCCAGCTGACCCACAGCTTCTGCGCTTTCTTCTTTACACATACCTCCTCAGTTCCTCCCCAAAGCTCCAAGCGCAGCCTTGTGCTGTCACTGCTCTCTATGTGGCCTCCAGCTTCCCCACCCCTAGAACCGGGGTCCCAGCTTACTCATTTCTCAGTGGGACCCTCTCCAGGTCCCACTGTCAGTCAAGATCTGGCTTCTACATTTATGAGCAGGCTTCTCTCTCTATGAAGGAAGATGCCTACCATACTTTCTCCCTTTCTTCCTTCTTGCTCTTCTAATCCTTCTCTTATATGCTCATTCGCTTTAAATACTATATCAGTTTAACTGCCCAAATCCTCTGAGAAACCCCAAGGATATACTGAAATGAAGAGTTTTTATTTTTTTGTTTATTGGCCATGCCTTGTGACATGTGGCATTCTTGTTCCCTGATCAAGGATCGAACCCATGTGCCCTGCATTGAAAGCTCAGAATCTTAATCACTGTACCACCAGGGAAATCCCTGTAGAGTTGTGTGTGTGTGTGTGTGTGTGTGTGTGTGTGTTTAAAGGGGAGACAAGGGGCAGGAAAGGAACACCAAGCCCTCGTTCTATCTGAAAGGCAAAGTTTGGTGTGTCTGATTCACCTAGGCTTACCCTTTCCCTCCCTCATGGCTCTCACCTTATAAACCTGCCTGACCCCTCCCCTTTGGCATTTGATAGCTAGCCTTGTGGGCTGTCAACTTAGTCCAAAATAAAGGTTTCTTCAGTGGTTCTTAGCGCTGCCACTCCCTGAACTTTCCACAGGCGCTTGCTCAAATGACTCGGTGAGAAGTAAATGGAGTTGTAAAGAGTAAGGTGTGTCTATTTGCACGTTTGCTTTCCCCAAGCCCTTCGGAGCTGAGACATCTAAAGAAGTGAAATCCTTTTTCAGATATTGGTTCCAGCCTCAGCACCATTGCTCCAAGAGCATGTGGAAAGACTCGTGGATTTGTCTTGCAAATAGATGGTATAATTTCTCAGACATCTTTGAAGATAGACTGTGTCCTTGAATTCAGTTTGTTGTTGTTATTGTTTTGTTTTCTAAATGAGCCAAAGTAATTTAGAAATAAGTAAGGTGAATTAAAGAGGACATAACCCTCCTGGTGAGAAATGAGGGGAAATCATGAAATAGTGAAACTGACTTTCTTGTGTGAATACCCCACATCAGGAGATGGCTATAGAAGAGGAATTTATTAAATGCCTGGGCAGTGACAATGTGGCCAGCTAACGAGTTAACCGGGAGGAAAACTAATTTCAGAACAGATCAGTCTTGTTCCTTTATCATGCATACCTTGTGTCTTGACACTACTTCCTTTAATGGTCACCTTCTGTAAGAACCCCCAAGTGGGAATCCTTTTTGACACACAAAAGAAGCAGAAGAACAACAAAAGGGATAAAAGTGTGAGTTCTGGAATTAAACCACCTGAATTCAGATCCTGACTTCATCCCATGCTGCGAGGGAGAGGGGGGAGGGGTTTGGGGTCTGAGCTAGTGCCTCTATAAGCCTCAGGTTCTTTGACCTAAAAACCAGGAAAATGATAGTGCCTGCCTCATGCTGCCCTTGTCAAAATTAAAGCCTCTTACACAGAATGAAGTAAGTCAGGAAGAGAAAAACAAATATCGTATATTAATCATATATATGGATCCTAAAAAATGGTACTGATGAACCTATTTGCAGGGCGGCAATGGAGACTCAGATGTAGAGAAAGGACTTGTGGACACAGCAGGGGAAGGAGTAGGGGTACAAATTGAGAGAGTAGTGTTGACATATATACACTACCATCTGTGAAATAGATAGCTAGTGGGAAGCTGCTATATAACACGGGGAGCCCAACCTGGCACTCTGTGATGACCCAGAGGGGTGGGATGGCAGGGCAAGGGAGGGTTCAGAGGGAGAGGATACATGTATATTTATAGGCTGATTCATGTTGTTGTATGGCAGAAACCAACACAACGTTATAAAGCAATTATCCTCCAATTAATAATTTAAAAAAATTAAGTGATGGAATCCATATAAAGCACAGGGTGACAAGCAAACAATAAGCACGTTTTAACGCTACCTGGGATTGGTTTTAATCAGATAGGGTAAGACACCTAAGACACAAACATGACCGCCATGAAGGGAGAGAAATTGGTTATAACATAGGTCCCTAGAAATAGGAGGCACAGCATGCCACACAGGGGACCACAGTGAGAAGCCATGTCAGTCAGAGGCAGAGAGAGGGAGAGGAAAACCTGGGAGGAGGTGACTGGTCTAGTCTCTGGATTGGTTGGTCTACATGTGAAAAGTATGCTCCCGGGCAAGTTGTTTGCTATTTCTAGAAACTAGGTAGCCCTGGGAAGTGCAGTCTCCTCTAAGTTAGCAAGACCTCAAGATGTCAAAGCATTAAAAATACAGTATAAATAGATATGATTAGAAGACTTACGTGACAGACCAGTGGTTAAGACTTCGCCTTCCAATACAAGGAATGTGAGTTCAATCCCTGGTCAGGGAGCTAAGACCCCACATGCCTCATGGCCAAAAAACAGAACACAAACAACAGAAGCAATATTGTAACAAATGCACTAAAGACTTTAAAAATGGCCCACATTAAAAAAAAATATTTAAAATAATGCATTCAGTAAGATCTCTCCTTCCATCATCATCATATCTTCACCAGTATCATTATCATTATTCCCTTTCAGGGTTCCCTTTTAGCAGAGCAAACTGGTGGTTGTATATGGCTTCCGTGCTAACATTTTGGAACTTGAATAGTGGTGGTTTGACCAACCTAGACAGCATATTTAAAAGCAGAGACATTACTTTGCCAACAAAGGTCCGTCTAGTCAAGGCTATGGTTTTTCCAGTGGTCATGTATGGATGTGAAAGTTGAACGATGAAGAAAGCTGAGCGCCAAAGAATTGATGCTTTTGAACTGTGGTATTGGAGAAGACTCTTGAGAGTCCCTTGGACTGCAAGGAGATCCAATCAATCCATCCTAAAGGAGATCAGTCCTGGTGTTCATTGGAAAGACTGATGTTGAAGCTGAAACTCCAATACTTTGGCCACCTCATGTGAAGAGTTGACTCATTGGAAAAGACCCTAATGCTGGGAAGGATTGGGGGCAGGAGGAGAAGGGGACAACAGAGGATGAGATGGTTGGATGGCATCACTAACTCAATGGACATGGGTTTGGGTAAACTCCAAGAGTTGGTGATGGACAGGGAGGCCTGGCGTGCTGCGATTCATGGGGTCACAAAGAGTCGGACACGACTGAGCGACTGAACTGAACTGATGTTCACTTAAGTTTAATGTGTAAAAACTAAAGAGTAGCCTTTTTTCCCTTTGATAATGACCCAAGCATTATTCAAGAGTGGTGCCTAGACGTGGATTTCTTAGTTTTTAAGAAAGTGGAGACATTGTAAAGGATCCTAAGAATACTAAAGGTACAAAAGAACCTAGAAAGAAAGGTGACAGATACTGTGGTTTGGTCTATAGACAAGGTCCTGGGAGATAACAGTGCAGTCTGCATGTACTGGCTCCATTTAATGAAAAAAAGATCGTGTAGACATTCTTCATATTCAGTGATTAGAGAACAAAATGGAGCAGACTCTTTGTGACACAGACTCTTTTTTTTCCCTTTTTCAGCAAAAGGAAACGCAAATAATTCGTGATCCTAAACCCCTGCTTAGGTCCAACTCTCACATCCATACATGACTACCAAAAAAACCATGGCTTTGACTAGCTGACCTTTGTCAGCAAGTAATGTCTCTGCTTTTTAATATGCTGTCTAGGTCTGTCATAGCTTTTCTTTCAAGAAGTATCTTTTCATTTTATGGCTACAGTAACCATCCATAGTGATTTTGGAGCCCAAGACAGTAAAGTTTCTCACTGTTTTGATTGTTTCCCCATCTATTTGCCATAAAGTGATGAGACCGGATGCCATGATCTTCGTTTTTTGAATACTGAGTTTTAAGCCAGCTTTTTCACTCTCCTCTTTCACCTTCATCAAGAGGTTCTTTGGTTCCTCTTCACTTTCTGCCATTAGGCTGGGGTCATCTGCATATTTGAGATTATTGATATTTCTCCCTGCAATCTTGATTCCAGCTTGTGCTTTATCCAGCCCGGCATTTCACATGATGTACTCTGCATATAAGTTAAATAAGCAGGGTAACGATATACAGCCTTGATGTACTCCTTTCCCAATTTGGAACCAGTCCATTGTTCCATGTCCAGGTCTAGCTATTGCTTCTTGACAAGGATACAGGTTTTTTAGGAGGCAGGTAAGGTGGTCTGATATTCCCAGCTCTTGAAGGATTTTCCACAGTTTGTTGTGATCCACACAGTGAAAGGCTTTAGCATAGTCAAAGAAGCAAAAGTAGATGTTTTTTCTGGAATTCTCTTGATTTTTCTATGACCCAGCAGATGTTGGCAATTTGATCTTTGGTTCCTCTGCCATTTGTAAAACCAGGTTGTATATCTGGAAGTTCTCCGTTCACCTATTGTTGAAGCCTAACTTGGAGTATTTTGAGCATGACTTTGCTAGCATGTGAGATGAGTACAGTTATGTGGTAGTTTGAACATTCTTTGGGATTGGAATGAAAACTGACCTTTTCCAGTCCTGTGGCCGCTGCTGAGTTTTCCAAATTTGCTGGCATGTTGAGTGCAACACTTTCATAGCATCATCTTTTCGAATTTGAAATAGCTCAGCTGGAATTCCATCACCTCCACTAGCTTTGTTTGTAGTGATGCTTCCTAAGACCCACTTGAGTTCACACTCTAAGATGTCTGTCTCTAGGTGAGTGATCACATCATTGTGGTTATCCAGGTCATTAATATCTTTTTTGTATAGATGTTCTGTGTATTCTTGCCACCTCTTCTTAATATCTTCTGCTTCTGTTAGGTCCATACCGTTTCTGTCCTTTATTATGCCCATTTTTGCATGAAATGTTCCCTTGGTATCTCTCATTTTCTTGAAGAGATCTCTAGTCTTTCCCATTCTATTGTTTTCCTCTTTATCTTTGCATTGTGCATTTAGGAAGGCTTTTCTTATCTCTCCTTGCTATTCTTTGGAACTCTGCATTCAGATGGGTTTGTCTTTCCTTTTCTCCTTTGCCTTTCACTTCTTTTCTCAGCTATTTGTAAGGCCTCCTCAGACAACCATTTTACCTTTTTGCATTTCTTTTTCTTGGGGATGGTTTTGATCACCGCCTCCTGTACAATGTTATGAACCTCTGTACATATTTCTTCAGGCACTCTGTTTATCAGATCTAATCCCTTGAATCTGTTTGTCACTTCCACTTCCATAAAGAAGGCTGAGCGCCGAAGAATTGATGCTTTCGAACTGTGGTGTTGGAGAAGACTCTTGAGAGTCTCCTGGACTGCAAGGAGATCAAACCAATCAATCCTGAATATTCATTGGAAGGACTGATCCTGAAACTGAAACTCCCATACTTTGGCCATTTGATGCGAAGAGCCAACTCATTACAAATGACTCTGATGCTGAGAAAGATTGAAGGCAGGAGGAGAAGGGGACGACAGAGGATGAGATTGTTAGATGGCAATACCTACTCAATCGACATAAGTTTGAGCAAGCTTTGGGAGATGGTGAAGGGCAGGGAAGCCTGGTGTGCTGCACTCCGTGGGGTCACAAAGGGTCGGATGTGACTGAGCAACTTATCAAACAAACAAGCCCCTGTAGTGACAGCAAACGTGGAGTGGTATAGTCTCAAGAAAGAATGAAATACCTTTCAGCCTTGGCAGAGATTATATTTCTCTGACTCAACCGAATACATAGACAGGTGACCTCTTGGTATCTCTTTCTAAGGATCATCTGCCTCTGTTACCATTTATATTTTCCTGAAGTCTATTAAGTGCCAAAGAAAGTTTTACTTATCACTTTCTTGTCACAGAGAAAAAAAACACATTAAGGAAAAAAAAAAAAAAACAGCTTTAGATATTTTGAGAAAAGAGGGATTGCCTCACAGAAGAGATAAGACTTGGTATCAGGAAAATTTGTAGTACAGTAGAGAGATGGATTGAGATCCTGGGCCCCTACCTTGCCCACGTTGGTTAGTGAATAGCTTGGTAGACATCAGAGAGTTGGTAAGAGGTCAGTGCCTGCCCCTCCCATCCTAAGTTGGTCTCCAAAAGGAAAGAACTGGGAACTAAGGTTATATCCATCATAGCCATGACTTAATCCACAGAGTCCCCAGCTGTCAGGAAGAAAGCAAATGTAGTGAATAGTTCTTCCTGAGTAGCTCATATACCCTTCCACTCACATATTATAGAAAAATCAGAAAGCACAGATAAACAACAACAACAAAAAGATCAGCATTTGGTTTCATTTGAAGGCATAGTTTTCCAAAGGTTGCTTCTGTGTTAAATATATGAATTTTCCCTCCAAAATTGGATTATATTGTGTTTCGTTCTTTAGCTGTTTTTTTTTTATTCAGTAGTACATTTCTATCACCACCTTATGTCAATAATTGTACTTCTGAAATGCCATTTTTAGTGGTTGCTGAATATACAGATATCCAACATGACTCTTCCAGTTCACTACTGTTGGACATTTAGCATCTTTATAAATTTGTCTTACCTTAGTGCTGTGATGAACATCCATGTAGGTAAATCCATGTACCTTTCTTAACATTCCTTTAAAATATATTCCTTAAGAGTAATTTCTAGTTCAGTGGATAGGCATGTTTTTTAAGGATTTTAGTATTACTGCCAAGTTGGCCTCCAGAAAAATCTTCTGGTGAGAGAGTACTCTTATCAGTTTGCCCAGCACTCTGTCATTCCATCCATTCTTCAGGGTTTTACCTTACCCTTCAGTACTGGTGTCCCCTTGGTCATGGTCAACTGTCTTTGCCATTAAAGATTTAAAGATGATAATAGACTTTTGTAACCTTCATGGTTCTGCTTCATAGAAATGGCTCTGGTTACCTTCTTTTTTTTTTTTTTCAGAATACATTCCTAGTTTGCAGAACCACTGAGAGATAAGTCAACTATCAAGCAATAACCAGAAACAAACCCCACATACATTTGTAAAATAAGGAATGTGCTTGTATAAATAACAAGTTTCTATTATATAGCCCAGGAAAATATATTCAATACCTTGTAATAACCTATGATGGAAAAGAATCTGAAAAAGAGTATATATAACTGAGTTACTTTGCTGTACACCAGAAACTAATGCAACATTGTAAATCAACCTTACTTTAGCTTTTTAAAATGTGCTTCTAAATAACATACGGATTAAAAAAGAGATCTATTGAAAACTAGAACGTGTTTCATATTGAATAATCATGAAAATACTATATACCAAAACTCATGGGTTGCTACCAAAATGTAACTAAAAGGAACACTGACAGCTTTAAGAAAAGACTAAGCAATGAACATTAATGAGCTAGAAAGAATCTAGCTCAAGGAGTTAGCAAAAATGAATGAATCAATGAATAAATGAGTAAATGAATGAAATCCTTGAGGCCAGTACTCCTTATGCATCTTATTACACCTCATTTACAAAACAGTGCTTAACAAATACGTGGGACTTGATGAACATCAGCTCGGATTTGTTCATTCTCAAAGTCCATGATTCTGAAAAGATGGTTTTTCCAAACTCTCAAGGGTAGAGTATTCTCAGTCTGATTGATCTGTCAAGATAATCCACCCACGTGTCATTTAACTTCTTGGAGCAGTAGATTCTGACTTGGGGAATGAACGACACCTAAAGAGCGGTGGATTTGTGTGGTCAGGTTGAGACTGCCACAGTGTCCACCTAGGTTAGGGTGAAGCTGCGCTTTCTCATCTCTGGACATACAGAGAAGCATTCTGTATTTATTCTACTAAAAATGTTTCAGAGATGAAGGTTAAAGATAAGTGCCTTTGTACCATTTTTATTAAGCATATAGCTTACAATCATCAGAAGCCAAGAACAGGGCCTGGTCCTCTTCCTTCTACATAGGCAAATGTCTGTTGCAATTAAAGAAAGTTTTGCATGTGTAAGGGACAGAGGATTGGGCTCTGGGGACCCATTTTACTCAAGGAAAAAGAAGTGACTTTAATTTCATTAATGGTTTCCAGGATGATTGTGCTACAAGTTTAATTCTCCATTAAATATTCATGCCGATGGGCGCTTCCTTTCCTGCCTTTAGTATCATTCAGCTCAAGCTGACACTAACCTGTTTTCTATTTCATAACTGAATCACAGGGCTTTTTCAGGAGAAGTCAGCAAAGCAATGCCACCTACTCCTGTCCTCGTCAAAAGAACTGTTTGATTGATCGAACCAGTAGAAACCGCTGCCAGCACTGTCGATTACAGAAATGCCTTGCCGTGGGGATGTCTCGAGATGGTGAGCTCTCGCAGCCTATATTGCATAATAGCACAGAGTTGTGAAAGTACCTTCGGAAGCCTGGACCCAAGTCTGCCAGAATAGGTCCCCTCTGTCCCTCACCACCCCCTGCAGTCTTCCCTCCTCTGGCATCCCTGTGGGTATCACAGCAGTTACTTCCTCGTCCGTGAACCATCCAGGTCAGCTCACTGGCTGATGCAGGGCAGGATGGGGGGGCGTGGAGAAGAAATGTCTGTGTGGTCAGAACACCTCCAGATTTTTGATGTTTAAGACATTGAAAGTGGATGAATTGATGGGAGGTAAGGTGTCACCTGAGGGTCTGAAAAAGGATACCTTTTAGAAGCATTTTTTTTTCCCATAGGAAACACAAGGCAGAGCTAATTGTTATGCGCTTTATACTAGTCAGCTTATTGGCAGTTGGGATGAATTAGCTTTTATGCTAACTGGATCCAAAGTCAAATATTTGTACATCCAGTATGTGTGAAAATAGTGCAAAGCAGGCCTCCATGACAAATGTTCTTTTCATTGAAACAAGCTATTTTAACAGTTGCAAAACAGTTCAGGATCTTCCTGGAAAACTGTCTTCAGTGCACTGAATAATCAACACTAGGTTTCAAGGCTATTCTTATATAAGAAAATTGGGCTGATAGTACAATGGATACAGTTTAACGACTTTTTTGAATATACTGGCTGGTTGGCTTCCTTGAGAGATCCCTCTGAAGGAAACATCACTTCCAGTGGAGTTTCAGCCCCTGGAAAAATAACTTCAGGCTGCTAGGCAGGTGTTCTGAAGGTCTGCTTTCCCTAGAATCAGAAGTTCTTGGGCCTATGGACCTACCCAGGCACAAATTGTACACAGGATTGCCTCTTAGAATTTGTAGAACCAAAGGGAAGTTTTGCGGATTGGGAGATGCAAGTGATCAAACTTACACCGTATCCTCAGAAATTCCTGTGATTATGCAGCTCTACAGATTTCAACTTCCAGAGGCCCTGAACTCACACAACTAGGTTTATCTCTTATGAATCTGTACGTTCACAATCACAGATGGGTGTGCATTTTCTCAAGACCTAATCCAGGGAATTCCCTGGTGGTCCAGTGGTAAGGACTTCATGCTTCCACTGCAGGGGCCACGGGTTTGATCCCTGGTCAGGGAATTCAGATCCCACAAGCTGTGTGCTGTGGCCAAAAAAATACAAAAACCTGATCCATTCGTTTCACTTAACGGATAGTATGATTACTGTTCTTAACATTAAGAAAAGAGTTAGAACACAATTCAGTGTCATGGCAGAACCAGTTTCCCCCTGTTAATTAAAGGTATTAATCCCTTTGGGGGTTCTAGACTATTCTTTTCAAAAAGAATTAAGTACCTTCAGTATGCCTTGTGAAGATTTTGTATATAAGTGACAGCTCATGTTATCGTGGGCTTGGAGTGAATCTGGGGGCTTATACAATTTTAGACAGGGCCTCCCTGGTGGCTCAGCAGTAAAGCATCCACCTGCCAATGCAGGAGACATGGATTCAACCCCTGGTTCCAGAAGATCCCCTGGAGGAGGAAATGGCAACCCACTCCAATATTCTTGCCTGGGAAATCTCATGGACAGAGGAGGCTGGCAGGCTACAGTCCACGGGGTCGCAAGAGTTGGACATGACTTAGCCACTAAACAACGACGGTTTTAGGCCTGAAATTCATAGCCCACATCAGCCTGACTGCTATCTAACCAGTCCCACCCAATTTGTCACCTGAGCCATGGATACTGGAAGTTGCCCAAAATCCTGCTCACTTGTTTCCTCTACCCAAAAGGAAACCACATTCTCCTTGGCAGGAAAAGGATCCCACAAGTTGAGCTGGGCACTGGTTCCCAACTTCACTTCCATCTACCCTGCCTCCTGCCCCAAGACTCACAGAATTTTGCTGATGGTCAAATGGGTGAATTCATCTACCCAGTTGGGTGTAAATTTAACCATAATCAGGAGACCTTAGTCCCTCCACCAGAGGCTTTATCTATACCTACTTAGGCTGAGAAATAAATGGGTTAGTGGAGGAGTTCAGACCAGGAAATCACAGGATTTTTTTTTTTTCCTCAGTTATCTGGATGTTTCAAGAGAAATCATTTGAAATGCTAAATGAACTGGAAAGTTACTCCAGTCACTGTTCCACTTTAAATGTGGGGACACATGGCACAGAGAAGGGCTGCAAACACAAATTCTCCTGGCAGGGATCTTCCCCAGAGCCTACCATTTCCAAAATCCTAATATTCTTTTTTACTTGAGGCTCAATGAGAATAGCAAAAAGTATCCTTTTAAGATGAGTCCAAGGGTTTCAAAGGGGCCACGTGACCCAGGAGCAGGCGAGGGGTAGACTCAGAGATGTAATCCAGGGGAATTGCAAATGCTTCATGCAGTCTGTTGAGCTTGCTCCGGGAAGCCCCCGATTTGGCTATTTGATCAGAAAGAAACTCATCTAAGCGTACGGATTAGTGAATTGAATGCATGTGGAGGTTTGTCTGCTCGTGCCCTGATGCAGACCGGTGAGTTTGTGCATCCCTGTGCTCGGGTCTGAACACTAAGAAGAGAAGCGTGTAGACCATCTGCCTGGGTCGAGAGGGAACAAGCCCATCAAACTGCAGTGCAGTAGCTCCCACTGAGCATAGGGTGTGACAGCATGAAAACGAAGGGATCGTTGCTCTAGGTGTCTTCTCCCAGCCTTGGGTCTGTTTCTGAAACTTACTTCCTTCAGGATATATCTTTGCTCTCGGGGATGTGGAGCAAGCCTACGCGAGGTAGGACCGTTTTCACCTCAGGATCATGTCCTTATTTGGTGGTTAGGTGGTTTTTGATTAAAATTATCTGCAACTTCAAAGAAAGTGCGAAAGCATACCAGAGAGGATCATGGAGAAAAACATATTGTATATGGTGTGGCTTGGCTTTTTTCTTCCAGCTGTAAAATTTGGCCGCATGTCGAAAAAGCAGAGAGACAGCTTGTACGCAGAAGTACAGAAGCACAGGATGCAGCAGCAGCAGCGAGACCACCAGCAGCAGCCTGGGGAAGCCGAGCCGCTGACTCCCACCTACAACATCTCGGCCAACGGGCTCACGGAGCTCCACGACGACCTCAGCAACTACATCGACGGGCATACCCCCGAGGGCAGCAAGGCAGACTCTGCCGTCAGCAGCTTCTACCTGGACATACAGCCTTCCCCGGACCAGTCAGGTCTTGATATCAATGGAATCAAACCAGAACCCATATGTGACTACACACCAGCATCAGGCTTCTTCCCCTACTGCTCTTTCACCAACGGAGAGACTTCCCCAACTGTGTCCATGGCAGAACTAGGTAATGGCTTCTGTGTTTCCACTGGGATGTAGTACTCGTGCTCTTTGAAGGAAATGGGATATGTCTGACTTTCCTCTCATAAGTTTGGTATTAAAATGATGCATCTAGGAACTTCCCTGGTTGTCCAGTGGTTAAGACCCTGTGCTTCCAATGCAAGGGGTACAGGTTTGTTGCTTGGTCAGGGAACTAAGATCCCACATGCCCCACAGCAAAAAAAAGAGAGATGCATCTAGAAGGGCAATTCACCTTTACCATTGGGAAAGTGAAAGTGATAGTTGCTCAGTCATGTCCAACTCTTTGTGACCACATGGACTGTAGCCCTCCAGGCTCCTTTGTCCATGGAAGTCCCCAGGCAAGAATACTGGAGTGGGTAGGCATTCCCTTCCCCAGGGGATCTCCCTAACCCAGGGATTGAACCCAGGTCTTCTGCATTGCAGGCAGATTCTGTACCATCTGAGCCAGCAGGGTAGTCTCCCTTGGAAGCACTTCATAATTCCTACCTTTCCCCTTGCTTTTGACTCTCCACTGTCTCCCATCACATATCCAAGAAACTGATTGACCTCTGAGCTTCAGAGCTGAGACAACATGAACTTAAAGTGGTCTTAAATTCCATAGAAAACTGTAAGCTCAGGGAATGGCCCCACCAACTCCATTGCTTTCATTACATTCTAAGTATTGCTTTATATTGAAAGTTATAAAAATGGCAACCCACCAACTTAACCTGGCCCATAGGCATGGTTTTTTAACCAGTGCAGAGCTTTACAATTTTTGAATTAGTTGCTAAAAATTTAAACCTGGAGGGTTCCATCTGAAAGTTAAGATTTTCAGTTTCTTATGGGAGGAGGGAAAAATGATCTAATTACACTGGATCAGTATTTGTAAATGTCAACAACCAACTGGTACCAGTCAGGGCCTCCCACCTTTCAATGGGTCCATCCCACTCGGCATTTATATCACTGCCCAGTCCCTGTATGCATCTCACCTTTGCAACTGTGATGTAGTCTATAAACATTAAAGGAAAATTGGCTTCTTTACTTTCCAAAATTTTGGTGATGGATGTTAATGACAAAACCGATGGATTTCATAGAAGACTCACCATGCAAAAAAAAAAAAAAAAAAAACCCTGTCATTTCCTCATTCCTGTGACATTGGTGCTTCTTGGGAGATGTGACCTAGAAATGTTAGCACAGACAATGGAAAGCTTTTCATTTCAAGGGAGTCGTGTTATAACATCCTCTGTTATATTTAATCGATTTTTAAGTACAGCACTATTATTAGAGAAACTTTGATAAGGACCTTTGCTGTTTGTGAATTTGATCTGTTTCACCCCGTGGTTCCTCATACAAGGTTATAATCCTCTGGGATATTTCAATTATTTGCTGAGGGGGTGACTAAGTTAAGACCAGGAGAGAAGGAAGACTTCACATGGAAAAGAACCAGCAGGTTCTGACTTGAGCATAGATGTCCTTGGTTCACAGAAATAACGGTTGTGTTCTTTAGATGGTTTCCTCTACCTCTGTACCCCACAAAACAGTTTTTAAGTGAAATTTATATTTCCAGTAAAATCTTTCTCCAAATATAACAAATTGAATGTTCTTTACGGTTTTTACACAAGCACCTTTTTATGGGTCTAAATTTAAATCCTCAAGAGCAGGGACATTTTAAGCCTGGTCTTTAACCACTGCACAGCATTAAAGGTGTAGCACAGCTCTTTTGATTAACAGAGAAACCTCTGAACTAGAAGCCAAGCTGAGCAGAGGTAGGTTTGATTTTTTTTTTTTTTTCTTGAACTAGAACAAAAACCTTCCGTTTTTGTCATGAGATCTTGGTTGGCTGAACCTTAAGCAGAGCTGTAATGAAAGTAAAATTTTCAGAAATGAATAAGGATTTGATTGAAAGTTGACATGATATCATGAAAGATGACCTGACTCACTTTAGGTGTGCTTCTACTTTATGATAAATATGAGTGAATCTCTCCTGTTTGCTTGCCGAGTGTTCGACCCGGAGATGACCCACACGGCTTGGCCTGTGTGTGGCCCTTGAACATGGCACTTGGGCTGAAAGTGCACTCAGTTTCCCCAGCCCCTCTTCCCTGACCAGTCTCTTTCCTCTTCCACAGCTGTCACCTCCCAGTCAGCCTGAGCCCTGTGCTCTCATCCATTCTCCACTTTTCTCCTAAACTAGGGATTGTTCACATGTATTGTGGCATTTTCCACAATGAATAAAATTAAGTCATCATCAGCATTTTCCACAAACTACACAGGTAGAGTTTTTCCAAAACTAAACAAGAATTTATCTGGAAAAAGCATGTAATGGGGCTCTGATTTTCTGTCCCATTTACGTGTGCAAAATAGTTTGAGGGGTTAAGAGTAGCTTAAAAGTGGTCAAAGACTTTGCTAATGCTTCTATAAAGCTCTCGAAATTCCCTGACATTTCCTTTAGGGTTTAAGTCCCTGCTCTTTCTTTAACTAACGACTTTATTTTAGGCTAAATTTTGTCATTAGATTTGAAACAAATGAAACCATTTGTGCAATTGGAAAATAAATTATAAGTTATCATATCCTAAGATCAATTCTTTCCGTAATAGTATCTACACTCCATTACTTTTAGTGAAATATATCTGACTTCCTGGCTGCAAAATTTTGCCCTGTATATATTGGGTGGGCCAGAAAGTTTGTTTGGGTTTTTCTGTAACATCTTATGGAAAAGCCCAAACAAACTTTTTGGCCCACCTAATACACTTAGTACCTGAATTACATATTCCAGATAAACAATCTATGTTCATCTTTTTAAAAAGCTAACTCGGGAATTCACTGGCGTGCCAGTGCTTAGGACGTGGTGCTTTCACTGCCATGGTCCTTGGTTCCATCCCTGGTTAGGGGATCTAGTTTCAAGTTTCATTTAGGTGATCCTGGCTCTGTTTTCACACAAACAAATCTGGCTAGGGAACCAAGATTCAGCAAGCCAAGTGGTGTAGCCAAAAAAAAAAAAAAGAAATTAAAAATAAAACAGCTAATTGCACTTATTTCTATAATTACTAAAGCCTTCTATGAGAGACAACTGATACATTGGGCAAAGCATGAGACAAGAAATCAGCTTATATGTGTGGTCCTAGCTTTGCTGTAGGTTGTACAACCTAGTATAAGTCACGTTACCTCTGTAAGCTGCAACCTCCCTACCAATGGAATATAAAGACTCAGAGCATGGATTCTGGAGCTTTTGTATATGTTTGAATCACTGTCCACTTGCCAGCTATGACACCTTGAAAAGTCACTTAACCTCACCGTGGCTTGGTTTTTTCATCTGTAAAATGGGGATAATTAGTACAATTGTCATTAGTATCTTTCCCCCTAGAATTATTGTCATAAAGACTAAGGACAAAATATATATATATGTGTGTGTGTGTGTGTGTCTATGTGACTGTGTATGTGTATATGTATGTGTGTATGTATATGTGAGCGTGGCACATAGTAAACTCTACCTCAGTGTCAACTTCTATCATCATTGTTAATGTTATTATCTACCAAGTGAGGAGAGTTTGGACCAGATAATATCTAAAGTTCCATCCCACTATGAAAATTTGTGACTTAGAAGACAGGATTTTCAATCTGAAGTATCTAAACCTTGGCTCTACTGATGCACAGTCGTGGTTGACAAAGTGAACGGATTTGCTCGTCACAAAATGAGTTACCCAACTGAGCTCAGACCAGAAAACAGATCTCCTAACTCTTAGTTCCAAGGTATTTCACTATTCCAGACTGTCTGAAAGGCTGCACTAACCCCTTAGCTTTTACTCCATGTGAGCATTTTCTTCTCTGTTGAAACAGAGACTTAAAAATAGGAAAGTGTCTAAAATCTTACACTTGCCAAATCTAGTATGAATTTTGATCAAAGGCAGCTGGTGAGAATGCAGCCACTGCCCTCTACTGGTCGTTGAACGTTGCATCATTTGTTATTGCTTCTAAAAGCTGGACTCAAACAGGTAGGGGTGACAATTTTTAGGATGAAATGAAACAAGAAGATGCTTGACCATGTTAACTTGAAAAAAACAGGATCTGGAAGATAATACCGAGAGCCTCTTCCCATTCTTCCCCTTCCAGGATTCTCCCAGCTTCCCTGTGAACCCTTCATCTACATCATGTTTCCCCCATATTTACAAAAATTGGTTTACTGTTTACACATTTGTTTTCTTGTGTATGCTTCCCCATTATTTTTGTCTTTACTCCCCACTTCTCTTCACAAGCATCACTGATTCTAAGACAAATAATTTACTGGTTTCTCCCTCTTTCTCTCTCTCAGTTTCTGTCTCTTTCTTTCCTTTATTTTTTTCTTTCATCTATGTTTTATTGTTTATGATGTTTACTTCCGTTGTTTTCATGTCTGTGTGTTGCCAAGTAGGGTTATTGAGGTTTACTGTGTTTCAGTTTCTCTAAGGAGATTCTAGTTTCAAGCTTCAGTTACGTGATCCTGGCTCTGTTTTCACACAAACAAATCTGATTCTGTTTCAGGAAAGCAGTAACAAATTTCTAAATAGTCTTATTAGTGTTGCTAAGTTTGCACTCGGCACCATTGTTTTAAATAACTTTCTTTTTATATATTCAAGATGCAAGGAGGGGATCACTTTGGGATATAATTTTGTATTCTTGGAATATTATCAATTTTTCTTTAGAATACTTTTTTTAGCCACACCCACAGGATCTTGGCTCCCCAACCGGGGATTGAACCCACACTTGCTACAGTGGAAGTCTGGAATCCTAACCACTGGGCCACCAGGGAATTTCCTTAAAATACTTCTCTAATTGTCCTTCCCTTCCGTAACAATTATTAGCAACTTATTTCAAGCTGTTAGTCCCTTACATCTAGATTTCAGCAGCCTTCTAATTGGTCCTCCAATCTCTCCATCCTTCAGTCCACCAATGGCAAAATTACACGTTCTGTTTCCCCAAGGACAATGTTCATTATGTCAGCTCCTTCTTGAGAATCTCACTGACTCTTTTTGTCAATCAAATCCATACTCTCAGTCTCCACATTCAGATCCTTTAGGATTTGGACTCTTACCTACCAATATTCCTATTTTCAACCATCACTTGATCACATCTTCCTATCTCCTACAAATGCCATATTTGTTCTTTCAATTACCATCCCTCGAATGTGGAACTGGCCCACTGCCTCACACCACTGGCCTCTGCCTACGAAACCCTCCCCATTCTTCAGGATCCAGTCCAAATGTTCCTCTTCTGCCAAGAAGCATCGCCTAATTCCCCTCATCTCTCCCTTCCCTGATAGCACCTATTACCTTTGTTTTTCTTTCTCTTCTGATATAATTCAACTGCAGGCTTTATGGTCTAATGTCTTGAATTGTCCTTTCCGCATGTCTGTACATGTTCACCAGATTATAAGTTCCTTGAGAAACTTATTTGGCTTCTATTTCTTTAATATCTTCAAAATCCTTACACTTCAGTATGAGAACAAATGTTTTATGTAACAGATGCTGTGTTATCCTCTCTATTCTGAGTGCTCAACTCATTTAATTCTCACAGAAGCCCTATGAAATAGGTACTATTTTTCTCATTTTACAGATCAGGAAACTGAAGCACAGAGAGGTTAAGTAACTTACCTAAGATCACAGAACTACTAAATAGCAGAGCTGAGATTCCAACCCAGTCAATCTGGCTGCAAAGTCCAGCTCTTAACCACCACACTATATATAGCGACTGGGTAGGCTTTCAGCAATGCTTGTTCTGAATTTTGCAGGAAAAACAACCACCACACATAATTGTCGTCATAAAAAATACCATTTCCTAATTTCAAGAGTAATCCCCCCCGCATAAATGTATGTGGCAGATGTGTCTTCATAAAAATGCCAAGTAGAGATTGTGTCAGTCATTTTTCACACTTGTCTAGGTCGATATTTGCTCACTCCCAGGCACTAGTGTAAAGGCACAGAAGAAGGTCAAGATTAGCAGGGTCTATGAAGGCTTGAAGTCTTACTGTTAAATGTTGACTTTGCCTGTCCTTCTTCCTGCTCTAAAACACAGAATAGTTCCAGATTACTTACTTAAATATGTCAAGATAATTAAACCCAGTTCAGCCTGTTGCTTTATACTTGTTACATTTTAAATTGAATAATTGAGTAGGGAAAACACTGATTATCCAAAGAAGAATGGCTTTTCATGTCGTGATCTCCTGTTTTTCTCCTTAGAACACCTTGCACAGAATATATCTAAATCACATCTGGAAACTTGCCAATACTTGAGAGAAGAGCTCCAGCAGATAACGTGGCAGACCTTTCTGCAGGAGGAGATTGAGAATTATCAAAACAAGGTAGACTCTGAACAGTTTTACCTAAGATTGAGGCAACGCTGGGAAATGTAGAAGATTTGAATACAAACAGACCAAAAAATGAATGTCTTTCATCAGATACCAGATTTCTATTTAATAATCTTTCTTCCAGAGCTGATTATGTGCCTGGGGCTTTGTCGCCTTACTGAAATGTCACTGTGCGAAATTTCAGAAATAGCACAGAGATTCTGTTGTTCTGATAACTGTACACGTTTGTCCCATCATTTATCTACAGGGGGCTAGATTAAGCTGCTTCCAAAAGCCTCAATGAGTTGGGATTTTTCCCGATATCACAATGGGAGATTTCATGGTCTGGAAGTCGATGTAAAATAACCTTAGCCTCATGGTTTCAGAGGTTAAAAAGAAGGAGTTTAGAGAATATGTGTTCAAAAAACAAAAAGATTTGGAAGCTATGATCCTAAGTCCAGTCTGAATCTAACAATATGAGACTGACAAGTAGTGCTGCTGCTACTCATTTTTTTCTATAAAACACACTGCTCAACAGATTACTTAAATGAGAGGGCAGGGCTGGAGAAGTTGGATGTTTAATTATCCATTCTGCCCTTAGTCAAAGAAAATGCTTCAATTTTCCCCCCAAATCATGGAAATGCTGGCTTAGGACGTACCATGGAGATTATAGAGGTTAATCCTCCTCTTCATTTAACATACAAGGAAACTAACATCCCTTAGCATCTGGCTGGAGACTGAAAACATCAGGACTAGACCATTAGCCCTGGCTCCTAATTCAGTATTTCTCCCATCCTCTTATATTGGTGGAAACAGCCTTAAACTACAACTGGGATAGTAAGTGAGCAGCAAGACGGACCCAGGTTAGCCTATAACTAAATTGGAGAGGGGCTATATAAAAAGGAATTAGGCACGACAGGTTGGGAAATAGCAGCACATCACCTTGTTTGCCTTTGAGGTAACACCAGCAGCCACAGTGACAATGGGAAGCAGGAAAGCATTAAACAGCCACAAGGTGTGCAAAATAGGATTCAGAGCCAGAAATGCTGGGGTTTAAATCCCAGCTCCAGTACCTCCTAGCTGTGAAACCTCTTTGAGTGTTTGTGTTCATTTATGGCAAATAGAAAAACGTTCTTGTGAAAGTGAAATGAGACAAGGATGTCAGAAAGCACCCAGCTCATAGCAGGCGCACAGGAAATGTAACTGACTCCCCCTTTCTTCTCTTCCTCAAGTAAAGTGGTGTGAAATTCCCCGAGGCTAAGTAATTGCTTAAAAGGAGATTCTACTTTCCTGCTCTCTGTGGCCCAGGGTTAAAGCAGTAGCATGCGTGACTTTCCTCACATGACTTTCCTCGCATGGGTTTTCATCTTCTGCTGCATATATGCTGATAACATCTCCCCTCTGCCCTTTGCTAACAAAATGGCTAGAGAGGAATTGAAGGAGATGAGAAAGAACTTGGAAGCAATCATTGTAACCCAAGTAACTGGCCAACTGTTTATTCTTAAATCCTCTAGCTTTTGGGAATCTATTTCCAAAGAAGGATTGTACACAGTAGGAAAACTTAGAAGAACTGTGTCAAGGATATGGGTTATTGTGGATGTTAATGTATTTCCCTCTTCAACAGCAGCGGGAGGTGATGTGGCAATTGTGTGCCATCAAAATTACAGAAGCTATACAGTACGTGGTGGAGTTTGCCAAACGCATTGATGGATTTATGGAACTATGTCAAAACGATCAAATTGTGCTTCTCAAAGCAGGTATGTGCTTTGCAAGTGAATTTTGAGATCTCTTCCTAACCTGCTTTCACCAGCTTATTAAAGAAATGCTTGGTAAGGAAGGTGTCGGAAACAGTTTTCCTCCAAATGATAATAGCTCAGGTTTCACTTTGCAGAAACTAAGGATTTTTTTTTTAATGTTTGAGTTATTTGAAGGAAACATTCCTTCCATTTTGCTTCCTCTCTCTGTGAAAAGATTAACTTGAAAGACACCTGCATTCCCCAGTACTAACCATCACCTGTGTTTCGTTTCTGTGCCCTAGGTCCTCAAGAGGTTTTGATAAGTTGTTAGGAAGAAGGCTGTTTATGGAATTCAGAGAGATATCCCTGGCTTTTTGTTTGTTTGTTTTAATAACAGGAGTCTATGTGTTTCTGGGCTCCCCAGGTGGCTCAATGATAAAGAATCTGCCTGTCAGTGTAGGAGACCCAGTAGTCGCTGGTTCCATTCCTGGGTCAGAAAGATCCCCTGGAGTATGAAAATGACAACCTGTTCCAGTATTCTTGCCTGAAACATTCCATGGACAGAGGAGCCTGGCAGGCTGCAATCCATGGGGTTGCAAAGAGTCAGACATAACTAAGCACGCACGCACACATGTGTTTCTAGCAACTCCAAGACTGTATTATTGCAGGACACAATCTCTCTTAAGTAATACAGGCCTAAGCTTAGGCAGAAGTCTTTAATTACTCTAGTGAACTCTGCCCTTTTAAATAAAGAGATAAGGTGACTGAGTGCCCATGGGCTATGCCCAGCCCTGTTGACTCAGAAAGGGGTCTCTACGGTAAAAATCAACTCACCAAGACAGAATAACCCATTCTGTTTCTGCCTTTGCTCAGGTTCTCTAGAGGTGGTATTTATCAGAATGTGCCGTGCCTTTGACTCTCAGAACAATACCGTGTACTTCGATGGGAAATATGCTAGCCCCGATGTCTTCAAATCCTTAGGTAAGAAAACCTCTGGGTGCTTGGTCTTCAAATCAGGGCTAGGGGAAAATATGGGAATTGGGTGATAGCTCTTGAACAAAATGGAAATCGTGGGTTTATTTGGGTATAAGAGTTAAAGGATGTTATACACTAATGCATACCTATGTTAATAATACTTTCTAATGAATTACCATAGAAAATTTACACACCTCAAATGCTTTGTGTCCATATTACATGTAAAGGTCTAGAGTTTCATTTTATCTATTTGGTCATCAAAGAAATTTATGTTATATATTCTTCCAGTTCCCTTCCAGATTTTAAGAACCAGGTTTGCAGGGGATATGTTATTCAGTAAACTGGAAGGTATGATTTGCTACATAAAATCAAGCAAAGACCTGAAAGTCTGCCCTTCCATACCCCTCTAATAACAATGTTAATGAGATATCAAAAAAAGAAAGTATAGTTAAGTGAAACTGTGGCATATACCTTAGAAATAAATTATTTTAGATGTCTATAATTTAAATAAAGTGAAATAAAGTCATTAAGATTGGGATAGTATCCAAGATATGTTGTTAAATGATTTCAAAAATGATTAAATGGCATATATATACTTGAGAATATATATTTGAGAGGTATATATACTTGAGAATAGCCATTGACATTTAACTATATGCACATAATATGGAAATCTGAAAGAACAGACACCAAACTTAGTTTTGGGGGGCGGATTTTCATTTTATGGGACTTTCACATTCTGTGTTTTCAGTTCTATAATAATTATAATGGTTTTACTACCATAAAGTGTCATTTGTTTTCATTTTTAAGCGTGTTGTACATAACATAGAGTAGGAAAACAAAAAATGAGTGAAATTAGCATCTCAGATTATAGCTGTTAGACTCTGTTGCTTACGAGTGTGGGCTCTGAAGTTAGGCATCTAGCTTTGAGTCTCAGGCTGTTACTTCCTACCTGTGGAATCTTGAGTACATCCCTTTTCTTCCCAAGTTTGTTTCCTCACCTTTACAATGGGGGTAGTAACAATAATACTTTCTTCATAGGGCTGTTGTAGTACTGATAGAATGCCCAAAGCATCCTCTCAGAGCAGCACCTAACATAGTAATCACCTAATAAAAGTTCACTGTCAATGGTACTTCCCTGGCAACCCAGTGGTTAGGCTCTGTGCCTCCTCTTCAGGGGATATTGATTCAATCCATGGTCAGGGAACTAAGATCCCACATGCCATGTGGTGTGATCAATAAAAGAATACATATATATATATATATGTCTTAAATTACAATATTTTTAAAAGTTCCCTCTCATTGTGAATGATGATATTGGTAGTAACGGTGATGGTGGCTAAACTGGTTCTTTCTTTTAAGGTTTGAAAGTATTAAACTACAAGAAATGTTATTGGTATTCTCTCTGATCTTCAACTACTAGATCTCTCTTCACTTTTTTCCATCTTTTTTCCCTAGGATAATAACTAAAATCCTAACCTGTCTTTAATTTTGGCAGGTTGTGAAGACTTTATTAGCTTTGTATTTGAATTTGGAAAGAGTTTATGTTCTATGCACCTGACTGAAGATGAAATTGCATTATTTTCTGCATTTGTCCTGATGTCAGCAGGTAAGAGAACCAAATTCAATGGTTTTTAAATTGTCCAGGTAAAGAATTTTTACAAGTACACAACTTACAATGGCTATAGAATATTCAGAGGGATACCAAGAGAGACGGCTACCCTTGTTAAAATCTAATTTTCAGTTTTTCAGGTAACAACCCCTCTGCTACACACATTTATACATGTCATATTTTAAGAAGACGTCATGCTATTCTGATAAACTCTTAAGAGATGAGAATTGAATAAAATCCTGTCTACAATTAACCTCCTGATAACAAGAGAAATGCTGTGGTAGAGTAGGCTTGCCCTCCTTAACACCAATCTCCAAGATAACATGGTGTTTAAAACATTCTCCTTTTTCTTAAAGTCCATTTGGATGTCATCCACAAGTTTATCTGAATTTAATCTCTATTTTTAACCAGTACTGCCTCTTGGTGATAATCACTTTTGAGAATTTGCTATCTTCTTTTTGAAATTCTCAGTCATAAAGACTCTAACCTAAACTAACAACCCTTAATTAATTTGGCATTCTCTTGACAATTTTAGTTGCCTTGTACCCTTAAGACAATATTCATATTTTTTGGAATGGCTAGGAGAATTGATATGAGTATTTCATTCAGAAATGTAACTTTTAGAAAGTGTTGAGGGGCTGTGGTGGTTTCATTTGCACTTGTTTGAGCATGGTTTTAGATTTAAATGACTATCTTTTTGGAAGAGGAGGACTCTCCTTTCCTTCAGATGTCAGTAAAAATGGAAAGGCTTAGCACTCTGTTTTCTGTCATAGATTAGTTTTCTTCTTCTTTAGGAGCAAATTTTGAATGAAAGGTGAAAGTGGCCTAATAGTCCCTGACTCTGTATTGTGGTGTAATAATCTATATCTATGAGTCAGGAGGAATTGGGTGTTCTGACACCATGTTGGAAGAATACTAAGGAGTCTGGTCTTTCACATTTAGATCGCTCATGGCTGCAGGAAAAGGTAAAAATTGAAAAGCTGCAACAGAAAATTCAGCTAGCTCTTCAACATGTCCTACAGAAGAATCACCGAGAAGATGGAATACTAACAAAGGTGAGAGCCAAAGGTTTCCAATTGACACAGCTGAGTTATCCCTTGCCAGCGATCACGCCAACCATGCTTGTAAGTCATCCCACTAAACCCCAGAATTCTCAGTAAACAACAAGCTGCTGAAAAGAAAGAAGTATCTCCATTTCAGAAAATTTTCTTGTGCCAAAATTCAGGTTAAGTTCTATTTATAATCATTAGTTATAAAGTATCCTGGAATAATGGAGCAATGATAGAATTTTTTTTTAAAGCATTAATCATTTTGACCCCCTCTCCCCCCACCGGCATCTATTCCATAAGAGATGGGCAGAAAGCAGAGTTAATGTTCCACACTGATATAAACTAGAGAACTTAGAATTTAAATCTTAGAATTTAGAAGAAGGAAGTGATGAAGGACTAAAGCAACCAGAGTAACCATCTATTTTAATTTTAGTTCTATATCCATTAAATTCATTAATAATCAACAGTAAATGACTTTTGTATTTTCTTCATCAATTTCTCATTACTACCCTGTAGGCAAAATATAAGATTTCATTTGTGTTTATTATCTTTCACAATAAAGATATAATTAGGGTGGCAATTTAAAATAGGCTAATATCCTTTGGTGCTAGTGCTCATAGTATGTATTTAGTCTTAGAAAAATCAGCCCTGTTCTTTCTTGGGTTATTTTATGTGTTTTATTGTTCCAGATGATGATTTGTAAGGTTTGGGGTTTTCTTCCTGTTTACTTTCATTCTTTTCTCCTGATAGTTAGGCAAGGTCAGAAAGAAGTTGGGGGTTAATTGCAGTTTGTTTTTGATTTTGCATCTATTAAATGAGACTGTATACTCATAAGGGATTTGATCTAGGTCATACCTGAATGGACTAGTGGTTTTCCCTACTTTTTTCAATTTAAGTCTGAATTTGGCAATAAGCAGTTCATGATCTGAGCCACAGTCTGCTCCTGGTCTTGTTTTTGCATGGCATCACCGACTCGATGGACATGGGTTTGGGTAGACTCCGGGAGTTGGTGATGGACAGAGAGGCCTGGCGTGCTGCAATTCATGGGGTCGCAAAGAGTCGGACACGACGGAGCGACTGAACTGAACTGAACTGAACTGAAATGAGACACTGAGGCAGGGATGGGAAATGGAAGAAGAACTCTTCTCCATCTTCTTGCCCCAGTGCCAGGATACCGTTAGAGTCTTTGATTATAGGGAGCACCTAACACCTAACACATGGTCATGGTCGATGCTCTGGTGAAACATTTCTTAGGATTATTCTGAGTTGAACATTTTGTGCTTTAGAGTTTAAAAAGCATCTGTGCAAGTCGTGCTGCTGTCCTCAGCAGGTAAATTGTCAGTGCTGAGACTCCACCAGTCCTGTCAACTTTTTTTTTTCCCAAACCAGGGCCTTTTGCTCGGACCCAGAATTGCTTTGTTCTAGGCAGAGCTCTTTCTAGAGAAGAAACTTGTTGTCATCAGAGTTGGCTAGTATTCCTTTTGCATAAAATATGTAACAGATGGCTTTGCCTGTGGTAGCAGTGACTTCATCTACCCGTGGCTGCCCCTTTGCCTGTTGCTCTGTTCTCTGTCACCACATCTCTTCCTTTTCCCCAGTGGTAAAAGGCAGGGTTCAGGATGATAGAGCAGAAAGCATGTTGGAATAGGAGGAAGTAAGAGACTTGAGTTCTTTTGCTTATGAACATCTTTTCGGGCGGAGGGGTTACAAATTATTGAAGGCAATATCTGTCTTCAAAATCATATTTAACGTATACCTGGTATTCTATGAGTATATCATTTATTTTTTACCACCCCTCTATTACTAGAGGTTTAAGCTGTTTCAAGTGTGTTTCATCATTGTAAACAGTGTTGTGATGATCGTCCAGATTCCCTGATTTTTGATTCTCGCATCTCTTCTCTCCTGACCCCATGTCCTTTCTTCCACTTACAGTTAATATGCAAGGTGTCTACATTAAGAGCCTTATGTGGACGGCATACAGAAAAGCTAATGGCGTTTAAAGCAATATACCCAGACATTGTGCGACTTCATTTTCCTCCATTATACAAGGAGTTGTTCACTTCAGAATTTGAGCCAGCCATGCAGATTGATGGGTAAATGTATCACCTAAGCACTTCTAGAATGTCTGAAGTCCAAACAATGAAAAGCAGACAAACAAATCAATTAAATGAGACACTTTATATGGCCCTGCACAGACCTGGAGCGCCAACACACTGCACATCCTTTGGTGATCGGGGTCAGGCAAAGGAGGGGAAACAATGAAAACAAATAAAAGTTGAACTTGTTTTTCTCATGCATATGATTTCCATTATGCCTACAGATATGGACCCTTTTTCTGTCTCGACTTCTTGATCGTTGACCTCTGTTTACAACAGAAGGCGGGTACTAAAGTTGGAAGATGTCCTTTTCTTGTAGCTCACTGCCCACAGACTTTCTACAAAGTCACCCATCTGTCGGTAACCACAGAGGGTCCAGCACTAATCGGTGACTGGTGTGCATAGCGGAGGTTGCGGCATTACTTTGCACAACTTGCTCTTTGTCTCATGAAGGAAGTTTTTATTTTTTTTCACCGATTATTGCCAGTCAGCAGGACGGCATGAAAAGGGTCCATGGCACTAGCAACAATAGCATTATAATATATTACAGGGTAAATGGGCATGAAGACTATATATAGCTAAAAAGAGATATTGTTTATATATTGTTTTAATTAATATAAAATGTAGTTACTGGAGTAGCTTTTCCTGTTGAATTGATAAGGCACTTTCGTTTTGCACCTTTTTTCTTTAAATTAAATGCTAGCGTGTTCACTGTCGTGTCGCATGTGCACCAGAGACACAAGTTTAACTGAGAAGGCTTGGAAGGTACGTCGGGAGGTATTTATGCTGCTGTTTACACAATTATTTTTAAAAGACTGGCTGGTCATATCTAGAAATCATGCTGTTGGATTATTATTAATTTTTTTTTTGGTACATGTGAATTTGGAATTAGACACAGAACTCTCCCTAAATTGTACTTTGCTTTTGGATAAGTTTAAGGATAGATGTGTTTATGCTTCATACAAAGTTGAGTGATTGATTGGGGTGGATTTACACCCTCATGCACAGTATTTTTCAAAAGCTTTTGAACATGCCACCTCATGGAGATTGGGGAGTGGCGGGGGGTGCTCATTTTACACAGTTGAGTAGAGTCAGTCTCAACTTGCAATTCTTAGGCTTTAAGAACAGATCAGTAACCAGAATATTTATCAGAGTCTAGCTTTTAGTAGAAGGACCCAAAGATTTTGTCTGGAGCAAACACACACTCCCCATGTGTGAAGACATGAAGCATTTACTTCGTGAATGTTTATGTTCTTGGTATCATCTAGGAACCCTGAGACTTTCAGAGTGAATGGTTTCTAGACTAACTGCCTCTCCATGGTGTCATTCTAGAACACTCTTCTCCATATTTCACAGTCAATGGACAGGAGGGCAAAGGAAACATACGATGTTGAACCAGTTTCTCTTATTTAAATGTTAACTATTGTTAAGTCTTTAAAGTGAAGTTGATGCAAGCTGCAAACATTTTCTTTTGTATTTATCTTCACTAGAAAACTGTGGACTGTAATTTATTTTATTAAATCTTTAGAAGACAGTTTGGCTTTTGTATTCAGGTGAGAAATATTGAGTTGTTTTTGTTTAATTTTGTGTATGTATGTGTGTTTTATTTTCTGTGTTTTCACATAATTCCCAGTGGGGGTAAGGGGAAAGGAACAGTCTGATAAGACAAGTGTGCATATTCTAAAATAAGTGCGCTTTGGGAATGTCGGCATTTAGATGATTTTAGTCACACTTGGAGTGGGATTCAAACTTCTGGCCTGACATCAAAGACCATGTCTATAGAGAAGAGAGAACATCTTCCCACAGTGTAAAGGCGAGTGTTTCCTAGCGCCCTTTTACAGGGAAGAAAGGATCTCCTCTACCACCAAGCTTTCTTCCCCCATTCTCCAATCTTCTGCAGGGGTTCAACTCCTGCTGGGGCACCCAGAGCCCTCCACTCTGTGTTTAACTCCACTGACTTTCTGACTTATTTCCTGAGGGACTTGGAAAAGGGGAAGGAACTACTCACACAGAAGTGTGTATGAAGCCTAAATAACATCTTTTTAAAAAAGTTTCTTTTTTTTTTTTCCAAAAACACAGTAAGGGTTTAAGCATAAATAGATGAGAATAGTATTTACTTAAATTTCTTACAAGCATATAAAACTTTATGTGACTTTATATAGAGAGGTTACTATCAGCATATAGTATTTATATTGGGGCAAGAAGAGTTAAATCAAATTTTTAATTTAAATAAACATAGTTCCTTGAAAGATCAATAGTATTTATACTCTGAATAGAGTACCAAGTTTAGTGCAGTTATTTATTCATCCTTTTTTTTCCCCCTGTTGTTTCTCCTTTTGGGAAGAAGTGGTGTGTTTTATTTTGGTTTGGGTTTGTTTTTGTTTTTTTGTCATTTTGATTCACTAAATTTGGGGATGATTTTATTAAAGTCTATTAACTTCTTTTTAACCAAAGCTTTCTGAATATGACCAGCCTCAGGTGCTAGCGCATTAAAGAGCAACTAAACCTAATTCCAGTGTCCGTTTGTGAAATGATGAGAGCTAATTGGACTTTTCTGAGGGTGAGAGAGAATACAATGTTGAACATAAATTTCTTTTCCCAGAAAGAATTTTGCATGTACCTAATGCAAAAAAAAAAAAAAAAATGATGCTCTAATCTCAGTAATAGTCACTCCATGGTGACACTGCTTTTGGAGTAAACCAAGATACATTGACATGATGCTGCTACTAGGTCTTTATGAAAGAAAAACAGGGTGTGGACTTTAAAACGAAGTACATCGACAGTGTAGGAACAGAGTAGTAGAGGCGTGCTCGGTGAAATGAGGGAACAACTATTATACGGATCGAAGTTGGGATCTGAAGTTAAATAATTTTTGTTGAAAAAATATAAACTACAGAGAAGGATGTGAAAACCTTTGTGTTTTTATTTTCTTCCTTATTGTAGAAATACCTGTGTGATGACACAAAATACTTGGTGATATAGAACAGTTATTCTTAATCGTTCTTATAATTAAAATTGCCTAAACTTAAATGTCCAATAGTCTCTTAAAGATTGGAATCACATCATTGTTATCCTGACTGCTATAATGCCTCTTATACAATTTTTAAACATATGGTAAATAAGGCTTTTGCACAAAGCCTGAATACCTTTGGTTACAGTGGTGTCCAAATGGTTGCATTGTGTTGTGAAGAAACTGGCCTTGGTCACAATGAAATCAAAAGTGCAGATGAAAGTGCTTTTGGGGGCAGTTTGCAAATTGTGGTTAAAGCTATGGATTTTTTTTTTTTAAGTGCTCAGTATCCTAATTTGCTTTTTAAAGGTGTGGTTTTTTTTTTTTTAAGTCTTCAGCATCCTAATTCACCCTTTCTAACTTAAAGAAAACATTACTTAAGACACTGCTTCTAAGTTTGGTTGTTCTTTATAGTGTGGATATTCAGATCTCTGTGAGCGTATGGGGATGGGCTGAGGGTCAGGTGAGGAGGGAGTGTGTGTGTGTGTGTGTGTGTGTGTGTGTGTGTGTGTGGTTTTTGTATGTATGATGTGTATGTGTCGGACCGCTTCTAGGCTACTAAGTGTCAATGGAAAAGAAAATGTATTCAAAATACTTAAATCAAAACTAGAAGATGGAAAAAAAAAAAAGATTTATTCTATACAAAGCCTTGTCTGGACCACTTTAGAGAGACTTCTATTTTTTTAACCCTTCTATAAATATTTGATGGCACTTGAAATATTCCTGCAATAAAATGTGATTTGTGTAAAGAAAAAAAAGATTTTGTAATGTGAAACAAAGAAAGAAAGTAATGTAATTTTCTAAAAAAAGAAATACAAACAAACAAACTTTGTATTATTTTCTTGATGGAATTTGTCTATCTGTCTTTGGAGAACTTTTTATTTCATTGAATGTGCCATAGTAGAAATACATGTTTTTAGTTTTAGACTTAAGGAATAGCTGTTTGTGTTCCGACATTCCAAAATGCAAAACAACCTAGTAGAATCTTTAATGAAAAGGTTTAAGTAGGATGTAAGCTTCTCTCATTGTTGCTTTTTTGCACATGTTCTTCATTCCTCTCTAGTGCAATATGTACATAGAGCACTTCCAGGTGTACTTTGATCCCTCAGGGAAAATTACATATTTGTACAGTTTTTTTGGTTGTTTCTTGGTTGTTTTTTTTTTTTTTTTTTTTGCCTTTTGTTTTTGGCTAAGGAATGTCGATTGAATCACTTGTTATTGTTGAGGGGCAGCCAGATAATAATCCTAAAGCCACTGTTTCAAACATTGATTGTTTAAATCATGTGTCCTTCCAATGCTATTATTTGAAGATAATAATAATAATAAATTATTTTCTGACAGTTCTTTGTGCTGATTGGTGGGAAAAAAAGGGTAAATAAGCACCTTACGATTGACTTACTGTGAATGACAATCCATCTTGATATCAATAATGGAAGCCCTATCATTTTGGAGTTCGGGTTATAAGAAACAAACAATGTGCTCAGGGATCTTCTAAAACTCTTAAAACAGGGTGGCCAGTACTACTGGGACAAAATTGTGTTTTGTATTGTTAATAATTATGATAATACTATCCCTCCAAGGCACAAGTGAACTGTGTAGAACTGCGTGTGTGTAAACCTCACTATTGTTCATTTTGTTTTGTTCAAAATGTATATGTTCTTCGGTCTTATGTGCTTAAAAACATTGAATAACTTCCAGAGCAGTATAAAGTGATGCCAGTATGTTCAAAAGATAAACTAATAGATCATAATCAACCAAGAGCATCATTCAAAGTACAGTCCTGCATACTTCACTCACCATTTCTCTAGTAATTAAAATATTCTTAATAGATTATATTTATAGCATTATATATTAGAAGGTATTTCAAATTCTATATAGTATGGATAAAAATTTTTAGAAGCCGTTGTGAGATAAGAGCCCTGCCTATCAGTGCAGTGAGAGAGGTAAAAGATGAAACTTTTTTTTTTTTTCCCAAATACCAGCAAGTAACTCCTATTTTCACTGTGTTCTCCTCTAGAAACAAACAAAAAGAAAATTCCTTTTTGGGGGATTTTAACTGTCTTCTACTTCCATATTTGTAATCTGTTGAGTTAATATAAGAGCAAATGGCTATAAAATCAAACAAAACCCACAAATGTAACAGAAACATGAGCCAGCTTTTAGGGTAACATTTTATGTTTTTGAAACATTTTGAAAATAATTATTTCAATCTGTTACTTTCCATAACCTCAGTGAACTTCAGTGTAATTGTTCGCTTTGATTCTTCCACACCTAGAGTACACTTTCAGAAGAAGCTTTCCGTGTTTTCTTATCCCCATGGAAAAGCAAAATTTAGGATAACTTTCCATGTTGTTTAGATAAAAAAAGAAACCGTCACCTTGTTTTGATGATAAAGACTATGAAAACTGGCAGAAATCTCTCTCTCCATATACATATATGTATATATACACACATACATGTACACACGTGTTATTGATATACATACTATAGCATTTAGTTCCCAGTTCTTACTTACAAAGATATGACACAGCAGAAACCCATTAAAAACAACTTTATCCTGTAGATCAGGGTATATGCCCATAAATGCAGTTGCAACAGTAAATCATCTGTTACTAACAGTCTGTGATACACGTCTTCATTGTATTCCCAAAACACTAGTATTACTAAAGAGGTTCCACAAGATTTGATGAAAGAGACCTTCCTATTATTGTTTATTCTTAAGAGAAGGCTGGCAAGCAGTATCTTTACAAAGTAGTTGGTTTCACTTCTGGGTCTGTTTGCTTGTTTGTGTAAGTGAGCTCATTTTTGTCAGGCTCTCAGTACAGTTTTTAAAATAATCTGGAAGCCTGGCTTCATACTAAGGAGATATTGTAGATGGAGGGGATCTCCATGTTTAACCAGACCCTCAGAATTTAGAGCAATAAATACATTCAGTCATTTATTTATTTATAAATGAATGACAGAATATTCAGTCCAAATAGAAACAATGTCTTTTCAGCAATGCAACATAACATGGAGTCTTGTGTTAAGAAGGTGAATATGAGAATTTTAAGGAGATGCCTAGAAAATCCATATTTGCTGTTGACATTTAGTGTTTGCCACAACAAACATCACACCTCTTTTTCTCTTTCCCTTCTAAGAACTGATGAAAGATAGCTTCCTATTAGCTTTGACACGCTTCATGTGCCATTATGCTGTTCTCCAAGAGCAACTAAATTCTTTGCAGTGTTCGTGTGTGATTCCTTTCTCCTCATTATTACTTTAACCTGGATGAATATTATTCCTACGAACTTCGTTATCATTGAACAGATTGTATATGTAAATGCAGATAATTCTTGAGCAATATAGTGAATATGATTTCACACACACACAAATCTGTATGTACTGTACACATCTTCCTGAATCTAAAGCTCTCTTCTTAGCCACAATGGTTTGAAATCTCCTATAAAACAGTGGTAAATTTTTAAACATTAGGACATTAGCTGGCTGCTTCTTTAAATGTACCTGTATTGTCTGCCTGCTCCTTTTGTGGAGATGTGTTTTTGTATTGGATGTTTGGGCCAATGGGAGGCTTCAAGCAACAACATATTTTCCCAGTTTAAATATATTTAACATACGACAAACCCCAGACAAGGCTTTTAATATGTATAAAGAACTGCAGTGTTAGGTGGTTTATTTGCAAACCGTTTTCAATGTTGTCCATTTTTATGGCACCTTTAACAATATTCTTGTTTCCAAAGTACAAAAAAAAAAATAGGTTAAATAATCTAGCCATAACTGAATGTCAAGCAATAAAACAAATGACTTTTGTGCATAGACTTAAAAAAATACAAATTTTAGACATCTGCATGTAAATGCAATCTCTTGTTTACTGCTTTCTTCAACTTGAGCAATTGATTCCTTATTTACTGTTAACTTAAGAACTTGTAATGGCCTGTAAACATTTTCTCTCTTACTCTTCTTTCAAATTTACCTTCGTCCCTGCTTTTGAGTCATAATATTTAATGTTGTTCTGCACATCTCTATACAGTTAACTTTTTGGCTTTCATTCTGTATAGATAAGAAAATGTTATATTATAAACAGCCTACTCAGTGCAAATATTTATCTGTTTATCAAATCCACAATATGCTGTATAATACTGGTTTTACTATATAATCTATTTTAGACATAGCTGTTTAGAACTAGAGTGTGCTATTTTTGTGTTTTTCTGATGTGTGGTGCTAGATAAGTTACTTTTGTGAACAACAAAAAAAACCCCTTTTATTCCTAGACAATACCACCTTTGGGTCTTGTTAATTTCACTGAGTATAACTATATATTTGTATATATATACATATATATATATATCTACCTGTGCCCAACTGGCAGCTGTATCAGAGTGCTGGATTTGGGACATGCTTTTCTCTTTAAATACATAATATCATGATATAAATTATTCTAGAGTGTATTTAATTAGGATAAAATTACTTCCTTAGTATGGATATTTGACATCTATAGGGTGAATTTGTTTATAAATATGGATATATGAAAATGTATTAGCATTTACTTTATGTTTGCTACTTGGCTTTATACCATATCTCCTAAGCTGAAAAATAATTTGCCAGGACTTCAAGATCCTAAAGAAACACTCTAGTTTAATGGAGTAATATTTGTTTTCTTACTAAGGCACCTTATTATTGGCACCTGACAGAGTTGTGTACTTAGCTCCTATAATAGATAATACACACTTATATAAAATATCCTTGTTGGCTTGATGGCAGAATAAATCTTTCCCCTCCTACCTGAGCCATGAGAAGTATAGAGACATCCGCTATCATGGCAGAACATGGGCCATAAAGCAGCTTTGACAAGGGATGTTCTGTGTTAACTTGACCTCAACCAGTTCCATGAACTGAGTGAAGGACCTTCATTTAAAAGTCATTTAATAATGAGCTTAGTTAATTCTTTCACCTGTTCTCCCAAGATCTATCGGCTTTCTTAAAAAAAAAAAAAATCCACGTATATCAAATATCTAACTAAGGATGTAGTTAACCTTATTAAATATTGATTAGAATTGTTCTGTAATATTACTGAATTTGTAAGATCTTTAGCAAAGATTTTTGAGCAATTTATAAATATAGAGCAAATGTTTCTGTTTACTGCACTTTTTGTAATTGAAGGTGATAAATTCTCAAGCCATGGTTATTGGCTTCCATGCACTGAATATTTACCCACAATTCTAGACATTTTCCATTTTTATGGAAGAGTTGCTGTTACCTTAATTATAAATGCAATCATGTGGTTAATGAGAGCTAATGCTAATAGTTAACCTTTTAAAGTGAATTGGCTACAGTTTAGGGAGAAATCTCTTTGAATACAAATCATTTCATTCCTTATTGCTTCGCTTAGAAAGGGATTGAAACTTTTTTTTTTAGCACCATTTCCTATCCTAAGGTTCCTAAGGATAGAGATAGTATCTCTTTGTGTCTGCACAGTGGCCAGCACATGTCAGCATTTGATAATTGTTAAATGACAACAAGTGTGCCCCAATTCCAACTTTTTTCCTGGGTTGTTTGGTAAATTTATAAAGTATGCCAAGCCTTATGGTTAATACTTTCTTCTACAACCAAGTTTTAAAGCCACATTTTCAAAGACCACATGAAATGCTGATTCTAATTGTGTGTAGGTCTTGAGGATTAAGCACACAAATTTCACAAAACTCTGTGAGTAACAAACTCAGCCTTCTGTAAATATACATGCAAGTTCGGAAACAGTAATACTGTACCTATAAATATGGGCTGTCTGTTTTGTGTACAGTATGTAAAAACTCCTTTTCTGCCACACTAAAAATGCAAGCCATTTATGGGAATCCTAAAAAATAGTATTGTACTAAAACTTTGCTAATGATCTTTATTAGAGGATCATCCAACTTTTCACTGACATTGGGTTTTCTTTTCAATTCACTCTTATAGTAGTCTGCTTATTTCCAGCCGTTTGTTATTTTATTGAGTCCTCAATTAAAAAAAAAATTTTGATTCATTTTGTAAATACAAGCTGTAAAAAAGAGAGATTTAATGTTGTCTTTTAAATACTCCAATTTTCATTCTAATATGAATGTTGTTATATTGTACTTAGAAACTGTACCTTTAATATTACATTACCTTTATTAAAAGTGCATTGAACACATCAATTTTAGATGTGCTTTATGTACTGTTATCCTATAATAAAATTTCAGCTTCTAATGGAACACTTGCCTCATTTTTCTTTTTTTTTCTTGGTTCTTGAGTTGCATGTACAGTTTTCTAGCTTGTCTCCATAGAATGGAGTAGGACAACCTTGCTACTTAAAGTGGGTCCATAGACCTGTAGCACTGGCATCACTCATGACCTTGACCTTGTCAGAAATGCAAAAACCTAGGCACCATCCCAGATCTACTAAAACAGGATGTGCATTTTCACAAAATCCCCAGGTGATTGGTTTGCATATTAACGTTTGAGAAGCACTGGCCTATAAGGTAGTACTTTAAAAAATATAATTCGTCTCTATTTTGCAGGGAACAAAACACATACAAGGATCGAGCTACCCTTTGATCAGAAAAGGCAAAGAAGGAAATTTCAACTTGTGAGGAAACGTCTATTGATTGATAGTAGCTGCCAGAATTGCAGAAATGAGGATTCTCAAAGGAGTGCCATGACTGATCGGTGATATCTACCCTGAATGTAGGAGGGGAGAAAACCTGAACTCACACCACACTTTGTCATCTTTGCTTTAGAAATCATTAAAGGATAATGTCAGAATGATGCCACAGGCTTTAAAGATGCTAAAGACTTTTTAAAAATCTGACTTTACCTGGGCTATCATTGTGTCATCCCAGCCCGGCCCCTTCTCTTGAGTAGACCAGATAGGAGTAAACCAATAGAGTTAACGTCAGCTAAATATCACATAATTTTAATGATGCAAAGCCTCATCATAAATTATTTTCAAAGTAATCTCAAGGACATTGACATTATAAAATATTTGGAAGTCAGACTGAAGTCAGACTAAAGGCAACTAAGTTGGGCTTTTCCTCCACCCACATTCCTAAGGGTCTCTTGCACTTAGTAAAATAAATATTTGAAATGATCCTCAAAGTCATTGCATATAACAACATCATGAATCACACTGATATATCCCCAGTTTGTCTGGAGGCAAACCTAAACACCCAAGAGCAGCAGAAGCCTCTTGCTAGATTAACAGCCACTTTATCCTTTTCCTGTACCATCAGTTGTGCGCTTGTTTTCCTAATGTCATTTATCTATGATTAAGGAGCTAACAAAAGTCTTTGTGTGTTTTCTGTGATTCTGGATTTTTTTCTCCTCTGGAGGGGAAATATTGACTCTAGTAAGATATAGTCATGTCTCAGTAATCCATTTGTTATTTATCTGCCTGATAGATTTCTCAAACAATACTTTTAATTCGAGAATGACTTATTTGTAGGAGAGAAGATGCTTCAACTGTGACTTGTTCTTTGCTTACAGAGCAAAAATTAATTTTAGCCTCCCTCACAGTTAATTACAATAGTCTTCCCCTAACAAGTCTCACATCTATCTTCTACCATTCTTTCTTTACCGTTTCCATAAAATACACATTGTATTCTAAAGACAAATACTTATTTAGTTATCCTACTTGGAATTATTTCTGCTATCATTACCTTCTCTCTGTGGGATAGTTAGAGGCTTCCTATAAATAACTAGCATTCATGGAGTGAATGTGGAGAGAAAAAAAAAAACTGCCGAGAAATGGGTGCAACCACTGTGGAAAACAGTATGGAGGTTGGAAAAAAAACAAAACTAAACTAAAAATAGAGTTTCCATGTGATTCGGCAATCTCACTCCTGGGCAAATATCCAGAAGAAACTCAAATTCAAAAAGATAGCAGCACTATTTCCAATAGCCAAGACATGGAAGCAACCTAAATCTCTCTCCTTTGACAGAGGAATGGATAAAGATGATGTGGTACATACATACAGTGGACTCAGCCATTAAAAAAGAGAGAATGAAATAATGCCATTTGGAGCAACATGGATGAACCTAGAGATTATTGTATTAAGTGAAATAAGTCAGAAAGACAGATACCATATGTAACACTTAAATGAGGAATCTAAAATATACAAATGAACTTATTTACAAAATATAAACAGGCTCACAGTCATAGAGAATGAACTTACGGTTACCAAAAAGGAAAGGGGATAGGGAGGGATAAATTAGGAGTTTAGGATAAGCAGTTAAAAACTATTATGTGTATCAATAACTAAACAGCAGGGTCCTACGGAATAGCACAGAGAGCTATATTAAAAATCCTGTGATAACCTAGAAAGTGACAACATTTTAAATCAACTATACTTCAAATTTTAAAAATTAAAAAAAAAAAACATTGGCATTCAAATGAACAGTTAATTCTGGGTCTTATTTTAGCCCAGATACCATCTTATACAGAATCCAGTAAAATATACTTCAAAAATATTATCTTCTGAATAGAAAAATTTGAATACTTGAGTCATTTTGTTCTGACAGCATAGCTAGCATTTCTCTGGCTTTTCAGGAGTAATCATAATTCCTCCTCATTTGAAGTATCGTTTATTGCTGAAAAGCCTAATTAGAATGAACTACTATTGGCAACAGTATTTCTCCCATTAGTTTCTGAATCAATTCTAGATTGAAACGTCTTTGCTAGGGGGCTATTTCTCAATTCTCACTTTGCAAAGACCTTGTGGATGATTGTAAATTCAAGAAGAAATTCCCTGAGTGAAGAAGTTACCAGCTTCACTTCATGTCCAAGTTCATCCCAGATCAAGCAAAGGAAGCTTGCTAGCTGAGAGGTAGGAAAATAACGTGGTACTGATTTAAAAAAAAAAATAGATGATCTTGCACATTTCTCTATCTTGATTTGGTTGACAAGAAGAAATACACATAACAAGTCTGATAACTTCACTTAGCCAGGTAATTGTATTTTAAAGTTCTTTTTGAAATTGTCCACTGAACCATTTTATAAACTCAAAATGAGTAACTACTCTTGTAAATTCTTTCAAAATGAAATTGGCTTCTTGTACAACTTACAAGTTTATTTCTCAGTTTAGCAAAAATGGAAATAAAATCTTTCTTCTGCTTGAGTATCCACAGAATAAAATGGAACAATCACTTTGAAAAACATTTGGCAGTGTTTTAAAAAAGTCGAACACAAATTTACCATACAACCCAACAATTCCATTTCTACGTATCTGCCCAAGGGAAATGAAAACACAAATTTCACACAAAGACTTGTATACAATCGTTCATACCAAGATAACTCATAATACCCAGAAAGTGGGAACCATCTAACATTCATTGTTGACAGGGTAAACAAAGTGGGTATATACATAAATGCGCTACCATTTAGCGACAAAACAATTACTAATACTTGCTACAACATGGATGATCCTCAAAAATGGATGATCTACTAGGAGAAAAGAATCCAGATGCAAAAGATTATATGCTGTATAATTCTGTTTATCTGAAGCATCCAGAAAAGGCAAGTCTGTGGAATTATGAAGCGGCTTAGCGTTTGGCCAGAGATAGAGGTGGGAAGAGAGATTAACTGAAAAGGAGCACACAGGATTTCTCAGGGCGATGGAGATGTTCTAAAACTTGGTAGTGTTGATAGTTGCACAGCTGTGCACTTACTAAAAATCAGTGAATAACTGAAGTGAATTTTATGGAACATGGATTACATCTCAATAAAAACTGTTTTACACACACACACATTGTGTTTTCCCTGTAACTCAAAGAATAAGTCCAAAGTTCTAAATTCTTAAGCATGGCATGAAGACCCTCTTAGGCCCCTCCCTTTTCCAGTCTAAGGGCCTTCACTTCCCAAACACAGTGATACAGTAGCTGTTCTCCTTTCCACACCATGCAACACTGTTTCATACTTCTGTGCTCTTCACACCCCCAAAACCACAGCCCCTTTATCTAGTGAACTCCTACTAGTCCTTCAAGATGCAGCTAAATGAAACTTCTTCTCTGAAGTAGTCTCTAAATTGTCTCAGTCAGAATGAGTTCCCTCCTCATTGGGTTCCCATAGTATCTATAGTGTGTGTGTGTACGTATGTGTGTGTGCACACACGCCACTGAAATAAAAACACACAACATGAGAGCTGCTGCTGCTGCTAAGTCGCTTCAGTCGTGTCCGACTCTGTGCGACCCCATAGACGGCAGCCCACCAGGCTCCCCCGTCCCTAGGATTCTCCAGGCAAGAATACTGGAGTGGGTTGCCATTTCCTTCTCCAGTGTATGAAAGGGAAAAGTGAAAGTGAAGTCGCTCAGTCGTTTCCAACTCTTAGCGACCCCATGGACTGTAGCCTACCAGGCTCCTCCTTCCATGGGAATTTCCAGGCAAGAGTACTGGAGTGGGGTGCCATTGCCTTCTCCAAACATGAGAGCTGTGAGTTTCAATTTTATTTAGGGACTTACTGAAGAGTATAACCTAGGAGACTGCCTCTCAGCTCTGAGGAACCAAAGAGGTAAGGGGGCAGGTCAGTATACATGTGATATTCTGGAAGGGAGATGTAACCAAGCAAACCTTCTTGGTAAAAGGTTGGTGCTAGTCAAGAGGAACAGACAGCTTAATGGTTGTAGTGCTTTTCTAAGTATAGGAAAATGCATTTAGTCCTCTCAAGCTACTGAGTAGGTGCTCCACGCTCACACACACGTGCTCACAATATCTGTTTTATTGATGAGTCAATTAAGACACTTGAGTAAAGTCACAACAAAGCCTGGGTATTTCCAGTACTGTACTTGTCACCTGTCCTCCTTCCAATTTACCATACCTTCAAGGTGGAGGACTTTCTAGGACAATACGCAGCCCGGAAAAGGAAATGGCAACCCACTCCAGTATTCTTGCCTGGAGAATCCCAGGGACAGAGAAGCCTGGTGGGCTGCAGTCTATGGGGTCGTACAGAGTCGGACACGACTGAAGCGACTTGGCAGCAGCAGCAGCAGCCCCTCAAGCGAGCGTCCAGCAAATCCTGTCTCGGCTTCCGGGGCAGACTACCAGGAATCTGGGGACCTGGAGAGGGCCCCGCCCACTGCGTCACTGGTGACGCCATCACGCAGGGTCGAGGCGGTGCCGCCGCGTCCTTTAAATAAGGCCTTCCCAGGATGCGCGCGCGAGAGAGAAAGGAGTCGTGTGGAGAGTGTGTTTTTGTTCTGTGCGGGTCGCGGTCTGGGCCAGAGCCGCCGCGGACCATGAGGTGGGCGGCAAGGCAGCTTTGTAACGGAGACGCGATGGGGAGGGCGCGCTCGTAAGAGTCGGGAGGCGGTAACATGGCGGCCCGTCGGCCGTGTCGGGACCTTGCACAGCTGGTGCTAGCGCAGACCTGTTCTCCGGCTTTGCAGGCCGATTTCTTATCTCCCTGGAACCTTGTTTCTCCTTTGGTTCCCTTTCCCTCAGCCTTCCTTGTGTCTTCCTCGGCTCTCTCGCCCCAGCCCCTCTCCGGGCAAAAGTGTGGAAGGTGGGTTCAGTAGGAACAGGTGAGGCCCGTCCGTTACTGAGAGATAGACTCGAGCGTTTGACTGCGTTGCTCACAAACTCTTATCTGTACGCACAGGATGGCAGGAGACGCGCTGAACTTGGAGTGTTGATGTTCAAACCAGATTTGTAGTGCTAGTGATTCCTCTTCGTGATCCCGTTAAATGCCACTTGAGTTATCTAGACCTCTGTCTCCTCAAAAGTGAGGTTCTGTTTGAAAGATTCTTGATATCTAGAGCTTCTGCCCTTCGTCGCTCGCCAGAATTTGCCCCATAATTATCGTTGGGAAGGTGGAAGCATGATTTGTTTTGGCAGTAAGGGAGTCGGGGTAGCGAGCTGAGTCAAGACATACATCCGTGCCCTAACGGGATTTAGTATGTGAGCAATGAGAACGCCAATCTGTTTTCGTCTTATTTCGCGAAGTTCCTGGAATAAGTTAAATGGAGAAGGACTGATCCTGTGTCAGCCTCGCGGTTCTGCCTCAAAGACCTTGGAAATATTCATCTGTCTGCTCTTTTTTTTTTTTAAGTGTCTGTCGGGTGAGGGTAGGTGTTAGTAACAGGTTCTTGCCCCATCTGAGTTAACAGTGTCTGGCCCGCCAATCACCTGATTTTGTTCTTGATCTTTGGTTTTTCCTCAGCTGAGTGCAAATTCTGGAGAAATCCTCTTCCTTTAAGAGCCTGCACTGCCAGGCAGCAGAATTGTGAACTAGAGTGAAGGAGAAATCTAGGAATATGAACTCCATGATGGCCATGGGTGAACCAAGGTTGAACTGGTGAGTTACATCTGTTTGTAATCCCCTAAAGTGGATTGAGGGGCTTTCCAGGTGGCTCCACTGTGAAGAATTCGCCTACCAATTCAGGAGACACAGGTGTAGTCCCTGAGTCAGGAAGATTACCTGGAGAAGGAAATGGCAACCTGCTCCCTTATTCTTACCTGCAAAATTCCAGGGACAGAGGAGATTGGCAGGCTGCAGTCCATGGGGGTTTTAAAGAGTCAGACACAACTGAGGGACTGACTAGGCACCTGTGCAACGAGATTGAAGTGGGTCTGGTGACTAGATTAGGAAAGGAGGGTATCTGGCCTGAAGAGATCTGGAGGAAACAAGAGGACAAATTCAGTGGCTTAAGAGTTTACGGTTCTCATCTACACCTACTGAGCAGTTTTGAGTTATCTTTGACTGCACTTCCTCTCCTAAAGTGATGACAATTCAGCACTTAGATTGCATCTATGTATAAGTCCATCCTGTTTTTATTGTTGGTCATAGTGAAGGAGAGATGCTGGAATATTCTTGTATTCAAGAACCTAGCCCATATCTGTACAAGTAATAGACCCTCTTTAAGAATTGACAAGATTTTTTTTTATATTGGAATCTATATCAAGTGATAATGTAAATCCATAGACTATTTTAGAAGTGTATGAGACCATCCCAAATAAAGGACTCTATTAAGTAATACAGTGGCAATAGAAATCTAATGTATGTTCTGCTTTAGGTCAATTTGACACACATTTACTGAGCATTTATACTAGTGAAGGAGTTTGCCAGCAGAGGAAAATATAAAAGTTACAAGAAATAACAAAGTTAGCTAAGATAGCACGTGACTCAGATTCAATCAGTATGTATTCTGGTATAATGTAGATTATATTGTGTATAATCATGTAATATGATTCATATTGGGCGCAATCATATTACAATATAGAAATGTTATCGAAGTAACATGCTATACACCTTCAATTTACAAAATGTAACATGTCAGATTTATCAAATAAAATAAAATCAGTATGTGCTTGCTTATTACAAACAGTACTCCCTTCCTCCAAGGAGCTCACAATTCCTGGGGCCTGTGACTTTGTTTTTGTATGTTATGCAAACATTTTAGAATTTAATGAGGTGTCACAAATACAGTACCACAGCAAGTAATAAGAAACTACCCTGGTATATAGCAAATAAGATTTTTTAATTTTATTGTTTGTACATTAATCATTGCTTTCTAGATTAACACCTTTAAAAATAGAAATGAATATGGCACAGATAGGCTAGAATTTCCCATTTTAGAAATGGCCAACTGCAGGTGCTATTTGATTAGATTGTTCTGTTGTAAGTTCCTAGAGATATGCTCATTTATGCTTCTTGCTATAAAGAATACGTTCAAATGCAACACAGATGCTCTTCTATACTGTTGACATTGTGAAACCAAGTGTGGTTCAGGGCCTTTGCATTGCCTTTGCATTGTATTATAGACCTTGGAACTGCCCTTTTCTATAGAATCCTGCTAATTTTTGTCCTCCCTAAATTAATCGGTCTCAGTGTATTTAATTTTTAAATCGTTTCCTTCAACCAGCATTTATTTGATGCTTACTAGCAGAAAGCCTTGACTGCAGTAAGTTAGTCTGTAAGTTAATTACAATATGGAAAATCATATATGACCTTACAAATGGCTTTAGTAGAGGCACACTATTGATCACGTTTGCAAAGTAAACAAAAATAGTTGGATAATCAGTCTTTGTAGTGTTTTTTGGCCGAGCACAAAGGTGAATGAGACAAAAATAAGTTGAGAAGCATTTTCTTTGAGCAATCAAACAGCTTAATGTTATGCCACAGAGCCTAAGATGAGTACTAAAGGAAAAAACAAGGCTGATTATTGAAATTGGAGAATTTCAGAATGGGCCTAGCTTAAAAACTACACAAGAAGTAAAACATCTAAACTCACACATCTCGTATGTGAAGTTAAAATATTAAGAGGTGATTTTCTGGGAAAGGAGAGGTCGGGGACATGTAGTTTTAAATTGCAGTTGTACCATTATGCTTGTTAATCTAGTCTGATATTTCAGTTGTCAAATCCAAGTAAATTACTTTGTTTTTCAGGGATGTTTCACCAAAAAATGGTCTTAAGACATTTTTTTCTCGAGAAAATTATAAAGATCAGTCCATGGCTCCAAGTTTAAAAGAACTATGTATTTTATCTAGCAGGTAATATGCTTATTTATTTGGTTATTTATATCCATATTTGATATTTTTCTGATACTTGAAGTTTTGTATCTACCTGTCTATATCCTCTGTGAAACATTTGAATTACAGGAATGTGAAAATAGAAAAACTTAGTATCCCCAAAAGACCACTCTTTGTACATATGTACATATGTAACATCTTTTAAGACCTTTCTCTACACATGAACAGATACATACTAAAAATGGGGGAAGTTCCCTAGATGTCCAGTGATTAGGACTCCATGCTTTCACTGCTGAGGGCCTGTGTTTAATCCCTTCTCAGGGAACAAGCCATGCAGTATGTGGCCCAAAAAAGAGGGGGGGGAGGGTGATGGAAATCACACTATAAATAGTATAAACACTATAAAACTTTTATAATTTGGTTTTTTCATTTAACATAATACTTTAGATATTTTGTGCCCCTATATTATCTCAGTCTTCTTAATGGCTGCATATTACTTTACTATACAGATATACTTTTAATTCTTTTAGCTAGTGTTACATTGTAAAATGTTTGTGCAGTTTTAGATAGTAACATTTATAAATTTCTTGTAATTATTTCTATAATATAAATTTATAGAAATTGAGTTATTTGGGTGGATACTATAAACATTTTACATTTTAATAGATACCACCAAATTGCCATAGATTTCTTACCACCAAATTTCTGGTATGAAAATGTGTATTCTGACAGTAATAATTTCCCCTTCTCACTGCTTACCTGCCTATAACAGCTCTTCTTTCCTTTGTGATTGGCTGCTTCTATTCTATTGTGGAGAAAACTGAGTCATGAAGTTTACTAGAAAGAAATGATAATATGCCAGATGAAGAATTGGGGAGCTCCCCTAGGAGAGCTCAACGTTTACTTTCATCTTTTCTCCATTCCTTTTGCAATGGAGGAAACATATTTCCACCCTCTGCATGGAATGGTACCCCATCTTTTCTACTTTTTCAGTACCCTGTCAATTAGCATCCCCTGTTATTCCCACTTCTCTCTCTCTCGTGTTTTTGGGTGGGGGGCATTTTGGTCAAGTGGCGCAAATTTGCAGGATCTTGGTTCTTCAACCAGGGATCAAACCAGTGCCCCCTACAATGGAAGCTCAGTCCTAACCACTAGACCATTAGGGAATTCCCTCTTTGTTCTCTCTTGATCAGTATTTAAGCATGCTCAAGTTTGTCCTGTCTCAATCCCTGAATTTCACGTTCCCTCCTAGTTAGTTTGTTACCTCTTCTCTCATTTGTGCTTAGACTTCTTTGTACTTGTATATGCTTGCTGGGAGGACATGAGGGACAAAAAAGCTATAAGACCTACAGAAAACAGTTAAGATAGCATTACCAAAATTTACTTTAAATGGATTAAATGTTTCAACCAAAAGACAGATTTGGAGCATCTATTTGAGAAACAGAATGGGAAGAAAAAAAAGAACACCTTCCCTTTACTGCACATCCCATTGTACTTGCTTTCACTGAACATCTCACTGTGATCTGTCTCCTACCCTCACTAGGCTGTTAAAACTACTCCTCTAAAGATAATGAGCTATTCTCTATGGAGATATCTCACTCTCCTCTAATTTTCCTCCTAGTTTTCTGGTGATTGTGGTATTTCTTAGTGGAATCAATTCATTACTACCACTGATATTCATTTAGGCTGTTTTCATTCCTTGACTATTACAAACAGTGAGCGTCCTTTTTATATACATGCTGGTGTAAGGATAAGTTCCTATGAGAGGAAGATGCATGTGTAATTTTAATTTTTATAGATATTGCCAGATTGCCATTAAAAACATTACACAAGTCCTTTTTTGATTCCATCAGATAAATAGATAAGTTCAAATAGAAAGGCAAGCAGAATTTGTATTAGTAAGACATTTTCCAAATTGCTTTAAAGAGGCAGTTTCAGGAGCAACATTTCTTGCTGAAGTGCATAATTATTGTCTTTGCTAGTATCAACTACAAAAGGTTAAGACTTATCAGTGTGCATCTATGAATATTTTTCAGAAGCTATTTCTGTTATCCAACTTGTACCACTTCTTGGAGATAACTAACTTCTTAAAACTTATTATCAGTTAAACAATTGCCTTTGTTTATTTGAATCAAAGAATGCCTACCAATACTCATGTCCTGAGTTTTAGTGCACATGTATCTTTACTCTTAAAAAAAAAAAAACAACTCCCTTTTATCAACTTTTACCTCAGCCTCATCTTTCCAGACTAAAAATTTCCAGTATTAGTCTTATTCATTCTGCTTCTGCTTCTTAAATATTTTATGATTCTTTTTGAATCTGGTTCTATTCAGCATATCCCAAGTGTGGGTTATAGTCTGAAATATGTAAAGGAGAGGACATATTACTGGAAGCTGAGTACACTTAACTCCTAAAATCTGTTTTTCTTATAGTAAGAATGAATTTTCAGACTATATTTAATTACCAGTTTTCTTGATTAAAAAAACTAGAAAGAATGTAAATTTATTAGCCCTAATTTTGCAATTTTTTTATGTTCTATAAATAACATATTTGGGAAAATAATGATACCTCTGTTTATGCTACTTTCAACAATATGAGGTTTTTATTAAACCCTTCTCCCTCCACTAAAGGTAAAAATTTGCCTTTTAAAAAATTAGTTTCTGCGATGGGATGGGGAGGGATGTGTAGGAGGGGGGTTTCAGAAGGGGAACACATGTACACCCATGGTGGATTCATGTCAATGTATGGCAAAGCAAATGCAATACTGTAAAGTTAAAAAATTAAAAAAGAAAACATAAAAAATTAGTTTCTGGTTATAGATATTTATAACTGAGTTTTAAGGCAGCAAAAGGGAAAGTATCTTCAAATACAAAAAAAAGAAGAAAAAATTTTAACATGTTTAATGTACATAAGTAAATCAAATTCAGTGGGTACAGGTGGACTTGAGATGGGAGCTTGAGTACCATTTCCAAATGCTACTTAAAGAAGCTACCCAAACCAGGAGACTTTAAAGCATAGGAAGCAAAAAGTTTTGAATTCTGCCTTTTTTCATAGAAACTTAAGGTAAAAAAGGAGAATGCGTAGTTGACAAAATGAAGGAAGAAAACTTCAAACTATCAACTTAAATTAAATATAATGCTGTAAATGTGGATAGAGAAACCCTGTCGGATGCTTTTGGCTTGCGCCCTGATGAAGATTTTGACAGCACTGCACACAGAAATGATCTTGATGTGCTGCCATTTCACTCTTTGCTGAATGTAGCCAATTTAAACTGCTAGAATTTCTTGACATTCCTACTCTGGCATATCTGAGTCAGCATCTTGTTGCTGCAGCAGCTTAATTAAATTTGCCAGTTTGTGCCACAAGGACAGACATGTTCTCATATTCAGAGAGACAGCTGTGAAGCAGTATTGTTAAGAGTTGCGGACACAATACTGTTAGGTTTGGATAGCTCTCAAGACATTTTCTAGTGAGAAATCAATTTGCTGTAATACATTTCTCCCAAGATCAGCAGTTAATATTCATTTTGTTAACCTGAAATATGCTTATTTTTTAAGCAGTTATTGGAGAAACTTTCGTAGCTAAGTATGTCTTCACCTGTATTATTTTCAGAGCCAATCTAAGCATCCTTATTTTAATTTCCTATATTCTTTTTCTGTTCACTAACCTGCTCTCTTGATTAGTTTTCCATACAAAGTTTAGCTCTGAAAGAGTAGTTTTGAATATTTTGCTTATTTGGGGGACTCTTAAGTCTTTTTTTTTTTTTTAAGAATTTTGAAATTTTTACCATATTTACTCTAGTATTTTAAAGGTGATCTAAAACACATCAGTGGTAATTTTAGATGGGGTTTGACTCACCCTTCATCCAGACACAAATATTGGTAATTCTCAGACTTACGAGACTGAAACTCTCCTACTCTGCATGACAAATGTTAATAAGAAATAAGACACCTCTTTGCTATGAATTGAAATTCATAGATATTAGTAGCCACAGACATAATAGTTTAAAATAATGCTTTAACTATATAAATGTGAAAAGGAAAATCATTTTTATCATGTACTATAGTAGATGCTACTGCACTAGAAGATGTAATGAAGTAGTCAGATGCACCAGCTACCATGAATAAATTGGATTTAAGATAAACTATATCACAAAAAAAAAATCATAAAAATAAAAGTAAAATTTATTGCTGGATAAATAATAATAATACAGTAATAATAACAGACCATACTTATTTGTATATGAGAAGGGAAAGTTTGAAATGACCTCTGAATGTTGTGCAGGACACTACCGTGCATTATAAAAATCTAGAATTCCTGACCTCTAAATGCCTTCTATTCTTCTATTTTGGGACAACCCAGATACATGCACAGGCTTCCAGAATGCTCTGAGGGTTAATACTATTAGATTGAGAATCATTGCTCTGGATATTTCTTTCCCCTCCCCTTTCTTCCTCTTAATGCCTGATTTCCAGATCCTTAGGATTCTCCCCAGTCACCTATTCAATACGTTCAGTTTGGAAACCCGAGGTCTCCATAGTCACATTGTATTGATGTACATATTTATTTCTGTTTCTTCCCCATTCATTTGTCTGATCCACTTGATTATAAAATCCTTGAGAGTAGAGACTACCGTGCTCAGTGTTGGTTGTATGGTTGTATGTCTACTACCCACCATAGGGCTGGCACATGATAGTCACTCAAAATAAATACTAATGAATGGGGGAATGAAGAATGAATCAGCTGACATTCATCCTTTCATTAGTTTCCCTTCCTTTTGGTTACTGTTGTTTAGTTTGGAACCAAATCATAGGGTACAATTACTGTGGTGGAAATTAAAGTTGCAGAGGCTAAGAAAATGTAGTTTTGTGTGTGTACTTTAAGACTCTTAGGAAAAATGTAAATTATAACACTGAATAGCAGTAATAGAAACAGAATATGTACCAGGTAAGAAATTTGTGTTAATGTACCTTAACTGGGTTAATAAGGTGATTTTTTTTTTTAATTGGGGGTAGCATTTCATAAACAAATATGGTAACAGGTTCTCTAGCTACTCATTACTTTCTCCTCTAGTGCATTTCACTATAGATATGCCAAGATTTCTCTGTATTCATACAAGACATTTCGATCGACTCAGCCATGTGCATGAGTGATAGAGGATTATACAACTTTTTTCAAACAACTATTGCTTCCATAGAATATATCCACACAGGGTTCAGACTTTCTTTTTAACTCTTGAGATAATAAATGCAGAGGAAACCAGGAAATTTAGACTCGCAATGAATTTGTGAACTGCAAGTTTGTGACCTCATCCTATCCTGTTCCTAGTGGCTTTTGTTCACTACATTAACTATATATCTTATTGAAGAATTTAAGTATTAAAAAGCAACTTGCATTGTAATAAAATGTAAACCCAAAATACTTGCATATATAATTGGCAGGAGTGATTAACTCTTCTTCAATAAAAGGGAGAAACTTCCAAACTGAATAACTTGTTTTAGGATTATGCCTCTTCCTGTCTATCAGATAATTGAAGGTAGACTTGTGATATGATCCTATCCTGCAGAACACTTAATTTATACTAAATGGCTAAACATCAAAATGCAGGTGGCAGAGTTAGATAATAATCCAGAATTCGGTCTGTTAATCACTCTATATTCTCCCTGGTGATTGAGAATCATGAAGTTTCATGATAGTAATCTTCTTGTGAAAAGCGCATATTTGTAAACTGTATTTTTTTTTCCCAGACGTATAGGAGAAAATTTGAATGCCTCAGCAGGCTCTGTAGAAAATGAGCCGACAGTTAATACAGCAGCTCAAGCAAAGGAAAAAGTTAAAACCACAGTTGGCATGGTTCTTCTTCCAAAACCAAGAGTTCCTTATCCTCGTTTCTCTCGTTTCTCACAGAGAGAACAGAGAAATTATGTGGATTTATTGGTTAAATATGCAAAAGTCCGTGCAAATTCCAAAACTGTTGGAATAAATAAAAATGACTACTTGCAGTACTTGGTATGTATTCTGTTCTTCAGCTTTCATAAAAAAAATTTTTAAGTTAGGAAGTATTTTAAATTTGCTTTTCTTTTTAGGTACAATAAATATTATTAATAAAAATTAAAAATAAAATGAATTTAATTGACAGAATATTAATGCTTTAATTCTATTCTTTATTCTATTATAGTTAAGGCATTTTGCTCTAGTTCTGAGTATATTTCACCCTAGTTCACGTTAAGTACTAGTGGTAGAACTTTACCTTGAATCACTTTAAATTTTTTGTGTAATTATTACTTTAAGTAGTTTTCAAATTCTGAATCATATGTTGCTGTGTTGAACATCACTGTTGCAAACTCATTGTTCACATCTGTGATCATTTCCTTGAGATAAAGTCTTAGAAATATAATTACCAGATGAAAAACTGTACATGTTCTTAATTGAGGCTTTGAGCTGCAGTTACACATGAGCAAATCGTTCTGCAGTAAGTTTAAACCAATTTGTATGTACCACTATTGTACAAAGGTTTTTCCAGAATATCTTCACTAATACTGAACATATGGGAAAAAATGGCAGTCTCTTGTTTTTTATTATAGTGGTTACTAATGAAAATAAGCACTTTGCATGTGTTTATAAGCCATTTCTAATTCTTATTTTGTAACTTGCCTATTCATATGTGTGCTTATTTTTCCATTTGAGTGTTTGTCCCTTTTTATGTTAGTTCAGAACATTTTATTAAATTAATTTATTAATTTCTAATTGTAATGTTAGTCATCAGCTTTTCCCTTTTTGCACAGTTAACTGTTTTGTGATTTCTGCTTTGGATATGATAATTTAAGTTCAAATTATTAGTGCAGTGATTGAGAAGTGATTGTTTTTAACCAGGCATCTTATTCCAAGATATGTCCTTTTTTTCCCAAAATCAGGATATGAAAAAACATGTGAATGAAGAAGTTACAGAATTCCTAAAGTTTTTACAGAATTCTGCAAAGAAATGTGCCCAGGATTATAATATGCTTTCTGACGATGCTCGTCTCTTCACAGCGGTAAAGAAAAATCACATTTATTTAAGCTCTCAAGTGATAGGCAATAGCAGCATTTTAAAATGTGTGATGATTTTCCAAAAGTATATATTAATGTTGTCAAATTAGAGAACAAACTGTATACAGGTCTTTTATTCATCATGTATTTAAATGGTGAAAATACTAGAAATAATAATACCTCAAAATCAGATACTACAGTATATTCATATATTTTCTTTTAATGATCTACCTACTGTATTTGAGTTGTATTTTACTCATATGGATGATTTGATGTGATGAACTGATTTGCCTTGTGAGAGAATGGGGTTTAAGGAGTTATCTTAGTCCTTAAAAATCTGAATGCTCCTTTAGAACCAAGTGATAAATTGGTGCTCACTATCCTTATGGTAAACAGCCGCCAGATGATAAATTTCATCAGATAATTTTTTTTTTATTATTATACTTAAATTATTCATGGAGATTTATTAGCAAAGCATGTAAATCACTCTGCCTTGAAACCTCCCATCATTTAGTGGACATAGTAAAAATTTAGAGTTATAGTATTCATCTAGAAACTTCAACCCCAGTCTGAATTATTTTTAAGCCTTTAAAACTAGTCTCTATACAGATCAATGTGATACATTTAATTGTATTGAATGCTACACTTAAAAATGGTTAAGATGTAGATTTTAAGGGTGTTTTACCACTTTTATAAAATAAACATGTTTATTAACAAAGTACATTATTTGATAGCTAGCAATCAGCTTTAAGTCTTTTTATCCAGATTGACTTGGCAGCACATTGTCTTGTTACGTTTTACATCTCACCCCAAAGACTCACTGTTATTTATCTAATTTTTTATTGTTTTCAAATTTTAATTTTATACTATGAAATGTAATGTACCTATGGAAAAGTATTTAGAACAAATATATATAGCTTTCCAACAAATAATTATATAGTGAACACTTATGTGACTCTCTTCCAAGTCAAGAAATAAAACGTTACCATTAACCTAGAAGACCTCTGTGTATCCCTCCTAAATAATGTTTTCCCTTGTTGAAGAAATAATCACTGTGCCAAGTGACTGGTTTGATAATTTCCATGCCTTAAAAAAATTTTTTTTGGTAGTTCAGGCTTTCTTTTGTCTGTTTTTAAGTTTTATGTGAATTCTTTTTTTTTTTTTTTTTAATATTTATGTATTTATTATCTGGCTGCGTTGAGTCTTAGTTGTGGCACATGGGATCTCTGTTGTGTCACGTGGACTCTCTAGTTGTGTCACGTGGACTCTCTAGTTGTGTCACATAGGCTTCAGAGTGTGCTGACCTCTCTAGTTGTGGCGTGTAGGCTTGCTTTCTCCGTGGCCTGTGGGATCTTAGTTCTCTGACTAGGGATCAAACCCACATACCCTGCATTGCAAGGTGTTTTCTTAACCAGTGGACCACCTGGGGAGTCCCCTCTTTTGTACTATGTGAACAGAATTCTTCCTTTACTCGGTAGTATGTTCGTGAGTTTCATGTGTATGTATGTGTGTAGTTGTATTTCATTCATTTTCATTTCTGTACATTTATGAATGCACATAAATAGTTTATTCTGTTGATCAAAATTTGGGCTGTTTATACAAACAGAATAGACTTACGGACTTGGGGAGAGGGAAGAAGAGGGTGAGATGTATGGAAAGAGTAACATGGAAACTTATATTACCATATGTAAAATAGATAGCCAATGAGAATTTGCTGTACAGCTCAGGAAACTCAAAACAGGGGCTCAGTATCAACCTATAGGGATGGGATGGGAAGGGAGATAGGAGGGAGGCTCAAAAGGCAGGGGATATATGTATACCTATGGCTGATTCATGTTGAGGTTTGCCAGAAAACAACAAAATTCTGTAAAGCAATTATCCTTCAATTAAAAAATAAATAAATTTTTAAAAAATTGGGACTGTGTCTAGATTTGAGCTATTCAAGGCAGTGCCCCTGTGAAAATTGTCATACATGTCTCTTGGTGCACATGTGCACACATTTCTACTGGATATATGATTAGGAATGAAGTTATGGGTATAGAAGAGGCACATCTTCAACTTTAATAGATAATGTTAGACTGTTTTCCAAATTGATTATGCCACTTTACATTCTACCCATTAGGTTTTGAGAAGTTTTACTCCATGTTCTCAACAAATTGATACTTAGTCATGTTAGTTTTAATCAATCTAGAGGATAGGGTGCTACCTACAAAAGACTGTATACCTTTTCACATGTCTTTTGATCATTTCTTGTGAATTAATTATTCAGGTTTTTCCCTTTATTATCTTGGATTTTCCCTCTTTTTGTTACTGATCTGTGGGAGTTTTTTGAATATTCTAAATACAAGAGTTTTATGGGTTGTATAGTAGTCCCTCCTTAAACCCAGTTTTGCTTTCCTCAGTTTCAGTTATCCACGAGTGGAAAATTGCAGAAATAACTCATCACATATCATTTTGAGTAGCATGATGAAGCATCCTGCTTCAGCCTACCTGGATTGTGAATCATCCTTTTGTCTAGCATCTCCCACCCAGGAGACTCTTAGTAACCACCTTGGTTATCATATGACCGTTGAGGTGTCACAGTGCTTGTGTTCAAGTCACCCTTACTTTGCTTGATAATAGCCCAGTGGTGCCAGTGTAGTGACACTGGCCATTTGGGTATGTCATAAAGAAGCCACAGTGTTTCCTTTAAGTAAAGAGGTGAAAGTTCTCAACCTAGTAAGGAAAGAACAAAAATCATATGCTGCAGTTGCTAAGATTTACATCAAGAATGAATCTTCTATCCATGAAATTATAACAGAGGAAAAAGAAATTTGTGTTTTGTTGTCCTACCTCAAACTGCCAAAGTTATAGCTGCAGTGCTTAGCTAAGACTGAAGAGACCTTGATTTTGTAAGATATTTTGAGAGCAGAGGCCACATTCACATAACTTACTACAATATCACTATAATTATTCTGTTTTTATTTTATTTTTGTTTTTAGTCTCTTACTCTGCCTAATTTTTAAATTAAATTTATCATAGATATATATGGATAGGAAATGATATTTGGTTTTACCCATGATTTCAGACATCCACTGAGGGTCTTGGAGTCTATCCCCCCTGGATAAAGGGAACTACTGTATACATTGGAAGTTTTTTCCTTTACCTGTAAAAACAGTTTCTTTTAATCTACAAGTTACCCCTCCATATTTTTTTTTCCTTTAACTATCTTTTCAAGAACCTGGATCATTTGACCTGTAGACTTTCCTTCAGTCTAGATTTTGCTAATTACATATTCATAATAATCCTCAACATGTTCCTCTTTGCTCTGTATTTCTTACAAATTTTCAACTGGATCCAAAACTTGATCAGAATTATAGTCTTGCCAAAGAGATTTAACATATAGATGGTGTTATATTCTTTAATCAGATGACACATAATGTCTGATTGTTTTTTGAGATGTTAGGAGCTATTGATGTTTAATGCCTGGATTCATTGATTCACTTGGTCTACAAAATTGTAAGATTCATTATAATTGCATCATTTATTTTTATTCATAGTTGGAATAATTTTATAAAGATATTTTTCCTCATCTACTGTTTGGCTTCCCATTTCATGTAGCAGAAAAAAATGCTAGATTCTTAATCAGTTTTGAAAAAACTAATTGGCCCCTTCTTACTTTACAATGGTGATCATTGTTTTTTAAAAAATATTCTTGAATCATGAAGATAAATATATTTGATGGGTTTTAGTCCATTACAATGATCCTTTTTGAAACTCAGATAATACCAGCTTTGAACAGTGATGAGTTCTTCATACTGGCTTTGAGTCACTCTAGTTGTCTTTGAGGCTTATTTTGTACAATACCTAACCCAGCCCTGGAATCAAGAATTTCCTAGAGCCTTAGTTTCTAGAAGTATTTCAAGACTACAGTCTGGGCACTGGGGATGCTCACTGCACCTAGGTTGATCAGTGTTTCTGAGAACATTTCCATTTATGGAGCAAGAAAAAGTGTATTTTAAAGAAAAAAATGTACTTACCTGGTGATCCACTGGCTAAGACTCAATGTTCCCAATGCAGGGGGGCCTGGGTTCAATCCCTAATCAGGGAACTGTGTCCCACATGCCACAACTAAGACCTGGCACAGCCAAATAAATAAAAGTTTTTAAAACTTTTTATTTTGTATTGGTGTATATCCGATTAACATTGTTGTGATAGTCTCAGGTGAACAGTGAAGGGGCTCAGCCATACATGTACATGTATCCATTCTCCCCCAAATTCTTCTCTCATCAAGGCTGCCACCTATCATTGAGCAGAGTTCCATGTGCATGTCCTTATTGGTTATCCACTTTAAATATATCAGTGTGTACATGACCATACCAAACTACCTACAGACCCCTATCCCCCAGCAACCATAAGTTTGTTTTCTAAGTCTATGAGTTTCTTTCTGTTTTCTCAGGTCAATTCAGTCTCTCAGTCATGTCCGACTCTTTGCGACCCCATGAACCACAGCACACCAGGCCTCCCTGTCCATCACCAACTCCTGGAGTCCACCCAAACTCATGTCCATTGAGTCAGTGATGCCATCCAACCATCTCATCCTCTGTCTTCCCCTTCTGCCTTCACTCTTTCCCAGCATCAAGGTCTTTTCCAGTGAGTCAGCTGTTCACATCAGGTGGCCAAAGTATTGGAGTTTCAGCTTCAACATCAGTCGTTCCAATGAACACCCAGGACTGATCTCCTTTAGGATGGACTGGTTGGATCTCCTTGCAGTCCAAGGGACTCTCAAGAGTCTTCTCCAACACCACAGTTCAAAAGCATCAATTTTTCTGCTCTCAGCTTTCTTTATAATCCAACTCTCACATCCATACATGACTACTGGAAAAACCATAGCCTTGACTAGACAGACCTTTGTTGGCAAAGTAATGTCTCTGCTTTTTAATATGTTGTCTAGGTCGGTCATAACTTTCCTTCCAAGGAGCAAGCGTCTTTTAATTTCATGGCTGCAATCACCATCTGCAGTGATTTTGGAGCCCAGAAAAATAAAGTCAGCCACTATTTCCACTGTTTTCCCATCTATTTGCCATGAAGTGATGGGACCGGATACCATGATCTTAGTTTTCTGTATGTTGAGCTTTAAGCCAGCTTTTTCACTCTCCTTTTTCACTTTCATCAAGAGGCTCTTTAGTTCTTCTTCACTTTCTGCCATAAGGGTGGTGTCATCTGCATATCTGAGGTTATCAATATTTCTCCCGGCAGTCTTGATTCCAGCTTGTGCTTCCTCCAGCCCAGCGTTTCTCATGATGTACTCTGCATATAAGTTAAATAAGTAGGGTGACAATATACAGCCTTGACGTACTCCTTTTCCTATTTGGAACCAGTCTGTTGTTCCATGTCCAGTTCTAACTGTTGCTTCCTGACTTGCATACAGGTTTCGCAAGAGACAGGTCAGGTGATCTGGTATTCCCATCTCTTTCAGAATTTTCCACAGTTCATTGTGATCCACACAGTCAAAGGCTTTGGCATAGTCAGTAAAGCAGAAATAGGTGGTTTTCTGGAACTCTTGCTTTTTCGATGATCCAGCAGATGTTGGCAATTTGATCTCTGGTTCCTCTGCCTTTTCTAAAACCAGCTTGAACATCTGAAAGTTCACGGTTCACGTATTGCTGAAGCCTGGCTTGGAGAATTTTGAGCATTACTTTACTAGCATGTGAGATGAGTGCAATTGTGTGGTAGTTTGAGCATTCTTTGGCATTGCCTTTCTTTGGGATTGGAATGAAAACTGACCTTTTCCAGTCCTGTGGCCACTGCTGAGTTGTCCAAATTTGCTGGCGTATCGAGTGCAGCACTTTCACAGCATCATCTTTCAGGATTTGAAATAGCTCAACTGGAATTCCATCACCTCCTCTAGCTTTGTTCGTAGTGATGCTTCCTAAGGCCCACTTGACTTCACATTCCAGGATGTCTGGCTCTAGGTGAGTGATCACACCATCGTGATTATCTGGGTCGTGAAGATCTTTTTTGTGCAGTTCTTCTGTTTATTCTTGCCACCTCTTCTTAATATCTTCTACTTCTGTTAGGTCCCCACCATTTCTGTCCTTTATTGAGGCCATCTTTGCATGAAATGTTCCCTTGATATCTCTCATTTTCTTGGAGAGATCTCTAGTCTTTCCCATTCTATTGTTTTCCTCTATTTCTTTGCATTGATCACTGAGGAAGGCTTTCTTATCTCTCCTTGCTATTCTTTGGAACTCTGCATTCAAATGGGTATATCTTTCTTTTTCTCCTTTGCTTTTCGCTTCCCTTCTTTTCACAGCTATTTGTAAGCCCTCCTCAGACAGCCATTTTGCTTTTTTGCATTTCTTTTTCTTGGAGATGGTCTTGATTCCTGTCTCCTGTACAATGTCACGAACCTCCATCCATAGTTCATCAGGCACTCTGTCTATCAGATCTAGTCCCTTAAATCTATTTCTCACTTCCACTGTATAGTCAAAAGGGATTTCATTTAGGTCATACCTGAATGGTCTAGTGGTTTTCCTTACTTTCTTCAATTTAAGAAATTTTTGGTGTGGTAAAATATATAACATAAAATTTACCATTTCAACCATTTTTAAGGATTGTTCAGTAGCATTAAATACTTGAACACAGTTGTGAATAGATTTTCATCATTCATTTCCAAACTATTCCATCTTCTCAATCTGAAACTATATTCATTAAATAACTCATCATTTGCCCTCCACCCAATGCCTTACAACCACCATTCTACTTGTTATTTCTATGAATTTAACTTCACTATGTACCTTATATAAGTGGAGTCATTACAGTGCTTGTCCTTTTGTGATTGGTTTATTTTACTTAGCATAATGTCTTCAGAATTCAACCAGGTTGTAGCTTGTGTCAGAATTTCCTTACCTTTTTTAAAAATTTATTTTAATTATGGTAAAATACATATGACATTAAATTTACTGACTTAACCATTTTTTAAATGGGCAGTTCTGTAGTATTAACTACATTCATATTTTTGTATGGCCAATCTCTAGAACTCTTTTCATCCTGTAAAGCTGAGACTGTCCCTGTTTCTGAACTGTTTCTATTCACAACACTTGTGAAACCATTTATGTGGGATTTTTCCCTCATACCAACCGATTCTCCAACTCTTGAGACACTGAGCCTAGGGTTTCCATGACTCACCCCTACCTTGAGTTCAATAATTATGTAGAATGGCTTAGAGAACACAGGAAAGTATTTTACTTGCTATTTCCAGTTTAATATAAACTTCCATGCCCTTTCCAAGCACACTACCCTCCCAGACCTCCGTGTCTTCAACCCAGAAGCTCTCTGGATCCCATTGTTGAGATTGTTGAGGGGGCTTCTATGGAGATTACTTAGTGGCATGCTTGATCAAATCATTGGCTACTGTGACTAGCTGCCTATGGGCCTTTTGTCATCTCATTAGCATAAAGAAGACATTCTTATCACTTAGGAGATTCCAAGAGCTTTAGGAGCTATGTGTCAGGAATAAGGAACAAACACAAACTATTTCTTATTGTATCACACACCATTTACTTTCTGTCTTTAAATTTGTCTGCTGTAGATACCCCCATATAAGTGGAATCATATAGTATTTGTCTTTTTGTGATTGACTTACTTTGCTTACCATAATGTCTTCAAGATTCATCCAGCTGCAGTGTGTGGCAGAACTTCCTTTCTAAGGCTGAATATTCCATTGTATGTATATGGACATTTTGTTTGTCCGTTTATCCATTGATAGACACATGATTTGCTTCTGTTTGGCTGTTGTGAATAATGCTGCTGTGAATGTGGGTATACAGATGATCTATTAAGATCTCTGTTTCTCAAGCATTAAATGTAGCACTCTCACATTCAGCTCCCTACCTAATCTTAGAACTAGTTGAGGCATTTGTTCTCAAGGCACTTCATGTGTTTCTTACTGCTCACTGCTCCTGTTTTTCCTCATTCTAGATATTTGGAGTTTGTTTATTTAGTTATGGTCCTTGAAGATTCTTCTCGCTTTTACCAAGCCCAGCAATGCATGAAAATTGCTAGTTGTAACCTAGCCAGGATCTAGTGTTATTTGGATAGGAGTGCTGTTCAAGATACTACTTTAGCATATTGCCAGAAGTAGTGTCTGTTAAATGTTAAGCTTGAAACATGTGTGTAAATGTATTTTCTCTTTCTGGAGCATAGTCATTTTCACCTTTCTTTGTAATGATGTGTACATGCATGGTTTTTGGTGTTTTTAATTTTCAAGATACTTTGAGTGTTAAATAATATTTGTGGGTTGGTGATGGGGATCAGCCTGAATCTCTTAACCTCATTTGTTCACTCTTAGTTGTTTTTCCAACATAAGTAAATTACTAATTAAAATTTTTTAATTAAATATTGTAAATAAGATCTTTTTGTTACTTAATACCTACCAGCTGTGAAATACCTTTAATACTATATAATATATCTGAGTATAGGTATAAAACTGTCATAGATTTACATTGAATTTTTCTCTTGCCGTGATTACTGAGTAAACTTAACTTAAAGAGCACTGTGACATTCAACAGCATTTACCAGGAAAGATGTTCAGATAAATATCTAATCAGGATAGTCTGTATGTCACATAGTTCTTACATATTGCTTTCTTCTGCATGTTCAAATTTTTGTAATGACTATTTTAGGACAGAAATGTTAGGGGTGAAAGTCGACTAATATTATAAATGAGGAGCAAAGATATTATGCAGACCTGAGTTTGCAGTTAACTAGGTTTTTGTTGTTGTCGTTAATATTTATTTGGCTGCGCCTGTCTTAGTTGCAGCATGTAGGATCTAGTTCCCTGACCAGGGATCAAACCCAGACTCCCTGCTTTGGGAGCACAGACTCTCAGCCACTGGACCACTAGGGGAGTTCCTTGACTAGGGTTATTAAAAACAAGCAGAACTTCTCCATATTAACCTACATATGCCTTAATTGCAAGTAGTGTGTGTGTATTAATTGCTCAGTCATGTCCAACTCTTGCGACCCCATGGACTGTAGCCTGCAGGCTTCTCTGTCCCTGGAATTCTCCAGGTAGGAATACTGGAGTGAGTAGCCATTCCCTTCTCCAGGAGATCTTCCCAACCCAGGGGTCAAACCCAGGTCTCCTCCATTGTAGGCAGATTCTTTACTGTCTGAGCCACTGGTGAAGCCCAATTGCAAGTAATATCCTGAATTAAATGTCAAAGTCATTATTAAAAAGCATAGAATTGAGGAGGAAACTGTGAAAGATAGCAGGGAAAGAGGATTAAAGAAGAGGAGAAGGTATGAAACTATGTATGAAAAGGTAATGACACATTTTATAAATGTCTGATGGGAAAGGGGATATAAGATACAAAAGTATACTTATTGCTAAAAGCTTTTGTGATATAAACTATATTCTAAAAGGTAAAGTTCATTGAGAGGAGAAGAAAAAACACATCCATTTGGTCCTCCATATGTGCCAGTTCTGCATCAGTTGATATGGATGGCTGACGGTACTATATACCATTTTATATAAGCCATTTGAGCATCCTCAGATTTTGGTGTCCATGGGAGATTCCAGAGATACCGAGAGACACCTGTATCTTAGAAGATAATGTAGTGTGTATGGTTTTACATTATAACTCCCCTACCCCCTCCAAAATTGCTGTGCTTCTTTGAGTTATTTACGTGTCATCACAAGTGGCATATATTCTGTTTTAGTGAAACAGTGAATTTTCCTTCCTCATTACATTTCCTTGTAAGTCATTAATATTTTGAGAACATTTTGGAGAGAAGGAAATACAAATTAGTTATGACCTTTCTCATTTAGTTTTTAGATTGAATATTAGAATAACCTGTAAGATAACTACTTCATTAATTCATTGTGCTTGGGAATCCTTTTAGGGTATTAAACTTATTTCTGATCATTCACGTAGCTGATTTTATTGCCACAAAGTGTGTTAAAATTTTCACATATCTCTATTTCTTTGACAGTTTCTTAAATAGCATAGAAAATATGACTTCTCTAACTTTAAATTCTATGGCTTCCTTGATAGCTCAGTTGTTAAAGAATACACCTACAATGCAGGAGACCCTGGTTTGATTCCTGGGTTGGGAAGATCCACTGAAGAAGGGATAGGCTACCCACTCCAGTATTCTTGGGCTTCCCTTGTGGCTCAGCTGGTAAAGAATCTGCCTGCAATGTGGGAGACCTGGGTTCGATCTCTGGATTGGGAAAATCCCCTGGAGAAGGGAAAAGCTACCCACTCCAGTATTCTGGCCTGGAGAATTCTAATACAATTGCTACTTTTAGTATTATTAAGCATCATTTTTTAAAGAAATTAAGCTAAAAAGAATTGTTATGAAAAATAAGAGTTTGAATCAAATAAAGAATATACAGTATGCCTGAGTTATTAGAAGTCCAGTTAATGAATGAGGCTCATACTTGAAATAAATAATTTTATAGTCACATGTAACTAAATTATTTTTGTTTCATTGTTAGAGAAATACAATAAAAATGAATTTCTCTTAATTTTTAATTTTTAGCAAATTTTAAAAGCTTGTATTGAACAAGTGAAAAACTATCCAGAATTCTATACTCTCCATGAAGTCACCAGCTTAATGGGATTCTTCCCATTCAGAATAGAGATGGGATTCAAGTTAGAAAAAACTCTTCTCGCATTGGTAAGGTTTGCCATATGAAAATAAAAATAAACCTATTTTTGTCTGAAATATCATCTGTATTTCACATGGAAACATAATTTAAATATATTTCCATATTTATGCTTAAATTTTGAGCAGTAGCAAGATGTAATTTTTAAAATATGCAATACAAATGTGCCCCCTTTTATTGTATGTCTGCAAGTATTTGATGTTTTAAAAATTATTACTACCAACTTTATTTCTTGATTTTCTTAGTTTCCATCTTTTTTAATGTTCCTGAATATAAGCAAAAAGCCCCTTTAAAGGATTTTACTGACAATCATATTGGAAGTATGTGTGTGGAGAAGATATCTTCTCTTACACCCGGTTATGACTTGTACTGAATAAAAGGAGAGGTTAGAATTTAAAGTGACAGAGAAAATTCCATGTCATCCTTATCTTGGATCCTTTTTTTAAAAGACATATATGGTGATTGTTAAGTAAAAAACATGCAAGTCTTGTCTTAAGAAGGCTCTAAATTTGATAATTTGCATTTAGTAGAATGAAGAATTTTAAGTTTAATGAAAAGATACTTCAGGAAAAAATACATCAAGATTTCTGTATAAAACATTCATTTTTTTCTTATTTAGGGAAGTGTAAAATATGTGAAAACGGTATTTCCCTCAATGCCTGCAAAGTTGCAGCTGTCAAAAGATACCATACCAGCCTTTGAAACACCAGAACAAATAGCTGCAGCTATGCATTATGTAAGTAGTAAGGTGGTTTTGGATCTTCCTTAAAACTTGATGAGGTAATCTTCTTTACCTCATAAAGTACATGTGACCTGATTGTTCTAAAGTACCCTTTCTTAATTTCTCCCTTCTTCTCATTACTTAGTTAAAGAAGTTTCCAATAAGTATAATCAAGTAACAAGTTTTATGTTGTTTTTCAGGACATTAGTAAAGACCCAAATGCAGAGAAGCTTGTTGCAAGATACCACCCTCAGATAGCTTTAACTAGTCAATCATTATTTACCTTATTAAATAATCATGGACCAAGCTACAAGGAACAGTGGGAAATTCCAGTGTTTATTCAAGTAATACCTGTTGCAGGTGTGTGATTTGCCTTGTCAAGTAACGCTCTTAAAAGAGGAGTTCAAACAGTTCTCTTTCAGCTCTCTAAATACAGGTGGTCATTTGTCAAATACAAAAAGCTTCAGTTTTGATTTAAGGAGGATGTAAATTTGACAATTATATTCAGGAGAACTTTTTAAGATACACTGCTGCTCTAGAATTGACTCTTATAAGTGAGTTATTAGATCTACAGGACCTGTATGCATGCTAGGTTTGTGAGAAGTAGAGAAAAAAATTATAGTTTAGGGTGTCCAGAAACATATGAAATGGGAAAGGTTCTTCTGTCTTTCACTGAAACGAAAGAAATGTAATATTTTATTAGACTCAAATGGATTAGTTTCCAGGGCTTGTTTACTTACCTATTATTGGAATTCAGATTTAAAGTAAGTCAGATTTAAAGTACGATAGTCTCTCTCTTGATGGTAAAATTAGTATTTACACATGAATTCTGTATAAAATATTATTTCCCTTCTGTTTTTGTTCATATTTAATAGATTTTTGTGTCTTCTAGAATTAATATTCTTATATGTAATAGCACAATTCCAGTAAATGAAGGACTATGTCTAAAAATAAAACGACAAATTAGAGTTTAATATATTCTCTGGTAACCATTTTATGACTTTTTGAAAGTATAACTCAAGAACAACTGAGTAATAATGACAGTAAAAGTATAATATTAATAATAAACAGAAAATCCTCTAAAAACTTGTTAGAAAAAGAACATATTTTCTTGCCAGTAAGAATCTCTTGCCCTTAGATCTGTAAGAGTCTTCAAATTTCTTCATGTTCAAGGCACATGTATGGGACATGTGCTTCCACTTTCCTATCCTGTGTCTCTTCGTTTAGTAATTCTTCTGTTGTACATCCTATATTGTTTGTTTTTATATGACTACTACAAACTAATCACTCCCATTCTTTTTTTGTTTTAAGGTTCAAAACCAGTTAAAGTAATTTATATTAATTCACCACTTCCCCAAAAGAAAATGACAATGAGAGAGAGAAATCAAATCTTCCATGAAGTTCCCTTAAAATTCATGATGTCCAAAAATACATCTGTTCCAGTGTCTGCAGTATTTATGGACAAACCAGAAGAATATATATCTGAAATGGATGTATGTAACACTTTCTTTTTTTTTTCCTTAAGAGAATGTACTTGTTTATCCTTTTAAAGTGTAATGTTTTACTGCAGGTCTCTAAATCTGGTAATTAAAAATATAAACGTTAGATTAAAACTTAAAATTGAACCCCCGGTGGATCTAGACTTTAAACAGCTAATTTAACCTCCTTCATCCTCAGTTTTCTTCTATTATGGAAGAAGGATGATAATACCTACTTCATAAAATTACTGTCAGGATTAAATTTGATATTTATATGTAAAATGTTGAGCAGAGTCTTTAGCAGTATTTATATACTAAGAACTCAGTAATGGCGTCAGTGTGGTAATGGTTTTATTTAATTGGTTTCATTAGTATTCAATAGTTTTTAGGTATGAAAAGGATCAGATGAGTTTGATGCAGAAAGTATTTAGCTGAATTGTTAATCCTTATTAGTATATACTATTATCTATGTGACCTTAGGCGAACTATATAATCTATCTGTGTCTAGTTTGCTCATCTGAAGATGGGTATCATGGTAACCTAGGCTTCCCAGGTGACTCAGTGATAAAGAATCTGCCTGCTACTGCAGGAGACACAGATTTGATCCCTGAGCGGGAAAGATCCTCTTAGAGGAGGAAAATGGCATCCCACTCCAGTATTCTTGCCAGGATAATCCCATGAACAGAGGAGCCTGGCAGGGTACAGTCTATGGTGTCACAAAGAATCAGACACAATTGAGCATGTAGGCATGCATAATGATAACCTAACTCATAGAATTATTTGAGATTAAATGAGTTAATGCATCTAAAGCATTGAGAACAGTGCTTGGCATTTCATAAATACTAACCTTTATTATTTTGTGTATTGTAAAATATTTTCCCATGATTATTAGAGTAAGACTTTCTATTTTACAAAACTATTATTCATCTATCCCACAAATATTTATTGAGTAGATACTATTGCATGCACTAAGGATACAACAGTAAGTAAAAATGAAGTCTCTTTTTTCTCAGAATTTACATCAGTGTCAGGATACATAATTAAAACTGTATCAAAAACAAATATTAATAAATGCTATGCAGAAAAATGGAGCAGGTTAGGGAAAAGAGATGAGAATAGGATTCATGATCAGGAACACTTCTCCAAGGACAGGAAATATGAAAAAGGACTTGAATAAAATGAGAGAACAAACCAGATTAAAAAATAAAATAGGAAAATGTTGTTCTTATTTATACATAAGAACTCATAGTATTTTAAGAATATTGACCTTTTGTTTTTCACGTTGGCCTGTGTATTTTTGGTTTACTATTTGCCTTTCAATGCTTTTATGATGTATATGTCATAAAGCATTTCCAACTTAAGTTTTTATAGGTTGTTTTCTGTTTTGTTTTACATTTTTAAATCTACCTAAAACTTACATTGGTGTGAGAAGAATGTCAGCAAGTAACAAGTACTGTGAAAAAAATGAAGTAGGTTAAGAGGGATAAAAAGTGACCGAATAACTTCTTTCAGTAACGGCAGGCCAGATAATTTGGACCACCCATTACTGATGTCAACTGAAAAGCACTGTACATATTATATAAATTTGTTTCTTAGAATCATCAAAGACCTAACAAGACAAGGGGAACTTACAGGACTGAGATACTAAAGAAAACTGGAATCCAGGTTGATAAGCCTGTCACGTAGGGTAATTTTTGCCCTAATGATATTTGCCAGTTCTGAAGAGGCAACAGAAAATGTGCTTTTTGGCAGCATCACAGGGCTAGTCAGAATTCACTTTTCCACCATGAGCTTGGACCCTGCAGGGCTGTACGCCAGGAGTAAGGATGAACCAGAAATAAATCAGCTTTCTCATAGATTATATCCTGGGTTTTCAGGCCTTGAACTTGGATTCAGATGCTTTTGGATTGCTGATATCTCTAGATACCTAGCAAAGGCAAGTGAAAATAATTCTTAGAGGAACAGAATGACATTTTGAGCTTCATATTATTTCTACAAATAACTAGACACTGAAGGAGACTGGATACTCTGAGCAAGAACCATCACAAACAATGATTTGAAAAAGAACTAAGTTAAACATTTTTTAATGAAAAATATATCAAGTACAGTTAAGAATTCTGTAAAGGTGGTTATTAGCACATTAGATAAAACTGATAAGAGAATTAATAAACTGAAGTTGGGTCTGAAATAACTATTTGTAATGAAACACAAACAACGAAATGAAAATAATGGAGAATAGGGCATAAGGTATAGAGAATATAGTGAGAATGTCCAATATTTGTATACTTTTACCCAGAAGGAAGGTATAAAAGAGATAATGGGACAAAACCATACTTGGAGACAAAAACTACTCTTAAAAGCCACCAAAGAACCAAAAGGCACATTGCCTGTAAAGGACTGAGAGTTAGACTGGCAAGTAACTTCTAAATAACAACAATGGAAACCAGAAAACTTGTTGGGACAATATATTGTGGTGAGAGAAAATAGCCAGTGAAATATCCTTAAATAGTAAAAAATTAAAGATATTTCAGATATTTATAAAAACTGAGTTTGCTACTCACAGACCTCCTCTAATGGATGTTCTCTGTTGTGGCGATTAGTTGCTAAGTCATGTCCAACTCTTTGCAACCCTCTGGACTATAGCCTGCAAGGCTCCTCTGTCCATGTGATTTACCAAGCAGGAATATTAGAGTGGGTTGCCATTTCCTTCTCTGGGGGATCTTCCTAACCCCGGAATCGAACCCACGTCTGCTTCATTGGCAGGCAGATTCTTTACCACTGAGCCACCAGGGAAGCCTGGATATTCTTTAAGCACAAGGAAAATAATCCCAGATGGAAAGAGGGTAGTGAAAGATGTGAGAATAAAAAAAGTGAAGATAATGTGGATGGACTCTAATCCTCACTTTGTAGGTGAGTGCAGGGACACTCGGGACTTCAACATAGTTCTGAGATGACCTGGGCCCTAAGAACTCGAGAAACTAACCAACCAAAGTTCCTTCCAAGACAGAAGCCTTCACTCAGGAAAAGTCATTAGTGGTAAAGTCTGTATTGAGCAGAACAAGGACATTAAAGGTAAAGGAAAAATAAGTTTTCAGACAGTTGTGGTAGAGGGGAATAGAGGAAGCAGATATTAGAATGTACTAAAGATTTTATATGCACACATGAACGCAAACCAACCTGCATGCTATACATACATACATATCTAGTAGTAATAACGAAGCATGGGCTTAGAGCCGTGAGTCTATGAATGCTGTCCTGGGACAGCCCCACACAGGATTGCTCTCTAACAGGTAACAATCTGAGCAGATAAACCCATCTCAATTAAACATGAGAAACAAAAGAGAATTACTGATGGAAGCTCTTACAAAGTTACTAGAGGAAAAAAAGATAATTGCTATAACATTTCTACAGTCAAATGAAGAAAGATGTACCCATAGAACAGAGGAAAGCTAATGTGTTCATCCTTTGCCCTAGAATTCTCACTTCTAAAAATGTAGCTCAGACAGAGGTACACTAGAAAAAGAATGAAATATTTGTGCAGGATATTCCTTGCAGGTCTAAGGTATTCATTGGAAACAGTCCTCATGTCTCTTAATAGGGTATTTATTAAATAAACTGTACATCTTCAGTAGCTTACTATGCAGCTGCTACAGGCACATGTTGCTTTACTGCACTTCAAAGATGCTGTTTTGGGTTTTTACAAATGGAAGGTTTGTGGTAACCCTGCGTCAAGCAGGTCGTTCATCGCCATTTTCCAACAGCATTTTCTCACTTCATGTCACTGTGACACGTTTTGGTAATTCTTGAGTATTTCAAAATAATTATATTTGTTATGGTGATCTGTGATCAGTGATTTTTGATGTTACTATTACAACTTGCTGAAGGCTCAGATGATTGTTAGCACTTTTTTAGCAGTGAAGTATTTCTTAAGATGTGTATACTTTTAAAGACATAATGTCATTGCACACTGAATACACTGTAATGTAAATATCTTTATATGCGCTTGGAAACCAAAAATATTTGTGTGAGTCACTTTTTTTGTGATATTTGCTTTATTGTTGTGGTTTAGAACTGAAATATACAATATCTCCAAGGTATGCCTATAAAGAGAATCAGAAAGCTCTAGGTATGCAGCTATAATGTGATATCCAATATATATTAAGTGAAAATGGTCACTCAGATAATTTAGTGACTAACCATTTATATCATGTTCAGAAAGAATTGCCAAAAAATCTTAAATTTCATTTAATAATCATATTGTTGGTAATGATATTGCTGTTCTTATTTTGAACATATTAGATAGTATGATAAAACACATAAGTACTTATGTTTGCATTAGATAACAAGAATTGTAGCATAGGAGGTACAAATGCCAATCAAAGAAGTAAAAACCTTATAATAATACTGGAATTGTGTAAAAAAGATGCTTGAAGGTTTTCCCGTTGGCCAGAGATGTGTTAGCTTGACTTTCATGAAAAACAACTCTGCAGTAGATAGAAACATATGAAATATGTTAAAATTGATGAATTTAAAATAATATCTTTTTAAAAGAGTGTCAGTCATCTTCAGAGGATGCTAGTGTATCAAGTCATTCTGAAAACTTTTAAAATTTCAAATATCTGTCTTTTCCAGTACAAACTGTATTTCAGGGTAATGCTAAAATATTACTGTCAACATTTTGCAGTTTCTAAGTGAATGTGAAAGTGTTAGTCACTCGGTCAAGTTTGACTCTTTGCAACCCCATGGGCTGTAAGCCCACCAGCATTCCTCTGTCCGTTGAATTCTCAAGGGAGTAGGTAGCCATTCCCTTCTCCAGGGAATCTTCCTGACCCAGGGATTGAACCCAGGTCTCTTGTATTACAGGCATATTCTTTACTTTCTGAGCCACAGAGAAGACCTTGCAGCTCCTAATGAAATAGTAAATCTAGGCAGTGATCATCCTCAATGACTGCTAAAATCGTTAAAAGATCAGTAAGGAATTTTGATAGGATAGGTTGTTGACACTTGATGAAGCAACAGAACAATTGTAGTATCACAAGAAGAAAGATAACCAAACATCATTAGCCTCCTGTTTGAAGTGGGAGGTATACATTACCACATACAGCATATGAAGATTTTTTTTAAATGTGCCTGAATCTAATCAAGCTAGTAGATATTTAATAGGAAATGTAGGGGAAGCATGTGTTAAATGATATCATGGGGATGCAAAATCCAGAGTGTGGAAAATTCCACAGGATAACTGATCTAGTTTCTTCTACAAATATCTGGTGGATATGGGAATTGGCAGAGAGTAAAGGACAGGTTTTTGACAAAGAAAATTGAGAGCCATCAACCAAATATAGAGTCTGGATCTTGGTGGGATCCTCATTCCAATAAACAGTTGTAAAAAGAAATGTATCAGACTAGGAAATTTTAACACTGATTAGGTATTTCATGACATTAAGGAAGTGTTAATTTTATTGATATAATTAATATGTTTAACAGAAGAATTCTTTTATAAGCACATATTTACAGGTAAATACCATTTTTAATTTTACCCAAATTTGTTCTGTCAGGGGTGAGAGCATTGTTTTTCAGTTCATTAATTTTGGTTTTATATTTATGAAATTTTATTATTTTGAATATATTATTCTTTACCTATTTCTTGAAAAGGCTATGAATGATACTTCCAATTTTTAATATTCACTGTTCTCATTTTTGTTGCTTTTTAAATAATCAGTAATTATCTAATTATCACTCTAATTTCTTCTTTTATCCAACAGTTTGGGCAGTTTTAAATTTCCAATTGCTTGCATTTATTAATGTTTGTTGACTCTTCTTAGTTTCTTAATTTATTTAATAAATTTCTTAATTTATTTCCTTCTAAACAGACAGTCAGACCTTAGTAGATTCTGCTTTGTACTCTATTGATATTTTCTTTGTGTATTAATTTGTAGTCCGTCTTTGGAAATACCCCTTCGATCCTTGGGCGGGAAAAGGTATATCTTTGTAGTCTATGTGTATGTTTTCAGTCATTCATGTATCTTTGTTTCAGTTATTAAATATTCGTACTTTCTACATCTCTTTCTTTACTTACTTAGAAACAGTGTATCATTGACCAAGTACAATTTCTTTCAAATTTTCCTTTTATTTTTCAGTTTTGACAGTTTTAATGTTGTTATTTGGCATGTCACAAATCATTATCTATTCATCATGGATTTCATCTTTTTTCTTTTAGGGTTTTTTTTTTTTAATTCAGTCGAGCCATGTGGCTTCTGGAATATTAGTTCCCTGACCAGGGATTGAACCCATGCCCTTGGGCAGTGGTAGTACAGAGTCCTAACCACTGGACTGTCCAGGAATTTCCTGGACTTCATCTTTTTTTCAACATAGGATTCCTTTTTCTATCCAATGCTTTTTGCACTGACTTTTCTTTAACACTTACTACTGTTAGTTCTTCTTTCTTTATTTCTTGATGTCATGTCCCATTGTTTCTCCTTGAATCTTTTTGTGTAAGAATGCCTCACGTAAACAGTGTATAGCTTTGTTTTATTTTTTGACTAAATGTGGTATTGTTTAGTAAGAAACTACTATGATTGTCTATACCGAGAAATTTTCTATATGTAATTACAATTTTAATGCTTAGAAGAAACCTAAGATGATGACACTATTGTCATTATTTTACTGATGAGGAAATTGAGTTTCAGAGAGGTAATTTAACACAGATGGATCTTTCTTACTCACTGCCTGAGGCTGTCAGAATATTTTTCTCTCAAATCCTAAACTGTAAGACAATTTCATGGTGTTTATCTAAAATACTCTACCAGACTAAGGAGAGATTTTGCTACTTGACAAGACAGTTTATTCCTGAATAAATTAAAACTGTCTAGAGTTCTTCCATGACTTAAACAGTATGTAAAAATCTATAACCTTCAATGGCTTCATGTCCTAAGCTACAGTAAAACCATTTCCTATCGATTTTTCCTCATGCTGCTGAGAGCAGTTTTCCCTGAGTGGATGTGTGAAGAAAGGTACTGATGTTAGAAGCTGGTGACTCTTCCACAGTTGCAGTTTCCTTAGAGTCTCAAGAGGCTTTCCTCCTGGTCACCTAAGTCCCTGCAAGAGCATATAAAGTGGGTGTGAATGGAAATCCACTGCCTTCCTGTTTGGCCTCACATTTCTTCTTTGAGGTCCTACTTGTTTTTGATTAGTGGGAATACCTCTTGAGATGTAGTAGTTTACAAGTATTTCCCATTTCCTATGGTATAGCAACTTGGAAAATTTTTCTGTGTTTCATCAACATTTCATTGGGAAGATAAGGGTAAATAGTTTCTAATACTCTGTCAAAGCAAGAACCTTTCAAAGCCATTCGACTTTTCATTCTCCTTTTAAAGAGTATGAACTGTTTGTGATGGGTCACTGATAGGTGAGGGGTGGCCTAGAATTGTTGCTAATAGTTTGCCAATGTATTTTCTTAAGATATCTTATGAAGTTAACGAGTGCCGAAAAATTGAGACCCGAGGAAATTTGGATCTGGAGTTTGATGATGATGTCACAGAACTTGAAACTTTTGGAGCAACCACCACCAAACCATCAAAGTCACCAAGTCCAGCAAGTACCTCCACAGTACCCACCATGACAGATACACTCACAGCCCCCAGCTTAGCAGACACATCTGAGGCACCAACTGCACCAGACATTTCTGCTCATTCTAGAAGTTTATCTCAGATTCTGATGGAACAGTTGCAGAAGGAGAAACAGCTGGTGACTGGTATGATAGACAGTGGCCCTGAAGAGTGCAAAAATAAAGATGATCAGAGATTTATAGCATGTGGTGAAAAGGTATCAAATTCTGACAAGTCGTTGGTGCAAGATAGTGACTTGAAAATATCTGATCCCTTACAGTTAGAAAGTTCTATGGAAATTGAAACTTCTAATAAAAATGATATGGCCACTGAAATGGAGAATGTTGATGAAAGAGTAAATGTTCTAGAGAACATGGACAATAATTCAAAGGAAAAGACCGTTACATTAGAAGCAGCTAACACGGAAGATGTAGTTCTTGACAGTAGTGAATCAGATGAAGACTGTTTAATCATTGATATGGAGTGTCAAAATAATAGTAACGGAAAGACAGCTGAAGTGGGTTCTAATTTAAGTTCTAAACCAGGTAGCCTAAATTCTTCCTCAGGACAGACTTCTACAGGAAACCAGACCAATAGTACTTGTAGTCCTGAAGAGTCATGTGTTTTAAAAAAACCTATCAAACGAGTATATAAAAAATTTGATCCAGTTGGAGAAATTTTAAAAATGCAGGATGAACTCTTAAAACCAATTTCCAGAAAAGTACCTGAATTGCCCTTAATGAATTCAGAAAATTCTAAACAACCTCCTATTTCTGAGCAACCCTCTGCTCCGTCAGATGCCTCTAGCTGGCCGAAGTCTATCTGGCCTTCTGCCTTTCAGAAGCCAAAAGGACGTAAGTAAATATTTACAAAGAATTTTATATTAACTCTTTTGCCTGTTCTTGTCCTTAGGTTTTTTCCCCCTCATTCCCCTCCTTTCTCTGTAATAACGTTTATGATCTTTACATAGTCACTGATGGTTCATTTTTGTGTAAAAACCTTCCCTCCAAAAATGTACCCACAGTCGTATGGATTTTTGTAATGTATGTTTATTCAACATTTACAATGGCCAATAAGCTATAGATAATGTGGTTTGCCGAGATGATGAAGGGGAAGTGCGTCAGAAATCATGATAAATATGTATTAATCTAAATTTACTTATTCTTGGTGTTAGACTGCAGTTTTGTACTTTTTCATTTTGTAAAATAGATATAAGGCTGCACCTCAGGTCTGTTATGCAGATGAGGTCTGCACCTCACCTCTATTATAAATAACACTACTTTTTAAAACTTTTCTTCTTTTTACTTCGTACGTTGTCTCACTGATGTATTTGTCAGTGAGGGTAGTAAGGTAAAAGGAGAACTTTAAAGCTTTGATTTGAGCTCTTGCTGGAGTTGCAATTAAAGTAAACAGAAATGCTAATAGTGTAATGGTCAGAGGAAATAGAAAGCTGGTAGTTCAATTGTTTTATCCTGGATTATGATGGATAAAGGGCTAATGTAGTTTAAAATAAAAATGATGAATATAATTATTTTTAAAGGATTGCCGTATGAACTTCAGGACTATGTTGAAGATACATCAGAATATGTAGCTCCTCAGGAAGGAAATTTTGTTTATAAGCTGTTTAGCCTGCAAGACCTGTTGTTACTTGTGCGATGCAGCGTCCAGAGGATAGAGACCAGACCACGTTCTAAAAAACGGAAGAAAATCAGAAGAGTAAGTTGTTACTTGGGGAGTTAGGATATAGCATAAGTAGGTGGACAGCAAATATTAAACATGCTATTGTGATGAAGTTTGATTTTAAGTTATTGATCATTCTTATAGTAGTTTTTTCAGGTCGAGATTTTCTAGTAAAATACTGAAAACACTTTTAATAAAGTGTTTAGTTGAATGTAATAGTCATGAGTGCTGATAACATTCTTGTGTGGACTATATATAAACTTTGTGGAAAACGGCACCATTATAGACTTGACCTAGACTGGCACATATGTTCCAGCTTTTTCTGAATTTGTCTTTTCCTTCATTGGCCCTTCTTTCTTTCTTTGAGAATCTTTTTGAGTTATTTTAGAAGTTTGCATTTTGAAAGGTGGGCCTTCATGCACATTTGAGGATGTCTTCCCAGGCTTGATAGAAGACTAAATATCTTCTTTTCTTTTTCCCCTATTGTTTCTTTGGGGATTTGGTGTAAATATTTTCCTTAGTTAAAGTTTTTGCTACAGTCTGAGTAATTGGTTCTTTGGGCAGTTTGTTATATTTGATATTTTAAGTTCTCTTTCAGGTTAGTTCGATTTTTGTGTATGTAACCAATAAATTTAGGTAAATAAAGAGGAGCTTTTATCGTATAAATGATTATGTAAGAAATAATGAAGTCTCTCCTTTGTTTCTTAATAAGATTGTTTCTGTTGTGTCCATTTTATCATAGTTCACTTTTTCTTCCGTTCTTTTCCTTTGCTTTTTTCTTCCTTCCTTCCTTCTTACCTTCCCCCCTCCTTTCCTCCTTCTGCTTTCCTTTCTTCCTTCCTTTTTTCCCCTCCCTCCCCTCCTTTCTTTTTCTTTTTCTTTCTTTTTTTTAATGTCTTTGGCCATCCTATGAGGCACGTGGGATGTTAGTTCCCCAACCAGGGATTGAACCCACACCCTCTACATTGGAAGTCCCAGCTCCTTCCTTTTTTGATGTTCTCTGTTTCTTGCTATTTAACCTGCCACCCATTAAGAATCCTGAGTGTTCACTGTAGAATATCACTGTGCTTTGGGCTAAGGAACAGTGATGTTCCAGCATTGACTCTTGTGGATCAAGTCCCTGACTACTACTTTTATCATATTAAGGTGTAGCTGAATTTAAAAAAGAAGAAAAAGAGAAGAAAAGTTCTCATAATTGGTATTCATCACTGGGTCAGACGTGAAATTTTAGAAACCAGCTGGTTTTGAATTAAATGTATGGTGGAGAGTTTTTTAAAAGAGAACATTATGGAATGACAAAATGCTATAGATCTGATTTTAGTCTCCTTTTTGATAAATACAAGTATTCTCTGTATTAAAAGATTTTATTTGCTAATTTTTTCCTGTCTCATCTGTACTTAACTGTGATGAAGTTAATGGCCATAGCATGCACATCTTGAATACATATAGTGTCAGTGCTTTGGATTGTATTTTCAAGATTTTATTTCATTCATTCTTACCTGCTATCTGATTTATTTGGAGGCTGACATCATTTCTGTGAGCCCATACCACTCTGTATTGATTTACCAGCTTAGAACACTTAGAAATTATTGATGGGCAGGCTCTCTTAAGTAAGGATGGCCTAGGAATATTTTGGACTCTGATTTAATTGTTCAATGAGATTACCTGTTAAGGACATTATCATTCACTTGACCAAAGTGAAATTTGTAAAACCTGATAGGAGAGTATTCACTCTTCATCAAAATAGATCAAAACCACAAAGCCCCAAAGAATAGCTAAATGGGAACCTTCTGTTTCTGATTATGTCAAACCCAGAGTATAATTTTAAAATTTTCAGCAAATACTTATTTTATCTATCATTATATGTAATAGTTTAGTATATGTATTTTAAATTACTTAGGAGAATGTGTTCCCTTAGGAATCATCTCCTATTTATCTGTTTTTCTCAAATGTTTTGTTCCATAGAAACTCAATAAATAAATATTGAATAAGTGAGAAAAAGTTGAGGTGTGAGGAGAGAGAGGAGGGTGTTAGGGAAGGAAAATTGAGGCACTAGTTGAAATGTTGAAGTGGTAGTGTTTTAAACTCCAATTAGGTAAGAATGCATCCTCATTAACATTTCCTTCTTAAAAACCAACTGGTTTAGATCAAGTTTTAAAACACTCAGAAGTCTCTTCAACTTCTTCTATCCAAGAACCTCATTTCTTCTTTTGGTTTTTCCTTTGGTTCTTCAATTCTCTGTTACTGTAGTTGAGATTTTAGTTTCCGGTATCATTTATTTTTTCTCATCAAGATTCGGCTTAATCTTGTACAACAGAGGGGAACCTAGAACAGCAGCCACTCTCAGATGATGAAAAAGAGGCTAATTTGGAACACAAGATGAAGCTAGAACTTACTGAGTTCTACATGTAGTTATGAAATCCAGACCAAATACCTCTGAATGATTTAATATTATATTATTGTCTGTCTCAGTTAACCAAATTTCCTAAGAGTTATATTCTGAAGTGATTAAAAAATTTAGATCCAATTATCTTGAAGTTTATATTGGCATTGTCGGTCCAGAGAAAAGTATCCCGAAGGTGCTTGAATCTTAGGAAACAACAGAAATGTACCTATTGGGATACTAGCTATGTCACTACCCTAGTGACAGGATACTAGCCATGAAATATTTAGGAATGTATGTAAAAGTTTGGAAGGTTTTTGTGATAAATTGGAAGACAGAAAACCAAGAGAAGCTTTCACTTAGAAGTGAATAATTAAGGGATAAAGAAAACAGTAAGTTTAACTTATATAATTTGAAAACTTTGTACTTAAAATTTCACTTTAATTTTGGAGTACTGAGATAAAATATTCAGACTTTTCCTTCCCTTGGCTTCCTGGAGATGGCAGTAGAATACATAAATTAATACCAGATTCGAGACTTAGCTTTATAGATATGACAGTATTATCAAAGAAAATCCCCCAGAGTACTTTCTTCAGAAAGAGTAATGTTTTTTAATTTGAAAAGAAATCTTGAACTAATTCTATTACCTATTCACGTTCCAAAAGAGGATCTTCTCAATTATTCTTTTTCCAACTCTGCTGTAAACTGGTTATGTGTCCTTGAGCACGTATCTGAACCCTTGAGCCTTCATTTCTTTATCTCTGGTTTTTGTTTGCAACTATAAGCAACCATAAATGCAGATTACCAATTGCTGAAGAATTATTATACAATTAAGTGATTTTTAGCAAGACAGCCCACTCCAGTATTCTTGCCTGAAGAATCCCATGGACACAGGAGCCTGCAGGCTATAGCGCCGCAAAGAGTCAGCCACAACTGAAGCGACTTAGCACACAGCAATAATAATGTCCTTATCGTAATTTTTTTTTTTAATTAAGGAGACACTGTAGGGAGCTTACTACTCAAACTTTGGCCCCAGAAACAACAGCTTGTTAAACATGTATAGACTTGGTTTTCACCTCAGATTCCGCATTTATGTTAAAATAGTTATTCACATGCACATTGAAATTTAAGAAGCACTGCTGTTGAGTTTTACAATATTCAAAGGTAATAATGAACCAAAGTTATTGTTCACAGAAATTTTACTGGATTTAAATTATTCTTTACACCACCATTATGTTAGGCCCACTAAATTCGCCAATTTATGAAAATCAGTCAGTCTGAAGCATTTATGAAGTAGTTTCAAGTATAAAAGTGAAAGACAGCTTAGTATAATTTCAGAAGTTGTTCAGTCGCTAAGTTGTGTCCGATTCTTTGCGACCCCATGGAATGTAGCCCACCAGGCTCTTCTGTCCGTAGGATTTCCCAGGCAAGAATGTTGAAGTGGGTTGCCATTTCCTCCTCCAGGGATCTTCCTGACCCAGAAATCAAACCTGCATTGCCTGCATCTCCTGCATAGGCAGGCGGATTTTTACCACTGAGCCACCTGGGAAGCCCCAGGGAAGCCCAATTTCACAAGTACTAACTGGCTATATAACTTTAAGTTCCTTAAATCATGTGCTTTTCCCTCTGCAGCTAGAAATGAAGAGACTGCTATTAAGATTAGAATTTTCTTTGACAGAAATGAGTTAATATGAGCACAGTGAACATGACTAGCATTATATTATTTTACAGGCATGTATTTCCTTACATCTCCTCATTTAGACTCATCATAGGTATAGTCATTTTGCTTAATCTGTACAGTCCTGACCAATTAAACGCTAAATGGCTAATTTGCCAAGTACACAGTATCTGGAATAAAGTCTTTTGTGTTAATGAAGAGAGTAACATCCATGCGTATTAATGTAAGTATTAGTGCTCATATATTCGTAGAATGAAAACAAGCTGCTCAGAGTATTTAAACCTGAGACAATGTTTAAACTAATGGTTTAAAGGGGCAAAAAAATCATACTATTTTTTACCCTCTTGAGAATTATTAGTATGTATTATAGTCATGGCTTCCCAGCTTCCAGTTTTGAACCTTTGGGCAATTATGTAACCCAGGCTGTATTCCAAGGATTCTGTCAGTCATGTTCAGTGACAGAAATAAAATATGTTTATGTGTGGAGAGGTATGTTGATTTTGGCTGGGGGTGAGGGTGGCTCTTGGTTCACGATCTCTTTTTTATCCACCACTGCCCATGTCTACTAAGGGTTCTATCTTTCTGCCTGCATCCAACTGTATTTGAAAGGATGAAATAAGATTACCTGAAAGCATTTTGAAAGTGACAAGGTTATACAGGCAAATGTATTTACTGTTCATAGTAAATTAATAAAGCTTTATAAGAGTATAACCTTGAATTGCAGCAATTTCCAGTTTATGTACTACCAAAAGTGGAGTATCAAGCTTGTTATGGAGTTGAAGCTCTGACTGAAAGTGAACTCTGTCGCTTATGGACTGAAAGTTTATTGCATTCCAACTCCTCATTTTATGTTGGTAAGTTAAACAAGAGTCTTTGTTCTCCTTTTTAATTCCTTTGTAAATATACACAGTTCAATTCATCTGAAAATTCTGTACTTTTAATTTTCAGTTTTCTGATTGTGTTAGTATTTCTTTCTATTAAAACATTTCTACTGCAGAGTTAAATAGCAGAGTGTGAGGAGTGATTATCATATGTTTCGGTTTCTCTCTTATTCCCTTATTAGTTGCACATGAATGTCAATGTAATCATTTTATTTTTAAAATATGTTGGAGTGTAATGAAAAAATATAGATGTGTTTTCTAACAAGCTTCTTTTAAAAGTACTATATAATTGGTTTTAAAATATTTTTTGAAATTTTCTTAAATTTATGACATTTTAAAAATCTCACTTATTATCTTGATAAAATAGTTTATTTACTTTGTTTTATGTTAGGGGAATAGTTAGGCAGTATCTTAATTTGTGTTGGCTGGGTTCATGTACAGTTAACATACTTCAGACAAAGGATTACTTGATAATCATTGATATTGTTCCATTCCATTGGAATGCTTACTCCTATACTTCTCAATTCATCTCTTATATTTCACTCTGTGCCAGCCATCTCAAGCTGCCCTTCCTTCATGTGATTTCCTTCCTTTGATATCTCAATGCATTGCTTTTTTTTAACCACTTTTACGGTTTGTTGCTTTCTACTTAATTGTTGTTTTTTTAAAGCCTGTCCTATCTTCCCATTGGGCTTCTCTTGTGGCTCAGCTGGCAAAGAATCCACCTGCAATGCGGGAGACCTGGGTTGGATCCCTGGGTTGGGACAATCCCTTGGAGAAGGGAAAGGCTACCCACTCCAGTATTCTGGCCTGGAGAATTCCATAGACTGTATAGCCCACGGGGTTGCAGAGAGTCGGACACGACTGAGCGACTTTCACTTCACTATCTTCCCAGTAGACAATAACTGGTTTAAAGTCAGAGTCTGATGAAACTTTATATTCTTGTAGTGCTCAGCATAATTTCTGGTATGTAATTAAGTGTTATAAGTGTGCTTTTCTTGGTTGATCCAAAAATAGGTCACTCACTTGAAAACCTTTTCTGTATTTTGGTTAATCAATATTTTGTCTTCATATTTTATGAGAGTGTTAATTAGATCACTGATTCACTCACTCTGCTTAACCCCAAAAGGAAGTAGGTAAAGATTGGTGGTGCTGTAGCCTCTTCCTGCCTCTTCATACACACTGCCAGAAGTTTGGTGTAGTAGTTTTCAGTCAACAACCACAATTTCAGTGTTCCTCCAAAGACCTGTTGCCATGAAACCCACCAACAGTCTTCATGTAAACTACCTGAAAGCAGTTGTCAGCCACATCTGTGTTAGGAGGGGACCAAACAAAAACTTACTATTGAAATCCTTTTTAAAGTACTAACAGAGAATAGACATTCTTGACTTAAACATTTAAGGTTGTGTTTTTTTTTAAAGTAAAGTTTAACAAATAAAACTACCATCATTTATATCTATATGATTTACTTCATCAAAAGGTCAATAGTCACCCCTTAATTGCAGTTTCACTCTGTGGTTTCAGTTATCTTCAACTAGTCAAACATGGTTTGAAATAGTAAATGAAAGATTCCAGAAATAAGCAAGTCATAAGTTTTAAAAAGCACACCATTTTGTATAGTGCCTGGGATGTGAATCACCCCTTTTCTAGTCTCTCCAGCCCATTAGTCACTTTGTAGTATCTCAGTTATCAGTGCTTATCTTCAAGTAACCCTTTTTTTACTTAACAGCCCCAAAGTGCAAGAGTATGTGTTGCTGGTGATTTAGATATGCCTAGGAGAAAAGTTATGAAGGATAAAGAACTCTTGTTTGTTTTGCTGTCAAACTGCAAAACAAACCTCAAACCGCAAAGGTTATTGTCACAGAGCAGATAAGCATTAGTTAAAATGAAAAAGGCATTCAATTTGTAAGATATTTTGAGAGAGAGGGAGGGAGAGACATACCACATTCAGAAATCTTTTATTAGAGTATAGTGTTAAAATTGTTCTATCTTATAATTAGTTATTGTTAAACTCTTACTGTGCCTAATTTATACATTTAACTTTATTATAGGTATGTATGTGTAGGAAAAAACTATATGTAAAGTTTGGCACTATCAGTTTCAGGCATCTACTGGGGGGCTCTTGGATTATGTCACCTGTGGATAAGGGGGGACTACTGTACTCTGTAAAGTCATAAGTAATCATTGCCTTACCTGCTGTTTATCATCAGTGAATCCTATCTACTGATAAGCCATTCATTTTGATGTAATGAGGTGTTGTGTTTAGTGTCTTTGACACCTGTTTGGTGAGAAACTTATGCTGTATTCTTATATGGTGTGTTTGCTTTGTTTGGGTTGTTTTTCATGTGGGGGTGAATATTTCAAAATACTATTTTAAAAACATCTGTGAGTTTTGAGATTTTTTACAATTTTATTTTATTACTCTTTTAATTTAAGGGAAATGTTGCAACAGGAAGGGAGTTTAGGAGAATGGACTTGTAAATAAGTTTTTGCTACAGTTACTTTCAGGAAATAAGATAAAAACAGAAAGTAATAGTCAGTTTGTCCTCATGGTGTCTGGAATGACTGAATATAATTAAAATAAGTTGTATATCAGGTATGACTCTAAAGTAGCATGTGTGACTCATTCAGTTCAGTTCAGTTGCTCAGTCGTGTCCAACTCTTTGCAACCACATGAATTGCAGCACGCCAGGCCTCTCTGTCCATCACCAACTCTCGGAGTCTACCTAAACCCATGTCCATCGAGTCAGTGATGCCATCCAACCATCTCATCCTCTGTCGTCCCCTTCTCCTCCTGCCCCCAATCCTTCCCAGCATTAGGGTCTTTTCCAATGAGTCAACTCTTCGCATGAGGTGGCCAAAGTATTGGAGTTTCAGCTTCAACATCAGTCCTTCCAATGAACACCCAGGATTGATCTCTTTTAGGATGGGTTGATTGGATCTCCTTGCAGTCCAAGGGACTCTCAAGAGTCTTCTCCAACACCACAGTTCAAAAGCATCAACTCTTCAGCACTCAGCTTTCTTCACCGTCCAACTCTCACATCCATACATGACCACTGGAAAAACCATAGCCTTGACTAGACGGATTTTTGTTGGCAAAGTAATGTCTCTGCTTTTAAATATGCTATCTAGGTTGGCCATAACCTTCCTTCCAAGGAGTAAGCGTCTTTTAATTTCATGGCTGCAATCACCATCAGCAGTGATTTTGGAGCCCAAAAAAATAAAGTCTGACACTGTTTCCACTGTTTCCCCATCTATTTGCCATGAAGTGATGGGACCAGATGCCATGATCTTAGTTTTCTGAATGTTGAGCTTTAAGCCAACTTTTTCACTCTCCTCTTTCACTTTCATCAAGAGGCTCTTTAGTTCTTCTTCACTTTCTGCCATAAGGGTGTTGTCATCTGCATATCTGAGGTTATTGATATTTCTCCCAGCAATCTTGATTCCAGCTTGTGTTTCTTCCAGCCCAGCGTTTCTCATGATGTACTCTGCATGTAAGTTAAATAAGCAGGGTGACAATATACAGTCTTGATGTACTCCTTTTCCTATTTGGAACCAGTCTGTTGTTCCATATCCAGTCCTAACTGTTGCTTCCTGACCTGCATACAGGTTTCAGTCTCTTTATTTTGTAGTTCTACCTTACATTGTGTAGACTTGGTGGTTTTAGTTTTAAAGGAGAGTGCCTATCTACAGATGGTCAAGAGGTAAAAGATATATAAAAAATATTATTTAATACATCTCTCTTCAAAAGTATTTGTTATTTCCCTTTGACATCTAAATAAAGGCTAATTGAAAATTATTTTTACCTGTTGGGAGCCTTTCTGGAACTACTGCCGGATGACAAAGTCACGGCACCAATCAAGAAGAAACTGCAAAGCGGTTTCTCTCCAGGATCGGAACCTTCCCTCCTTCCTGTTTCTATGCTTCTGTTGTGGCTAACTCTGTTTTGTTCTTTGATGGCTGGAGTTGTAAGGGCTTCCACGATGAGGTCATGAGAGTCCAATAAAAACAAAAATGATCCCTTGCCCCAGAGAAACATTCCAAAAATGATTAAACCTACTGAGGCCCCTGGCTGGTGGGTCCCTAACATTCAGCCAGGGAATAAGGCCATGATCATTTGGAAAACAAGCCCTAAGCCTATTGTGATCTGGCCTCATGAGGAGATTGTTATTGATGACTGGAAAACTTGGGTCATGTATCAGGGAAAATTACAGAAACTAAGCCAATTGCCTTTTCCCCTCAGAATCTAAGCATAAACAGAGAAGAACTATATGAATTGTATTGTAAATGATTTCTAGGTAAACTGCAAAAGACTTGTCCCTGCCAGAAATAGTCTTGTATTATGTGGGTAGATGGTAAACAAGCCACCGCTGACAATGGCTGTACTATGAGAAAGTTTTACCCTTAGCCACTGCTATAGTATTTATTCACTGAGGCAAGACGCTGTACTCGCTGTAGTAGCAGGCTGTACAGAAAAAGTAGATGGAATGTTACAATTCATAGACTATGTTCTAGTAAAATAAAAATAGGTTTCGGGGTAAACATGTAATCAAAATGTGACAATAGACTAGGAAAAAAACTTGTAACACATCTTAGAGTTAGGGGATGTTGATCTGAATGGAAAAATATTGTAAGAATCATTACGTAGAAGAACATGTGCTATATAAATAGAGACTAAAGCAATAAAGATTATGGTCCTTGGGCCATCAAAAGCTTTCTGTCTCCTTTCTTTTCCTTTCGCCGACGCCGTTCATCCCTTGGGGACCCCTGGACCAGCTGGAGCGGGACTCCGGCATTTACCTGTATGATGCTTTGCTAGATATGAGTTACAGTATACACTTCATGGCAAATAGATGGGGAAAAAATGAAAACAGTGACAGATTTCATTTTCTTGGGCTCCAAAATCACTGCAGATGGCGACTGCAGCCACAAAATTGAAAGATGATTGCTCCTTGGAAGAAAAGCTATGACAAACCTAGACAGCATATTTAAAAGCAGAGACATCACTTTGTCAACAAAGGTCTTTATAGTCAAAGATACAGTTTTTCTAATAGTCATGTACATATGTGAGAGTTGGATCATAAAGAAGGCTGAGTGCTGAAGAATTGATGCTTTGAACTGTGATGTTAGAAGACTCGAGAGTCCTTTGGACTGCAAGGAGATCAAGCCAGTCAATCCTAAAGGAAATCAACTCTGAATATTCATTGGAAGGACTGATACTGAAGCTGCAATACTTTGGCCACCTGATGCAAAGAGCCGACTCATTGGAAAAGACCCTGATGCTGGGAAAGATGGAGGACAAGAGGAGAGGGTGACAGAGGATGATATGGTTGGATGGCATCACTGATTCAGTGGACATGAGTTTGAGGAAACTCTGGTAGATAGTGAAGGACAAGGAACCCTGGCATGCTGCAGTTCATGGGGTCACAAAGAGTTGGACTCGGCTTAGCAACTGAACAATAACCCTTGAAATTAGTAATGTGTTTCTTTTCAAGTATTCTGTTTTTGATTCTGTGTGTCAGTCTTCTTCCCTGTACTATTCTTGTCCTTTTAGTTTCTGCTCCTCTTAGTCTTCCAGTATAACAGCTCTTAGGATATTGCTGTGTATTTTGTTTTGTTCTCTTTGCTTCCTTATGTGTCTACCACTCTCAAACCAAACTATAATACACTTGAAATACTCCAAAATTTTCCTTAGAAACTGTATATGTGTGTTTTATATATAAAGTAATACAGCAGTATTTCTAACTGTCATTAATGAAGTATGTAGTGTAGGTCAAGGACTGTATATCCATTATTACCAATCCTCACTATTCTGTAAAATAAGTGTTGTCTATCTTTGTTTTACAGATGAGGAAACTGAGGCTTATAGAGTTTATTGCTCAAGATTACAGTTTGTGGGAAATCCAGGATTTATATCCATGTGTTTTCCGATTCCACAGCCTGTGCTTTTCCATTATAATGGAATGTAGAAATCATGCTGAATGTGTGAGTCAGAAGATACGTGTATGAGTACTTCATACTTTACAGTTTTCTTTTTACTTCGGGTAAAATCATTTAAGCTTGTGAGTCCTCATCTTTTTCATCTGTAGGTAATGGACATAATAATATTTTGTTCAGGGAATTCTCTGGCAGTCCAGTGGTTACAGCTCAGTGCTTTCACTGCCATGGCCTGTGTCCAGTCCCTGATTGAGGAAAACATACCACAAGCCACACGGTGCAGTCAAAATAGTAATAATAATAATAATATTTTGTTGAATTACTCAGGGACTCTATACACAAATCCTTTTTCTTACAGTGATTATGTAATTTTTGTCGTTGTTCAATCGCTCAGTTGTGTCTGATTCTTTGCAACCCCATGGACTGCAGCATGCCAGACTTCCCTGTCCTTCACTATATTATATTATGTAATGCCCTGAAAGTACACTTCTTAATGAAGATAAATACCACAAGACAATGAAGTTATACTTCGTATATTTTTGAACTGAGAAAAAAATAGCTATTAACCTAAAATTTAGATAAAAATATGAGAGTGAAAAAGGATTTCTTAGCCAAAGATTAAAAGCAGGCTAAAACAACAACAAAAAAACCTGAGAACTTCTCTATATTTATGCATAATTTTCAAAAAGATCTACATAGTACTACTTCTGTCCTAAAATATTGTCAGTTGTAACATATACCTTTGTTTTGATGATATTTTTCTTTCCTATATGTTATTTTTTAAGTATAACATACATTCAGAAGAGTGAAACCCACTCCACTGTTCTTGCCTGGAAAATCCCAGGGACGGAGGAGCCTGGTGGGCTTCTGTCTATGGGGTCGCACAGAGTCGGCCACGACTGAAGCGACTTAGCAGCAGCAGCAGCAGTGCACAGCTTGTGGGATCCTAGCTTCCTGACAAGGGATCAAATCTGTGGCTGCTGCAGCCCTGCCCATTGGACCACCAGGAAATTCTCCAGTTTTCTATTTTAATAAATGTTTATAAATCAAAAAAAAAAAAAAGAAAGAAAAAGACCTCTCAGGTGGTAAAGAATGCACCTGCCAATGCAGGAGAAAAGTGAAAAATGTACAGCTCAAGGAATTACATAACAAAGTCTGCACCTCTATAACTCATACCCGGATCAAGAAGCTGAAAACTGCCAGAGACCCATCTTGTGCCACTTCCCAATATACCCTTCTTCCTCTTCTCCAATAGTAACCAGTGTCCCGCCTTCTGACGTAATCATTTGGTTTTCGCCAGCTCTGTACAGATGGAATTATAAAGTTTTTCCATTTATGCCTTCTTTTGCTTAATAGTTTTTGAAGTTTATGTTGTATATAACAGTATTTTTCTTTTCGACATTTTCCTTTTTAAGAATATACCACCATTTATTTATGCATTTAACTTTGAGACCCTGTTTCAGTTGTTTCTATGTTAATGCAGCTATGAACATGTGTCTGTTAGAGCAATGTGTATGTATTGCTATTGGGCACATACCTGAGAGTGGAATTACTGGGTCGTAGCTTAAGCTACATTATCTTCAGTTACATAATTCCAGAAAGCTTTCCAAAATGATTATACTAATATACACTTATATTAGCAGTATGTGAGGGTTATATCTTCTCCACATCCTTGCCCACACTTGGCATTATCAGTTTAATTTTAGTCACGCTGGTGGGTATGTATTATTAACATCTCATTATTGTTTTAATTTGCTTTTCCTTGGTTATTTATGAAGTTGGACACTTTTTCATGTGATTAATAATCATTTGGATGTTCACATTTGTGAATTTCCTATTCAAATCTCTTTCACTGTTGTCAGGTTTTTGTTTATTTGCTTGTTAGTTCTTTGTTGGTTTCAAATGTTACAGGTAATTTTCTTCTGCTTTTGCCTTTTCAGTCTCTTAATGGTATCATTTAGATTTAATAAAGACAAATATTTAGCCATTTTCTTTATGATTAGTGTTGTGTTTTTTTGCCTGGTTTAACAAGTCTTCCTTACAGCAGCATCATGAATATATCTTCTGGAAACCTTTCTAAAATTATTTTTGAATTTCCAGATACATAGTTTATGTGGTATTTATTTTTGCATGGAATATTAAGTGGGTGTTTTTTTTCCAGTTTTCAGCACTGTTTATTGAAAAAGACTATCTGTTCTCTGCTCTCCCATTTTACTTGGGTTATATACATGAATCTAAGCTGGACTCCCTATTTCTTTATCCTGTTTTAATTACTCTAGTTAGAGTAATTACTCTAGCTAGACAATTAGCACTGTCTTAATTACTTTACCTTTATAAAATCTTTTACTGTTCGGTGAAGCAAATCTTTTTTTTTTTTTAATTTTTTATTATTATTTTTAAATTAGTTTATTTATTTTTTAAAAAATATGGAACGCTTCACGAATTTGCGTGTCATCCTTGCGCAGGGGCCATGCTAATCTTCTCTGTATCGTTCCAATTTTAGTATATGTGCTGCCGAAGCGAGCACAAATCTTGTCAACTTTTTTTTTTAATTCATTTTTATTGGAGTATATTTGATTTGCAATGTTGTGTTAGTTTCAGGTGTGTAGCATAGTGAATCAGTTATACAGACACATATATCCACTCTTTTTTAGGTTCTTTTCTCATATAGGTCATTACCGAGTATGGAGTAGAGTTCCATGTCAACTTGTTTTTCTTCAAAAATTTCTTGGCTGTTCTTGGCTCTTTGCATTTACAGATTTTAGAATCAGCTTGTCAGTTTCAGCCAACAGCAACAGGAAGATTGGGCTTTTTGTTAGGAAGTGCATTGACTCAGTCAATGTGGAACAGATTAACAGCTTTATAATAACAAATCCTTCAATCTGTAAACTTTAGTTAGATATTCTTCTATTTATATCTTTAATTTCTATTAATATCTTTATGATTTTCTTGGTACAGTTCTTGCACATCTTTTGTTGAATATTTTTTGTTGGTGGCTGATAATTTTATGTTATTATAAATGATATTTCTGAAATTTTATTTTCTTATAGGCTGTTACTGATAATATAGGATTTATTTGCATATTAATTTTGTATGTTGACCTTGTATCTTAGTAACTTGGCTAAGCTTATTCTAATAATTTATATTTTCAAGTTAAGCAATTATGTTCTCAGGAAATAATGACTGTCTTCTTCTTTACAATCATTATACCTTTTTTTTTTCCTTGTTACCTTTGCCTAGAATTCAAATAGAAGGTAAATAATGGGCGTCCTTGCCTGTGTCAAATCTTAAAGGAGGAGATGTTCAACATTTCACCATTTTATGTACTGTTTTGTATGGGTGTTTGTGTATGCCTTTTGTTTGAAGAAAGAAGTTTCTTTCTATGCCTAGTTAAGAATTTTAATAATGAATGGGTAAAAAAAAAAATTTATCAGATATTTTCTCTGTATTTATTGAGATTATATGATGGTATAACTTTTTTATTCTACTAATGTGATGAATCATATTCATCAATTTTAAAATGTTTATCCAAACTTGTGTTCCTGCCACGATTCCAGCTTGCTCATGGTATATTACTCTTTTTAAATATTGGTGAAAGTGTTAGTCACTCAGTCACGTCCAACTCTTTGTAACCTCATGCCTCTGTCCAAAAATTGGTAGATTCAATTTATTATTTATCTTCCCATCTGTGTTTATAAGTGAGATTGACCTGTTAGTTTCCTTGTGAGGTATTGGTATTAAGTTTATGTCTTAAAATGATTTGGGATCTCTTTCCTCTTTTTCTGTTATCTGGTAGAATTTCTATAAAAATCAGTGTTATTTCTTACTTAAATGTTTGGTAAAATTAATGTGTGAAGCTTACGGGCCTAGAGTTTTCTTTTTGAGGAGTTTCTAATTATCAGTTCAATGTTTGCTCTGTTTTTAAATTGAAGTATAGTTGATTTAGTGTTGCGTTAATATCTGTTGTAGAGCAAGATGGTTCAGTTATACTACATATATATGTGTGTGTGTGTATATATATATACACGTTCTTTTTATAGTATTTTCCATTATAATTTAATCATGGGATATTAAATATAATTCATTGTGCTATACAGTAAGACCTTGTTGTTTAATCCATCCTTTGTATAGTAATTTACATCTGCTAACCCCAAATTCCCAACCCACCCCTCCCCCACTCCATGTTTCCTGGCTTTGTTTCTGTTGAAAAGTCAGTTGTTTATCCATTTATGCTGCTTTGCAAGTAATATGTTTCTTTTCTTTGTCAGACTTTAAATTTTATCTCTCTTCCTTTCAACAGTTGTCCTACATTGTACCTATGTTAGTTTTTTGTTGTTGTTGTAAGTATTCCTTTTTACATGTTGTTCATTTTATAACATATGTGATGTGATGACCTTTACCATTTTGGGAGAATTCTCAGTCATTATCTCACCAAACATCACTTCCTCCTCATTTGCTTTCTCTTCTGGGATCTAGGTTGTATTATGTTACATCTTACTGTGTTCTGAACATCCCTTACATGCTCTTCTGTATTTACCCTCCTTTTGACTCTTCATGCATGATTCTCAGTATTTTCTTCTAGTTTATTAATTTCCTCTTCAACTATCCCTAATACACTATTTCACCCATCACTTGAGTCCTTAATTTCATTTACTGTATTTTTTAGTTCTAGACTTTTCATTTGGTTCTTCTGTATACATTTCTGTAGAAAGTCTTTTGTATAGTTTCTATAAAAAGTCTCAATTATGTCTTAGGGACAATGAATACATCTTAGGTGTATTAGGCAAAATTGCTTTAAAGTCTGTATCTAATACCTCTGTTATCTAAAGTCTTTGCAAGTCTTTTCCATTATTTTTGTGTGTGTTAATTTTGTAAGTCTTCCATAACAAAGTACCACAAACTGGATAGCTTAACACAATAGATACTTCTTGTTTCACAATTCTGAAGGCTGGAAGTTTAAAATGAAGGTTATAAAAGGCCATGCTCCTTCTGAAACCTATAAGAGAGAATCCTTTGTTGCCTCTTTTTCCTTTTGGTGTTTGCCAGCAATCCTTGGCATTCCTGGCTTGTAGATATATCATATTCATCTCTGCCTCTGTTATCATGCAGGATCTTTTTTCCTGTGTGTCTTTATCCTCTTCCTATACTGACACCATTCATATTGAATTAAAGGTCCAACCATCATAGCTAATTACATCTACAACAATTCTATTTCCAAGGAAAGTCACTTTCTGAGGGAGAAGGGATTTAGGGTTTCAACATATCTTTTTACGGGGACACTTCATTCTGTGCCATGTTGTTTTTCTCTCTTCTTGTTTATTCCATGTTTCTTCACTGTATGTCAGAATATTCTTTTATCAGGGGCCAGAAAATTGTATATGAAAAATTCTGGATATGATGTCAAAGCTACAATGTTGTCTTCCTGTATTACTTTTGACTACACTAGCAATCTGGATTCACTATAATCCAATTACGGGGAGTTAGGTGGTTTGAAGCTTGGCTTTGCACCCTAGAAAGGTAAGTATGTTTCCCACTTACTGCTGGGTTGTTGCCATTCATGGTCTGACATTGCCAGTCTTTGGAAAAGCTTGCTTTCAAGGCTGGCTCTCTGCTAGCATCTGGGAACTTGGCTAGTAAACACTTTCCTATGCCGATGTAAGACATCCATTAGCTGATAAGGAGGGCTCATTGTACCTACACTGTTTGTATAAATAATATGGCTTATTCTGAACATCTGCTTTCTGAGTGTCTGGAATTTTGGTATGTATTAGGCAGAGGGTTGCCTGCATGATGCATCCCCCAATGAAAGCATTGAGTACTGAGTCTTTATAAAGTTTATCTGATACAAAAAGAAGATGTTACTAGAGGAATTAAGTGAGTCTTGTGTGGCTCCAGTGAGAAAGGCCTTTTTTTTTTTTTTTAATTTTTTTTTTTAGGCCTTTTTTTTAATTGTGGAAAAATGTTCATAACATAAAATGTACCATTTTAACAATTTCAGGGTACAATTTACTATACGTTTTTAAAAAATTATCTGTTTATTTTATGGCCACGGAATGTGAGATCTTAGTTCCCCGATCAGGGATCTAATTCATGCCCCCTGCACTGGAAGCACAGTGTCTTAACCACTGGATTGCTAGGGAAGTCCTACTGTACAGTTTTTAGTGTATGATTTACTATGATTAAGTACATTCATAGTGCCATGTAACCATCATCACTGTCCATTTCCAAAGCTTTTTTATCATCCCAAATAGAAAACCAAGAAAGGACTTTTGAAGATTGCATCTCATTTTCTCTGAACTTTATCCCACACTTCTTTTCCTTTTTTGGATTCTCCTTTTATTTGTATCCTTTTACTGTAATAAATCTTATCCATGTGTGCCACTGTATGTTGAAGCTATAAGTCCTTTTAGAGAAGCACTGAGCCAGGGTCCAAACTCAGAATATTTGTTTATCTAATTCATAGACCAGTTTTTGTTCCTCTAATCCTGAGAGACTATTAAAAACTCTGGTTAATCTCTTAGGTCTCAGTTGCTTTCTCCAGGTTAACAGGTGCTCCGAAGAGAGAAGCAGCCCTCAGTGCCAAACTCACATCTCCAAATGTCTTTCTTCTGGTTTTTGGCTCTGAATATAGTCCCATTCCCTTTTTCTGGTAACCACTAACAAATTATGTAATTTAATCACTCATGGTATTTATTGCCTGTCTCTGTCTGTTTTGTTTATTGATAATCATAAGCACCTGGAACAGTATCTGACACACAGAAGTGCTCAATAAGTATTTTTTAGAGAGTGAAATTGGCTTGGATAATTGGTTGAAGGAACAGTAAAAGCAAGGAGAAGGGAAATGGTAGATAACAAACCACAGAATTTATATACTTTATTCATTTTACTGTTCCTAGATGTGTGTAAGACAAGCCATTGGAATACAAGAAGAAAATGTTATAGCTTTTATTTTTTCTCTAAAACAATTAAAAACTGAACATTATTCATGTTAAGTAAGTGGAATGACAGGTGGTCCTCTGCTTTGAATGATGTTGTAGAGTCCTGTTACATATAAAATAGAAAATATTTTTTATTATCTCCACACTGTACACCGTCCAGGAGACAGTGTCTCCAGTCCATTCCATATGAATGGTCACCCTCAGAGTTGTACAGTGTAGCATCCTCAGGTTTATTAAGGATGACTTTGTTGCTGAAAATGAAAGATGTTGCTTATTTAAAACAGCAACAACAACAACAAAAAGAAACCCTCATATATCTATATATCTTAAAGACTTGGAATCAGATTAAAGTTATCTTTTAGAATCTCCCAAAGACCCTCTAGGATAGAAATGCAGCCCCTATCTTGCTGCTGCTGCTGCTGCTAAGTTGCTTCAGTCGTGTTTGACTCTGTGCGACCCCAGAGACAGCAGCCCACCAGGCTCCACCGTCCCTGGGATTCTCCAGGCAAGAACACTGGAGTGGGTTGCCATTTCCTTCTCCAGTGCATGAAAGGGAAAAGTGAAAGTGAAGTCGCTCAGTCCTATCCGACTCTTAGCGACCCCATGGACTGTAGCCCACCAGGCTCCTCCATCCATGGGATTTTCCAGGCAAGAGTACTGGAGTGGGATGCCATTGCCTTCTCTGTCTTAAGTTAGTACAAAAAACTGATTAACATCAGAGAAGGTGGACATTCACTAGTAGAACATCAGCAAAAACTTCTGTGTAATTGGTGTGTGTGCTAAAAACAATCAGTGTCATGCTTTAGTAAGTAAGCTGAGCAGTGAGGCCCTTGTTCCATTTGGATCTGTGTATCGTTGTGTGTATCTTCTTTTAGATATGGCAGCCATTAAAACCTGTAGCAAAATGAATTGAACTTTGCAGCCATCCTTCAAGTAGTTGTATCACACAGAATTAAACCAAGATTTTTCAAAACAACAAAGCATAGTTAATCATATATTGCATATTGTTTTATTCTCTCCAAAATTTTTAGTTTCTTTCAGGTGCTGTTGTTTAATAGTTTTTAATGTATGTTGACTGCTGCTCTAAATAAAAGAGAAAAATAAAGCTCAGAATGATTAACTTACTTATAGATACAGAGTCCATCAGTGGCAGGATCAGAATTTAGTCAGTTTTTTTCAGTTATTTATTTATTTAATTTTGGTTTTGCTAGGTCTTTGTTGCTGCACATGGACTTTTCTAGTTGCGGTGAGCAGGGGCATCTCTTTGTTGCAGTGCACAGGCTTCTCATTAAGTAGCTTCTCTTGTTGTGGAGCACGAACTCGAAGCACATGGGCTTCAGTAGTTGCAGCATGCAGGTTCAGTAGTTGTGGTGCATGGGCTTTAGCTACTTTGCAGTATTTTGAATCCTCCCTGACCGGGGATCAAACCTGTGTCTCCTGTATTGGCAGGCAGATCCTCATTCATTGTGCCACCAGGGAAGTCCTAGTCACAATTTTTAAGTGTTTATAACTTTGCTGTCAACTTAAAAAGGGCTAGGAAAAAATTGAGGGGGGGCAGAGATCAGAGGTAGCAAAAATGAAGCACTATGTGTATAACAATGTTAATCAGTGTGACTGAATACAAGTAATTCATTGTGTCTTAGAAACTGGGATAAAACCTTAACCAGAAGATTTCCACGTGCTCCTATTTCTTTCCCATGCAATGGTGCAGCCTAGTCCTTTCTAAGTTGTGACCTGTGTTTTCCTCACTCAACCTTTGCTAGCCGCTCCTCCAGTTAACTGTGGCATTTCATTGTCAGTTTTCCCTGCCCAGCTCAAAGAAATTTAAGACAATTTCTTCTCAGAAATCAAAGTTGGAGACCAGTGCATTAGAGCTTTCTTTTTTTTTTTTTTTTTTGCATTAGATCTTTTGGAGAGAAAAGTGAGGGTAGAGTTTACATGTGTGATTGAGAGATTCAGATATAGCATATCATACAAAACACAAGAGATACAAAATGTCACTTACTGAACTGAAGAGTATATTGATTTATAGGACTCTAGTTCAACAATTATCTAAATTGACTGTGTGTCGCAATCATTTGTAGAGCTTGTTAGATTGAAGATTATCGGCCGTGACCCTAGGAGTGTCTGATTCAATAGGTCTGGATTGGAACCTAAGACAGCATTTGTAGCATGTTTTCAGGTGGTGCTAATGCTGCTAGTCCAGGGACCACACCTTGAATACCTTTCCTGTAGCTACTAGTCTCCTTTCAGGTAGAATAAAAATACTTGTTTTTTGTTTGTCTGCTTTGCTATGAACATGTTCTTCTCTTCTTTTAGATAGCAGTGTTCTTTTTTTATTCTTGCCCCAAATAAACACTAATATGTACTCCCTAAAGAAAATTCCCAAAGTCATCTTACCACAACTTCTGTATCTACTTTCCAGTTATCTAATGTATATCAATTCTGCATAGTTGACAAACAGGCAGTCCTTCCTTTGTGCTATCCTGATATCCACAAATGTCAGTTACAAAGGTATATTAACTATAATTGTGTAAACTACTTACTTTACTGCTGACTCTTCAGTCCACAGATCACTACATAAATAACAGACGTGCATCATGACCAGTCACCAATCATGTAACTCCTTTCAGAGTCTGTCAGTGTTTTTGGTCACTGTGTACCTGTTACTGAGATCATGAATAGAAAGCAAAATGTCTAGTTGTGTTCCCTCCTTGTCTCCCAGTGATAAACTCGCATGATGTTTTGTAAAAGTGGATAATCAGAAGAGGGAATTGGCCAACAAAGATTAAAGCACAGCAAAGAAACAAAAGACCATACTGCTGAAAATGGAATTTGAATTGAATATAAATGAAGTTATAGATGAAATAACTGACAGTAGAAATGTTGACACTGCTGAGGTTCAAGAGACCAGATAAGCCACCAGAGGAACTTAGTGAAAGTGAACTGACTCACATAAATAAGGAAAGTGACCTTAAAAGTGCAAAGGGTATAATGTTGGGAGCTGATCCAACAATGATCAGCAAGTGTGACCATCTTCCACAGCATAGAAAAGGTGCTAGCTCCCTATCATAAGTTGTAACAGGAGAAGGTGACAAGCACTATTCAGACTACTCTTAATGAGTTTTTTATCATGAAATAATACTTCATATCTCAGTGTTTGCAATTTATTGTCTACTAAATAAAGATTACTTTTTACTGTCTTCATTTCTCCATGCATTTGTAACTGATGGGGAATTTATAATGTTTTGACCAAAAAATCTTAAAGGTAATGGAACAATTGTAATTTTTCCTATTGATTATTAAAATCACTTTCATAGTTCTGGTGTATGCATGATTATTTTTATCATCCCCTACTGCATGCAGAGTAGGGACTGCCTATATATATGTGTGTGTGTGTGTGTGTGTCTGTGTATATATGTATGTATGAATTCATGCATGTATGTAAAGCCCTGATTTGTATTATTTAACCTTCCCAACCTTGACACACTTAAAACAGTATTTGGATAGCATACTGGGATATGCAAAATAATCTACTCATGGCTGAGGGTTAATGGCCAGGAAGCTGTTGCCATCCCAAGTCTTGCGCAGTTGCCCCAAAGACTGAGGAGATAAACATCTGAACTCATTTGAGGCCTACAGGTTAAAATGTTCCAATGTTGAGAGAATTGAAGCCTTCATAGAACTTAGTACAGTATTCTCTGTATATTTTTGACTAACTGTATTTGACATATACTATAAGACATACTTTTCATTGAGATTACTTTAAAAAGGTAAGAACTGTGAGTTTCTTCAAAGACACTTTTAGTAAATGTCTAAACTGTTTTATTGTACTTAATACTTATTCCCTTTTGACAGTCTTTAAACCATTAAACTGTGTCCTTTTTATTAGAAACGTCACTGTGTAATAATGAGTGTTAGAAATGCAGAGGTGAAACCGAAACTTGGCACAGGAAAGAATAAGTAGGCATGGGAAAAGATTTGTTGTCTTAGAAGAAAAGTATCTGGTAAAAATGTTTCTAATTCTTTTTTATGAGCACAAAGCAGATGAAATGAAAGGGGACAAGATAAGAAATGAGATATTATTTGCAGTGTTTTTTGCCTTATGATTGATGTCAACTATCCAGGTCATGTGTTTTGATAACCAAATTTTGGAAGCTAAAAAAATTAAAGTGATATTATTTTTCAGCATTAGTGAGTATTATACTCTTACGCGGTTGATGTTTTTGACTGGTGTAATAACATGGGTTTTGTATTAGTGTGATTATATAACCTTTAACTAAAGGCTATCTTTTGTATCACTTCCCTGGAACATTCCAAGGCCTCAGTGTTGTGTCTCAACCTGTTTTGTTGGAGAACATGTGCAAGTGTAATCATGAGAGTTTGCTGTTTTGTTTTTTTGAATTCTAGAATTAGGTCATGTTTATAAGAAAGTAAGACTTGGAGCAGACTATTTTGATTTTTTTTTAAATGGTAGGAAATCTTATGATGTGCTTTAATTTAAAAATAAGCCAGATTTTTTTTAAGATTTATTGAGGTATAACTAGTAACATTTTAAGATATTTAAATCATACCTCATAATGATGTGATATATGTATACATTGTAGAAGAATTCCTCTCATCTAGTTAAATTAACAAATCCGTCACCTCCAGGTATTTTTTTTTTTTTGATGAGAACATTTAAGTTCTACTCTCTTACCAGATTGCAGTTATATAGTATACTATTATCAACTAGAATCACTGTGTGATCCTCATACCTTATTCATCTTGTAGCTGAAGGTTTGTACCCTTTTAGCCCCCAACCCCTGAGAACCACTTTTCTACTTCTTTCTATGAGTTTGACTTTTATTCCCCCCAGATTCCTCATATAAGTTATCATGCAGTATTTATCTTTCTCTTTCTGACTTATTTCACTTAGCATAGTGTCCTCAAGGTCCTTTATGTTGTTGCAAATAGCAACATGGATGAATGTTTTCTCATGGATGAATAGTATTCCGTTATTTGTGTGTGTATCACACCTTTATCCTTTAATCTGTTGGTGGACTCTTAGGTTATGCACATCTTGGCTATTGTGAATAATTAAGCCAAGTTTATACCTTAACCAAGTCTGTCTGAGAAATGTATTTATCATACCCAAACTATAAATTTTATTTTATCTGCTTGCTTTCATAATATTACAGTACATGCATACATGAATGCTGTCGCTTCAGTCATGGCTCTTTGTGACCCTGTGGACTGTAGGCCGCCAGGCTCTTCTGTCCATGGGATTCTCCAGGCAAGAATACTGGAGTGGGTTGCCATGCCCTGCTCCTGCACATGTTCCTGACCCAGGGATCAAACCTGCATCTCCTATGGTGCCTGCATTCTAGGCAGATTCTTTACTGCTGAGCCACCAGGAAGCCCAGCACCACCTAGGAAGCTCTCTAAAAATTTAATTTCCATAAAAATGCAAGTTTAATAGAAATTAGAAACCACTGTTTTAACAGTTGTTGTTCTTAAATTGTAGACTTAGAGATGATTTTTTTGATGTGGACGTGTATAAACTTTTCTATGTTCAGCAAATATTTTAGAATTAATACATATTCCTTTATAATCTGACTTCTGGTGTTATTTTAAAATACAGCTTTACTTAATAAACTTAATAAAATGTCTATTTCTCTTTTTAGAATATAAAGTTCCTTTATAATTATGACAATTGTGTAAAAACATCTTTAAAAAGATTGGATAACTTAGCTTTTTTGATTCTTAAATACAGCAATTGTTCTTTTAAGTTTGATCTTTTGTTTTAGGACATATTGATGCATTTACATCAAAGCTTTTCCTGCTTGAAGAAATTACCTCAGAAGAATTGAAAGAAAAACTTTCAGCACTCAAGTAAGAAATTTTGTGGTAGGAATTTAAAAGCTTGTTAATATGATCATTAATTTTCCTTTATCACTAAATATTGGTTTAAATTATTTATTTTCAAGACTTTCATCCTTTTATAAATTGAGGCTTTCCTTGACCCAGTTTGTGATCCATTTCACATTAATCATTTCCATCTCCAAATTAAATGTTCTAGTGGCACCAGTATTTCTACTTAAGACGAAGGAGGCTAGAACAATAGAGGAGTCTTCCATCTTGGTGAACTATGGGCACACCTATCTCACTTCTTTCCAGAGGTGGGAAAAAATAGGCCAGTCAGACTTTGAGCTCAGGGATATATAAACTTATTCACGTATTCTAACTTCTAAAAATTTGTTCTTCTACCAACTGTTACTGTACATCAGATTGAAATTAATTTGCATCTCACAACTTACCAGGAAGAACTGGTGGTACCTTTAATCTCCGTTTTATACATGAGGAAGCTGGAGCTTGGAGTGACTTTCCCCAGAGCGCACAGCTGAGCCAGGATGACAGCTTTGGGGGTTAATGTTTGATCCATCTAAAGCATGGGAAATCGCCCTGACTTACATTAGTCCTGTAGTTCCAGCTTTGGGGCTTGTCATAGTTTTTGAAGGCCGCAGATTCAAGTTTGACTTCTTTGCTTATACTTAAACATCTGTTATAAGTATTACTTCTTTTGATGGGTAACTTTTTATTTACATATGTGAATAGAAAAGCTTTTCCATACATTTACGCACTGCCTGCTCTACCTCTTCCAGTGAAAACCATTTTTAAATAAATAATCAAGGGAATGAGTGTAGGTCTAGGAGAGATATTTAAATCAATATCTTATATTTCATTTCCTTTTATTCATTTAAAGTCCCTCTCAATTTCTTTGAAATTCACCACCACCACCTCTAAAAGGCAAACTCTTCTGCAGATTAATTCTGCTAAAGACTTTTTAAACTTTTAAACTTCAAAAATTTTAAGCTTATAAACTTATTTAAATGTTTATAGTTTGAGAGACTTTCCTGTCAGCCCAGTGGTTAAGACTCCATGGTTCAATGCAGGGGGGTTTGATCCCTGTTAGGGGAACTAGGATCCCATATGCTGTGTGGTGCAGCCAAAAAAAGAAAACAAAAACATTTTTTTAAAAAACACGAACTCTTAAGGGAAATCAGAAAATGGCAAAAATGAAGTAAATACTAAAATTCAGTCATGTTAGAAATACATTTTGATATTTGTTTTACATTATTTCATCTGTTGTTTTCTTTTGTTATTGAGACATTTCTTTTCCCGAGGAGTTACAGTTGTTAAGAGTAAGTTTTTTTGTCCCTTAATTTTATTTGGATTTCTTCTATTTAATAGGATTTCAAGTTTATTTAACATCCTCCAACACATTCTAAGAAAATTAAGTAGGTAAGTACTTTGGGGGCGTTTTTCATTGATATGTCTAATTTTCTTGGGTGAAAAAAACTTTTGAGTACATATTGTTAGGAATAGACAGAAAATAACCTAGAAATACAAAATTTATTCTGTTGTGCCAAAGTGGAATTGTGAAAATATAAATAAGAAGGAAATATAATAGCATCTGGCTTTACTGGGCTTACAGTTAAAAAATTTTTTTCTGTACAGCTATTATAATGGCTTCCTATTGCCACTGTAACAAATTATCACAAACTTAGTGGCTTCAGACAGCACAGATTTATTCTCTTATAGATCTGGAGCTCAAAGATCTGAAATTCTCTTCACTGGACTAAACTTGCGTCAGCAGGGCTGGCTCCTTTTGGAGGCTTTTAGGAGGCAGTTTCCTTGCCTAATTTTCAGCTTCTAGTGGCTGCTTGTATTTCTTTTCTTTTTTAATTGAAATACAGTTAGTGTACAATATTATGTTAGTTTCAGGTGTACTAGATAGTGATTTGATATTTACATACATTATGAAGTGATTGCAATAAGTCTAATAACCATATATCTCCATACAAAGTTGTTACAATAGTATTTATTATATTCTTTATGCTGTGTGTTACATCCTTGTGACTTATTTATGATTGGAGGTTTGTACCTCCTAAACCCCCTGTGCCTGTTTCTCCCCACACACACTACCCCCTGTCAGCAACCACCCTTTTGTTTATGTATCTATAAGTCTATCTTCATTTTGTTTGTTTCTTTTGCTTTTGAGATTCCATATATACATAAGGTCATATGGTATTTGTCTTTCTCCGACTTATTTCACATGGCACAATACCTTCTAGATACATCCATGTTGCTGCAAATGCAAGGTTTCATTTTTTATGACTGAGTAGTATTCCATTGTACTTATATCACATCTTATTTATCTGTTCATCAATGGACACTTAACTTGCTTCTGTATCTTGGCTCTTATAAATAATACTGCAGTGAACATTGGCATTCATATATCTTTTTGATATATGATAAATACCCAAGAGTAGAATTCCTGGATCATATGACAGTTCAATTTTCAATTTTTTGAGGTACCTCCCTACTATTTCCCATAGTGGCTGCACTAATTTATAATCCCACCAGTAGTGTACAAGGATTCCTTTTTCTCCACATCCTTGCCAACACTTATTTATTGTCTTATTGGTGATAGCCATTCTGACAGAAGTGAGGTGGTATATCACTGTGGTTTTGATTTGCATTTCCCTGATGATTAATGGTATTGGCTGTCTGTATGCCTTCTTTGGAAAAATATCTATATTTCTTAGATTGTAGTCCCTTATTCCATCTTCAAAGTACATCATTCACATTTTTACTTTTGTTGTTACATTGTGTCCTTAATCACATTTACAAGCCATTAATGGGTAACGTTCACAGATCCTAGAGAGGAAGAATAGCTTATAAGTATGATTAATCCTTGTTTTTAGTGATAGATTGTGAGGAAGAACTGATATCCTCCATAGTACCTTTGCGCTAAAAGAGTGTAAAATAAAAAGAATTTAAAAAAAGGAACACACAGTATGTCAATCATATCCTTTTAGCTCTTCATGTTGTTACACTGAATTCCTTAAAGCTTTCTAAAGAGAATGGGTTTAACGTAGATTTGACAGAACTTATTATTGTGATAGTAGAGGATCATAATTAAGGGTATGGTGTTTTTTGGTGTTTGACCACCTGGGTTTATATGCATGGCAAATTACTTAACATCTTTAATTTTTGTTTGTCTCTAATATGGAGTTAATAATTTTATCCCTTCAAGATTTGTTGTGTAGGATTTAATGACAAAAAGGACATAAACAGTGCAGTTAGTTCATGATAAACATTCAGTACCTATTAACTGCTTAGGTTGCTATTATTCTCAGGGCCTCTCGTATTGTAGTTGTTCTGTTGACTGTTTCTGCCACTTTATTTTAAACTTCCCAGTGTAGTGTGTCACATTCACCTTTCTATTCTCTGTTCACCTATTAGTAGACAGAAAGTAGGTGCAGTGCTTTTTTAATTAAATGTTGTGTATAGCAATGGTATGTATATGTTCTTACATACTCATATGTCTGTGTACTTTTTGTTACGTGTTGTCCATGGATTAGAGAATTAGGCAGACTATTTGTTTCCCATTAAATTATTGAAAACTTACAAATTGACTGACATAACAATGAAAAGAAAATAATTATATATCTTGAACTTGGAATAAGAACTAGTTGCTGAAAAGGCATGAAAATGTGAAAATAGATTAGAAGATTCTTAAATCTTATTTTATCATCAGAGTGTTTTTAGAGATGATGTCCCATTCCCCTAATTGTTTTTTTATTTTATTAATAGATCATGATTAAGAAAGTGCTATTGAAATTGACACAGTGAATCAGTGAGTTGAGTTTTATTGTGTGGATTTAGCTTGCAGGAGGGTTCCTACTTGTTGTCTCACGCCGCAGAAGATTCTTCACTCTTGATCTACAAAACCTCTGATGGAAAAGTTACTAGGACAGCGTACAATTTGCATAAAACACATTGTGGCCTTCCTGGTGTGCCTTCCAGCCTCTCAGTTCCCTGGGTCCCTTTAGATCCCAGTCTCTTATTACCATATCACATCCATCATGGAAGAATACCTTGTACCTTTCCACCTAAGTCACTGGGTCCCACAGCACAACAAAAGGTAGGATCTTTTCTGAAATAAAATGTTCCACTAGGTTGTTTATTAGTAATCTATTTCACTGACTATGCATTTTAACATGATGTCCATATTTGCCATGTTAATCACAACACCATTCTAAAAACAGTGTTTGTTGAAAGGATAGGTAAAGTTGTATGCTCTTGTGAACCCAGTCATGTTAGCGAAACTTTCTGTTTTTTTGTAGGGTTTATAGTCAACTAAAGAAAATTCTATTAGCCTGCCCAGTGAGGGCATGAGCAAGGCAACCACATAGTTAAATCCCTGTGTTCCTATGAAAAGCAGAGTTATAATTTTTTTGCCGTTTTTATGTATACTGTTTTATTTCATTAAATATTTGAGGCAATTTGCTGAAGAATACATAGAATAAAATTATGGTGATAGTTAAAAATTGATCAGTAGGATATGGAAAAATATAAAAGCAAGTGTTAGTGACTGCAGTGCCTTATTAAAAGTACAATAAAATGTTAAGTAAATTGTGTTTTAATGCTAAGTATTTTTTATAACTCAATATTTTAGTTATAATTAATGTTACACTCTTTATACCATCCTTCCTAGAAATAACAGTTGAATGACATTTCTCTGAAACTTTTGTAAAAACATGGTTAGAGATACTATTTACTGTGTAGCTCATTCTTTATATCATGTAAGAAGTTCCAGTTCGAGTTTAGTTGAAGGAAAAGTTTTCTTCTCTATGAGTGAATCCGATTTTTCCTTCCCTGCTGCCAAAAATCTTTGAGTCAAAATTATTGTTTGAGTCTTCCATTCTTCTCAATATTTCACTCCACAACATCTATCACTTGTATATCCTGTGGATATTTTCTGTTTTTTTTCTTTCTGTATTAAATTAATCTGCAAATGTCCACAGTTCCTTTGGAGAAATAGCTAGAATGCAGATATTGAGGATGTTTTTTGTAATTTACAGTGGTTTTATAGTTTACAAAAGTTGTTTATGTTTTTCAGTTCTCCACTCTGTTATTATTGAGAGAATCCTTCTAGAAATGACAACTTCTTGTACATTGTTAATTTTGGCCAAGAAAATACATAAATGTAGTTAACTAGTTCACTAGTTAACTAGTTCCACTAGTTTCACTTGTGGAACAAGTGAAAGAATAGACAGAATGAGTTATCAGTATTTTAAGCCATTTTAGCTACAGTTTTTGTTGGGTATTTTTCAGTTTTCCTTTCAAACTGGAGTCTTATTTTCTCTTCCTTTCACATGTATTCTTTGTATCTTTCTTCTCTTTTGGACTCTTATGTTTTTCTTACTCTTTGTCTGTTTCTCCATTTCATAATTTCTTCTCTGTCTTTACCATCTCTGATCTTCTTATATTTCCTTTCCCTCCCTTCTTAGTTTTCATTTCTTCTTTTCTACTGCCGTTCAGTTTCATTATTGTAAGCACATTGCTCTAAAGGTCTGTCATTCCTTCATTTCCTCATTTAACATCTCAAAGTGAAGTCACTCAGTCGTGTCTGACTCTTTGCGACCCCATGGACTGTAGCCTACCAGGTTCCTCCGTCCATGAGATTTTCCAGGCAAGGATACTGAAATGGGTTGCCATTTCCTTCTCAAACTTCTCAAACATCTCAAACTTTTCCAAATTTAACACAAAAGAGTGATTTTCCTCTTCACTTCTCTCCGTTTACCCTGATCTGTCTGCTTCCCTGATTGTTATTTGAAAATGTCATACTTTAAAACTCTGTCAGATTAAAGCTTGCTTAGAAGCAATTAAGTGGTTGGAGGCTAAAAATATATAAAGGACAATTTGCAGGGTAATTATTCCATGTGTAAACAATAGAGTTAACTGTATTGTAAACATGTTAAACTGTCCTGTTCTTTGCTGCTTCTCCTAGATTGGTGGAACAAGAATGCCTACCCGAAGCCACAGGAATTCAGTTTCCCTGGAAACGAAAAGCCTGCCTGCTCAGCAAGTTGAAAATGAAGGAGTGGCTTTAAGTAAAAGAAAAATAACTTAATGACTGTACCATGGAAAACAAAGAAAAACCAGTTATCACAACATTTAGTTCAGAAAAATTTGAGGGGAAATATACCTGAAAGATCTGTAGGCAACAGGAATGTTTTTGTTTTACTGTCCTTGAGTGTTCTTAGAGTGCCTTAAAAAAACACTTTGACTATGTGAAGCAGTGTTCCAACTCAAATGGGCTAATATGCTCTTAACACCTGAGGTTTGAGGAGACTATAGATATGTTTTAGCATTATCATGGCAGGGAAATATAGAGAGAAGAAAATATTTTTATAGTAGACCTTTAGCAAAAAATTGTAAGTAGGAAAATAATTTGCTCTTTCAAGAGCAATATTTATCATTATGTACTAGATTAATCCTGGAGGAGGACATGGCAACCCATTCCAGTATTCTTGCCTGGAGAATCCCATGGACAGGAGAACCTGGCAGGCTACAGTCCATGGGGTGGCAAAGAGTTGGACATGACTTAGCAACTACATATTAGGTTAATAATTTCAGTTGTAATGTTGGTCTGTTGGGGTTTGCTCAAAAGGTTAAATCTTGCTACTGTCAGGGATAATTTTGACTTATGTAAACCCTATTTCTGACCCATCTGACAGTTTTTCTATACTGATTTAAAATGATGATTGTTGCAGGTTATGAAGTTAATACCTTTAAAAACTTTGGTGAAATTCCATTGCAGAAGCCAAAAATAAAAATAAAAAGCTCTCTGCCTATGAAAATTCACAAGGAAGTTAACAGTTTTTTGTTGGGCAATCATCAGTTTATTTAAAAAAAAGCTTGTGGTGTAACAGGTTCGGTGACTGCCTCTGTCCCTTGGCACAAATCCTGTCTAGGTGTTGAAATACACTACTAAAAAGAAAGAGATGAGTGTATTTTCCAGAAAAATCTCATATTTCAACTAGAAAGACTAATGTGTGGTAAAACAGAAGCTCTTTTTCCTCATCTATACAATTAATTTAAAATTTTCAGGACTATGAGGGTGAATTTAGGAAAGGGCCAATCATTTAATGTTATTATAGCAAACTATTTGTACTTATGAAGGGATGAACTCATTTAATTTTTGTATTACTGTTCTTTAATGTGCACTAAATATGTGCATCATTTATAAAATATAAGCTTTATAATACAAGGCAAAATTTGTTTTTGAAATTTTTTATGCATTTTATATTAATATAGGAAATTAGCCCCAGCAACCTTCTCAACTGTTGTAAGTAGCATTTAAATATTCTTTTTACTACCAAGTTTTGTTTTGAGTTTTTTGGTTGGTTATATAATATTTTTAATTAATGACTAGTTATTAATGAAATGGTCTTATGTATTTTAATATGTAGTTTCCTCATCCTGCCATTCCCTTTTTAAAATATTGAGCTTTGTTTCAGGTGGTCATGATTTTTTTTTTTTAACTTTTGTCACATACCCATGTTTCCTGAAATACTCCACTTGTGAGTCATTTGGCAGTGAACCATGGGAGAGGCAGGGATTCCCTAGTAATTTGCTCTTTTAGAAAAACTAAGCAATGATTGCTTCAGACTTCTGAATACCAGAAAGACATGGCTTTCATTTTTTTAGTATTAGTTTTTACTTAGTAAAATGTGTGCTCTTATAAGAGATTATTTCTAAATTATCTTAGCCATCTGTTAGAGTAACTGTGATAAGATATATAAAGCTAGTTTTTGTTTTCCACTTGTGCTTAATCAAGCTTCTTTTTTCTAATGTATATTTGAACTTGTCTTGTGTTCTTTTTATTGATTTTTGGTACTGAGAATGTATAAGCAAGAAAGTGACATTGACAGTATGAGCAAAGATGTTTTAAAAAAAAAAAACACACAGTCAGTGTTGGCAAGGATATGATGAGCCTGGCCCACTTACATCTCTGTGGTGAAGGTATAAACATTTCATTCAGTAAATGTTTGAGTTTATCTGTGTGCCACACAACCTAAAATTGGTCCCCATGTTTACTTTCATAAAATTCTTACTCATGTATCAGAATATTTTTTTATTTTACTTATTACTATCTTTCTTCTTAAATAGACTACAAGCTCTGCCAAGGTGGGGCATGTTTGTTTTGTTCACTTGTGTATAACATACATAATACATAGTCGCTCAGTAGATAGAACTTGAATGTATGAATAGATGAATATCTCGGTATCAAGGATAGATTTTGGTTTTCCCAGGAGCTAATCTTCTAGTGGAAGACACAATACTGATCTATGTGGTAAGTACCCCGAAAAAGTAATGTAAAGAAGTCATATAACCTGGACCTGATAATTAAGGAAGGTCTGGATAAACCTTGAGCTGAGTCTTTAAAAATAAGTAAGAGTTATAAGGAAAGAATGAAAGATCTTCCACACAGAAAGAAAGCAGCATATGCAAAGGTGAAAGACAGCCAGATTGTAGGCTGTGAACATGGAAGATGAGAGAAAAAGCTATAGGACAGGAACAGGCATGCTATGCTATGGCATTTGAGTTTTGTCCTCTGTAGTGTGGGAACTAATAGTGATTTTTAATAAAAATAAATAACATGATCATGTATAATTTTGAAAAGTTCTTGTTGGCATTAGTGTAGAGAATGGAATGGAGCTGGGAAAGACTGTAGGGAAGTAGAAAAATTGCAAAGTTATGTTATAATAATTGAAAAATAAAGTAATAAAAATAGGGTCAGGCTCAAGTAATAGGAGAGAAAAAAACTGACAACTTGGTGATATAGTTGGTAGGGGGAGTCATTTGTGGCTTCCAGGTTCCTCATGGGATACTGGGTAAATACACTACTTAGTATGAAGAAGAGTGTGACTAGAGCAAGAGGAGAGCTTGCTTAACACGTTCATTTCCTTTCACCACTTGTATCCCTTGAATTCTGGGCCGGGTGTGCTATTATTACTGTATAATAAACTATTACTGTGCCGCACTAGCTAGGACACAGAAGCAACAGATGCCCACTGAGAGATGAACAGGTAAAGAAGCTGTGGTACATATACACAATGGAATATTACTCAGCTATAAAAAGGAACACATGTGACTCAATTATAATGAAATGGATGAACCTAGAGCCTACTATACAGAGTAAAGTAAGTCAGAGAAAAATACTGTATATTAACCCATAAATATGGAATCTAGAAAGATGATACTGACGAACCTAATTGCAGGGCAACAAAGGAGAAGCAGATATAAAGAACAGACTTATGGACACAGTGGGGGAAGGAGAGGATGGGATGAATTGAGAGAGTAACACTGAAACATATATGTTACCATATGTAAAATAGATAGCCAGTGGGAATTTGCTATATGACACAGAGAGCTCAATTCCAGTCCTTTGTGATACCTAGAGGGGTGGAATGGGGTGGGAAGTAGGAGGGAATTTTAAGACGAAGAGGATATAATATATCCCTATGGCTAGTTCATATTGATATATGGCAGAAACCAACACAATATTGTAAAGTAGTTATCCTCCAATTGAAAATAATTTTTTAAAAAGAAAAAATATTAGCCCAAAACTTAGCTAGTTAAAACCGCAAATTATTATTATTTTTTTAAAGAGTAAGTACGTTTTAAGACTCTTTTTTAAAATTTATTTATTTTTGCCCCTGCTGGGTCTGCATTGCTGCACATAGGCTTTCTCTAGTTGCAGAGAGCTGGGGCTACTCTATGGCAGTGCGTGGGCTTCTCATTGCAGTGGCTTCTCTTGTTGTGGAACACAGGCTCTAGGCTCATGGGCTTCAGTAGTTGTAGCATGTGGGCTCAGTAGTTGTATTGCACAGGCTTAATTGCTCCTTGGCGTGTGGAATCTTCCCAGACCAGGTATTGAAGTCCCCTGCATTGGCAGGTGGATTCCTATCCGCTCTACCACCAGGCAAGTCTATAAATAATTATCTCAGAGTTTCTGTGGGTCAGGAGTTCAGATGCAGCTTACCTGGGTGCCTCAGGCTCAGGGTCTCATCAAGTTGCAGTCAAGCTGTTAGCTGGGGCTGCAGTTGCCTGAAGGCTTGCATGGGGCTGGAACATCTGCTTCCAAGAAAGCTCACCATGGTCATGGTGGACCTCCTCAGTCTCTCACTGGTTGTCAGCTGTAACTCATCCTCACCACATGTACCTCTCCACAGGTCTATTTTAGTGTCTTCATGACGTAGCAACTGGCTTATGTCAGGGTAAGCAGTCCAAGACAGAGCAAGAAGGAAGCCACAGTGTATTTTATGGCTCAGTCCAAGAAGTCAAGTACTGTCAATTATGCTGTATTTTCCTTGTTAGAAATAAGTTACCAAGTCCACACAGGTTTCACAAGGGAGGAGTATAGAAAGATTTAGTGAACCTATTTTTAAACCTCCACAATGCCATTGAACACTTTAGGTATATAGAAATATTAGGTTTAGGGTGGAGAAAAAAGAAAGGACTTTTTTTTTAAATGTCTTATTACCAACATATTAAATCTGAGATTGAGATAGATGGTGTCAAAGATAGTTGATCATTTGAGTTTTAAACTCAAGTGTAGATTTGGTGTATCTGTGGTGATTGAAATCAGAGAAAAGGAAGGCATAGCAAGAATGAATGAAGAATGGACCAGGAAAACCATAGAACTTTAGTAACAGGAGGATTTTATTAAAGTGGCTGGTATGGAAGTCAGACTTAAAATTGTTAAGGAATAAGAAACTGAGGTGGAAACAATGAAAATCTTTATTGCAAAACTTGGAAATAGTTTTGTTTGGATCTTCTTTTGCAACTACAAAGGAAATTAACCTATTTCTTTTCATTTCTTTTGGATTCTCTGTTTAGATACCATGAACATTTTAGAGATATCAGAAGGAGGCACATGTTTAGGGTAGAGAGAGAACCCTTTTTAATATTTTGCTCCCAATTTGAAGTTCTTGATGTACATGCAGGTAGAGACATTAAGATAATTTTTCATGTTTATAGATATATGCTGCTGCTGCTAAGTCGCTTCAGTCGTGTCCGACTCTGTGCGACCCCATAGATGGCAGCCCATCAGGCTCCACCGTCCCTGGGATTCTCCAGGCAAGAATACTGGAGTGGGTTGCCATTTCCTTCTCCAGTGCATGAAAGGGAAAAGTGAAAGTGAAGTCGCTCAGTCGTGTCCGACTCTTAGCAACCCCATGGACTGTATGTAGCCTACCAGGCTCCTCCGTCCATGGGATTTTCCAGGCAAGAGTACTGGAGTGGGGTGCCATTGCCTTCTCCGATAGATATATGCAGGTACTTTTTAATCAAGCCTTAGAATATTTTATGTCAGGATTTATTGAGCTTCTCATTGAGATGTAGAAATAAAGGCTATACATTTCATTGATCCTTCCACTTCCACTCTTGTGTTCCCTTGGCTAGTGTCCAGACTTCTTATCAGAGTACATAAGGGCAGACACATAAGCATCTATCTGGAGATTGAGGCTGATCTGCTGAGCAAAGCTTACTCAAAGTGTTGAGGCCTAGACATATATTTCTAGGCCTAGACATATATTTCTTCTTGCTCTGTCTTCAGGTTATCTCAACAAATAGGAAGATTCAGTTACCTTGGCTTATATGTTTGCTTTCTATATATGAGTTACTGCTAGAAGTGATCAAGCAAGGACCTACCAAGGGTTGATTTTTATTGTTGTACATGCATGGTATAACCTTGTTAATCCTCTGAGGAACTGGGGTTGGGAAGAGGGAGTATTAGTGTGACTTAATTGCTGTTTTGAAAGTGAAGACACCTAAAGAATCTGTGGTAAGTGAGTTGAATCACTCCTTCCCCTTTCTTGATAATGTGTGTTTCTTAGAGGGGAAAAGTTAGTCTTTTCATATTCCCTATCCCAGGTTTTGCTTACTCAAAAATATACAGCGCAGGAGAGTGTGTGCATGTTAACTTTAAGAAGCACACTCCAGTATGGCAGTGCCACACCATTGCCATGGGTCTCAGATCTCTCCCAAACCCTGCATTAAGGTAACATCTGCTCCATCCCGGCTTTACCAACACACAGATTAGCCTTTCTTGTCCCTACCTGCATGTTTTTACCAGGTAAAGCTATACCTTCTTGCATTTATTAACACCTGTCAAAACTTTGTCCTCTCTTTAATTGATAGTGCAGATTTGAGCATCATTTGGGTATAATATATATTTAAAGATAATACTGGTTTCTGCCTTAAGGGTATTTCCTAATCTAGTTGGGGAGATAAATGTACAGGATTATCTGTAACACAGAGAAGGATATTCAAGTAGCACAATAATGACAGGAGTAAGAAAAAGGGATAATTAGAAGTAAGGCAAACTCATGGTAGGAATGACCTGTAAGCTGTGTTTGAAAAACAAGTAAAATACTAATGTGGATAAAGAGGAAGCAAAGCATTAGAGCATGAGAGAAATTTTTATTGAAAGAACTGATTTTAGGAAGTAGCTAATGTGCTCGTTTAATAAGCATGGGGGTAAAGGATAATAAAAGTCTGTATAGTCAAAGCTGTGGCTTTTCCAGTAGTCATATGTGGATGTGAGAGTTGGACCATAAGAAAGGCTGAATGCCAAAGAATTGATGCTTTGAAATTGTGATGTTGAAGAAGGTTCTTGAGGGTCCTTTGGACAGCAAAGAGATCAAACCAGTCAATCCTAAAGGAAATCAACCCTAAATAATACTCATTGGAAGGACTGATGCTGAAGCTCCAACACTTTGGCCACCTCACATAAAGAGCTGACTCATTGGAAAAGGTCCTGATGCTGGGAAAGATTGAAGGCAAAACGAGAAGAGGGCAGCAGAGGATGAGATGGTGAGATAGCATCACTGACTTAATGGACATGAATTTGGGCAGACTGGGAGATATTGAAGGACAGGGACACCTGGTCTGTTGCAGTCCATGGGGTGACAGAGTTGTACATGACTTAGCAGCTGAACAACAACAAAGGATGATAAATGGAGGATGAAGTTGAGTTAAGTTAAAGCTTGGTAGTGGAAGAGATTGACTATTATTCCTAGATAGTTTGATTTGATTCTAAAAGCAGTGAAGAGGAAATTCCCTGGCGGTCCAATGGTTAGCACTCGGCACCTTCACTGCTAGGGGCAGTACTAAGATCCCAGAAGCTATGCAGCATGGCCAAAATAATAATAAATTTATAAAGTGAAGAGGTATTGAAGCCTTTTTGAGCAAGATGACATCGTTTGTAAGAGTTACAATATAATGGTTTAATCAGAAAGGAGAAAGACTTCATATTATTTTATATTATGAAAATATTAGAGGGAGAATATGGATGGGTGAAAAGACAACTAGTTTTGTTTTCAACCAAATGTTGGCAAAACAATTCAGGTGATATCCTACAGAACCTATAGACTGAAGATGTGGGTCTGCAACTTAAAAATAGGAAAGTTAGGGGCCCACCTTTGGGCTGACATACTAAGAAATTGGGACATGTCTGGAACCAGGGTGGCCGTTTTTCTTACCTCCACTTCCCCCCATTTTTTGGGTCAAGTGGCTGGGAGTTTGGTTATATACCAAATTAATTGAGCAAGCAAATACACCGAGAATAATGGGAAAGAGGAAAGCAAGAATAAACCCTGTGATATTGATTTGGAATTGGAAATGAATTCATGGTACTTAATAGAGAGATGGCAAAATAGATGTGTGTTTGTGTACATATGCATCCATACTGCCTAATTCTGCTTATAGGGTCTAGAAGCAACACCACTCTGGTAGGAATGAACATACCTAGCACCAGTATCCAGATCTTGGTTTCTAAGTCCCATTCGTCACTAAAAGAAACTGATGCTCCTTGGAGAAATTACTAATTCTGAGAATGGGGAAGGGAAACTATAAGATGAACCTGGAGGGCTTCCCTTGTAGTTGAGTAGTTGAGGAGGCTGCCTACCAGTACAGGAGATTCCACATACTGCACCACAACTGTTGAGCCTGTGCTCTATAGCCCAAGAACTGCAACCGCAGAGCCCACGTGCCGCAGCTACTGAAGTCCAGGCACCCTAGAGCCCCTGCTCCACGAGAGAAGCCTGTGTACTGTAACTAGAGAGTACCTCCCGCTTGCCACAACTAGAGAAACCCTGTGCAACAATGAAGACAACACAGCCAAAAATAAATAAAATTATATATAAAAGATGAACCTGAACATCAGCTTGTACTAGCAAGTGTGGATGTGCTCACAGAATGATGGTTCCATGTCAAGAGAACACAGGAGCTAGCTTAAAGGAGTTCCTAGGTCTGGTGACATTTGAGCAGGAAATAATGATAGTAACAGATTGAAATCCTTTGAGTAAAATAGTAGTCCACAAGTTCATACTGAGGTGAATGAATTAAAAATGGGGCAAAAGGGAATATTCTGTGGTAGAATGTCAATATACTAGAGAGAATGATGGAATTAGAAAGCTCACCAATTTGCAACCATTACAATAATAATAAGCTAAAAAACATCAAAGACTGCTAAATGCAATGGGTGAAAACTTGATAGCAGATGAGAATATTTGTGTAATTGTAAAGAATCTCACTGCCAAATAGTTATTAATAATAAGCATAACATGCTTATTAGTTTACTTAATGCTTAAACCTTGCAGAAACTATTTTAACCAAGTGCTTGAAGTTGATGTCACCAGTAATGAGACAAATCAGCAATGTGTGTTTCTAGGTGTGCACATGAAATACATCATTTTTGTGGTATGTTCTTGCCAAATATACATAAATTATAAGGAAATACCAGGGAAACCCAAAGGCATAGTCTGTGACGTAATTGGTCAGTAATCTTAAAAAATGCCATGATCGTGAAAGAGAAACGCTGGAGGACTGTTACACTTCAAGACTGACTGAATGGGACTCATAATTCTGGTTTGTATAGTCCGATAAAGGACATTACTAGAACAATAGGCAAAATTTGAATGGAGTTTGTAGCTTACATGGTAGTAATGTATCTTTGTTCATTTCCTTCGATGTGGTTATGTCAGAGCATGCCCTGTACTTAGGAAATAGACACTGAAGTATAATATGGTAATGAGACATCATATCTACAACTTCAGCCTCAAATTGGAGGGACTTGGGCAGGGAAAGGTTAACAGGGAGTCTTGGTGAAAGGTGTATAGGAGCTATATGTACTATTTCTACAGCTTCTTTACAAATTTGAGGTTATTTTAGAGAAAGTTTATGAAAAATGTATTGTCCCAGTGTCAGGTATTATAGGAAGATCAACAAGGATGAAGACTGAGGGGAAAAGGAAAATTAGATTTAATAATCAATCAGGCAATAGAAGTGCCTAAATGAAATGGCAGGGGTAAGGGAATTAGGGACTCCTGTTTTGAGAGTGCCAGACATAAAAATTCCTTACAATTGAACACCCTAAAAACAAAACTTTTCTGTTTTAAATTCCTACTCTGCCTATTATAATACCACAGATTTTGAATTTCAGCTGTTTACCTACATAATTCTTTTTCAAGTATTTTGTAAAAGTCGTAAACAAATGTTCCTTGGAGGCAACAGTTAAGTTTGTATACATGTATGTCTAATCTAAGACTAAACTCAGGACTAGCCAGCCTCCAGATGCCCCATCAACACCTACTAAATTGTGCTGATAAGCTGCTGCTGCTGCTAAGTCGCGTCAGTCGTGTCCGACTCTGCAACCCCACAGACGGCAGCCTACCAGGCTCCTCCGTCCCTGGGATTCTCCAGGCAAGAATACTGGAGTGGGTTGCCATTTCCTCCTCCAGTGCATGAAAGTGAAAAGTGAAAGTGAAGTCGCTCAGTCGTGTCCGACTCTTAGCGACCCCATGGGCTGCAGCCTACCAGGCTCCTCCGTCCATGGGGTTTCCCAGGCAAGAGTACTGGAGTGGGGTGCCATTGCCTTCTCCGTGTGCTGATAAGAGCCTCCCCATATTCCAGCATGTAGCTAAATTGTCTGTAGCTCAGTCTTAGATCCCTTACTCACAAGGGCAAGTCTGTGGGCAGCTGTGAACCCTGTGCAAGAAAAGAAGTTTAAAAACTTGTATTTAGAGAATTCTCTGGCAGACCAGTGGTTAGAACTCTACACTTTCACTGCTGAGAGCCAGAGTTCGATCTCTGCTTGTGGAACTAAGATCCCACAAGGCCCATCCCCCTGCCCCCCCAAAAAAAGAAAGAACGAATTTTTTTTTAATTTTTTTAAATAAAAAATAAAAACTCATGTTTATTAAAGGCCATACCAGTCACCTCTCAAAAAAGACTGAAGTTCCATGTTTTGGATACAGTTTTATAATACTAACTCATTTAATGTTACTATATCTCATTTAAAATCAACAAGGTAAGTTCAAATTCAGGTTAGATTTAATAGTTGGAAGATACGGTATTTAAAACCTCTTAAAAACATTCTTTCTAGCACCCAAAACTTGTTTGGACATGAATATGTAACCTGTGATTCTTTCTGTGACAGAAAAAAAAAAGTTTATCAAAGAGATACCCATGTCCACCCATGTCCAGTCACTAGCATGCTGAAAAGAAACATACTCTTTTCACACAACTCTGGAAGCCACTCCAGCTGCAGGGATGTTCTTCAACATCAAGTAAACTCAATTCCTCCCCACTCTGCAAACTGGCCTTTCAACAAACTTCTACCGAACTTAGTCTGCAGGCACTAAACTGTAAGGTTTTTTTTTTTTTTTTCTTATTTTAACCTGTTAGATGAGGCTCCGAATAAATAGCCTGTTGTGTCCAGGAAGTCTTACTGACTGCATAATCTTCCATGAGACAATATTTAAATTTACTCCTGAAGTTTCCAACTGAAAGAAATGAGTCTAAAAGTGATTACAATCTTTGTTTAATTGAATGAGAAAGTAAACAATTTCTATACAAATAAGAAATAGAATGTATTTTATGGAGTTTTTTATTTTTAACTAATCTTGGGTTCCAGCAATATGCAAACAGCAATTTTACTAATGTGAAAAATAAATAATTGAATACATTTCCCAAGTATGTCTGGTCTCTGCCCCACCAGAAGTGATGCAAATTATAGTTTCCCAAGTGCCACAGTGGGCAGCGGGAAGTAATCTCTGTCCAATTCCAACATGCACCCTCATAGAATTGCACAATGAGTTCTTTTGAGTTCAGGAAGAGGATAAGGGAGACTGAAATCGCAGTGCATCTGGCTTGAATGTCTCTATATGTGTGCATGTTGGGAAGCTAATAAAGTGGTAGGTCAGTTCCTAATTCAGTTTGGCTTTTTTTTAATGCTACACTCTAGTGCCTGAAAACTTTTACTCCTAAGGAGCAAAGACTGTGTAACTTACTAAGTGCCTAAGGCCAAAATGTCATTTTGCATATCAGGGAGTGCTGAGTTTGCTGTCAGCCAAGCCTTCCACCTCTCAGGAGCCCCTGCTAAAGTTAATTCACATCCAGCTGTTATGGAATTGTCAGCTGTAACTTGGAGAGGTATGAGAGGCTGCATCTTAGAAGTAACCAGTCCAGAGTTTGGTGGAAGAAGCAAGCGATGAGTGGGAAGCAGAGAGCACCAAGTGAGTCTCAACTGTACCATTTGCTAAGGCAGTATCTCTCCCTTTTTGAGCCTGGGTCTTTTCATCTGTGAAATCCAGAATTCGATGCCTTCCCATCATATTCTACAGGCTCTAGTGGCCTTCCAATAAATAATACATATATATATATGTATACAAAAGTTATTTTTAAACTAAGTCCCTGTACAAATGTGAAGTATTGTCAGATCACATCAATGAGAGGTATCGTTTGAGCTAAAGTTTGAAAGGAGTTTGTCAGATGGGAAGGGAAATTTCAAGCTGAGGGACAAAGTATGATCCGTGCTGCAGAGGTAGAAACATGCAGCGCTTGTTGGAATGGCAGGCCTTCCAGGGGTATTGATGAGGAAGGAACCAAAAGATACCTAAGAAAGTGTGCTGGGGAGCAGTTGTCAATACAAAGCCCCATGTGCCTTCTTAGAGACAGAAGCCATTATCTTGAGATGGGGAATAATCAAAATTTTTTTAAAGAGAGTGGCAGTAGAAGTGGGCCACGTGATTAAACTTCTATAATAGAAACTGCAGCTGAAATATGTCAGCTAGATTGGGAGGTGGAATGGAAACTAGGGAAATCTGAGGGCAGAGAAATCAAGAGAGGCTATTTTTTCAGCCTAAACTTGAGGCTATAGTGATCAGTCTTACTGGCAATCTGTTCACCTTTGTTTCTGCGGTACCAAATACGCCTGCCACCACATAGGTAAGGATGTGGCCGAGCCAATGAGATAGACGATGCAGATCTTAAGTCTGCTGGAGTTGGACATATCAGAACTAGTAGTAATCAGTACTACAGATCCTCATGCAAGGTAAGTCAGATGGCTCTCCTTCCTCTAGAGCTCAAAGCTATACTAAATGGGATAAAGGTTCCTTTGCAAAAGTTGTTCTTTGGGGAATTAAATTGCAGTTGTATCATTTGGAAGTGGATTCTAAATCTGGAAGAAAAAAAAAAGTTGGTATCCTCCCAAGAAGGTCACTTAAAAAAGAATGGTTAACTCTTTAAATGTTACTTTTACCTCGCTGAACTCTCCTTACCTTTTAACGCTTGGACTCTGGCATCTAGAAAAGGGAAAAAGAAAAAGTGAGCCCAGCAGCTGAGCCCAAGCTGAAACCCAAGTTGCCCTCCCTCAGAGACTTGAGCATTTGGGTAAGTAATGGCATGACCTCCTCCCCAGAACGTTTTAATGTTTGTGTGATATTTATGTTAATATTTAAATATTTAAAATGGCTACTACAGCCTTGAAAGAGAAAATTGAACTTAACCAGTTTAAAACCCATGTGGGTATATGTGGAATTTAGAAAGATGGTAACAATAACCCTGTATGCAAGACAGCAGAAGAGACACAGATGTATAGAACAGTCTTTTGGACTCTATGGGAGAGGGCGAGGGCAGGATGATATGGGAGAATGGCATTGAAGCTGTAAATTATCATATGTGAAACGAATCACCAGTCCAGGTTCGATGCATGATACAAGGTGTGCGGTGCTGGTGCACTGGGATGACCCAGAGGGGTGGGATGGGGAGGGAGGTGGGAGGGGGGTTCTGGATGGGGAACACATGTACACCCGTGGTGGATTCATGTCAATGTATGGCAAAACCAATACAATATTGTAAAGTAAAAAAATAAATTAAAAAAAAAGCTAAAAAAAAAACAACAAAAAAAACCCATGTGGGTCTCAGGCTATGCCTCTGTCTCCTCTACATTCCTTTTCAGTTTGTATCGAGTGTGCACAGGCTTCATTTTTTTTTAAACAATACAAAGTAGATGACTTTTTTTTTTTAATGTTCCTAACTTATAAGCAGACCAATTTGTTTAAAGACTAACAGAAGCAATGTTAACAATTCTGAGAAATGATCTCTGTATGAAGGATAAAGAACTGCAGCTCCAGGAGAGTGGTCAACCTTGGTAAGGACTGACTGGTGGAGGTATCTGGGCTGATCTCTATCCACTAACTCTGTGCCTTATCCTTTTCCTCTTCAGCTGTCTGGGTTTCCATCTTAAGTTTGCTGCAGCTCTCCACATGAATACCATGGAAAAGAGATTAACAGTATTAACTGAATTCATTTTGATGGAGACTTACAGGAAGCTGATGTCATTCATTGGAAACTGCAGCAAACCTGACCATTCCCTTGCCTGTGGGAGTATTGGGTTTTTGAGAATTTTTTGTTGGTATTTAAATACCTCATCCTCATGTCATTATTGAAGATTCATTTCAGTCCACTATATTTTTGGAAATTTTCACCAAAAAAAGAGAAGGAAACCACTTTTAAATAGCATTACATAATTGTGAATATTTAGTATCTCAAGAACTCTGAAAACCTCATTGGGCTGACTTCAGACCTCATATCAGAACAATCAATTTCCTTAAAACTAGAAAAAAAGAAAAAAAAGATACTACTCATCGATTGAACAATGTGATCAAACAAGACCCTGATCACCCCTTCAAGCATTTTTAACCCCTGTTGGCAGTATCTTCTCCTGCTCTCCTTTACTCTCTGAGTCATGAGCCTTGTCTCATAGTGACCTTTAGCTGTTCATCAAAACTTCTCTCAAGTGACCAGGATTTGCCTTGGGCTCTGAGGGAAATACTTAAGTGAAGAATTTTCAAAAATATTTCCACAGTTTTCACAATAGTGGCATTAAATAGACAGATACCTTCTCCAGTGACTAATCCTCTGTACCTGTTTTTGTAATGGAATGATTTTTTAAAAGAATTAACAGCTATGTCTCTCTACTTTGATCCTTCACATGGATATGGAATACTTTGGTATATGTTACATTTCCTCTTTTATGATTTCACAATGACTTCAAGTATTAATAGCTATGAGTAACCTTGAATGCATTGGTCAAGAGGGACTATCTCACTTCCTTTCTCTAAGGTTAACTGCTCCTGGGCTTCCCTAGCACTTTGATTTCATTTCTGATACATTTGTGAAATTACAATTATTCATTTACCTCCACCAGATCTTGAAATTGGAGTTATTGTGTTTTTTCCTGTCATGCATCTGCTATATACAATCTTGCCCTAGTTAGTACCTGCCATATAGTGGATACTTCATGTTGGTTAAATGGAATGAATTTGCCTTGATTTCTATAGTCAGATAGATTCTGGAGCTTTATCGGGGATGTGAGTGATCAAAATCAAGCAGCCTTGTCTCTATACTACATTAACCATTTTACCAGTTGTCATAGAAAAATATATTATACACATCAATAAACAAAACATTCATGTAGTTGTTAATTAAAGAAGAAAAATGGGGGCACTAGATATAGGATGACCTCCTGGGGAAGATGAATGAGTTAGGAGTATTATGAGTCATATACTTTTTTTCACTCTTTGACTATCTTAACAGTTTTTCTCAGATTCCTTCCTTTTGAGCCACAGCATAACCTGAGCATTAGCATTGTTTATTTTAACCCCACCCTGGTTGCTATAGTTGATGAGTCACAGAAACCAGAGAAGGGAAAGACCAGTGAAATCATCTGGTTCATCTCCAAATTAGGGAGTGGAGCATTGGGATTTGGGGAAGACTAACTTCTCATTTAAAAAAAGAAAAGGAAAAAACTGCAACTGGAGCTGTGTAGAGCAGCCCACCCATCTGTTTGCCCTTTGCTTCTAACACAGTCCTGAGATCCACCCTGTTAGAAAGCAATCATGCATTCTTATCAAGGGCCCGTGGACAACCAGCTCCCAAAGTGTTAAGGAGTGAAACTGAAATCCTACTGCTTGAGTAATAAAGTCAGATTATGCATCTTTCAATGATTGTTTTAATGGAGTCTTAAAGAATTTTAAACTCTGTTTTTAACTAGGTCTTATAAAATTAAGAGCTAGCAAGAGGCTGACTGAAGATCTGGGCTAAAATGCTTAGTTCCCAGATGCAGAGACTAAAGTGGAGATGGTAAGAGGTGGCAGCTCTGCCAAGGTCAGGAGTGCCGACTCTCAGCCCTTTACCCTCTGTGTCACAGTGGCACAGTATCCTCCCTCCCAGTGCTTTCCTCCACCGTCATCTTCTTCCTCTTCTCTCCTTTTTGTCTTCTTTTTTGCATTGTTGGTCGAAGCAATGGGAGAGATGATTCAGCATCTATATTTGCTCGTCACATCAACCAAGCCTGACCACCAAGTATCACACGTCCATTGGCCACAGAGGCATGTGTGGCAAGATGCCACTTCAGCTCACCTAGAGCTTGTCTGCCAGGCTCCTTCTCTCCTTCTGTTTGTTTCTATGTTATTCCAGCTACATAACCTTGGTCTCAGCTCTGCTTTTTGTCCTTTGAAATTTTTAAAAGATCATAATGTCCTTAGCCCTTGCCCTTGATACCTAGCTTAGTTCTCTCCTAGCTTCCAACATCCTTCTATAGCATCCCTGCACCAACTTTGGCCTCTTGGGTTGCAAAATCGGCTTAATACTGCTTGCTTTTTGCCAATGTTCCCTTACAAAATGGGGAAAACTCTGAACCTTATCAATGCAGATAGCATCTGAATATGCTCAGTGTAAATCCCCATATCTAGTTACCTAAGTATGTTATCACAGGTTCACATTATTAAAAATCTAAAGTCCTTTGCAACATAAGAGATATTCAACAGTTGCCTGTTAGTTCGTTTTATTTTGATAATATCCTAACAGCTTTATTTCACTTTAAATTGTTGTTTCTCAGTCACAGCTATACATTTGAATAACTTAGAGATGAAAAACATGCTGGGGTCCCATTACTCAAAGATCTGAATTAAATTTATATGAATATATTCAGTTGCACAAGGGGTACGCTTCCTAATTTGGACAAAAATGGAATGCAAGAACGTGGCCAATTGTATTTGATAAAATATGATCTATTGATCTTGTAAAGAGATGTAATTTTGTTGTTCAAAATATTTCCATTTAGAAATCCTATTGGTTCTGTTGTAATCAATAGATAAGACCTGTTTCTATTTAGTAACATCCATGTGCTTATATATTTTAATGTGCCTAAATCAGTTACATTTGCATATTAAAGATTGAGTTTCAGAGTTAAAAGAGAATTTGAAGATTTTCTAGTCAAAGTGCCTCATTTTGTTTTCCAGATAAGAAACAGAATCATAGATCCTGGATGATTTGTTCAAGTAAACTCAGTTAGGATCAGAACTAGACCAGAACCTCTTCCTCCTAAGATTGATGATGACTAGCATGGGACTCAGCAATAGAGAAGAGTCCAGCAAAGCCAGACCTTGAAAGATGGCGAGCCTGTCATGTGCCCACACTGGGTCAGGTGCTCGAGTTACAAAAATGAACAGGGAGCTCCCAGTCTGATGGTACAGCTTGATACATAAGCAGTCATGGTGCCCTGAGATAAAGTACTACAAGTAAGACAAAGGTTATGTGAATAAAGAAGTGTATTCTACCCTTCCACAAACCTTATGCCACAAGATATCTTATTTATTATAACAGTTTGTTTAGCAAACCTTTTTATTTTTGTATAGTATATGAACTATGTAAGCTTTGGCCCTGTATAGGTTGTATCATCATAAATTATGATCAGAAGAATTAAAATCAGATGAAATTTTACTAGATGGTTTTCTCACAGATTCAGTTTTTCACAGAGGGTGCTGTGATATAACTTTTACTCTATTGTTTTTTAATTGTATTTTCTTGAATATATTTGAAAAATACCATGAAGAAGATGGAAGTTTTCCCCAAAGCGTGGCACAAACTGTCATAATCTTAATGGGTCATAATCTTAATCTTCCTTAAAAGAAGGAAGCCCTCTTTTCACTAGCTATATTTATTTTTTCTATGTAAACTATGTTTACAATTATAGAAGTAATATATATTCATTGTTAACAAAACTCAAGTAATATAAAGAAGTGTGTAAAATAAAAGGTGAGCATTCTCCTTTACACATATACACTAATCTTCTTCTTTCCCAAGGGTTAGCCAGTATCAGCTTGGTGTATATCCTTCCAATATATGTATACACTTACATGCATATGTAAATATATAAATGTACATATATAACTATTAATATAAACACTCAAATAAAATTAGTATTATTAGTCTAATTAACTTTTTAACTCGCAAATCATAAGGTCTTTAAAGTTTAAAAATAGTCAAAACACTCAAAAAAGTATCCAGTAGATATTTAATAAAGATGAAAATGTTCGAGGTATAGCTATCTCTATGTGTTTTCATACTCAGTAAACATTTTATTTTATAAAGAATACTATTTTGAGCAAACTCTTATGACTAAAAGATATTTTTTTTATTATAGAATTAAGAACATTCCAGACACTTGGCACCTAAATATTTGTATATATGTTGTGCAACATTCTGTGGAAAATACTGCTTGAAGGAATGATAGAGGCTGAGAGAATTTGAAATATCTATCCTCTGACTTGCCAAACCATAAAAATGCAGCAAAATGTGCTGAGGTAAGAACTAAGATGCTGCTATGATGGCTCAGGAAGCATCCCAATATCTCAGCAATTTAATGTAAGAATCATCACGATAGGGTGGATGTTTATATCCAAATCTGTTTTTATAATGTTTTATATATCAGTATTGTAACTTAGCATGCCAACAAGACACAGACTACACTGACATTCTGCTTTCTCTTGTTTTACTCTTTCATTTTTTTTAATTTTTTTAAAAAATTTATTTATTTGGCTGCACCGGGTCTTAGTTGAGGCATGCGGGATCTTTGATCTTTGCTGCTGCAAGCGGGATCTAGTTCCCTGACTAGGGATTGAACCCAAGCCCCCAGCAGTGGGAGCAGGGAGCTTTAGCCACTGAGTAGGCTAGCTTTAGCCTAGAGTAGGGCCACCAGGGAAATCCCTACTCTATATTTTTGAAAACTGTCCATATTGATCTATTCCAGCTTCAGTTGATAACACAGATATTTTATAATTTTAATTTAGCCTCACTGATAAACATTTAGGGTATATCAGTCTTAAAAATCCTTACACACATATGTTGTGATCATATATGACACACCCTTTTCAGGATCGCTTTCTTGCAGCAAAATCATTCAATCAAAGGGTATGAACATTTTAAAGAATATTTAATTATTTGGTTGTGTCGGGTCTTAGTTGTGGCACGCAGGATTTTATTACTTCATGAGGGATCTTTCGTTGCTGCGTGCAGACTCTTAAGTTGTGGTGTGTGAGCTCAGTAGCTCTGTGGCATGTGGGATCTTAGTTTCCGATCAGGGAATGAATCTGTGTCCCCTGCATTGCAAGGCAGATTCTTAACCACTGGACCCCCAAGACATTTTTTTTTTTTTTAATTTTTAAAATTTTATTTATTTTTGGCCACAGCACATGTTGGATCTTAATTCCCTGACCAGGAATCAGACCCGTGCCCCCTGCATTGGAAGTACAGAATCTTAACCACTGGGCCACAAGGGAATTCCCTAGTATGAATATTTTAAATATTGACAGATACTCCTAAATTGCCTTCTCACTGATAACATTTAAGAATTCCTATTTCAGCCATTTCCAAACACTCTGAATACTCAGTTCAGTTCAGTTCAGTTGCTCAGTCGTGTCCAACTCTTTGTGACCCCACGAACCACAGCACGCCAGGCCTCCCTGTCCATCACCAACTCCCGGAGTCCACCCATACCCATATCCTTTGAGTCAGTGATGCTATCCGACCATCTCATCTTCTGTCGTCCCCTTCTCCTGCCCTCAAACTTTCCCAGGATCAGGGTCTTTTCCAATGAGTCAGCTCTTCACATCAGGTGGCCAAAGTATTGGAGTTTCAGCTTCAACATCAGTCCTTCCAATGAACACCCAGGACTGATCTCCTTTAGGATGGACTGGTTGGATTTCCTCGCAGTCCAAGGGACTCTCAAGAGTCCTCCAACACCACAGTTCAAAAGCATCAATTCTTCGGCTCTCAGCTTTCTTTATAGTCCAACTCTCACATCCATACATGACCACTGGAAAAACCGTAGCCTTGAATAGACAGACCTTTGTTGGCAAAGTAATGTCTCTGCTTTTTAATATGCTATCCTGGTTTGTCATAACTTTCCTTCCAAGGAGTAAGCGTCTTTTAATTTCATTGCTGCAGTCACCATCTGCAGTGATTTTGGAGTCCAGAAAAATAAAGTCAGCCACTGTTTCCACCGTTTGCCCATCTATTTGCCATGAAGTGACGGGACCAGATGCCCTGATCTTAGTTTTCTGAATGTTGAGCTTTAAGCCAACTTTTTCACTCTCCTCTTTCACTTTCATCAAGAGGCTCTTTAGTTCTTCACTTTCTGCCATAAGGGTGTTGTCATCTGCATATCTGAGGTCATTGATATTTCTCCCGGCAATCTTGATTCCAGCTTGTGCTTCCTCCAGCCCAGCATTTCTCATGATGTACTCTGCATATAAGTTAAATAAGTAGGGTGACAATATACAGCCTTGACGTACTCCTTTTCCTATTTGGAACCAGTCTGTTGTTCCATGTCCAGTTCTAACTGTTGCTTCCTGACCTGCATACAGATTTCTCAAGAGGCAGGTCAGGTGGTCTGGTATTCCCATTTCTTTCAGAATTTTCTACAGTTTATTGTGATCCACACAGTCAAAGGCTTTGGCATAGTCAATAAAGCAGAAATAGGTGGTTTTCTGGAACTCTCTTGTTTTTTGGATGATCCAGCGGATGTTGGCAATTTGGTCTCTGGTTCCTCTGCCTTTTCTAAAACCAGCTTGAAAAAAAATAAAATAAAAAAAAAAAATAAATAAAACCAGCTTGAGCATCTGGAAGTTCACGGTTCACATATTGCTGAAGCCTGGCTTGGAGAATTTTGAGCATTACTTTACTAGCGTGTGAGATGAGTGCAATTGTGCGGTAGTAGTTTGAGCATTCTTTGGCATTGCCTTTCTTTGGGATTGGAATGAAAACTGACGTTCTCCAGTACAGCCCATTAATATTTAACAGGTAAGTTAAGTTGGAATAAGGACAAGGTGATGTGTTTGTGGAGAGAAATACAATAACAGCAGGTACTGGGTAAAGACAGTGTCAGCACAACCAAAGGCCTGTCCTCAAGGAGCTCCTGCCTAGTTGCAGAGACCAACAAATAAAAGAATAGCAATACAAAGTGATAACTGAGAGAGGAGAGGGACACAAAAATATCAAGAGAAACAGATTAGAGCCAGATCTACCTGAAGGGCTTGGGAAAGGTTTTCCTTCATGAGAAAATACTTGCTCTGAGGCATGAGGGAAAAGAAACTCACTATCGAGGAAAGTGGGAAAGGGCATTCCTGGCAGGGAAACAGTCTGAAGAAAGGCCTATGGAGGCATGAGTGTGATTGGCAGGGGTGCAAAGTGCGAGTGAAGGGAAAGATGTGGGGAGTGAGAAGGATTTCCAGAGAGGGGTCATGTAATCAGAACTAGTTCTTAGAAAGCTTTTCTGGATGCCTTGTATAGAATGAGCTGAGACCAAAAGTGTATGTTACAACTGGGAAAAAGAGGCATACATTTCCCTGAAAAATATCTCAAAACAAAACAAATTGTGGTTTGTCCACACTGAAAGCACCTTAATTCAGCACAAGTTTACTGAAGACTTACCATGAGTTCAACAGGGCTAGATGCTGGAAGAACTCAAAAAGCCAATGAAATACCCACTTTTTTTTTTTTTGCAGCAGTACGATACGTTTGGAGAAGGCAATGGCACCCCACTCCAGTACTCTTGCCTGGAAAATCCCATGGATGGAGGAGCCTGGTAGGCTGCAGCCCATGGGGTCGCTAAGAGTCGGACACGACTGAGCGACTTCACTTTCACTTTTCCCTTTCATGCACTGGAGAAGGAAATGGCAACCCACTCCAGTATTCTTGCCTGGAGAATCCCAGGGACGGCGGAGCCCGGTGGGCTGCCGTCTATGGGGTCGCACAGAGTCGGACACGACTGAAGCGACTTAGCAGCAGTAGCACGATATGTTAGGCACTTTTTAGTACTTTGTCTAATCTTTACATTTGTCTTGCATTATCACAAGTGAGAAAACTGAGATTGTCAAAGAAGCAGACACAGAACAAGACCCCAGGACTGGTTCACTCCAAGCCCCATTCTTGTTCACTGACTCATTCTCTCTGATTCTCCTCTTTCTTTCCTTCCTTTCCTCTCTCCCTCTCCCTCTCCCTTTCATCTTCCCTCCTCTTCTAATTTTTATCTTCAGCTAAGTTATACAAGAGAATAGTTGTACCAGGCACATATTTACACAAGAATTCTATATAATTCTATATAAGTTAGTGTTAAGTTTATTTGATAGTAACAGAGACTGAATTTAAGTACTTTAAATAAGATGTAAATATATATTTTTTCTTTCATGTAAAAGAAATCTTGAGGAAAGCAGTCAAGGATTGAACTGACAGCTTAACAATCATCAGGAAAACAGTCTCTTCTTGACTTTTTGCCCTATGCTTTTGTTTTCTTGCTAAAGTTTTTTGTTCTCCATTCTTTCTGCCTAGTTTCCATCTTCCAGTTTTTCTCAGTGCCCACAGTAACTGCAAGAGCTCCAGGCATCACAGCAAGTATTAGGCAAAGGAAGTAGAGGGGAAAGGGGATTTCAGGGTAAAAGTTACTAACCAGACCAAACAAACCAAAACCCCATGTCAACTGCTGTTTTCTTTTTAAGGAGATTTTCTTGAAGCTGAAAATTGCAATCTTTTAGCTGAGTTTATTGCTGCCCACTTTAAAGAAAAGGGTTGCTAAAGAAAATAATCAGAATGTATATTGAGTCAGGAATTTGGATCTTCTGTGACAGCATACACACACACACAGCAATTACTCACCCTCATCCACAGTACTCACAATTTCTGCTCCAAGAAGCCAAATATTTTCAACACTTGCAGCTATTTCTTGTGGAGTTTCACCAATTTATTTCTGAATAACATTCCACTGTTTCTTAATTTTTCAGTTTTAAGTAACATTTATTATGTTCTAATGAAAAATAAGAGATCTTTTACTCCTTACCTATGATATACACACAAATGATTACATTATTTTTCTCTAATGTTATTTATAGAATTACAATTACAGAAACATAACCTGAGCATAACATAATGTGTTATGTTTTCATTATCTTCTCACGGCAACTGTTTTTGGCTCTATATTGCTGCATAACTAACCACCTCCAAATTTAGTTTCTTAAAACAGTCATTTGTTTTGCTTACTCATTTGCAGTTTGGACAGAGCTTGGTGGGACAGGCTTGTCTCTACTCAACTTCAGTTGGCATGGTCCACTTTTTAAAAAAAAAATTATTTTAATTGGAGGATAATTGATGGTTTTTGCCATACATTGACATGAATCAGCCATGGGTGTATATGTGTCCCCCCACCCTCCTCCCTCCCAACCCCATCCCTCTGGGTTGTCGCAGAGTCCCAGCTTTTGAGTTCCCTGCTTCTGGCATGGCCCACTTTTAAGGTGGCTTTAGGTCAGGTTGGTACTGGCTGTCAGCTATAGGCTTTGGAACCTCTCCATAGGCTGCTTGCGCTTCCTCACAGAATGGTGGCTGGATTCCAAGGCAAATGTCTCAAGTAAACAAAGTAGAAATGCAATCATGATCTAGCCTCAGAAGGCACACAGCATGACTTATGCTGTGTTCTGTTGGTCAGATAATTCACAACAGGTCATGAGATTCAAGGGAACTGGGCATATCCTCCTTCTCTTAAGGGGAAAGTGGTAGAATTCTAGAGGAGCATCTAGGATGGGTCATCTTTGAAGAATCTAATATGTGTGTCTTAGTCCATTTGGGCTGCCACAGCAAACTGCCACAAATTCTCATAGCTCTGGAGATGGGTAAGTCCAAGATCAAGATCTGATGAGGACCCCCGTGGCTTTTGGGATTTTAGTTTCCCGAGCTGGGATTTTGAACCCAGGCCCTCAGCAGTAACAACACAGAGTCCTAACCACTGGATCAACAGGGAATTCCCTGAGCTCTTTTATAAAAGTACTAATCTGATATGAGTGTTCTGCTCTCATGACCTATTCACTTCCCAAAAGCCCCATTTCTAAACACCTTAATGTAGAGGGTTAGATTTCAAGATATGAATCGTGGGTGGGATATAAACGTTCAGCTTATAGCGTGCTGCAACAAGTTTTTGTTTTCCCAGAGCTTTTCATTGATAGTTTTCCTTATCATGCTCACAAAGTCATTCCAAAGCTGTCCAATGGAGCTGTTAATTTCTTGTCAGTAACTTAAAACCCCTGTGGTAATTGCTTCCTCCTACTGTTTCTGAGGCAGTGTGCTAGAGCCATTAGTCCCCTTCTCCAAGCTACACTGGTTGCCCTGAATGCCTGCTGCACAGCTCTCATTCCAAGTTCTCTCTTCCCCATCATTCTGGGAATTCTATTCACTTATTTTTGCATTGAATCCCTTGTTTGCTGAATCCACTGCTTCCTAATTTTGCTTTATTCTCTTGCTTTGGTGAAGTACACCATTCAGAAGTCTCCTGAGATTAGGGTGTATAGTGGAATGAATGGTGGTGCCCTAAAGCTATGTCTACATCCTCAGTCTTAGAATCTGTGAATATTTCCTCGTGGGGAAAAAGAGTCTTTGCAGATCTGAAGATAAGTTACAGATGTGAAGATAAGATTATCCTCAATTACCTAGACAGCATATTAAAAAGCAGAGACATTACTTTGCCAACAAAGGTCTGTCTAGTCAAGGTTATGGTTTTTCCAGTAGTCATGTATGGATGTGAGAGTTGGACTGTAAAGAAAGCTGAGTGCCGAAGAATTGATGCTTTTGAACTGTGGTGTTGGGGAAGACTCTTGAGAGTCCCTTGGACTGTAAGGAGATCAAACCAGTCAATCCTAAAGGAGATCAGTCCTGGGTGTTCATTGGAAGGACTGATGTTGAAGCTGAAACGCCAATATTTCAGCCACCTGATGTGAAGAGCTGACTCATTTGAAAAGACCCTGATGCTAGGAAACATTGAGGGCAGGAGGAGAAGGGGACGACAGAGGATGAGATGGTTGAATGGCATCACTGACTCAATGGACATGAGTTTGAGCAAACTCTGGGAGTTGGTGATGGACAGGGAGGCCTGGTGTGCTGCAGTTCCTGGGGTTGCAAAGAGTCGGACACGACTGAGTGACTGAACTGAACTGAATCTAGGTTGATCCTAAATCCAGTGAGAAGTGTTCTTCTGAAAGACGGAAGAGGAGAAAACACAGGAACAGAGAAGAGGGCCTTGAGAAGTTGGAGGAAGAGATTAGAGTGATGCAGCCACAAGGAATGACTGGAGCCACCAGATGCTGGAAGAGACAAGGAAGAGTTCTGCTTTAGAGCCTCTGGAGGGAGTGTGGCCCTGCAGGTACCTCGTTTTCACACTTCTGGATTCCAGAACTGCAAGAAAACACTTTTCTGTTCTTTTAAGCCACCAGATTGTTGCAATTTGTTCACGGCAGTCTTAGGAAATTAACACAGGGCACGTAGGCATAAACAATATTTTTGAAAAATGTTAATGATGCATGCATTCTTTTTTAAATTAATTTATCTATTTTTGGTTATGCTAGGTCTTCATTGCTGTGTGCATGCTTTCTTAGTTGTGGTGAACTGGAGCTACTCTTTGTTGCGGTGCTCAGACTTCTCATTGCAGTAGCTTCTCTTTTTGTGAAGCATGGACTCCAGGGCGCAGGTAGATTGCCAATCTACTTAAATTGGCAGGTAGATTCTTATCCACTGTGCCACCAGGAAGTCCATTCTTGATTTATAGTTTGGGTGGGTATGGAATTCTAGTTGCAAAATAATGATTTTTTTTTTTTGTATTTATCTTTCCTGATACATTTATAAGTTAGCATTCTTCTCTAATTAAGAACTTCTCCTGTCCACTCCTGTATTTTTCTATTTTACTACTAGACTATTCAATGTGTATCATCAGTGAATTCCTATCACTATTCAATATGATGTTCAAATTACCCCCAATTTTAACCAGTGAGAACTCCTTTAAATTGTCTCGTGTTGTTTTGATTTTTTACCATTAGTCATTTAGCACAAAGCTCACCACGCATTTTCTCTGTTCCACCTCTGGATCCAGCCATTGCTTTAAGAACTGGTTTATTTACTGGGAATAGTATTTGGAAACTAAGATCTGAGTCTTGAGTATCATGCCAGTCTTCTTTCTTACCCTTCATAAATGAGTTGTTTTTTAAATCTCTCTGAAATCTTTTAGGATCTTTCCCCTGGTCCCGCTCAGTGTTCTGAATTTTCACGATAATGTGCCTTGAGTTTGTTTTTCCATTACTTGTGGGTTTTCCAATCTAAAGCCTCATAGCCTTCAGTTCTAGAAAATTGTCCTTAGTTATTTCTTGGTGATTTTTCTGCCCTTCATTTTCCCTATTTTTCTTTCTAGCACTCTGATATTCTGATATCTGAGGTGTCTGATATTTGAATATTCTGATATTCTGGATATCAGGTTTTCCAAATAGGTATTTTTCCTCTCCTGGCCATGTCTTTAAATATAATACATTATTATATACTGATTGCATATAACAAGTTACAAGGTAAGAACAGCTTTATGGTTATTGAAACTCTAAACCGTATAATGTAGAGGACTTGGAGACAGCCTGCTTCTTACTGAAGTAGTGGTGGTGTGTGAGAGAGATGGTATGATGGAAAAAGCAGTGGATTGAAAGGCAGACAGACGTAGGCCACCCTTAGTTCTGCCACTTACTAGTTTAAGGATTGTGGTGGATTGTATGCAAAAGTGGTTACCAACAATTCCTTCCACTCATGTAAACATATATCACTCCCTTTATGAAAAGGTGGAAATTATTTCCCCTTCCCTTGAATCTGGGTTATGTCACTTCCCTTGATCAATGGGATGCAGGGAAGTGCCACTGTTTCACTTCTGGGCCTGGTAGCTTCCACTTTCACTCCTTTGAAGGTCAATAACTACTCTGCTGGAGGGAGGCCCTTATGGATCTTCCAGCCTCATTTGAGTCTCCGTAAACAATGCTAAATAGACCAGAGATGAGCTGATTCCATGAACTCTGCCCTTTGTAGAATCAGAACAAATACATTTGTTGCTGTTCTAAGTTTCTAATATTTGGAAGTGGGCTTATTTCCTAGTAACAGGAGACTGAAACAGAAATTATAATGTGGACATGAAGTGTTGCTGTAAGAAAAACCTAAAATATGTGACATGGACTTTACTTCCAGACAGTAACTAGAGAGAAGACTGTTACTGGAGTTTGGAAAAGTGGTAAGGAAATTGCCATGGAAGATTGGAAAAAAGGCAGCCTAGGTTATGTGTTGGCAGAATGTTTAATGTTACTGTTGCCTGTGGTAACACAAGTGATAGAAAATGTGCCTAATGAACTTGTGAATCTAGCCAAGGAGATTTCCAGGCAGAATGCTGAAAATGCCCATGGTCGTCTTTTAGCTGTGTATGATAAAGTAAAAAAGAAAACAAAAAACACTAAGTAAACATATGTTTGGTTTTTAAGCAGAATTTTAGCCAATGAAAGATTTGGAAAATAAGAAATGGCCCTAGGATAAAGATCAAATCATGTGTGGTTGCAAAATCTTTTTTTCTAATTTTTTTTCAAAAAAATTTATTTATTTATTTTTTACTGCACTGGATCTTTGTTGCTTTGCACAGTCTTTCTCTAGTTGTGACAAGTGGGGGCTTCTTTTTGTTGCAATGCATGAGCTTTTCATTGCAGTGGCTTCTCTTGTTGAAGAGCACAGGCTTCAGTAGTTGTGGTTTGCAGGCTCAGTAGTTGCGGCTCAGGGGCTCTAGAGTGCAAGCTCAGGAGTTATGGTGCACAGGCTTAGCTGCTCCAGGCATTAAGGACCTTCCCAGACCAGGGATGGAACCCAGATCTGCATTGGCAGCCAGATTCCCATCCACTGCGCCACCAGAAAAGTCCCTTTTATTTATTTTTAAGATTCCGGAAAGATTTAATGTGGTACTTTGAAGGCCATCTCAGGGCTTCTAAGAATCTTAAGTGCATTGTTCCAGCTTGACAAACTCAAAGTAAAGAGAGAGATCTTTTTTAGAAAGGATAATCAATATGAATAATCAATGTGAATTTTGGAGCATTTGGATGTTAAGCCTCATTAAGATTTACAGAAATTCTTCAAAGGTTTTGAGAAAAATTCCATCGGATATGAATTTTGTAGCACGGAATGAACCTCAGTAAGACGTATAGAAAGCCCACAGAATTTTAAAGATAATTATATTAATGAAAGGACTGCCAGGTTGGACACAGAAACAGTTCAAAAATGAAAAGAAGTTTCTGGGCCTTCAAGTCTCTACTGTCATGAAGCAGATTGAGAGAACTACTCAGGAACAGATATGGACTATTCTTAAGGAAAAGGAAAGACATCTCAGAGAGTGGAATCAAGAGGCCAGAAAGCAAAGCCAAAGACTGATCAGATGACAGATTAAAGTGAAGATCAGCAAACTACAGCCCACAAAACCAATCCAGCCTGTTTTGGGGTAGCCCACAAGCTAAGAGGCCTGGCAGCTCCAGATTTTGCTTCTTGAGAGCCGGCTGCCATTACTATCCTGGTGTAGAGGAGGACCTGGCAGATGACAGTCCAAGGGACAGAGAGATCCAGCCTGCTCCCAGGCATTCCAGCAACCCCAGCGGAGGCACCAGACAAGTGAGTGAAATGTCTTTCCATCCTGAAACCCCAGTCGAGCAGCCCAACCCAACATTACAGAGAAGAGACTAGCTGTCCCCTGAGTCCTGTCCACATTGCAAAATCATGAGCAAATGGTTTTATTTATGTTAGAACCAATAAGATTTGGTGGTAATTTGTTAAACTGCAGTAAGTAACTTGAGTGCATTTTTTCATCCCTGGACTGGGCAGAAGACTATTTGGGCTCCAGTTTCTACATCTATAAAAATCAAGGACTGGATAAGTAGCCTGTTAAGGCCCCTCTCTGCTCTAACATTCTATTACTGGGTGAATAATTCTATCGTTTACTAAGTTTTAGTGAGTGCCTATCACTGCTAGCTAGGCATAATTAGTAGTGCTGAGGTGCAGCAGATGAAGTGTGAACAAAATAAAGTCAAGGCTTTGGAGGACAGAATGCACAGCAGCAGAAACATAATCTGAGATTTGTTGTTGTAAACATTCTTCCAACCATGGGGGGAAAAGAAAGAAAAAAGGATCTTTGCACACAGAGTTTCAAAAGCTCATTTCAACTGGCAGAACTGACCCCACATTCCTCAGAAAGAGCAATCCATGACCTGCAACAGCTTCGTCTTTATCAAAACACCAGTGTGAAGTTCTGCAGTATGAAGCCGACTCTGGCTGTTGAACAGATCTGAATGTTTGGATTTGCTAGATGCCCTAGATAAGCAAAAGCATTCTTTTGGATACTTGGCTCCTAGGTATTCCACATGATTTGAATTAAATCTTATCTTCTGTGGAGTGCCTATCACAGCACAACTGGGAATCAGAGGCTGTGCAACCAGCCAGGAGAACAGAAGGGAGACAGAATCCAGCCCACCATTATTGTCAGTCTGTGGTCTCCTTCTGTTCCAAAATATTCAGGGAGTAGGCAGAAAAACACAATTTCTGGTTGTTAAGCTTTCAGCCTGAATTGAGGAGCTATAAATGTAAATGGACTTCCCTAATGGCTCAGTGGTAAAGAATCTGCCTGCCAATTAAGGAGAGGCAGGTTTGATCTCTGGGTGGGGAAGAACCCCTGGAGAAGGAAATGGCAGCCCCCTCCAGTATTCTTGCCTAAGAATCCCATGGACAGAGGAGCCTGGAGGACTACAGTCCTTGGGGTGGTAAAGAGTCAGACACGACTTAGCAACTGAACACAAATGTAAATCAGAGATTGTGTCAACAGAATTGCTTTATTTTCTATTTGTCCTTCTGACAGTGTCTATCATGTTCCATTATGAGTGGAAGAAACGGGTAACAGTGAACGCTGCGCTGAGTGTTTACAGACCCCATTTGTGGTCCGGGCTTGCCTGTGAGCTTGGCAATGATGTCTTGGCCTCGCCATTTCTTAATTCCCAAGAGTGAAATGACGCTCAACTGGAAAGTAAAAACAGACGTTAAGCGAGACAGGAGATGAAAACATAGAAGCGTCAAGAGAAAGAGCTACCTGAGGTGTGTGAAAGGAAAGAATTCAGAGGTGCAGAGCGAGATTTTTGGGATTCTTAGCAAAACTTTCCAGCTACTTTGAGGTGTGAATACAGTATTTTCACAGTCACACACAAAATCATGTTTGCGTGCTTGTTGCCACGGTGGTTCATAGAAGCAGAGAATGAAAAAAAAAAAAGAAATAACAAAACCAAGCCAGGGAGCTGAGGTTGAGAGGGGGGGAAAAAAAAAGCTAGTTAGGAAAGAAGGACAGGAGGAACTTCTTTGTTGGAACTCAAGGTTCAAAGCCACTGGTCCCACCCAGCCTGGGACTGCCTGCCACGAGGAGGACGAGGACGCGCACAGCTGCCCGACACCCCGGGAGGCCCGGCGTCTCGGGAGGTTTGGGAAAAGGACGCCTCCCCGGGCTGGAGGGTGAGCTCTTGCTCCTGGCTTTGGCCTCCCACCCCCTACCCAACAGCCACAGTGGCTCTCTGTCTACCAGCGCGCCCCAAGGCGGAGGAATCCTTTGCCAGGCAGAACACGGGAGATCTCCCTCCCAGCGCTCCTCCCGGGAATGGCCGGTCAGAGGTTAAGCTAATATGTTTGCAGACGGTAACCGGGGGCTGGATGCCAATGGCCCAGCTCAGGGGAATCACGATTTATGTTTCTTGGAACTATTCTTGCTTCCATTGCATCGACGCCTTAAAAAAAAAGACAACCAACCTCATAGTCGACTAAAGTCTTGCATCTGTACTGATATGAACCTGAGGCAGGGCTGAGAACTAGACGTGGCGCTGGAGAAGTAGAGAAAGGGAGGAAAAAGAGGCCGCTAATAGGCCTCAGGGAAGTCTCGGCGGCGCTTTACTGGAGGGTACGGCAGTGGGCGCGGGGCCACTCCCAGTGGCGCGGCCCAGGGAATGTTCCAGGGCGAGGCGGCCCTGGCGAGCGCGCAGGGCGGGAAGGGTGAGTCACCCCCAAGTCCGGGCGCGAGTAAGGGAAGGGGCAAGGGAAGGCGGGGCGGGGCGGGCCTCCAGCGCACTGCGAGGATGTGACTATAAAAGCCCCACCCAGGCCAGCCGGCTCCGTTCTGATTCTGGGGACGCTGGAAGCGCACTGCGCCGGCCCTGGTAAGCGAGACGCCCCGCCCGCCCATCCGCTACAGCCAGAGGCCGCCGAGCTAGCGGGGGTGGGGGGGAGGGGGTTGCGGAGAGGCAAAGAAGGAGTCAGCCTTGCAAAGAGAAACTCTGGCGACGGGGACCCGGGAGAAGGCTGGAGGGATGGTCTGCACTAGGGGCTCGGCGGGGAGGGTGCCCAGTGGCGAGGAGGTCTGGACAGGAGTGAGGGTGCCGGGTGTGCTTCGGCATGGGGGTGGTGCAAGGCAGAAGGAGGGGTCGGGCATCCCCTCTTGAGTGCTCGCAGGAAGCCAGACGAGATGGCGCCGGGGAGGGGGGCAGAGGAGGGCCCACATTCCAGACATAACAGGCAATGTGGGGGGCTGGGTGTGGCCACCCTAGGAGCCCCGGGTCGGGAGGAGAGCAGAGGGTGCGGCACCCTCCACATTGAACACTAGCCTTACGGCCATCTAGAAAGGGATCCCCATCTGTTCCAAGTTAACTTGACTTGGAACAAATATGCATTTGTGGAACTTGTGCCAACCAGCAGGAGGGAGGCAGCTGGACGGACGATAAGGGGTGGGGGTTTTTAGCAGCGACCTCCTGCCCTCATAGAACAGAACAGAACGAAAGAACCTCAGCTCCTTCTCCTTTGTCTAGATTATCCTGTAGGAGAGCACTTCTGATTTCCGTGTATCTGGAGAGTTTCCAACTTGCTTGACCACTTTTGCTTCAGGAAGGAAGTGTCCCCGGTGGTTCTGTGGGCAGAGTTGTCACTGACTTACTGGCGCTGATGCGACACTGAGTCAAAGACAGAGGGTACAGAACAGGGCGTGGCCCCCCAGGCCCCTCCTTGTAGTTCTGTGAGATCGATCCCAGCAGCGCCTGGCGTGAAGGGCTGTTTTTCATCAACTCGCAGTTAAGAAGGTGGGAAGTGGGCATCAATTTCCTTATTGATGAAAGTGGTTTAAGAATTGCCCTAGAGGGTTATCATCAAAGGTTCCAAAAAACATGTTCTTTCAAAAACTTGTAAAGCACACGGAAAGCATTGTGTCATACCAAAGCAGTATCTTTCTTTTTATATTAAGATTTGCCATTTTAAAGCTATTGGAAGGTATTCTCAATCTGTGTATAAAAGAGCAGTACCCTCATAGGGGCTTACTGTGTCTTGACCCAGAGCCATAAGGTCATGGAGTCCAGGGTTCTGGACCCTTGAGCTCATACTGACTGTTTTGATAGGTTCTATCCAAAATGTACCATACTGTGCCTGTCTGGAGCTTGGTCATTTGGAATGAAGAAGGCACTGTCTCACTGAAGCAATGTTGTAGAAGACACTTCCATAGAAAGTACTGATAGTACAGGCCCAGCTTGGGGGTTGGGAGTGGTGGGAAGGGGGAGGGAAGATGGGAGGAGGATGAGGGAAGATGTGTAGGTAAGAAGAAAAAAATCACTGAAATATTTTACTGGAAGTCTTCTTAGTTTTAATGCTGGGCTTGATTACATTATTATAATTGTAATTATGTCCTTATCACAATCTCTACTTTTCTCTGTATTCCTCCTGCCTCCTTGGAGATCCTCCTCCCTGACATGTTGCAAAAACCCGACCATGCTTATCCAGTTCTTATGCATTGCCCCCATCCCTCCTCCTTTATTGTACTTATACCCAGCTGGAGAGTAGCAGATTGAATCAATATTTGTTAATATTCAGTATTAGGAATGTTGGTGGTCCTAAAATCCTTAGCAACTCAGGGGAGTTGTATTATTTAAAAAATAGCAAGGCACCTTTTTGAACCTAAACAATTGTAATTTATAACATTTGAGGCTATGGAATCAGAGAGCCACATAATATCCAGGCAGTGTGAAGGAAGATTTCAGATGAGGCCAGCTTCAGTGTCCTTATTGGTCAGGGGCGTTAAGACCACCGCCTGTAGCACTCTCCTCCCTTCTAACTCCATCTGTTATCTCAAAGCTTAAGTCAAGGCTTTCCCCAGAAATAAATTGCATCTGCCATGGAAGGGTGTGACCACCAAGCTAAATTTTTTTAGTTGGAGTTTAGTGATTGGGGGACTGCCTGGATTTTGTGATTTCCTGTAGTGCCAAATGGCTTGCCTGTTGTAAATGCCCAGGAAATACTGCTGACTCACTGGCTTTGATCATGAACTTGGTTTGGGGCTGGGGTGTCAATATTTAACATCCTTTGTCTTTGAGCTATTAAAAATACTGTATCGACTGATATGTCTGCAGTCGTGGCCATTAGTTTCCTGACTGATTTCTAATTTAAGTATTTTTCCTGGCAAGGTAGATATCCTCCTACAATTGTTACTGATTTTGAGATTTGTAGGCTCTTCCTGCACGGTTGGGCCTAGAATCTGGCCTTTGTCCTTCCCTTGAGTGGGGCTGTGGGCCTGCTGAGGCATTTCTTACAAACTGAGGGTGGGTGTGCCAGATGAACATCCCAGGCTCTCCTGGATTGCGTTAATCATCTCTTCATTTGACAATATTTATTAAGCATCTACTATGTTCCACTCAGATGTTCCATCTACTATGTTCTACTATGGCTTCCCTGGTGGCTCAGATGGTAAAGACTCTGCTTGCAATGCAGGAGACCTGGGTTCAATCCCTGGGTCAGGAAGATCCCCTGGAGAAGGAAATGGCAATGCACTCCAGTATTCTTGCCTGAAGAATCCCATGGGGTCGCAAGGAGTCGGACACAACTGAGCAACTAACATTTCACTTTCACTTCATGTTCCACTCACTAGTATAAGCACTTAGGGATACAGCAGTGAACAAAACAGACCAAAAAAAAAAAAAGCACCATTCTGCTCTTTAGGTTTTAAATCTAGTGAGGAGAAATGAGTGAATTGTATAGGCAGTTATTGATTGTGAACTTTACGTTTTCCCAAGTTAATATTAGCTTCCGAACTTGATTGGGGCTCATTTCCCCTTTACTCCAGCTGTTCCACAGACCTGAGCTTCATGTTTAACCTGCTAGGCAAAGTGTTGTTTCAGGTTATCAAGACTTAACCTGCCTTCTGGATTTGACTGTGAGAATGGAAATGGAATGCTCCTTTTTTTTTTTTTTTGCATAAGGGAATCTACCTCCTTTTTTTTCTCTCCCCTGGTGCCACACCCTATTCTCATTGTAGGCTACATCAGAGGAAACAGCGGTCTCTGAATAAAAGATTCACCTCCCCCCCTCCCTGCATCCCAGCCAACTCATTCACTGTTGGGTCTCTTTTTCCTCCTCCAGTTGCCAGATGCGGTCCCCATCTACTTAGCTGGGGAGCAGATCAGCAGGAGGGGGTCAGGAGGTACCCAGGCTTGCCCTTCTCAGTGGGTCCAGTGAGATGACCTCCAAAGCTCTCTCGTAGGGTACCTGAAGCTTTTTAAACCATCTTAGTTCAGTCTTGTCAGGAAGAAGTCAGTAGCACACAAGTGATCTGAGTTATCCTCCCAGGCTTGGTGTGGAAAGTTCTGACTCAAGGGAATGTCTGTCACATGGACTCCCTGCCCTTTGTCTCCCTGCCACACCCGTCTCCACACTCCCAGCTCAGAGGAAATCAGAGTCCCAAGGCCACTTGCAAACCCTTACTCCCTGCTGCCTCCTTTCCCACTTTGCTCGCCATGGCAGATGTAGGTTACTTTTCCACATTGTCCTGTGGACAGAGCTAGGACCCAGCGGGCCCTGATGGTATATGGTGTAAATGAGGGGCTGTGGGAACTGGGAAGAGCTGCAGATCATGAGAAAGAGGCTGTCCCCTAAATGGATCTACCAGGCATTATAAAGATATGGATAGAGGCTGGGAATTGATGCCTCCAGCTCTGTATGTATGGAACTGGAACTGCATTTGAGAAATTCAGTCTGAGGAAGAGATATAAAATTGAGAAAGGAGAGTGTGTTGGAAAAGAAGGGGAAAAGGACAGAATGTGGAAAGACCCAGTGTGTGTAAACTGTACCAAAATGTCAGTGAACACCTGCAGTGTGCTGAGCACTGTGCTCAGACCTGTGGGGAAATGGCGATCAATAAGATGGAGACACTGCCTTTATAGTCTCAGCTCTGATACTTCACAGACATGCCAAGAGAGACAGGAGTGCGGAGCAGGGAGAAATGCAGGAGAAAGGTAACAGTAATTTTTGTACCCTGAAGTTGCATGAGGATGTCAGCTGATCCACACTGAGGATTCCCAGTACTGGGGACTTGGAAAACCCAGACATGGAGGTCACGGAATAGCACTGAGTGTGTTTGGAGAATTACCAATCCAATCCAGCTTTGGTGCTGAGTGTGTGTACGTGTGTGTGTGTGTGTGTGGTGTGTGTATGCATGCATGTGCTTTAAGGAAAAGTAGGTAGAGTCCAGAGTGTGGAAAATCTTGAATGCTGTGTAGATTTTTTACTGTAAGTAGCAGGGCCCCACTGGAAATGTAATATGTGGGCCATAAAACACTGAAATTGAGTTGTAGATGCAAAGACCTTGATTTCTCAACCGAGAGTGCTTGGAGCCAAGTGACATCATTCTTCTGCATGTCTCTTTCCGCCTACTCTCTTTCCACCTACTCTAACCCTCCATCAGGAGATTGACTGAGAGGCTCTGAGAGCTCAAGGCTGCATTGTGTCTGAAGTTAGCAAACAAATATTGATTCAGATCAGGCAGCAAAAGAGACAGGCCAGAGCAAGTTCTGCTGTGTCTATCCTGCTCTGTTTGAGCAAGGCCACTGGGCAGAATTCCAGGATTTCTCGGGAATTACTTGCGCCTGTGACTCAGACGTTAATCAAGATCATAAAAACCAAGGGGAAAACTGGGTGCTTTTGGAAAGGTTCTGTTAAATAAAAATGGTTTGGGGAAGGGGTGGCGAGTGGAGTACAGTGGGAACTCCACCTCTTCCCCCCAACTCTTGCATTTTTTTTTCCCCTGCTTTTGGTTTAAAATTTCAGTCTGGTCCTGTAGACACAGGACTGCAAGCAAGGGCTTGGTCGGGAATCCCAGCTCTCCACCCCCACACCCTCACCCATTATTTTTGGTTTTAAAAATCCTTTGTATCATCCAGTTCCTGATTGATTCATCATGGTTGCTAGGGATGTGTTTTGCGGTAACACATCAACACTCCACATTTTAAAAGTGGGTGTGACCACGAAACTGCTGGGTTATACTCAGGTTCTGCTGTGCAGATGAGCCTTTTGCAGGGTGTTTTTGTTTGTTTGTACAAATTGCTATTTGGGCTTTCTGTATCTGGTTCTTCATAATTCATATCAGTAGAACTTGTTTTTATTATTTGAAATGCTACCTTCTGGTTTATTTTTTTGTTTGTTTTCCACCTTTTTGCAAGCTTTGTTTTACTTTTTACTGGATGGGGGTTAGGGGAGAGTTTAAGGCTGTTTTGTACAACTTGTTGTAACTATGTTGTGGAAGTGAAGCATTGAAGTACAGTATAATCTTTTTAAGATAAACCCTTAAGTTATCCTTAAGATAGTCTTTATGTTCGATGTAAGTTGCCTGTTTTCCAGCAGCTGCACAGCTTTCTTTAATGTCTAGCTTTGCACTCTAAAATCTTTGGCAGTCAGGCAATTAACAGCCTCATTTATTAATATTTTCAAGGCCAGAGGAAAACGTTCTTTTCCCTTCATTAGGGTGGGGTGTCTGAGTTCCCTTCCCAGTGGTGAGTTATTTCAAGCCAGTTTGAAATGGGTGTGGCTCTTTCAGTCAGTCTCCTTGTACCCCTCTGGTTATTTTCTTAAAAAACTTTACCTGATAAAGGTAATTTTAACAGTCTTGTCTAGTCACCCAGTCCTTCTCTGTTATGTGGAGGTAGGTACTCATCAACAGATTGAATTTGCTGATTTTTTTTTTTTTTCTTTCCTGCAAGTTGAAACCAGTTGGAGATCTGGGTGAGATTGCAGTGTTGGAAAGATTGATGCCATTTTCATATTCCATAGAGAGATCTGCCAGAAAAGGAGTGGTGGTTATGCTTGTAATGGGCTTATGAATTTTTCCTTGTGCTGAGTGGTCAGTAGGGGTGGAATTGTCCCCTATGGTATGGACAGTTACCTTCCTAACAATAGGTACACCAAGGCAGAGCTGTTGTTTCAGTAAGAAAATTCAGCCTCCAGAGCAAATCCTGTGAATGGATTCTGTGAGTATTGGGGTCAAATCCCTTTTCACAGTCAAACTTAAATATGCACCATCCAGAAACTTACCTCTCAGGCCCCCACATGCCACCACATTAGATGTGGCTGGTTTTAAACCTGGCCTTGTGTCTTCACACCCCTGGAACACTCACCCCCATCTCATCTCCTCCGACTTTCCCCCGTTCTGGTTTGAGCCTTCCAGAGTGAGTGATTGCCCTTTTCAAACTAGTCGGTATGTTACCTCTCAGATATTCAGCCAATCTCATGCATGCTGCTTTTATCTTTCTGTTCTCTCTTAACCTCTTGGAATGAAGACCCACTGTGGTGAAGTTGAAAGGGCCCTTGAGTCTGAAGACCTGGAACTGGGCCCCTGCCTCCCTTCATCATTAGCTGGGTGACTTGGTCTTGTCTTCCTGGGCCGAGAAAGGAAGAGAGCTGGAAGGTCCTGCAGAAGTGGAGTCGGTGGACATAGTTCTGTGTGTGTCTCTCTCAGCTTTTAATGAGGGGCAGGCTGAGAGAGAGAGTGTGTGTATATGTGTGTGTGTGTTAGGGGCTTGTTGATTGATTTCCTGGGTGTCACCAGTGTTTGTAACCTACAGTAGCCCTGCCAAGACTTTCTCTTTCAACTTTCAAGGGTAGCAGCACCCTGACATCTTCTCATTAATCAAATGCACTATATTAAGCTAATGTTTTAACAAATATTATGAGTGGCAAAGCCGACTGTTTCTTCTGGAGATTAATTAGTCATCTGCAAAATGACTTTGCATTGCCAGGAGATTGGATGTAGTGAAGAGACCAGGATATAATGAAGAAATAAACGGATTGGCAGTAGTGAAGAACTGATGTTTATTTCTAAGGTGAAAATGTCTTTGCCGTTAAGCTTGCATGATGTAGGAAATATTTATATGGATGCAGAAGACACTTGCATGGAGAAATAGCAAGCTTCATAGATATTGTTTTTTGGTTATTGTGATATTCTTTTTCTGCAGAATGCTTGTAAATAATAACATATCAATGTTAACTATGCAAAATATCAATTCATTGTTTCTGAAAGTTTATTTAGCACCTAAAGTGTGGAGAGCCCTCTTAAATCTCTTGGGGAACTGGGACTCTCCAGCAGATGACCGTTTTGTTGAATTGTACTATGTAGTTGCCATTTGAATATGTGATGCATGGCAGGAACTCAGGATACTGTTTCTCGGCAAGTAAGTTGAGTGGCATGAGAAAGTGTTTCTGATACCAAAAGGTGGGAGACAGTGTTGTGGGGAGGGGACCGCAGCCACTCTATTGAAGCATATGCCAAAGTGCTAGTGACTTGAGAAATGGGCAGAGTTTGTAACTAGAAGATGAGGGTAAGACAATGAGACAGGAGACACGAGTCAAGATGCTGTGGATTAAACTAGTTACAGTGTGTTTGAGGAGAAGCAAGGAACAATTCAGTTCAAGTCCACTTTTTTTTTTCTTCTTTTTGAAAGGGCTGTGCCGATTCTTCCTTGTGTCATGCAGTTGAAGCATGTGGTCTTCTCTAGTTGTGGTGTGTGTGCTTAGATGCCCCCCAACATGTAGGATCTTAGTTCCCTGACCAGGGATCGAACCCACAACTGCTCTATTGAAAGGTGGATTCTTAAGTAACTATTGGACCACCAGGGAAGTCCCTCAAGTCCACTTTTGCTAGGGAATAGCTAGAGGGCTGGATGGAGCTGGAGTAAGAGAATATCACAGAAGGTTGGATATTGAACTGTTGTGACAAGATAAAATGGAGGAATGTAGTTGATAGTGGCATGAAAGAGCCACTGAGTTGATGAAAGAGCAGTATGATTATGGACAGTTAATGGGAAGGGAAATCTGTGGGCTTTTAAAATCCTGATTTTCTGTGTCAGTGTGTTGTGGGCATGAGAAGGATTAGTTGAATCACGTGTTCTGTGGTTTGTACAGCACCAAGGGATCCATCTAGGGCATAATGAGGCAGCTGTCTCCCAGGCTGGTGCTCAGAGCTGGAAAGGCAACTTGAAGGAACTACCTGGCAGAACCTCACCTGCCTCTGTGGCTGCGGATTCCTAAATATCAGAACTGATGTGAAGTACCTGGTCTAATAAATCCATCCAGAAACAGTTCTGATTTACTGGTCTTCTTTTTGTTTTGGCATTTTCATTTCTTAGCTGCTTACAGTGAGGCCTAGAATTCCAGAAGGCAGAGGATAACAGTTTATCCCTCACCGCAGACCTAGTCCAGTTCTGACTGAGCCCCATGAGTGAGAGTCAAGGCCAGGTGGTCCATGTCCTAGGGAATCCACCTCCGCTTTGGTGAATCTCAGCAGGATACTGAGGTGACCCTATAAAATGTTTCTTGGCCCAAGGTGAAGTTGGGAATTATTAGATTTTACATTCTTCTTCTCACACTAAGTCTTCCAAATCTGGTGTGTATGTTACACTTACTTAAGCACATCTCACTTTGGACTGAGCACCTTTCAATGTTTGATAGCCAGTGACTGATAGCCATGTGGCTGGTGGCTGGTATATGGGACAGTCTGTGCTGTGTGCTGTGTTTAGTCACTCAGTTGTGTCCGACTCTTTGCGACCCCATGGATTGCAGCACACCAGGTTCCTCTGTCTATAGGGATTCTGCAGGCAAGAATACAGGAGTGGGTTGTCATTTTCCCACTCCAGGGGATCTTCCCAACCCAGGGATCGAACCCAGGTCTCCCGCATTACAGGCAGATTCTTTACCAAACTGAGCTATCAGGGAAGCCCTTGGACAGTCTAGCTACTCTTAAAGAAAGTAGACTTTATTTTTGAGGGCTGTCTTAGGTTCACAGAAAAATTGAGTGCAAAGTACAGAGTTTGTATGTATTTTTATCACCCGCTCTATACACACAGCCTCCTTAACTCTCAAGATCCCCCACCAGAGCAGTGCATTTGTTTTAATTGATGAACCTGCATTGACACATCATTATCACTCAAATCCCATAGTTTATATTAGGCTTCACTCTTGGTGTTGTAAATTCTATGGGTTTTCACAGATGTATAATAATATGTATCCACTGTTATAGTATCACGACCCTAAAAATCTTCTGTGCTCCATCAATTGTTCCCTCCCTCCTTACCCTCTAATCCCTGGCAACCACTGAGCCTTTTACTGTCTCCATGGTTGTGCCTTTTCATGAATGTCACATAACTGGACTCATACAATATGTAGCCTTTTCACATTGACTTTTTCACTTAGTAATATGTATTTGTTACCTCCGTGTCTGTTCACAGCTTGAGAGCTCATTTCATTTTAGTGCTGAATAATACTACATTGTCTGGATGTACCACAGTTTATTTATGGAGGACAACTTTACAAATTAGGATTATATCCCAGTGGTGGGGTATATTGCAGGGATTGGGTGTGTGTGTGATAGTGTCTGAGAGTTGTGGGAATGGAGGAGTTGGAATAGCTGTGACTTTCTTTTTTGCCATGCTTAAAAAGTTTCTATAAGCATCAGTCGAGAGAGAAGAGTTGGTGTAGGACAGAGTTCACTGTGAAAGTCTTGCAGAAATATTTCCATAACCACAAATAAAGGCAAATCCTCTTACATTCTTATAACTCACTCCCCACAGAGCCTAGAATCTGCCTAGTCCAGAGCCTTCTGATAAATGAGAAAATGTCTGTGTCAAAATACTCCCTCCAAGCCAGTTGTATGAAAACATGTAAACTAAGCAAGCTATTGGAAGAAAACAGAAAGCTGAATTGCATGGGCACTATTTCCTTGATCAAAGAACATTAAGCAAAAAGAGCAGGGACTTCCCGGGTGGTCCAGTGGCTAAGACTCTGCACTCCCAATGCAATGGGCCCAGGCTCTGTCCCTGTTCAGTGAACTAGATCTAACATGCTGCTGCTGAAGATCCTGCATTCCTCAGGATTGGGGATCCCACATGCCATGACTAGGACCTGGTGCAAATGTATAAAAACATAAAAATAATAATAATAATAAAAGAGCAAAACAGAGTTGCTATAGTTCAGAGGTCATTTCCACTATTTGAGGACACAGCTCTGCTGTATTTTCTTTATTTTGGGGAGGCTGCTGCTGAATGACCTGTCTTGTCTCAGCTGAGGTAAATTCCTGCCAGTTGAGCACTTTTTTTGGCAGGGGTTGGTGCATCAATTCTGAGAACTGTGATCGCAAAGCTGGAAAGCCAATTCATCAGGCTGTGATATCACTGCCCAGTTAAGTGTATTAACTGGAAGATGACATCATTTCAGCCATTTTGAATCTTAAATACAAGGATTACTCTTTCATAGGATGAGTTAACATCAGACGATATGTCCATTGTCTTTCTCATCAACAGTTTGATATCTTCTAATACCTCTCATCATTGGTGAGCTAAGAGAATAATTAGGGATAGTAATAAAGGGCTCTATTTAGAAATGAGCCACCATGAAAATGCTGTTGATTTCAGACCCTTTTCGATATATTAAATTACTGGTTAAAAATACTGAAGTAATGGCTAGTTTGACAAGATTACCATTTTTTAGGAGAACCAAAAGGTTCAGTCTTACCCTGTTTGGACAAGTTGCACTGCTGTTGGCAAGCATTTTGTTTTTTTGTATTTACAAGTCAGTCATCCCAAGTTCTCTTTAAGCAGAGCAGGAACAAAACTAGCTAGTTCTGTAGTCCGTCCCAAACAATGCAAACCATCTCTCAGCTTTAATTTTCTCAGTCACAAGTTGAGAATTGCATCTATTTGCAGATATTACTCTAATATCACCAGATGAAATGGTCCAAGAAGTAGAGATTAGTATAATGAATTACTGTGCTTCAGGGGAAAGGAAAGTCTCTTCATAATAAGGACTTTTTGTTATACTTTTTTTCCAGCTTCTTTCAAAATGTCTACTGTTCATGAAATTCTGTGCAAGCTCAGTTTGGAGGGTGATGTAAGTATATCATTTTCATTTTGTTTAATTTTTGATAGTTGGGCATCTCTGGGTAACTGTGTCCCTTCCTTTCCTTGTGCATCTAAAGAAAATGAGGACAGAATTAAGATACTCGTTTCCCTCTTGGTTCCTGTCTTCCCCATTACTTTAGCTGTTCCTAGTAGTTCAATTTGAAAAAAATGTTATGGCTCCAGAAACTGTTTTGGTGTCAGATAAAAACTGGGCATATACTAGTGACATTGATGTGCCTGGAACTTTATCCTGCTATATACTTAACATGCCAGTGATAGTACTTGTTAGGATGACACAGAACTTTTAGCATCATGCCCTCAGATTTTATTAATGGCTGCATCAAGCTGCAGCCATGTTGAAAATGATCCTGCATGTTTTGGAAAAGCTTTTCTCTAAAACTGCTAGAATTTTTTTAAACTAAATAATAAAAGTATTATATATTCTAATTCATCATGATGCCTTTTTTGCTTTGGCTACCACGGAGCTCAGCATTGTATTTGTCTTTCACAGGAACCTAGAAATTCTGATGCATTTGTTTTTTTTTGTTTTACGGTCAAAAATTTTGAAAGCTTTATGCAAAATTATAAGTCATTGCAAATGCTTTTAGAATAAAGTAGAATATAAGTTGTGAATGTGTAAATTACCTAGTAATACCATACATCTTCCAGGTCATCTTGGCAGAACTGGCTTTTACAGAAACTCAGCAGTGACACTGGTCTGTAGGCATATCTTACAGATATTTCAAAATATGCTATCACTGAAATTAAAATACAAAGCACTCAAGTGGGTCGACAGCAGCCTGGGTCATGAGGAACAGAATCCTCCGTCCCTGGTGCTTACCAATAAAATGTTCTGATGATGTCATTGGTGCAAGCACAAGTTGTATGGCATATAAAGCCTACCTCTTTCCCCTTGGACCTTGTGGATACTGTTGCTGGCAACCATACAAGTGGCACATTGAGGTCTAGACAAGTCTAAGAGCTAAATAAATTTTTTCTTAATGGAGTAGATCATTAATTCGCTTTTAGTATCAGGTTTCATAAGAGGGCTTTTCATGTGGCCTTTGAAGTTCCTCAAGTATGATGTGTTTCTTGGTGTGCAGAGATGGGACTGCAACAGAAAATGTCATGTGTTCTCCAGTACATTGAGGGAAGAGAAACATTACTTTTGCCTTCTTAATTTGATTTTCAGATAAATGAATTTTACAGGTGATTGCTTCTATTGCTCGTTTAATTTTCTTTCCAGGGATATAAAAGTATGCAAAACTTTTCCCTACTCACTGTTGTTTTGGAAATGAAATGACATGGCACCTGCTATACAAAGCCACATTTCATATGGCTCAATGACTAGACTGCCTGCCTTTGTAAATAATGGTTGGAATTGTTAATAAATTAGAAAATGTGTTCCCATAGGTTACTTATTTTGTAGCCACTCTAACATATATAGAAAGTATTTCAGAATAATACTTTGTCCTTACCTTTTCTTGATTGTGTGCTCTATTTCCATTGAGTTAATCTTACTGGAAAGTTTAGTGAAATTATAATGAAAAACACCTTGATAATCCACTGTATTTCAGTTATATATATTAACTGGATTTACTATTTAGCCAAGATGATCACAAGTTAGTTTGATATATTTTGTCCAGTCATGAACTTAGATTTGTGAGTTTGTCCTGGGAGACATTGGAAAGGATGGCATCTTAGTTGTTTACCTGTGCAACCTCACTGCTATTAATAATAAATGCTAGGATGCCTTGTAACATGATGTGTGTGGGTGGAAAGGTAAGTCAGAGTGACTCAGTCTCTTACTCTTTCCAGAAACTGAGCCATGACAAAGTCATGTATGATGGGAATTATGTTCCAGGGGGAGGTAGGATGGGGGAGCCTTGATGCTGAAGGTGGTGGATAGCTCCACCATCCTTCAGCCAGCCTAAAGGACATTGTCAATGCTGTTTAGTCTGTCCTTTGCTTTGGGACTGGATAGCAAGAGGGGATAAAGCTGTAAGAGCATTTCAAAAGAGAAAAGTTAACACTTTGGAAAGGAGAACTGATGTAAAACCGTGCCATTACCTCAGTCTAGGGTGGGTCCCTCAGACCATGGGCTTTGAAAAGCACTGGAAAGCAAGAGTGAGTGCATGGTTTAAAAGACAGAGAAACAAAATTCTAGGAAGAGTAGTTGGTGGAGGGGATTGTGTAAAAGACAGCAGAGGGGTTTTATGATGGCCATTCTGACTGGTGTGAAGTGATATCTCATTGCAGTTTTGATTTGTATTTCTCTCATAATTAGCAATGTTGAACATCTTTTCATGTGCCTCTTGGCCATCTGTATGTCTTGTCTGGAGAAATATCTATACATTGGGAACTCTGCTCAATCTTCTGTGGCATTGAGTAGAGCTCAGTGAGCCTGGATAGGAGGGGAATTTGGAGGAGAGTGGATACATGTCAGGTATGGCTGAGTCGCTTTGCTGTGCACCTGCAACTATCATAACATTGTTACTTGGCTATACATCCAATATAAAGTAAAAAGTTAAAAAAAAGAAAGACAACAGAAGGGAGGGTAGAGAGAGGAAAGAAAAGAGGCAGAACTTGGCCAATATGTAGAGGATGTGGGCCATGTGGCCTGACCACCTTGGTGCCACGGCTGTGGCCAAAGTAGGGGGTAGGAGGAAGATGCTTCCCTCACTTATCTGATAGTCAGAGACAAGCAGGCAGGCCCTCTGCGTTTGTTTTTTAAAGAACTGTGATACAGGCCCAGTGGAAATTCATGTGCCTGTAGCAAAAACTTGGTGCAACACACTTGTCATTCAGGCATTTCCACATTTCCAGCTTGTTTCAAATTGTTGCCAGCCCGGTTTTGTGCTCTTCAAAACCTTCCCCGGAGAAATGGGTGGTTTCAAGTGCCCACCTTTGTGTTGTCCACTTTGAGCTTGCACAAAAAGTAAGATGAAAAGTAAAAGTAGATTTATCAAATTCTTAACTAGTTGAGCCTTTGAAGAATTCTCATTGGAAACAAGGAAGTTTTATATCCTATGTGTGATGGCGTGTTAATACTTACAAGTTCCCTGGCCTAAGAATGATGTGAATTGCTTAAAAACAGAACAATAGGAGAAAAAATTTTAGTAATTGACATTTCAACAAAAGGATTTTAAATGTGTATGACTTCAGTATGTTTGTCGTTTAACCTAGCACTCCACACCTCCAAGTGCATATGGGTCAGTCAAAGCGTACACTAACTTTGATGCTGAGCGGGATGCTCTGAACATTGAAACAGCCATCAAGACCAAAGGTAGGCCATATGTTTATCCTCTTGTCAGACGCTCACCAAAATGTTATTATCTCTGTCTTTCATCTTCATACATTGGTCATTTGAAATTGTCATCGAGCATTAATGAAGTGATCCAAACCTACCCCATCCCATCCTTCCCTTCTTCCTTCCAACTTCCTCCCTCCCTCCTCCCCTTGGAGAGAAGAAGAGGATTTAAAGCATGAGAAATTAGCCAAATGGCATAGTGACATGGAAATAGGCTTATATCTCAGGGCCAGAAGGCCTATCCCCTGGTTGTCTGCTTTGGGCTCAGAGGCCTCAGTACCCCTTCTGTAAGGAAGAAATTAAATTGGTCATGGTGATCCCTAAGGGCCTCTTTTTGGTCCTAAGTCCCCTTGAATTTCATTACTTTTGTTGGAAAATTGCTGGGTACATTTTGCTGCTTTGCTCTTAGATTGACCTAATGAGCAAAAAGTCCAGACTTTTTTTTTTTAACTCTGCAAGTTATGTCACTCCTTAGGCCTGGAGCTCAGATTTCAAGAGCTGTCGGGATGACTGTATTTCCTAGAGTTCCAGGATGAGTAAGAGAGGACCAGGAGGCATAAAAGCTTCCATTCTGAAATAAAGCAGATAAAGCACTTTGCAGGTAGAGTTGAACAAGGACCTATTCAGGTCATCATGCTGTTTTCTGTGTCTACAAAAGCCTGTGACCAGACTTTCAGGCTTCCGTTGATGAAGCGTGTACCTCTGGGGTTGCTCCATCCCTGGATCCTTGGAAACACTGCGATGATTGTGGTGATGCTTGTGATTCACCACACTCTTTCCCCGCTTTGGACAAAGCACTTCTTTACTTGCAAAGCTTGTGAGAGACATAGATGTGATCCAGCATCTATTCTGACTGCTGGCTCATCCCCTGCTGACGAGCCCCAGGGCATTAGGATGATGGAATGTTTTTGCTTGTTGATACACCCCAACAGTTCACATACAGGTCACTACAGACTGGGGACTTCAGTCAGGGTAACCTGAGGGGCTTAAAACTGGGATGACCATATGTCCCCGTTATGCCTGCATATTTACTGATTATGCCCCCCTTGCACCCTCAGAACTGTCGTATTTTGCAGGATAAATTGCATAGTCACCTTTCCTAAAACCCTTGGAGAAACTGGAATAAGAAGGAAGGTAGAAAGAATAAGAAGGAAGGTAGAAAGATCCTTTAGGTCCTGTGGTTCTGATGCGACATAGGCTTGCATCATCAGCCTCAAAGCAACCTTAGTTTCCATGAGGACACTGTGGGCATGTCTGGCCTGGACAACTAACTAACCTTCAAAAAGCCATCTCTTTTGGTGCTCTTAAATGACCATACTTGTCAAAGGCCAGGCTGGGAAGTTAGGAAGTCACTAATCAGGAAGTGAAACTGAAATCTGCAGGTCTTATCTCCTGCAGTCAGTTCTACTTGGTGGAACCTGGTGGATGAGAATAGGTGTTTGTGGTTTCAAATCTTAATTCTGCCACTAATTTACTAACTGCAGACTCTGGGAAAACATTTAGCTTGCTTAAGCCTGAACTTCCTTGCTATAAAGGGGGAGCTAATAAAAGTTCCCACCTCACAGGGTTGTTGTGAAGTATGAAGCACGGAGCATGGTGCCTGCCATATAGACAACTCAAGAGTATGTTACCTTAACACACACACACAGTCCGCTCTCCTATAAACTCACCCCATCTCACTATTTGGATGTGCCTATATTCCTAGGGTTTCCCAACAAGCCATTGTAGAGATATAGTCGAAGTTTAACAGTTCATTCATCTGACAAAGATGGTGCCTTTTACAAGCTTGAGACAAAGGCTGCTTTTATCCCTGCATGAGAAAGCTTTTAGCGCACTGGAATGTAAAGATTGCGCAAGTGAACTCTGGTAACAGCTGAAACTCCCAGGGTAATAAAAATACCTTCAGGCCCTTTCTGAGTTAGTAGAAAAATACTCAAGTTTCTAAGCAGAAACGTCTGGAGAGCTAAGATTTGGATTCCTACATTCCAGTTTGGTCAAATGCAGCTGACATCACCATTATCAGGGTTGCAGGAGCTCCTTATTGTGTGCTGCTCATTATGGGCTGGCATGGCACCAAGCACAGAAACATTCTTCCTAGGTGAACTTCGGATTAATCCTCTCATACAAGGTGCTATCATCCCCAGTTTTTGGAGGACACACTTTAGGATTAACATGCTCTCGGTCTCTTGACTGTAGTTCAGACTGGGATTTGAATGCGACTTGGTCCAGCCCCAGGGCTGTGTTCTCACGCACCCTAATGTTACGCCACCCACTTGGCAGGACCAGACTTCTTACTTTGCCATAAGTTGTGTTCAGGCATACGAACATTTTCTGTCTGTGATTCTAGAGATATCAGATATATGTCATATTTGTAGGTCCAGCTTTTGGTCCCCTGTCGTCTTCTTTCCCAAGCTTAATGCCCAGTGAGTCCCACTTAGGACTGCTTTTTATTTACTTATTTTTGGTGCCTAGTGGTTTTAAATAGTAACTGAATTTTCTTAAATATGTTGACCCTTTAGAATAGTTTCTAGATTGTTGGTGTATTTAGAACCTTAAATTCTTCTAGGAAACTCTTGAGAGGAAAGACTGTGATACCCATACAGAGCTTAGGTTGTAGCAAAGATGTCATCATCAGTATTGGTCATGATGGTGACAAGACCCAGGTCTCTCTTCTAGCTGGGGAGTGACTTAGTAAATTACGATAACTCTCTTTATATTACCTAGAATATCTGTAAAATGTCACCACGACATGAAAAGTAAAGTTTATAAACAGTTGTTTTACATTGCTATTGAGATAAAATTCACATTTCATACAATTCACCTATATAAAATATACAATTCAATATTTGGTTTTTTTCCCTAGTATATTCACAGACTTGTGCAACCATCATTGCAATCAATTTTGAAACACTCATTTTAACATAAATTTCACCTTAGATTGGCCAGTTGCATAAAAAATGGACATAAAATAGTATATACAGGGAATTCCCTGGTGGTCCAGTGGTTAGGATTCCATGCTTCTGCTTCAGGGGGTTTGAGTTCAACCCCTGGTCAGGGAACTAAGATCTCATAAGACTCATGGTTAAGCTTTCTCTCCCCAAAATAGTATATACAGTGTGATCACACCACAACAATTTTTTTATGTCAGAAAGAAAAAATAAGGCATTATTCTGTATGTGTGTGTACATATATATATATATATTTAATTCAGTATATTCTGTATTTTCCAAACTCTCTATGATGACATATCTTACCTTTGTAACGGGAAGCAATAAACCAAATTAAAAACAAATGAAGTTATTACAACTGACTCCTGAACAACATGGGTTTGAACTACAGTTACATGGATATTTTTCAATAGTAAGTTCTATAGTACTACACAATCAGAGGTTGGTTAGATGCATGGGTATGAAATCAACTATGTGGAGGGTTGACTAGAAGTTATATGTGGATTTTCCACTGTGGGGAGAGTCAGCATCCTAAATCCCTGAGTTGTTCAAGGGTCAGCTATAGTTGAGAAAGCCACATCCCTTTTTGGTTTTTTTCTCCTTCTTGATCTTTTTAGATATTAACACTACTTTAAAAAAAATAAATGAGCTAGTTAAGATCTTAACCTTCCCTTTTAGAATGCCTTTCACTTTAAGTGTAATTAAGAAGCTTGTGCGACTCCTTGCCCAGCTTCTACCTCAAACCCTTTTCCAGAACACAATGCAAATTAATTGGTGCTTCCTTGATATCAAAAGAAACAAAGGGTAAACCTCAAATGCTGATACAAACAAAAGCCAAAGGACCATGAAAAGGTGACTCTCTGTGGCCTCCCTCTCAGATGGTGTAGTCGAGTGTGTGTGCATACTTGTTTGTGCCAAATATAGAGCATGCTGGGCATTACTCGTACTGCCTGATGTATCAACTGTCCTGTCGTCTGAGTGCTCTAAGGAAGAAGGGCTGCGAGCAGGTCACCTGTGGCTGAGGGTTACTCACTGCTGTTAAACACGAGAACTGTCAACGGGGGCAAGCCTGCGGTGCGGAGGGTGAGGAGGGGCAGACCTGGCTGAGATCTATAGGGTGGTGCTGCCTAGACTGGTCAGAAGGCCTCGAAGTAGCTCTCATCCCTCCCTTCCCCTCTGTCCTTACAATCTCTCATCCGGGCTGCGAGGGCATCTGTCTTTATTTCTAAAGAGCCTCCTTGCCTCATCCATGACAGAGTCTCTGTCTAGCCTCATCTCCAGGCTATTTCATGCCCTACTCGGAGCCTTTGCTCTCTCAGGAGTGTGCAGCCCTCCTCTAGTGAGAGTGTTATCCCACTTCTAACATCTGGGCAGTTCCCACTTACCTCTCTCTCTCTCTTTTGGCAAGCTTTTTCTGGCCATGCCACATGGCATGTGGGATCTTAGTTTCCCAACCAGGAATTGAACTGTCCTCCCACCACACCCTGATTTGAAGCGTGGAGTCTTAACTACTAGACCGACAGTGAAGTGTCCCCCCACTCATCTCTTGACTTGAGCCAATGCGCAGTCTCTTCTCCAAGCTTTCTCCTAGTAGGAAGGCAGAATCAATTATTCCTTGACTGTGTCTCATAATACTTTTCATCTCATTTATAGCTCTTGTCACATTGTGTTAAAGTAATTTATCTATGGATTTGTCTCCTCCTACTAGAATGTGAGCTCATTGAGGGTGAGGGCTTCATTTCATTAACCTTTTCTAACGCCCAGGCCACTGGGGATCATGTGAGAAGGTACGTATTTAACCTGAATAGTAGTGAAAATGTACACAGATACCAGAGCTTAAAGCTGAGTGTGGACACGTGGCTGGCAAGATAAGGCAGCAAAAGACAGATCCAGAATCCGGACCATATCCACAAAGGATTAACAGTCCCCTAGTGAGGTGTTATCCTTTTTTCCAAAGTGAATTTAGCTCTTGCCTTGGAAGTCTGCTTTGTTTTTAGTTTTAAGGGGTCTCAGTATTCTGTGTATCTCACCTCAACCAAATGCATGATTGTTTTGTGTATGTTCTGGCTTGAGGTAGACTCTGCAATTACTTACCTCAATTAATGTCTAGTTGGAAACTGAATAAAGCCGTTGAAAAGTAGTAATATTGCTTAATTAACAAGAGGTTGCTGAGACTTAAATCTGTAGGAGTCTCTTGGTCTAGATTGGCCTTGGGTTAAATATATACTATGGAGTGTACAACACAGCTGTGAGTGGTTTACCATATGGGTCCAAATAACTAGAAAGGAAAGTCAGCTAAATTAGAAGAGGATGAATCTAGACTCCATAAAATAGATTGTAATTAGAAGCAGCACAACCCGAGAGTTAGAGTAAGTGCCAATAAATTGGTACAGCTTTGGTCTCTCTTTCTCTGGAAGGGGAGGGTAATGAGTTGCCCTATTATTATTGCCAGTTTTGATTTTAGCTGTATTTGTGTTCTCCGGAAGGGTTGCAATAGCGGGTGTTTTTCCCCCGCTTCTTATTAGCACAAGTATAGAAGCATAAATGCTGCAAGTTTTTGCACTTTTTTTTTTTCTTATACTTTTAAAATGGAACTGCTTGTTTTCCAGCATGGCTAGAAGACTAACATCCCATGACAGTGGGAAGCAAGCCAGGATGTGTGTTTTGCATTTCACCTGCATACCTGTAGGTATATTCATTCAGTTGAGACAGCAATTAGGAAAGTATTTTCTTGAAGATGCTGGGAGGCACATTGGCTGGGAAAAGTAGCTTCTCTCCTCTGGGAGGGGCTTTGGAGGTAGGGGCCCAAACCAAGAACCCCCAAGTTTGAGTGCGAGCCAGCTTGTGGGAAAGGCCTTTGTGACTCACGTAGCCCGGGGCCTTCTCACCATCCTGGAAGTTGAACAGAAGGGAACACAAGCTTCCCGTTGAAGACTTTCTCTTTTGTGTTCAAGTTTACTCTAGACTGAGTTCTCATCTTACAGCACTGCTGGGAACAGAGTGACCAGTGCTGAGTCATAGCCACTTTTATTCTAGGCACAGATTTTCTGATTTTCTTCAAGAAGATCATTGTCTACTCAGGTATGTAGATGCCATACTCAAGCTAAGGAGCCTGTGAAACCTGGGTAAAGGAGTCCCTGGTGCCTTTCTCATTGTAGGCATTGGCTGTTGTTGCCTGCTTCTCAGTTCTTTCTTTTGTAAAAAACTATTACCTCTTGTCCATTGAGGAAATCAAATACCAGTGACACCCAGGGACCATGGAAGTCACCACATTCTTATCTGGTGTCTGCAGTGCTGGGACAATAAATAGTAACTTCTCTGACAGCTGAGTTCAGGGTGAGTGTGGCAGTTTCTCTTGCATCTGTTCAGATTTTTTACTTTTTGACTCAGGAGGCTGATAGAGCAACAGGGCACAAATTGCTGCTTGCATTTTATGCACGATCCTTCATTTGCAGTTTTATTTGATTTGGATCTTGAGCAGTGGCCCTTTGTTTTTCTGCTGGTCCTGTAGTATCGCAGAAATGTAATTATGCACAGAAGGCCGACAGGGTTCTAGATTATTAAAGAATCCAGTGGGATTACCAAAGAGATGATGCTTAAATCCTTTCTAAGGGACTCAGCTGAGGTGAGACCAGAACAGAATGGAAATAGAAGAAATTTAATTTCTCAGCCGAACCTTCTTCTTAGAGGTAGTTAGCTAAACTGGACTTCCTCTGAATCAGGCCAGGTAGCTAGCACCGTGTCAGATGGTAGGAAGGATACTTTGGGCAAGGATACTTACGTGCTTCCCTGGCCCTAAAATCACTCTTGTTGGCACTTTTGATTCCCGCTGAGTTATGAATGGCTATTTTCAGAAGAGGGTCTCCTAGCTCTTTCTCTTAAAAAAAGCTCAGTGGGGTTATCTCATCAGTGGCTGTGCATTGTTACTGTGTGACAAATGTTATCTAAAGATTATCTGATGGTTGTACATTTGTATGTTCTGAATAGTAAGTCCAGTTCTGTAGACAAATAGACGCATTACTGTCTCAGATGCTTTTTAGGAACAAGATGGAGGAGTGTCATGTAAAAAGGCACCAAAGTATAATTTCAGAAAGGTACAAATGTGACTCATAAGCATATACAGGATACTCATGTGATACAGGATAAACACATGTCAAACATTAATTCATTGAGATAGGGCTGGTTCAAAGGAAATCTGAGAGGCTGGTTGTGTTTATAAGCACTGAGAAAAGAATGTTAGAAGAAGTTTACTGGGCTGAATACAAGACTGTTCATGAATTTGAGGGCACTGAAGCCATAATCTTGGGAACTATCCTTTCTACTGGACTAAAATCAAGTGAACAAGTGAACACCTAACCCAGAGAGCCTGTGGTATAATCAGTGGTGAGTAGAAAGTCGAGTGAGAGTGAGCCCTGGAGAAACAGTCTTGGAGTGCAGTTAGCCGCACTCAGAGGACATGTTCCCTTCCTCTTGCCTCATGTTTTAGTTTTGGATAGTTTTCTCTAACAGGAAGTATAACAGCCCAATGCAGGTCTTTAATCCTGACTTGAATCCCAGCTCTGCAAGTGACTTACTTGTGTCTCCTTGGGTGAGCCCTTGCCTTGTGAGCATTGCTTTCCTCATCGGGTACAGTGGAGGTGACCATAACACCCCTCACACACAGATGTGGTGACAATTGCAATAGAGATTTGTTTGTACAAAGTACCTCGTGAAATGTCTGGCACATTGTGGGTATTCAGTGAATAGTTGATACTGTTTTAATAAAACCCATGGGTCCGTGGCCTTCCTCTCCCAGTGGACTTCCTTTGACCTGGTTGCAAGGTGGTTTCCGAGGTTTGATACTGATATGCTCAGTAATCTAAGCCAAGTCCTGGTTTTTCCTCTGATCTAGATAAGGAGCAGGTCTGGGCAGTTTTCCTTTATTTTCTAACCAGTCAGCCCTGCCCTGAGGGCCTCCTGAGTCCTTTATCAAGGAGAATGAAATCTATTTTCTCTGTGCAACCAGTGTGTCTTGGCAGATGTGAGTCAGCATCCTGTTCAGAATGGCCTCTTGGTTCCTTGCCACGGTCAGTAAGGATACACGTTTTCCATGGAATGCCACGTGTGGAGCAGGCCTGGGGTTTCCACCCGCAGAAAGGAGGAGGAGACTCCAGGAGGCCCATTTTGTGGGTTTGGATTCAGCCATTATTTTAGACTGCAAGTGTTCTTTGTTTTAAAACTATGACTGATGGTTTAAGAGACCCACGACCCCAGAGTTTTCTGTGTGAACCCTGTTGTCAGTGGTGCCTTCCCGTGGTGTCACTTGCCAGAACCGTGGCTTCAGGTGACTGGCACTTAGATCAGGGACTGATTTTCCAGATGCCCTAGCTCAGAGTGGACTATTTTTATAGTTAGCTGAGAAGATTGGCTGGCCGTTTTCATTCAAGGAATAAATGCTTAAAAACTTTTGTGCTGTTTTCTCTCAGGGGCCAAATAAATGTGTGTCTTAGATCCTCACCAGTCTTGAAAATTTTAATTTCTGTTAGTGCTGGAAACACATTTGATGTCCATTGACAGAGGACTAGATAAAGTAGATGTGGTACACATATATGATAGGATATTACTCAGCCATAATAAAAAATGAAATAATGCCATTTGTGGCATCATTGATGGACCTAGAGATTATCATACTAAGTAAAGTAAGTCAGAGAAGGACAAATATCATATGATATCACTTATATGTGGAATCTAAAAGTATGATACGAAGGAATTTAGTTGCAAAATAGACGAACAGATTTTAAAAATAAACTTACAGTTAGCAAAGGGGAAAGATTGGAGGCAGGAATAAATTAGGAGGCTAGGATTAACATATACACACTACTATACATAAAATAGATAACCAAGAAGGACCTACTGTATAGCACAGGGAACTAAATTCAGTATTCTGTAATAACCTATATGGGGAAAGAATCTGAAAAAGTAGATACATGTACATGTATAACCCACTTTGCTATACACTGAAACTAACACAACATTGTAAATTACCTATATTCCAATATAAAATAAAAATTAAGTTGAAAAACATTTTAAAAAAATCTGAATCACAGAATTTACTATGTTTGCACCCACATTCTGTGGGATCGCCCATCCGTGTCACTGTTTCCCAGGGTGAGGCTTTGCTCACATTGCTTTGTGACCGTCCATATCTAACACAAGAGAAATGGGAAGAGGAAAGAGGCATTATTCAAGTTTGTTTTCTTTATGCTTTTGCTTCACTCATACAGTTTATTTTCGAGCTGGGCTTCTTCTCTCAGCAAACACTTCCCTTCACACGGGCACAAAAGAGCACAGAGTACAGGTCCAGAGTGGCAGAGGCACCCGCGCCGGGATTAACTTTGTTCAGTGTAGAGGTTTCCTGGAGTGCTGGTACTCGCTGTGTATTTTTTGACGGTGATTGTGCTGACATAGGTAGCTGAGTGTTCAGCCATCATCCTTCAGCTACATCCTGGGCAGAAGTGATGAGTCACCGAATGACCCTTGCAGCTTCAACATGGACTGAACCATTTTCCGCAGGAATTACCATCTCAATTACCATAGCAGGTCGAGAGGAAGCAGCAGTGTTCTGAAGATAAGATGGTTAAACCCCACTGGCAGATGTGTGCATTCTGCTGTTCCAACGTAGGATATGCCTTAAGTGACTTTGACCCAACCATTGATCCTAGGCCCAGTGATTTCTTTTCCTCTTTCTAGTTCCATTTGAAACTTGAAGACAAAGGTGGGGGAGAAACAGCTGATGTAGGTGAGGCTCTCAGAAGGAGGAGGGGCTTCCACTGATAGATAATTTTCAGTTGTCTCTGTAGTTGCTGGTATTAGCATTTGTGTAATATATTAGATCCTTCACTGGTCAGGGATCCCAGCATGCTAGATACTGCATCACAGCAGGCTGTTTGCATGATAAATAATTTAGGTAAAATACACTGAGATACCTGCAGGCTATAGCCCTTGCTGCCTCCCAGGTGAGATTCAGGTTAACCACCCAGGCTCTTTATGGGGAGTTCCAATAATTGGATTGGATTCTGACTGTTGGCTAAACACTAAGCAGCTGTGAACAGAAAGTTTCATTGTTTGATTGCTAAGGGAGGTTTCCTTGATCAAGAGCATGGGACTACACTGAAGTTTGTGGAGTGAACTTACTTCAGGTGTTATTTCTTACTTGGGTTTTGAACAAAGGTAAGCCCTGGTAGCTCAGATGGTAAAGCCTCTGCCTACAATGGGGGAGATCCAGGTTCGATCCCTGGGTCGGGTAGATTCCCTGGAGAAGGAAATGGCAACCCACTCCAGTACTCTTGCCTGGAAAATCCCGTGGACTGAGGAGCCTGGTAGGCTACAGTCCATGGGGTCATAAAGAGTCAGACATGCCTGAGCGACTTCACTTCACTTCAAGCATTTCTTTCCCTAAGATTGTAGCTGACCCTGCACCTCACAGAAGCAGTTGGTCAGTTTAGTCAGTTCAATTCAGTTCAGTTGCTCAGTTGTGTCAGACTCTTTGTGACCCCATGGACTGCAGCATGCCAGGCCTCCCTGTCCATCACCAACTCCAAGAGTTTACTAAAACTCATGTCCATCAAGTCGGTGATGCCATCCAACCATCTCATCCTCTGTCATCCCTTTCTCCTCCCGCCTTCAGTCTTTCCCAGCATCAGGGTCTTTTCAAATGAGTCAGTTCTACGCATAAGGTGGCCAAAGTATCAGAGTTTCAGCTTCAACATCAGTCCTTCCAATGAATATTCAGGACTGATCTCCTTTAGGATGGACTGGTTGGATCTCCTTGCAGTCCAAGGCACTCTTAAGAGTCTTCTCCAACACCACAGTTCAAAAGCATCAATTCTTCAGTGCTCACCTTTCTTTATAGTCCAACTCTCACATCCATACCTGACTACTGGAAAAACCATAACCTTGACTAGACAGAACTTTGTTGGCAAAGTAATGTCTCTGCTTTCTAATATGTTGTCTAGGTTGGTCATAACTTTTCTTCCAAGGAATAAACATCTTTTAACTTCATGGCTGCAGTCACCATCTGCAGTGATTTTTGGAGCCCCCAAAATTAAAGTCTGTCACTGTTTCCACTGTTTCCCCATCTATTTGCCATGAAGTGATGGGACCAGATGCCATGATCTTAGTTTTCTGAATGTTGAGCTTTAAGCCAACTTTTTCACTCTCCTCTTTCACTTTCATCAAGAGGCTCTTTAGTTCTTCTTAGCTTTCTGCCATAAGGGTGGTGTCATCTGAATATCTGAGGTTCATTTCAGTTCAGGTCAGTCACTCAGTCGTGTCCGACTCTTTGCGACCCCATGAATTGCAGCATGCCAGGCCTCCCCGTCCATCACCCAACTCCCGGAGCCTACCCAAACCCATGTCCATCGAGTCAGTGATGCCATCCAACCATCTCATCCTCTGTCGTCCCCTTCTCCTCCTGCCCCCAATCCTTCCCAGCATTAGGGTCTTTTCCAATGAGTCAACTCTTCACATGAGGTGGCCAAAGTATTGGAGTTTCAGCTTCAACATCAGTCTTGCCAATGAACACCCAGGATTGATCTCCTTTAGGATGGATTGATTGGATCTCCTTGCAGTCCAAGGGACTCTCAAGAGTCTTCTCCAACACCACATTTCAAAAGCATCAACTCTTCGGCGCTCAGCTTTCTTCACCGTCCAACTCTCACATCCATACATGACCACTGGAAAAACCACAGCCTTGACTAGATGGACTTTTGTTGGCAAAGTAATGTCTCTGCTTTTAAATATGCTATCTAGGTTGGCCATAACCTTCCTTCCAAGGAGTAAGTGTCTTTTAATTTCATGGCTGCATTCACCGTCAGCAGGGATTTTGGAGCCCCAAAAAATAAAGTCTGACACTGTTTCCACTGTTTCCCCATCTATTTGCCATGAAGTGATGGGACCAGATGCCATGATCTTAGTTTTCTGAATGTTGAGCTTTAAGCCAACTTTTTCACTCTCCTCTTTCACTTTTATCAAGAGGCTCTTTAGTTCTTCTTCACTTTCTGCCATAAGAGTGGTGTCATCTGCATATATGAGGTTATTGATATTTCTCCTGGCAATCTTGATTCCAGCTTGTGCTTCCTCCAGCCCAGCGTTTCTCATGATGTACTCTGCATATAAGTTGAATAAGTAGGGTGACAATATACAGCCTTGACGTACTCCTTTTCCTATTTGGAACCAGTCTGTACTCTAATAGAAATTTTAAAAAATTTATTTTTGATATAAAGAGGTTTTTATGTTTTCTTACACAGCATTCATTTTACAAAAATCAGGTTAGATTAGGCATACTGTTTTGCAACCCAGTTTTTTCCTTAACAATATATTGTGAACATTTTTTCATGTCAGTTAATACTTAACACCATCATTTAAAATGTCTATATAGTACCCCATTATATGAACAAAAACATTTATTTAATCAGTTATTAGATATTTCCCTGTTTATTTATTACATGCAGTGCTGAAATAAGCACCTTTGAAATAATTTCCTATTCAGCAGTTGGGTTTCTACATTGACACTGGCTGAAGATATACATGCAGTTAAGGTAACTGGCTAACATTGCTATGTTGTTTAGTTGCTAAGTTGCGTCCCAGCTTTTGCCACCCCATGGACTATAGCTCCCCAGGCTCATCTGTCCTTGGGATTTTGTTTCCCAGGCAGGAATACCAGAGTGGGTCGCCATTACCTTCTCCAGAACATCTTCCTGACACGGGAATAGGACCCTTTCTCCTGTATTGGCAGGCAGATTCTTTATTGCTGAGCCACCTAGGAAGCCCTAACACTGGTATAAAATCACTTAAAAATGAATATATAAATACAAAAATAAATCTTATTTATTTTTATACCCAGAAATTCTAACTTTATGCTTTTGATCTTTCTGACACACTTGGGAGTTTAGAGTATCTTCTCTGTCAGTCTGTTCATGATCTCTGCCTCAGAGCACAACAATTCTGACCTTGGCAACTTCTGATTTCCTTTAGGCCAGGCTGTTTGCAGTTGATGTATGACTCTATAGGCTTAACCACTGTGCTTTCTCTCACTCAGAAATTACCTATCCTATTATGGCAAAGGCTCTTCCTTTTATTAAACGAACTTCATCATCAGTCAGGAGAGAAACCTTTCACTTTCTGAATTTTTTAAATTGTGCTTTCTTCAGTTAAATGGCATGTTAGGAGTATTTCTGATGTAAAATTGGAAACTTTCAGATACCAGAAGGCATTGCTTATCTTCGTAAATACACATGTTCCAATTAAAATAGGTACTAAAATATTTTGGTGGCACTTCAAAGCTCCCAATTTAGATTTAATTTAGATTAAAACACTTACTCTTTTTAATAAAGTTATAAAATTGATTATTAAAATTGCCTATTGAAGATTAAAAGCAGTGGAACATTTATTTTCCTTACAAAACAATTTAGTCTTCGGTAAGTAGGATTGTATTAATCAATTACGCTATTAAAATACAACTGCCATATTAAATCTGACTCATTTGTCATGACAGTTTCTATAATTATAGAAATTATACCTAGCTGCTTATATAGCCATAATCCTGCAATAAATATAAATAATTGTCTCTATTAATTCAGGTCGCAGTTACTGTCTGTTAAATCCCCAGTTAAATAGCAATTCGGGGACCTTCATTTAAAATCCTTCTAAATCTTTGTTCATTTGACTGCCAAAGCCCCACAAATCCACCTCCTAATGTTGATTCCAGAAAGCAATTTATGAATAAAATAGTTTTTTTTTTTTTTTAATATGGATAGTTTAGAGGTCCAGTTGGGCTTCAGGTTTGAGGCTGTCAGGAAAAAAAAAAGAGGGTGAACATGTTGGGTGGAGGGTGCTGACAGAAAGAAAGAGAACAAATCTTAATGTCTTGGTATTTCAGTTTAGGGAACTATATAATATATATATATATATATATATATATATAAGGTTGAAAAAAAAATGCTTAAACCCATCTTTGTAAGCCCAAAGGACTAGAGCATATGGTCGAGTAACTCTTCACAACTTGTATCTTTGTAGGTGTGGATGAGGTCACCATCGTCAACATCCTGACCAACCGCAGCAATGAGCAGAGACAGGATATTGCCTTCGCCTACCAGAGAAGGACAAAGAAGGTACAGCAGGCTCAGGGCTATAGGGCATTGCTTGTTGAATTTCAGTTCTTTAGCCATTCGTTTTTCGTTTCATGAATTCTGGCTTTTACCAGCAAGCGCCTTCTGGAACCCTAGGGGATCCAAGGTTTTCCCTTTACATCCTTGTAAGAGTCACAGCTCACACGTGTGTGGCCCCTGGGGTGCTTGGAGCTCATTCATAAAGACCACAGCCTCTTCCAAGCCAGAGCATGTAGAGGCGGCAGTTCTACATAGAAAGGCTAGGGAAAAGCAGCAGCAGGTGTCATTTACTGAATGCTTACTTTGTGCTGGGCATGCGCTTCTCTACATGTAGCCACTCATCTCCACTTCATGAGTTCTGCTGGCTCTTGATAAAGTGTTTTTAATTTAGTCTTAGGACACTAACTTCTATTGAGTATTGATCCTGACATGCACTCTCATTAAAGTAAAAAAAAATTCACTTGAGTTCTTGAGACCTTTGGAACCACCAGGGTTTAGTTAGTGTAGTTTATTTGGTCTCCAGGCTATCTTCAACAGGCCATGCTGCCATTGCTGAAAGGGTCTTTGGTTTTTTTCACTTGCTTGTCCACTAGCAGTTAAGGATCAGTCCAGCACTTGTTCATCCTTTATTTTGTCGCAGTGTTAGGAAATTTTATTTTTAAGGACAAGCTGCTTTATTTTTAACTTCTTGCTATTAAAAGCATTCGATTTATTCTTGGATGGTGCCATAAGCATGGCTTCCCGCAGCTCCCGTTTTATAGTTTTCACTCATAGTCAGAGTGGAGGTGAGCTGAAAAGATTCTAGAAAAGATAATAGTCACAGTGGAGGTAAGCTGAAAGGATTCTAGAAAAGATGTTTCTACACTTGGGGTGACATGACCCCCAGGATCCAGGTAATTGCAGGTCAAGCCCAACCTCTCAAACAGTTGGAAAGGACATAAATAGGAAAGCATGTGGTTTCTTTCCTCTCATATGTAATAAAGCTCTTCTTCCAGCTAGACTTATACTAACCTACTGTAGTGAGGCATGGAAGGGAGTGTTTATTTCTCTACTTTCCCAAAAGGATCTGTGAGCTGGTAGAGCTGAGTCCAGTTGGAGCAGAAGGCCCACCTCTTTGGACAAAATGCCTGTAATTGCTCCTTCAGCTGTCACTTACAGGGTGTGTTCTTCTAACACAGCTGGGTGTGGACACACAAGTGTACATTGAATGATAGAAGCCTAGATCTCAATTTCAGATGAGATAGATGGAGAACCAAGCTCTTATATACCCTGCTGGAGGGAAGATACTACAGAATCATGCTGGGATGGTGACCTCACAGGCTTTGCTGTGGGCTGGGGTCAACTCACTATCCTACTGATTCTTGATGTCTGTCAGCCTTGTACTAAGGAGAGTTGTCATATTTTAAAGTGAGATACATCAAATACTAAAGATAACTTTCTGCACACTTATTTTTGTTTTATTTTGCCCACACTGTGCAGCATGTGGGGTCTTAGTTCCCCGAACCTGTGCCCTCTGCATTGGAAGCATGGCGTCTTAACCACTGGACCATCAGGGAAGTCCCTTGAGATACTTTCTGAAGGAAATCCTCAAAGCAGAACCTTATTGTTTGCATACTAATGGGAAAAGCCCTGTATTGTAGTCTTTAACAATAGGGACCAAGGCTGCCTGGGTGAGAGGCAAGCATGGGCACAGCTAGTAGAAGTGCACAGGCACTGGGACAGAGGATTGATTTTAATGTTTCTTTCATGTTCAAGTGGATGCCAGGTTTCTCTATACAAGGAATGGTCGTATTTTATTTGTCAAACATATCTGGAGTTTCTGCAGAGTGCAAAGCCCTGTGCTTGATAGTGTGAGAAGCAGGAAGTTGACCACCCATGAGAAGTTTATTATAGAAGTGGAAGAAGTCCAGTAGGTGCCCAGAGGCTATTTGCGATCTGAACAAAGAATGGATGGAGGGAAGTGTCAAGGGTAGACTAAATTTGGAATTACCTAACCTCAAAGTTCCAAGTTGGAAAATTGGTGCTATAATTGGAAGGAGTAGCTTTGAAAGTCCCCTCCTAAGTGCTAGGTGTTACTAGGACTTGGGGAAGCCGGAGAAAGTAGGTGATGAAAGGGTTGTTCCAGACGATCTCTAAGACCCATCTCAGCCCTCAACATTTGTGAAGGATTTGAGAAGATTCTCTGAAGCAGGCTGCATATCACCTCTTAGAGCCTGCGCACACCTCTAGAGGCTAAACATCATAGATGCCATGGGTGCTGCTGGAGATCAGGGGAGGAAGAAAGAAGGGACAGAAGAAGAAAAAAGTGAAAAGAAAGAAAAAATTATTGTAACAAGAGAGTTCAGCCATCACTCAGTGCTCATGGTTTGTAGGAAGTTTAATCCCTGAGGAAGCATCTGTAAAAGCCACATCAAATTGGGATATCTGTCTGCGTATGTGTTGCTGACTCAGGCCTCAGACTTGAAATCAGTCAGTGGATTTTTTATGGTGACAGTGGAACCTTTAAGAAACAGTACACAATGGGGAAGTTAAGGAGTGAATGGGGGGACTTGATCCTCACTACCTCTGTCAACACCATTCCAACTTGGCATGGAAAACAGAGGTTCTCTCAATAGGTGAAGTGTTTTGCATAGGAAAACTTCATGAGCCTACTTGCAGCCACGTGGTGGCCTCTGGTTTCACCTGGAGACTTTCTGGAACCACCTCTGGCACAGTTGCACAAAGTCTTTCACAGGAAGTTATCAGCAGTCCTCAAGGGCTCTGCTTCCCTGGCAGCTCTCCGCTCTGTCCACCTCCTTCTTAGCAAGGCCCTTGAGCCTGGAAAGGGCCCTGCCCTCTGTAGGCTGAATCATGGGTGAGGGTAAGCAAGTTGTGAAAGGCATTCGCTCCTAGCTTTTTGGCTTTGGGTGCTGCTCTGGTTTCATTTTATTTACGGGGGAGAAGGCAAAACCAGCTTGGATTTTATCAGAGCGAAGTCTGATCTTCCAGTTTCTGACCTTTGGGTCTGGCCAGAGGGAATGCAGTTGAAGAATACTTTGACCCAACACCCCAGAGTTGTCAAGGAATCACAACCTGCTTTACAAACACAGGCCTCTATTTTTGTCCTATTAGTTTTAAAGGGACTGTCGGTTACCCACCAACTTTTCCATGTTCTCGCCCGTTTTTCTGAAGGAACTTGCATCAGCACTGAAGTCAGCCTTGTCCGGCCACCTGGAGACAGTGATTTTGGGCTTATTGAAAACACCTGCTCAGTATGATGCTTCCGAGCTGAAAGCATCCATGAAGGTAAACACGTGTAAGATGAAATCTCTGTCAAATCTGCCATTAATATTTGTGAATTACAGCTTTCTGAGTATAATTAGGTGATTTTCGGTTTTGTTGGATTCTCATTTGGAGTCATTTTGGGGGAATGAACTGAAGCTTTACGTCTCAGGATTTGTACCAAAAATATTTCAATTACTTTTTTTAAGACTGTAAAGAAATTTCATGATGCAGAGAAGTCAGTTACCAGCTGCTACTGCTTGGCACCTGGGCAATTGGAATACCATTTGGAAAAACTACTTCCTTGATTACACTTCCTCCTTAAAAAAGATTTGTTATGACATTAAGGCAAAAGTAAAACTCATAGCTTTTGTTAAGTGAAGCTTAACAGAAATCTGCAGATGCTCTATTTGGTTGTTTCTTCTTCTGACCTTCTCCTTGCTGGTTCCATTGTTTGATTCAAATTTTGGGCAAAATCAGAGTATCACTGTGGATATTAAGGGTGATTTCAGATCGTGAGTGGTTCCTGTGTTTTCAAAGCACATACTACTGAGTGTTGTTTGTATTTTTGCAGTTATTTTGAACATGGATTTTAAGGTTAAAGTAGATAGTAAAAATTCCAGATTGCAAGTGCCCTTGTATTTTATGTGTACTTAAAACATCAAGTGTTATATAAATGTAATGGATACAGAAACATAAATGCATGTTACAGCAAAGCATAGAATCCTTTTCATAAGGTGCCTGTGACACTTTGAATAATGTGTCACTGCCCTCTGCTGGTAAAGCTGGGTATAGCTTCTGTAAAGCTGCAGTTCTGATGTTTTGTTCCAAGTCCGAGTGTGTTTTCTGTGATGCCACTGTTTCTGAATTAATGGAGAGACAGACCTGTAAGCTTGTCACTAGCTAATGTTATAGTTCAGTTGTCATCACTTCTCCCACAGAACACTTCGAAAGGCAGGCAGCTTCCCAGCCAGGCATTTCCAGGGCCCAGAAGTTGATAGCTCAGGGCTGCTACTTGCTCTGAAATCAGTTTTCCGGCTTAAGCCTAAACTGTGCTCAGTTTATTTGAGCAGACTTGTTCTGAGTTATCTAAGTAGACTATGTTGGAGGGAAGGTATAATTAAGAATGATAAGATGTCAACAACACTTAAAGATCCTGCTTGATAAAAAGAACACTGAAAACACTCAGTCTTGGGACCTTTGGAGCTGTGGATGGACCAGCCTCTCCTAGGTTTCTTCTGACCATCATCACTTCAGATCAGTTTACCTTATTTTCTCCAAGAATTCATTTAGTTGTGATTTGTGCAGTTTTACTTGTATCTGTTACTAGGTATTATGACCTGAAACAGACCTGTAAGAGCTGTCCATCGCCACTGTAATCTCTGTAACTGGGTCCAATGAAAGGTGCTTTGACTGCTGGATCTTTGACCTTGGGCCAGCTCGTCCATTAGCTATCACAGCTGAGTACCCTTCTGAAATCCATAAAGCTTCGAGTGGCATTGACTGAACAATGCTTAAAAAAAAATCTATTTTGACTTCTGGCAATACCACTGGCAATATCTGCCATATGTTACAGTAGACATTGCCCTTGTGATGGGAATTGTGGACAGTCTGTGAAGAGCTTGGGCCAAGTTTGAAATTGCCAAGGTCACTTTTAAATATAGAGAAAAAACACTGTCAGAATTTGCCTATATTAAAATGGGCATATCAGTGATGCAAGTAAACAAATCTATGTTTCTATACCTACTTTATATTTCAACAATGTTAAGAAATAACATTTCTTCCAATGCATGAGTTATTTTTTAGACTATATTTACATCCTTGAGATTGACAAACTGCCGCTTAAAATATCTGAAGATGCTTGGTAGTCTCTGTATAATATTTATATAGAATGTTGTGTAGACCTTTTGCTAAGGGAAGGAATTTTGGTTTTGCAAACACCTCTACAAATCATGATTAAAAACTCAGGGAGAAGAGGCCTTGGCTCATAGATTAGATTGAGGAATAAAATTCAGAATTAACTATTAACCTGAGGCTTAGCTCATATTATACAAACCACTTTTTTAGGGGCATATAAACTCTAATAAGTTTAATTAATAGCTGACACACTTTTCATGTGGATAAGTAAGTTTCTTATTGTATTAACACCTTGTAATTGATTTACATTTTAAACAGTTGTAATTCTGCTTAGTTCAAAGTGATATTTCCATATTCAGGAAGATGAGTATTAGAGAATCCTGATTATTAAATCTTGACTTTGATCATGAAGCCAGCTTTGAAATACATGTTTCATTGAGTCCTTTCAAGCTATCTGGCGCGCCAGCTCAAAAGTGTATATATTAAATTTGAATACATCACCCATCAAATTCTCATTCCTTAATAAAGTGTTGGTGTCTAGGTTTATTTGGCACTTCATTATTTCCTTTTGCTTCTCTAAAATGCCTGAAGAGTGCATAGTAATCAAACAAAAATGGAAGTACAAGAATGAAATTTTTAACATTAACCCAGTTTCACATTTCAAAGAGGTAAAGCTAAAATTTTATCTTATCTATACCTTTCCCTTGTAAAAGACTTATTTCAATCTAACAATGCTGGCCACCAACGACAGCCCAAAATCTCTATATTCCTTTATTTTAAATTAATGAGCAGAGTTGTATAATAAAGAAAATGATTTCTTGTCTATGAAAATAATGGCTGATTATTAGAGGAGTTGAAAAATAAAGAAACATAGGGAGAAGATGAAGTTATTCATTTTATAAACCCATCGCCAAAAAGGGCTGTATTTTAACATTTTGGTGTATTCCATTACTGTCTCTTCCCATTTCACTGTATGTTAATATGTAGTGGGGAAATTTATATATATATATATAGTTGAGCTAAAAAAAACATGCCAGTTAAACCACCTTTTATTCTAGTGAAGCATTTTTTTTTTTTTTTTTAAAGGAATAGAATATAACATTACCTTGTGCCAAGGAATCAGTACAGATCCCTCAGGAGGAATGCAGAAAGGGGTGCACTGCAGACCGAACCCGTGCATGCAGTTTACCTAATTGAGTTCAGAGAAGTGGGCTAGTGGCCAGGAGGAGTTTCCTTGCTAATGTCTGTGCTGCCTGGTTCCCAGGGCCTGGGGACTGATGAGGACTCTCTCATTGAGATCATCTGCTCAAGGACCAACCAGGAGCTGCAGGAAATCAACAGAGTCTACAAGGAAAGTGAGTAGCCCCAGTTCCACAGTGCAACCACTCCACCTTGTTTCTGGGACCACTGTCCTGGCCCCCTGGTCTGGTGTTCAGGATAGGATCCCTGGATTACGTATGTAGAAACACTTGCCATCTGGACTGTCCAGGGATTTGCTGTGACCAGGTCACTCTCCTCCATCTCCTGACGGCATGGGCTTTGTGATTACATCCCCCTAGAACTAGTTCAAAAGGATATACGAGAGGGAAAGCAGAGACTGTGAAACAAAAGAGATCTGATGGGGAGAAGTAGAAAGTATCCCCCATGGATTTCATGTACTGAGTGCTGTCCAGTTTCTGCTGAGGAGATTCCCAGACTCTTGACTGTGGATCATTGTTTCAAGAGGCAGGAGGACCCATGTGCACCAAGCAAAATAGGAGGCCAGAGGTGGAGTAAATGATGCAGCTTACCTGATATGTGGTACTTCTGAGTAATAAAATACAAATTCATTCAGAAGTACCCTTTAATTCTTACTAGTTTTTTGCCATTGTACATTTTCTCAATCAGTAGATAATAAAGCACAATTTGTGTGTGTGTGTGTAGTCCTCCAAATTTTTTGATGTTCTAAATAAGTATAATCAAGCAGTTTGGGAAATAGTATTTTAGCTAGACAGGAGGTCCCTGATCAGAGGTGAGCTTGAGGGTCCCCTGCCTGATCCTGCTCTGCGTATCCCTTGTCACTGATAATAATATAATAATACTAGTTCTGATTTTATGAGGGTAAAATTACTTCTTCAGAATCCACCCTCATTTTTAGGGGTACATCCATGCTGCCACAGATTTCTGCTTTTCAGAGGCTTAGTGTGCAGGGGATGGGTGGGGTGGCTGGCTGCACAGGCAGGAAGTGTTAAACCAGATGTATTGTTTTCCAAGTGTACAAGACCGATCTGGAGAAGGACATCATTTCCGACACATCTGGCGACTTCCGCAAGCTGATGGTCGCCCTCGCAAAGGTTAGTTTCCGGTTCGTTTCTTTGTCCTTGCTTCCTCGGAAAGCAAGTTGCATACCTCATTTTATACTCGGGAGCGAATTAACTCAGTCCTCTGGGCCTGCCTCAGAAATTCCAGCTGTATTTTGACAGTGGGTTTCCACTGTCAACTGAAGAGTTGTCACTTTTGTATAATAGGGTTTCTTATCCTGCAAAACCGTATGGTCAGGTGGACTTTGGGGCCAGAGGAGGAAGAGGCAGGTCTTAGCTCCTGGCCTGCATTTCTCTGCCAGCCTCGTGACTCGGGGAAAGTCATTTTGCCTTTCTCTGTCATCACATAGGACCCAATGGGAAGTGACCCTCTTGTTTCTTTCACCTGTTATCATTTCTTAAGGGATGGTTTGCCCAGGTAGTGGTTTGCCTGGAGAGGAGGTCTTTGCTTGTTTGCCAAGGTTAGCACATTAATGTAGATGAAAGGCATTTCCCTTCTGAGTTCTGACTCACGTGCAGTTTAATGCCTATGAGCGCTGCAAGGAAAGAGGAATTTCACCCAGGAACCCTGAAGACAAGTGGGCACGCTCCATTCTGGCCACCCACACCTCCATTGCTGTCACACCTCCATACCGCCCTCCCTAGCTCCCTTCTCTACCACCTGCCCTGAGTACGGCCAACCACCCATCGTTTTGAAATCCACTTGTACCGTTTTACTCGTACCCTGATCAAAACTCATTCCTGCTGTATCAAATACAAACTCTCAACTGCCTTCAGGCATCCTCTGTACCCTGGCCCTCCCTTAGTCTTCCTCCGCAGGCTTTCCGCCTGCTCACCTCACTCCTCTGAGCCATCCTTCTTGTATGGAGGGGCTTTCTCCTGTTCCCCCGTACCACCCTCATCTGACACACCCTTTGGGTTTACCTCAGCTGTACCCCATTGTCCATAGACTTTGCTGATGATACTACTTGACGGATTTCTGCCTTCTTTTGCATTTCACATCTACTTAGAGCCACAGATACTGTGTTGCTTTACCATTTATCCCATCCTTATTTCTCCTTCTGGATTGTGTGCTCTCTGAGGGAAGGAATTTAAATATCATTACCTTTTTGGGGGGTGGGTAGAGGGTGGATTCTATAAGGTTCTTAGGCCAGGAATGGGTATCACAGAGGGTACAGCCCCCCACTTCACTGCCTCAATTATTGTAACAATCCTTGGTCTTGCCTAGACTTTTAAGTGAAGAAAAATTTTCAGAGGGTGTCCAGTAAATAGTATTACTATTTACTAGTAAATTCAGTAAATAGTGGCTTACATGAGTTGGGGAGAAATCAACATTTTTAGTTTTAAAAAGTACAAAGATATACATTTGACGTTCTTTCTTTTCTTTCATTTTTTTTTTTTAGGGTCGGAGAGCAGAGGATGGCTCTGTCATTGATTATGAACTGATTGACCAGGATGCCAGGGTCAGTGCCAAGCTTCTTGGTTTGATGTTTTGTTTCCTAGTCGCTGGATAGTCTATGTAGTCATCTGTCCTATGTAACAAATTACCTTGAAACTCAGTGGCTTAGAACCACAAGCATGACTCATCCCTCAGTGTCTGTGGGTCAGGCACTGGGAAGTGGCTTGGCTGGGTGGTTCTGGCTCAGGGCTTCTCCTGAGGTTGGAGATAAATTGTTGACCAGGGCTGCATCCTCTGAGGGCCTGACTGCGTCAGGAGGCTTCCTGGATGACCCACCCACGTGACTGTTGACAGGAGGCCTTAGTCTCTTTCCACATGGGCCTCGCTAAGGGGCTGTCTGAGTGTTCCCACAGCATGACAGCAGGCTCTCCCAGAGGGAGTGATCTGAGAGAGACAGTGTCAGGAGGAAGCCAGGTGCCATTTAGGATGTGATCTCAAGAGCCACATGCTGTCACTTCTGTCACACTCTGTTCATTAGAGGCAAGTCCCTAGGTCTAGCCTCCAGACAGTGGGAGAGGAGGTAGGCTCCATGTTTGGGAGGGAGAAATGTCAAAGAACCAGTGGGCTTCATTTTCACTTTCTGGGAGCCATAGTTATAAGACCTTATAATACTGGTGTTAGTGACAGGATCAGCATCTGACTCACATTTGCTCATTCAAGCTTGTATGGAGGAACCAGTTTCCGCAGGGTATGCTACAGCTGTGCTCACTGGTGTGCAGTTGCTGCAAATGAACCCTAATACAGTATACAACACACAACAGTGGAAGGTAGAGGCGTGGCCAGGGACAGGGAAGCTCACTGCCCTGGGTGGTGGGGGAGAAGACGAGGGAGGCAGAGGTCCTTCCTTCCTTTCTGACCAAATAGAACTCCTGCTTCTTCTCATCCCATAATCACTGAGAACTAGTTAGGAGGCTGATTCAGATCACTATTAACTGCCTGCCTTTCCCAGAGGGTCGACAGCTGTCTCGATGTATTTCACAGGAGCTGAAGAACAAGGTTAATTTTAATTCGTTTTAGTTTTAAAATTCAGTATATTTCACACAGCACTTTTAGCAGGAGGTAGAAAAGGCTTTTTAATAAAGAAATGGAAGTTAGGCTTTGCAGCGCCCAGATAGTGTACAGTCACTCAATGAGTATTGGCTCCTGCATAAGCCTTTCTCCCTCCTTCCTTAACATTCATTCAAGTAATGCTAATGCATTACTTGTGGCCCCTAAATTTTCTAAAAACTGAGAATGTGGTTGAAGCAGCTTTTTTCCCCAGCTACATCATTTTCTCAGTCTCTAAGAAGCTTGGGGTGGGTACCTGACCTGCAGCTATCTTCAGTAGATGGAAGGGCCACATGGAGGCAAGCTGGAGGCACTAGTGAGCATTGGCTTGTCCTTCTGTAGATGAGTAGAAGCTCTTGGTTCTTCCCTTGGCGTTCAGGGAAGACTGGTTCAGCATCAGCCTCACAAACAACCTAGTCTCATACTGCATGTCTGTGCCTCGGGAAGACTGCTCTTGATCAAGACTTTGACGTTGATCAAGAAAATAGCACATTTTTCCTGTGCCTGCAGTGCCATCCTCCTTTCTCATTTGGCATTTTAAACACATAGACTTTTTTTTTTTTTTCGTGTGATGTGTTTTTAATGACCTTGCTCTCTGGATTGTGGGGTTAACTTTCCTGGCTGGTTGTGCTCATAGGATCTCTATGATGCTGGTGTGAAGAGAAAAGGAACTGATGTTCCCAAGTGGATCAGCATCATGACTGAGCGGAGCGTGTGCCACCTCCAGAAAGGTGGGTGCTGCTCTGGGGAGGTCTTAGAGTCCTGGGGCCTGAATGAAGGGCCCTCTCAGTTGGGTCATTGCTGGCAGGTATCTGTGTTGGGGCTTGGGTCTGTCAGAACAGAGTTCATTCTCCACTCTGTACCCTGTAATCTCATACATTTTTCCTCACCAAGTCCATTCAACCTTCTCTACCATTTTGGATCCTTTTTTTTTCCGCTAAATATTTTCCATGTTTGGTGCCTGTTTGGTGGGCTGCCTCTTCTTGTTTGGGTCATTTTATCTAGCCATATTTTTTGAAATAATGGACTTGGCTGGGTGCTATGTACTGTTTCTTGTAGCTTAGATAAAATGGGTTCCACTCTAAGAGATGAAGATGGTCAAAATACATGCCCTGGGCTGTGCCATTCAGGACGGATGCATGGTAGGGCTGTCCCAGGGCAACTGGTGCAGTGTTGGCCCTGGTTCACAAGGCAGTCCCTAACCCCTAGAATGCTGTGATCATCCATGTGTGTGTGATGTGTAACTCTGTGGGTGACCATTGACATCTCTCTTAGTGGCTGTTACAATAATTTTTTGTTGCTTTTCTTTAGTATTTGAAAGGTACAAGAGCTACAGCCCTTATGACATGCTGGAGAGCATCAAGAAGGAGGTCAAAGGAGACCTGGAAAATGCCTTTCTGAATCTGGGTAAGCAAGTGTGCCCCCCCAAACCCCGTCTTAGTGGACGTCAGCTTTCAGTCCACCGTGCTGAAGCAGAAGTAACGAATGACCATCCTGATAATTCAAGTGGCTTTGGGAAGTGTGACTTCTTTACATATTGTAGGTAGTTTCATAATCTTCACTGTATGAATGTAAGATGTAGGACGGAAGAAGGGCTTACTTTGGTAGAATGGAGAGCTGCCCAGGCAGAATAAGATGACCAGGGAAAGGGCTCTCTCCTTGGGGGGAACGCACATATATGCACTGGTTTCTGTGGCCCTCAGGCTCCCCTGGCTTAAAAGCACTCAGGGCTTTAGAGGATCCCCGGTTTTCCCTGAGCGTTTCCCATTGTGCAGCCCATTTACTGACCCTTTTCTTCTCCTCACAGTCCAGTGCATTCAGAACAAGCCCCTGTATTTTGCCGACAGACTGTATGACTCCATGAAGGTAAGAGCAGCCGGCCGAGAGGTCCATGTTTCCACACTAGGCTTTCCTTTCTTTGTGGCCCAAACTAAGTCTCCTTAACTAGTGGATGATGGAAGAGACCCCGTTGTCTAGGTGACCACACTGGTCAGCTGTACTTGCACCTGACAGATGGAAACCCACAGTCCAGTGGTTTTCAGTCTTCTGCTTCTCCCCGCTTATTCAGTGCATGTTTGTAGACAGGGAGAAAATAAAGTGCCATGGGACAGAGAAAATGCCAGATGGTGATCACATTAGATTCCTGCTCAGGTTTCTCAGTGATTCCCTCCTGGTGCCCCAGAGTAAGGATGAGCAAGGAAGAGAGAGGTTATTAAGCAACCACTGTGCAGTAGGCATTGTTCTGCTAACCTCATCGTAAATTACTGAAAAACCTACAGGGCTTGTGTGCCCATCTTCTTTGAGGAGGAGAATGGAGCTTGAAAAGCTTTCAGCTTGTTTGAGGTTACATAGCCAGACTTGAACTTGGGTCTGTATGAGTCCAAAGCCAGCCCTGCAGTTTTCCCTTCAGTGGACCATCTCTTCCCATAGACCCATCCCCTTTTCCACTCGTCACATGTGCCTCATGCTTTCTGGCTTCCAAGCCCTTGCCGCCTCTTCCTGGGCCACCCTCTTATCCACATGGCCTCTCTTCCCTTTCCCCTTAGGTTCCATGTCACATTTGGCCTGTTCTCTGGTGTAAGATTCTGAAAGTAAACTCAGTGGTCCTTATTGTTTGTACCATTCATAATGGCACAGCGCTGTGGTGAGCGTGGTTACACATGCTCCCCGAGCCCCCAAGAGCCAGGAGCTTTGTGTTACATGTGTGAACTCACATGCTTTAACTCTGAGCCTTGCATTAGTTAGTGCTCAGTTCACGTTTGTTAAATGCATGGAGGGGAGGGTTTTGTGCCACTGGTGTTTGGAATTCCAAGATGCTCACTGTTCTTTAGGGAGCAGTTTCACTGTTATCATTGTAATCTCTTAGGGCACCATCAAGAACCTAGATCAGTTCCATGTGCAGGAGAACCAACTAGACTTTTTAAAAAAATTATTTATTTTTTCCAGTGCAGCAGGTAGGACCTTAGTTACCCAATCAGGGATTGAACCCCTGCCCCCTGAGTTGGGAACTTGGCATCTTACCCACTGGATCACCAAGTCCCCACTAGACTCCTTTTTAATGATTAACATTGTCAGTGAATTGTAACCTGGATTGTGAATTTGATTTTCAGGGCAAGGGCACTCGCGATAAGGTCCTGATTAGAATCATGGTCTCGCGCAGTGAAGTGGACATGTTGAAAATTAGATCTGAATTCAAGAAAAAGTACGGCAAGTCCCTGTACTACTACATTCAGGTAAGGCCCCACCTGGCCATCAGAGGGCTGGGGGTCCCAGGCAGGTGTCTCTCAGAACAATGGCAAAATGGTGGTTTTCTGTTTCCTAACTCCCCAGGGAAGAGATGCTAGTCATCAAATATCAGGGGTTTATTCTCAAAGTGCTATTATGACGTGTCCTAGAAAGTTAAAGAATCAGACAAATATTTTATATTTCCCACACATATTCTACAGTGATAGTTGGTGTTCATGACAGTGATTCTGTAAGACTTGCTGACATCCTGAAAAGACTTCAGTCAATTCAAACTGCATTTTATTATATTTCCATTTCTTGAAACTCCTCTGTGATAAGCCTGGGCAACATTTCCTCACTCAGAACCCCTGTCTCTTCCCCTGGTTTAGCCTGTCCCTGTTTTGGAGGGATGGAGCATCCTTTTATAAGCACTGATTGCAGTCACCATGGTCCCTTCCACTGTGTTTAGTTCAGACATACGTTGTAAACCCCTTTTTCTGAAAGATCCTGAAAAATGTCAGAGGCATGTCAGTGGTCACCAGGGATGAATTTAGAGCTGAGTTCACTACAACTAGGTTTCCTAGGGCATATGTTTAAAATTCTGGGGCCATTTAGACTCTAAGTAATTATTTCCTTAATCTATCAGCTTCTTCCCACATGACATTAAAAGTCCACAAAACAACACAGGGAGACAGGAAAGGGCCTCGTGTGTCTTCTCTGGAAGGGTGCAGGCCAGGGAGAAAGAGGATGGTGTCTGCAGGACCTCAGTGCAGGAGGAGCAGATCAGGTTCTGTCCTCTGGTCACTTACCATGTTAATCCCCAGAACCCCCTGGTCTCGACACTTGTGGCAGTAGTCCCCCTGGACCACTTTCTGAGGAGCCTCTGATGGTCTGGGGGCGTCTGGGCAGGTCCCACAGGGCCTCCCTGTGCCGAGGGCTTTCTTCTCTGTTCCTGCAGAATTTGGATCTTTCTCCTGACCCAGAATTTCTTTTTTTCTCCTTGGCCATTTGTAGCAAGACACCAAGGGCGACTACCAGAAAGCGCTGCTGTACCTGTGTGGAGGGGATGACTGAGCCCCTGCGGCGGCCCAAGCATCCAGGACGGCTGCTCCGTGCTCCAGCTAACAGTCCTCCACAGTCAGCCTGCAGCTAACAGCCCCCTGTGCCCATCCCTGGGAGGATGACATTAGCGCTGCCCACCCCACCCGCTCTTTTGTTAGTTTAGTTTCCTACGCATTACCTGGCTTTCCCAGCTAGTCCCTCTTTATAGCCAAAGAAATGAACATTCCAAGGATTTGGAAGTGAAATCTATGATGTGAAACACTTTGCCTCTTGAGTACTGTGTCATAAACAGATGAATAAACTGAATTTTTACTTTAGGAACAGGTACTTATGGACCTTGCTCTAATTAATTGTTTCAAAATCAAGACATGCTTCAGGGTTTTCTTGTTCAGCTGGTAAGGCTGTCCCCTTGAGGAAGAAAGCTCTTGAAAGGAGCTGTCCAACATGGTAGCTACTATCCAGATGTGGCTGTTTACATTTACGTTTATTTAAATGAAATAATTTAAAAATTCAATTCCTCAGTCATGCTATCGGCATTTCAAATAATCAGTGTCCGTATGTGGTTAGCACCTAGTGTATTGAACAGCACAGGCAGCGTATCAAAAGTGGATGGGTGCACCTTTCATTATAAACAGGGTTGTATTGGGCATCTCTGTTTACCCAAGGGATAAACAGAGAAATTTCTTTGGGAGAAATCTCAGAATGACCCCTTCATCTCTGCTCATCTTAATACAGGTGAAAACCAGCATCTGCAGGGGCCTCAAACTGGGAAAAGGGGTGGGATGGTGTGTTGAGCAAATACTGCAAATGTTCCCATAAGAGTCAGAGGAATAAACAACATCCTGTCCCAACCTCGAGGGCTCACATGTCAGTGAGTCAGGCTCCAGCATTCTTGTCCAGGCTGTGTAACACAAGTGGACAGGTGCACAGAGAAGAAAGCGGTTTTGCCTGGGAGGATTGAGAAGGATGACCCAGAGAAGGAAACATTTCAACCTCACCCTGAAATCTAAGGGAGAGAGTTACAGCTGGGAGGAAACTCTCCACACACTTCACATGGTCTTGATCATGGAGGAAAGCTAATCCTTACACCTGGTTCACATTTCAAAAGGCACAAAGGGTCAGTGCAGCGAAAATTACGTCTCCTTCCCACTCTCCTCCCAACCAGCCAGGTGCCTTCCTAGAGTCACGGGTCTCTGGTTCTTCCTTCCATGGATAGGCTGCATGCTAAGCAAGTATGTGTGTTGATGTACCTGTCTCCATTCACCAGGTGAAGACGCTGTTCTTAGGCTTCTAGCCCAGGACCCTGTGGACAGCTTGCTCATACAGGTACCTCCCTTCAGCTGGGGATAAGACTGGGGCAGTGTTGATAACTATCCCTAAATTCTTACATTTCCTGTTTGTAGAGGATGCTCTGGCAGTTGCTCATTCTTGACGTGTGGCTAATGTCCAATGCACTTAGTGGCCTGCAGGGTCTAGGCAGTAATGGAAATGCAGGTGTGAAATGCGCTGGTTGGACAGAGAGGGGAATCTGGAGAACCTCTGCCCCACTTTCAGCTTTCAGATCTGGTGAAAACAACACTGCATTAAGCACATGATGAGACATACGTGAGCTAACTGATTTGCTCTTTTGACCTTTGGCAAACTTTAGGTAGAAACTCAGATGGAACATGACTCTTGAGTCCCTAGTGGTCCATGAATTGCCTGTAAATCCAATGAGATATTCTTTAAAATGCAAGTTAGTGGGGAGAACAAGATGGCAGAGGAGTAGGACCTGGAGTACATCTCTCTCCATGGATACATCAGGAATACACCTTCAGACACAGAAGTGCATGCAGAATACCACTTGAGAGTGAACAGGAGTACCTGACTAGTGAAAAATAATATATAGAACCACGTCCATTGGCAGGACGAAGGAACCAGGGGGGAAAACAGGAGTGTTAGTAGGACGACCTGCCCTTGACAAGTGGAGGAACTGAAGCAGGGTCGGATCCCCACATCAGGGCAATTGTCTGAAGCAGAGGAAAAACATTTAAAGCTGAGTAAAACAGCTGATCTGTGGCAGCCTAAAGAGGATGAGAATCAGACAGTCCTTGCCGCAGCCATATATACCCCAGACAGGAACGCTGGTCCCCTGGAAGGTGCAGCGGCTAGGAGCTGGAGTTTAGGGATTGTGGAGCAATCCCAGGGTGAGGGCTGCTGTTGACTGTGGAGAGACTGATCGAGGGGATGTGAGGGAAGAGATTGTGGGGCGAAATGCCTGTGGAGGAAAGCCCTGCAGCCATGGAAGCAAGGCAATACCATTGAGTCCAGCATAGGGGGTGGAACCATCACCATAGCCTCTGCCCCCACAGGCCAGCATGGCATCTGAACAATAGGCTGGCCCGTCAAGCGCCTGAGGCACTAAACTACAGAGTAGGTCCCCACCCAAGGTGCCCCTTTAAGTGCCTGCCACTCAGATCCACAGAGTAGGACCCCACCCAGGAGGCCCCTCTATGTGCCTGATGGGCTGAACAACAGAGAAGGACCCCAGGCAAGGGAACCCTTTAAGTGCCTGAACAGGCGGAGCTATGGAGAAAGACTGGCCATAGAGGCCTGATCGCCAGCTACAAGAGGCTGGAACAAAGACTGATAGGGCCCTAACTCCTGTGGTGAAGGCAGTCCATACCCCTGCACACATGGCACCGCCAGGGTCCCCGTAAGCCAAGCAGCTGTGCCACCTTCACGCTCAACTCTCACTGGGGCCGAGCTGCCACAGGCAAAAAAAGTCTTGCGTGTATGTACGCAGGGTCGCTTTGGTCATGTACGACTCTTTGCAACCCTGTAGGCTGTGGCTTGCCAAGCTTCTCTGTCAGGGAGGGGGTTCTCCAGGCAAGAATACTGGAGCGTATTGGCCAATACTGGTTGCCATACCCTTCTGCTGCTGCTGCTGCTGCTGCTGCTAAGTCGCTTCAGTCGTGTCCGACTCTGTGCGACCCCATAGACGGCAGCCCATCAGGCTCCGCCGTCCTTGGGATTCTCCAGGCAAGAATACTGGAGTGGGGTGCCATTGCCTTCTCCAGTGCATGAAAGGGAAAAGTGAAAGTGAAGTCGCTCAGCCGTGTCCGACTCTTAGCGACCCCATGGACTGTAGCCTACCAGGCTCCTCCGTCCATGGGATTTTCCAGGCAAGAGTACTGGAGTGGGGTGCCATTGCCTTCTCCGCCATACCCTTCTAGAGCACTATATTTCCCGCTGCCCTAGCCGCCAACTCCCCTGAGTACCTGGTGCTGCCACAACCCCTGTGACCCAAGCAGCTACACCACCTCCACACCTGGCCTTCGCAGGGGCAAACCCAAGTCCTCCAGGGCAGCCTCAGGAGCAAACCCCAGTGGATGACCCACATGCAGAGGATGAAATAAAACCACAATTGAAACCCAGGGACAGTATGGCTAGGGAAGAAGACCGAAAACATTGCCACCAGCTGTACAAGCTGCAGATTAAATTCACATGGTCAACTAGACAGCCTCTGTCTCTTTGGAATATATAAAAAGCCATTGAGAGCTCCCACAAAAGAAAATGCACTAGTGCTGATAACTGGACATTGAAGGCAAGAACACACAGGAGTAGAACCAGATTAGAAGCTGAGCTGCCCATGCAGCAGGTCCAGAGATCAGCACAGTGTTGGAGGGCATCCTAGGGAGGTAAGGTGGACTGTGACTCCCCGTATGGGAAAGGACTCTTGATAGCAGTGACTCAGTAAAAACATTTATTATTCTTATTTTTTGACTTGTTCTGTAGAATCTTTCGGATTTTTTTTTCCTTTTTTTCCCCCTCTATTGTAGTTGTTGATTTTATTGGCACTATGAAATCCAATTAAGCTTTTGAGCTTTTTTTTTTCCCCTCAGTCACATTTTTTTATTGTTGTTATAAACCTCTGCCTCTACGTTGGACTTTTGTAGTTCTGTGGAGTTTTCCTTTTCTTCTTTCTTCTTCCATTTTTTTCTTTTCTTTTTTTTTATAATTTAAAAAATTTTTTAAACCTACTGTATTTTTTCTACATTTGTTCCTTTGTTTGCCTTTCCTACTGTTTTTTTCCCCTTGCAGTTAATCTTTAATGTATGAAAATCTTGTTCATCTACCTCTATTTAACTTTGCCTATCTATTCTTTCTTTCTTTTCTTTCTTTCCTTTCCTCTCAATATATTTGTTAGTTTTGCTTTCATTGCTTTATTCTCCACTTGGCACTGTGCTTTAGTTTTGTTTTCCAGTTTGTGCTTTAATTACTTTCGTTTTTAACTGGTAAATATAATTTTTGGTTTCCTTTGTTTGCCAGGTCAATCTACTGTACTCTATTTTTGTTGGACTGTTTTGACTTTGCTCATGGGTGTATATGTGTATATTCCATTATTTTAATTATTATTCGCCTGATCTTTGAACTGCCACTGTTCTGGGGTTCATCTTCCATTTCTTGTTTTTGGATATTTGTTTTAATCTCACTTAATTCCATAACAAACCACTTGTGGAATCTTTGTTCCTGACCAGAGATAAACGCCTGAGCCTTTGGAGTGGGAGCACTGACTCCAAGACCCTAGACTACCAGAGAACTAACCCTAGGGGGTATCAAATAGTGAGAACTCACACAAACGAAACCACTTGAATACAAGACCCAGCATCACCCAACCACAAGTAGCACCCTGTGCAGGACTTCTCATCTAAACAACAAACAAAACAAAAATACAAACCCAGTCATCAGCAGTAGGATTACCACCTCATTCAGCCTTGCCCATCAGAGGAAAAACAAACAAACAAAAACTCAGCACAAATCTCACCCTATACGAAGTTTAAACAAACCACTGGGCCAACCTTAGGAGGGCAGAAACCAAAAGGAAGAAGGAATTCAACCTTGAAGCCTGAAAAAAGGAGATCTCAAACACAGTAAGTTAAAAAAAGAGTAATGAAAAGGCAGAGAAATACTACAAAAATGAAGGCACAAACGAGAAACAGATGTCCAAATAAATGAAGAGGAAATAAGCAAACTACCTGAAAAATAATTTAGAATAATGATAGTAAAGATGATCAAAAACCTTGAAAACAAAATGGAGAAAATGCAAGAATCAATTAACAAAGATCTAGAAGAATTAAAGAATAAACATACAGAGACAAGCAACATAATTATTGAAATTACAAAAACTCTAGAAGGAATCAGTAGCAGAATATCTGAAGCAGAAGAACGAATCAGTGAGCTGGAAGATAAAATGGTAGAAATAACTTCTGAAGAGCAGAATAAAGTAAAAAGAATGAAAAGAATTGAGGATAGTCTCAGAGACCTCTGGGACAATATCAAATGTACCAACATTCGAATTATAGGGGTCCCAGAAGAAGAAGAGAAAAAGAAAGGATATGAGAAAATTTTTGAAGAGATTATAGTTGAAAATTTCCCCAATATGAAATAGTCAATCAAGTCCAAGAGGCACAAAGAGTTGCATACAGGATAAACCCAAGGAGAAACATACCAAGACACATACTAATCAAACTAACAAAGACTAAACACAAAGAATATTAAAAGCAGCAAGGGAAAAGCAACAAGTAACATACAAGGGAAACCCCATACACTTAACAGCTGATCTTTCAGCAGAAACTCTGCAGGCCAGAAGGGAATGGCAGGATATCTTTAAAGTACTGAAAGGGGAAAATCTACAAGCAAGATTACAGTACCTGGCAAGGATCTCATTCAAAATTGATGGAGAAATCAAAAACTTTTCAGACAAAAAGTTAAGAGAATTCAGGACCACCAAACTAGCTTTACAACAAATGCTAAAGGGACTTTTATAGTCAAGAAATACAATAGAAGGAAAAAGATCATCTACAAGCAAGATTACAGTACCTGGCAAGGATCTCATTCAAAATTGATGGAGAAATCAAAAACTTTTCAGACAAAAAGTTAGAGAATTCAGGACCACCAAACTAGCTTTACAACAAATGCTAAAGGGACTTTTATAGTCAAGAAATACAATAGAAGGGAAAAGATCTGCAAAATCAACCCCAAATAATTAAGAAAATGGCAATAGGAACATATATATCAATAATTACTTTAAATGTAAATGGATTAAATGCTCCAACCAAAAGACACAGACTGGCTGAATAGATACAAAAACAAGACTGATACATATGCTGTCTGCAAGAAATCCACTTCAGACCTAAAGACACATATAGACTGAAAATGAGAGGTTGGAAAAATATATGCCATGCAAATGGGAAGCAAAAGAAAGCTGAAGTAGCAATCCTCATATCAGACAAAACAGACCTTAAATTAAAGAAGATTATAAGAGCTAAGGAAGGACACTACATAATGACCAAGGGATCAATCCAAGAGGAAGACATAACAATTGTAAATATCTATGCACCCAACATAGGAGCACCTCGATACATAAGACAAACACTAACAGACATAAAAGAAGAAACTGACAGTAGCACAATAATAGTAGGAGACTTTAACACCCCACTTACACCAATGGACAGATCATAAAAACAGAAAATTAATAAGGAAACACAAGTCTTAAATGATACATCAGATGAGATGGATCTCATTGATATCTTCAGGACATCCCATCCAAATGCAGAAGAATACACCTTCTTCTCAAGTCCACATGGAACATCCTCCAGGATAGACTATATCTTGGGTCACAAATCAAACCTCAGTAAATTTAAGAAAATTGAAATTGTATCAAGCATCTTCTCCCGCCACAATGCTATGAGACTAGATATAAATTACAAGGGAAAAACTAAGAAACACAAACACGTGGAGATTAAACAACACGTTTCTAAGTAACCAACAGGTTACTGAAGAAATCAGAAGGGAAATCAAAAAATTTCTAGAAACAAATGGCAATGAAAACAAGACAACTCATAACCTATTGGATGCAGCAAAAGCAGTTCTAAGATGGAAGTTTATAGCAATACAATCATACCTCAAGAAACAAGAAAAACATCAAATAGACAACCTAACTTTACACCTAAAACAACTGGAAAAAGTAGAACAAAAAACCCCCAAAATTAGTAGAAGGAAAGAAATCATAAAGATTCAAGCAGAAATAAATTAAAAAGAAATGAAAGAAACAATAGTAAATATTAATAAAACTAATAGCTGCTTCTTTGAGAAGATAAACAAAATTGACAAACCTTTAGACAGATTCATCAAGAAAAAAAGAAGAATCACATCAACCAAATTACACATGAAAAAGGAGAGGTTACAACAGACAATGCAGAAATACAAAGGATTATAAGAGACTATTATGAACAACTATATGGCAATAAAATAGATAACCTAGAAGAAATGGATAGATTCTTAGAAAAGTTCAGTCTTTAAGACTGAACCAGGAAGAAATAGAAATTATGAACAACTCAGTTACAAGCACTGAACTTGAAGCTGTGATCAAAAATCTCCCAAAAAACAAAAGCCCGGGACCAGATGACTTCACAGGAGAATTCTGTCAAACATTTAGAGAAAAGCTAATGCCTATTCTTCTAAAACTCTTCCAAAAAATTACAGAGGAAGGAACACTTTCAAACTCTTTCTATGAGGCCACCATCACCCTAATACCAAAGCCAGACAAAGACAACACAAACTGATGAACATAGAAGCAAAACTTCTCAACAAAATTTTAGCAAACAATTCAGCAACACATCCAAAACCTCATACACCATGATCAAGTTGGGTTTATTCCAGGGATGTAAGGATTCTTCAATATATACAAATCAATCAATGTGGTACACCGTATTAGCGAAGTGAAAGATAAAAACCATATGATAATCTCAATAGATGCAGAAAAAGCCTTTGACAAAATTCAGCACCCATTTATGATTTAAACTCTTCAAAAAATGGGCATAAAAGGAACCTACGTCAACATAGTAAAGGCCATATATGATAAGCCTACAGTAAACATTTTTCTCAATGGTGAAAAACTGAAAGCATTCAACCCTAAGATCAAGAACAAGACAAGGGTGTCCACTTTCACCACTATTATTCAACATAGTTTTGGAAGTCCTAGCTACAGCAATCAGAGAAGAAAAAGAAATAAAAGGAATCCACATCAGAAAGGAAGAAGTAAAGCTCTCACTGTTTGCAGATGACATGATACTGTACATAGAAAACCCTAAAGATAGTATCAGAAAATTACTAAAGCTAATCAGTGAATTTAGCAAAGTTGCAGGAGACAAAATCAATACACAGAAATCACTTGCATTTCTATATACTAAAAATGAAAAATCAGAAATTTAAGGAATCAATCCCATTCACCATTGCAACAAAAAGAATTAAATATCTAGGAATAAACCTACATAAGGAGACAAAAGAACTGTACACAGAAAATTATAAGACACTAATGAAAGAAATCAAAGATGACATAAACAGATGGAGAGATATTCCATGTTCCTGGGTAGGAAGAATCAGTATTGTAAAAATGACTATACTACCAAATGCAATCTACAGACTCAATGCAATCCCTATCGAATTACCAATGGCATTTTTCACAGAACTAGAACAAAAAATTTCACAATTCATATGGAAACACAGAAGACCCTGAATAGCCAAGCAGACTTGAGAAAGAAGAATGGAGCTGGAGGAATCAACCTTCCTGACTTCAGATTATACTACAAAGCTACAGTCATCAGGACAGTATAGTACTGGCACAAAAACAGAAATATAGACCAATGGAACAAGACAGAAAGCCCAGAAATAAACCTGTGCACCTATGGGTACCTTATTTTTGACCAAGGAGGCAAGAATATACAATGGGGCAAAGACATTCTCTTCAGTAAATGGTGCTGGGAAAACTGGACAGCTACATGTAAAACAATAAAATTAGAATACTTCCTAACACCATGCACAAAGATAAATGCAAAATGGATTAAAGACCTAAATGTAAGACCAGAAAATACAAAACTCTTAGAAGGAAACATAGGCAGAACACTCGATAAAATAAATCAAAGCAAGATCCTCTATGACCCACCTCCTAGAGTAATGGAAATAAAAACAAAAGTAAACAAGTGGGAGCTGATTAAACTCAAAAACTTTTGCACAGCAAAGAAAGCTATAAGCAAGGTGAAAAGACAACCCTCAGAATGGGAGAAGATAATAACAAATGAAACAACTGACAAAGGATTAATTTCTAAAATATACAAGCAGCTCATACAACTCAATACCAGAAAAACAAACAACCCAATCAAAAAGTGGCAAAAAGACCTAAATAGACATTTCTCCAAAGAAGACATACAGATGGCTAACGAACACATGAAAAGATGCTCAACATTGCTCATTATTGGAGAAATGCAAATCAAAACTGCAATGAGATATCACCTCACACCAGTCAAAATGGCCATCATCAAAAAGTTTACAAACAATAAATGCTGGAGAGGGTGTGGAGAAAAGGGAATGCTCTTTCACTGTTGGGAATGTAAATTGATACAGCCACTATGGAAGACAGTATGGAGTTTCCTTAAAAAACTAGGAATAAAACCACCTTATGACCCAGCAATCGCACTCCTAGGCATATACCCTGAGGAAACCAAAATTGAAAAAGACACATGTATCCCAATGTTTATTGCAGCACTATTTACAATAGCTAGAACATGGAAGCAACCTAGATGTCCATCAACAGGTGGATGGATAAAGAAGTTGTGGTACATATACACAATGGAATATTACTCAGCCATTAAAAGGAATGGATTTGAGTCAGTTCTGATGAGGTATGAACCTAAAACCTATTATACAGAGTGAAGTAAGCCAGAAAGAGAAAGATAAATATCGTATTCTAATATATATATACGGAATCTAGAAAAATGATACGGAAGAATTTATTTACAGGGCAACAGTGGAGAAACAGACATAGAGAATAGACTTATGGACATGGGGAGAGGGGAGGAGAGGGTGAGATGTATGGAAAGAGTAACATGGAAACTTACATTACCATATGTAAAATAGACAGCCAACAGGAATTTGCTGAATGGCTCAGGAAATTCAAACAGGGGCTCTGTATCAACCTAGAGGGGTGGGATGGGGTGGTAGATGGGAGGGAGGGGATATATGTATACCTATGGCTGATTCATGTTGAGGTTTGACAGAAAACAAAATTCTGTAAAGCAATTATTCTTCAATAAAAAAATGAATAAATTTAAAAAAAAATGCAAGTTAGGCTAAAAATAGGGGGTTTTCTCAAATGTCTCCTCCTATGCATGTTAGATTTGATTCCACTCATCCCAAAATAGACTTTTTTGTGTGCTTGAGATCAGAGTTTAAAGAACTGCCTAAGAAGTGGAGACTTTCTGCTTCCCCCCACAGTCTGGTGTTGACCTCAGAATGGATGGGGCTGAGCAGTATTTAGGCTTTGTTTCTTCCTATCACACAGTGCGTTTCACCAGCAGACAGAAAAGTGTAGGGAGAAGGGAGGGCTGGGCAGGCACTCCCGGCCCCTGGTCTGGCTGGTCTAGACCCCCCAGCAGGTGTGAAAGGAAATCCAAAAGACAGACTGGCAAAAGGAGGGCCCCCAGAGAACCATTCCAGATACTGCCTGCTGTCTCCCCTAAATGGAGCAGTGGCTGCCTAGTGTTTTCCAAAACCAACAGAAACGGCACATGGAATTCGGTCTCATATTCTGGATTCCAGCCTGTCCTCCACGGTTTGTCCTCCGCTGTCCAAACCGTTTCTTGAAGTAAAGAACCATCTGGGGATTTGACTTTTCTCCCAATTTTACTTTGTAAAGAGAAGGCAAAGGGCACCAGGCAGGCTTTCATACTTTAGCAGCTGATAATAAGAGCTCTGATTGTATTCTTGGAGAAGTTAAAGATAAATACCTGCAGTGTAGCCATGGGAACTTATTAAACTTATTAAACTATGAATGAGAAGATACGATTTTTTTTCTCTCCTGACCCACATGATGGGGCTGGACAGGACTGTCGCATTGCACAGCTCCAGATGACACCTTTCACATTGCAGCCTATGTGAGTGGTATGTCCCCTAGGAGTTACACAGTGCACAACCTGAGCTGCCATACATAACAGCCCTATATGGTGACCCTGGGGGTGTGTGAGATGGCCTACTAGACCTTTGTGTCACATTGCTGGCTTCCAGATTAGAGTTGAAAGACAAATCTTAAGAAACAGATGGCTAAAGCTCTCAAGGCCTCATCTTTTCCATGGACTCTGATCTTTGGACCTGTCTTACTGGGATATGCACCAGTGATTGTACATACGATTCTTCCCAGCAGGTGAAATTCCTTTGGCATAAATTATTAGTAAAGATAGCTGGAGCAGAGGAAACCCGGCTCACAAAGTGGCTACATTTAGCAAGAAAAATGATTTGAAGACAAAAATCTTTTACATCAATTTTTAGTTTTTAAAATGACTCCAATCTCCAGGCCTCTCCGCACATTTCGACAAACGGCTTTGGCTTCTTATCCACATCAGTTTATCTGACCTCCTTTTTCCATCAACTACTAAAATGAAAACTGCATTGCTCAAGAGAGAGAGAGAGGGAGCAATTTTAAACATCTCTTAGCAATGAGGCAGAACATGCTATAGCCATCAAGTTCTAGTTGTTCATTCTATTTATTGAAAAAAGCCTGTAGCCTGATTTCTTTTATGCGAGTACATTTGAGCAAGCAAAGTTTATAGAGATGACTTATCTCATTACATTAGAAGAGTGATTTGCTATCTCAGCATCTATAAGCAATTTTAACAGACATTTCTGGATGAAGGAAAGCTTTTGTAAATATATGCGAAAGACACGATTTCATCAAGCATTAAATTGGAGGTGCCCTGGAAAAATATTACATTTGTGCATTCAATTAGCTTGATTGTGGCTGAATTTTGTCCACTGAAGGCAGCATTTCTGCAGAAAAACGGGAGCACTCCCTATGTCAGCAGGTTTCTTAAAACAGAAAAAACACTTTCCCCTTTGCAAGTCCTCTTTTGCATTTGTGCTGTTACCGGCTATGTGTCCCTGATCAGCCTGCTCAGTCTCGTTCTCCACAGTATAGGGTAAAGGAAGAGCGAACCAGAAGCCACGTTATATAGGCTTCAGAGAAATCCCAACCCAAGGACTCTACCGTTAAATAGCCTATGTCTAGTCTGAAAGCTAGGTAACTCTGGGCAAAACTGGGACTGATTAAGGATAGACTTAAGTCCTCCAAACTTCCCTGCTTGGTCTCTGCAGGGCCTCTCTCCTTTCAGTGTCTGTGGACTGCTGCTGAAATCTTGACAGCGTTGTTAGCCATGTCTCTTTCTTGGAGGTAAGTTTATATGGTAGGCTTTATCTTGGAATGAAGGCTTCATTCCCGTATCATGGAAACAAAAGGAGTTAGTGAAGAAATGGAGAATGGCTGGGGTTCAAGAGGGCATTCTTAAACCCCAGAAATCACAATAGAGAAGTGGGCTGAGTATTTAGAATGGTCACTAGCCCTTCCCTGCAACCCTTGTTGTTCGGTAATAGACCCATCAGTTTTCTAATAATAAGAAAAAAACCATAAAAGATGTTATGTCAGTGGAACCTGGCTATGGAGGTGACTGTCCTTTTTAAGTAGTTGGTAAGGACAATTAGAACTTTCCTAGCTGTAATCCATTAGAGCCCAAGGCTATCATACTTCCAAGTATGATTAATTAATTATTAAAGATAATTAATAATTTTAAAAGATTAATTAATACCAGGATTAGCAAGGAGTTTGGATCAGGAATACAGAGATATTTCAAACAAGTTTTAGGTTTCTATATTAGCAAGATTGCCATATTTCTTGGATTCCTGAGCTTGGGAAAACCATCTTGGTATTAAAGGATCACCTTTGTCCTAACAGATATGAATTCATCTATGACAAGGAAACATTTTAAAGTCCAGGGCTGAGCAGGTAATACAGGATCTGTGAGTCATTCACTTATTCATTTATTGACTTATTAACATATTCAGTAGAAAGCCTACTATATGCTGGTGGCTGAACTAATCATTGAGAATTGGAAGAAGAACAAGGCAATGCTGACCATATAGAGTAATAAAGGCTAAGATGGAGGCACAGGTAAGATACTTGGTGGTCCAAAGTAGCTGATTCTTGCCTGGGATAAAACATCTGGAAGGGTTTTGTGAGAGGTAGTCCTTAAAGCCTTTGAACTGTGGTGCTGGAGAAGACTCTTGAGAGTCCCTTGGACTACTAGGAGATCAAACCAGTCAATCTTAGAGCAAACCAGCCCTGAATATTCACTGGAAGGACTGATGCTGAAACTGAAATTCCAATACACTGGCCACCTGATGCGAAGAGCCAACTCAGTGGAAAAGGCCCTGATGCTGGGGAAGAATGAAGGCAAAAGGAGAAGAGGGAGGCAGGGGATGAGATAGTTGGATGGCATCACCAACTCAGTAGACATGAGTTTGAGCAAAATCCAGGAGATAGTGAAGGACAGGGGAGTCTGGAGTGCTGCGGTCTGTGGGGTCACAAAGAGTTGGATACAACTTAGCAAATGAACAACAACAACAACAATCCTTAAAACAGGAATTTTAATATTTTTGTAGTTTTTTCCTGACATACAGGAAGAAGACAACAGAATCACTGTAGGAAGTTCAAAAGTACAGAAAAGTATAAAGGAGAAAATCTGAATCAACTGGAACTCCAACTAGAACTAATCACACTGTGAACATTTTGGCAGGACAACCTTTTGAGAATGAGCTCTTGTTTCCTTTGGCAGTAAGCTCATCAGGAAAGAAGGAGAGGCAGGTTTCCTTCCCCATCCTGAAGAGGGAAGACCGAGGTTCAGGCAGTAAAAGTCAGGTTCCCCTTGCTTCATGGAAAAGTTAAGCAGCTTTTGAGTTTCCAGAGTCCTGTTCAAGAAGATGTATACCTGGATTGTCTTCAAGGGAAGGGTTCTGGAGTAAAGGAAGAATCAACTAGCCTTTAGCAAGTAGCCTAGCCCTGGGACAGCTAGGTTCGGAGACTGAACACGGCAGTGCCCAGGGATGAGGAACAGTACCAGCCTCCACACAGTGCCTGGAGTGTCCTGACCTCTGATGGGGGAGCCTGAATGTTTGCAGGGAATTAAAGACTTGCCCACCACAGTACTGGTTCTATCTGGGAACAGCTTAGTGATCGGTGTAGTGAATGGGGGAATGAGGCCCTGCCTAATGATAAAATCTATTTTCCAATCTTGCTCTGATTCTATACCATTTCTTCCCTCAGTCACCAGGACAGCCCACATGCCAGGATGAATTGCTGGAAGGAAATCTTTTTGTGTTTACCTCCTGACTTCTTTCTCTTCTGAAATTTTTTAATTTACAATATCCGTTCCATATAAATGCTAAGTATTCCAGATACTTCAGAGCTCCATGATTTAGATCTAACTTTGTGCTTTGAAGAGCCTAAGTTAGGAGTTCCGTTTAGAGTCTTCAAGCAAGAGAAGGAAGATGACGGATGCGCTCTGGATAGTGTATTCCAAATTGCTGGGAAAACAAACCATAGAAAATGATTTCAGAGCATGGATGAAACAGAGGAGGAGGTGGAATCAAAACTTCTCAGCTCTTCAGTGGGATAACTGCCAGTTCTATTTTTTTAATGTGAGCTTTCTGCATAGTTCATATCCAGTTTCTAATATGAACAGATGCAGAGAATGCAAGTCAGCCTTATTCCTAGCCTTTGTATCCCTTGTTTATTCCCTTGGCCAAGACCTCCAAATCTGCACATAGAAATCCAGGCCTTTTCTGGCCTGAACATGGACTATTTCACCAGCTTTGTCTTCCACTTAGCACTATCCCACTCAATCTCGCGTGGCCCAGCTCTTCTGGGAAGAGACTACTTGCTTCCTCCTTTCACCCCAGAGCCCTCCCCTTTAAGAGAACCTGCCTCTCCTGGGCCCAAAGGGCTCCAATCAGCTTGTATAGCATGTCCCTACAAACCCTGCTGGTTGCTTTCCTGACTAGATGGTGATCAGCTTATGCCCTGAAGCAACAGAGACCAAGACAACCAAAGTTAACAAAATAAGGTGGAAATCATGCTTCCTGCAAAATCAGTTGGGTTTGTAACTGTCTTTTCTCCTGGTCTAGCAACTGCTTTCTCCCATGTGAATACAAGTATTTATTGCCTTGTACTTGAAATGGAAAGGCAAATTTTGAGCTTCAAGGAATGAGCAATCCTGAGAGGGCAGGGGCTCTGGAAGAACAGTGGTTGGTCAGCACAGGCTGCACTCTTGAAATGACTTTACCTTTCTTCCCTCTGAGAACCTATCCTCTAGGTCAGTTTGAGATTTGCAAGCCTGGTGGCCACTCTCTCCCACTGAGGCAGCCTGTACAATGAGGTGTTCAGTACTGCACAGGGATGAAATGCCCATCAGTTTAAAAATCAACCACAGCTATTCTTGGGGCTGGGCTGGTTCCCCATCCCAGTTTTAGCAGGATGGGGCTGTGGCCATGGGGCTCCTGCTGAGCTCTGGGACTGTCCAGGGGGTGGGCACTGGTGCCCACGGGGTGGAGTAGGGAATGTGCAGTAGGAACTCTGTGCATCAGGGCTCAGTGTCTGCACATGGGCTTTACATGAAGAGCCAGCTGTGTCCTCCAGGCAGCAGGGAGTCTGGAGAAGGTCGTGGGAGGTAGGGTCTCAGGTTCACACTGCAGGACTGGCCCAGGAAGCCAACTTTGGGGGAGATCTCAGTTTTCCTCTGCTTACTGTGATCGAAGGCCTCCTTTAGGTGGAACTGCTGGTCTCCAAGAAGTGAGCAATGCAGAAGGCTGGCTAAGGCCAGATCCCTGCCTCACAGTGGACCGGTCCCTTGCCTCCCTTTTCCCAGACCCAGTGAAGCCTGTTGCTTCTTGGAAGCAGGAGCGAATATTAGCCACGTGGGGCTATCTCGCCTGGAATCCATCTGTAGTGCACGTGGGCCATGCAGGCCTGAGAGGCCCACACCAGACACTCAGCCGGTCATGATCATGCGCAGGGTGGCGAGGAACGGGCACTGGAGGGCTTGGTAGGCACCTTCAAGGTGGAGGAACAGGATTGTATCTGAGCCGCCGTGGTCCTCAGCTGATGTTTAGCACTGATGTTTAGCTCAACATCAGCACCGTAGCTGCTGTTGAGCACTGGTTTCCCACACTGGCTGATGAGTGCGCTCTGCTTTCAGGCTTCTTTGGTGAAATGCGTTTTACAGCCACGCAACCCTCAAGATATTCCAAGCAGAAACTCTATCTTCCCCTGGAGGAACCACACTTGCTGGCGGGTGGGCAGGTGCAGGAGAAGCTAGGTGGGTGGGATGCGCCCCTCAGTCCCCTAGGCAACCTCGCCTAGCGCGCTGGCTGGCCCGGGGCCTGAAGCACACGGGGAGGTGGGCGGGGAGCGAGCTGCGCACTCCCCAGGTTGCCAAGGAGTGGGGTGGGGGTGGGGATGCGAGTGGCTCCGCCCATGCCACGTGCACGTGCCCACGGCTGCCGCTCGCGCAGGTGAGACTCATCACAACTCTCCTTAGTCCGCACGCTCGGCGACCTGTGGGCCGCTCGCCATCCCAGCTGCCTGGCCGGGAAGTTTTGCGCTGGGCCTGAGGATAACTCAATACGCAGCGTTACTGGAAACTAAATTCAAGACGTTTAACTGGAAGAGCCAGGTAAGGTAGGTCATTTGACCCTTGAACCACGCGCGGATTAGGGGCCCTGACCTCCCATGGAATGGAAATCCCTCATGCTCTATCTCTCTCTGTCTTGAAAACAAAGGAATTGGTACACGATTCACCTAAGAGCTGGAAGCTTAAAGAATTTGGATAGAAGCCGAATTCAAGCCCTCGTTGTTGTTCAGTCGACTCTTTGCGACCCCACAGACTGCCTGCAGCACGCCAGGCTTCCCTGTCTTTTGCTGTCTCTCGGAGTTTGCTCAGACTCTTGTCCACTGAGTCTATGATGCTATCCAGCCATTTCATGCTGTCCCCTTCTCCTCCTGCCTTCATTTTTTTCCATATTCAAGCCCAAGTTCTTTGGATCCCGCGTAGTGTGATCTCTAATTGAACGCAGACTTTCCCCCACACTTAATTAAAGATCTATGTAGTGAAAGCACGGGTACTATATATGTTGGAAAAAACCTACCTGTAAGCACAGTTCAAACTGCCGTTCAAACCTGCCTTGCTCAAGGGTCAGCTATATTTTAGGATGAAACTTTGGCTTAGATATCAAAGGTTTATGAGGGTTCCCTTTCAGAGGTGAGTTAAATAATCATTTTCTACCGCCGCCCCAATAAAGAATCCAGATTTGGGGGTGCCCAGTGCGTAGCCTGTGTCTAGATCCAGGTCTGCTGCTGTAAGTCAGATGGCTGAAGAGAAAGATAATCGTAAAAACTGTAGGGACTAGCAGGCCACCTAGATTCAAGGGAGTTTTGGTCCCACAAGATCAGCAAACATGGAAAAGGCCAGAAGCCCGCAGTGTGTGGTGTCTGCTTCAGACGGATGTGTTGAGCCAGCGTGGTGAGTCTTCCCTCCAGACCATGCTTTCACTCTTGTTCCTGGGGCCGAGCCCCTAGGAGTCACTTCTGGGGACATCACAGAGTAAGGGCTCATTTTCCATGTGTTATATAAATGAGAAGTAGGTTTATGGATGGGGAATTTTATAATCATGTATGTAGAGTTCCCATGCCTCACAAATACGTGTGTAAAATATTTCTAGGAAATGAGGTGTATATGGTGGCTCTTCCTGTCTTCCTGCACTGTTCTCTCCTCGTGTCCTGCAGCCTGCCTTGCTGGGGCCGAGGAGTAGAAGGAGGCCTTTTACAATGAAACGCCCCTGTGAGCTGCTTCTTTTTCTTTCTTTCTTTTTTAAAAACAGTTTAATCACATAAAATCAACTTGACTGTCACATATACAGCATAACCTAAAAAGTAACCTTTCTGTTTTAGACAAATATAAGCAATTGTTACAGTGGGCTCCACAGCTTTAAGTTTTTTTCCTGACTATCATAGTAACATGATGTAGAAAACATGAAAAATATTTTTTAAATTATGAAGAAAAACATATAAAAATAACAGGTATCCAGTGAAAACCATTGTTAACATTTAGGTCTAGTATAGCTTTTTTTTTTTTTTTAATCCCCATGCATGTTTAAAGATATTAGAGAACACAATGTATATTAAGTTTGGGGACCTGCCTTCACTAAATATGAAAACATAAAACATAAGCATTTCCCCACATTGTTATGAGAGCTTTGTAAATGTCCCCACTGAGCTTCGTAGCATATAAGGAGGCTTGCTAGTGGGCATGAGTCATTGCTGGGTGTAGGGTTTTAGTCTCTGGACTTGACCATGAAGCAGAGATGGATCTCTGCAGATAGGCATGGGAGGGAGGTTTGGGGAGAAGAGGAAGTGAAGGAGCAGGAGGAGAGGCAGAAAAAAGAAAGCACAAGGGAAGGGTGAGGAAGCACCTTTTTCAGGCTGCACCCACAGAGCCAGAGACTAAAGACCCATTAGTATGGGCTGAGCCCAGGAGCCAGACTGAGCTGATTAGAGGAAAAAAAAAACAAACCCATATTTCTCCCATTGAGGTTGGCTCTCTATGAATTAGACTGTATTGGTTGAACCTGGCTCTCTATGAATTAGATTGTATTGCTTGAACCTGGAGTAAGTACCTATTGAATATTTTTCGGGAACTGATGTTGATACTTGGTGGGTTAAGAGTAAAACTTTATTCTCTCCTCCACAATAAGGAACCCAGTATAGAGATTTTATATGTTCTGAGTTTTTCTGTTGAAATCTAGGACATTTGTTTTATCAATCGGTCCACACTGGCTAGCTTGTAACAGCAGCAGTCTCTTGAGCTTACTCTATGTCAAGTGCTGTGTTGTGTGTTTAACATAGATTGTGTTGTTTAATTCCTCCAGCCTGCCTGGGAATGGGTATCATAAGCCCATTTGACCGACGAGAGAACTGAGGCTCAGCAAGGTTGACTTTCCCAAAATGTTATGATTGGTAAGAAGTGGAACTCAGATCGCTTACTCTCTTACTCAGAGTTGGTAATTAACTCATCCACTGCCTCTGCAGCAGAATTTTAATAAAAATGGAAGAAAAATCTGTTCATTAATTTTGTGTGTGTGCATGTGTGTGAAGTGGGAAAAGCCTGTTAATACTTCTTATAGCAAACTTTTAATCTTAGAATAGTTTGAGATTTACAAAATTACTGTGAACATAGTAAAAGAGTACCTGTATTCCCACATCCAGTGTTCCCTTTTTAAAAACATGAGAGTGTGATGTGTTTGTTACAGTGAATAAACCAACATTGATACATTGTTATTAATTTAAATCCATAGTTTATTCAGTTTTCCCCTTAGGTCCTTTTTCTGTTCCATGATCCCACCCACGATATTACGTAGTAGTGTCTTCTCAGGCTCTTTTATATGGTAGTTACTCAAACTTTTCTTGTTTTGGGTAACTTTGGCAGTTTTGAGGATTGCTGGTCAGATATCTTTTTTTTTTTTTTCCCAATAAATTTATGTATTTTAGTTGGGGGCTAATTACTTGACAATATTGTAGTGGTTTTTGCCATACATTGACATGAATCAGCCATGGGTTTACATGTGTTCCCCATCCAGATATTTTGTAGAATGTTCCTCAGTTGGAATTTGTCTGATGTTCTCCTCATGATTAGATTAGTATATTTTTGGAGGAAGACTACAGAGGTAAGATGCCATCTTCCTTATCTTGTATCAAAGGTCCTCCCATCACTGTAACATCATTTAGATGTTAACGTTGATCGCCTGTCTTAGGTTGTCTGTCTTACTCCTTCCTCCTGTTTCCACGCTGTCCTCTGTGGCAGGAAGTGACTTAAGTGTGGAGTTATGTGCCATCTCCTTGAGGATGGAGTATCTGGATAAGTTATTTGGAATTCTGCAGAGTGGATTTGTCTCCTTTCCCTTTTTATTTATTTAATCATGAATTTATGTCAGTATTGCCTCATGGATATTTATTTCATGTTGTAGGTTGTAATTCAATGCTACTAAATTTTCTTGCTCTAGTTGTTCCCGTTTTGGCCACTGGGAGCTCTTTCAGTTGATGCCTGTTGTTGCAGGAAAGGGGACCCCTTCTGGGGCCTGAAAGGAGGCTCTTCTCTAACCCTCAGAAATGAATTGTCTAAGGAGAATTCAGCACATTCAGCACATGTGCTGACAAAGCAAGAGACTTTACTGGAGAGGGTGCCTGGGCCCAGAACAGGAGAGTGAGGGAACCCAGGAGGACTGCTCTGCCGTGTGGCTTGCAGTCTCGGGTTTTATGGTCATGGGGCTGGTTTTTGGGCTGCCTCTGGCCAGTCTCTCTGACTCAGGGTCCTTCCTCATGGCACATGCATTGCTCAGCCAAGGTGGATGCCAGCAAGAAGGATTCTGGGAGGTGGTAGGACACGTGGCATCTCCTTTTGACCTTTAACCTGGATTCTTCTGGTTGGTGGTGGCTTGTTAATTCTGTGTTCCTTACCAGAGCTTCCTGTCATAAAATAACTGGTGCTAATGATTCAGTGTGTTTCCCATAACACTGTGTCCCTATGACACATCAATTTTTTTGAGCAGTCCTTTATTTCTTGGAGCTGCAATATGTTCCAAACGTATCTTGTAAATTTCCTGCTCCAGTCCTTGAATCTACCACTTCTCCAAGCAGCCTGGTTCCTTTCATGGAGAATAGTATTAGAAACCAAGTTCTGGGCGTTAGGTATGCTCATTGCTGTGGGGATGGCGTTGCTTCTAGGTCCTCTCAGCTGAAAGAGCAAGGAAATATGTGTGTGTATGCTAACCTGTTGGAGAAGGAAAAGGCAACTCACTCCAGTACTCTTGCCTGGAAAATCCCATGGATGGAGCAGCCTGGTAGGCTGCAGTCCATGGGGTCGCTGAGAGTCAGACATGACTGAATGACTTCACTTTCACTTTTCACTTTCGTGCATTGGAGAAGGAAATGGCAACCCACTCTGGTGTTCTTGCCTGGAGAATCCTAGGGAGAGCGGAGCCCAGTGGGCTTCCGTCTATGGGGTCGCACAGAGTTGGACATGACTGAAGCAACTTAGCAGCAGCAGCAGCATGCTAACCTGTGTATGTGTGAAAGTGGCTCAGTCATGTCCAACTCTTTGCGACCCCATGGACTATACAGTCCACGGAATTCTCCAGGCCAGAATACTAGAGTGGGTAGCCTTTCCCTTCTCCAGGGGATATTCCCAACCCAGGGATCGAACCCAGGTCTCCTGCATTGCAGGCAAATTCTTTTACCAGCTGAGCCACAAGGGAAGCCCAAGAATACTGGAGTGGGTAACCTATCCCTTCTCCAGGGGATCTTCCCGACCCAAGAATCGAACCAGGGTCTCCTGCACTGCAGGCAGATTCTTTACCAACTGAGCTATGAGGGAAGCCCTATCTGTGTACATACACATACCTATAAAATTTTCTGTATGTAACCATCTATATGTGTATTAAGCTAAGTATGAGTGCATACTATATCTCCAGCTCCAGTGCACCACTGCATGGCTCATTCTAGCCATCTCCCCTTCTTTATCTGTAAATTCACACTCCAACAATGAGAAACCTGGTTCCTGCCATCTGCTGTCCTTTAACTTAGTTGTTCAATTTCAGTATATGTGTATAGATATCAGAATTATTAACACGTATCCCCAAGGAAAAGTCTTTATTGACTAGAGTACAATTCTGTGTGCAGTTCCTATTTCCTTTGGTGTTACAGATTCTACTCATTTTCAGAGTTACCAAGATTAGCATTATTCCCCTCCAGCCTGTTTAATAAAGTTGTTTCATACATTTGTAATATAGTTGGGTTCAGTTCAGATCAGTTCAGTCACTCAGTTGTGTCTGACTCTTTGCGACCCCAAAGACTGCAGCCCGCCAGGTCTCCCTGTCCATCACCAACTCCTAGAGTTTACTCAGACTCATGTCCATTGAGCCAGTGATGCCATCCAACCATCTCATCTTCTGTCGTCCCCTTCTCCTGCCTTCAATCTTTCCCAACATCAGGGTCTTTTTAAATGAGTCAGTTCTTCACGTCAGGTGGCCAAAGTATTGGAGTTTCAGCTTCAATATCAGTCCTTCCAATGAACACTCAGAACTGATCTCCTTTAGAATGGACTGGTTGGATCTCCTTGCAGTCCAAGGGACTCTCAAGAGTCTTTTCCAACACCATGGTTCAAAAGTATTAATTCTTCGGCGCTCAGCTTTCTTTATGGTCCAACTCTCACATCCATACATGACTACTGGAAAAACCATAGCTTGACTAGACGGACCTTTGTTGGCAAAGTAATGTCTCTGTTTTTTAATATGCTGTCTAGATTGGTCATAACTTTCCTTCCAAGGAGCAAGCGGCTTTTAATTTCATGGCTTCAGTCACCATCTGCAGTGATTTTGGAGCCCCCCAAAATAAAGTCTGCCACTGTTTCCACTGTTTTCCCATCTATTTGCCATGAAGTGATGGGACCGGATGCCATGATCTTAGTTTTCTGAATGCTGAGTTTTAAGCCAGCTTTTTCACTCTCCTCTTTCACCTTCATCAAGAGGCTCTTTAGTTCTTCTCTTTCTGCCATAAGGGTGGTGTCTGCAGGTGATCTGCAGATCTGAGGTTATTGATATCTTTCCCAGATATCTTGACTCCAGCTTGTGCTTCATCCAGCCCGGCATTTCTCATGATGTACTCTGCATATAAGTTAAGCAAGGTGACAATATACAACCTTGACGTACTCCTTTTCCAACTTGGAACCAGTCTGCTGATGGTGATTGCAGCCATGAAATTAAAAGATGCTTACTCCTTGGAAGGAAGGTTATGGCCAACCTAGATAACATATATAAAAGCAGAGACATTACTTTGCCAACAAAAGTCCGTCTAGTCAAGGCTATGGTTTTTCCAGTGGTCATGTATGGATGTTAGAGTTGGACGGTGAAGAAAGCTGAGTGCCGCAGAATTGATGCTTTTGAACTGTGGTGTTGGAGAAGACTCTTGAGAGTCCCTTGGACTGCAAGGAGATCCAATCAATCCATCCTAAAGGAGATCAATCCTGGGTGTTCATTGGCAAGACTGATGTTGAAGCTGAAACTCCAATACTTTGGCCACTTCATGCAAAGAGTTGACTCATTGGAAAAGACCCTAATGCTGGGTAGGATTGGGGGCAGGAGGAGAAGGGGATGACAGAGGATGAGATGGTTGGATGGCATCACTGACTCGATGGACATGGGTTTGGGTAGACTCCGGGAGTTGGTAGAGAGGCCTGGCGTGCTGCAATTCATGGGGTCGCAAAGAGTCAGACACGACTGAGTGACTGAACTGAACTGAACTGTTGTTCCATGTCCGGTTCTAACTGTTGCTTCCTGACCTGCATACATATTTCTCAAGAGGTAGGTCAGGTGGTCTGGTATTCCCATCTCTGTAAGAATTTTCCACAGTTTGTGGTGATCCACACAGTCAAAGGCTTTGGCGTAGTTAATAAAGCAGAAATAAGATGTTTTTCTGGAATTCTTTTGCTTTTTTGATGATCCAGCGAATGTTGGCAATTCGATCTCTGGCTCCTCTGCCTTTTCTAAAACCAGCCTGAACATCTAGAAGTTCACGGTTCACGTACTGTTGAAGCCTGGCTTGGAGAATTTTGAGCATTACTTTACTAGTGTGTGAGCCATATAGTAGGCAGCTTTCCCAGACTGACTTCTTTCACTTAGTTATATGCACTAAGATAAATCCATATTTTTCAATGACTTTATTGCTTGTTTGTTTTTATCAAATGAGGAATGCATCATCGTCTAGAGGTAGCACAGTTTATTTATCCATTCATCTACTAAGGGACATGTTGGTTACTTCCAGTTTTTGACAGTGTCCATCGAATTGGTGGTGCCATCTTGGAATATAATTACTGAGTCAGGTGGTAAGACTATGTTGAGTTTTGTGAGAAACTACCAAAATGTCTTTCACAGTGGCTGTACTGTTTGGTGTTTCCATCAGTACTGAGTAAGTGTTCCCGTGCCCTGCATTCCTGCCAGCATTTGGTATTGTCAGTTTTTTGGGGTTTTTTTTTGGATATTGTCATTCTAATAGTCTTGTAATGGCATATCATTGTTGTTTTCACTTGCAACCCCCTCATGACCAGTAGAATCGAGCACCTTTCGTATGCTTGTTTACCATCTGTATCTTCTTTGGTGAGGTGTCTGCTCAGATTTTTGACCCTTTTTAATTCTTTATTTTAAATCATTGACTTTTAAGAGTTCTTTCATATTTTGGATATTAGCCCTTTATCAGGTATGTGTTCTGCAAATATTTTCTTCTGGTCTGTGGCTTAGCTTTTCATTTTCTTAACAGTGTCTCTCACAGAGTAGAACTTTTAAGTTTGATGAAGTCCAACTAATTTTTCCTTTCATCGACTGTGCTATTGGTCTTTAAAAACTCATCACCAAATCCACAGGCATGTAGATTTCCTTCCGTGTTTAAAAAGTTTTTATAATTTTCCATTTTATGTTGGGGCCTATGATCTACTCTGTGTTAATTTTTGGGTAAGGTGTAAGGTCTATGCTTTCTTGTTGTTCAGTCACTAAGTTGTGTCCAATTCTGTGACCCCATGGACTGCAGCATGCCAGGTCTGTGCCTAGGGTCCATCTTGTATGTAGACATTCAGTTGTTCCAGGACCATTTGTTAAAAAGCCAGCATTTTTTTTTATTGGCAACACATTTCTGTCTAGTTTGTGGAACTGGAGTGCTGTGGAAGTGAGCTTTGAGAGCTCTGGCCTGGTCACTGAGGTCTTCTGATGATGTCCGTCTATTATTTTCCTTTGTCCATCTTCCTGCCAAATCAGATGTTATCTTCCACCTACTAAAGAGAACTTGGTAGTTCACCCACTCCCAGCACAGAAGACGGAGTGCTCTGTGTGTGTATGTGACAAAGACAGAAAAGCCTCTTCAGAGGGGACTTTGTGCAGCAAGGCACAGTAGTTGGAGAGTCTCTATTTTGGCCTTGAAGATAGATTGTCTACTGTCTTAAGAGTTTTCTATCTAATTAACATACTTTTTAGACAGAACTCACCTTTTAGGAAAAATATGGAGCCATGTGGTACACACACACACCCTTTCTCCCAAGGGCTGGCTCCCTCAGAGCACCAACACCCGTCTTTCCAGACCTTTCTGTCCTCCATCAACACAAACCTCATCCTCAATGAGGTGAGGGGCAGATTTTCATAACTGTGATGCATGTTACAACATTGAACACGATACCATATGGAGTTACCTACATATCCCATTTATTGTTAGACTGTGTGGAAAATTCCTTTTTGGCTTATGAATTAAAGGTAAAGAAGAGCGCCATCTAGTGGGCATCTCTTTTATGACCACAACCACATCAGATCTTGGTGGAATTCCATCAATGTCAGAGAACCGTTCTGCTGTGTACACATCTGCATGTAATGTATCATCAACTAGGGGCTACTGATGGTGCCCCTCTTCAGTTCTTTTAGTGAGTCATTCTGTGGGCTTTTATTTTCATGAATGACTAATATCCTATAAAGTCAGCCATGGAGGAGTATTAACACTGGCATTTATAATAAAAATGGCACATAACTGGTTCCCTAGTAATGTAATTCCCTAGTAATTATATACTCCAATTCCATTTTGTATGAGAAGTTTGGCTGATGAGCTCCACAGTATGACTCTTTGCAATCCCATGGACTGTAGCCCGCCAGGCTCCTCTGTCCATGGAATTCTCCAGGCAAGAGTACTGGAGTGGGTTGCCATTCCCTTCTCCAGGGGATCTTCCCAACCCAGGGGTCAAACCCGGGTCTCCTGCACAGCAGGCAGATTCTTTACCAACTGAGCTACGAGGGAAGCCTGCACAGTACATGACCCCACATGGACTGGGAAGTCTGGACATTTCTGGGGAGGATGTTGTATTCAGTGTTGTATTGAGTTTGGTTGTGGTTTGCAATGGCTGCTAGTCTTGTTTTAAAGAATATGGTTTTCATTTGTTTCTTTTTTTAAAATTTTTTTTAATGAAGGATAATTGCTCTACAGAATTTAGTTGTTTTCTGTCAAACCTCAACATGAATCAGCTATAGGTATACATATATCCCCTCCCTTTTGAACCTCCCTCCCATCTCCCTCCCCATCCCACCCCTCTAGGTTGATACAGAGCCCCTGTTTGAGTTTCCTGAGCCATTCAGCAAATTCCCGTTGGCTATCTATTTTACATATGGTAATGTAAGTTTCCATGTTATTCTTTCCATACATCTCACCCTCTCCTCCCCTCTCCCCATGTCCATAAGTCTATTCTCTATGTCTGTTTCTCCATTGCTGCCCTGTAAATAAATTCTTCAGTATCATTTTTCTAGATTCTGTATATGCACGTTAGAATACAATATTTATCTTTCTCTTTCTGATTCATTTCACTCTGTATAATAGGTTCTAGGGTCATCCACCTCATCAGAACTAACTCAAACGCATTCCGTTTTATGGCTGAGAAATATTCCATTGTGTGTATGTACCACAACCCTAAACTACTATAGAACTAACCCTAGGGGGTATCAAATAGTGAGAACTCACACAAAGGAAGCCACTGGAATACAAGACCCAGCATCACCACTAGTAGCACCCTGTGCAGGACTCTCATCTAAACAACAAACAAAACAAAACTACAAACCCAGTCATCAGCAGTAGGATCACCGCCCCACTCAGCCCATCAGAGGAAAAACAAACAAAAACTCAGCACAAATCTCACCCTATAGGAAGCTTAAACAAACCGCTGGGCCAACCTTAGGAGAGCAGAAACCCAAAGGAAGAAAAAAATCAACCCTGAAGCCTGGGAAAAGGAGACCTCAAACACAATAAGTTAAAAAAAAAAAGTAATAATGAAAAGGCAGAGAAATACTACACAAATGAAGGAACAAACTAGAAACACAGACGTCCAAATAAATGAAGAGGAAATGGGCAAACTACCTGAAAAAGAATTCAGAATAATGATAGTAAAAATGACCAAAAACCTTGAAAACAAAATGGAGAAAATGCAAAAATCAATTAACAAAGACCTAGAAGAATTAAAGAATAAACATGTAGAGACAACGCAATTACTGAAATTAAAAATACTCTAGAAGGACTCAATAGCAGGGTATCTGAAGCAGAAGAACGAATCAGTGAGCTGGAAGATAAAACAGTAGAAATAACTTTTGAAAAGCAGAATAATGTAAAAAGAATGAAAAGAACTGAGGATAGTCGCAGAGACCTCTGGGACAATATCAAATGTATCAACGTTCAAATTATAGGGGTCCCAGAAGAAGAAGAGAAAAAGAAAGGGTATGAGAAAATTTTTGAAGAGATTATAGTTGAAAATTTCCCCAACATGGAAAAGGAAATAGTCAATCAAGTCCCGAGAGGCACAAAGAGTTGCATACAGGATAAACCCAAGGAGAAACACGCCAAGACACATACTAATCAAACTAACAAAGACTAAACACAAAGAATATCATTTGTTTTTTAAGGTGAGGAGAGAACAAGGACATACCACTCATTAGCACAAAAGTAGTTTTAGTAGCAGTCCAGGGACCACTGAGCTAGATTGTGGACCCCAGGCCTCTACAGGGAATCGGGTGCCAGGATGCTCTTTGGCAAAGAGGTTGGGCCATGCTAGTTAGTGTACTTGGGAGATGGCCTTCTAGTCCTGGGCTTGCTGCTTTATACCAGGAGACCTTGGGCCTCAGTGGGCTTTTATTTATTTATTTTTTAACCTGTGGTGAGACAAATTTGCAATTTATAATCTCCAGGCTCCCCTCAAGATCTAAAATCCAGTGTATGAAAGAGAAGGTCTCATTTCTCCATGCTTCTTAACCCGGGTTTTCTGGTCAAAGGCAGGATTTATCATAAAGATCCTGATTTTCAGTGAAGCTCTAGGTGGAACATTCTGAATCCATAGAAGTGGTTTGTTGTTGTTGGTCAGTTGCTAAGTCGTGTTCTACTCTTTGTGAGCCCATGGACTGCAGCATGTCAGGCTCCCCTGTCATCCATTCTCTCTGGGAGTTTGCTCAAATTTATGTCTGAGTTGGTGATGCTATCTAACCATCTCATCCTGTGCCGCCCCCTTCTCCTTTTGCCTTCAAATCTTTCCCAGTATCAAGGTCTTTTCCAGTGAGTCTGCTTGTCGCTTCAAGTGGCCAAAGTATTGGAGCTTCAGCTTCACCATCAGTCCTTTCAATGAATATTCAGGGTTCCCTTTAGGATTGACTAGTTTGATCTCCTTGCAGTCCAAGGGGCTCTCAAGAGTCTTCTCCAGCACTACAGTTTGAAAGAATCAATTCTTTGGCACTCAGCCTTCTTTATGGTGTCATATCCATACGTGACTATGGGAAAAAAACATAGCTTTGACTATATGGACCTTTGTTGGCAAAGTAGTATCTCTGCTTTTTAATGTGCCGTCTAGGTTGGTCACAGCTTTCCTTCCAAGGACCAAGTGTCTTTTAATTTCATGGTTGCAGTCACTATCTGCAGTGATTTTGGAGCCCCAGAAAATAAAATCTATCACTGTTTCCACTTCTTCTTGTTCTATTTGCCATGAAGTGATGGGACCAGGTGCCATGATGTTAGTTTTTTAAATGGTTTATATTTTACATATTTAACAAATTATGGGACTACCTGAATATAATTACTTCATTCAGTATTTTTTCATTCATTTGAATATCTGTAGCTCTGTTGGAGCAGGTGTAACAAAAAAGCTACACTTACTTCTACTCAAGGACTGAGGCAGCTGGGCCCCTGGTCCGCTGGGGATAAATACCCTCCTTGCAGATGGGTTCAGTCTGCATCACAGCATTTTAGGACATTTCAGGCAGTGATGGGTGACATCATCCACCTGGCCTACAGCTGTTACGTCAACCTCATGCTATAGGTAGGTATCTGCCAGGGGTGTGGATGCTGGGAAGGAAACCATCCCTTCCACGGCCAGCTGAAGGACTTTTGGGGATGGGTGTCATCTCATGCAGAAGAATTTCTCTGTTCCCACATCACTAGGAATACTGTGTGTAACTTGTGCACGTATGTGTTAAGAGATCTCGTACATTTAAGAACTCTCATACGTTTTCCTATTCTCTTGAGTGAACGCATTTTAAGTTTTTTTGGAGAAGAGGAGAGGATCCAAAACCTAACAAAAGACTACAAAGTTCAACTCTGACTTGCAGCTTATTTTTTGTCAGAATTACACTATGTGAATTGTTGAACTTGTTCTTTAAAAAAAATGTGGAGCAGAAAGTGTGTTGACAATATTTGACCACAAGAGGGCGCGCTAACAAAACACCTCACAGCTCAAAAATCTACATCTGCCTCCTCAAAGATTTACACGCTACCATTTCTGCCTGGTTTTCTGACATAAAGCTCAATGTCACAAATATTGTTTCAAACTTTATGAAGAGATTTTTTTTTTTTTAAAGAATTTTGGGAACCTGGGAAGTGAATCTGAAGCACAAGTTCAACTGCTTGTTTAGCTAGAGGTGCTTTATAATTCCTACGTCAATTTTCGGAAAAAAAGGCAGAGTTTAAAAAACCGTTGCTTTCTTCAACAGGCCAAACAATACAAACTCAAAACACTTCAGGAACATTTGCACTTCCAAAACAGCTTTTAGCGATTATCTTCCTAAGAATTCTAGCTCTAGGTATATGGTTAAAAAACAGAACAAACAACTCATTCTCCAAGCTAAATACAAATATTAGACAAAAAACACCATTATTTCTTCCAGGACACAGATGCTTGAAAAAGAAAGTAGGGAAAAGACTATGTAATAATCTCTGAAGTAAATTTAAAGCACTCAGACTACATTTCCCTAGAAATATTATTATTCAGATAATACTTGAGGGGGTAACTGACAAAAATGAATATCCTTTACCTTTAAACAATCTTTCTTGATAGTAAAATAATTAGAAAAATTTATGTGCATCTCTGCTATTATTAACGTACCTTTGCTTACAAGCGATTCAGTTGGTTATGCACGGATGTTATAGGAGTTCTCCCTCCCCCCTTCTTAGATGACATGTTTATACTCAGGCAGCACTTTTAAATTTTTAATAGAGACGAAGAGATTCCATTTAATTAGGCAGAGTGACTTGTTTATGTGCAGGTTATACATTTACGAGTTCTAATGAAGAACGGAAAATACCTATTGAACAGCCTTTGAAGTTTCACTGGTTTAAGGATAATTGTAAACCCGCCTCAATGGACACAGCATCTCAGTCAATCAAATGACTGGAGAGTTGAGAAGAGGGAGTTAAATCTAGGTAAAATAATTGCACAAATCGCGTGTCGATCAGTGTTCAAAGGATTTTTTTCCTCTCCCAAATCAAAGCTCTTCCGTCTTACTCGTTTGGAATATGGAAACTGGGTTATGGGAGAAAATGGTGAAGAGGTAACCAGATTTTTTTCTTTCTTAAGAAATACCTCTACCATTTATATAAAGCCTCCTCCTTTTTCCCTTTCAGTTTTTACTTCCGATGGTCTGTGCAGCCTGTTTTATTTTCGAACTAGAGGACATAAACATGTTACTGTCAAAAGTGTTTTTTTTCGTTTTTATAAATCCTTCCTGAAAATGAAAAGTTAATTTTTTCTTAATCTCTGACCTAAGGTAAAAATCTCAAATATTTGCGTGCCTCAGATGTACCACAAAAAGGCCACCTAAATTAATGAGGTTTCTTGGATTGGTGTACAGAAATGAATTACAAAGCTTAAGAAGTCGAAGAGATTTCTTGTGATGTTTAAAGCAGTATTAATGATCGCGTGGAATGAGATATCAAGCTTTGTGTTATTACTGTAGGATTAACTTTTAGTTCCTGTAAGCTGGTCTATTTATGGGTACATAGCATGGAATTAAACTTTGAAAAGGTTAATTTTTTTTTTTAATAAAAAGTGTTCTGTAGAAGGTTTATTTCCTATCACCTTTTATAAGTTTCTCTTAGGATTGTAGTTGCAATCTACATTTGGAGTGGGTCCAGAAAGCTTGCATAATAATCTAATCTCTGGTCTAGCCTGTCTTAGGGGAGGAATCTGGGTAAATGAAATGCTACCTACAGGTTCCTGGCAATATATTCATCTTGATATGATCACAGCTGATGGCTTATAGCAAGGCGACTCCTAGGACTTGCATTTGCTGTCTTTAGGGTACATTATAATTTCAGTGTGGAAAACAAAACACCAGTGTACAAGAGAAAGAAAGGCATCTCTGATCGAAAAGTAGTACCTGAAAAAATATATGTATATTTGAGCATTTACTCCATCCCAAGCACTCTACTGAGATTTTTTTTTATTGCAGTATATTTGATTTACAGTGTTGTGTTAATTTCAGGTGTACAGAAAAGTGATTCAGTTACTCATATATGCATATCTATTCTTTTTCAGTTATTCATATAATCATATTTATTCTTTTTCAGATTCTTATTTGTTGAAAGCAAAACATTTGTTGCAGGGAGAAGGGACAGTAAAGAACAAAAAACTGAAGAAAATGGGAAAAGAAATGATTGCCCTTTGCTTAGCTCACCGACCACATGAAGGCTCTCAGACATTTTAGCAGTTAGTTGCATGTCTGTTTTCTTTCTTTCGTGTGCTTGTCTAATTTATTTTCTTAAGAAAAGTCTGTTCCTCTTGTCCAGAGCCAGCATTATGTAGCTGAAATCTTGGATGCTGTGGATTTAAGATCAAATAGGACCTAATCAGGGGGGATTTGTTTTCTTATTGATCTTTTTATTGCTTGTGTCCTGCTGACAAGCTGCGGAATGATGGGGAGGAATTAGGGCTGTCGGTCTTCAGAGCAATGCATCCTAGACAGGGCTCCACCTCAACATGGGCAAGCAGGAGATGGTGAACAGCCCCAGAGGAGGACTCTGGGCTTGCAGAGTGGAAGTGAGTTATGCCAGCAGCACCAGTATTTAAAGTGGAAGATGCTGATGTATTTGTGTTTATTGTATATTCGGTTCTGATTGGTTGGCCAATGCTCTCAATTAGAGTTGACCATCATATCTAATTCAGGCCTAATTTAAGCAACAAAAGTCTCCCAGTTTTGTGGGAGACCCTGAGAATAAAGGGATACCATCCCCAGAAGAGAAAGGCAGAGGACATGGGTACTTTTTTAAAAAAAGATCACTTACCAGTCAAATACTTAAGAGTTGTTCAAAGGAAGATGAAATGAACGTGAGAAAAAGAATTTCATAAACGTGTTAAACTTCCTGCCAGTAAATAGAAAGAGGTGGGGGAAAAGTATCTTTTGAGGGGAGGAGGAAGTGCAGTATTACCAATAAGAAATCATTCTGGTTCAGTCTTTCCAAAGACAAGAGAATTTTGGGAAACAATCATTCATGGCCTTATTTGATAACTAAATTGAACTAGGGCCCTGTTCATGGTCTTATTCAATAAATTAACTGAACTGGGGCACATGACAATCTGTCTTCTTTGAGGGTGGAGAATACATGTCTGATGTCCCCACAGAACAAGCGTATGTGCACGCTAAGTCACTTCAGTCAGGTCTAGCTTTTTGTGACTCCCATGGACTATAACCTGCCAGGCTTCTCTGCTCATAGCATTTTCCAGGCAAGAGTACTGGAGTGGGTTGCCCTTTCCTTCTCCCGGGGATCTTCCTGACCCAGGGATGGAATCTGCATCTCCTGCACTGGCAGGCAAATTCTTGATCTCTGAGCTGCCTGGGAAGCCTCCCACAGAACAAGAACAGCCACATTTTCATGCTATTGGCAAAGCAGAAAATATGTCTGTAGATCCAACATCTGTTTGAATAACCACTTCCACCAGCACTGGTGCTGAGGGTCTCTTTCTGTTTCTGCCTACCTTTAAGTGTCGCTGCAGAAAAGCTAGAGGATAAAACAGAACAAAAGGGAGTGGCCATGACGTGAAGTATCATCGAGAATGCTGGACTCCCTTTGCCCAGTGCTGCCTTCCGAGGCTCTTTGGTGAGATACTTACGGATGCAGTATTTCTTTTTTTTTTTTCTTTTTTTTTATTCTTTTTTATTTTTTTAATAAATTTATTTATTTTAGTTGGGGGCTAATTACTTTACAATATTGTAATAGTTTTTGCCATATATTGACATGAATCAGCCATGGGTTTACATGTGTTCCCCTTCCTGGACCCCCCTCCCACCTCCCTCCCCATCCCATCCCTCTGGGTCATCCCATTGCCCCGGCCCTGAGCCCTTGTCTCATGCATCAAACATGGAATGGTGTTCTGTTTCACATATGATAATATACATGTTTCAATGCTATTCTCCCAGAACGTCCCACCCTCACCTTCTCCCTCAGAGTCCATAAAATTGTTCTATGCATCTGTGTGTCTTATTCTGTCTCGCATATAGGGTTATCGTTACCATCTTTCAAATTCCATATATATGCATTAGTATACTGTATTGGTGTTTTTCTTTCTGGCTTACTTCACTCTGTATAATGGGCTCCAGTTTCATCCATCTCAGTAGAACCGATTCAAATGTACTTTTTTTAATGGCTGAGTAATATTCCATTGTGTATATGTACCACAGCTTCCTTATCCATTCGTCTGCTGATGGACATCTAGGTTGCTTCCATGTCCTGGCTATTGTAAACAGTGCTGCGATGAACATTGGGGTACATGTGTCTCTTTCAATTCTGGTTTCTTCGGTGTGTATGCCCAGCAGTGCAGATGCAGTATTTCTAACAACCTCCTACCTCCTTCCCCTCTTTGTTCCTTTAATGAGTGAATTAGCCTTAGGTTCTTGTTAAATCTCTTCTTTTTGGGAAGAGAACAGAGGTGTATGTCATTACAACTGGAGACTCCTCAGAAGAAAGGTAGTTGGAGAAGAGTGTCCCCTTTCGGGGATACTTTCTCCTTGGGCTGTGGCTGTCACCACTGCTGGAAAGTCACCCCCTCTCGTGGCCTCCTTCTGAGTGCGGGCCTGTGAACTGGCAGAGAGAAGATACTCAGACTCAGATTCTCTTCATGCAGGGAGACCTCCCTTCACTATTGGAGGGGAGAAGGAGCTTAGTGACCAGATTCCATGCTTTTCATTTCATGGATGGGTAAACTGAGGCCCTTTGATGCTAGGTAAATTGTTGTTGTTGTTGTTTTATAATTTTATTTTTGACTTTGCTGGAACTTCATTGATGTGCCGGCTTTTCTCTAGCTGTGGTGAATGGGGGCTACTCTCTAGTTATGGTGCACAGACTTCTTATTGCAGTGGCTTCTCTTGTGGAGCACGGTCTCTAGGGTGCACAGGCTTCAGGAGTTGTGGCTCGTGGGCTCTAGAGCACAGGCTCAGTAGTTGTGGCACATGGGTTAGTTGCTTCAAGGCATCCGGACCAGGGATGGAACCCATGTCTCCTGCATTGGCGGGCAGGTTCTTTACCACTGAGCTACCAGGGAAGTCCTCTGTGAATTGCTTAAGACAGCACAAGGAGTAGGAGTGAGTGGTAGAGGAATTTCAGGCCTGCTGGGCACTTTTGAGGAGGAAGATGCTGGGGGAGGTGAGGGCATCTTTTAGGGACTGGGAGGGGGCCTTGAGATAAGAGAGCTGTGCTCCTTTCTTCTTGAAGTATAGTTCATGGACCAGAAGCTTGGCATCACCTGGAACTTGTTAGACAGGCAGCATCTCAGTCTCTACCCCAGACCTGCCGATTCAGAACCCACATTGCAACCAGATCCCAGGTGACTTCTGTGCATGGTGAAGTTTGAGAAGTGCTGAGGCCCCAAACTCAACCTGGGATGATTGGGCAGCTCACAGCTGCCTAATTTCAGCAAATGTCATAGTTGCCTCTCAAAAAGATGCTCTTATATGCAACATTTTTAACTAAGGTGGGGTACATTAAAATTTAAAAATATGGGGACTTCCCTGGCGGTCCAGTGTTTAAGACTTTGCCTTCCAGTGCCAGTTCAATTCCTGGTTGGGGAGCTAAGATCCCACATGCCTCAGGGCCAAAAAACCAAACATAAAAAGGATGCAATGTTGTATTAACAACAAATTCAATGAAAACTTTAAAAATGGTCTACATAAAATAATCTTAAAAAAATAAAAGTATGAAATGCAGCGAGTAAGAAGAATGGTGTTCTAAATCAAACATGGGGAAATGGTGATATTTAATGGTACAGCTTTTCTGTAGGGCAATTTGGTGATAAGTATCAATGTCTTTAAAAAATATGCTGAACCCTTTAAATTAAAAAAAATTTATTGACGTATAGTTGATTTACAATGTGTGAGTTTCTTCTGTACAGCAGAGTGACTCAGATATACATATGTATACATTCTTTTTCATAATTTCTATTATGGTTTATCATGATATTGAATATAGTTCCTTGTGCTATACAGTAGGACCTTGTCCATGCATTCTATGTGTAATAGTTTGCACTTGCTGTTTCCAAACTCCCATTTCATCCCTCCCCCATCCGTCCTCCCCCTCAGCAACCACAAGTCTGTTCTCTAAGTCTGTGAGTCAGTTTCTGCTTCATAGATAGGTTCGTTTGTGTCAATTTAAAAACATGCTTACCCTTTGATCCAACGATTCAACTCTCAAGGAGGTTATTCTGGAGAAGTAACCTGACTTTGAAAGGATGTGTGAAAAAACATGTCATGTTTATTATAGCCAAAAAACCTGGAAGTGGTCTAAATATCAAACAGTAGAGGACAGAGAAAGAAATGATGAAACTGTCTCTTGAGAAACCTGTATGCAGGTCAGGAAGCAACAGTTAGAACTGGACATGGAAAAACAGACTGGTTCCAAGTAGGAAAAGGAGTACATCAAGGCTTATATTGTCACCCTGCTTATTTAACTTATATGCAGAGTACATCATGAGAAATGCTGGGCTGGAGGATGCAGCTGGAATCAAGCTGGAATCAAGATTGCCGGAAGAAATATCAATAAACTCATATGCAGATGACACCACCCTTATGGCAGAAAGTGAAGAAGAACTAAAGAGTCTCTTGATGAAAGTGAAAGAGGAGAGTGAAAAAGTTGGCTTAAAGCTCAACATTCAGAAAACTAAGATCATGGCATCCAGTCCCATCACTTCATGGCAAATAGATGGGGAAACAGTGTCAGACTTTAATTTTCTGGGCTCCAAAATCACTGTAGATGGTGATTGCAGCCATGAAAATAAAAGACACTTACTCCTTGGAAGAAAAGTTATGACCAACCTAGACAGCATATTAAAAAGCAGAGACATTACTTTGTCAAGAAAGATCCGTCTAGTCAAGGCTATGGTTTTTCCAGTGGTCATGAATGGATGTGAGAGTTGGACTATAAAGAAAGCTGAGTGCCAAAGAATTGATGCTTTTGAACTGTGGTGTTGGAGAAGACTCTTGAGAGTCTCTTGGACTGTAAGGAGATCCAACTAGTCAATCCTAAAGGAAATCAGTCCTGAATATTCATTGGAAGGACTGAAGCTGAAGCTGAAACTCCAATACTTTGGCCACCTCATGCGAAGAGCTGACTCATTTGAAAAGACCCTGATTCTGGGAAAGATTGAGGGCAGGAGGAGAAGGGGATGACAGAAGATGAGATGGTTGGATAGCATCACCGACTCGATGGACATGGGTTTGGGTGGACTCTGGGAGTTGGTGATGGACAGGGAGGCCTGGCGTGCTGCAATTCATGGGGTCACAAAGAGTCGGACACAACTGAGCGACTGAACTGAAAAAGCATTTGCATCCATTCCCCCAACTATTCCAGTTGCTTCCTTATGAAGTGGGTACCCATTGTACAGAGCAGGAGACTGAGACTGAGCAAGGTTAAGCTACTAGCCTTAAGTTCAGACATGGCAATTTGGAGCTAGAATCCACATGGGGGTCTGGATCCTGAGCCCAGGCCCTCCTGCAGAGCTATAAAGAATTTTGGGGGATGCTCTCAGGATTCCCCCCAACTCTAGTACTTTTCTGTGTGACTGTCCCAGTGAAGATGTCCCTGGGCCTTCCTGAATTTCCCTAGTTCTCCCTGTGAAACAGATTCTATTTAAGAATGGGCCTCCACATTCTGTGGTCAAGAATTTCTTTTTCTTGCTCTTGGCTCTAAGTGAAGTCACTGGAAAACCGATTTTATACTTAAAAAAAAGTTGAATATAAAAGTTTTTAATCAAGTAATTTATATTATTTAGAAATAGTTATAATGTTCAAGAAAGTGGTATGCATACTTAAACCTTAGCTTTAATTATGAATTAATTTGAACACATCAAGTTCTAAGAAAATTCATGGATGATTCACTGAATATATCTGAACACAGGTTTGTTTCTTGGGATATCTCAGTTTCTGTATTTGGAAATGTTAACAGTATTACAAAAATAAGTTCTTATCTACAAAATTAGTACAGTGTTTCTGATGTTGAATGGTACAGTAATGAAATATGAATATTTGTTTGCAATTTTGGGGGCTGTTTTATATTTGAAATTTGCATAGTAATACAGATGGCTTTGGCAACATCTGGGGAGGGGGTCGTGATTTGGTTGAAACTAAGTATCCAAGAGGTTTCAGAATCATAAGATGATACAGAACTACTCTGGGCTTTTCTTAGTTTGCATCCCCCATGGGTTACATTTTAACTGTTCAGTTTTTAACTTACATTTATTGAAGATTACTTTTTGGTATCTGTCTCTGCTGCTAGCCCCTGAGCTTCATGAGAACAGGAGAGCCACATTTGTTTTGCTTTTCTCTTCATATTCTTAGCGCATAATAGCATGTAATAGTGCCTAATCTAACAGTAACAGCCACAGTAACAATAACAACAAATAAGAATGGGAGCTAATGTTGAGCCCTTGCTGTGTCCCAGGTCTTGTTTTAAGTGCTTGGTACTAACTCATGACATGGAACTTTGGAGAAACACTGGTTAAGTGATTTTTATATAAATGAAAAGTGTATTTAGAGTTTATGCATTTGGGAACCATTCAGTGTTGTGGAGGTTTGGGTGACCTTATTACAGTGAGAACTGTAAGATATTGGACTCAAAGTAGTTCTGTAGCTTTTTCTTATATCTGACAAATATTTAAGGTTTTGTGTTTTCATATTCTTATTTATTTATTGGCTTCCGGAGCATATTTTTTTCTCCCAAACTTTAAACTTTTTATTTTGTGATGGGGTATAGCCGATTAACAACGTTCTGGTAGTTTCAGGTGAGTAGCAGAGGGGCTCAGCCATGCTCATGCATGTATCCACTCACCCCCAAAGCCCCCTCCCATCCAGGCTGGCACACAGCACACATAACGCTGAGTAGAGTTCCATGTGCTGTATAATTGGTCCTTGTTGGTTATCCATTTTAAATATAGCCATGTGTACATGTCCATCCCAAACTCCCTAACTGTCCCTTCCCCTGCAGTTCGTTTTCTAAGTCTGTGTCCAGAGCAGATTTTGAAGAAACAAGAGTAAAGGCTCAGCATGATCTAATTACTTAAAGAAATAGAATGGCAGTGCCATTAACATTTCATTTTAATGGCTGCATCTTTGACTGGCAGCTCTGAACTCTGCCAGTGGGAAGGGAGGATTGTCTTTCCAGAAAGTTTCAGGCTGACGCCTGTGTTGCGGCTGCAATAACTGCCACTTAATTTATCGTCATTTAGTGCAAAAATTGATGAGAACATAACCTTTGTAAGGTTTTTATGTTTTATTGGCTATAAAAGATAAAATATGGAGTGAAAGGAAGTAAAATAGTATTTTGTTAGGTCAGGGGATGGATTTATGCCTTAACTAACTGATAGAATAATCAGAGGGTCATAAAGATCTAGTCTTTGCCACCTATCTCTTCTCTTTTTTATGTGTGCATTCAACAAGCTTCTCTTTGTGGCGGTCAGTCCCATGGGAGCTCACCCAAACACCAGGCCCTTTTGTCCCAGGGCATTAACTCAGCTGTTTAGATCAAGAATATCACGGAGGCTTCTGTTGCAGACATTAAGCAAGTTGGATAAGTCTAAATGAATCAGGTACTTGACATTTTCTAATGGGACATTTGTTCACAAGGAACCGGGGCTGCATTGTGTCCTGAATGAACAGGCAAAAACAAAGTGTGCAAGTTAAATTGAATTTTGTGGGAAACACACAAAGAGATCTGAAACTTCAGGAATTGCTGGTGATTGTGGTATTGCGCGGCGAGGAGGGGGATGTTGGGAAGAACCTGATCCTCCATCAATTCCCCCAACACACCTTCCCCAGCCAAAAAAAGAAATGGAATGATAACAAACATACTTCCAAGTGATAAAGTGATTAAATTTGATCATCTAGGCTTTGTTGTTCTTTAGTCGCAACTCTGTGGCCGACTCTTTTGTGACCCCATGAACTGTAGCTCATCAGGCTCCTTTGTCCATGAGATTTCCCAGGCGAGAACACTGGAGTGAGTTGCCATTTCCTTCTCCAGGAGATCTTCCCAACCTGGGGATAGAACCCATGTCTACCTGCAATGGCAGGTGGATTCTTTACCACTGAGCCACCTGGGAAGCCCATCATCTAGGCTAGTGGTTCTGAAACTTTAACCTCTGCATTAGTATCAACTGCAGGACTTGTTAAAATCCGGATTTCTAGGCCTACACCCAGAGCTTTTCAGTAGGTCTGGTGCTGAACTTGAGAATTAACATCTCTAAGAAGCTCCCAGGTATTGCTGATGCTCCTGGACTGGGGACCACACTTTAAGAACCACAGCTTCAGGCACTTAGCTGTCCATGGCATGTCCAGATGGACATTCCTCAGGGAGCTGTAAGTGTCCAGGAAGACAGCTCATCTCACAAGGGTGTGGCTAGGTGAGTCTACAGGGGTGTTGGTGTGTGTTTCATGTGCAAGCAAACGAGAACCTGTCCTAAGGATAAGTAAGTACTTTAATCTTTAGAGCTTTCAATCTATCATCAGGCTAAGGAGTAAAACAGGAACATTAATATCTTTCCTTGAATGTTCCGTTTGTTATGTAGAATTTGCTTCCCAGGTAATACACTTACTTGGAGTGCCCTGAGAGTACTGGTCTGTGTTATTTCTGTGTCTTGGACACTAAGCACAGTGTCGGGTACCAGGCCTGCTGCATGATTTGCAGGACTCAGTGCAAAATGACAATGCAGTGTTCCTTGTTCAAAAATGAAGAAAAGGAAGTGACCAGAGGACCTTAACCCCTATGTGGGCTCTTCTAAGCGCAGGAAACTGTGTGGCTGGTTGGGGTGCCCCTCCACCACCCATGAAGCTGGGGTGCTTTCACCTGGTAGGCACTCAACGTGAGTAGGTGGTGTATTAGCTCTTTTTCTCTTTTTTTCTTCTTCATTGACTAAACATGGATCAAGAAGGGATACTGAAGGACCTCCTGGTTTGACTCCCTCTGTTTTGAGGGGTAGGTAGGGACATAGCCTTTGTTCCTGTTACCCACCCCCTCCAGCAGTTCTATGATCTATGTGCTATAAACTCATTTGCATAAGGCTCAGCTGTGACTTGGCCACCAGTTTTCTGAAGTCTAGTGCTTTTTAAAAATTTTACTTTTCCATTACCACATTTGCCTCTCACAGAGGTTTAGCTATTTGCTTGAAGACACACAGCCAGTGAGAGTTAAATTGGAATTTGAACCTAATTTTCTAAATCCTGGATGGACTTTCCTTTTATTCCCCATGATGGAAGAAAGCAAGTTTGGGGAAGTTCCTTCTATTAATCAATCAGTTCAGTTCAGTCACTCAGTCGTGTCCGACTCTTTGTGACCTCATGAACCGCGCTGCATGCCAGGCCTCCCTGTCCATCACCAACTCCCGGAGTCTGCCCAAACCCATGTCCATTAAGTCGGTGATGCCATCCAACCATCTCATCCTCTGTCATCCCCTTCTCCTCCTGCCCTCAATCTTACCCAGCATCAGGGTCTTTTCAAATGAGTCAGCTCTTCACATGAGGTGGCCAAAGTATTGGAATTTCAGCTTCAACATCAGTTCTTCCAATGAACACCCAGGACTGATCTCCTTTAGGATGGACTGGTTGGATCTCCTTGCAGTCCAAGGGACTCTCAAGAGTCTTCTCCAACACCACAGTTCAAAAGCATCAATTTTTCAGTGCTCAGCTTTCTTCACCGTCCAACTCTCACATCCATACATGACTACTTGAAAAACCATAGACGGACCTTTGTTGACAAAGTAATGTCTCTGCTTTTTAATATGCTGTCTAGGTTGGTCATAACTTTCCTTCCAAGGAGTAAGCGTCTTTTAATTTCATGGCTACAATCACCATCTACACTGATTTTGGAGCCCCCACAAATAAAGTCGGACACTGTTTCCACTGTTTCCCCATCTATTTCCCATGAAGTGATGGGACCAGATGCCATGATCTTAGTTTTCTGAATGTTGAACTTTAAGCCAACTTTTTCACTCTCCTCTTTCACTTTCATCAAGAGGCTCTTTAGTTCTTCTTCACTTTGTGCCATAAGGGTGGTATCATCTGCTTATCTGAGGTTTTGATATTTCTCCCAGCAATCTTGATTCCACCCTGTGCTTCCTCCAGGCCAGCATTTCTCATGATGTACTCTGCATATAAGTTAAATGAGCAGGGTGACAATATACAGCCTTGACATACTCCTCTTCCTATTTGGAACCAATCAATACTTCTTTTTAAATGTTTTTTTTTTTTCCAATTGTGGTACAAGTCACATTATATAAAACATATTATTTTAACCAGATTTAGCAGTATAGTTCAGTGACACTAAGTATTATTTTGTATCCTACAACTTCACAAATTCACTGATTAGACCCATTAGTTTTCTGGTGACATCTTTAGGATTTTCTATGTGTAATACTGTGTCATCTGCAAAGAGTGACAGTTTTACTTGTTCTTTTCCAATTTGGATTCCTTTTATTTCTTCTCTGATTGTTATGCCTAGGACTTCCAAAACTGTGTTGCACAATGGCGGTGATACTTTTGAGCTCTGAAACTTTTGTAGTGAGCTGAGAAATCTCATTGACTCCTGATCTATAATCTTTCTGTCCCTGTGTGCTGTCTTCAATTTCTTCATTTTTGAACAAGGAGCCCTTATATTTTATTTACTGAATCTATTGTTGATGACTAGTTCATAATTTCAAAACCTAGAAACAAGGCTCCTATGAACATTCTTGCTCGTATCTTCTGGCGAACAAGCAGATTTGGTAAAAGGATAGATGTAGCTGGCAGCAGGACACTTGGATAGAATATTCAGGAAGTTGAACCTTTGCCAGGTTTTTTCAAACATTTGCCAAAATAGGTGTACCAAGGACTGTGTCTTTTTAATCTTGTATCCCTGGTACTTAAGACAGTGAATGGCCAAGTACAGTTGCTCACTGTACCCACTGATTGAAAGGAGAGCAGTAAGGTAGGTCACCCTTTGTCTATGAATAGCTCTGGGAAATAAAGTCAAAGCAAGCACATTTTCCAGCCCAGCTTCAGCCTACAGGGTAGGCCTGTTGGCGTGGTATAGAATGGTGTATTTTAATAATAATAGAGATAGAAGTAATGTAATTATAATGTCTTTATACAGCTTAAAGAGGATTCTTAGAAGGCCTATTTGAAATTATGGCTATAGCAGGCCAAACCATCAGAACAAAATCAGTCTCAGTTACTCTTTTTAAATAATTTTATTCCATATTGCTGTGGGGCTAGATGTTGGGAGCTAACCTGCCTTAAAATGTGAGTTTTTCTTTAGTGCATCTTCTGCAACTTGGAGTATAAAGATCTTTGACAGAGGAGAGACTAATGCTTCTAGAATGGGTGTGAAAGACCACAAATTTCCAGGGCTACACAGAGAAAGACAGAGAGAGGCTTTCTGTGTAACAAAGCACTGCTTTAACTCTGTTAAAAGGCAGGTCATAAATTTGGATAAAGCATGAGTTTAATCGTGTTCCTTGAAATAAATACCTCTCTAGAAAGCAATATTTTAGGGATCCTTTCTCTTATCCAAGCCTTATTTAAAAATTGATTGTCTTTTTTTTAACTGTGGTATGCTTACCAAAGCTAAGAAATTAACATTGGTGTGATACAGTACTATTGACTAAATTACAGACTTTATTCTGATGTCACCACTTTTCTGCCAGTGTTCTCTTTCTAGCCAGCATCCCATCTAGGACACCACGTGCATATAGTGGTCGTGTCTTCTCCAATATGACAGTTTCTGAGTCCTTCTGCTTTTCTGTTTAGGCATTTTGTAGAAGTTACCTCAGTTTGGGTCTGTGTGGCTTTTCTCATCATGAGACTGAGTTATGGCTTTTGGGGAGAAAGGCCATAGAAGTGGCAGTGTGCTCTGCCATCATGGGAGGGTGGACAGTGCTGTCACAGGACCCCTCACTGGCCATGTAAACTTTGATCTCTCTGTCAGGTGTGTCCACCAGGCTTCTCTACTCCAGAGGTACGTTTCCCCTTTCTGTATTCTATAGTCAGCAAGTCCGGCTCACACTAAGGAGAAGAGTGAGGATTATCAGAGTTTGTAGAGATATTTTACAACCAGACAGTAATAAATATTTTGGAAGATACCTTGAAGTTATGCAAGTATCCTTTCCCCCCCAATTTTTTTTTTATATTGGACAGAAAATGAAACATTCAGAACCCCAAGAATCTCTTACTCTTCTTTTTAAAAAATGTTGGATTATTTATTTCTTACACTATTCTCTGTGTAAACTAGAGGTTCCTAACATGGGGGATATGATTCTTGGCAGTCTGGGTTCTTATTTGCTAGTTACAGAAACTCACTCTGCTCTTTTTAAACCAAAAGCATCGATTTAGAGGATATTGGATTAGGTGCTTAGATTTTCTCTCTTTTTTTTTTTTAATAATGGGGAGATTTTCTTTTCTATGATAGAAAAGGTTCAGCTGTCAGTGGGGGTATTTTAGGACCCTAAGGACATCAGAATGGAGTATCAGTCATCCGTTTTTGTTTGGTTGGGTTTTTTTTTAAACAATAATATGTCTTCAGAGTTTTTGCCTCAAAATCTAGAAGAGTTCATTTTCTTATTTCAAACCAGTTAAATATTCTGGGTGAAACAGGTCACTGGTTTGCCTATGACCTTTTAGAGAAGTTGTTTTGTTAAAATACTGTACCTATTATTAATCTGAATTAGCATTGACTGTGTTTTAGTGTATTTATAAATGGTTAACTCAGTACTTGAAATTAAACTTTTTATTGCAATTTTTTTTAAAAGATATTGAATAGGATCTGAGAATAGATTTGGCTAGCTATGCAGCCGGACACTGTCCTTCTAGTTAGGCTGCAGAACTGATCACTGAAAGTACACTGCTGCTGACACTCCAGCCATATGGATCCTGGGCCATCCCTGGTTGTGTCATTAGTTTCCAGTTCTTGGTCTAGGTTACATGACTCTTAGCAAACCTCGACCTATTTGTGTACCATAGCTGTGTTGGAAGCTGGTTAGGTGACTGCCTCCTCCTGTGGTGGAGTGTGCTTTGACTCATGAGGTATGCTGTCCTGTGAATGCTCTATAATAAGCATTATTACATCATCATCATGTAAGAAACCATAAACAACTTACTTTTCTAAACCATGGGTCGACTTTATTCTTAAGACTACTATCAGTCTTTTCTTCTTTTGAGTATAGTGTAAGTCCCATCTTTGTGGGCCTGTCTGGTATTTGCTTCAGTTTTTTTTTCCCCCTAGAAAAACTACATCTTTTCCTTTAAAAAGTTGGTATCTTAAATTTATTTTTCCTTCCCTTTCATTTAGAAATGCACTTGGGGTTAAAAATGGTGATTGAGTATAAACATTTATCCCTGTTTCCTCCTGACACCCCTCCAACATGGCAGTAATAAGAGGTAGAGAGTAACAGAGTGGAAGTGGAGAGGTTAACAGTAACATTTTAGAAACTAGAAAGCAGGGAGGATGAGGAGTTAATTGACTTAGCAGATCTGAGAACTCTGAAGCCTAAGTCAACTGTGAGGGAAAACATTTACTCAGCATTCCATAAACATTATGGAGTATCTGCTTTGTGCTAGGCCCTCTTCGTGGTCCCCCTCTTTGTGGTCCTTTGACTTATCAGTGACCAAAACCAAGATCACTGTTTGTAGGGAGTTACCAACCTGATAGGAAAAGCCGAAAACTCAACCAGATTTGTACCTCAGAACTTCCAGTGGGCTCAGGAATTGGGGATACCAGATATCTCTGGCATATAGGACTGAAACATGAGGATTGGTCAAAAGTGTATTTCGGAAACAGAGCAGTGCTGGCCCAGAGAACTTTCTGCAGTATATCTGGGCTATCCAATACAACAGCCACTAGTCACATGTGGTTAATGAGCGCTTGAAATGTGACTAGTGCAACTGAGGAACCAAATTTTAAGTTTTACTTAATTTAAATTATTTTAAATTTACATAGCTTCAGTGGCTAGTAGCTCCTATATTGGACGTGCATGAGCTATATATGTTTTAAGTCACTTCAGTCATGTCCGACTCCTTGCAACCCTGTGGACAGTAGTGCACCAGGCTCCTCTGTCCATGAGTTTCTCCAGGCAAGAATACTGGAGTGGATTGCCATGCCCTCCTCCAGGGGATCTTCCAAACCCAGGGACCAAACCCACATCTCTTATGTCTCCTGCATTGGCAGGCAAGTTCTTTACCACTAGCACCTGGGAATGCAGGTTAAATCATCTGTTCCCTCCCCAACAAAGAACAGCTAAATATTGCCCCTCCCCCAATACAAGAGAAAGTTTTAAAGTTTATTCTTTGAACTAAGGTACATAAAGTATTTAACAGGGTAGGGATAACACATAGAAATGGGGAGAATTTCCTGAATTTGAGAACTTGGTTTTCTTTTTCCATTTGATTCCTGTTAAGCTGGCAGCCAGTTTCTACTTCATGCATGAGATTGGAATTTAGTATCTGAACAGTCTGACTATGCTATGAGAAAAGATCTAAAAGTATTAATGTTGGAGACTTACCAAGGAAACAGTAAGCCAGAGCTGAAAATCTAACCTATATACTCAAAGCTTCCATCAGTGTTTTAGTGGTGTAATCTTACATGTGATCAGACAGTGAAGGATCAACCAGGCATCTGAGAATAACTTCTCCCTAAAATGAAAGACTCTTTGGCCAAAAAAAAAAAAAAGATTTCAGGAAGAATCAGTTGAGAGATGATTTTGCATTCACAAAGCAAGAATAGAATGTTGTAATAAATGGAAAATCAGAAGAATAGAAACCAAAATGGTCTTGGAAAAAGTTATGATGCAAATCATAAGCTTAATATAAGATTTGGAAAATAAGATTGTGGAAATTTTGTAGAAACCAGAATAAGAAGGCAAGAAAACATGAAACACTAGAAAAGGGGATAAGAAAATTAGATTAGATGAGGAGCTTGAACATCTGAATATAGAAATTCCTGAAACTGAGAATTGAGTGAACGAAAATGAGGGAAAATATCCAATAAATAATTCAAGGGCTGGAGGTTTCAGGATAAAAAGAACATAGACCTGAAGTTTTCAGCATGAAAAGGTCCATCAAGTATCCAGAAAAATAGATGAGAATAGATTCCTGCCAAAGCACATCCTGAAAATATTTCTGAATCCTATGGTCAAAATGGTCCTAAAAGCTTTCAAAGAACAGGGGGAAGGTTATAGTCAAAGAATCAGGAATCCAAATCACTTTAGACTCTGCATGTGCTTTCTAACATAGAATTCTATACCCAGCTAAAATATCAGTGAAGTGTACCAATTGAGTAAATATATATATTTTTTAGACATGTGAGGCCACAATATTTTGCCTCTCCTGTAGATTTTTCTCTTAAGGCAACTGGAAGAAGTATTTGTCAAAACAAAGAAATAAACAAATGATGATGAAGATACAGATAGTGAGAAAAAAAAATTCAACCCAAGTGAGAGGTGAAGAAAATTTTCAGGATGATGGTGGAGGGAGACTCCTGGATGAATCTGTGTAACAGGGCAAGAGAGCAGTCAGAAGATGGGAGCTGGTTAGAAGGCCCAGGAAGAGAGAATTCCAAAAAAAAAATGGTAGTGTTTGACTGAATTGAAAGGAAAGTTGGGTAATCAGGGGAGAGTCTGAAGATAATAGTAGTGAGAATTCCTAAGAAACTAAGCAAACCAGAAAACTAAGCAAAACTATGGAAAATAGAAAGTTGTACAGGAAAGAAATAAAATTACAATAGACTTCATGGTTCAGTAGTAGAATAGCATTTACATAATCATAATTTAAAAGTGGATAATGAGCAGACCAAAGTATGATAAAAATAGGTCGGGGCACAGAGAATTGGGAAGTATGCCTGTGTGTGTGTGTGTGTTGGGGAGCTAGGGCAGAGGAAAAGTGAAATATTTATTTTTAATAGGGGAAATCAGGTAATACTTAAAAATATTTGAGTTAGATCTTAGTTGCAGCATGCAGGATCTTTTGTTGTAGCCACGAGGGCTCTTTAGTTGTGGCACACGAGCTTAGTTGCCGCACAGCATGCAGGATCTTAGTTTCTTGACCAGGGATCGAATCCAAGTCCCCTGCATTGCAAGGCATATTCTTAACCATTGTACCACCAGGGAAGTCCCAATAAGTGATACTTAAAACTAAAAATGCCAAAGGAAAAAGCTTATACTTGCTATTAGAGTTATGGAGGTAAATACTCAATTAAATAGTAAAGGCACTTTACTGATATGGAGGGGAGGTTATAGGAGAACAATTATTTTCCATAATCACCCATTGTAGAACTATGTGCCTTTTAAAACTCCTAACACATAGGACTTTAATTAAGACAAAACCAACAGCAGTCAAACATTAGAAATGAGGTGTGGGATGGCAGAATTTTGGAATTTCTCAAAAGTTGTTAGGGTAAAGATCAAAAATATTATCAAGAGTCAAATCCTTGTCTTCACTCTCCAAAGTTGTAGAAGTAAGCTTATTTGAAGCAACAAACATCTGACATAAAATAATAAAAACATGTGTTGCATAACTCCCCCCACACACCCCCCCCCAACACCATATTATAAGAGAGATAGGGCTTCTCTGCTAGCTCAGCTGTAAAGAATGTACCTGCCAGGGCTGGAGATGTGGGTTCCATCCCTGGGTTGGGAAGATCCCATGGAGAAGGAAATGGCAACCCATTTCAGTATTCTTGCTTGGGAAATCCCATGGACAGAAGAGCCTGGTGGGTCCATGGGAGTCCAGTTCAGATCAGTTCAGTCACTCAGTCGTGTTTGACTCTTTGCAACCCCATGAACAGCAACACACCAGGCTTCCTTGTCCATCACCAACTCCCAGAGCTTGCTCAAACTCATGACCCTTGAGTTGGTGATGCCATCCAACCATCTCATCCTCTGTTGTCCCCTTCTCCTCTTGCCTTCAGTCTTGCCCAGCATCAGGGTCTTTTCCAGTGAGTCAGTTCTTTGGATCAGGTAGACAAAGGATTGGAGCTTCAGCTTCAGCATCAAGCCTTCCAATGAATATTCAGGACTGATTTCCTTTAGGATTGACCAGTTTGATCTCCTTGCAGTCCAAGGGACTTGCAAGTTCAAAAGCATCAATTCTTTGGCGCTCAGCTTTCTTTATGGTCCAACTGGTACTTTCATACATGACTACTGAAAAACGAAGTCCTGTAGCTTTGATTAGATGGACGTTTGTTGGCAAAGTAATGTCTCTGCTTTTTAATATACTGTCTAGGTTTGTCATAGCTTTTCTTTCAAGGAGCAAGCATCTTTTAATTTCATGGTGGCAGTCACCATCTGCAGTGATTTTGGAGCCCCCCAAAATAAAGTCTGTCACTGTTTCCATTGTTTGCCCATCTATTTCCAGATGCCATGATCTTTGTTTTTTGAATGTTGAGTTTTAAGCCAGCTTTTTCACTCTTCTCTTTCACTTTCATCAAGAGGCTTTTTGGTTCCTCTTTGCTTTCTGCCATAAGGGTGGTGTCATCTTCATATCTGAAGTTATTGATATTTTCCCCAGCAGTCTTGATTCCAGCTTGTGCTTCATCTGGCCCAGCATTTCGCATGATGTACTCTGCATATAAGTTAAATAAGCAGGGTGACAATATACAGCCTTGATGTACTCCTTTCCCAGTTTTAAACCAGTCTGTTACTCCATGTCTGGTTCTAACTGTTGCTTCTTGACATACATGTAGGTTTCACAGGAGGCAGGTCAGGTGGTCTGTTATTCCCATCTCTTTAAAAATGTTCCACAGTTTCTTGTGATCCACACAGTCAAAGGCTTTAGCGTAGTCAGTGAAGCAGAAGTAGATGTTTTTCTGGAATTCTGTTCCTTTTTTAATGATCCCACAGGTGTTGGCAATTTGATCTCTGGTTCCTTTGCCTTTTCTAAATCCAGCTTGAATATCTGAAAGTTCTTGGTTCATGCAGTTGAACCTAGCTTGGAGAATTTTCAGTATCACTTTGCTAGTGTGTGAGATAAGTGCAAGTGTGCAGTGCTTTGGACATTCTTAGGCATTGTCTTTCTTTAGGATTGAAATAAAAACTGACTTGTTCTGGTACTGTGGTCACTGCTGAGTTTTCCAAATTTGCTGGCATATTGAGTACAGCACTTTCCCAGAATCATCTTTTAGGATTTGAAATAGCTCAGCTGGAATTCCATCACTTCCACTTTGTTCATCACAATGCTTATCCTTCCAAAGACTCACTTGACTCCGCACTCCAGGGTGTCTGGCTCTAGGCTCTAGATGATAACACCATGGTAGTTATCTGGGTCATGAATATCTTTCTAATATAGTACTTTTGTGTATCCATGCCACCTCTTCTTAATATCTTCTGCTTCTGTTAGGTCCATACTGTTTCCATCCTTTATTGTGCCCATCTTTGCATGAAATGTTCCCTTGGTATCTGACTTTCTGGAGGATATCTCTAGTCTTTCCCATTCTTTTGTTTTCCTCTATCTCTTTGCATTGATCACTTAGGAAAGCTTTCTTATCTCTCCTTACTGTCCTTTGGAACTCTGTATTCAGATGGATATATTTTTCCTTTTCTCCTTTACCTTTTACTTCTCTTCTTTTCTCAGCTATTCGTGAGGCATCCTCAGACAACCGTTTTGCCTTTTTGAATTTCTTTTTCTTCAGGATGGTTTTGATCACTGCCTCCTATACAGTGTTTCAAACCTTTGTCCATAGTTCTTCAGGCACTCTGTCTATCCGATCTAATCCCTTGAATCTATTTGTCACTTCCACTGTATAATTGTAAGGGATTTGATTTAGGTCATACCTGAATAGCTTAGTGGTTTCCCCTACTTTCTTCAGTTTAAGTCTGAATTTGGCAATAAGGAGTCCAACCACAGTCAGCTCCTGGTCTTGTTTTTGCTGACTGTATAGAGCTTCTCCATCTTTGGCTGCAAAGAATATAATCAATTTGATTTCGGTATTGACCAACTGGTGATGTCCATGTGTAGAGTCATCTCTTGTGTTGTTGGAAGAGGGTGTTTGTTATGACCATTGTGTTCTGTTGGCAAAACTGTTAGCCTTTGCCATGCTTCATTTTGTATTCTAAGGCCAAATTTACCTGTTATTCCAGGTATCTCTTGGCTTCCTACTTTGCATTCCAACCCCCTATAATGGAAAGTATATCTTTTTTGGGTGTTAGTCCTAGAATATCTTGTAGGTCTTCATAGAATCATTCAACTTCAGCTTCTTCGGCATTAGTGATTGGGGCATAGACTTGGATTACTGTGATGTTGAATGGTTTGCCTTGAAAATGGACAGAGACCATTCTGTCATTTTTGAGATTGCACCCAAGTACTGCATTTTGGACTCTTTTGTTGACTATGAGGGCTACTCCATTTCTTCTAAGGGATTCTTGCCCACAGTAGTAGATATAATGGTCATCTGAATTAAATTTGCCCATTCCAGTCCATTTTAGCTCACTGATTCCTAAAATGTCGATGTTCACTCTTGCCATCTCCTGTTTGACCACTTCTAATTTACCTTGATTCATGGACCTAACATTCCAGGTTCCTATGTGATATTATTCTTTACAGCATCGGACTTTATTTCCATCACCAGTCACATCCACAACTCAGTGTTGTTTTTGCTTTCGCTCTGTCTCTTCATTCTTTCTGGAGCTATTTGTCCACTCTTCTCCAGTAGCATATTCGGCACCTACCAACTTGGAGAGTTCATCTTTCAGTGTCCTATCTTTTTGCCTTTTCATCCTGTTCATGGGGTTCTCAAGGCAATAGTGAAGTGGTTTGCCATTGCCTTCTCCAGTGGACTACGTTTTGTCAGGCCATGGAATTGCAAAAGCGTTGGGCATGACGTATAGAACTAAACAACAATGAAGTAACATAGAAAACAGTGAGTTGGCCCAGACTCTGCTCCTGCCTTCTCCTGGTAGCGGCACTCCTTATCTTTGGAAAGTGTCTGTGTTTCCTCATCGGTCACTGGTGAGTGCCTGCTGGTTCTCTCTCCTGGGTCAGAGGTGGACGCATGACAGAGTCAGAGCTGAGCTCATTTACTCCCCCTCTAGTCACGTGACCGGCCCAGGAATGGGAACTTGATTCACCTTAGGCCAACCAGATCCTTCCCTCTTCTGACTGGAACTGATGGAGAGAAACAATCCTTTTTTGCAGTCTTGTTTGTGTGGCTAGAGGGGTGTAAGCCTGGGTTGCCTGTGGCCATATCTCCAATGTGTGGGGTCAGTTGTATAGAGAAAGTGAAGCAAGTACGCAGGCCCATACAGAGATGCGGGATGGGGAGGAGGAAGAGAGGGAGGGGAGAACTCTGTATCCTTGTATCCACCCAACCCTGAGTGTAGCTTCATCCGTGGCCTTTTTATAGTTTGAATTCAAAAGCCAACACATCCCTACCCCCTTGATAAGAATAGAGTTGGGATTTTGTCACTTGCATCAAAGGATCTGGACTTGTACTAGCAGCCAGCATCTTTTATATCCTTAGGCAAGAAAATTTTTCCACATTCAAAAAGAAAGCATATAGGCATGTCCATTACTCTCTGTTTAATTTTTTTCTTAACAGTTGGGGTTATATCTTTGAAAGGAAAAGACTCTCAGATGGGATGGAAAAGAATCTGATGTTTGGCAGTCAACACACAGAGCTGGTCTGTGTCAACCCCAGCAATGAGAGCTTTTCGTTTTTGAAATGTGTACGGAAATTAATTTGATTCAATTCAAAATATTAAGTTAAACATTTTATATTTAGTCACAACATTCACTGAAGAGTTAAAAACTATGTTTAAGGATCTAACAATGATCTTCTGGACACTGTTAGGTTGGTATTTTGGGGAAATTAAGAGTAAGTATAGAGCACGTTCCATACTCTCGTGTTGCTTGAAATCAGTTCACGGAAGATGATGTAGATGTGTGAAATATATAAGTATCATAGCTTAAGGTCTGTAGACCCTCACTCAAAAGCAAGGAGCCATTCTCTTGATGCAGCTTCTGGCCAGTTGAGTCTTGAACTTGCTTGCGAGTGTCTCCCCTGTGTAGACCGATGGTTTTTCTATTTCCTTGAACCCAGGCTCAGGGGGAAGAACCTTAGCTCTGGAAAGAGAATAGAGCAGCAAGGCTGCTTTTCTGGGTTGGGTTGTAAACAAACACCCTTGGAACAAACGTGTGGAGGCCAAAGAACTCCAGTGCTTTGTTAGGAAGGAAATGAAAAGCTCAGCTGTTCTGTGGGCCAGAAATGCTGAGCCTGCAGGATCCTCGGCAGAAGAAAAGAAACTACTTTGCAATGACTCGACGCCTCCAGGGTTGCCCGGCTCTCATCAGATGCTTTCCCTGTTCCTATGGGCAGCCATCACCCAGAGGAGGAGGGGATGGCAAGGTGCCAGCCGTAAATAATGAATAGCACCCTCATTTACATTCTTTTTTAGTGGAGACTGTTTGCTCACAGCATCGCAGGGACCTGGAGCCTGAGGAAATAGGACTCAGAGCCTCCCTTGGACACCCTCCCTCCAGTGTGCCTAGCTCAGGAAAAGGCAGATTCTTCCTGTCAGACCATCTGGTTCTCCTGAATGTGCTTATTAGTAACAGTGGAGGTGGGTCTGTTAGCCCAGGACAGCATCTCAGAGACAGCTGCTGAGTTTATGTGTAAAATGTGGCTTCCAGCCAAAGCACTAATCATGATCGCCCCTGAAGTGGTTCCAATCGTCTGGATGAGGCGCTCCGGCTCTTATATTGTTTGTACAAGCTGGTAGTTAGAGGTGTTGTGTACAAGATATTTGTAGTCATAATTTCTTCAAACAGGTTAAGGCAAACATTATGAGAATCAGCATATTAATGTGCTGTGTTTCAAATTAAAATTATAAACACACTTTCCTCATTGGAGACCTAATCTGCTAGGAAGAAGCCAGATGTTTAATGATGAAACCATTGTTTAGGAGGACCTATCAAAGTAAAACAAATTATTGTTGTTTAAGTGGAGGGAAAAACCTGCTTTATGCAGGGGAACTAGGAAAAATGGCTTTGAGAGGGTTCTGGCTGGAGTTGAATTTCTGTGCATCTCTTGTTGCTGCTCAAGAGCAAGGGTTTCTTCTAGAAACATCATTTAGCAAATGGGTATACTGCCCTCCTAGGACCAAACTATAGGCCAGGACAGTGCATTTCCCAGTGAAGAGGTGGTAGCTGATGTACTGTCACACTGGCTCAATATTTGGGGAAAAATTGGGTCTCAAAGCCTTTTTGATGTTAACTTTTTTGGGAGGCTGCACTGGTTCTTCATTGCTACACTCAGGTTTTCCCTAGTTGTAGCGAGTAGAGGGTACTTTCTAGTTGTGATATGTGGACTTCTCATTGTGCTGGCCTCTCTTGTTGTGGAGCACGGGCTCTAGGGTGCATGGGCTTCAGTAGTTGGGGCTAATGGACTTAGTTGCCCCGTGGCATGTGGGATCTTCCCACACCAGGGATTGAACCAGTGTCCCCTGCATTGGCAGGCAGATTCTCAACCTCTGGATCACCAGGGAAGTCCTTGATATTAGCTTTTGATATTGACTCTCCTTCCTATTTCTAAGGTGAAAGGCAGGAAGCAATGGGTTTTTGTTTGTTTTAATATTTTTTAGGCTGCACGGCATGTGGGATCTTAGTTCCCTGACCAGGGGTGGAACGTGCACCCCCTGCATTGAAAGAGTGGAGTTTTAACCACTGGACTGCCAGAGAAGTCCCAGGAAGCAGTGTTTGGTGGCAGCTGACATCTGTGTCTTCCACTTGTATCCTGAGCTGCTTCCTGTAGACTTGGCTCCCCCGTTCTTACAGTTCAGCTGTAATCATTCCGTTAGTCCCTTACTATCTTTAAGGGGGCACAGCCCACTCTTTGCATCTGTCTGCAAATGTGCCTTTCTTTCCTCTTCTCTTTCTCCTTCACCTCCGTGCTGCTCTCTACTTTCTCATGTGCCCTTCATTCCCTTCTCTCTCCCTTCCTTGTAGGAAGCACATCTCAGATAGTAGATCCAACTGTTCCTTTAGGCAAAGAGCACACGAGAGGCGGGAAGAAAGGTGAAGATGGGCTTTGGATATGGTTCCTAAAGTTGAATGCCATCACATGTCTTGTTCCAAATATCTAAAATACTCCCAGCACTATTTTGAAGAATTCCAATTTACTCACTTCCCCATAGTTTTCTTTGCTGCTGGCAGGTTTTTGGATTGCCCAAGGCCTTTCAGAGTACACGAGGCTGTTTTGGCAGACACACAATTGTAGTTATTATAGCCATGAGGGGAGTAGCATCTTGAGGTGGTTAGAAACCATGGGAGTTTGGAGACTTCTGCTGGATTATGGAATCTGGCAGCTATCAAATCCTAAAAGGATCCAGAGAAGCCAGCACGTCACCTGAAGTTTCTCCACAAAATTGGAAGGGTGCACGTGGCCCCAGGGCTCACTCACCCAATCGCCTTTGCCACTGCAGGAGACCAGAAAGAAACCACCAGGAAGAAACCACCCTGTTCTGTTACTGAAGATATCTTGATTTATATTAATGCTCTCTCACTTTCCTTGAAATAAGTTTCAGTTTTTCCTTCGAGTCTGTTTCATGTTCCTCTCTTTTCATCCATTCAGAAGCCTCTATTAGGCCTCCCTTGTTTATATCTTTTTTATTCCAGCAAGTACTAGAAGGGACTTGTGGGACCTCACCCAGTTCCCCATCTGCTGCTCAAATTCCCTCGACAGCATCCTCTCACCTAGGGTTTTCCAGCACATAATTGGTCATAGGCAGTGACAAGACAGACACTGGTGTCTTTCAACATAGCCTATTTCATGTCTGGTGACTAATTGTTAGAATATTAGTCTGTGTGTTGGTTTTATATCTGTTTCTTGGTAATTGCCACTTATTAACATCAAGATTGTTGTGACGATTAAATAGGATAATGAATATAATGTACTTATATATATAATATAGTGTAGTATCTGACACAGAGAAAGAACCCAATAAAAGGTAACTGCTTTTATCATTGCTATTATTGGTTCTTGTTCTACCTCTTGAAGTTGTATAACACGAACCAACACAAACCAATTCTCTACACGGGAGCCCTTTGCATAATTGAAAACAATTATTTTCTCTCCTTGATCCCTGGTCTTCCTTTCAATATTTTCAGCTAAGTATTCCCATTAACTGGAATCATTCCTCATATTACAGGGCTTGAATTTCTTCACTGTTGTGATTACTTTCCTTGAACAAATTATAGCTGTTCTAAGCATAGCTTCTAGAAGTGAAAGCAGTATTCTTGTCGAGGGTGGGAGTGGGTGGATTCTTTTCTTTTTTATACTGTGTGGGATCTTAGTCCCCCAACCAGGGATCGAACCCAAGCCCCCTGCAGTAGAAGGACAGTCTTAACCACTGGGCGACCAGGGAAGTCCCTGTGTTGTATATTTTGATTTGTGCACAGTAGCTATTACTGAGGCCAAAGTCATGTTGTCTTCTGTGGAAGTTACATTAAATTGGTGATACAAACTGGGATTGGTGGTGGTGATGGTTTAGTTGCTAAGTCGTGTGCAACTCTTTGTGACCCCATGGACTGTAGCCTGCCAGGCTCCTTTGTCCATGGGGATTCTCCAGGCAAGAATACTGGAGTGGCTTGCCATTTCCTTCTTCAGGGGATCTTCCCAACCCAGGGAACGAACTGGGGCCTCCTGCATTGCAAGTGGATTCTTTACCTACTGAGTCTACTGAGGTTGATTGTTGACCAAATCTCTTTTTCTTTTTTAACAGGATAAACCTACATCTACATTTTTTTCAACTAAAGTCAAAACACACGTTTATCACAGCTGAATACCATCTTTTTAAAAACCTGCATTTTATTACTCTAGCTCTCAAAGACTTCTTTTGGCTACATCTACATTATATTTTGCTATACTGGACCCACATAAACAGCTTTCTTTGCTTGATTGGTTTTTTTTTTTTTTTTTAAAGAAACCCTAGGTTTCTGCACAACGATGTCCTAGTCAGTTTGGGTTGCTACTCTAACAAAGATACTATTGATGAAGTGGCTTATAAGCAAAAGAAATGTGTTCCTCACAGTTCTGGAGGTTGTAAGTCCAGGATCATGGTATACCAGCATGATTGGGTTCTGGTGAGGCCCTTTTCCAGGTTGCAGGTTGATGATTTGTCATTGAATCCTTACATGGTAGAGAGCCAAGAAGGAAGGAAGCTTTCTCTGTTTTTGAGATTTTTGTTTTAGTTTGGACCATTTTTAAGGTCTTTGTTAAATTTGTTACAATATTGCTTCTGTTTTATGTTTTTGTTTTTTGGCTGTGAGGCATATAGGATCTTAACTTCTCAACCACACACCCCTTTTACTGCAAGGTGAAGTCTTAACCACTGGACTGCTAGGGATGTCCCTTATCTCCTAACTCTGAAAAGGGCACTAATCTCATTCATGAGGGCTCCTCCCTCATGACCTCCTCTAATCCTAATTACCTCCCAGAAGCCTCACCTCCTAATACCATCACATAGGATGGCGGAGTTACAACTTAACAATTTGAGGAGGAGTCATACATTCAGTCTATAATAGATAAAGAGACTGATGGGGGCATTCATTAGGAAGGAGAACAAGGAGTCTGGGAGAGCATAGTTGTTCAAATAAAAGAGTTACTCCAAATTCAATTAGAGTGAAATGGGAACAGAGAAATAGGTAAACACAAAGACTGAGTGACCAGAAGCAACGGATTTAGAGACATCATGAAAACTTGAAAATAACCTAGCTACTCTGGTGGAATGCAAGTCACTAGCACTGAATTTAATTGACCAAGCATTCGAGCAACTGTGAAAAAAGTCGACATTCTCCCTGGAGGGGCTGTTATTAGGATCAAATGCGATCATTAGGAAAGAGCTTATCGTGAAGCTAGAAACATAGTAGAGAGTCAGTAAAAATGTGTCTAGTAGACATTCATCCTCCTGTGAGTGGACTTTACCATCCAATCTTGCCGTCAATCTTGGCTTTGCCCTGCATCTTTTTCTCTTTAGTGATTTTCTCTTAGGTGATTACATCCAATCCATTATCTGTCTTCACTTCACATATTTTCCATCTCCAGTCTTTCATCTTGTGAACAAACTCATGTTTATGGTCTCCTTACTCTTCATGATTTTATAGCCTTTGATCATTCCCCCTTTCATTCTTTTTTCCCAAGCTAAAGAGCTCACTGATTTTTAGCTCACCAAATTCTCTACCTCCTCACCCCAGGGACCCTCTCAGGATTTTGCTTAGGTTTCTGCCTTACTTGCAGAAGGGCTTCTTCCTGAACATATAGCCTGGTCCCCCTGCTCATTTTCCCTGGTCTCCTAGTAGCATCTCTACCTATAAAGTGGGGCATGGAGCCAATACTACCACAAGAGGAAGTGATGAGATTTAAGTGAGTGGATGAATATAAATTGTCTAAAGCAGAGCATGGCATGGAGGGTCACTCAGAGATGCCATGGTAAAATTGTCATATTCTTAATTAAATCTCCTTTTGTAATTTGACTTAGAAGCCATTAGTGTGTAATACACAGGCCTTCCTTAAAAAGTCGTACTGTAGATTTCTGATGATGAACACAAGAATCATTTTTTCTAACCAGTAACAACTCACTTTAGCCTCACAGTAACATGCTTTTGTGACTTGTGTGGAGGATTGTGACAAAGAGCCCTGATGAGATCATTCACTGTGTCCTACTCCTGCCTAAACCGTCCCCTGAGTAGTTAGTTGACAGCTGTTAGAATCAGGACTTTTTAGATCCCCTGGAGAAGGGAATGGCTACCCACTCCAGTATTCTTACCTGGATAAGTCCATGACAGAGGAGCCTGGTGGGCTACAGTCCATGGGATTGCAGAGTTGGACACGACTGAGCGACTAATACACACACACACACACAGAGTCAGGACTTAGGGCTTCCATGAGCCTGATAGGAGTGCACCTCTGAAAAACGTTGACCTCTGTGTCACCTTTGAATGCCTCCACCATTAACAAGAGTGATGATGATGATGCTATTTTTGAGCCACCTGCTATATGCCAGGTACTGTGCTATATCGTGAGGTGAAAAGAACGAACAAGATAATCATAGATGAATGACTATCTACCTAGAGCTCCTACCTCAGTGCTTGGCACATGGTGTTCAATAAATATTTGAAGGAAAAAAAGAAAAAAGTGATGCTCAGAGTGTTTAAGTGACCTCCAAGGAGATCTTTTGGATTCTTTTTTTTTTTTTTTTTTCTCTTTAGAAAAATTTTTAATAGGATTTTTATTTTTTTATTTTTTATTTTTTTAATTTTTTTATTTTATTTATTTTTTTTTAATTATTCCTTCCGTTATAATCATTCATATTTTTTTATTTATTTATTTTAGTTTAAATAAATTTAAAAAAATAATAACTTTAACTTTGTATGAGGCTCAAAATAGCTCCACTCCATACCAAATTCAACTCCTTGGCGAGTGATGTGACTCTGAGATTATGCTGCATTTGGGCCCCTTCAGTTCAAACAAGCTTACAGGATCCTGACTTTAGGTTCCTGCTTATTTAGTCCCTTCAGACTTGTCCTTGGTACCCCACACTGTTATAGGGAGCACATCTTTAGACCAGAGTGTGTTACAAAAAAGAGATGGCAGAAGCAGTAGGCCATTCAGTTCGTCTTGATAATTTTTCTTAGTATGCCAGCCAGAATTTAGGAACACAACACTTTTCTCCCTTTTCTTTCCCCTCCATTACTGACAGCAAAGGGCTTCCCAGGTGGTTCAGTGGTAAAGAATCTGCCTGTTAATGCAGTAGATACAGGAGACATGAGTTCGATCCCTGGGTTGGGAAGACCCCCTGGAGAAGGGAATGGCTACCCACTCCAGTATTCTTGCCTGGAAAATCCCATAGACAGAGGAGCCTGGTGGGCTACTATCCATGAGGTTCCAAAGAGTCAAACACAACTGAGCACCCATGCATACTGACAGCAAATAGTTCTTAATTGTTAAGCAAGTAAGCTGTTCATAAATTGCTTTGAAAATAGGGATGACATTGACAAATCTGTCTGAAGCTCTCTCTGTTGGGTTGGAACATAGCAGTACTGTTGCTGTAGCAAGGCTCTATGTGTGTGTGTATGTTGTGTGTGAGGTATAGTATGTTTGGTAAACACTCTTGATTACAGCTTAATTCATGCTTGCACGGGTCTTTGTGGCTTTAATTTCAGTTTTAAATGACATCTGGTGGTGGATACATTAGATACTTAGCTCTTTCTGCCTCTTAGCGTTCATTTATTAAATTACCTATTTCACTGCACCCCATAGCTTCTGGGTCCTAAGGAAGTTAATGCTCCCACTGAAAGTGAGCAACTTTATTCCTGAGCTTTCTGCATTAGAAGGATCATCTCCAATGTTTCTGAATTACTTAAGGAGGTGAAGAATATCTTTATTTTCTATTTGATGACACTTCTAGGTAATGTGAGGAATTATCGTATAATACCTTAGCTCAGAAAGGATTTTACTCCAAAATAAAATCAAGTCAGATTCTCAGCTGTTGCCTGTTAAGTGCCAGTTTGACATTCGAAATGATCTGAATTTAGTGATTTGGAGAACCCCACAACCAGCAGCGATAACCTTCATCCACTCGAAACCCATTTGGCCATGACTGATGAAGGGGCTCATTGTGTTTGGGAGGATTGAATTGGAGCATTTGGGGATGAAAACGTAAGACCTAATGATGGAGTCGCTTCTGTGCAACTTCAAGGTCTAGATTTATGTGCACTTTAAACACTCTTATGTTTGTGCCTTTTTTTGCTTGGGAAAGTTAGGATGGAATAAAAATAAACTAATGTTGAGAAGTGTAGAAGTAAGACTTCTGTATAATCTTTCGATCTTAGGAGGCCACATTGCGTTCTGTCCAACCATAGGGTGCTGGAGTTAGGTGCTAACTCTCTCCTCTATGGCACTGTGACCTTGGACAAGTTGCTGAACCTTTTTAAACCTTGGTCTCTTCAGTTTGCAGCAAAGCTAGAAATAGTGCATTTCTCAGAAGGCTGGGATGATGATTAAGTAGGCATCCCTCTGTAATGGGTTTAACATGCAGAAAGCACTGGTAGGGACTCTTAGGAAAACCTAGGTGGGAGGTAGTTTACCATGAAGCTTATGAAATTTAATTTTCAGGACTCCTCACTTGGCACATACCCATGTTAAGTAAAGATTTTCTTTTATGCCTAATTTTATATTCATTATTGTTGTGTTTTTTTTTAAGATTTATTTATTATTTTTATTTTTGGCTGCCCTGGGTCTTCATTGCTACACTCAGTTCAGTTCAGTCGCTCAGTCATATCTGATTCTTTGTGACGCCATGGATTGCAGCACGCCAGGCTTCCCTGTCCATCACCAACTGCTGGAGCTTTCTCAAACTCACGTCTATTGAGTCAGTGACTGCTACACTCAGGCTTTCTCTAGTTGAAGCAATCTGGGGCTACACTCCAGTTGCAGTGTGCAGGATTCTCGTCATGGTGGCCTCTCTTGTTGCAGATCATGGGCTCTAGGCACACGGGCTCAGTAGCTGCAGCACACAGGCTTAGTTGCCTTGTAGCATGTGGGATCTTCCCCGACTAGGAATTGAACCTATGTCCCCTGCGTTTCCAGGTGGATTCTTAACCACTGTTAACTTCATAACACAGGGAAGCCCTTGTTATGTTTTCTTAAACAGGGGTTCCCAAATTACATGTTTTGGTAAATCCTTGAGCCTCCTTTATCAAGCCCTCTTCATAAGTTGGTTCCATTATCCCACCTACTTGGGTGCAGACTCCAGAATTCATAAATTTAAAAATGCTTTTAATGACTATTAAAAATAAGACACTATTTTTTAAGCATCTGCATGATATATGTTATGGTAGAGCTCTCTTTGGCAGGAATTATGTAGAGAGAAAAGAATTAATTTGTCTCCACACATATATTAACAAGGGATTTATTTCTGCCAAGGAAAGCAAGAGTGTAGAATCTTCTTTGATGAGGTTTAATAATTTGTAGACTGATCCACTGATGAATGTCACCTGGTATTAGAGCAATAAACTCAATGAAATCAAATACATAGTCCTTTACGGATGCCTGTGATCTGAACCCCAGTTACATTTTATTGTACTTGGTTAGGTTGATGAATTTTTTTTTCAGTCTTGGTTATCTGTTTTTTGGACCTGGAAAAGCTGTGTGTCTTCTTTAAGGAGAAGAGAGATATGGACCGTTGTAACTGGGACCGGGAGGGAAAAACATTCAGAGATGTCCAGAGGTGAGAGATACATGATGTACTGGCAGAGTATGACAATTCCTGCCTGAAGTATGAAGACTTTTTCTTGAAGGAAGAAAAGAGTTCAGTTAGTGAGGCATTAACTGAGAGATGCTTTTCATTGTAAGTTACATCTCCTGCTAAAGAAGCACTCTGATTAAATAGACATGCAGAAATTCACACTCACTCAGAGATTGAGAGAAGTCAAGTGGAGACAGGGAGATACACCAAGAAAGACTGAGCAGTTTGAAACAGAAATGAGAACAAAAATAGTGCTCCTCCTCACAGATGAAAGCAACCAAAGATGGGGCTCATTTTATTTTATTTTTGTTTGTAGCAGCATTATTTATAATTGCCCAAACTGAAAACAGTGCAAAAGTCCCTCAACTGACGTGTGGATAAATAAACTGGGATACTTGCATGCAATGGAATATTACTCAGTGATAGAAAGGAACAAACTACTGACGTGTACAACAACATGGATAAGTCTCAAAAGCATTTATGATGAATAAAAAAGGCTAGACACAAAGAGCTACATACTCTATAATTCCCTTTGTTGGAGGACATTCTGGAAAAGGCAAAACTTATAGGCATAAAAATTGTATCAGGGGTTGCCAGTGGCTGAATATGGAGGAAAAAGTTTGACCACAACAGGGTTTAAGGGAACATTTTAAGGGGATGGAAATATTCTCTCTTGATTGGGCTAATGGCTGTGTACCCATGTGCATTTGTTAAAATTCATAAAATTGTATACCTAAAAATATAATTTTTACTGTGTATAAATGCCACCTTGATAAATTCTGCATTAAAAAAGAAACAAGCAAAAACTCAGGGTCAGGCTCATCTATATAGGAAGCCTCCTGTGACTGCATCCCACTCACAGACTGGGTTTAGTGACCTCCTTTTAGTTCCTACAGCACGTACTGCCTTTGTGTTTCCCTGCTGTATCATATTATATTGAAATTATCTACTTAAAATTAAAATATTAGAGTTTTGTATGTTTAGCTCTCCTACTGGGTGGCAAGCTTGTTAAAGTCAGAAAACATATCATATTTGTCTTAATACCCATGCATTCTACCGTCATCCTCTCACCAGCTCCATGACTGGCATATTGATCAGCCAGTGATCAGTGAAGTCTCTCCACCAATTCACTTAGCAGGAGATCCAATGTAGTCTCCTTAAAGTTCAGAATCTTTAAGCTGGGCCTCATTTTAAAAGAGAAGGAAAAGAAAACAGATTTCAGGCAGAGATTTCAGAGACTAATTTTGCTAAGCAGAAAAGCAGTTCGAAGTATATTTTTGTTTCTGAGTACCTTCAGAAAAGGTTAGGGAGAGCTCAGTGAAAGGGAGGGAGACAGAACCCCCAGGGTGACCTGCTCCCGTGGGTGGCTGAGGCAGCGTGCCGGGAGGGACGTAATGTGGGACTTGACTATTAGTAGATCAAGAGGGAGTTGATGTGGACCATTCAAGGACAACAGGGCCTCGAGTCTGTGTAGAAGGAAGGCATCTTCATAAGAAGAGATTATATTAACTGAGAATTCACTAAATGTTCTAATGTTTTGTGGTTTTTTTCTCTTGAGTGACTCATATTCATTTCATTTATTACTTAGTGTTCCTGGTTTATTAACCCATAGTATACATTTTATCAGTAACAGTAAATACCATAACACATAGTTTTTGTTTATGGGCACATACGGCTCCCATGTATCTTGTTATGGCAAGGTTTTCTGCTAAAGTTACAGGTAGAATTCCTTGGTCATAGTGACATATGAGTGATGAAGAGGTCAAATTCTTGGTTGGGAGAAAAACTTGATTATTTTACTGAGAGTACAGGTGATGGTGAATGGATGCTTCTACTCCTAACAGTCATGTACCTGACTCTCTGCTGGCCATTGTATAAAACCATTTAAGGTTTGGCCCATTTTCAGTTCCATAATTATTTGCTAAATGAATCCAGTCATGGGCTGGAGCAGCTTTTACAGCCCCCAAGAAAGGATGATGTGCATCTCTTCCCAATACCATTTCAGTGACATCATCTTGGTTGCTTGAACTTCACCCTGATTGGGGGTATTTATACCATGGAAACTGGTCATCACGCCACATCAGTTTTCCCCATCCCTGGAGAGCTGGCTGTTTAATGTTGGCCAGCAGGCCCATGTTCTGTGTGCAGGGCACTGTGCGGGAATTAAGATGTGAATGAGATACAACCCAGTCTCTAAGGATCTTGTAATTTGGTAGAGGGAATTGATGATGATGATGTTGATAATAAGTAGTCATTGATCACTTAACATGTATACTCTTCTAGAGCTCTACAGATATTAGTTCATTTGATCATTACAAAAAGGGAGGAGGCTTGAGGAAATTATTTACTTGCATCGATTTACTGTGGAAAGCGCTGTTTTATCCTAAATGCTTCCGTTTGCAATGCCAAAACTGCCCCTCTTTTCAGGCCCCCAGCCTTTCCCTAGTTCTTATTTATCTGGCTGTGTCGGGTCTAGTTGCAACTGTGGGATCTTTCTCACGTCATCTTTAGCTGCAGTGCATAAACTCTCTAGTTGTGGTGTGCAGGCTCAGTAATTGTGATGCTTAGGCTTAATTGCTCTGCAGCATGTGGGATCCTAGTTCCCCAACCAGGGATCAAACCCGTGTTCCCTGCATTGCAAGGCATATTCTTTACCACTGGACCACCAGGGAAGTTCCCCCCCGCCTCCCCAAGTCTATTCTAGTTGTGTGAACAAGTTCTTGTTGATGCTTTCTCTCTTCCTGTGACCTTAAAGACTTTGGTCATCCTCGGTCATCCTTCTTTTCATTCTCCATCTTTTCAGACTAAAGGACCCTAAGGCTTTGAGCTCACCAGTCTCCCTGTTTCCTTCCTCACCCTCATTCACCTGTCTCAGGACTTTTGCTGTCCCACTGTCTTTGTTGGGAATGGTGGGTGACACCTCATCCCCCTGCTTATTTTGAGGTTGACCTTTTGAGATTCAAACATAACTTCCATATCTGTATTTCTTCATAAATCATTTTAAATGCATCCTTGAAAAAGAAGGACAGGAGCTCACATCTTTAGAGTGAAGGATTTCAGAAGAAGCCTTTACAAACACTTCACGTTTTCATATCATCTAAGTCATATATGAACACAGAGGGCTTGGGGAAACGATTTTCACTGAAGTTGGCTAGTTGAGAAAAGTCAGTACAGCCAATGCATGTCAAGGCTTGGAGTTTGAACCGTGCCTGTGCAAACCACCAGCTGAAAGTGAAAGGGTTAGTCACTCAGTCGTGTCCAAATCTTTGCGGCCCCATATACTGTAGCCCACCAGCCTCCTCTGTCCATGGAATTCTCTAGGCAAGAATATTTTCTTTGCCAGGGGATCTTCCCAACCCAGGGATCAAACCTGGGTCTCCTGTATTGCAGGCAGATCCTTTACCATCTGAGCCACCAGGAAAGCCACCAGGAGGAGTGAATAAATCTGCATTCTTCCTTTATTTGCTGTAGGTTCAGACAAAACCAGGATTAGAGTTGGGATTGCTGCTTCAAGCCCTCTTACTATTTGATAGACAAATACATTTACAAGTAGGATATTCTTATTCATCTGAGGTGGAAATATGCTATAGCTCCTGGGAATGCATCAGGATTCTAGCTACGGAAATTTATTTTAAAACCTAAACTTGATCCATCAACTTTCTTGGGCAAAAGGGAAACCAGCAAATGTTTGGTTTAAAATGGGAAAGGAGAAGCCAGCCTTCCCTTTGGCGTATGTAGTGAATAGCTCATTCTTGTCTTTCTTCAAGCTTCCTCATTCAATTAATGTAAATACGTTAATGTGGTATGATTTCCCTAATAGACAACACTGATAAAAACAGGGGTGGGACCGAACCTTAATGGTTTCTGTAACATGTTTAATTTCTGATGTTGCTGTTAAATGTTGAGGAAAATTAGTCACATTTAGAACCATCTGTTTCCAAAAGTGGTTAAAGTGTGAATTGCCTTCTAACTAGCCATTTTATCGCTCATAATAATAGTTGTGGCATGAAATTATTCTTTTGATTCCCTTTGTTTTATGCTATGAATACTTACACATTTTGCTTCTAGGGAACTGGGATTAAAAATGTAAAAGGACATCCTTCAAGTGTCCTGGCCTTTGGAGATGGAAAAAGAAATCTAAATTTCTTATTTTCTTCTAAATTCCAGTATACCTTATCTTTGATTTAGGTACAGTTGTGGTTTGGAAGGGCTTCCCAGGTAGCTCAATGGTAAAAAAATCTGCCTGCCAATGCAAGAGACAGAGGTTCAATCCCTGGGTTGGAAAGAGATTCCCTGGAGAAGGGAATGGCAACCCACTCTGGTATTCTTGCCTGGGAAATCCCAGAAACAGAGGAGTCTGGTGAGCTACAGTCCATGGGGTCATAAAGAGTTGGACACAACTTAGAGACTGAGCATGCAGACATGGAATGGAAGCCATAGGTAAGAAGTATTTGAAACCTTCAGTAGTAAGAAGCACTGCATGATCGATAGATGGTTGAAGAAATGAATTTGGAGGATGTAATGTGTGGTGCTTTATACATTTTATTTCTTAGGTTGTTGCTGTTGACAAAATAGAAGAGGTGGGGGACAGTGGACAGGGTCCTTTAAATGTATGAATGCCTTTCACAGGAAGGAAAAACTTTAAAGCTGGCAACCAAAGAATTTGGCCAATGTAACCCTCAACTTTTTTTTCTTTTTGGCCTTCTGAAAGTTCCAAAGAATAGCAAGGAGAGATAAGAAAGCCTTCCTCAACGATCAGTGCAAAGAAATAGAGGAAAACAACAGATTGGGAAAGACTAGAGATCTCTTCAAGAAAATTAGAGATACCAAAGGAACATTTCATGCAAAGATAGGCTCGATAAAGGACAGAAATGGCATGGACGTAACAGAAGCAGAAGATATTAAGAAGAGGTGGCAAGAATACACAGAAGAACTATACAAAAAAGATCTTCACGACCCAGATAATCACGATGGTGTGATCACTCACCTAGAGCCAGACATCCTGGAATGTGAAGTCAAGTGGGCCTTAGAAAGCATCACTACGAACAAAGCTAGTGCAGGTGATGGAATTCCAGTTGAGCTATTTCAAATCCTCAAAGGTGATGCTGTGAAAGTGCTGCACTCGATATGCCAGCAAATTTGGAAAACTCAGCAGTGGCCACAGGACTGGAAAAGGTCAGTTTTCGTTCCAATCCCAAAGAAAGGCAATGCCAAAGAATGTTCAAACTACCGCACAATTGCACTCATATCACATGCTAGTAAAGTAATGCTCAAAATTCTCCAAGCCAGGCTTCAGCAATACGTGAACCGTGAACTTCCAGATGTTCAAACTGGTTTTAGAAAAGGCAGAGGAACCAGAGATCAAATTGCCAATATCCACTGGATCATCGAAAAAGCAAGAGAGTTCCATAAAAACACCTATTTCTGCTTTATTGACTATGCCAAAGCCTTTGACTATGTGGATCACAATAAACTGTGGAAAATTCTGAAAGAGATGGGAATACCAGACCATGTGACCTGTCTCTTGAGAAACCTGTATGCAGGTCAGGAAGCAACAGTTAAAACTGGACATGGAACAACAGACTGGTTCCAAATAGGAAAAGGAGTACGTCAAGGCTGTATATTGTCACCCTGCTTATTTAACTTATATGCAGAGTACATCATGAGTAATGCTGGGCTGGAAGAAACACAAGCTGGAATCAAGATTGCCAAGAGAAATATCAATAACCTCAGATATGCGGATGACACCACCCTTATGGCAGAGAGTGAAGAAGAACTAAAGAGCCTCTTGATGAAGGTGAAAGAGGAGAGTGAAAAAGTTGGCTTAGAGCTCAACATTCAGAAAACTAAGATCATGGCATCTGGTCCCATCACTCCATGGGAAATAGACGGGGAAACAGTGGAAACAGTGTCAGACTTTACTTTTTTGGGCTCCAGAATCACTGTTGATGGTGACTGCAGCCATGAAATTAAAAGACGCTTACTCCTTAGAAGGAAGGTTATGGCCAACCTAGATAGTATATTGAAAAGCAGAAACATTACTTTGCCAACAAAAGTCCGTCTAGTCAAGGCTATGGTTTTTCCAGTGGTCATGTATGGATGTGAGAGTTGGACTGTGAAGAAAGCTGAGTGCCACAGAATTGATGCTTTTGAGCTGTGGTGTTGGAGAAGACTCTTGAGAGTCCCTTGGACTGCGAGGAGATCCAATCAATCCATCCTAAAAGAGATCAATCCTGGGTGTTCATTGGAAGGTCTGATGTTGAAGCTGAAACTCCAGTACTTTGGCCACCTCATGCGAAGGGTTGACTCATTGGAAAAGACCCTAATGCTGGGTAGGATTGGGGGCGGGAGGAGAAGGGGACGACAGAGGATGAGATGGTTGGATGGCATCACCGACTCGATAAACATGGGTTTGGGTAGACTCCGGGAGTTGGTGATGGACAGAGAGGCCTGGCGTGCTGCAATTCATGGGGTCGCAAAGAGTCGGACACGACTGAGCGACTGAACTGAACTGAACTGAAGGGTCATTTTCATAGAAGGGGCATGAAATTTATATATTACAGCCCAAATGTTTTAGTGAGTAGGCCAAAGTTTCTGCAAGCCTGTCTGAATGTTTGTTAGAGTATTTAAAATGTTCACCTAATGTGTTTATTTAGGAAAGAAAGTGTCCCATTCTGGGTTGTGAATGGTGCTTTATTTTTGAGTGGTCACAAGAATAGTTGCACAGTTGCCTAATTTTGGATTACCTTCTGACATGTACTTATGGAAAAATGAGACCCATGTCCTTTTTCTGTCCTGAATGGGTATGGGTATTCAAATCTGCCCTAATGGTGAAGCAGATACCTCTGCTCTGTAGCACTCACACAGGGGAGGCAGTTGTTACTCAGTTACTAAGCTGTGTCCAGCTCTTTGTGACCCATGGACTGCAGGCCTCCCTGTCCCTCACTGTTTCCCAGAGTTTGCCCAGGTTCATGTCTACTTGAGTTGGTGATGCTATTCAATCATCTCATCCTCTGCCACCCTCTTCTCCTTTGCCTTCAATCTTTCCCAATAAACCCCTTCATGGATCACTGCCTTGTCATGGTGAAGGGGCTTGCATAACTCAATGAAGCTATGAGCCATGCCATGCAGGGCCACCCAAGAGAGACAGATCACAATGCAGAGTTCTGACAAAATGTGGTCCCCTGGAGGAGAGAATGGCAAACCACCCTAGTATTCTTGCTTGAGAAGCCCATGAACCATATAAAAAGGGGAGGAAGACTGACCTGCTTTACCGGCTGCCTGTCTGCTTGGGAACACTGTTTCTACTTGATAACATAAGTTTAAAAACAAAACAAAACAAGCAAACAACCTTTTCTGGTACAAAGAAGTTGAGAGAAAAAAAGAGGGAGAGTTTTTGGTATAAAAAGTTTGTTTATGAAACCTATATTTAAAGGTCTGTTTTTCTACATGTTAAAAATGAGCAGGACCCAGCTGTGAAATGAATTAAAATGAAACTGTGGTATAAGGTGATCATCCCATGGATGGAGGAGTCTGGCGGGATACAGTCCATAGGGTTGCAAAGAGTTGGACACGACTGAGAGACTTGACTTTCACTTTATAGGTTGATCATAACCTCCAGATGCTTAAAGGAGTAAAACATTAAGCAGTAAAACACTTTGTGTGAAATGTCGCTTTATGTCACCCGGGGTGGCAGCAGCTGGGATTACTTACTTGAGGTTGGATGTTACCTGGAGCTTTGGATCCTCAGTTAATGAGCTAATCCTTTTGAGGGTGAAAAATGGCTCCCTCAATTCCTGTGTCTGTTGGTATGGGAGGAACTGGTCTCGTCTGAAACTACTTCTTGGGTCTTTGGAATAGAGGTGGGGATAGCTAAAATTTGGGCATTTTATAATTAAGAATTTGAGCTACCTGCGGGAGAAGTTCCAGTATCTAGGCAGGCAGGAATCTGGCTTGGTCTTTACCGAATGATGGGTGAAGTGGGTTGCTGACAGCTTGTCCAGTGCTCTTCCATGATGGTAATTTTTAAATGGCATTTTGCTCCTCGTAGGGTAGTGGAATCCATTGCTTGCTTGCAAAATTTGTAAATAGCAGCTTTTATGGTACAGTTTATGGAACCAATGTGGACTGGAACACCTTAATTAGGCCACTGTAAGAATGAAATGTGTCTCACTTACACCAGGCAGAATACTCCATGGAAGTTCCGTGGAGAGAGTTTTTGATGGCTGTAAGTTGAGTGTGGAGCAGAGCCACGCCACCAGCTGCACATGGAATCTGTAATAAAAACGGGCAAGAGCCGTTTCAAAGACAATTGACGCGATTAGCTTCACTTACATTCTGTCAGCATTCTCTGAATTACCTCCGGACTCTCTCTTTCCACCTTTCTCCTGTTCATAGCCAAATCAGCTCTTGCATAGCAAATAGTCCTTTGTTCATGCCTTATTTGTAAGGGCTTTTGCTTGGAATTTTAATGATTATTTTTTTCTAGCTAAAAAATGAACATGAATGTGAGCAAAGGAGGGACTGACTGTCTTTCTCTTCTGGAGTATCTGCCTTCTATAAGCAGAATGTATAGTGCAGGAGAGCAGGTGACAATATTATATATTCTTTGCTACTTTTCTCTCTCAGACAAGTCCTCTGTTGCTGGTGTCTAGAGGTATATAGTTTATTTAAGTAGAAACAGCTGACAATATGGACATGAGTAATGATGAACAATTAGTAAAAAAAAAAAAAAAAAAATGATTAAAAGAATTTATTCTCCCATCATGAAATAGTTGCACAAAAAAGAGCTTTGACATTATCTTGTGTTACTAGATTATGAATCTTTAAAAAAATTTTTATTGATGTATAGTTGTTTTACAGTGTTGTATTCATTTCAGGTATACCACAAATTGAATATATCTGTGTATGTATATATTTATTCTTTTTCAGGTTCTTTTTAAAAAGTATTTATTTAATTGTACTGGGTCCTAGTTGAGGCATGCAGGATCTAGTTCCCTGACTGGGAATCAAACCTAGGCCCCCCTGCATTGGGAGTGCAGAGTCTTAGCCACTGGACCACCAGAGAAGTCCCTCAGATTCATTTCCATTATTGGTAATTATGAGATATTGAGTACAGTCCCCTGTGCTATATACTAGGTCCTTATTGGCAATCTATATTTTATATATAGTAGTGTGTATATGTTAATCCCAAACTCTTAATTTATCTTTCCTCACCCCCTTTCCCCTTTGGTAATGATAACTTTTCAGTTTTATTTTATATTGGACTGTAGTTGATTTGCAATGTTGTGTTAGTTTCAGATGTACAGCAAAATGATTGTTATACATATATATGTATCTGTTCTTTTCAAATTCTTTTCCCATTTATATTATTACAGAATATTGGGTAGAGTTACCTCTGCTATACAGTAGGTCTTTGTTGGTTATTTTAAATATAGTAATGTATATCTGTCAATTTCAAACTCCCAGCTTATCGCTTCTCCCCACCTTTCCTCTTTGTAGATGTTTTCTATATCGGTGACTCTATTTATGTTTATAAATAAGTTCATTTGTATATATTTTTTTAGATTCTGCATATAAGAGGTATCATATGATATTTGTCGTTCTCTGACTTCACTTTCTCTGACTTCACAACTCTGACTTCACTTTCTTCTGACTTCACTTCACTTGTATGACAATCTCTAGGTCCATCAATGTTGCTGGAAAGGGCATTATTTCATTCATTTTTTATGGCTGATTAATAAGGAGATCCAACCAGTCCATCCTAAAGGAGATCAGTCCTGGGTGTTCATTGGAAGGACTGATGTTGAAGCTGAAACTCCAATACTTTGGCCACCTCATGTGAAGAGTTGACTCATTGGAAAAGATCCTAATTCTGGGAAGGATTGGGGGCAAGAGGAGAAGGGGACGACAGAGGATGAGATGGCTGGATGGCATCACCGACTCGATGGACATGAGTTTGGGTAGACTCCGGGAGTTGGTGATGGACAGGGAGGCCTGGTGTGCTGCGATTCATGGGGCCGCAAAGAATCGGACATGACTGAGCGACTGAACTGACTGAATATTCCATTGCATGTATTTACTGCATCTTTTTTATTTTTTATTTTATTTATATTTTGGCTGCACCTCACGACATACAGGATCTTAGTTCCCTGACCAGAGATCAAACCCACACCCCCTGCAGTGGAACCACAGAGTCCTAACCACTGGACTCCAGGAAAGTCTCTACCATATCTTCCTTACCCATTCTTCTATGGATAGATGTTTAGGTTGCTTCCATGTCTTGGCTGTTGTAAATAGTGTTGCTATGAATGTTGGGGTGCATATATCTTTTCAAATTAGTTTTCTCCAGATACATGCTCCACAGTGGGATTGTAGGATCATATGGCAACTCAAGATTTAGACTTTTGAGGAACCTCCAAACTGTTCTCCATAGTAGCTATACCAATTTACATTACCACCAACAGTGTAGGAGGGTCAGGTTATGAATCCTGTTGGGTGTTAGTCATTTACTTTTTCATTTATTTATTCACTCTTTTTTGACTTCCCTGGTGGCTCAGATGGTAAAGTGTCTGCCTACGATGCAGGAGGCCCGGGTTCGATCCCTGGGTCGGGAAGATCTCCTGGGAGAAGGAAATAGCAACCCACTCCAGTACTCTTGCCTGGAAAATCCCATGGACAGAGGAGCCTGGTAGGCTCCAGTCCATGGGGTCACAAACAGTCGGACACAACTTAGCGACTTCACTTCTTTCTATACATATTTATTCTGTGCCTACTATGGGCCAGCTCTGCATGAGGCACTGGAGACAGACTAATGAATCAGTCATGGAACTTAACAAACATTGAAACTTGTTGACATAATGAACTACAATGGCGATGAAAGTTTGAGAGAGAAGTACGGTGGGCTTTGTGAACATTAGACAAGGGGCTATCTAATACGGATAAGCTTGGTCAGATGACAGTCTGGAAGCTGCCTCAAGTATTGATTAGTACTTATAAAAATACACAGATGAACAGGTAACTGTGAAATAGCATTTCTAGAAAAATATTTATAGAGAAATGTAGCTGTGTGTCCAGAGAATGTAGAGTGAGTGAACGGGAATACTTGTAGAACAGAACAGTGATTAACAGAGATCGTTGGTCACCTATTTTGTTTAAAGTGGAAGCCATCTCCCTGGAAAATAGATTCAGGTTTGTTTTGCTGATTGAGCCCTGAGAAACGGTGGTTGCTGTTAACATTTTCCAGCATCCTTTACAAGACTTAAGTATTCTGGGTAGCAAACACCTTTAGCAGAATTTCCCCACAAGTTGACTTTTGCAATTCATTTATTTGACAAGCTTTCCATGTTTCCCCGCTCTATTTTATCTTGTTGATTTTAGTATATTTAGTTTTCCCTGAACTCTCCACCTGACATCCACAAATTTGCCTCTTCTGTCTTGGTGTAATTGGAAATGGGTTGATGATGCTTTGTCTGCCTTCATCTTGTCTGATAAAGCTGCTTAACATGACAGGGCCAAATGCAAAGCCGGGTGCTCACCCTAGAGGTCCCCCTTCAGGCTGACATCACTCTGTTAGTAAAATGTTCTACTAGATTTGAATTTCCAGCACTGTGCCGCCAGCAATACAGTATAATGGGGGCCAGTTCCCTGGGGAGTAGGAGAGCACCGGCTGGGGACACCAGAGTTTTCAACTGCCATGGAATGGCAACCAGCCTGTGAAATGAGAAGCAGAAATAAGTGTTGAGGCTGAAAAGCGTCTTATCCGTCCCAGAAACTGCAAACTGAAGGAGTAACAGACTGTGGAAGCCAGGACTTTCCAGAGCTTCCCGTGTATCTAACACCATATTTATTGGCCATCTCAACTGGTTGCCCTCTGGGGACCTCAAAGCAAACAAGGTGCAATTGGACTCATCCTCCCCCATCCCCCAAAACTGTCAACCCCTGCCTTTTTTTCCTATTAACAGTTCTTTTTCCCTCCTGATCCATCTTCCATGTTACTTTCAGAGTGATCTAACACACTTATTATAACATTGTCCCTTCCTTGGTTTACAATTTGTTACTGGCTGCCTCTGTATATGAAGGATAAAATCTGAATGCCTCCATGGGAATGACTGCCCATGGTCTGACCTCATGCAAGCTACCAGCTTCCTTTCTGGCTCACTGTGTTATTAATTTACATCACACTGAACGTCTTGTTTTCTTGTTATGCTTCCCCTTCTCTTTGCATATTTTATTCTCTCTGGTCAGAACCTTATCTCCCTGAGAGCTTCCTTAGCAAACTGCAAGCCTCACTTCTAGGACCACATGCTCTGTGAAGCCTGGAGAGACTTTACAGAGAAGTCTTCAGAGGCTCTTTTGGCTGGCTCATAGATCCACCCCAATGCTCAGATTAAACCACCAATACTACCATTTTAGTGCTGACCGTGGCTGTCATAATTGTGTTTTTCTCTTGAAGGTAGGGTCCATGTCATTCCATCTTTGAACTTCTAGCACCTCATAGAATGTCTAGCTCTTGGAAGGTGCTTATGGGATGCAGGACAGCTGAGTAAGACTAGAGGTAGGCACCTCTGGAAATGAAAGATGAGCAGGGACTATTTGTGAGTTTGGACCCCGAGATAAAGACAGAAGGACAAGTTTCCCCTTTGTAAATGTTCCTGCTGCACCTCTGTCATAGTTCTGTCTAATCTATCCTATGGCAGAGGTGGCTAGTGGTTCAGCTGTATCCATTCTTTAATTCTTCCTTCAGTAATATTGCGTTGGCCAAAAAGTTCTTTTGGGTATTTCCATAAGATGTTATGGATGAATCCGAATGAACTTTTTGGCCAACCCAATAGAACTGCTGTTTAGTTGGTTGTGTGGTTTCCCAGCCAGAGAGTACATTTGTCACATTTCCTTACAAGATGTGGCCATGCAGTAAAGTTCTCACAAATATGATATGAGAAGGAGATATATGTGGCAATTTCATGTTATAACCTTAAAAGGAGTGAAGTGCAGTCTCCTCGACATTCTCTTGCTCTTCATTGGCTCTTCTGTAGATGTGATGGAGACTGTACAGCATTGATCTATCTTGTTATGGAAACATGGGGTTGAAGATGGCAGAACTGTGCTGCCAGTCTTGGATGACCAGCTCCTAGACTATGATCACAGAAGAGAAACTTATGACTTGTCTAACCTATTGTAGTTTTGGATCTCTGTAGAGACTGGACCAAAATAATAAGTACCTTTTAAATAAATTGTGTTCAGGAATGACTCTGTTATTTAGCAGTACATGCCTTGGCATGTACCTTTATATGTTTGTTTAAAATTTTTGGAAAATTTCAAAAATACACAGTTATAATAATCTTTTAGTAATATATGCTTCATATTTTCTTTTATTTTTTTAAGTTATAAGATGTTATATTTAGAGTCAATACTCAACTTCTGATGTAGTACTTTTTTTTTCCTTCAGAAGCCACCTCTATTCTGATTTTCTATTTATAATTCCATGTATACTTTTATATTGGCTTCCCCAATGGGTCAGCAGTAAAGAATCTGCCTACAATGCAGGTGATGTGGATTCGATCCCTGGGTCAGGACGATCCCCTGGAGGAGGGCATGGCAAGCCACTCCCATATTCTTGCTTGGAGAATCCAAAGGACATTGGAGCCTGGAGGGCTACAGTCCATAGATTCACAAAGAGTTGGACACAACTGAAGCAAGTGAGCATATACACATGCATACTTTTATACTTTTAACTACATTTTTATGTGCCTCTAAATATATATAGCATTTTTGTATATTAAAAAATACTTTATTCTTATGAGATTTTTGTGAATTGTATACATTGATTTATATATGGTTGGTTCACATTTTAACTACTATGTAATATTTCATTGAATGAATATAATTCACTTTAGTGATCCTCTTATTGATGAATTTTGATGTTGCTTCTCATTTTTAACTATTGTGAACATTTGCTGCAAGAACACCCTGTACATGTCTTTTGTGGTCACATGCAATAGAGATAATGAGGTAGAACCAATATTTGAATAGCTACTAACTAAGGGTTTCCAAAAATGAGAAAAGATATTAAGTCAGCTAAAATTTGAGAGATTTATAAACCCCAGAACAGGTTGATGGAATGGTCCATCATTTGGAACATTTGCAGATATCATGGCAATTGCAAGAGAGTTCTGGCAGGTTTTACACTGCCAATTAAAGCTCTGGCCTAAAAGTGATATGTGGTATTTCTTCTCACAATTCTTTGTCAGAACTAGTCACACGACTCTACCCAACCATAGGGAACCAGGAATCTGGTCCAGTGTGTACCCAGGAAAGGAGAGTTAGGATATTTGACAGTCAGCATGTTATTACCATAAGCTCAAACCATAGCTCTATTAAAATCAACTCCAAAAGCAAACAATTCAATTTCTACTTGACCAGACTTCTCAGGATTGATAATAACAGCAAGTAAGTTTTAGTCACTCAGTCGTGCCCAACTCTTTGTGACCCCATGGACTGCAGCCCACCAGGCTCCTCTGTCCATGAGATTTTCCAGGCAAGGATACTGGAGTGGATTGCCATTTCCTTCTCCAGGGGATCTTCCCAACTAGGAATTGAACCTGGATCTCCTGCACTGCAGGCAGATTCTTTACCAACTGAGCTACAAGAGAAGCCCAAGTGACATTAAGTGCCAACTATCATCCCAGCTTCCCTGGTGGCTCAGACAGTAAAGAATCTGCCTGCAATGCAGGAGACCTAGGTTCATTCCCTGGGTTGGGAGGATCCCCTGGAGAAAGGGAATGGCTACCCACTCCAGTATTCTTTCCTGGAGAATTCTGTGGACAGAGGAGCCTGGGGGACTACAGTCCATGGGGTCGCAAAGAGTCGGACGAGACTGAGAGACTAACGCTTGAACTTTTTCATCATCTCAGCTCTGGGTTTTATTTCCCGCATTTGTTAAATATTCTCAGCAGCCCTAAGGGGAGGTAGTATTATTCTTCCCATCTTACAAATGAGGAAACTGAGAAAGAATAAGTAGCTAGGTCAAAGAACTCTAGGGGCTGGAGAAGGTGGGTATAAACTCCAGAGCTGGCCTGGGACTCTTCACCCTACATAGACCACCTCAGTGAGTCCTCAAAGCCTCTGCTCTGAGGCCTCCTTGTCTAATAGAACCAGAGATGAAGGCCTCTCTCTGCCTCTCCTCACAGTTTAAAGCCACTAGACTCCTCTCCAGAATAGAGTTTAGCAACATTATGCTCCCACAGTAAGTGTTCAAAGCACCTCAGCGTTCTAGTCAGGAGATGAAACAGCTGTTTCCTCCGAATGGCTTATACTGAAATGTAAATGAACAAGGACGCTAGGAAAAAAAGAGGAAAATAGATTTAAGTTCTTGCCTTTTAAAATTTTTATCATTTCCCATCCAAGCTTACTGTTTTTGTTTAATCTTGCCATTCCTTTTCTTCTTCCTTGTATGCTCTTTTTCTTAGGGATATGCAAACTTTATTAGTCAGCTCCTCTTTCAAGCTCTGTATGCTTTTGTGTTTGAGAATTGGGAATCAGGTACTTTTACTGTTAGCCCCGGGGTGGATCTGAGCAGGAGGACGCTTTATGAATAATCAAGGTTGACATCTCCGACGTCGTTCCTTCATTATAAATATTGTTAAAGGAGCTGTGACCACCGTGGGCTCCCACTGAACAGAGTGTGCACAGGGAGGCAGATGCAGCCTTTGATTTCAGTTCTTTGCTGGTTATCACTTCACTGATGACCCTGGCATTGACAGGTCTCTTAGACTTGGCTGCCTTTTTTTTTTTCCAGAAAGTTTCTCCTCAATTAGCGTAAGTGTTTGGTCTGCAGGAAGCTGGGTTCATCTCGCCAACTCCAAAGGCTAAGAACCATAGTTAATATTAGTGCTTGAGCATTGCCTGTGCCTGAATCGCTAATGAATGCTGAGCTGCTTTGTGACTTTAACCATTTTAATTCCATTCAGGTTAGGTATAGCACTGTGATCTCTTTCAGGGAGAAAACATATTCTAGTGCTTCAGGTCTTTGGCCCTTCTCCTCACCTCCTGAGAAAGCTCAAGCACCACAAAGGCACCAGTATTCCATTCCTATTCCTACCTCTATTCAATGCCTCCTCCCACCTAAACCCCATTAATCTCTGATCACGTTGTTAGCCAACGATCCTTTGGATTATCTTTGTTATCTTGACACGGTTTTCATTTTCAAAATGGAGGAGATAGGGAACTGGAGTTTATATCACATGAGTAGAACTTTGTAAATTTCCTGTCTTCTCACCTCCCCTGCTCTGTCGCCTTCTATTCACCAACCCAATAGATTCCCCCAAATATTACAGAACCTGCTAAGAAATGTTATGGACTTCATCTCATTTAATTGTCTCAGTAACCCTGTGAGGAAGGTGATACTGTTGTTCCAGTTTCCTTAAAAGACACAAAAACTCAGGCTTGGGGAATGAGAGGACTTGCCAAGGTCACATAATGAGTCACAGAATCTGAAATAAAATGCTCAGCCTCTAATTTCAATCATGGACTCTCCTGCCTCATCCAGGTTTTTAGCAATATTTGCCATGCATTCATTCTGCCAACATCATCGAGCACTTGTTTATGTCAGGCACTGAGATTACAAAGATAAATATTAATAAAACAGTAGCTCAGATCCTGGTGAGGGAGAAAGCTCTGTTAACTGGTGGTGATGATAGTAATTTACTACGATATTCAACAGTGCAATGGTTGAAATAGAGGGTCATGGAGAAGAGCTGTGTATCGTGCTATCAGGGGCTCAGGGAAGCCTTCTTGGAGGAGGTGATATCTGGGTATGAGTGTTAAAGATAAAAAGGTAAATCTCATTGGAAAGGAACTGAGAGTCTGCTTTCAGGTAGAGGGAGGGGATAGAGATTCCTTCCTTTTCTAGGCCCTTTAAAAACACTTCAACTACTTAGGAGTAATCCTGCTAAAATTTTGATGTGTGTATATACATGTGTGTGCTTGAGGTTCAAAACACTCACGTTTCCAAATGCAGAAGTGCATTTTTGATTTGTCAGATATGGGCGTAGGGAAGACAAGAGTAGTAGCAGGTTTTGGAAGGAAGTTTAGGTGTTTAGTTCTGGGTACATGGAATTTCAGATGTTTGTAGGACATTCAAGTGAAGATACACAGGCATTTGGCTGAGAAGTGGCCAACTGGAATATAAGAGAGAAACAGGGCTGAAGCTGTAAATTTTGGAATCATAAACTGATCCAGGAAGGCAGTGAAATCTGCATGCAAGCAGACAGATGAGAAGAAAGCCAAATTTTGAGCCCTGAAAAATATCAGCGTTTAGGGGACAAGTAGAGAAAAAGTGATTAAGGAGGTGGGAAGAAAACAAGGAGACTGTGGTATCATGAAACCCTAGGAAGGAGAACATCAGGAGAGAGGGCTCAGTATAGTCTAATTTTGCTTTCTAGTACATAACTGTCAGTGACACATGGCCATTGGATCTGGCATCTGGGAAGCACTATCAGCCTGTGGAGAGCAATTTCAGTGGGGTGTGGATCAGTCTCTAGGCTGCCAGAGTGGAGAAGTGAACAGAGGATAGGTATAGAGTTTATAACCCTGTTATGAATTGGCCTTTGAAAAAACATGACTCGACCACTTTATCTATTAGTTTCTCTGAAGAACAAGATAGATGTAGGAAAGTATTTGCAGAGGGATATTGTGTTGATGGAGGAGATTTTAAGGTGAAAGAGGGCATTGGGATGCTGAGTGAATGTGTGTAGCAGACAGGGAAGAGGTAACCAGCTGAGTGCCTCTCCAAAGTAGGGGAAGGATGGTGGAGTCCCAGGCCGAGATGGAAGGGTTAGCCTAAGCCGGAGGAGGAATCCTCTTCTCTGTCGATAGGGAGGTCTGAAGAATGGCTCTGGAAAGTTAATAAGAGTCAAGGCACAAGGATAATTAGCTGCATGCTGTGTGTCGTGTACGTAAGTAAGCCATTGTAATCACAATACTACAGATGGGGAGAGGGAGGCTGAAGAAGTCCAGTAAGTTTCCCATGCCACAGCTGGTGGAGCAGAACTGGGACTGGAATATGGTCAGTGTCACTGCAGAGCCTGCTCTCCGACCACACACCCAGCTGTGTCAGGCTCGTGACCCAGGCAAGAATTGGGAAGCTTCGGGAAACCATGGCAGGAGGTCTGACTTGGGTCTCCTTTGTTTGTTTGTTTTTTTGTATTTTGTTGTTCATTGCTGAATTGTGTCCGACTCTTTTCAACCCCATGGACTGCAGCACACCAGGCCTCCCTGATCTTCACCATCTCCCGGAGCTTGCTCAGACTCATGTCCATTGAGTTGGTGATTTCATCCAACCATCTCGCCTTCTGTCATCCCCTTCTCGTCCTGCCTTCAATCTTCCCCAGCATCAGGGTCTTTTCCAATGAGTCGGATCTTTGCATCAGGTGGCCAAAGTATTGTCGCTTCAGCTTCAGCATCAGTTCTTCCAATGAATATTTAGGACTGGTTTCCTCTAGGATTGACTGGTTTGATCTCCTTGCAGTCCAGGGGACTCTCAAGAGTCTTCTCCAACATCACAGTTCAAAAGCATCAATTCTTTGACACTCAGCCTTCTTTATGGTCCACATTTCACATCCATACGTGACTACTGGAAAATCCCTAGCTTTGACTAGATGGACCTCTGGTGGCAAAGAAATGTCTCTGCTTTTCAATATGCTGTCTAGATTTGTCATAGCTTTTTGTATTTATCAATATCCTTTTTAGTTTGTATTAATTTTCATTGGAGTATAATTGCTTTATAATGTTATGTTAGTTTCTACTGTGCAGCAAAGTGAATCAGCTATACATGTGCACATGTCCTCTCTTTTTTGGATTTCCTTCTCATTCAGGTCACCACAGAGCACTGAGAAGTGTTCCCTGAGCTCTACAGTAGGTTCTCATTAGTCATCTATGTTATGCATAGTATCAATAGTGTATATATGTCAATTCCTATGTCCCAACTCATCCCACACCCCCTTCCTCCTGGGTGTCCTTTGTTGTCCTAGGTAGTTCTCTCCCTAAACTGGCTGTCTCTTTCTAGCTCATGAATATTAATTCACTTTGATCCTTGAAGTTCAATTAATGTGTGTATTTTGAGGGTGTGGATATCTGATACCTCTTTATCCATTATCAGCATCTATTCATCATCTCTGATTTATTCTGTGTAGTCATCAATGTTTTTCACATTAGAATGTTCAAATGAATTTTAGGGGAGCTGTGCCTTTTCTGTAAGAATTTAAAATTTTTTGTTAATTTTTGTTAGGAACTCTTAGTATAACTATACTTTGGGTCACTTCAAGGATCACCTTGTAATTAGTCCTGTCCCACAATTCCAGTTCCAAGTTGCATTTGTGTTATAATTGCATTGGCACCAAGAACCCAACTATGATGATTGATTTGGGCTAGTGAGAAAAGATCAGAGGCTTGAGATAAAAAATAATATATCTATACCAAGTGAAGGTTAAATGGCCTCAGTGAACAAATATTTAGTGCTGGGCACTATGAAAGAAAAAAAGGGTACAGGAAGAATCTAGAAATCAGCCACATTTTCAGGGAGATTATATTCTCTTTGGGAAAATTAGACTAACATAAATGAAACCAGTTGGTAAGTTTTTAGGGTTTAAGGGGATGGGATTTTGCTAGGGTTCTCTGATAAAAGTTAGAAAGAGAAAAGTGACTTGTGCTTAAGGTCAAATGATATATCCTATTCTGTTCAAACATATCTTATCACTAAGTTGAGCATTGAAACTGGGTATTCCATTGAGCCTGTGGGAACAGAGTAGAAAGTGATCAGGTTTGTCGTCCCAGTTTTACTCCTATCTCAGAGGAGGTAGAGAGATGAAGGCCATACCTGAGAGCCAGCTGACTGGGGGAAGGGGGTAAAGAGAGGTCAACCAGGCTGCTAAGGACCACCCTGTCTTGTCAGTGGCCTGTCAGATATCTAAAGCTGACCAGAGCAGTAACTCCTCCTTGCTTGGAGGGAGCAGAGTTGGTAAGTAGTACAGAGGAGGGTCTGGTGGGGGGTAAAGGGGTTGCAAGTTACTCCTCTCCTGCATGGTCGGTGAGGCACCAATACACAGGAGTTCCAGGGCATTTAGAGTCACTGCCAGTGTGGGAGTCTGGACAGCACAGGTTGTATAGCTCAGCTTTTCAAGAACAGAATTCAATTTGTTTTCCCAGAGGGGATTAAGCTAAGGAATCAATTCATATGTACAAAGCCCCCAAGAGACTGATGTGCAAACTGGAGTCTTGATGTATTAATTGGCGGTGGGAGAGTGTGGCTGGCAGACTCTCCTTTGTGTTTATATACTCAGAAGATTGTGCTACACGTGATAAGGTTGCTCCATGAGTCCCAGGTTTGCGGAGAGGAACTGAAGATTCTTGAGTGAAGACTTGATGAATTGCCCTTCTCCCATCCAAGGACTTGTTTGTCATAGAAGTTGGCATTATCTAGAATTAGAGCATCAATATCGTGGACAATTTTACTGTAAACTAGAAGCAATCGTCATTACATTTCTTAAGGTAATGCATGTGCCAAGTTTGTTGATCATCTGGTGATAGCTATTATTTGGACTGACACATTGTAGAGAACATTTCGGGTTGGCACCTTAAGTCTTATATCACAAGTCATCCATAACTGTGGGTAACAACCTAGGATGATTTCCCCAGATGGCCAATGGATTAATAATGCATTAATGCATTAATAATATGAATAATATGTTGACTCTTATTTCAGTTTCTTAGAGTAATATCTTTTCTCCTGGGCCCATAATTCTGGATATACCCTGTATTTGGAGCTTAGCACTTCAGTGTTTTGAGCACAGTTTAGAGCACACTAAAAGAAAGGCAATTAATTAACATTGCCAAGTACTATGTTAAGAAATTCAGAGTTGCCTGGTGAAGTAGAAGAACACTAATGTTAGTCCTTAGGAAGGTAAGCTCTGGAAAGGTTGGGAGGAATGGTCAGGAACTCTGTCCAAGGACACATGGCTGGAAGTAGAGGACCTTGGAGTCTAGATTAGTCCTGCATCCAAAGGAAGCACTTTAGGAATTCGAAATTTATCTCTGCCAGTTAAGGTTTTGTCAACAGAAAATTGGATTAAAGATTTACTGAGCATGGCCCCACCCATCAGAACAAGACCCAGTTTCCCCCACATTCAGTCTCTCTCAACAGGAAGCTTCCATAAGCCTCTTATCCTTATGTGTCAGAGGGCAGACAGAATGAATACCACAATCACAGAAAACTAATCAAACTGATCACATGGGCCACAGCCTTGTCTAACTCAATGAAACTATGAGCCGTGCTGTGTAGGGCCACCCAAGACAGATGGTGGAGAGTTCTGACAAAATGAGGTCCACTGGAGAAGGGAATGGCAAACTACTTCAGTATTCTTGCCTTGAGAGCTCCATGAACAGTATGAAAAGGCAAAAAGGTATGACACTGAAAGATGAACTCCCCAGGTCAGTAGGTGCCCAATAGGCTACTGGAGAACAGTGGAGAAATAACTCCAGAAAGAATGAAGAGACAGAGCCAAAGCAAAAACAACGCCCAGTTGTGGATGTGACTGGTGATGGAAGTAAAGTCTGATGCTATGAAGAACAATATTGCATAGGAACCTGGAATATTAGGTCCATGAATCAAGGTAAATTAGAATTGGTCAGACAGGAGATGGCAAGAGTGAACATCGACATTTTAGAAATCAGCAAACTCAAATGGACTGGAATGGGCAAATTTAATTCAGATGACCATTATATCTACTATTGTGGGCAAGAATCCCTTAGAAGAAATGGTGTAGCACTCATAGTCAACAAAAGAGTGCAGTCTCAAAAATGACAGAATGATCTCTGTTCGTTTCCAAGGCAAGTAATTCAATACCACAGTAATCCAAGTCTATGCCCCCAACCACTAATGCCGAAGAAGCTGAAGTTGAATGGTTCTATGAAGACCTACAAGACATTCTAGAACTAACACCCAAAAAAGATATACTTTTCATTATAGGAGGTTAAAAGTAGGAAGACAAGAGATATCTGGAGTAACTGGCAAATTTGACCTTGGAGTACAAAATGAAGCAGGGCAAAGGTTAACAGAGTTTTGCCAAGAGAACACACTGGTCATAGCAAACACCCTCTTCCAACAACACAAGAGATGACTCTACACATGGACATCACCAGATGGTCAATACCAAAATCAGATTGATTATTTTCTTTGCGGCTAGAGATGGAGAAGCTCTATACTGTCAGCAAAAACGAGACTGGGAGCTGACTGTGGCTCAGATTATGAACTCCTTATTGAAAAATTCAGACTTAAATTGAAGAAAGTAGGGAAAACCACTAGACCATTCAGGTGTGACATAAATCAAATCCCTTACAAGTATACAGTAGAAGTGACAAGTAGACTCAAGGGATTAGATCTGATAGACAGAGTGCCTGAAGAACTATGGATGGAGGTTCGTGACATTGTACAGGAGACAGTGATCAAAACCATCCCCAAGAAAAAGAAATGCAAAAAGGCAGAATGGCTGTCTGAGGAGGACTTATAAATAGCTGTGAAAAGAAGAGAAGCTAAAGGCAAAGGAGAAAAGGAAAGATATACCCATTTGAATGCAGACTTCCAAAGAAGAGCAAGGAGAGATAAGAAAGCCTTCCTCAGTGATCAATGCAAAGCAATAGAAGAAAACAAAAGAATGAGAAAGACTAGAGGTATCTTCAAGAAAATGAGAGATACCAAGGGAACATTGCATGCAAAGATGGGCACAATAAAGGACAGAAATGGAAGGGACCTAACAGAAACAGAAGATATTAAGAAGAGGTGGCAAGAATACACAGAAGAACTGTACAAAAAAGATCTTCATGACCCAGACAATCACGATGGTGTGATTACTCACCCAGAGCCAGACATCCTGGAATGCGAAGTCAAGTGGGCCTTAGGAAGCATCACTACCAACAAAGCTAGTGGAGGTGATGGAATTCCAGCTGAGCTATTTCAAATCCTAAAAGATGATGCTGTGAAAGTGCTACACTCAATATGCCAGAAAATTTGGAAAACTCAGCGATGACCACAGGACTGGAAAAGATCAGTTTTCATTCCAATCCCAAAGAAGGGCAATGACAAAGAATGTTCAAACTACTGCACAATTGCACTCATCTCACATGCTAGCGAAGTATGCTCAAAATTCTCCAAGCTAGGCTCAACAGCACGTGAACCATGAACTTCCAGATGTTCAAGCTGGATTTAGAAAAGGCAGAGGAACCAGAGATCAAATTGCCAACATCTGTTGGATCATCAAAAACGCAAGAGACTACCAGAAAAACATCTACTTCTGCTTTATTGATTATGCCAAAGCTTTTGACTGTGTAGATCACAACAAATGGGAAAATTCTTAAAAAGATGGGAATACCAGACCACCTGACCTGCCTCCTGAGAAATCTGTATGCAGGTCAAGAAGCAACAATTAGAACTGGACGTGGAACAACAGACTGGTTCCAAATTGAGAAAGGAGTATGTTAAGGCTGTATATTGTCAGCCTGGTTATTAACTTACACGCAGAGTACATCATACATAATGCCATGCTGGATGAAGCACAAGCTGGAATCAAGATTGCCGAGAGAAATATCAATAACCTCACATCTGCAGATGACACCACCCTTATGGCAGAAAGTGAAGAACTAAAGAGCCTCTTGATGAAAGTGAAAGAGGAGAGTGAAAAAGCTGGCTTAAAACTCAACATTCAAAAAATGAAGATCATGGCATCTGGTCCCATCACTTCATGACAAATAGATGGGGAAACAATGAAAATAGTGACAAACTTTATTTTGGGGGGCTCCAAAATCACTGCAGATGGTGACTGCAGCCGTGAAATTAAAAGATGCTTGCTTCTTGAAAGAAAAGCTATGACAAACCTAGACAACATATTAAAAAGCAGAGATGTTACTTTGCCGACATAAGTCCATCTAGTCAAAGCTATGGTTTTTCCAGTAGTCATGTATGGATGTGAGATTTGGACTATAAAAAAAGCTGAAGAGCACTGAATAATTGATGCTTTTGAACTGTGATGTTGGAGAAGACTCTTGAGAGTCCCTTGGACTGCAAGGAGATCCAATCAATCCATCCTAAAAGAGATCAATCCTGGGTGTTCATTGGAAGGACTGATGTTGAAGCTGAAACTCCAATAACTTTGGCCACCTGATGCAAAGAACTAACTCCTTGGAAAAGACCCTGATGCTGGAAAAGATCAAAGGCAGGAGGAGAAGGGGATGACAGAGGATGAGATGGTTGGATGGCATCACTGGCTCAATGGACATGAATTTGAGTAAGCTCCGGGAGTTGGTGATGGACAGGGAATCCTGGCATGCTGCAGTCCATGGGGGTTGCAAAGAGTCAGATACAACTGAGCAGCTGAACTGAACTGAACTAATGTTTCACATAAGAGTTAAGACTTCAGGTGACTCCTGAAAGACAAGGAGGAGTAGGAAGAGGAGAAATATTTTGTTTAATGAACCAGTCTGCATTGTCCTAGCTAACCCACCTCTGGGTTCTTGCATTACATTCCAGCTGCTACACTTTTCAAAGAATAGATAAACTGGGGTGCATTTAAAATAATGGTTCTCAGCCTTTAATCAACTATGGATCATGTGGTTTATCACATTCACAGAAGCAAAATACTCACCTGGGTATTTTTAATTTCTTCCTGGTCCATGGCACAGAATAATATAGAAAGTGTTATCCTTAATTCTGGGTGCAGTTGCTATAGCTGCTCACCCTTTCTTTTCTTATTGATCACAAGAATGTGATTCTTACAAAATCCTGGTTAAAATCATCTGACCCAGAGATTAGATAGCAGGACAGCGATAGAACCAAAAACATATTCTATGAGGAATAATTCAAGGAGCAAAGCATCTTTAGAATGGAGTGTTGAGGATATGGTAGGGGGTTTCACATATTTTGTGGACTGTCATAGGAAGGGATTATATTTGTCCAATGAGACTCAAAGGACTATAACTAAGATCAAGGATTAAAGCTATAGAAGAACTGACTCAGAACAAGGAAAACATTTTTAAAGTGGTTTGGGAAGACAGAATGATCTCTGGTCCAAAGGTAGGAAGCTCCCGGTTGTTGGGGCTGTTGGAACAAGGGCTGACAACCACTTGTTACAGATGTTGCTTAAGAGACCCAGGCTCTGGGTGGATGTGCCTTAAAGCTCGTTTTCTAGCATATCATTTCCAGATGTGCTTTAAAACTCATTTCATCCCTGGAATTCTAAAACTAATAATTTGAAAAAGTATATTTTGACTTTCTATTACCCATCAAACACCCACCACCGTATTAGTAATCTGATTCATAACCCACAAATTAAAAAAATTAAATATTTGGCCTGTAGGAATCCAGCTGTGCATTTTATCTTTAAAACTCCAAAGCCAAAAAGGTCCTGGTTTCCAAAGAGATTACAAAGTTGATTGTAGATTATTGATTGTGTTTGAAAAAAGTATCCTTGAAAAGGGAAGTTTTTCAGGAGCCATTACATTAGAATAAAGGAGTCCTTGAGAATAAAGGGGCTTTAAGAACAGAGGAGTCCTTGGTATTTGTCAAGAGTTTCACCATCCCCCCATCCCACGCTTATGATAAATGATTATTAAAGTAAGTTATCTGTTTTCCCTCGAAGATTTAGTACATAAAAGCCATGGGAATATATAAAATTGCTTCCAGAAAGAGTATAGAGAAAGAAAGGGCTAAGTAGTCTGAGATTGTCCCTCTCCGTGTGGCATTTCCTGTTTATCACACGTTGAAACGTTTGCTTGGTTTGTTAAAAGTGATCTTTAGCTTTCAAGTGTTTGTAGAACAAAGCAGTCTTTCTTTTTTATTTTTATTGGTGTATAGTTAATTTGCAGTATAGTATTAGTTTCCAGTGTATAGTAAAGTGATTCATTTTTACATATATATTTTTCCAGATTCTTTTCCATTAAAGATTATTACAAGATACTGAATATAATATCCTGTGCTATACAGTAAATCTTTGTTGTTTATCTATTTTGTATATGGTAGGAATGCAAAATATTCTTATCTTGGGGTATTATAATGGGCATCATAGTAATAAATTTTTATCATATGGATTTTTCCATCTTTCAGTATTTTAATAAATACAAAATTTCTGTCAAGAGGAAGCAGTAATCTCATCCCAGTTACTCTTCAGAGCCAGGGAGATGTATAGGTACTGAGGTTTTGCCACAGCAAAGTGATTTTTGGTTAATTATTAGGGTTTTCTTAACAATAAGAAATATTTGAAAAGGAGCAGGGGGGAAGGCCCCGGGGTGCTGATGGCTTCTGAGAAAATTGCTTATTTGCAGGGCAGGTAACATGAAGTTAGAAGAGAAAGAGTGTGAAGAATAGATTTCCTTCCGAACACAATTTTAGTCTTCTATCCCTGTATTCCCAACAGTAAGCAAAGTACCTAGAACATGGTAGGCATTCAGCAAATGTTTGAGGATGGATGACTTTTAGGAAAAGGAAAACTACCCTAAACTTCAGTTATTTCTTTTACCGAAACCATGTCTGTGACTGAATGAAAAGTGAAAATTCCAGTCATCATCCAGTTGTTAAATATTTAGGCTGCCAAACCATTTATTTAATTGACGTTTATACCTTTGGAATTGACTGACGGCTTTGGCTGTGGGTAGGCACAGCATGAGTCATACTCAGTAGTTCTTGTCAGGCAATGGCTACGTTCCCATGTATAAACAGTTGACTTATGTCTGTTACGTCTGGCACAAACATAAATCATGACAGTCTAATAATTGGTTCAGTTCAGTTGCTCAGTCGTGTCCGACTCTTTGCGACCCCATGAATTGCAGCACGCCAGGCCTCCCTGTCCATCACCAACTCCCAGAGTCTACCCAAACCCATGTCCATCGAGTCAGTGATGCCATCCAACCATCTCATCCTCTGTCGGCCCCTTCTCCTCTTGCCCCCAATCCTCCCCAGCATCAGGGTCTTTTCCAATGAGTCAACTCTTCGCATGAGGTGGCAAAAGTATTGGAGCTTCAGCTTCAACATCAGACCTTCCAATGAACACCCAGGATTGATCTCTTTTAGGATGGATTGATTGGATCTCCTTGCAGTCCAAGGGACTCTCAAGAGTCTTCTCCAACACCACAGTTCAAAAGCATCAATTCTTCGGCGCTCAGCTTTCTTCACCGTCCAACTCTCACATCCATACATGACCACTGGAAAACCATAGCCTTGACTAGATGGACTTTTGTTGGCAAAGTAATGTTTCTGCTTTTAAATATGCTATCTAGGTTGGCCATAACCTTCCTTCCAAGGAGTAAGCGTCTTTTAATTTCATGGCTGCAATCACCATCAGCAGTGATTCTGGAGCCCAAAAAACAAAGTCTGACACTGTTTCCACTGTTTCCCCATCTATTTCCCATGGAGTGATGGGACCAGATGCCATGATCTTAGTTTTCTGAACGTTGAGCTTTAAGCCAACGTTTTCACTCTCCTCCTTCACCTTCATCAAGAGGCTCTTTAGTTCTTCTTCACTCTCTGACATAAGGGTGGTGTCATCTGCATATCTGAGGTTATTGATATTTCTCCTGGCAATCTTGATTCCAGCTTGTGTTTCTTCCAGCCCAGCGTTTCTCATGATGTACCCTGCATATAAGTTAAATAAGCAGGGTGACAATATACAGCCTTGACGTACTCCTTTTCCTATTTGGAACCAGTCTGTTGTTCCATGTCCAGTTCTAACTGTTGCTTCCTGACCTGCATACAGGTTTCTCAAGAGACAGGTCACATGGTCTGGTATTCCCATCTCTTTCAGAATTTTCCACAGTTTATTGTGATCCACACAGTCAAAGGCTTTGGCATAGTCAATAAAGCAGAAATAGATGTTTTTATGGAACTCTCTTGCTTTTTCGATGATCCAGCAGACATTGGCAATTTGATCTCTGGTTCCTCTGCCTTTTCTAAAACCAGTTTGAACATCTGGAAGTTCACGGTTCACGTATTGCTGAAGCCTGGCTTGGAGAGTTTTGAGCATTACTTTACTAGCATGTGATATGAGTGCAATTGTGCGGTAGTTTGAGCATTCTTTGGCATTGCCTTTCTTTGGGATTGGAACAAAGACTGACCTCTTCCAGTCCTGTGGCCACTGCTGAGTTTTCCAAATTTGCTGGCATATCGAGTGCAGCACTTTCACAGCATCACCTTTGAGGATTTGAAATAGCTCAACTGGAATTTCATCACCTCCACTAGCTTTGTTCATAGTGATGTTTTCTAAGGCCCACTTGACTTCACATTCCAGGATGTCTGGCTCTAGGTGAGTGATCACACCATCGTGATTATCTGGGTCGTGAAGATCTTTTTTGTACAGTTCTTCTGTGTATTGTTGCCACCTCTTCTTAATATCTTCTGCTTCTGTTAGGTCCATACCATTTCTGTCCTTTATCGAGCGTATCTTTGCATGAAATAATTGGTACTAATAATTGGTACTTGGGTCTTTTCTGGCTGGAATGATTTCTTGGCCATTCGGGTGTTAATGACACTGACTACACTTAGTGATTGAATAGCATTGGCTAGTTTCCTCCCCTGAAAAGATCTTAAAATACAAAGTGAAATAGAACTGCCCAGTGAACGTGGGTTCATCTAAGTAAATGCAATTCTAGAACATGATGGAGAAGGACTCTCCACTGAGAAAAGCTGGGCAAAGCTGGGATAGAGTAAGTCACAAATAATATATTTTTTAGGTTTTTTGTTGCAAGGGACATACTTGAAGGTGGTCCCCATAAGCTGTACATCCTGGTGTTTATGCCTTGGTATAATCCCTACCCCTTGTGCATGAACCATAGAATATGGTAAGGTAATGGGCTATCACTCCTGGGATTATATTACGTTACATAAGGCTCTGTCCTGCTAGCAAAATTGCTCTAAGGTCTTGCTCTCCTTGCCAGCTTTGAAGAAGCAAGATGCCGTGAGTCTTATGACTATACAGCGCATGAATTCTGCCAACAACCTGAGTGACCCTGGAAGCAGATGCTTTCCCAGCCAAGCTTACAGAGGAGAACCCAGGCCTGGATCACAGCCTTGCAGAGGCCCTGCTAAGCTGTGTATGGACATAACCAACATGTGTCTGAAGCTATTAGTTGGTGGTCATTTGTTATGCTATGTACAAGATGTGTCACTGTTCTTACATAAAAGGTTGATTGTGTTGTTGGTATTCAAAATACCTACTGAGGAATCAACTGGAAAGTGCCCTAACAGGTAACTCCCCTGGATTAGAAATACCAAATACTGACTTGTACAGGGCAGGAAGAAGAATAAAGAATAGAAATGGAGTCTGTATTCCTATGGTCAAGTCTAGTCATTAGTATGTTTGAATTATTATTAAATGGGCCATTTGTGTTTTAAGAAAATAGGAGTATGGTTGTTCCCACACATGGTTACACTTTGGATTTGAATTTATGGTCAGTGTGGTAGGTATCGTTTGCCCACCATGGTTCCTCCCTCCCAGCCCTTGCCTGGCTTTGCTGTGGGTGCAATATTTCCCTGCCCTGTTGATGTTGAATTTAGCCATTTGACTTGCTTTGGCTGATGATACACAGTAAAAGTGATAGTGTACCAGTTCTGAACTGAGGCTTATGACATTTGGCAAATGTCTGACAGCAATTTTGTGCTCCTGTTTTATCCCACAAGAAAAGCACACCCACGGTAGCTACTGCTTTTTAGACTGGATTCCTGAGTGAGAAATGCCTGGAAAACACCTGCATTTGACCTACTGCTTGAAGCCAAGTGGTTCCATCCCATTCAGAGATGCATCAATGAGAAGTAAATGTTGGTCGTTATATGTGGGTGAGGTTTAGAGATCGTTTGCTCTGCGGGCTTATTGCAACAGTACCTGAGCAATCCAAAATCGAAAAACTCATATCATATCAGCTTATAAATGAAGCTAGCATAGTTTTTGCCCCTCACTGTTTTTTTGTTTTTGTTTTTGTTTTAATTATTTATTTAGTTTTGGCTGTGCTGGGTCTTCATTGCTGTGTGGGCTTTTCTCTAGTTGTGGTGTGTAGGGGCTACTCTCCCGTTGTGGTGCTCAGACTTTGCGGTTCTAGGGCACGCAGGCTTCAGTTGTTGCAGCACACGAGCTTAGTCGTTGTGGCTTGAGGGCTGCAGGATGCAGGCTCAGTAGTTGGGGTGCACATACTTCATTGCTCCGCGCCATGTGGAATCTTCTCAGATTAGGGATCAGACTCTTGCACTGGCAGACAGAGCCTGCCACTGAGCCACCAGGGAAGCCCCTGCCCCTCACATTTAAGTGTGAGTAGATAGATTCATTAATTGTTCTTCCCTACTAGAGTAGTATATTGGGTCTTTTATCGGGTAGGGCCTTTTAGAATAGTGTTTCCCTTTGATGTCCTATTGAATACCAATGTTATTTATGATGTTTACTAGTGTTCTGAAACAAGGATTCTGTATTCATGGAAATTAAAAGACTGGTAATGTTTATATTAGACCTAAGAAATTCTGCCTGGATAAAAGGACTCCTAGTAAATGTTAAACCCAGTATTGTCCCATCTCATTTGACCAGGGAAATTTCCCTCTCTTCCCCACCTGCTTCCCCGAGCCTGAACAACAGTTCATACCTTGTTCCTCTGGAATCACTGGATACTGCTATTGAGGGCAGTGTATGCTTACCTGCCTGGCCTTGTCACATTACAGGCAGGTGCTATGCTGTATAAATTTGGAATGGTGCCCCTTGAACTGAAGGCTATTAAGCAGATAACACAGAAGCCCCTGATGAATACATCTCTCTTTTATATCTATCTGTCCATGAGATATAAAACTTGGAAGGAAGATGCCCATATTTAAGCAGATGACAAGTATAGGTCTTGTCAGTGCAAAGCCCTGGGTCTTCAGCCAGGTTCAAGAGTAGTCTTCTGGAAAGTTGGGCAAGAATCAAGGCTGTGGGGAATCAATTCCACTTGGTCAAGTTGTAAGGGTTTATTTGCATCCTATGAATGATCGATTCAAATCTAAAACAGATTGGCTTGGTATTTGGCCCCAGTTGATCTCAAGCTGCTGATTTGGAGGTCTGACATGTTTGGAAGTGCAGAGGATCACTTGATAGAAGTCCGTAAAGATGTTGCTCAGACATGTTGGGTTAAAGGTGTTACCTCTATGGCTGAATTTACTGTGGGATGCATGTTCCTTCTGATTTATGGCTTGAAGGGGGGATGTCGACTGCTTGTCAGTTCAGTTCAGTCACTCAGTCATGTCTGACTTTCTGTGACTCCATGGACTGCAGTATGCCAGGCTTCCCTATCCATCACCAACTCCCAGAGCTTGCTCAAACTCATGTCCTTTGAGTTGGTGATGTCATCCAACCATCTCATCCTCTGTCATCCCCTTCTCCTGCCTTCAATCTTGACCAGCATCAGGGTCTTTTCTAATGAGTCAGTTCTTTGCATCAGGTGGCCAAAGTATTGGAGCTTCAGCTTCAGCATCAGGCCTTCCAATGAATATTCAGGACTGATTTCCTTTAGGATTGACTGGTTTGAACCACAGTTCAAAAACATCACTTCTTCAGTGCTCAGCTTTATTTATGGTCCATCTCTCACATCCATACATGACTACTGGAAAAACCATAGCTTTGACTAGATGGACCTTTGTTGGCAAATTAATGTCTCTGCTTTTTTAATATGCTGTCTAGGTTGGTCATCGTTTTTTCTTCCAAGGAGCAAGCGTTTTTTAATTTCCTGGCTGCAGTCACTATCTGTAGTGATTTGGAGTGCAAGAAAATAGTTTGTTGCTGTTTCCATTGTTTCCCCATCTATTTGCCATGAAGTGATGGGACCAGATACCATGATCTTCGTTTTCTGAGTGTTGAGTTTTAAGCCAGCTTTTCACTCTCCTCTTTCACTTTCATCAAGAGACTCTTTAGTTCTTCTTCGCTTTTTGCCATAAGGGTGATGTCATCTGCGTATCTGAGGTTGTTGATATTTTCCCCAGCAGTCTTGATTCCAGCTTGTGCTTCATCCAGCCCAACATTTCACATGCTGTTCTCTGCATATAAATTAAATAAGCAGGATGACAGTATACGGCCTTGACGTACTCCTTTCCCAATTTGAAACCAGTCCATTTTGTCCAGTTCTAACTATTCCTTCTTGACCTGCATACAGATTTCTCAGGAGGCAGGAAAGGTGGTCTGATGTTCCCATCTCTTGAAGAATTTTCCACAGTTTGTTGTGATCCACACAGTCAAAGGCTTTAGCGTAGTCAGTGAAGCAGAAGTAGAGTTCTTCTGGAATTCTCTTCATTTTTCTATGACCCAGCAGATGTTGGTAATTTGATCTCTGGTTCCTCTGCCTTTTCTAAATCCAGCTTGAACATCTGGAAGTTCTCAGTTCACGTACTGTTGCAGCCTAGGTTGAAGAATTTTCAGTATTACTTTGCTAGTGTGTGACTACTTATAAGTGGCATTAAAAATGAACAGATAAAGTACAAGATAAAAAAACTTTAAAACATTCCCTAAATATATCAACCCCTTACCCTGGGGACTGGAAGCAATTTCTTGCACTCCATCAAGCTGGTTCTTCAAATACAGTTGACAATTTCTGGTGCTCTAATATCTGCCTCTTGAAGATACTCAGTCGTCAAAAGGAAGTTAAAATGGAGACCACAGTTTGAATATACCCCTAGTCCAAACACTCATAGTCACATAACCAAAGTGTAAAATGCCTTGATTTCCCTGAAATGCTGACTCTGGCCTCAAATAAAAGTTAAATAGTCCTCATGTCAGCAGAACCTTGCACCTTCCTAGCTAAAGCAGCTACAAGCAAGTAAGCTGATGCAGTTAAAAAAAAAAAGTTTCTGGTAAAAGATCACTAGAGAAAACAATGTACTTATTCATCACCTGAGCTGTTATTAATAGCACTGAGAGCCAAGAGCTTAACTCCCTTTGGTTTGGGAGTTCAGTAGCAGTTTGTTTCTTGCTCAGTGAAGTAGATCAAGTAAAGCTCTCTGAGTTTCCTTTGACACAGTCGCCTTTAATGGGAGTTCTCATTCTTTCATTTCTAACATTTTGGAGCTGGGTCTGTGCTTTCAGAAGGGAATGGCAAGGCAGTTCTAGGGCCGGTGGCAGTTTGGCAGTGACTGGAGAAGCCATGGAGATAACTGCCTTAAAAATGGTTGTGATGGAGGAATGAGATTAGCATATTAATTAGAGTCTTCATATCTGGTAATGATCTCATTTGCTTATACAAACAGATGAGAACAACATTTGGAGAAATATCTTAATCCTTTTTCTGTTTATATATGAGTGAATTTTGGTAAAATGCAGCATTGACTGTTCTAGAGCTCTGGGAGGTAAAATCAGACGTTTCCAGTCACTGTGCTTGTTTTCATGGGCAGATCCCTTCTTGTTTGCTTGCTTTTTCTCATCTATGAAACAGGGAACTGTGACCAGGGGACTGGTTATAATGTTTCTTGATAAACCTTCGTAAAGCAATGTGCTGTTGCGAGTAATGGGCTCCATTCATTATTAGCCCAGTTGATTTTCATTTACACTTGGCTCTAACAATTAGCTTGAGCAGGTGTGAAGGTGATGGAGGGGCTGGGACACCCAGAGGTCAGCCTCTGCTGGATGTGATAAATTAACCATTATTATCAGCAGTGAAAGTGGTTCTTTACGCTTGTCAGCAGCAAACAAAGGGACAACATATCTCACATAAACCCACTGCTAAGAGCTGGTTTTGCTGAAGGATCAGAGTTTCTTTCTGGGCCCTACAGACAGATGGGAGGGAGTCAAAGAACCCACAAAAGTAGAGGTGAGGGTACCTTGAAGGGGTGACTTTGCTGATGGAGAGACATATAGATATCCCAACCTGGGCTTTTTTTGCAATGCTCACCCATTCTGTTATAAAGCTGTCATCAGCCTCTATTGATGATGGAAGATCTATCTGTGCTGAAGAATTATTAGGGAGTGACGAGTTTGTACATCAACAGAGGAGACATGATTTAGAAACAGGGTGTATAGATATTTGCATATTTCTGTATACCAATTAATAGATATTTTGGAACAGTGCATATAATTGAGCACATTTATAGGGCTTCCCTGGTGGCTCAGACAGTAAAGCGTCTGCCTGCAATGCGGGAGACCTGGGTGCAATCCCTGGGTTGAGAAGATCCCCTGGAGAAGACAATGGCAACCCACTCCAGTACTCTTGCCTGGAAAATCCCATGGACACAGGAGCCTGGTGGGCTACAGCCCATGGGGTCGCAAAGAGTCGGACACGACTGAGCGACTTCACTCACTTTTATATTCACTGAAAAGAGAAAGTTAAATCAGTGGTGTTCAGTTCTCCATCTCTACCAGTTTTACAAGACTTCAACAGACTTACACCTCCGAGAGAGGGCATAGCACTGTCCACAGAAGGCAACATCAGGTCCATCAACTCTAGATCCAGTGGAACTAAATCCACTGTTTTTGAAACAGGAAGTATTTTCCCACTTAGTTACCCTCTGGTTTGGAGACTCACTGAGCACACTCAGAGGTGAAACAGTCAAATAAGAAAGGAAGAGATGATGGTTGGGAATCACCATCTGTATACTAAAACTCCATAGATAGAGTTAAATTTGTTTTGACAATGTTTCGGGAACTATTATGAACTAAATGTTTATGTGCCTCCCCTCCCCCCATTCACAGGCTGAAGCCCTAACTCTCCAAGTCACTGTATTTGGAGATCGGGGCCTATGAGAAAGTAATGAAGGTTAAATGAGATCATAAGGATGGAGCCCTGACCCAGCAGGTTTAGTGTCCTTAAAATTGTGATACCAGAGAGCTCACTCTCGTTCTGTCTCCATGCACATGTGCTGAGGAAAGGCCATGTGAGCCCAGAGCAAGGTGGTAGCTGTCTAAAAGCCAGGAAGAGAGCCTGCACCAGAAACTGAATTCTCTCGCACCTTGCTCAGGGAGTTCTAGCTTCCAGAAATGTGGGGAAAATAGGCTTTAAAAAGTCTGTTGTTTAAGCCACTCAGTTTGTGGTATTTTGTTATGACACCCTAGGCAGACTAAGATAGGTGCTAAAGATTGGTTTGGAATGCTGGAACCTGTGGGTGGACTTGGTAACCACAACTTTGTTTTAGAATGATTACATTGAGGCTTTAGTGAGGAACCCCTGGTGTTGTGTGTATGTCTTTGCTCCTAGGCTGTTAAGACTGTATAGAGCTGTCCAGGCTCTGCCTGGGCTGACTGCCTGGCTGCCAGGGTTCTCTAAGCGAAGCCAAGTAAGGCTGGGAAGAATGTCTGTTCCATGTGATCCCCCTATCTCATGAATTATATAGCCACCAGAAATTGTACCTCGTAGTTTTAAGTCCAAATTCCCTTTGTTTTAACCTCATCAGATAAAAAATTTTCAGTCCTCTATTATTATCAATAATAAGTAATAAAAAAGAAACTAGAATAATGTCTGTAAAGAGAAACTATAAGAAAAAGGAAGAAAAGGTGCAGCAAAATGTATTAGCAGATGATCATTACTCACCAGAGATGTTGTCATGAAGCAGATAAGAATAATGAACAAACATTTTGATATCAAAACAACAACAACAAAAACTTGGTAAAGCAATCACTTCTTCTAACAAGTCCCAGCAGGTGGAAGTGCAGTACTGTATTTGAAAAAAGAGGTTGTAAGCTAGGAGGAAGAGAAGAAATATAAACTGGTGGAAATCAGGAAAGAAGTAGAAGGAAAAAATAAACCAGCACAGAAATAAAGACAAAACTGGAAGAAGTAACAAGCAATATGGAAAATATTGCTAGGGACGTAAAAGATAAAAATGAGAAAAGGGAACACAGTGAAGTAGAAATCAAAGAATTAAAAAATTAGAATATACAAGGGAGATCCAATAAGCACTTAAATAGAATATCCAAAGAAGAAAACCAAAAATGGTACACAGCAAATATTGATATTTTAAAATACAGTCCAAAAAAGAAAAAGACTTGAATCTCTATATTTAACAGTCTTACTGTGTGCCAAGGAAATGTGACCCAGAATGATCAATATCAAGACAGATTCTGGAAAAGTTGGTAGATTTTGAAGATAAAGAATTGTTACAAAAAGTTAAAAAAAATGAAAAAAAATTGGCTGGATTCAGACTTTTCCACAGAATCTTTTTTTTTTTATTAAAACATTTTAAATAAATTATTTACTTTTTTATCTTTTGGCCATGCCGTATGGCATGTGGGATCTTAGTTCCCTGACCAGGGATTGAACCCATGTCCCCTCCTGCACTGGCAGCATGAAGTCTTAACCCCTGGACCACCAGGGAAGTCTCTCTACAATATCTTTTAGAAGATTGTAAAGCACTAGCAACCTGGAAGTTCCACAAGGAAAGAAATAGTGAGTCAGTCAAACCATTCCTCAAATAAGAAACATGAACCTACAGAACCCAAGGAATATTAAGTGCTTTGGGCACAGAATTTAAGAGAGTACCAGAAAGTTCAATAATCAACATAATATTTAATGCAGTGTTAAACTAAATAATGAAAAAATCTATGTTAAATAAAATACCAAAACTTTAACAGGAAAACAGGATCATTATTACTGATTTTTTCTTTTGCCCCAGGCTCCAGCATGACTTGGTGCAGCACTATCAGGAGTCCTTCCTGCGGAAATTGCTAGAAAACACATTTTAACTAACTACGACTAGGTTAATACCAGCAAAAGGACTGGAGGTAAGCACTGAATATATTTAACAGTATAATGAAGACTAATGTGGAGGATTAAAATGATAGAAAAAAATTGTTGTGTATCCTCTTGTAATTAAATTCTTTAATAAGCCATAACTGAGTCAAAGAAAAAGTATAAACTCAAATGCCAGGATAGCTAGAAAATGATCATATAAATACTACATATCAGAAACCATGGGATATAACTAAAGTAATCCTTGGAAAATTTATATATGTATATGTCTATATGTATATATGTATATATGTATACGTGTATACACACACTATAAAAATAGAAATCATGATATAGGCATCCAGTTTAAAAGTTATAAAAAGAGAAAAACATTGAGAGAATGAAGGAAAGAATACAAACAGAAAATAATGAATGTAGTAGAAATAATAAATCCAAAAGCTTTGGCAAGATAAACTATTTGCTGATTTATTCAGTAAAAAAAAGGGAGAGAGTGCAAATATGAAAGCTAGGGAACAATAGGGGAATTTATAGAAAAGGGAAAAACTGGAATAATTATAAGAAACTACTCTGCTAAATTTAATAGTTTACTCTGCAAATTAATAGTTTATCAACTAGACTCCAAAGGACATTGGCAATCTAAACAGCTCCATTGTACAAACAGAGGAAATTGACCAAGAACCAGTCCCCAAAATACTAAGACCCGATGGGTTCACAGAGAAATTCCAGGATGCCATTAAAGATCAGATCACTTTAAAGCTAATTCAGTTGTTCCAGCACATCAGATAAGGAAGAAAGTCTCCAACATCTTTGTAAGAAGCAAGTGTAAAAACTGATACCAAAACCTAAAAGGAATTAGACAAAAAAGAAAATTATAGGCCAATCTCACTTATGATCATAGACCTTAAAATTCTAAATAAAATGTTCACAAGCATAATCAAGAAACATATTAAAAGTACAAACCATGTGGGGTTTTATTTCAGAAACACACATTTGAATATTAGAAAATCTTTGATCATAATTTATAATATTGGCAAATCTAAGGAACTTTAAAAAAAAAACATTTATTCTTGACAGAAAATCCACAGTAAAGTAATAGATTTCTTTGAGAGAAAGTATTTTTGTCTCAGCTCCCCAACTGAGGGGGCTGAGATAAAATAATAAGAATTATTATTATTTTTTTAAAAAAACAAGACAAGGTTTATTTCTTTTCAGAGTGTACGTGAAACACTGGTTGCTGGTAAGAAGGAACCTCTTTTTCACAAGCCACACATGGTGAGGGTGTTGGAGACACAGCATTTGTGTGGGTACATCATCTGAAACTCATGCTTTCTTCAGTTGCCATCAAAGGAGATAATAAGCATATAGAAATCTTACACATTCTCTTTTGTTCTTTGGCTCAAAGGTGATAACAATTGGTCAGAAGAAGCCACATGTCTTTTCTAAAAGCAAGGACTCTAGGAAACATAGTCTTCTATGTGCCAGAATGAAATGGAAATTTCTTTTCACCAAATAATCTGGTCCCTCTCCCTGACACATAGAGAATTGGCTCACTCTCTTCCCAAGGAAGACAACCTCAAACCCACTAATTCAGAATAATGTTTTTCTTTGAAACAAGTATTATTTTTAATGGAGAGACTGTAGACTTATTCCTCACTTATTACTTATGAAAGTTAGGAATAAGAGAAAGATGTAGTTAACATTGTGTTGGAGGCTGGAGATACTACTCCTCAGTATCTTAAATAAATTAACATTACAGAGGAGCAAACCTTATTTCTGTTGGCAGTTCATTGTTATATACTTAAAAATCCTATGAGAAAAAACAGAGTCTAGAAGAAAGAGAATTTAGTAAGATAGCAGGGTATAAAATGAACAGAAATGACTAGTTTTCATATATACAAAGAACAATCAGTACATAAAAGGAAGGAAAACACATATCTGCAATTACCAACCCCAAAGATAACATACTTAGGAATAAATCTAGCAATAAAGCCTTATTTGAAAAAAACTTTAAATCATTCCTGAAGGACTTAAATTAATTGAAAAAAATGGGAAAAGGCATGTCCTGTTCTTGGCTAAACAGACTCAACATTATAGAGATGTCAGTTAATTTATAAATTTAACATGGTGCCTCAAAATTATCAAAGAGATTTTCATTTTTTCAGAATCAGGCAATTTTTTCTTCCCTAAAAACAGCCAGAAAACCTTTGTAAAGAGCAAAAATTAATGAGACTAGATATTTCAGATGTCAATGTATGTTATAGACTCTTAGTTTTAAATTAATGTTATTAGTACATGCAGTCAGGACAATTGGATAGACTAGAAAATCCTGAAATAGATCTCAAAATATATGCAGTTTTGATATGTGAAAAGTGGCAGTGCAAATTAGCGAGAAATAAACTATTCAAAAACTATTGATGAGACAGTAGTGTAGCCTCTGAAAGAATTAAAGCTGGATCCATACTTCACACTGTATACCAAGAAAAATCCAAATGCATAGAAATTTTAATATCAAATGAACCCATTAAATTAAAGAAGGCACAAAAAATTACTCTATATCTCAGAATAAGGAAGAAAAGTTTGTAAGCTATAACAAAATCTGGAAGCCTTAAAGGAAAAGATTAACACATTTGTGTGTATGTGTTAATATGCATGTCTGTATGTTCATATTCATGGCAAAAATCATGATAAGCAAAATCAAAAGAAAGATGGCAAATTGGGAAAAAGATTTTCAGCTCATACTACAGATGCTGAATTCCTTAATGTTTATAGAGTTCCTTCAATTTCAATAAGAAAGCATTTATTGAAGAGTTGACCTAAAAGAGAAGCAAACAGAATCCCTAAATACATGAAAAGATGCTCAGTGTTATACATAATAAGAAAAGTCTATCAAAAATATACTGAGATACTATTTTTAACCAGTTTGGCAGAAGCTACAAGTTAGGTACCATATTATGCTGGCAAGATTGTGGAGAAACAAGCACTTTCACTCCTTGGTGGTGGGAGTTTAAGTTGGTGCGCTCCTTGGAGGACAGTGTGGCAATGGTGTGACAGGTAAAAATGCATATACCCTTTGACCTGGCAATTCAACATTTCACTTTGCAGTAATACTTAAGCATTTGTGTAATAATTTATGCACACAAGACTGTTTATCACAGCATTATAAAAAAATTGGAAGCAACCCAGCAGCCTATCAGTTGGGGATTGTTTAATAAACTATGGCATATTCATACAAAAAAACAATGCAACTATAAAAAGAATGTGGATGTTCTTTCTGTGCTGGTTTTGGAAAGATCTCAAAGGTACATTGTTAAGTAATAAAAAGAAGGTGAATACCAATATAATATTTTGGGGAAAATAATATACATACAATCATATACTATGCTTGAATATACATTTAAAAAATTCTTTAGAAGGATAAACCAGAAACTAATAATGAGGATTGTCTGTTGAAGGAGGGTGGGAACTGTGTAGTTAGGTATGTGGGTGGGAGGGGAGCTTCTACTTTTTGATGTTTAAGCCACCTGAATATTATAACCTACTTAAAAATGTAAAGGACTATGTATTTTTTAAAATCTAGAAGGGGGTATAAGAACTTAAATAGAACTTGCACATTTGAAATGGCCAAAAACAAAAAAGGCATTACGTTATAACAGGATGGCAACAAGAATCTCAAAGAACTAAACTCTTTGGAATTTGTGTTGCATTTAACTTTTGAGACAGACACCATGTAAACAAGAAATAGGAATTTAGTTACTAAATACCATTCCAAACTATGATGCTTGAATATTAAACCCTTACACCAGCATTCATGGTTTTCTGGATATGATGTGTGATGTTCATCTTCATAAGGTGTGGTTCCTATGAGATGCTTAAATAAGAAGGTAAGGTATAATTGGGTTCACTTGTTTTGAATTTCTATCAAGTTCTTTATCAGCTTAGTGATGTAGTAACTGAATGAAAGTAAAAACTTAAGACTTAACTCCTTTGGATATCACATACATCAGAATTGATTGGCTGACTGATTTCATAGAATATAATGATTTATTTTTGGCTGTCCTGTGTCTTTGTTGCTATGTGGGTTTTTCTCTAGTTGCAGCAAGCTGGGGCTACTCTGTAGGTGCAGAGAGGGCTTGTCATTGTGATGGCTTCTCTTGTGGTGGAACACAGGCTTTAGGGCGGGCAGACTTCAGTAGTTGATTGAGGCTCCCGGGCTCTGGAACACAGGCTCACTAGTTGTGGTGCACCAGCTTAGTTGCTCTGAGGCATGTGGGGTCTTCCGGATCAGGAATCGAACCTCTGTCTCCTGCTTTGGCAGGCATATTCTTTACTACTGAGCCATCAGGGAAGCCCCACTGAATATAATTAGGTCATAGGGTTTTGTTGACCAGTAACCAGGATGTGGATGAAAATTCTTGAACCATTCCAAAGTTCTTTTGCCTACTTTTTGGTTAACTAGGAAATATAGTTAAGTAGCTTAATCACTTTCCCATCATTATATTTTCTAACATTAAAATAATGAACATTTATTGCATAATATTTAGAAAACTGAGATAAATGAAAAGGAGAAAAAAACCCATATAATGTAAAATAAACTTTCCTAGTCTTTTGATGTCTATATAGTCTAGTTTTCTAGTCTCTACATTTGTTTTTAAAAACACACACAAAGAAGTTGATCCTGCTTTTTTTTATGACCTTTTCATATGTGAAGATTTTATATAACAACACTTCCATTGTCAGTCAAAATTCTGGAACATGATTTTTAATTATTCCTGTGTATTTTATTGTGTGAATGTATCATAATTGATTTAATTAATCCTGTAGTCCTGCATGTCTAAGGACAACTTATTTACAAAGCACTTAGTTATCTAGCTTCCCAGGTGGCACTAGTGGTAAAGAACCCGCCTGCCAATCCAGGAGAGATGTAAGAGATGCAGGTTTGATCCCTGGGTCGGGAAGATCCTCTGGAGGAGGGCATGGCAGTCCACTCCAGTATTCTTGCCTGGAGAATCCAATGGACAGAGGAACCTGGCGGGCTGCAGTCCAAGGGGTCGCACAGAGTTGGACACAACTGAGCGACTTTCACTTCGCTTGCTTAATTGAAGTTTTCCTGTATTTTTCTCTTGATGAATTTAGTCTGCTTATTTTAAAAGTGCTTTGTAGAATTTTTATGCTGGTTGCCTGAGAAGGATGTGATCCTTGGTCTTGTCTTGTAGTCCCAAAGGCCAGACTTTAAATGTGCCCACCTAATTTTCCACTGGAGGGATAAAACTGGTAATCTGGAGTGGACCGTGTTTCCCAAAGCCTTTGGAAACAATGGTTTTGCAGGTTGATCTTGTGTAGGTTAGTCTGTTGATAAGATGTTTAAAGATATTATAGCAGCATATTAAATAAAACCTAAGTTGATGTGGTATTCTAGGCAGTGGATCTTTTATTTCTTAGTTGAATGATAAAGCCATCACTTTTGGAAAGCTAGGCAGGATATTGGCAGGGTAGAACTTCCAGCCTGGCCCAGCCATTCTGAGTCAGGAGCTCTGTCTCAAGTTCAACAAACTTACATGGTTTTAGAAAATCATTCCTTTCATTATTTTTCAGCATTCTTTATTAAAAAATATGTGTGTGTACATTTCCACTTTGACATCAGTTTACATTCGATTTGCAATTAGAAGATTTCAATAATTTTGCTTTAGTGATTTGTAATGTGATTAAAGCTAGATGTTATGGCCTATCTGTAGTTTCCTTTGAAGAGAACTTCACTTCTATGATAATGAATATAAAGATTGCAAGTGAAAGTTAGGCTCTATGTATTCTATATGAGTGACTAAAACAGTTTTTAAGTATTCCCAAGCACATTAAATAACTTTTCACTTACAAAAGAATAATATAGTACTTAAAAATTATTATTTTCTTTTTCCTATATTGTTCCCTCAGGCTTATTGAATGATATAATTAGCTTCCTGTGAGTTATTATGGATATTGTGAGAAAATTATAAAAGTGGAATTTCTTTTAAAATATTCCTTAGTGAAGCTCATCACAAATGAATGAGACTCTATTATGTATTAGTCAGTCTATCCTTATGTGTATTTTTGAGTCCTCATACCTAAGATATTTTGGTGACGAAAGAGTGGTTCAAGGGCAAAAGCACTAGAAATTGTACCTTAGAATATGTGCTGAGACCAAGTAAGAGCAAGCTTGAATATCCAAAAGGGAACTAACAGTAGTCAAATTATGAAGCCAGAGGAGTGAGTGCTGATATGTCCAGAATATCAAGAGCCAGAGCATTTGCACATGTTATATGAGTGAGTGTAACATGAAGCCTAAGGGATTCTTTCACCTTCATCTGTCCTATCTAACTCCCCTTGAAGACTCTGGGATGGGGTCATCTTCCAGACTTTCCCTCATTAATCTAGGGTGCAGCCCTATGAAATAAATTCGGGCATGTGGCGTGACAAGGAGAAGTGGCTAGGGAGCTGCCTGAGAGGCTTACCCTGACAGGGTAACGTGTCTTTGTCTTTGAGGCTGCAGAGCAGAAAGCCAGTCTTGCCATGACAGAGAGTATTGGCCAAACCAAGAGAATGGACGATAGTTACACTAACTGCAAATTCCAATTTTGAGGCTGGTTGGACACACAACAGCTGGACGTTGTCCTGGAGACCCTCAGGTGTCAGCCAGCACATGCCCAAGGGATCCGTTTGTCTCTCATTCACCAGCATATGTAGACACCATCCTGCCCAAAAACCCAGTATGTTCTCTTGAGAGAGAAATTGTTATTCAGTCGCTAAGTTGTGTCCAACTTGTGACCCCATGGACTGCAGCACACCAGGTTTTCTTGTCCTTTACCATCTCCTGGAGTTTGCTCAAGATCATGTCCATTGAGTCGGTGATGCCATCCAACCATCTCATCCTGTGCCACCCCCTTCTCCTCTTGCCCTCAATCTTCCCCAGCATCAGGGTCTTTTCCATTGAGTTGGCTCTTTGCATCAGGTGGCCAAAGTATTGGAGCTTCAGCATCAGTCCCTCCAATGAATGTTCAGGATTGATTTCCTTTAGGATTGACAGGTTTGCCTTCCTTGCTGTCCAAGGGGCTCTCGAGAGTCTTCTCCAGCACCACAACTCAAAAGCATCAATTCTTTCACAAGAGAGAAATAGTAAGAAGGAAATGCTATCTGACAGGCTGAACATTTTCTAAAAGGACTGAAGAAATAATCAGATCAGACTGAGCTTTGAATTCAAATATTTAGCTCTTTCTTTCTCACTTAATAGTGGATAAGAGCTTGTGAAGGAAAACATCAAATATAAATGAAACAAAGAAGTTATATTTGCCTCCACTTCCAAATCATCATAAATTAAATTTGTGATTCTAACATAAAGAAAAAAAAAAATGACTCCTTTCATTCTTGGGTCGTTTTGATCCTAGGCTATTAGTGCTGTTCACTAACTCTATTAGGCTTTTTCTCTGAAAGAGAAATAAATTGAAAGTATTATATGAGCTGATATCCAGTACTAGTAGAGGCAAGTAAATCCACAAATGTCGTGGTGACCAGTGTTTAAATTCTGATATACACATTTTAAAGGCAAGGAAGTTCATTGTGATAGGAATGTGTGGCATAATTATAAAACCAGTTTAGAAGTCAGAATGGCAATAAACAACTTTGGAAGAAATGCCATAGAAAGTGAAGGCAGAATAGAATTCTGTCAGATACTTATTCCATTTAGTTGAAAATTTAAGCTGAGAAAATTTTTAAAATGGAGCAACTTTCAGAAGGATATCAGGGAAAATAACAGATTTAAAATATGCTACTGCAGCATATTTGCTCTAGAGGAAAAACAAATAAAAATATTTATTGGCAGTTACTAGTTTTAGTTCTTCAAGTACCCTTGGGAATTATTCCTTTGCATAGGGCACCAAAAATTGATTTGTTTGCTAGAAAGTGAGGTTTGGGTATGAGGAATAATGAGGTAAATCAGTGTGTGCTAGTTAGAAGTAGAATGAACAAAGCAATGGAGATGATTTTTTGTTAATTTTCACAGCAAGTAACTGTTATGTAGATAATTACTCAGGATCAAGAGAAGTGTTGTATTTGAGATGTTTTTATTCTATTATAGGGGCTTCCACCTCAAAAGCTCTCTGTATCAGGAGGTAAAAGTTATCTGCAAATTTAGACACCAGCTCTGCCATTGATGGAGTTTGTGGTAGGCGAATTCTCAGCAGGTCATTTGCTAGTCGTTGGGGAGATGGATCCTCTCAGCTCTCAATGAGTGGCCGTGGTATTAAAGGAGCAAAGATTGTGGGTTCAGTGCCAAAAGAGCTAGTCAGCTTTGCAAGGGAACCAGTTATCTCCTGGAGTCCATGTACCTATTGCCTCTTCAGACCTCTTGAAATTAAATTCATTAATGGATAGAGGGAGGAGAAGAGATGGAACAAGGTGGGGAAGAGAGAGTGGGTGACAACTCTTGGAAAAGCAACTCACACGACTGATTACTGGAGTCAGCTTCAAATGAGAATGTATTTAAAGCAGATGATTCATTAACCCTACCAGTGCATATGTTAAAGAACTTTAATTCTCCCAAAAAAAGAACAGGGAAGTCGTTCAGTTGTGTCCGACTCTTGGCGACCCCCTGGACTGCAGCCTGCCAGGCTCCTCCATCCATGGGATTTTCCAGGCAAGAATACTGGAGTGGGTTGCCATTTCCTTCTCCAGGGGATCTTTCTGACTCAGGGGTCGAACCCAGTTCTCCTCTTTACTGTCTGGGCCACCAAAAAATTCCTTTACTTTGAGGCTTTTCCATACAGTATTGAAATAACACAGGTCTTTGTGTTGATGCCATTCTGAAAAATCCCAGAGTAACAGAAGGCAAGACTGCAGATGGAAAAATATAAAGAAAAAAAATCCAATTGTGATGACTGTCATAATAGCAGTGCTTAAGTTGCACTGATCTATCAAAACTTTCACTGCTGTATCTCATATGTAGATTTTAGAGATGAGTAAAATTCAAGAAATAATCCACTGTGAATTTGCACATCCAGAAATGATCTTGGGGAGCCTGTTTTAAGTGACTTCTTTTGAAAGCACTAATTTCTCTTGTTCCTATGAAACCACTTGATGAATATTATCTGACAGCATGTTGGTGTCAGAAGCCTTCAGAAGGCTACTTAATACCTGGTTCAAAATAACTTGTTTTGGGTGTGGACAGTTAAGTCAATTGTATGGTTTCACCATCAGGTAGCATGTTTGCCGTCTGTGGGGCCCCACAGAATCGGAGATGACTGAAGCGACTTAGCAGCAGCAGCAGCATGTTTTAATCCTGGTGGATCTTAAAGCTGTCTGTGATTTGGCTTCTACAGAATTTAATTGTATTTATACCCTACAATCTACGGTTTCATTGTACAACATCTGTTATCTGCTAATTGCTTCAAGTGTGTTCACCTGCTTCTACAAAGATTGTCTTTCCAGTGTTTTAAGGACAGAGGACAAATCTGAAACTTTTGTGTGCCTTGCATCTCCAATTAAAAGTGCTCTCCTACTAGTATCATGTGATATCCCTTATATGTGGAATCTAAAAAGAAACCATACAAATGAACTTACTTTCAAAACAGAAAGAGACTCACAGCCTTAGAAAACGAACTCAGAGTTGCCACTGGGGGGGTGGGAGGTAGGGAGGGATGGGTAAGAACTTGGGGAAGGTCATGTACACACTGCTATATTTAAAATGGATAACCAACAAAAACCTATTGTATAGCACATGGAACTCTGCTCAATGTTGTGTGCCAACCTGGATGGGAGAGGGGTTTGGGGGAGAACAGATACATGTAGATGAGTCCCTTCACTGTTCACCTGAAACTATCACAACATTGTTAATCAGCTATACCCCAATACAAAATGTTTTTGATGTTAAAAAATAAAGATAAAAAAAAATACAAAAAACAAAATGAAACAAAAAAGTAGTCTCCTACTTTGCTCTTCAAGTTCTCCCAGGGAACAATCTGTATCTTTCTTTATCTATATCTATAAATAGATATATCTTTCTATATCTACATTTATATGGATCTATATCTATAAATATATTTCCATGATGACAATTGCTTTTTTTTCTTCAGAGAATACCTATATGCAGGTGGTTTTCAAAATGGATGCTTAAACTTTTTTTAATCCAACCACTACTGTCATCCCTTAACTCTAGTAAGAATATTTCACGCCTTCCCTAGCAAAAAGTTATTCAGCTCTTTCAGACTCCTTCTGCTGAAAAGTAGGTTTATCCATTAAGATTTATTCAGATACAAATAACAGAATATCCAGCTAGTTAAAGTTTAGGTTCTTTTAACAAAGAAGGGCTTCTCTTGGTTTGGCCAACCAACAGTGTTAGTGTTCTTACTTTAGAATCATAATTATTCCTGCTGAGGAACTCTGATTATCAGTGTATGTACTTCTACATATTGGCTAAAATTCCAACTCCCTAGAATTATTTTCTATGAAATTTCATTCTGACTATTTGAACAATACAGAATGATTTTATTTTCTTTTCCACCAGAAAACTATAAATACTTTTTAATAGCTTTTTTGAGGTATAATTTATATCCATAAGACTCACCGATTATAAGTGTACAATTTAATGGCTTTAGTGAATTAAAGAAGTTGTGTAATCATAGCTACAATTCCGGTTTAGAGGATTTCATTTACCTCTATAAATTCCTTTTCTGTCACTCCCCACTTCCACCTCTGCCACTTCCAGCCCCAGGCAACCACGGATCCGCTTTCCTGCTCTATGATTTCTTTTCCTGGAATTTGAAAATAAATGGAATCATATCTTATGTAGTTCTTCATGTCTAACACATCCCACTTAGGATAATGTTTTTGAGGTCTGTGCATATTGTAGCACTGATTCATTCCTTTTTATGGATTCCATTTGTCCATTCCATTGTATGGGTATACCACAGTTTGTTTACCAGTTTGCCATTTGAAGGACATTTGCAGTTTTGCAGTTTGGGTCTGTTATGAATAATGCTGCTATGAATATTCATGAATAAGTCATTGTGTAGACTTACATTTTAATTTCTTTTGCGTAGATTTCTAGGTGTGGAATTGTTGGGTTGTATGGTAAATCTGGGTTTACCCTTAAACTTCCAAAATGTTTTCCAGAGTGACTATGCCATTAATACTACTGTTTCCAGTAGTATTCAAGTTCTAGTTTCTATATATCCTCACCAACACCTGGTAATGCCTATTTTTTTAGGGAGGGGGTGTGGATAGCAACCATTCCTGTGTGTGTGTGTAGGGATGTTTCAATTTTTTTTAAAAAATATACTTTTGACTTACAATTTTAGGTTTATAGAATAAATAAACAGCATTCCGTATATACGCCTCCAATCTACCCAGTTTTCTGTTCTATCAACATCTTGCATTTAGCGGGATATATTTGTGACAATTATGAACCAATATTCATATATTGTTATTAACTATTGTCTACACTTCACCAAAAGGCTCATTCCTTTTTAAAAAACTATTTTTATTTATAGCTGTGCTGGGTCTTCATTGCTGCATGCAGGCTTTTCTTTAGTTGGGCAAGCAACAGCTCCTCTCTAGTTGTGTACATGGGCTTCTTGTTGCCTGGGCTCTAGGTGTGTAGGATTCAGTAGTTGTGGCACATGGGCTGAGTTGTCCCATGGCATGGGGGATCTTCCTGGACCAGGGATTGAAACTGTGTCCCCTGCATTGCAAGGCAGATTCTTAACCACTGGACCACCAGGGAAGCCTAAGGTTCAGTCTTTATGTAGTATGTTTTGTGAGTTTTGACACATAGATGTATCCACATTAGTTTCACATGGAAGTTTCTCTACCATAAAAATGCTCAAAGCTTTGCCTATTCATCCTCCCTCCCCTTCTGCCAAACCCCTGACAACCACTGATTTTTATTTTATTTTATCTTATCTCATCTCATTTTTGATATAATTTAGGTTTTTACTCTTTTAGAACACTTTAGGTTCCCTGCAAAACTAAGAGGAAGTTACAGAGATTTCTTACCAACTCACTATCCCTTCACATGCATAGCCTCCCCCATTATCAACATCCCCTACCAGAGTGATACATTTGTTACATTTGATCAACCTACATTGACACATCATCACTGAAAGCCCATAGTTTATATTAAGTGTCACTCTTAGTGGGGCTTCCCTGGTGGTTCACTGGTAAACAATCCACCTGCAATGCAGGAGACGCAGGTTCAATTCCTAAGTTGGCAAGGTTCCCTGGAGAAGGAAAGGGCAACCCCCTCCAGCATTCTTGCCTGGGAAATCCCATGGACAGAGGAGCTTGGTGGGCTATAGTCCATGGGGTCGCAAAAGAGTCTGACACAACTTGGCAGCTAAACAACAACTTAGTATTGTACATTCCAAAGGTTTAGATAAATATATACTGACATGTATTCATTATTATAGTATCATATAGTGCATTTCCACTGCCCTAAAAGCTCACTATGTTCCACCTATTCATCCTTTCTTCTCTCCAGCCTCTAGCAACAGCTGATCTTTTTGCTATGTCTGTAGTTTTGCCTTTTCTAGAATCTCATATAGTTGAAATTATACAGTTCAGTTCAGTTTAGTTGCTCAGTCGTGTCTGACTCTTTGCAACCCCATGGACTGCAGCACACCAGGCTTCCCTGTCCATCACCAACTCCTAGAGCTTGCTCAAACTCATGTCCATCAAGTCAGTGATGCCATCCAACTATCTCATCCTCTGTCATCCCCTTCTCCTCCTGCCTTCTATCTTTCCCAGCATCAGAGTCTTTTCTAATGAGTCAGTTCTTCACATCAGGTGGCCAAAGTATTGGAGTTTCAGCTTCAGCATCAGTCCTTCCAATGAATATTCAGAATTGATTTCCTTTAGGATTGACTGGCTTGATCTCCTTGCAGTCCAAGGGACTCTGAAGAGTCTTCGCCAACACCACAGTTCAAAAGCATCGATTTTAGATTGGCTTCTTTGACTTAGTAATTTGTAATTAAGGATCCTGGGTCTTTTCATGGCTTAATAATTTATTTCTTTTTATCTTTGAATAATATTTGTTGTATGAATGTAGCACAGTTTATCCATTCACTTTCCAAAAGGTATATTAGTTGCTTCTATGGTTTGGCAGTTATGAATAAAGCTTCTATAACCATCAGTGTGTAGATTTTTTGAGTGGATATAAATTTTCAACTCCTTTGGGTAAATACCAAAAAAGTGAAAATGCTGGATCATATGGTAAGAGTATATAACTTTGCAACATAACCACCAGGCTGTCTTCTGAAGTGGTTGCACCATTTCGTATTCCCACCAGTGATAAAAGAGAATTCTTGTTGTTCCACAACCTCACCAACTTTGGTGTTGTTACTGTTCTGGATTTTGGTTATTCTAATAAGTATATAGTGGTATCTCATTGTTTTAATTTGCATTTCCCTGATGACATATGCTATGGACTATCTTTTCATATGCTTTTTGCCATCTATGCATCTTTTTTGGTGAGATGTGAAGACTGGTCCCATTTTTAAAACTAGGTTGTTTGTTTCCTTATGAGTGAGTTTTAAGAGTTCTTTGTATACTTTAAATAATAGTTCTTTATCAGATACGTCTTTTGGAAATATTTATTCCCATGTGAGGCTTGTTTTCTAATTCTTATGACACTGTCTTTCATAGAGCTGAAGTTTTTAAAATGAAGTCCAGCTTATCAATTATTCCTTTCATGGATGATGCTTTTGATGTAGTATCTTGAAAGTCATTGCCATACCCAAGGTCATCTAACTCGTGTTAACTTCTAGGAGTTTTAATCATTTTGCACTTTACATATAGGTCTGTGATCCACTTTGAGTCAATTTTTGTGAAGGATATATATTCTGTGTCTATTCATTTTTTTGCATGTGGATATTCAATTGTTCTAGCACCACTGTTGAAGAGACCATCTTTGTAACTTTGTCTTGCTTTGGCTCCTTTGTCAAAAATCAGTTAACTATATTATAGGGATTTATTTCTGGGCTCTTTGTTCTGTTGATCTATTTGTTTATTCTTTTTCAGTACCACAATGTCTTGACTACTGTGGCTTTATAGTAAGTCTTGAAGTTGTTGTGCCACTCCTCCAGCTTTGTTCTTCTTTAATATTGTGTTGCCTGTTTTGTAACTTTTGCCTCTCCATATAAACCTTAGGATGAGTTTGTTGAGATCCATAAAATAACTTTCAGGGAATGATTTGGTTTGCTTTGTCTATAAAACAATTTTGGAAGAACTGACATATTGGTAATATAGAATTTTCCTATCCATGAATATAAAATATCTTTCTATTTATTTAGTTCTTTGATTTCATTCATCAGAGATTTTATAATTTTCCTCAGATCTTGTACATATTTTGTTAGATTTATAAGTAATTCATTATTTACATGCTAATGTAAATGGCATTGTTTTTAATTTCAAATTCTACCCTCAAATTTTACCACAATAAATCTAATTTACCTCTGTCCTTCTGATTTACAAGATTTTTTTCTTGTGATGAAAATATTCAAGATTTACTCTATTAGCAACTTTCAAATATACATCACAATATTCTTAACTCTAATCACCATGCTGTACATTACATCCTATGACTTATTTATTTTATAACTGGGAATCTGTACTTTTTAACCTCTTTCTTCCATTTCACCCACTCTTCACCCCCACCTCTGCTAAATGCTAATTTGTTCTCTGTATCCATGAATTCATGCTTTTTTATTTTGAATTTGTTTGTTGTTTAGCTTCTGCATGTACGTGAGATGATACAGCATTTGTCTTTCTCTGTCTGACTTATTTCACTTAGCAAGATGCCCTCAAGGTCCATTCATGGTGTTGCAAATAACAAGGTTTTCTTATTTTATAAGGCTGAATAATATTCCTGGAGAAGAGATATTTCTTCATCAAAGATACTTCAGTATTTTTGCCTGGAGAATTTCATGGGTAGAGGAGCCTGGCAGGCTGCAGTCCATGGGGTCACAAAGAGTCAGACAGATTGGGTGACTTTGGTCTGGTCAATATTCCATTATATATATCACATTTGTGGACACTTAGGTTGTTTAAATTTCTTGGTATTGTAAATAATGATATAATGAACATGGTATGCATATATCTTTTCATGTTAATGTTTTTATTTTCTTTGAATAAATACCCAAAAGTGGAATTGCTAAATCCTATGGTGGTTCTCAATTTAGAGGGAGCATTCTTGCTTTGTACCTGATTTTAGTGGGAAAGTTTTTACTTCCTCACTATAAAGTATGATACTAGCTGAAGGTTTTTTTGTAGATCAGTTCAGTTCAGTCGCTGAGTCGTGCCTGACTCTTTGCGACCCCATGAACTGCAGCATGCCAGGCTTCCTTGTCCATCACCAACTCCTGGAGCTTGCTCAAACTCATGCCCATCAAGTCGATGATATAGATATTCTTTATCAAATTGAGAAAGTTATCATCTATTCCCAGTTTACTGAGAGTTTTTATTGTGAATGGATATTAAATTTTGTCATTACTTTTTCTGCATGGATTGATATAATCCTGTGATTTTTCTTTTTAATCTCTTGATGTGATGGATTACATTAATTATTTTTGAATGTTGAACCAGCCTTGCATACCTGGGATAAATCCAACTTGCTCATGGTGTACAATTCTTTTTATGTATTTGTTAGATTTTATTTCCTAACTTTTTGTTGAGGATTTTTGCATCTACGTTCATTAGAGATACTGGTCACTAGTTTTCTTGTAATGTCTGTCTGGTTTTGGAATTAGGATAATACTGGCCTCAAAGAATGAGTTAGGAAACATTATTTCTGCTTTTATCCTCTGAAAGAGACTGAAGAGAATTGATGTCATTTCTTCCTTAAATGTTTCATAGTATTCATGAGTGAACCTACCTAGGCCTTGTGCTTCCTCTTTGCTGCTGCTGCTAAGTCTCTTCAGTCGTGTTCGACTCTGTGCGACCCCATAGACAGCAGCCCACCAGGCTCCGCCATCCCTGGGATTCTCCAGGCAAGAACACTGGAGTGGGTTGCCATTTCCTTCTCCAATGCATGTTAGAAGATTATTGATTATTTACTCAAATTTTGAAATAGAACCATCTATTACTTCTTATGTAAGTTTTGGCAGCTTATGTCTTTCAAGAAATGGACTCATTTTGTCTAGGTTATCAAGTTTATAATGAAACTGTTAATAATATACCTTTACTAATCAATGAATATAGTAAAGTTGCAGGATATAAAATTAACACACAGAAATCCCTTGCATTCCTATACTCCATAATGAGAAAACAGAAAGAGAAATTAAGGAAACAATACCATTCACCATTGCAACAAAAAGAATAAAATACTTAGGAATATATCTACCTAAAGAAACAAAAGACTTATATATAGAAAACTATAAAACACTGCTGAAAGAAATCAAAGAGGACACAAACAGATGGAGAAATATACCGTGTTCATGGATTGGAAGAATTAATATAGTGAAAATGAGTATACTACCCAAAGCAATCTATAGATTCAATGCAATCCCTATCAAGCTACCAATGGTATTTTTCACAGAACTAGAGCAAATCATTTCACAATTTGTATGGAAATGTAAGAAACCTCGAATAGCCAAAGCAATCTTGAGAAAGAAGAATGGAACTGAAGGAATCAACCTGCCTGACTTTAGGCTCCACTACAAAGCCACAGTCATCAAGACAGTATGGTACTGGCACAAAGATAGAAATATATATCAATGGGACAAAATAGAAAGCCCAGAGATAAACCCATGCACCTATGGACACCTTATCTTCGTCAAAGGAGGCAAGAATATACAATGGAGAAAAGACAATCTCTTTAACAAGTGGTGCTGGGAAAACTGGTCAACCACTTGTAAAAGAATGAAACTAGAACACTTCCTAACACCATACACAAAAATAAACTCAAAATGGATTAAAGATCTAAACGTAAGACCAGAAACTATAAAACTCCTAGAGGAAAACATAGGCAAAACACTCTCCGACATAAATCACAGCAGGATCCTCCATGACCCACCTCCCAGAATATCGGAAATAAAAGCAAAAATAAACAAATGGGACCTAATTAAAATTAAAAACTTTTGCACAACAAAGGAAACTATAAGCAAGGTGAAAAGACAGCCTTCAGAATGAGAGAAAATAATAGCAAACGAAGCAACAGACAAACAATTAAACTCAAAAATATACAAGCAACTTCTGCAGCTGAATTCCAGAAAAATAAATGACCCAATCAAAAAATGGGCCAAAGAACTAAACAGACATTTCTCCAAAGAAGGCATACAGATGGCTAACAAACACATGGAAAGATGCTCAACATCGCTCATTATTAGAGAAATGCAAATCAAAACCACAATGAGGTACCATTTCACACCAGTCAGAATGGCTGCTATCCAAAAGTCTACAAGCAATAAATGCTGGAGAGGGTGTGGAGAAAAGGGAACCCTCTTACACTGTTGGTGGGAATGCAAACTAGTACAGTCACTATGGAGAACAGTGTGGAGATTCCTTAAAAAACTGGGAATAGAACTGCCATATGACCCAGCAATCCCACTGCAGGGCATACACACTGAGGAAACCAGAATTGAAAGAGACGCGTGTACCCCAATGTTCATCGCAGCACTGTTTACAATAGCCAGGACATGGAAGCAACCTAGATGTCCATCAGCAGACGAATGGATAAGGAAGCTGTGGTACATATACACAATGGAATATTACTCAGCCATTAAAAAAATACATTTGAATCGGTTCTATTGAGATGGATGAAACTGGAGCCCATTATACAGAGTGAAGTAAGCCAGAAAGAAAAACACCAATAGAGTATACTAATGCATATATATGGAATTTGAAAGATGGTAACGATAACCCTATATGCAAGACAGAATAAGAGACACAGATGCATAGAACAGTCTTATGGACTCTGAGGGAGAAGGTGAGGGTGGGACGTTCTGGGACAATAGCATTGAAACATGTATATTATCATATGTGAAACAGAACACCATTCCATGTTCGATGCATGAGACAAATGCTCAGGGCTGGGGCAATAGGATGACCCAGAGGGATGGGATGGGGAGGGAGGTGGGTGGGGGGTCCAGGAAGGGGAACACATGTAAACCCATGGCTGATTCATGTCAATGTATGGCAAAAACTACTACAATATTGTAAAGTAATTAGCCCCCAACTAAAATAAATAAATTTATTTAAAAAAATATATATATATACCTTCACTATGTTTTTTTATGTCTATGGGATCAGTAGAGATGGCTCATCTTTCATTTCTGATTAAGTATATTTTTTTCTTCTCTTTTTTTCATGATTAGCCTTGCTAGAGTTTTATCAATTTTGTTGATCTTTTCAAAGAAACTGCTTTTAGTTTTGTTTATTTTCTGTATTGATTTCATATTTTCAATTTCATTGGTGTTTACTCTAGTTTTAACTGTGTTTTTCTTTGGCTTGCTTTAGGCTGATGGTGCTTTTCTTTTTCTGTTTCCTGTAAGATGGAAGTGTGGGTTGTTGATTATAGAGCTTTTCCTCTTTTCTAGTATATGCATTTGACGCTGTCAGTTTCCCTCCAGACTGTGCTTTCTCTGTATCTCACAAATTTCAGTAAGTTGTATCTTCCTTTTCATTTAGTTTTCTTAAAATTTTGAAAAAATCTTCTTTGACCCATGTATATTTAGAAGCGGGTTGTGTAATATTCTGTTACTGATTTTTAGTTTAATTTCATCGTGATCTAAGGGGCTTCCCTTGTGGCTCAGATGGTAAAGAATCTGCCTGCAATGTGGGAAGATCCCTTGGAGAAGGGCACTGCAACCCACTCCAGTATTCTTGCTTGGAGAATTCCATAGACAGAGAAGCCTGTTGCCATGGGGTCGCAAAGAGTCAGACACAACTGAGTGACTAACATTTCACACTTTACATTGTGGTCTAGCATCATATTTTATGATTTCTATTCTTTTAAATTCATTCATTGTTTTGTATTAACCAAAACGGAATTTGTTTGGGGTGTTACGCCAAGTTAGATTAAGGATGTATATTCTGCTGCTTTGGAGTGAAGTATTCTATGAGTGTCAGTTTATATTGATGGGTACTGTTCAGTTCAGCAATATCCTTACTTATTTTCTACATGAAGGATCACTTGTCTATTATTGAGACAGGGTGAAGTCTCCAATTAAAATAATGGATTTGACAACAAATTATACCCCTATCTTTTTTTTCCTCGATAAAGCCTTTATTTCTACTTTACCATGAAGGATAATTTAACAAGATACAGAACTCTAGATTGATGCATTTTTCCTTTAACACTTTATATATTTTACTCTAATCTTTTCTCACTTGTGTGGCTTCTGAAGAAAAGTTCAGTGTAATTCTTATTCCTGTTCCTCTATATGTACACCTCTAAAGTGATTTCTCTCTTTAGCTTCTTTCACAATTTCATGTTTGACTATGGTTTTCTGCAATTTCGATGTGATATTCCTCAGTGTAGATTTTGGTATTTAATATACTTGGTGTTCTCTGAGCTTTCTGGTTATGTGGATTGGTATCTGTCATGAATTTTGGAATATTCTCTGCCTTTATTGGGGCTTTTCTGGTGGCTCAACAGTAAAGAATCTGCCTGCAATTCAGGAGCCTTAGAAGATGTGGGTTCAATCCCTGAGTCAGGAAGATCCCCTGGAGGAGGGCATGACAACCCACTCCAGTATTATTGCCTGAAGAAGCCCATGAACAGAGGAACCTGGCAGGCTACAGTCCATGGTGTCGCAAAGAGTCAGACATGACTGAAGTGACTTAGCACGCATGCACACACACACTGCCATTATTATTTCAAATATCTTTTCTGTCCTTTCTTTTCCTTCTGCATTTTTATTATATGTATGTTACACCTTTTGCAGTTGTCCCACAGTTACTGGATATTCTATTCCTTTTATTTTAAGTTTTATTTTTCCTTTTCAATTTGGGATATTTCTATGAATGTATTTTCAAGATCACTGTTTTTCTAAACCTTTATACTCAGTTATTGATGAGGTTATCAAAAGCATTCTTAATGTCTTTTAAAGTGTTTTTGCTCTCTAGCACTTCCTTTTGATTCTTTTTTTTTATTTTTAATTTTTTATCCACATCACACTGCATGTCTGATCTTAGTTCCTTGACCAGGGATTGAACCCACCCCTCCCCTACATTGGAAGTATGGCGTATCAACCACTGTACCACCAGAGAAGTCCCTGATTCTTTCTTGGAATTACCACCTCTTTGCTTATATTACTCATCTGCTCTTGCCTGTTGTCCATTTTTTCCATTTGATCCCTTAGCTATTTCCACTGTCAGTGTCAGAGCTTAGAATAGTTGTGCTTTTGCTTTGTCTCTTCAGATCATTTTTTTTTCTGGCCTCTTAACATGACTTGTACATTTTTGTTGCAAGTTGAACATGACACATTGGTATACAGGTACTGAGTTTAAAAAAACAAAAAAGAACTTTAAGGGTATTGGTCTTATGTTTATCTAGTTAGGAGTTAAGCTGTGTTTAAAGTTTACCCTGGATATATGTGCTGGAGGATTCAGTTTCACGTCCTTGTTGCAGTTTTCCCTGTTTCTTTGGGTTTCCCTAGAAACTTTTCCTTAAGTATAGTTGGGATCTTGCATCTCCCTCAGTTGTAATCCACTGTCATTATATTGTACCCTTGTTGATGTGGTGGTAAGTACTGGAAAGGGTAAGCAATATACAATTTCATGATTAAATTTTAGATTTTTTTTTTGTTTTTTTTGGTGGGTTGAATCCCTTCAGAATTATCCTTTAGCCTTTTCTTTACCTTCTCTGATGTGAGAGAGAAAGGCTACAGGGAGCTCAGGTTGTCTAATTTCCATTCTCCTAGGTCAGATAAGGGTCTGGTAAAGAGTCTGGAGAATCCAATGGACAAAGGACCCTGGCAGGCTACAGTCCATAGGGTTGCACAGAGTCAGACAAGACTGAAGTGACTTCACAAGCATGCCATGGGGTTGCAAAGAGTTAGACATGACTGTGTGACTAACTTTTTTTTTTTTTTTTTACTATTTTATAACCCCAAAATATCCACCTTCTAATACATCTTTGTTTAGCCTTTTTCTTATGGTAAGTATTTCTTACTCTTGAACTCTTTACTCATGTAAGCTACTTGTTACCAGAGTCTTTACTGTTCTTTCATATTCCTCTGTATACACTAATTTGTCAATATTCTTTTAAGAATGTGGTGGTTATAAATGGTGAAGAACCTCCAGGTGTGGCCTGACAACAGCAGAGACAAGTAGGGTTACTAGCTTCTTTGACCTGTACACTAGTTCCTATCAGTTTGGACCGAAGTGGCATTAATCACACTGAACTGTTGGCACCAATCAAGTCTATGGTCAACCAAAGCTCTGAGTCTTTGCTCATGGAAAATGCCACTCACTTTGATCCTTCATCTTTTATTTGTGCAATTGAAATGTTTGACATGAGTGCAAATTTTGCATCCAAATTTTTGTTAAATTTTACCCTTGACATTACTAAATAGTTTTGCCCTGTCAAGATCCCTTTGGATTTGTGTATTGTAATTTATTACATGAAATTATGAAAAGCTTACTTTCTATTCATCCAAATTATTGAAGGAAATGTGTGATTTTGCATTCTTCGCTGAGAACACTTGCTGATTCTTTTTAAAATATGGGCCATTTTTGACGTCTATTAAATTTGTTGCAATATTGTTTCTATTTTATGTTTTTTCCCCACAAGGCATGTAGAATCTTAGCTACCCAACCAGGAATTGAACCCACATCCCTGCATTAGAAGTGCAGAGTCTTAACCATTGGACCACCAGGGAAGTCCCCACTTGCTGATTCTTAATAATCACAAAATTTTTTAAATAAATTTTTACAAGCCATCTGTTTGATAACCTAGATAAGGCCAAAGACAGAACCTTTTGCTATGTAATGACAAATAGAGCCTTAAAAATCTGTAAGCATTTGCCAAATTTTAATGCACCACATGCCTCTTTGAGATGTTCTCATTTGTTCCATGGCTTAAAAATCATCTTTGGATTCGATATTATGAATTTACTTTATTATTTGCGATGGCTTCCCCTACTAGAACATAAACTTCATCAGAGTAAGAACTTTATCTGACAGTTATTGGCATATTGTAAGCATCTAAATATTTGCTGATTGAATGAAGGGGTAGTTTTTTGATCTTTTTGAAAAATTAACTTTTTTTAGAACATTTTGAAACTTACAAAAAAATTAAAGAGCTAGTACAGGAACTTTCTGTATATCTATATCTAGTTCCCTCTGTGATTAACATCTTACTTTAAGATGAACCACTATTGATAGTCTGACTGAACAATATGGATCCTTGGTAAGCATGCCCATACTTTATTCAGATTTCCTTAGTTCTTTCCTAATGTCTTTTTCTGTGTTCAGATCCCATCCGGAATATCAGACTACATTTAGTAGTCATGTTTCCTTGATCTCCTTTTCACTGTGACAATTTTTAGGCTCTGCCTGTTTTTCTATTTGACAGTTTTGAAGAGTACTGGTCAGGAATTTTATAAAATGTCTCTCTGTTGAGATTTGTCTGATGCTTTGTCCTCACTAGACTAGGGTTGTAGGTTTTGGGAGGAAGACCACAGAGGTCAAGTGCCATTCTCATTATAGTAAATGGAGGCTACATACAAGCAACATAACTTAACCACTGCTGGTGTTCACCTCGATCACTTGGCTGAGGTAGTCTGTCTGGTTTCTCCACTGCAAAGTCGACACTCAACCCTCCCCCCTTTCCATACTGTCGTCTCTGGAAGGAAGTCACTGTGCTTGACTCACACTGGGAGGGTGGAGAGTTAGGCTCCACCTCCTGAGGCCGTGGCACCCATCTACATAAATTACTTGAAATTCTTCTGCTCAGTAGATTTGTCTATTCTCCCAAATATATTTACTTATTCAGATATTTATTTATATCAGTATGGACTCAAGGATTTTTATTTTCTACTCTGGTGTTATAATTCACTACTAATTTGCCTACTTTTTTGCCCAAATTGTTTCAGCTTTGACCACTGGGAGCTCCTTAAGTTGATTTTCTTTGGATATTTTTTTGTCATTCCCTTTTCCTACCTATATTTAGTTTAAAACCCTTTCAGTCAGGTTGGATAAACTAGCACCAGTTTTCAGCCTTCTGTGAGAATGTTCTGTCACTTTTCAGGAGCTTTTTGGCAAAACAAAATGAAACGCCCCCAACAAACAAAAACTCTTGGGAAGTAAGCAGAAGTGGATTATGCAACATGGTTGTAGTATAGCACAAGTTTTTATATACAAACTAAATAAAGCGCACGTTGTTGACTTCCTGACAGTTTCACAGTCAAGAGTTGTAACTATTAACCCTTCTTTTTCGGAGGTAGGCATGAGTAAATTCTCTGAGTTCCTTAAGCCAAAAGAAACAAAATAGAATATGTGTTTATGCATGTAGAATGTAGGTGCTTGATTGGACATTAGCATACTCCCACCTTGTAGCCTAGGTCAGTTTGCTACATCTCATGTTTGAAGACTTCTTATGCCATTAGTTTCACCCCCCCTGACCCCACACACTTTCTTTTGGCTACCCCAGGAGGCCTGTACCATCTTAGTTCCCTCACTAGGTATCAGACTCGAGCTCTTGGCAATGAAAGCACGGAGTCCTAACCACTGGACTGCCAGGGAATTCCTGTTAGTTTCAGCAAGAAGTTGGGAATTATCTCCACAAAGAACCGTGAGGAACCTTGGGTATACACATAATCTCCTTACAAACTGTGTGTCCTGTGATTTATCACATGACTAGCCAGGAGAACTTAATAGCAATGTTCTTTTGCATTTTATAGCACTTTACATTTTACAAAGAACTTTCATTTAGCTCATAATATTTCATGCTTACAACAATGCTAAAGCTGATTGATGGCACTGACCCCTCTTTATGGATGAGTGAGGTGCAGGAAGTCTGTAATGCCGGGGGTCATGGAGCCAGGAGGTACCTCTGGGCCTGGATCCTTAGCCGGGAGCCATAGCTCTTAGCATAATTCTCTTTCCAGTATTAGAGCATCATGTTGCCAAGTTTGGGAAGATTTATAGGATACTCTAGATCAGTACTGAGAAATGGAGCAACTTTAAACACAAGTTTTCCCCCAGTATTTGGTGGCACATTTGGTCCTGGGAGAGTAGGAAGTGAGCAGCATACACTGTGACAACTCTGAGTGTTTTGGTCCTATGCCCTTCTGCTCCAGGAACTCTGGTCTTCCCTCATACCTTCCTACCCCCACTCCTCTTTCAAAATCTTCTCTTACAGCCCAAGCAGTGACAGTTGACAATAGGACCATTGAACCATTGGATCCATAAACACAGAGCTGGGGGCTTTGAAATTTGCACGAGTTTAATAACATGTTGGAATTCTGGAAAGGAATTACTGAATGAAAAATGCAAAACTATGAAATTTATAATAATTAATGTTTAAGATTTTACAAACTGAAACATGTTTACCCATTAACTGCAAAGAGTTTTATATACATCTCTTTAAATTATGGAATGCAGGATATTTGGTATCATGTGAGAGAGGTGGTTGTTGTTTGGTCGTATCATGTGAGAGAGGTGGTTGTTGTTTGGTCGTTAAGTCCTGTGCCACTCTTGTGACCCCATAGATTGTAGCCCTTCAGGCTCTTTTGTCCATGGGATTTCCCAGGCAAGAATACTGGAGCAGGTTGCCACTTCCTTTTCCATGATATCTTCCCAACCCAAGGATTGAAGCTTCATCTCCTGCACTGCAAGTGGATTCTTTACCACTGAGCCACCTGGGAAGCCCCATGAGAAAGGTGGGGCTTGCACAAAAGCAAGAGTGCATAGGGCCCATAGAGCAACCTCGTTGGTAACTAGCAACTTCCTTTTAATTTTTCCCAGCGATCCTGAAATGATGCCAGACAACCTCCTCCCCTTGCAAACGATGGTGGCCCCCTGGCCTTACCCATCTCTTCTAGACCAGCCTAGGTTATGACCAAGTCTGAAGGTGAAAGATGTTTAGTCCCAAGGTGAAAACTACTCAAAAAGAACAGCACTTTCAAGGAAGGGCATCAGTGCTCCATAGAGGCAATGGCTGGTTTGAGAGAAGAGGAAAAATACATGCTTAATCTTTTGATCTGTCAAAGGAAAGACATGTTCTCAAGTGAATAGATGCAGTACACAGGGTTACTTAATTGCTGAGGTGAGTGCAGAGAGGTATAAAACACACAAATAATATGTTCATTTCATGTGAGAGTATCTATGTGCAACACATAGTCACAGAAATTTGAAATTGATAATATGTAATTTTTTTTCTGGATGGTCCCTGGACCCAGCATGGAGTTGATATCATTTTGTCTCATCTAATTGGCAATATGGATAAGGATACTTTTGCCATATTTTTTAAAAAGTTTGTTTTAGTTAAATTTTAAAAAGTTTTGTCTGCGCTAGGTCTTCATTATGGCATGTGGACTCTAGAGTACATGGTCTCAGTAGTTGCAACACAGAGGTTTAGTTGCCCTGTGGCATATGAGATCTTAGTTCCCTGACCAGGAATTGAACTCATATCCCCTGCATTGGAAGGCAGATTCTTAATCCCTGGACCACTAGGGACTTCCCTGGTGGCAGGATTTCCTGTCATTTTTTTAAAAAAATCAAAGATTCTCTGTGGAGGCGTGGATGGTCATTTATAGCCTTTTGGGGTGTGGGCATTGTCTTCTGTCTTTTCCTTAAATAAAAAGTCCTTTGAGACCTTGGAGACCCATGTGGTTTAGAGATGAAGTAGAGGAGAAAGCAAAACTCTTATCTCTTTCCCCTGAAAAATCCACGTGTCCAAATTCTAATGGCAGGTGTGCTGAGAAGACTGATTACTCCAGCTCCAAGCATCTCAGACTGATTGCAGAATGGCTGTTGCTCTGATAACAGGCTCTTACGGTTGTACAGGCTTTCGAAATGTTAGTGGACTAAACACTTTGTCATCCAGTCTCACCTATGCAGTTCATGACAGCACTAGGAGGATAAGTCAGGTGTGACCCCTCTAATCCTCTAGATAAGGATGCAGAGTCAGAGAGGGTAAGTGACTGATTCAAGGTCTTATAGCTGGTGAGTGGTGAGAGAAGAACCCAAACCCAACCACCTGGTCCCACATCCAGGGATTTCCTCCATGTAACTGGGAACGAGTTTTTGTCCCACTTTTCTTCCTTTGGAAGGGTGAGTAGCTGGAGTCCCAACAGTGGGGGGAATGCTGGAGTGCTGTGTGTGCCTCAGTATGAGCACAGTCATCCCTCAGTATCCATGGAGAATTGCTTCCAGGAACCCTGCCTGGATAACAAAATCCCCAGATCTCAGGTTCATTGTGTAAGATGACAGAGTATAGTGGACCTCCGGAACTACAGGTTCCACACCTGCGGATTCAGTCCACAGTTGGTTGAATCAGAGAAGGCAGACCTGCAGTTATCAGGGCTGACCATCTAAGAGAAAGCCTGGGAGGCTGTTTCAGGATAGCCGCTCCTAAAGAGTGGGCTGCAGCTGGGGAGGGTCACTAACCAACAGGGTTTAGTCCCTGTTTCCATTTAAAAACCTTCTTGACTTTTAGGGATAGCAATGGAAAGCCCCAGATGTTGAATGAAGTGAGCTGGGTCAAGCAGGCTCTGTACTACCTGGGAGATTCTAAGGAAGTTATTCATGGTGTAGTCCTTAAATCTTTGTTCCTGAAAGTATTTGCTCATTTTCAAAAGTGATTATTATGGTGTAAGATAAAGCACTAAAATAAGTTTTAAAAACAGTGAACAGTAACATTAGGTGGGACATTTTGAAGCTCCCTTAAGAATGAATCATGGGATGTGATTAAGGCCCAAGGATGCATTGGGTCAGGGACAACACCAGAGGTGTCTGTTGTACGTTATTACTTGGTGGTAAAGGAAGCAATAAGTTTAATGGTTTATGTTTTAGGAGTACCAGTAGTGGTCTTAATTTTCTTAAGCATTGAAAGAATCACATCAGATACTTCCTTTGAGAGCAAAATGGGAATCAGAGTGAGATTCCCAAAAGACATTGCATGAAGTCCTGTTCTATTGATGGAGAAGGGCCATAGTTTGAACTCTTAAGTGTTCAGACTGCCAAAGAGAACCAGACTATGATTCAGTTCAGTTCAGTCGCTCAGTCGTGTCCGACTCTCCGCGACCCCATGAACTGCAGCACGCCAGGCCTCCCTGTCCATCACCAACTCCCAGAGTCTACCCAAACCCATGTTCATCGAGTCGGTGATGTCATCCAACCATCTCATCCTCTGTCGTCCCCTTCTCCTCCCGCCCCCAATCCTACCCAGCATTAGGGTCTTTTCCAATGAGTCAACCCTTCGCATGAGGTGGCCAAAGTATTGGAGTTTCAGCGTCAACATCAGACCTTCCAATGAACACCCAGGATTGATCTCTTTTAGGATGGATTGATTGGATCTCCTTGCAGTCCAAGGGACTCTCAAGAGTCTTCTCCAACACCACAGTTCAAAAGCATCAATTCTGCGGCGCTCAGCTTTCTTCACAGTCCAACTCTCACATCCATACATGACCACTGGAAAAACCATAGCCTTGACTAGATGGACTTTTGTTGGCAAAGTAACGTCTCTGCTTTTAAACATGCCATCTAGGTTGGCCATAACCTTCCTTCCAAGGAGTAAGCGTCTTTTAATTTCATGGCTGCAGTCACCATCTGCAGTGATTCTGGAGCCCAAAAAAGTAAAGTCTGACACTGTTTCCACTGTTTCCCCATCTATTTCCCATGGAGTGATGGGACCAGATGCCATGATCTTAGTTTTCTGAACGTTGAGCTTTAAGCCAACTTTTTCACTCTCCTCCTTCACCTTCATCAAGAGGCTCTTTAGTTCTTCTTCACTCTCTGCCATAAGGGTGGTGTCATCCGCATATCTGAGGTTATTGATATTTCTCCCGGCAATCTTGATTCCAGCTTGTGTTTCTTCCAGCCCAGCGTTTCTCATGATGTACTCTGCATATAAGTTAAATAAGCAGGGTGACAATATACAGCCTTGACGTACTCCTTTTCCTATTTGGAACCAGTCTGTTGTTCCATGTCCAGTTCTAACTGTTGCTTCCTGACCTGCATACAGGTTTCTCAAGAGACAGGTCAGATGGTCTGGTATCCCCATCTCTTTCAGAATTTTCCACAGTTTATTGTGATCCACACAGTCAAAGGCTTTCGCATAGTCAATAACGCAGAAATATATGTTTTTCTGGAACTCTCTTGCTTTTTCGATGATCCAGCGGATATTGGCAATTTGGTCTCTGGTTCCTCTGCCATTTCTAAAACCAGCTTGAACATCTGGAAGTTCACGGTTCATGTATTGCTGAAGTCTGGCTTGGAGAATTTTGAGCATTACTTTACTAGCATGTGAGATGAGTGTAATTGTGCGGTAGTTTGAGCATTCTTTGGCATTGCCTTTCTTTGGGATTGGAATGAAAACTGACCTTTTCCAGTCCTGTGGCCACTGCTGAGTTGTCCAAATTTGCTGGCATATCGAGTGCAGCACTTTCACAGCATCACCTTTGAGGATTTGAAATAGCTCAACTGGAATTCCATCACCTCCACTAGCTTTGTTCGTAGTGATGCTTTCTAAGGCCCACTTGACTTCACATTCCAGGATGTCTGGCTCTAGGTGAGTGATCACACCATCGTGATTATCTGGGTCGTGAAGATCTTTTTTGTACAGTTCTTCTGTGTATTCTTGCCACCTCCTCTTAATATCTTCTGCTTCTGTTAGGTCCATACCATTTCTGTCCTTTATCGAGCCTATCTTTGCATGAAATGTTCCTTTGGTATGATTCAGGGGCCAGCAAACCTTTTTTTAAACAAGTTAGATAGTAAATATTTCAGGCTTTGTAGACTTCATACATCTCTGTTGCATTTTCTTGTTTGTTTTTGTTTAGTTTTTTATAACCCTTTAAAATCCTTAACTTGTAGGCCATCTGAAAACTAGTTGTAGGTCGGATTTGGTTGTAGTTTGCTAACCTTTCTTTGATCGATGGTTGATAAGGGAAAAACGAGTTGCTGTGGGGAGATGCTAAAATTGTAGATAAGTATGTTTAAGGACTCCTTGTTGAATGGATACTGCACAGGAGCAGTTATGTGTTAAAGCTCATCTAGGGGAAGGATTAATACCCTCTTTTGAAAACTGCCAAGCCAGGCAAGGTTGCTCCTGATTCCAAAAGTGTGTCAGCTCCACTCAAGGTGAGAGGCAGGTCACTTTACCTACTTGAGCCTCTGTTTTCTTCTCTTATCCAGAATGGGGATAATAATGAAAGTCCTGCTTGCCTTCTAAGGTAATTGTGAGGATTAAATGAATTTCTGTATATGAAATTGCCTTGTAAACGATTCTAACAACCCTTAAACTTGGTTACTATTTATCAGCTTGGCATAGTCAGTGCCAGGGAGCCAACCTGTGCTAACCGCATTCATGAAAAAATATACAGAATCTCATTCTGGAGATGATTCCAATCAAGTGAGAGAAGAGAGGCAAGACAGGAGAAGACTTCAACTCAACCCACATGCAAAGACTTCCGCACAGATGACCCCTGGTCTCCAGGAACTCATGGAGGATCAGACCAGAGAGACACCAGAATAACAAAACTAAATATTACTCAGCCATGAAAAGGAAAGAAATTGGGTCATCTGTAGAGATGACAGATTGACCTAGAGACTGTCATATAGAGTGAAGTAAGTTAGAGAAAAAATATCACCTATTAATGCATATATGTACAATCTGAAAAAATTGGTATAGATGATCTTGCTTACGAAGCAGAAATAGAGACAGACCTAGAGAGCAAATGTATGGATATCAAGGGGGAAGAAGGGTGGGATGAATTGGGAGGTTGGGATTGACATATATACTACTATGTATAAAATACTGAACAACAACATGTATAAAATACTGAATAACAACATGTATAAGATCAGTAACTAATGGGAACCTACTGTATAGCACAGGGAACTCTACTTAGTGCTCTGTGGTGACCCAAAGGGGAAGGAAATCCAAAAAAGAGGAGCTATGTATATTCATATAGCTGATTCACTTTGCTGAACAGTAGAAACTAACACAACATTGTAAGCAACTATTTGTTGTTCAGTCGCTAAGTCATGTCCAACTCTTTGTGACTCCATTTATTGCAGCATGCCAGGCTTCCCTGTCCTTCACTATCTCCCAGAGTTTGCCCAAGTTCATGTCCATTGTGTTGGTGTTTCTGTTCAACCATCTCATCCACTGCCGCCCTCTTTTGCCTTCGATCTTTCCCAGCATCAAGGTCTTTTCCAATGAGCTGGCTGTTCACATAGTAAGCAACTATACTCCAATAAAAATTAAAAACAAAATGAAAAAACTAAATATAATGTGCTAAAGTCTCCCAGAGAGAGTCACCCAACAACTCGGCTGTGGAGATTTATTTGCTCTTGTAATAATGGACAAGATAAAGGACTAACATCTTTCTTTAACTGAGCACTTACTTATCATATGTTATTATTTGTCAGATGTTGTGCTAGGCCCTTTACACAAATTATCTCTCCTGAAACTCACAACCATCCTAGGAAGTAGATCTTAGCGTTCCTATCTTTTAGAGGGAGAAATGGAGCCCTAAGTCATCAGGCAGCTATCCCATGGCTCGTCAGTGGAAGGGTTGGGATGCTGGGAAGAGTTGGGAGTAGGAGAGACTAGCCTGGTGGGCTTCCTGGATGAGGCAAGTTTGAAGCACAAGTTTAGAGAGAGAAAAGAGCAAGGGCAAGTGAGAAGATTTGGGCTTTAGGATCTAGCAAGTGACATGAGCTCAGCTTCCTCCTGTTATTCACATGCCCGGATGCCCCAGATGCTTCCTGCCCCTTGATGTGATTTCTCTCTCTCCTTCAGAAGGTTAAGCTAGGGGGGCAGGAAGCTTGAAGGGGCCAAATTTGTAGCTATCTTTGTACATTGTACTTAATTTCGTAGAAACCACTGGAGTCTTGGATCCTTCATTCCACTTCTGCCCCTGTGCTGTTGCATGACTTTGGGAAGTCCCCGCCTTACCCTGGCCTGGCTTGTTTTCTCAGTGGTTGAGACCGCTGATCTCTCAGGGCCCTTCCACTTGTGAAATGTCCTAGACTGTAAGATCCTCAGACACAGCAAGTGCATCCAACAGTGAGGAAAGTTTTCTCAGGCATGTCAGAGCACTAAGCATTGGTTCCTGGGCCCACAGGAAAATGAGGTGTTCTGTAAATGAATTTTCCAAATACCTGAGGCTGGTCTTTTTATTTTATTTTTTAATATTTATTTATGGCTGCACTGGGTCTTCATTGCTACACGTGGGCTTTCAGCAGTTGCAGCGAGTACAGGCTACTCTCTAGTTGCGGTGCACAGTCCCCTCATTGTGGTTTCTGCTCTTGCTGCTGAGCACAGGCTTTAGGGCACGAGGGCTTTAGTAGTTGTGGTACACAGGCTTAGTTCTCCCGTGGCATGTGGGATCTTCCCAGACTAGGGATTGAACTGGTATCCCCTGCATTGCAAGGCAGATTCTTAACTACTGGACTGCCAGGGAAACCCAAGGCTGGCCGTTTTAAACCCTCAAACTTTGTTTTGTGTATGTAACTGAGGATACAAACCTTTCCTAAGATGTGTGGCATTCTTTATTTCTTACTAAACAAAACACACCAAACATCACTAATCTTTCCATTTCTAGTCCAGCCCATTTTTGTACTGTAAAATTCTCAGGTATATTTATTGAGTTTTATAAAGATGTGTTTCTTCACACTAAATAGTCCTTGGATATTATTTTCAAGAGATTTTATATCTGATTTTCTGGGATTTTTAGTCTCCAGCTTCCCTGGTAGCTCAGATGGTAAAGAATATGCCGGCAGTGCAGGGGACCCAGGTTCGATCCCTGGGTCAGAAAGATCCCTTGAAGAGGGAATGGCTACTCACAGCAGTATTCTTGCCTGGAGAATTTCATGGACAGAGGAGCCCAGAGGGCCACAGTCCATGGGGTTGTAAAGAGCCAGACACGACTGAGTGACTAACACTAACACTTGGTCTCTAGCATTTTATATATTATCTCTTGCCTTTGTCTTTGTGCTGTTCCTATTAACTTCTTATACATATGAATTTCTGGCTTCAAATATCCTCTCAGTTAGAAAACCAGATGTCCTCCCTTGTTTGGAAGAATAAATAAGAGTAGCATGTGAACCCAGTAGTTACTGGAATAAAGTGAGCTTTGAGGGTGAACTTTAAAGGAAGAACATCCATTTCAGTTCTTATTAGCCTGGTTTTGCACTCTCATCTCTTAATATGTTACAGATAATCAAGAATGACTGAAAAGCAAACTTCAGGAAAGTTTCTTCAGTTTGACATATAAATGCAAACAGCTTTGTAGTTTACTTCTGTTCTCAGAGGGCAGTGTCCCAATAAACTAAGGAGGTGTCATTCTTTTCATATATATTTTTTTAATGTTCTGTGTTCTTTTTGTCAGACCTCTTATGCTGTTATAGTTGTTCCTTGAATTTCTGCCCTCGGCATCTCTCAGGTGCTGGGCTATGCAGAAATAATTTTGTTACTCTGTGGACAAATATCTGCAGAGAAAGAGGGTCCTCCTTTGTGACAGTGCCTAGGACTCCAACTGCCAAATTCCTTGAATTTGGCTTTTTCATGCCATGTTAATTGCTAGTTGATTTCCTTGTCCTCAGTTTTGATAACATCTGAGTCATCGTCAAGCTCCAAAACACAGCATATATCTCCTTTCCAAACCCAGTTCTTCCCTGAATGATATGGAGAAGGGTGTAGGTGGGGACTCTGTAAACAGATTGAATTGTGAGTATCATTTATATTCATTACTGCTAATTATTATGTACATGCAGCCAGAGGCTGAAACACATCTTTTATAAATGGAAAGAGTGCATAAATAAGTGGCTACTTTTGCATTTTATGTTGACTGTGGTTTCTCTTTTTCTTTATTTCCCAGTCTATGATATCCATGTGCCACCTTCCCCCCATGAGGAAACTTGTCCAATTATTTCCGTTGTCTGATTTCTTTTTGATAGGAGGGGAAGAAAGTGCAGGATAAGATCACTAACTTTTCTGATGTTCTGGTCTATTGGCCTTTTCCCACTTTCTTTTGGTAAAGAATTATCTTATGAATTATCTTATTTAGGAAGCAACAGTTAGAACTGGACATGGAACAACAGACTGGTTCCAAACAGGTAAAGGAGTACGTCAAGGCTATATATTGTCACCCTGCTTATTTAACTTATGTGCAGAGTACATCATGAGAAACACTGGGCTGGAGGAAACACAAGCTGGATTGAAGACTGCCTGGAAAAATATCAATAACGTCAGATATCCAGATGACACCACCCTTATGGCAGAAAGTGAAGAAGAACTAAAGAGCCTCTTGATGAAAGTGAAAGAGGAGAGTGAAAAAGTTGGCTTAAAGCTCAACATTCAGAAAGCTAAGATCATGGCATCCAGTCCCATCACTTCATGGGAAATAGATGGGGAAACAGTGGAAACAGTGGCTGACTTTATTTTGGGGGGCTCCAAAATCACTGCTGATGGTGATTGCAGCCATGAAATTAAAAGACACTTACTCCTTGGAAGGAAAGTTATGACCAACCTAGGTAGCATATTAAAAAGCAGAGACATTACTTTGTCAGCAAAGGTCCATCTAGTCAAGGTTATGGTTTTTCCAGTGGTCATGTATGGATGTGAGAGTTGGACTGTAAAGAAAGCTGAACACCAAAGAATTGATGCTTTTGAACTGTGGTGTTGGAGAAGACTCTTGAGAGTCCCTTGGATTGCAAGGAGATCCAACCAGTCCATCCTAAAGGAGATCAGTCCTGGGTGTTCTTTGGAAGGACTGATGTTGAAGCCGAAACTCCAATACTTTGGCCACCTGATGCGAAGAGCTGACTCATTGGAAAAGACCCTGATGCTGGGAAAGATTGAGGGCAGGAGGAGAAGGGGCCGACAGAGGATGAGATGGTTGGATGGCATCACCGACTCAATGGACATGGGTTTGGGTGGACTCTGGGAGTTGGTGATGGACAGGGAGGCCTGGCATGCTGCAGTTCATGGGGTCACAAAGAGTTGGACATGACTGAGAGACTGAATTGAACTGATTATCATATCTATTATCTTATGCTTCTAGTGCTTTGTCATCAGAAGCATGTTGGAAGCTGATGTGATGAATTCTCTCTCTACCACACATCTCCATGTTGGTACAAGGAAGCCTGACTGATCACTGCCTGAGGTGACAGTTAAGCCAAGCTCTCTGACATGCACATGGATGGCTAGACCACCAGTAGCCACGAGGGTCAGCAGCTGAGCTGATCATTGGCAGGTGGGAGTTCAACCTTTTTTACTTTACAAAGATGTGGTCCGTAAGGGAATAGCATGCCAGAAAGAAAGGGGTCAACTCTTTAGCACACCCCTTTTAAAAGGTTACTGACCTCTAATCTAATCCAATGGTTTATTTACGGCTCCTGTCACCTTTCCAAAGTGCTGTGAACTCAAAGGTTCTGTGTCCATATCTCAGGGGGCTGACTTTCACCTTGGAGTTGGTCTGTTATTTCTGCTTGCATTTCTGCTCAACTTCAATCTTTTGACAACAAAAGTACAATGTGCTTATTTCAGTATGCAGGTATCAATGTGCAGAAATATTGTGGGAAAATTTGTTAAACCACTTGAAGCTCCTCCCATTCTTTTGAACCCAAACTGTTGACTAGTAATAGCATCAAATTCTTATTTATGAGTTTGCTTTCAGTTACCTTATTGAATTTCAGTGATAAAATTAAAAGTTCCATTTTTCCTCACCTGGAACCAGTTATTAAAACTTTGTATCTTAAACCTGGATGGTATCTACATTAGAGGCAATTCTGGCATGCAAAACTGAGACCGAAACAGCAAATGGGTGATTCTCAGCTAATTCCTCAGAGTAAATCAAAAGATGTATCTATATTTAAAATGGTAGAATCAATAGAACAAAAAGACATCGAAGGGTCACTTAAAGCAGGGTTGAGTTTATAAAAAAACTTTTAAAAAGTACTTAATTGTATCTTTTTTAGCTTTATCTATATTTATAAAGAGCAAATTTTCAATTAACATATATTGGTGTAATTCATTGAACCTATCAGTAGAGGTTAGGGATGATTTATCCTCTTCTGTTCTTTCAGTGCAGATCTTTGCACATGCAAGCATTAGTTTAAGAAGTTTATGATTTGGAGAAGATAGATAAGTCCACCTGGGCAGAGAGCCAAGCCCAGGCTGCATGGACTGTGGGTGCAGCCAAGATTGAAGCAGAGCCTGGATAAGGGATGTCACCAGAGCAGGGCTGACCCGAACTTTGGTCTGCAGTTGAGAGATGGGGGCAGACAGCTGGGGGTTTTAGAACAGGTTATTACCATACAGGGATCTAAAAACCCAGACCCAGCTCTGGCATTGTCATTGACAAGCTATGGGATCTTGAACTTAGATACCAACTTCTCCAGGCTTAAGTTTTTGTTTTTTTAAGATTTTTTTTTTTTTGATGTGGATCATTTTAAAAGTCTTTATTGAATTTGTTACAACATTGCTTCTGTTTTATGTTTTGGATTTTCGGCCACAAGGCATGTGGGATCTTGGCTCCCTGACTAGGGATTGAACCCACACCCACACCCCCTGCATTGGAAGGCAAAGTCTTAACCACTGGATCACCAGGGAGGTTCCTTAAGTTTTTCATTTACACTGTATAAATGACAAAGTCTGCCCTATGATGATTGTGAAAAGGCGTTGAGACCCAGTAATAGAATTCCTGTTGGAATTCACAGTACCTCCTGATCAGGCAGTATGCCATATTGACTTGGACTTCTTGGCAAACCAGCTTCCCTAGTTACTTTTTGAGATGTTAAAATGTGGAATAATAAACCAAGGCTATGGGTAATAGTTAGTTGTTGTTTTAGTCTCTAAGTTGTGTCTGATTCTTTGCAACCCCATGGACTTTAGTCCACCAGGCTCCTCTGTCCAAGGGATTTCCCAGGCAAGAATTCTGGAGTGGGTTGCCATTTCCTTCTCCAGGGGATCTTTCCCACCCAGGGGTCGAAACTGTATCTGTCTGGGTGACACTATGTTATACTAATATTCAAATTTAAGTCTCATAATGATAAGAGTAAATAACAGGTAAGAGCACAGATGGGGTTCATTGAGGTCTCAAGGACAAAGTTCCTTGTCAGATATCTACCTGTCATGGAAACAAAAACAAGCTAACAGATTTCCCAAAACTTCTCTTTTCACGGCTTATCAATTTCCTCCATTTTCCTCACTGTCAAAACCAGAGTCATGAAAATCAGCAAGTTTGTATTTGTTCAGATACCATAGACTGCACCTTGATTTTTAAACTACCACAGAATGGAAGAGTTTTGCAAAGTGCTTTGAGGAGAAAGAAAGTTGCATTGTACTTTCAGTTTTTATGATTTCCAAGTCCTCACTGGTGCTATTAGAGGCTTTTGAGACCTTCATGGTTCCTTCCTCTGGCAACTATTTTTATTTTCCTTACTTTGGTCCAGTTTCATTGAAAATCTAGCAAATGTTCCAAATACTTCACTGGGAGTAGCAGCATTTGATGAGGCTGTATTAAACTGACCGTTTCAAGTTGGCCAGTACCAGCACTGAATAAACACATATTGATATTATAGAACAAAATAATATATTAGCACATTGCTCATTTGTGCTCCGATGGTCACCCTGATACTATCCGTCATGTGGGGAGTGACAAACACAATTACACCCGAGTGCTAATAGAGTGGAAGGGCAAAACTGCCTGACCTCGGCATCCCGGGTCGATTTAAATGTTTGATGTCTCATTGAATTAGTATCACAGTGTGAAAGACAAAGCTCAGACTAATCGAAATGAGCCTGGACATGCAATACTGCTGATTGGGCTGACATAATTAGAATAATATTCTGCGCAGAGCTAATAACAAGCCGAAGAAATAAATAACCGAGAGATAACCTAATTGCTGCATGCTAAAACGTTCTTTTGAATATGCTAAGGTTAGCATTTTCTATTTACTTACAAGGCACACGGATGGGCTGAAAAGGAGAATGTAGTGAGTGTGGCAGAGAGCTGGCCATCAACACACACTGCCCTCGGAGGGTTCAGCCCTTCCATTGCTCCTGGTGCCTGTTCACCAATACCTATTTTTGTAGGCCTGCCCTATGTCAAAGCGAGTGTCAGGGAGAGGGAGACTGTGAACCAGATACACACCTTGCCTTCCGGGAGCTTCTGCCCTCACGAGGGTAATATAGCACAGAGTGGGGCCAAGTCAGCATGAGGAGACAGATTCCAAAGAGCGTTAAGAAAATTTCATTGAGGGAGACTTCACTTTGAACCGATTTGCACATTTGTGACCTGGGGACTCGAAGAGAAAGTAGTATAATTTTTACTTGGTTTGTTATTCAGAAACCTGAGGAAGATTCTAATTTACTATAGATTCCAGCATCCCAAAGAAGGAAAGACAATATTGAGATTGGGTTGCCAGATCTGTGCTTAAACTTGAGGAGTACTAATAAAATGCCTTGTATTTGTGTTGAATTTTTAACAATTTTCACAGTACAGTTGATCCTTGAACAAGGTCAGGGTGAAGAGCACTAAATCTCTGGGTAGTCAAAAATCCATGTGTAATTTACAGCCAGCACTCTGGTCCTCCATACTCAAGGTTCCTCCATACCTGCCTGTTTAGCATCCATGGATTCAACCAACCATAGATTGTGTAGTGCTGTAATATTTACCTTAGAAAAATATCCACGTATAAGTAGACCCATACAGTTCACACTCATGCTGTTTAAGAATCCACTGTAGTTTCATTAAATTCTAAGACAAAGAGGCACACTCTATTTACTTGAAGGTAAAGGGCCTGGAACTTCCCTGGTGGTTCAGTAGTTAAGAACCTGCCCTTCCAATGCAGGGGATGCAGGTTTGATCCCTGGTTGGGAAAATAAGAGCCCACATGCTGTGGAGCAACTAAGACCACATGCCACAATGAAGATCCCACATGCAACATCTTAAGACCCGATGCCGCCAAAAATGAATAAATAAATAATTTTTAAATGAATATTTAGAAAGAAAGTAAAGGGCCTTATTGTAAGCATCCAAACAGGAGTCGAGGAGGTGCAGAACAACTCCCAAAGGTGAAATTCTGAAGCCTTGCGGAAATGAGAACTCATTTATTTTGGTTCAGTGGTCTATCCCCTCTGCCTGGAATCCCTCCTGGAACAGGCAAAGGATAAATATTTGTGGAGTGAATGCTTATGTGCTTTGTCTCAGTTATCTCATTTAAACATTGCAGTAACCTGGTTGTGGGAACTATTAATAGTTCTGTTTTACACAGAAGGAAACCAAGCCATGGAGAAGTTAAGTGACTTGCCCCAAGTTGCACAGCTGAGAACTGGTGGGGCCACCTTTGACCCAGAGCATGCAGGGGCTGTGAGTGTAGATTCTTTTGGGTAATTTGCTTATGAAAGGAAAGAAGGAAAAGGAGGTTGTAGGTTGAGGTGAAGACAGGGCTTGGAGGCAGATTTCTGAGCAGAGGGGAAGCTGCTGTGGAAGAGGAAGCATCCAGCCTCATGGATAGAGCTGGTAGATTTACAGCTCTGACCAACAGGAATGTTGAAATTCAGAAACATTAAGTGGCCATCGAACAAGCAAACATCAAAATAGACTAAACATCAGGATTTTTGAGGCTGGTTTACTGTTATTTACACATCTTATATACTATCAAGTTTCTAGTTATATTTTATTAATATTTTCACACAAAATGAGCAGGCAGCATGGGATACTGAAAAGAATACAGGTCTAGGAATTAAGAATCAGGCTGCTATTAATTGGTTGTGTGATCTCAGGTAAACTCCTTCACCTTTCTGGGCCAGTGTCTTCTGGCTCTAAAATCCTATTGATCTATGGAATATTTTTGAGTTATCTACTGAGAGAATGGAAAAGCAAAGGAGAAAAGGAAAGATATTCCCATTTGAATGCAGAGTTCCAAAGAATAGCAAGTAGAGATAAGAAAGCCTTCCTCAGCGATCAATGCAAAGAAATAGAGGAAAACAACAGAATGGGAAAGACTAGAGATCTCTTCAAGGAAATTAGAGATAGCAAGGGAACATTTCATGTAAAGATGGGCTCGATAAAGGACAGAAATGCTATGGACCTAACAGAAGCAGAAGATATTAAGAAGAGGTGGTAAGAATACACAGAAGAACTGTACAAAAAAGATCTTCATGACCCAGATAATCACAATGGTGTGATCACTTACCTAGAGCCAGACATCCTGGAATGTGAAGTCAAGTGGGCCTTAGAAAACATCACTATGAACAAAGCTAGTGGAGGTGATGGAATTCCAGTTGAGCTATTTCAAATCCTCATCAAAGGTGATGCTGTGAAAGTGCTGCACTCGATATGCCAGCAAATTTGGAAAACTCAACAGTGGCCACAGGACTGGAAGAGGTCAGTCTTTGTTCCAATCCCAAAGAAAGGCAATGCCAAAGAACACTCAAACTACCGCACAATTGCACTCATCTCACATGCTAGTAAAGTAATGCTCAAAATTCTCCAAGCCAGACTTCAGCAATACGTGAACTGTGAACTTCCAGATGTTCAAACTGGTTTTAGAAAAGGTAGAGGAACCAGAGATCAGATTGCCAATATCTGCTGGATCATTGAAAAAGCATGAGAGTTCCAGAAAAACATCTATTTCTGTTTTATTGACTATGCCAAAGCCTTTGACTGTGTGGATCACAATAAACTGTGGAAAATTCTGAAAGAGATAGGAATAGCAGACCATGTGACCTGTCTCTTGAGAAACCTGTATGCAGGTCAGGAAGCAACAGTTAGAACTGGACATGGAACAACAGACTGATTCCAAATAGGAAAAGGAGTACATCAAGGCTGTATATTGTCACCCTGCTTATTTAACTTATATGCAGAGTACATCATGAGAAACACTGGGCTGGAAGAAACACAAGCTGGAATCAAGATTGCCAAGAGAAATATCAATAACCTCAGATATGCTGATGACACCACTCTTATGGCAGAAAGTGAAGAAGAACTAAAGAGCCTCTTGATGAAAGTGAAAGAGGAGAGTGAAAAAGTTGGCTTAAAGCTCAACATTCAAAAAACTAAGATCATGGCATCTGGTCCCATCACTTCATGGGAAATAGATGGGGAAACAGTGGAAACAGTGTCAGACTTTATTTTTTTGGGCTCCAAAATCACTGCTGATGGTGATTGCAACCATGAAATTAAAAAATGCTTACTCCTTGAAAGGAAGGTTATGACCAACCTAGATAGCATATTTAAAAGCAGAGGCATTACTTGGTCAACAAAGGTCCATCTAGCCAAGGCTATGGTTTTTCCAGTAGTCATGTATGGATGTGAGATTTGGATGGTGAAGAAAGCTGAGTGCCGAAGAATTGATGCTTTTGAACTGTGGTTTTGGAGAAGACTCTTGAGAGTCCCTTGGACTGCAAGAAGATCCAACCAGTCCATCCTAAAGGAGATCAGTCCTGGATGTTCATTGGAAGGACTGATGTTGAAGCTGAAACTCCAATACTTTGGCCACCTCATGCGAGGAGTTGACTCATTGGAAAAGACCCTAATGCTGGGAAGGATTGGGGGCAGGAGGAGAAGGGGACGACAGAGGATGAGATGGTTGGATGACATCACCGACTTGATGGGCATGGGTTTGGGTAAACTCTGGGAGTTGGTGATGGACAGGGAGGCCTGGCGTGCTGCGATTCATGGGGTCTCAAAGAGTTGGACATGACTGAGCGACTGAACTGAACTGAACTGAACTGTTTCAAGTGGCCCCCAGTCCTGCTCCTTGTGATTGTGAGGATAATCAGGAATCATTCTTGTTAAATCTCGTAAGTCCCTTAGCAGTGATTGTCAAACTCTTGGTCAGTGGATCACCCTCTACAGAATCACTGAACCACTGCTTCAACAATAAGGCATCCTGGTAAGAGAACTTTCCAAAGACAAAAAGTAAAATGGCATAGAATTTTGTGAGGACATTATGGGATAACATGTAGGTTTGTGAAATAGTAAATGAGAATTGTTCATGCCTAAGTCTAATGATAGGTTTTCATTGGATTGATTTCATTTCTTTTCAATAAAACTTATGAACATCTAGTTTGAGCCAGGTGTAGTATCACTTATCTGCACAGATGTTGTAAGAAGTCAGCCAGGCTGTGACTTCCTGGTAAGTTATGGGCACTGTTTCACTTAAGAACCATGGCCCAAAATGAGACATAGTATAGAGAGATATGGGGATGTACTTTGAAGTCCTATGGTAAAAGTTGCTTCATGTAAAAGTGGATGATGATGGAAATGATTTTTTTTTGTTGTTAAACAGACATGAGCTCTTAATATTTTGATTAAGTAGATACTAATATTATGCAACAACAATAGCTAAGCAGTTGAGTTTTAGTATAATAAAACTTGAAATGGTGAGTTCATTTACATTTGATTTCAAGATATGATACTAACCTGTGAGTTCCATGGAGAAGGGTTGGCTGCAGTGAAGTACTCTAGCAATGGTCCCCAAAGTTTTTGGCACCAGGGCCTGGTTTCATGGAAGACAGCTTTCCCAGGGATGGGGATGGAGGATGGTACAGGTGGTAATGGGAGTGATGGGGAGTGACAGATGAAACTTCACTCAATCCCTCACCTCTCACCTTCTGCTTTGTGGCCCTGGGGTTGGGGACCTATGCTCTAAAGGGCAAGGACTTTAGGAATCCCCTATCTAGACAGGTATTTTTAATTAAAGCATTATCAAAATGTTCAAGACTGAGAATTTTCTCCTAAGTTTATAACTGACATTGACATTCAAACACTTATAGTTTCTTACCTAAATTATGTTCATAGCTTCCCAACTAGTTTCCCTTTCTTGTCTAGCATGACTGCCACTGGGCTACCAAGGGATCCTTCTGAAAAGGGAACCTATGTATAACAGTCCCCCTAGTTTCACATTATTTTGAGGCTGTCGTTGTTCTTAGGGTACAGTCTAACTTTAGACAAGTCGGCAGGGCCATCGTGGACTGAGTTCAGTACCTTTACTTCTATCTCCTCCTTCTCCTCTGCATCTTTAGCTCTGGCTTTCAAGAGTTGCCTGGAGTCCCCAGAATAAGCCTTCCCCCAGGTCTGTGTGTGCACCATTCCTCCCTTCAGGAACACTTTGCCTTTTCTTTTCTCCCTGACTTACTCCTCCTAGTCCTTCAAGACTCAGCCCTAGAGAAACCCCTTTTGAATCCATCCCTAAAGAAACCTGGAGATATGATTGCTTGCTCTAGGTCTGTCTTTCCCCTGGGATCAGAGGGCATGTGTGGACAGCAGGCTCTAGAGCCAGGCAGCCTGTGTTTGAAGTTCAGCCCCTTCACTTACTTATGTGTTAACTACCTTGTGCTGTTTCCTCAGCTACGAAGCTGGGATAGTAAGGGTTCTTATCTCCTGGGGGTGTTGTGAGGATTATGTGTGTGAAATTTGTGAGACAGTGCCTGACAGTGTATGCTATCCAAGTATTAGCTGTTATTCTTAGAAATAGTGATGGTAGTAATATGTAAAATAATTTAAGAGAATGCCTAGCATGTGAAAGTGTTAGTTGGTTCAGTCATGTCTGACTCTTTCTGATACCACGGACTATAGCCCACCAGGCTCCTCTGTCCATGGAATTCTCCAGGCAAGAATATTGGAGTGGGTTGCCATTCCCTCTCTAGGGGATCTTCCCAACCCAGGGATCAAACCTCAGTCTCCTGCATCCGCAGGCAGGTTCTTTACCATCTGAGCCACCAGGGAAGCTGTAACTCTTAAAATAATTGTTAGTGGTGATGACACATGTGCACCCATAGCCATGGGTGACATGACATGATTCATGTCAATGTATGGCAAAAACCACTATAATATTGTAAAGTAATTAGCCTCCAATTAAAATTAAAAAAAAAAAAGAACTTACCACTAGATTCATTTTCCCCCCAAAGATCCCTCTAAGAAAAAAAAAATTGTTAGTGGTGATGATGAGAAGGAGGAGGGGGGGAGGATAAAGAAGAACTTCACAGGGCAAAATGGGCTCAGGAGCATTGCAGTGAAAAGTTTGAGATTCAGTAGTGACTCCTAAAGTGAAGTAAGGCAGTGATTCCTTTGCCTCTGGCTTGGATGCCTAGTATCTCAGCTCTAGGTCATAACTGCAACTTTGCTTTTGCCCTAGAGATGCTGCTTGGCAAGTGGCGGAGTTCAAGATCTATATAAGATGGCAGCAACAAATGTGGTTCATGGCTGACTGGGTGGCCTTGGCAGTGACTGAGAAAGTCAATATTTAAAAAGCAATTTTTTTCCTGTCTGGCAAGAAATGCTATCAGTGTTGGAAGGCGGGGGGCTTCACAGACCAGAGGAAACCTCTTTGTGATATGGAAGATGTACTTAATGTAAAAGTCACTCAATGTATTAAATCCCATGAATGCCATTCCCATTTTGTCCTGGAGTTCACCAAACAGTTCTGGAACTTGGAATGTCTGAGCACATGACCTTCAAAAGGAGAAAGATCCATCCTTGGCAGGGGGTTATTGACAAAACTCTTTACAGATGAAGTTTTTTTTTTTCTTCTTCTTGTCATAGCTTCTGTCGTCTGCCTTTAAAAGCTGTACATCTGTGTGTATAGCTATGTGCACCTTCCTTGGAAAGAAGTACACGAGAGAGCTCGTGGTTTCATTGCATTAAGGGCTAAAGGCTTGGGAACTCCCAGAGGTCCAGAGGTTAGGCGCTTTCACTGCCAGGCCCAGGTTTAGGGAACTAGGATCCTGCAAGCCAAGCAGTGTGGCAAAAAATAAAATAAAGACTTTAATACAGTTTGTTACCAGTTAATCCCTGAGAGAGCAATGCCGGACCCTCAGTATCCACTTGTGTTTTATAGAAGTGTATTTCTTTTCATTTGGTGTGCTGATGAGTTACTTACAGAGATGTATTCAAGGGGGATTCCCAAGATTCCACACTCCCAATGCAGGGGGTTCAGGTTCAATCCATGGTGAGGGAAATAAAGAGTTTGCATGCCACAACTAAGACCTGGTGCAGCCAAATAAATAAATATTTTAAAATTTATTTTTTTAAAACCAGTGGTATCAAAACATAAAAAAAGAGATGTATACAAAAGAGGGAGCAGAAAGCCAAGGTTCAGTTCAGTTGCTCAATTGTGTCCGACTCTTTGCGACCCCAAACTGCAGCACGCCAAGCTTCCCTGTCCATCACCAACTCCCAGAGCTTGTTCAAACTCATGTCCATCAAATCGGTGATGGGGAGTGCAAAAGCCAGTTTCCACTTGGAGTAGATTCTAACCAGCAATGGAGAAGAGAAGCACTGCTCTTTCCCATAATTATTCCTTCCACAGACTGGCCGTGCTTTTGTAACATGCTTGTCAGTAGGCATTGCTCTGGTCTCCCAGGTACAGAAGCACACCCCTAAGGGGCCCTAAGGATTCTTTCCAAGAGTTACCATATGGATTTTCAGAACCCAAAGCATGCCCACACATTTTGAAATGAACCAAATACTAATACAGCTTTCTAATTGCTTCTGGCTAAGATCATCAGACTAAACAAAACAGGGGATTTGTTAGATTCCTTGTACAGCCATTGCTGCTGCTGCTGCTGCTAAGTCGCTTCAGTCATGTCTGACTCTGTGCGACCCCATAGATGGCAGCCCACCAGGCTCCCCTGTCCCTAGGATTCTCCAGGCAAGAACACTGGAGTGGGTTGCCATTTCCTTCTCCAATGCATGAAAGTGAAAAGTGAAAGTGAAGTCTCTCAGTCGTGTCCGACTCTTCTCGACCCCATGGACTGCAGCCTACCAGGCTCCTCCGTCCACGGGATTTTCCAGGCAAGAGTACTGGAGTGGGTTGCCATTACCTTCTCTGCCTTGTACAGCGTATGTGTTTAAAAACTTGGGTGTGGAGGTTAGAAATATATCTGGGAAGGAATCATTTGACGTTTGAGTCCCTGAGATATTGAAAAGATGCTGAATCAATAGCAGGGAGTAGGTGGCCAAAAAAAGAGACAGTAAAAAATAATTAATGGTAACATTATGACCTAGCGTTCATCCGTTTAGGACTTCTTGTAACCACAAAGGAAGTCCAGCTTCTGTTCTGTTCAATATGACATGGTCTGGAGTTTATGTGGAAATGATGGGACATGGCAGCTAAGTGTTCTATCTTTAAAATGAGGAAGAGCCCTTGGCATATATGAATCATCCTTCTTGTGATGGTACCAACCCTGTGACCACATTTGCTCCATCAACAACCTTTACTAATGCTTTCTGATTGTCTTTGAACTCCAGTGAGAGGTAAGGGAAATAAAAAATATGATCATGGTTCTTGAGAAAATATAAAGAGAATGGATGACAAAAGAGAAGGATGCATAGCAATGCAAGTAATAGAAATATGGGCACACTTGTAGGTGCCAACAGTAGGTGTATGCTTGAAAGGTTTCCTGGTATGACCGAGTTTAGCAATAGTGTGTTTGTGTGCTGAGTCTGTGGGGCGGGATTGGGGGGAGTGGAGCTGTTAGTCAGTGATGTCTTCATAGAGGGAGGAAAGGGGCTCTGTAATTATCTAAGCCCATTTGGAGCACTATTTCCGGAGGGAAGCTGCTTTGGTTAAAATACCAGCCCAGCTACTTTCTAGCTGTGTAATTGCACGGTCTCCCTAAGCCTCAGTTCAGTTCAGTCACTCAGTCATGTCCGACTCTTTGCGACCCCATGGACTGCAGCAGGCCAGGCTTCCCTGTCCATCACCAACTCCCAGACCTTGCTCAAACTCATGTCCATCGAGATGGTGATGCCATTCAACCATCTCGTCCTCTGTCATCCCCTTCTCCTGCCTTCAGTCTTTCCTAGCAACAGGGTCTTTTCCAGTGAGTCAGTTCTTCGCATCAGGTGGCCTAAGTATTGGAACTTCAGCTGCAGCATCATTCCTTCCAATGAATATTCAGGACTGATTTCCTTTAGGATTGACTGGCTTGATCTCCTTGCAGTCCAAGGGACTCTCAAGAGTCTTCTCCAACACCACAGTTCAAAAGCATCAATTCTTTGGTGCTCAGCTTTCTTTATGGTCCAACTCTCACATCCATACATGACAACTGGAAAAACCTCACTTGTCTCATCTATAAAATAGAGATTCAGGGTGTGACCTAATAGGAATGCTGTGGGGGTGAGGGGGTTAGAGCAAAGAATATATATGAAACCACTTAGCACATGCCTGGCATGAAATGCAGGCAGTATTATAGTAGCTCCTTCTTTTCTTTCTGGTTAATGAGAGGATCTGCTTGTCATATGCAGTACTAGGGGTTCTCTCTGTGTTATCACATTTAGAACTTTTACCAATTCTTTTTTAGAAATTTTAATTCTCTCATATTCTTTTTTAAATTTTTTATTAATTAATTAATTTGGCTGTGCTAGGGCTTCATGCTAGGGCCATGCTGTGCATGGGCTTTCTCTAGTTGTGGCAAGCAGGGACTACTCTTTGTTGTGGGCATGGGCTCTAGGGCATGTAAGCTCAGTAGTTGCTGCCCATGGGCTCTAGTGCGCAGGCTCAGTAGTTGTGGCACATGGGCTAGGTTGTCCTGCATGTGAAATCTTCCCGGGCCAGAGATTGAACCCATGTTGCCTGGATTGGCAGCTGTATTCTTAACCCCTGGACCACCAGGGAAGTGCTCACCAACTCTTAAGTGCTCATATAGTGTTATCATACCCAATTTTTATCATTGCTAAAGCTGAGGGCTAGAAAGGTAAGTGATTTTCCCAACATCACAAGATAATAAGTGGCAAACTCACCAATCCAGTTAGGTCTATGAAATTCTAAGCCTGATCTTACCCTCCTTTGACAGTTGACCTCCTAGCAGACCTCATCAGCTGTGCTTTCAAGGAGTTGTCTGGTATGAATGACAGAAAGGAATGACAATAACAATAGCAATTGCTCTTAATTGAGCTTTCTGGTTAGTGGCAGTTGTGCTAGGCTCTCTCCATGAAGCCTCTCTGATCCTGACCAGAGCCTACAAGGCAATGTCATACATCCCTGTTTATAGAACAAGAAACTGGTCCTCAGGGAAGGTAAATGGGTCTCCCAGCATTACCTAGCTGATATGGGGAAGAGCCAGAGATTCTATGTGTGAAGAAATGGGGATTGCTCTTATAATGCGATACATTTGGAGGGATAGTAGGGACGAGAAACTCAGCTAAAGGCCCACCCCACTGTTTAGGAGAAGTGATTAGGCTGCATAAATTGTGAGAATGCTCATGATGAAGTGAAACAACTTGGCCACTAATTCTAAAGCCCCTCCCCCTCATCCCATTTTAACTGATCTATCCTAATAGTCAGCAGGTACCAGTTCCAGTTCTGAAAATTATTGGCTGAGCAGCCTTGCACAAATTACATTACTTCTGAAAGTTCCTTCACCCGTTAGCACATGTGGACAAAATATGCCTATTTCACAGAATTTTCAGGGTAATTAACTACTGTATGCAACATATATCATTGTGCATAACACTTGGCAGGCCATCCTTGGATGATGGCCATGACTGTTACACATGGCATCCCCATCTTGGCAAGCACAACAAAGAGAGAGAACTTGCCATGAACCACAGCTTATCAGCAGGCGAGCTGTAACTACCATTGGTGGTGGGGAACGTAGGAGAGGAGCAATGTTTGAAGAGGGTTCACATTGGCCAAGGCTAAGAAGATGATGGGTGTCATTTTGGATACAGAAGAAGAAGGTCAGAACTAATAGTTGGACGTAGAGATTGGGGGAACTTACTTGGATACGTGTACCAGTCAAAACCATGGATGTAAAGTAAGATAGAATGCTCAGGGCAAGTAGCATTTGGCCAATAGTAAGTAGTGGAGAATGTGTATTTGTGTGTGTGAGAGAGTGTGTGTGCATGCATACATGCTTGCTTATATGGGGGAGATGGGGGTTATATTTCTTATTATAAATGCTATAGAACAAGCACTGGCACTTCAGATCAAGGACTCTTTCTCCTTTCTAATAGCTTTAAATAATTGCTACAGAATAGGAGAATAAAGTAAGATAAATTTTGCATTTAGCATATGTGGAAATATTATGAATAGTTGCAGACTCAATTCACTTTGATGCCCTTTGACAATCTGATAATTTTTGCAAAGATGTACTTAAAATGCTGTTTCATGCAAAGTTCAGATTTTTTTCCCCTTCTTTAAAAAAATAAATGACATCATTAATTTGCAGGCCTGTGTATTAATTTTGCTGAGAGCACCATTTACTTCTCTTTCCTTCCACTTTGTTTAAAGTCAGTTGTTGACAACTCTCCCTCGTGTCAAACTCTCACCGCCAATAATTGCTTAAGGACTCCTAACTTCTACAAATGTTGGTTCCAGCTCCAAACCCCATGCTAGCCCTGGAAGAAAAAAAGAGAGAGAGAAGGGAGAAGAAAGAACTTCTTCTGATGAATTTTTGATTTTCCTTCTTAACAAAGAAATGTCTGAGATTCAAAGCAATAGCTTAAAGTGATATTATAAAATAGAATATGGAGTGCACTGTTCTGAATGACTCTTTGCTTTTAATGTGGGGCTGAAAAATTGTCAGTGCCTTTTTTGATTAGATGGGGTTCTTTTTTTTTTTTTTTTGTTCTTGATCTAAGAATCGAGGAGAAAAACATGCTACTTGCATTTGAATATGGCATGAGCCGAGCTGTAATGTACTGGAGATAAAGTAATAGCAGCAACGCCTTAAGGCAGCACCTGAATCTCCGGGTCAGCGCCATCTCTCTTCAGATCGCCGTGGCGCCACTCTTTCTGCGGCTGCTTTATTAGGCCTAATTAGGCGGGCTGTCACTTTTATTGGTGATGGGAAAGGAAGATAAGTAGATCACTTGTGTCATCTATCTCTACCCAGACGTGTCTAAAAAGTCTAAAGTGATTGCTGTAGGCCACAAATAGATACCACAAGAGGGAGAGGGAGCGGGAATAAAAAAAATTAAAAAACACCCAGAACTGGAATAAAAAGAGAAAGAAACCTCTAGAAATGCCTTACCTTTGGCACTGCTGTGTATAATTTCAAACCCATAGAGAAGAGCCTGTGAAACATCCTAGAAGCCCTTTTGTTCTGAGGGAGAAGGTTGTCTCATGGATTTTCTGATCACTGAATGGAGCAGCGTAAGGGGACATGCTTCCGACTTAGGAGTGAAGAACTAGGTTCTCCAGAAAAAGTCAGCCCAAGTTGTCACCAGAGCCCCATGTAGGGTTAGACAGAGCAGTAAAAGGTCACATTAATGAAGGAGAGTCCCACAGCTGCATTTGTGTGTACGTGTGTGTGTAGTGATTGTGATCGTAGCAGGGAGATTTCTGAAAGTTTTAATAGTGGGGGTTCTCTTGGGAACAGATACTTGATTTGCCTGTAAAAATGGTGCCAATAAAGATAAATAGCCCAGAAGACATGGGTAGTGTTGTTTTCAGCCATGGTCACCTGCCCAAGTCTGTCAGAAAATGGCTTCTTTTCTTCTCAAAAGGACTTCTTCCCTGAGCAGGTATTTCGTTCCTAATATCATTAATAGCTCAATGCTCTCTTAACGCTCTCCTTATGGGGTGAACCCTGGCTGCTGGGCCTTGATTATACTCTGTGGATTATGGCTTTTGAATGGAATCCCTTAGTCTAATTGTAATAGAGTGCCACTGAGCACAGCCCTTAGCAACCATCAGTTGCTGTGGGCCGTTAAAACACCCACCCTGTTACCAGGCAGTGAGTGGTTACCTCGTTAGTAGTCCTGCTCAGCCATTGGTCGGTGCTGCAGTAGGCCCCGCCCCCAAGCGACCAACTGACAATGAGCGACCGTTAGTGGGGGATTCAACCAACGGTTGGTGGAGTGGTGGCTGTCACGCGGAGAGTGAGGTAAGAGGCAGATCCCAGCCTCCTCCGCAAGGCCCTCTAGCTCACCCTGCCCTGGGTCACTCGGCCCTGGGTGAGTGGGTGAGCTGGGGGGCCCCAGGGAAAAGTCTGGAGGCTGTGTCCTGCAGGGCTCCAGAGCCCTCGCGGGGGCCACCCACTGGCCTGGCCCAGACCTTGAGGTCTTGGTGAACCTCTCCCTCATCCCTGTCTCTCAGACCTAATGGCAGCTGCCGTCTACATAGGATCAGTCTGCTGGACTGGCCCCCGCCATACGTGTGGCCTGAGGAGCCTGAGGCCCAGTAGGGTTGGGCTCCTGGCTTCCTCAGCAGTGATGGCTAGGCAGAGTCTGGAGATCTTGTCCTGAGGAAGTCTCCAGCTGAGATCTACCTCCTTTTAGCCAGAACTGGACCTTGGAGGGTGAAAGTTGTGCCTTGGAACCTTGTCCTTTCTCATCAGAATGGAGAGTAACTTTTGTTTAGTGGAGATTTACGGGAACGTCATTGCCAGACCACAACCTGACCTCAAGCACAAAGGTTCTGATACCAAGAAATTTGCAGAAACTAACTACAATCCTTCCTCACCTTTCCTAGAAAAGGGCTTTCCTGAAAGCTTTTGAGGAATTTGGGGGTTTTAAGGCATGAGACACCCATCTACTTGCACGGCCTTCAATAAACCTTTCTCTGCCCCAAACTCCAACGTTTGGTATTGTTTGGTCTTGCTGTGCATCAGGCACATGGACCTGTGTTTCAGTAACAGAATCACATCTCCTAGGTGAGATCATAAATTATACATTGAAACCCTATTTTACACTTTCCATCTGTCTGTGTTATGTGTAGAACCAGATTAAGTATTAAAGGGCTTGAAAATCAGTGCTTTCTTTAGCTTCTTAACTTTTGTGACTGAGTGTGTTTTCCAGTGGCAAGTGAGAACTTTAGTTTGCTTACAGAAATGATGATTCCTTCCCCCCCATAAAATGATGTAAAAATACTTAGTGGTGCTTACACAACACCAAAATGTTTGAACCAACTCGATCTGAATTTCTTCTCCTCACTTTGATGTTTATTATATATATTTTCTAATAGACTAGATGGAATTTATTTCTAGAAGTCTGTAGTTTACACTCTGTATGCTGGGAAGATAAAAATTGCACTGGGGAAGCAAATTCATGTCAGTTGATGCTAGTCAGTGTGTTGGTAAACATCATCATTTTTTTCATACTGCTTTAATTCATCCTTAGTAATTCCAATTCATAGCACTCACTATGTGCCAGGAACTTTGGTAAGTGCTTTACATAATTAAGTTCATTTTAGTTTGATCAAACCCTAGTAAATACTAGCCATTTTTGCAGGTGAGTAAACTGAGGCTGTGAGCAATGAATAACTTTCCCAAGTCCACATGGTGAGTAAATGAAAGCACTGGAATTTTGTTTGATTACAAAGTCTGTACTCTTTTACTTCTTTTAAATATTTATTTGGCTGCATCAGGTCTTAGTTGTTTCATGTGGGATCTAGTTCCCTAAGCAGGGATCCAACCCAAGCCCCCTGCATTGGGAGCTCTAAGTCTTAGCCACTGGACCACCAGGAAGTCCCCAAAGCCTGTACTCTTTACCACTGTTAGCCTCAGCCTTCTACTTCTGTATATTGCTTAAGAGAATGTTTTGCTTCTTTGGAAAAAAAAATTTGTGAATTCATAGCCTCATAAAATTTTAGAAACAGCTTTTACCACTGATTTTCATTGAGTTGATTGAATTACCTTTATACCCTCTCTGTAAGAAAGTCTAAAGTCCCAGTCTGGCACATATGACCTTTACTTTCCACCCAGCCATCTTGCTCTGTTCATCATTCTCTCAGTCCCCAGGCTCTTTTATGATGTCAATTCTTTCCCCAGGTTCACTGTCTGTCCATTTAGCAACCTCAGAGTACCCCTCTTGGGGCTCTAATCAGTATTGCTTGGCAGAGCCTCCAGAGGGATCATGGTGAACAGAAACATTTCTTCAGATAGCTTGGGATGGGCTGCCCACCTGTGTGCCTGTGTCTGGTAGTGGCATTTTTTGTGACTAGGGAGTGAGCCCCAGGGGACAAAAAGCTTCCCAGGATGGAGGCACAATGTGGCCTCCAGTTACACACATTCACAGAGGGGCAATGTGGTTTCCCCAAGTAAAGATGCCTGAATCTCAGAAGAGTCCATAGAGCCTGTGAATAAGAAGAAAGCTGACTACATGGAAGGGAGCTGGTTGTGCATATTTAAATTTTGGAGTAAATCCCTGTCTGCTGTTTTTAATAACAGACATCATCCTTGCGCACACCTGAGACCATGGGAGCATGGCAGGACCCCTGCTGGTTGTGGCTGCCCAGGCCCCTCAGCAAATGCTCAAGTGTTTCTCCTTCAGTCCTCCTTTATCTCTACTTCTTTATCCACCCCCCCTGTAATTAGTAATAATTATAATGACATTTGCAAATTTACAAAGCACTTTCATGTACGTCATTCCATCTGCCTAACTTGTGAAGTGTATTATTATTTTATCTCAGTTTTATACATTTATTTTTTTTAATTTATGGCTGTGCTGTATCTTCATTGCTGCATGCAAGCTTTCTTTAGTTGCAATGTATAGGAGCTACTCTAGTTGCGGTGTGTGGGCTTCTCATTGCTGTGGCTTCTCCTGTTGTAGAACGTGGGCTCTAGGTGCACGAGTTTCAGTAGTTGCAGCATGCAGGCTCAGTGGTTTCCACTTGTGGGCTATAGAGGGCAGGCTCAGTAGTTCTGGTGTGTGGGCTCAGTTGCTTTGAGGCAAGTGGAATCTTTCCAGACCAGAGATCAAACTTACGTACCCTAATTGGAAGATGGATTCTCAACCACTGAACCACCAGGGACGGTCCTGTCTCAGTTTTAGAGATGAGTCGATTGTGGTTCGGAGAAGTTAAATGATTTTCTTAAAGTCATAAGGTTAGTAGGTTATAGAATTGGGATTTGAACTAAGAATCTTCAGGTCTAAGTCTTAGGAGCTTGTTGTTGTTTGTTTTTATAAAGTATTGTGACATCGATATTTAACTTGAAACTGTGTTTCAATTTGTGGCATTGTTCTTAGAATTAAAGATTTTGCTTCATAAACTCTCTTAGAGCATCTTGGCTAGCTGCTCTAGATAAAATGCCATTTTATGTACCTGTATGATATTACAACTATCGGTATCATTTTATTCCCCCCTCCCCTTGCTTTATAAACCTCTCCTCATGTTGGTTTCTCAAGGACTGTAAGTAGCCTTTGGGCGGGGTTTGTCACATATCATCAGGCCCAAGCATACAGGCCTGGAGGAGAATAGCAATATATGATTCAGGTTTCTTAAATGAGTGAATAATTAATAGTAAACACTAACATTTGATGAATGCTTACTATTACTAGTCATTCTACTTTACTCTTTAATTTGTAAAGATATATTTGATGAAGGACTTCTATCCAGAATAAATAAAGAACTTTCAAAAATCAATGGTAAGAAAACAACCCAATTTTTTAAAACACAAGCAGGACATTTCAACAGACTCTTCACAAGAGAAGATACACAGATGGCAAATGAACATATGAAGAGAGGCTCTATATCTATAGGCATTAGAGGAATGCTAATTAAAATCACAATGAGACATCCATTAGAATGGCTTGAAGACTGAACATAATAAGTGTTGATAGAACTGTGGAGAAACTGGAACTCTCATGCTGATAAAGTTAAACATACACTTACCATGTGATTCAGCCACTCCACTCAAAGTTGTTTCCAGCCAAGAGGGAAGGAAATATCCATACAAAGGTATAGGGACTTCCCTATAGCTCAGATGGTAAGAAATCTGCTTGCAGTGCAGGAGCCCCAGGTTCAATCCCTGGGTCAGGAAGATCCCCTAGAGAAGGAAATGGATACCCATTCCAGTGTTCTTGCCTGGAGAATTCCCTGGACAGAGGAGCGTGGTGGGCTACAGTCCTTAGGGTTGCAAAGAGTCGGACATGACTAAGTGACTAACACACATACAAAGGTATATACACAAATGTTCATAGCAGTTTTGCTTATTGCAGCCAAAACCTGGAAACAATGCAAATGGCCATCAATAAGCCATCAACAAATAGTGATATACCCATGTAATGGCGTACTATTCAGCAATAAAAAGAAATGAATTTTCTATATAAGCAACAACATATATGACTCTCAGAATGATTATGTCAAGTGAAAGAAGCCAGACAAAAGAGTGCATACTATATGATTCTATCTATCTAAAGCTCTAGGATATACAAGCTCAATTACAGTGACATGAATCAGAATGGTATTTGCTTGGAAGAGGGAGACATCTAAGAGAGAGTGATTACAAGTCAAGAAGACATCTTTCAGGACAATGGATATGTGTTCACTATCTTTTTAAAAATTTTTTTATTGGAGTATAGTTGATTTACAATGTTATGTTAGCTTCAGGTGTGCAGCAAAGTGAATCAATCATAAATATTTATATCCACTATATTTTTAGTTATTTTCCCATATAGCCCCACTTTGCTTTACTCTTGATATACACTGTCATTTAATTTCAATTATCTAACAATTAACAAAAACTCTCTGAGACATGTACTATTATGATTCCCATTTTACAGCTTGGACAACAGGGTTAGAGAGGTTAAGTAACCTGCCAAGGGTTATCTAGCAACTGAAAAATGATGGAACCAGGCTGTGAACCCAGGTCACAGGCTGCCCACCTATACTGAGGTTTTGCTACTTGTCTAGCAAGTGAGTAATGTCTGTACCAAGAGATGTGATAAGAAGGAGGTACTCTGACATCAGAAGATCTGTGCTTCACCTCTGCAAGATTCAGGTGTGGTAAGTCCCCTACATACAAACGAGTTCCATTCGGAGAGCATGTTCCCAAGTCCAGTTTCTTAGTCCAACAGAGATAGCCTCAGTTCAGTTCAGTTCAGTCGCTCAGTCGTGTCCGACTCTTTGCGACCCCATGAATTGCAGCACGCCAGGCCTCTCTGTCCATCACCAACTCCCAGAGTCTACCCAAACCCATGTCCATCGAGTCGGTGATGCCATCCAACCATCTCATCCTCTGTCGTCCCCTTCTCCTCCCGCCCCCAATCCTACCCAGCATCAGAGTCTTTTCCAATGAGGCAACCCTTCGCATGAGGTGGCCAAAGTATTGGAGTTTCAGCTTCAACATCAGACCTTCCAATGAACACCCAGGATTGACCTCTTTTAGGATGGATTGATTGGATCTCCTTGCAGTCCAAGGGACTCTCAAGAGTCTTCTCCAACACCACAGTTCAAAAGCATCAATTCTTCGGCGCTCAGCTTTCTTCACCGTCCAACTCTCACATCCATACATGACCACTGGAAAAACCATAGCCTTGAGTAGACATACTTTTGTTGGCAAAGTAATGTCTCTGCTTTTAAATATGCTATCTAGGTTGGCCATAACCTTCCTTCCAAGGAGTAAGCGTCTTTTAATTTCATGGCTGCAATCACCATCAGCAGTGATTTTGGAGCCCAAAAAAATAAAGTCTGACACTGTTTCCACTGTTTCCCCATCTATTTCCCCATCTATTTCCCATGAAGTGATGGGACCAGATGCCATGATCTTAGTTTTCTGAACGTTGAGCTTTAAGCCAACTTTTTCACTCTCCTCTTTCACCTTCATCAAGGGGCTCTTTAGTTCTTCTTTACTCTCTGCCATAAGGGTGGTGTCATCCGCATATCTGAGGTTATTGATATTCCTCCCGGCAATCTTGATTCCAGCTTGTGTTTCTTCCAGCCCAGCGTTTCTCATGATGTACTCTGCATATAAGTTAAATAAGCAGGGTGACAATATACAGCCTTGACGTACTCCTTTTCCTATTTGGAACCAGTCTGTTGTTCCATGTCCAGTTCTAACTGTTACTTACTGACCTGCATACAGGTTTCTCAAGAGACAGGTCAGATGGTCTGGTATTCCCATCTCTTTCAGAATTTTCCACAGTTTATTGTGATCCACACAGTCAAAGGCTTTGGCATAGTCAATAAAGCAGAAACAGATGTTTTTATGGAACTCTCTTGCTTTTTTGATGATCCAGCGGATATTGGCAATTTGATCTCTGGTTCCTCTGCCTTTTCTAAAACCAGCTTGAACATCTGAAAGTTCACGGTTCACGTATTGCTGAAGCCTGGCTTGGAGAATTTTGAGCATTACTTTACTAGCATGTGAGATGAGTGCAATTGTGTGGTAGTTTGAGCATTCTTTGGCATTGCCTTTCTTTGGGATTGGAACAAAGACTGACCTCTTCCAGTCCTGTGGCCACTGCTGAGTTTTCCAAATTTGCTGGCATATCGAGTGCAGCACTTTCACAGCATCACCTTTGAGGATTTGAAATAGCTCAACTGGCATTCCATCACCTCCACTAGCTTTGTTCGCAGTGATGCTTTCTAAGGCCCACTTGACTTCACATTCTAGGATGTCTGGCTCTAGGTGAGTGATCACACCATCGTGATTATCTGGGTCGTGAAGATCTTTTTTGTACAGTTCTTCTGTGTATTCTTGCCACCTCTTCTTAATATCTTCTGCTTCTGTTAGGTCCATACAATTTCTGTCCTTTATCGAGCCTATCTTTGCATGAAATGTTCCCTTGGTATCTCTAATTTCCTTGAAGAGATCTCTAGTCTTTCCCAATCTGTTGTTTTCCTCTATTTCTTTGCACTGATTGCTGAGGAAGACTTTCTTATCTCTCCTTGCTATTCTTTGGAACTCTGCATTCAGATGGAAATATCTTTCCTTTTCTCCCTAGGTACCCAACTAACACAACTGGATACACAGTAATAAGTTTTATAATACTTTTCACACAAATAATACATAAAAAGCAAACAAAAATAAAACATTTTTAATCTTGTATTTTACATACTTTGAAAAATACAATAGTATATAGTATGAAATCTGGCACTGAGTGAACAGACAAGAAGAGTTACCGACTGGAGGAGGGAGAGGAGGTGGAAGATGGTAGAACTGAAGGATCATCAGCATTAGGAGACAGAGGGTAAGCTGCAGTTTCACTCATGGGTGGCATTAGTGGACATGCAAATGCATGTTTGCCCCTTGGAAAGTTACCAACCTGAAAGTTTATATGTAGGAGACTTACTGTACTGTTTCTCAATTTCTTTATCTGTAAACAAGGTGACACCTCACAGTTCGGTTTTGAGGATCCAGTTCTGTGACGGCTAGGGGGCTTTGCAGTTCTAATGAACTCTCTAGGTATTTGTCAGTAGTGTCACTGCTGTGGTGGTCACAGGGCAGAGCCACAGGTCTCCTGTGGCCTGCTCAGGGCTAGTCCCCCAAGAGGCTTCTCAGTCCTGCATTGAGTGCAGCAGAGAGTCAGCACCCCCTGGAGTCCTATGTTAGCTGCCCAGGAGTGGCAACTAACCTGCCACAAAAGGGAAAAAATTCTCTTTTGACCTTTGAGTGAGTTAATCTGAATTCTTGGCATTTTTTTTTTTTTTTGCCCTTTGCAGGAAAAGTAGCTTAGCCACACCCTTGTTCCAATTCCTCACCTCTGTTCTTTTTTTTTTTTAATTTATTTTTAATTGAAAGATATTTACAATACTGTGTCACCTCTGCTCTTTATTTCTTTTTCTTTTGTTGCTCAGTAACAGCATAGATGAGAGATGAGGAGCTCATGTAACAATTTGAGAATTAGCTCTTTGGTCAACTGCTGCTTCAGTCTCCTCATGGACAGTAGAAATTTTCAGGCTTCTTGTATAGTGTAGAAATTAAGCTTGTGGACTTTAGGGTCAGATTTACTTGGGTTCAAATCCCATCTCTGCAACTTAACTATTGTGTAGAGTCTGCTAGGCTACTTCAGATGCCTCCTCTAAGCCTCAGTTTCCACATCTATAAAAAGGAAGTAACAATAGTAGCCATCTGTGGGGTTCTTGTGAAACCTCAGAGAGTTAATGTATGTGAAAAATTCAGAACCACATCTGGTACCTCATAAAGACTCAGAAAAATTCTTCACTCAAAAAAATACACCATTGTTTTAAATTACACCATCTAGATAGATCTAAGCTTTGAGTACTTTGCAAGAATTTCAAAGGAGTAGAAGCAGTAAAATTTTCCTCAGGCTGATATTTGTATAATGCCCCAACCTCTGACTGCATAGGGAGAAACTGACCACTGTGCTTTTATACATAAAATCTTCAGCATTTGGAGATTTTAAAGTGGTTGCAGTATTTCATAGAAGTGTTCACCTTTTTAAGAAAAATTATTTATGTTTTTGGTTGTGCTGGATCTTTGTTGCTGTGCTCGAGCTTTCTCTAGTTGCAGTGAGTGGGGGCTACTCTCTAGTTACGGTGCTAAAGCTTCTTATTGTGGTGGCTTCTCTTGTTGTGGACCACGGGCTCTAGAGTATGAGGGCTCAGTAGTCACGGTATAAGGGCTTAGTTGCCCTACAGCAGTAAGGATCCTCCTGGACCAAGGATCAAACTGGTGTCCCCTGCCTTGGCAGACAGATTCTCAACCACTGGACCAGCAAGGAAGTCCCAAATGTTCACTTTTTTTCAGTGTTAGCTAGCATGTAGAATCAGCTCTGGGGCTTTAGTCTGGCTATGTGTGTCAATTCATTTGTCATCAAGGATCTTAAGCCCATGATTATCCCCAGTGTGCTGTGGTCAGTGGTGAGGTGTGACCCAAAGAATTGATCACTATTGGTAAGGTACTCAAAGTTGTGAATATTTTTCAATGTATTATTTTGGCAAATTAGAGTAGATTCAAGGCTACCTCAGTAATATTTCTAACTCTCTTGTCTTCTGTGAGGTTTCTTGAGTGGGTGAGGTGGGCCAGGTTAAAACCAGCTCTCTGAGACCTGCTTGAACTCTTAACACTTGCCTGCGAATTTTGTGTTGCTTTACTTCCTCATGATGTTTTTTGGGGGAATATTTGAATCTGGGTATGCACATGGGTTCAAGTTCTATAGGTTAATTATCATTGCCCTGTGGTTCCCAGTATAGAAAATTTGAAAATTGCTGGGTTAGTATGATCTTCCACATAGCTGAGGAATATTTTCTACAGCAGTGTTTTTAAAACTCTGTTCCTTGGAGCCTTGTGGAGTTGCCTAAAGAGCTTTGGGGGTTAAAACTGAAAGGAGTCCTGTGTCTTCTACTGCAGAGCTGTTTCTGAAACTACAGAGCTATTTCACTTGTAGTATATTTTGGGATTTCACATGAGGTTTTAAAAAATACCCTAATGTTTTTTTCTTAAAACATTGCTAGTAGTGTCCATAATAGACGCTCATTCACCCTTTCTTTGACGATCCCTACTTTGTAAGTTACCTTGTTCATTCCATGACTGCACAGTTCTTTTTTAAATTAATTTTTGTTGAAGTATAGTTGTTTTACAATGTTGTATTAGTTTCTGCAGTACAGCAAAGTGAATCAGCTATATGTGTACATATATCCCCACTTTTTTGGATTTCCTTCCCATTTAGGTCACCATAGAACACTGAGTAAGATTCCCTGAGCTATACAGTAGGTTCTCATTAGTTATCTATTTTATACCTATTATCAATAGTGTATATGTCATTCCCAATCTCCCTTTTCCCCCCTTGATGTCCATACATTTGTTTTGGACCTCTGTCTCTATTTCTTATCTCAAATAAGATTATCTATATACCATTTTCTAGATTGCACATGTATGCATTAATATGCAATGTTTGTTTTTCTCTTTCTGACTTACTTCACTATGTATGACAATCTCTAGGTCCATCCATTTCTCTACAAATGACCTAACATCATTCCTTTTTACCGACTGTACAATTCTGCTTGGAAGTTTTCATGAGGGTCCTGAATTTGCTTCATTGTATTTTTACCTCCTGGTCCTCATTTTATTTCCTGACACAACACAGAACAGGCTTGTTCCCTTCCATGCTTGGCAGTAAATGACCATAAATAGTTTTAGAATTAATATTCTAGAAAGTGGCCCACAAATCATAGAGTTGTCATTTTAGAGACATGGGTTGGGGTTGTACTGATAGAAAATGGTGATTAGAGCTGATCCTCTGCTAGGAAGTCAGTCACCCATCACCTACATCTTCATCATTCCTCTCATCATTCTGTGTGCAGCTATTCTGAAATGATTAAGAAAAAAATTACCTTGTTTCCTCATAAAAATCAGTCCTGAAAAACACAATTTCTACTGATGTTGAAAGAGCATAAGAAGCAGTCATGTCTTATAAAGAGATGGTAACAATAGTTTTTGTAGTGGGCCTACTCAAGAATTTTCACATCTGTGTGCTTGATGTGATCCTGGGAATATTTGTGTTAACAAGGAATTACAGTTACAACCCAACAACTTCTCTTAATGCTCAGTAAGAGCAAGGAGAACTTATTACATTAGCTTTTCCATTATTCAGAAAATGATCCAATTGTAAACGATTTTCTGAATTTCCATATAATCACATTCACATTAGTTTTTACTCCTTGGATTAAAGGGGGAGGGGGAAAGCCACTGTTAAAATGCTCAAATATTGTACTGAATAATGGCTCCTCTGTCCAATTAGTGAGCATTATTGTTGCAATACATTTACACTCACACAGCACACCAGAGACAGCATAAAACACTCCCACGTACAAGCAAACATGAAAAAAAAAATGGAGATAGCAGATTCAAAAAATGGAAAGAATAATTTCATTTTTTCCCACTTAGAAAAAAACAAAACCCCAAGGCCGATTTCCTAATTACCACTTGCTTGGCTGTTGTTGGTGCTAACAACACTGCAAAGAAAAGGGCTGTTGATGGACTTTCCTTTCCTTTTAAAAAGCTGTTTCTAACCAGTGTTGTGTTTTAGCTCCTGTTTGAGTATTGAGAAGTGTAGCCCTGCTTGCTCCTTGCCAGCCCTCTTCAGGTGGAAGAACAGGCCACCTCCTGGCCGAGGACAGCACTCGCTGCCCACTGCAGGTTATGCAGCCTGTTTGTGAAACACATTTTAAAGAGAGATTCTGTATTTTAATGGTCAGTTAGTAGCTGGCTACCAACCGTCTGCGCTCTCTGCCTGGGGACAGAAATGCCAGGCTTATTAAATATTGAGAAGTTGTTCATTACTATGGGGATCTGTGACAACAGCCTATCTGCATATTGAGAAAACAGCAAGTTTACATTCTTCAGAATAGCTGTCCCACTTCTGGGGAGGACAAATGTTTGTCTGGCTAAAGATGCATAAAAATGCAAGCCCTGTCTTGGAGTTCTGCTTTGTTGCTTTTATTTTTTTTTCTTGAACACGAAAATTTCAAAAACCAAACTTGCTTATGGAGAGAGAATTTAAAACAAACCTTTTGAAAAATCCAGTTTTCTTGTACTGACTGTTTTGGAGGACATGTCAAATGTTTGAAATACTTACATGTTGCTAGAATATAAGAAAATGCATTTTGTTTAATTCAGATTCTAAGCAACTGAGAAATTTCATAAGACGTTAGGGAAGTTTTGGAGATAAAGTGATGAGGAATTAGCTCTTTCCTTGAAATCATCCTAATAATTGGAATGCCATAATCACCAAGGGCTTAATCAATGCCATCTGCAAATTAGAGATCCAGGAACATGTAACCCATCTTACCTTCAAAGAGAGATTTTGTATACATCTGTGTAATTGCTAATTACCAATTAAATGTGAAATCTAATGAAGAGTATTGCATAGTGGTCCATCCAGCACCCTATTCCATTTCTGACTGTAATATGAATCATGACTTCCCAATAAAAAGTCCCTGAAAAGGGAACTCAAACCAGGGGTTTGTGACAGCCTAGAGGGGTGGGATGGGGTGGGAGATGGGAGGGAGGTTCAAGAGAGAGTGGACATATGTTTACCTATGACTGATTCATGTTGATATATGGCAGAAACCAACACAATATTGTAAAGCAATTATCATTCAGTTAAAAATAAGTAAATTTTTAAAAAAAGAATAAAAAAATGTCTTAAAAAAGCCCCTGAAAATATCTGGGATGTAACCCAGGAGTGCACAGCTTTCCTTCATGATCAAGTATGGCTACATCACTTAGAGTTTCTATAAAGCCTTGCTGAGTCTGCTTATATTTTAGAAGAGTGATTCAATATGAGAGAGGCCTGATGCCAGTTTCTGCTGACTCTCATCAGTCTCCTTGTAACCAGACACATCAACTTCACTGTTTAGCACAGGTTTTTGTGTATGTAGGTATGAGGATGGTGAGGCTGATGATCACAGGAATAATTAATTCCTGGTGCATCATGAACCTTGCTCTCATGTTCCCTCTTTCCTCCCCACTTCTGTGATTCCTGTCTTCCTTTGGCTGTTGCTTATTTGAGTCTTTCTCTTTTAGGCTTGTTGAATCAGATCAGTGATCCTTCTGAGAGTTGTGTGATGGAAACTTGGGCTCCACAGCATCATCCTTAGAGATCAGAAATGTACTCTAAACATCCCTAACTTCTGCTTGTAAGCACAGTCATGGAAAACAAAACTCTTTGAATTTGCATCTCCTGTTTCTCAGTGAATATGTGCTGTGTTTCACATGGCTTTCCATCTATTAAACTTGTTTTGTTCTCTAGCTGATAAATATCTCTGTTATCCCATTTTGGCTGCTCTTGAAGAACATAGTGAATAAGGGTTTGGACTCTGCAGTTGGCCCATCACAATGTGCATCTCTTCTCCACAGCTTAGTGGTTCTGAAAACTTGGGCAAGCAAGTTTCTTCTCTGTGTCTCAGGGTTTTAGTTGTGCTGTGAAGACAATAATAATATCAGTCTATGGGATTGTTATGAGGAATAAATAAGTAAAATCAGATATTTAGTGTCAGTGTTAACCACAGTAAATGTTTAGTGTATGTTAGGGATTAATACTAGCATTAAGGATTCAACAACATCATCCAATGCTAATGAAATACCTTTTCCGGACAGGCACTGAGGATAGAGAGACAGTAAAACACATTATCTTGGAATAAATGTAGTCTAGTGGCAGAAATAGGCAGGAGAGCAATTGCAATGCAGTGTGATAAAGTACTTTTGTAATGGCATGTTCATTAATTTTTTTAATTCTTAAAACAGTTCTGTGAGATATTAACCCCATTCTCAGCTGAGGAATCTGGGGCCTAGGGAAGTAAAAGGAAGAGCCTGCAGTCGTGGGTATAAGAGACATGCTTCTCTTTTAAGCCTCTTGCCTCCAATCTCACCTCTTGTTTTGTGCACTAACCTTCTTCATGGCCACACATTCTTTAATTGTCATTGGTAATTTTGCATGAAACTTCTCACCTCTTTTTGGCTCTTATAATTTTACATGCACTATAGACTCTCTTGATTCCATTAGGGACCATTGTAAAAAGAACTTGGGCAAGTGGTCAAGATTACTCTCAGCATATTCTAGGTCTATTATGTCACTTGTGTCCTCACCTCTCTGGACCCCATTTCCTGCAGGATTCTTTAGAAGATGAGTTCTGGGACGGTGCCTCAGCTTCCATCTCGGGCAGTAAGATTCACCTTCTCCATTAGGGGGCTCTGCTTTTACTGGTGTCAGTATAACTGCTGTTATGTTAAGATTATGTTTGAAAAAGGATTCTGCTGCTACAGTTTGAAACCCTGTGGACGAGATGACCTCTCAGATCTTTGTCTAAAATCCCATGATTTCTGTTGTTGGAAAAACAATGAGAAACCCTAGGAGTAAAAGATTTGTAATATACACTAACCGCCCTCCAACCCCTTCTAAGAAGTGCTCAAAAACAAACTATAGATGATTTTTAATGGCTAAATGGGTGGTAATTAGGTTTCTTAAGATTATATCGCTTATGTAAAGAAAAATTATTAGTTCTTAATAGTTCTGCAAAATCAAATTGCTACGTAGTAGAATGATTTTGGAGTTGAAGGACATGGGTTCAGGTTCTGGCTCTAACGTATATTGATCGTGACCTTCGCCAAGTCACTTATGGCTCACATCTTTGGTTTCCTTTGCTCAGCCTGTCTCAAGGGACGGTTAACTCGATGGAGATAACTAGAGCGAAATTGCTTAAAACTATTTCAGCTATGAAATGTTAATTCCCCTTCTAGAATTGACTGTAACATATTGATAAAGTTCAAGTTAATACTAGTAAGGTTTTCAAATCTTGAAATTCTCAGTTTCAAATGTTTCTCTCTAACATGCTTCCAAGGTAGTGATGTCTCTGGAGTTTGTTCTAACAGACATGTCTTTAGTTAACAAAGAGGAGAGGGTGGGTGGGTGGGTGTGCATGTGTGCGTGCGCGCTTGCGTGTGTGTGTGTATTGTCATTGCTGTCCAGGCTGACAAATGGGTTTAGGTCCAGATTTCCCCCTACATTATTAATGAAAAATATCCTATCACCTAAGGCTAACCTAGTTTCTTTGACAAGTCTTCAGCGAATAACAATTTCGCACAAACAGTCTTGCTGCCATAGGAAGAGAAATCTGCCAAGCAAAGAATCTCCTCCCTGCTCTTTGCCTTAAGAAACACTTGAGCAGGGTGAGCACATGACTGCTTCAAATTAGGTTAGAATAAAACACTGTAATATATAAGTCAGTGTCTCCCCTCCACAGATCGACACTTGTTTAGGGATTAAATTATCGATTTTTGAATGTTGCTGAGATTTAGACATGGGTTAATTAAACATTTACATATATGTGCTGAACAATGTATTGCATGGTACCATAATGTGCTCTTTAATCAGAAACCATGGGTGTTTGTGTTTGCTTTTTCCATGTTAATTGGCACCATGCTGGCTCAAGCTTAGGTATTTGGCTAGATGGAAGAAAAGAGACTTGGTGTTTTAAATATTTTAATTAGGACCAGCAGTTCTGAGCTCCCTCATTTCTCATTGGATTGTTTTTCATGCATGAATAAATTAGCTGGCATGGAAGTACTCTGTGGAAAGTGGTTGCCCTCTGGCCATAAAAAGAGTCCTGTTCATTAATACTTTAATGAAATTAGCTGTGAGCAAAATATTATTCCTTTTAACTGTGTTCTAATTTCTTAATTTTAATTAGGCACATAATTGTAGGGTGCTGAAATGATCTTCATGTTCAGCAACGAAAGTTCCATCATCGGGAGCCTGTGGCTGAAACACCACACGCTCCCAACATGTTCCAGCAGGAAACTGTGTGTCCCACTCTTTTTCCCCATTGACTTCACCAAAGATCCCCTTCATGCCTCCATTGTTGACCAGTGGAGATGGTCAAAGCTCTTGCTCCTGACTCAGGGCATTGGGAATAATGCTACTGGACTCTGGATCAGTTTAGGAGTGAGACAGGGTGAGGTCTACCAAGAATCTTGCCTGGTGATTTTTTTTCTTTTCAGTTTTTATCTTTTTAGGCTCCCACTTAATGACCTGTATTCCCTACCCCCTTTAATTTTAGAGTTCTCTGGGTTTCTCTTTACTCCTTATTATTTGATTGGCTATTTCTGTGGGGGCAAGGAACTTTTTTCTCTTTTGACCTCTGTTTGCGGCACATACTCCCTGCTTTATGCAAATGTAGTCATTGGGTGCATGATACTTAATGGAATTTGGGGGTTCCTAACACTGTAGTATTCTGATACAAGTTGTGGCATTTCAGAATGCTTTAGGTAAATAAGAGAGTCCACAGATAAACACCAACATGGAGCTTCTGAATTTGATAGAACATTCTGAACTTGCTGAGTTTTGATTTTAGAAGAAATAATGTGGAATATGGATTAAAAATTTAAGTGAGAAGCCAGAAGCCTATGTGCGTTACTTCTTATTACCTAGAATTTAAACTGAGATGTGTCATGATATGTACTGAGTATATATGATACAGTAACTACTGAGAGAATGAAAATTAGTCAATAATTATTTGCATTATTCCTGCTCATCACCCCCATGCCCTTTGTATAACATCATATACCCAGATTGATATTTTTTGAATGAGATGAGACAATTGACTTAAATATTTTATGGGTATTAAATATAATTAATATTTCCTAGTTCCATCAAAAAGCTACCTATTTGACCTGATAAATAAAATGGGAATAATAATATTACTTCTCTGATAGATTTACTGGGAGTATTAAATGAGATAAAGGCATGTCAGACACATAGGAGAGTACCTATCATAAAATGAGTACTCAATAAATGTCAGGGAATATTATTGACATTCTTACTATAAATAATTGTGTACAGATTGTCATTTTGCAAACTGTAAAACTTTTGACAGTATTATTTTATAATGTGCAAAAGTCCTCTTACCTATCATCTCACTTAATTTCACTGCATCTATTTAATAAAAATAGAGATAAGATATCCAATTTTACAGAATGAGGCTCATCTTATCCCACCTGATTTCTTGAAAGGTGATTACATCAGTGAAATCATTTCTCAGAAATAGCTGGATCTTTACTTATGCCAGGCTTTAATGATTCCAGTTACTGAATATTTAAAATGCTGTAAATACAGAGAAATCACCATCCCCATCACCCTGGCCCCTCTTTCTATGCCTTTGGTATACAAGATCCCAAAGTTACTTCATATTCTTCCCACACATTTTCAGCTTTTACTGTATATGTTAATAAATCATAAATAAATAATATTCAGTGGTCAGGGACAGACCCCAATTTTCCACACCCAGAAACCTATAAAATTTTAGTAGCTTTTAAAAAATGAATATTTATTTATAATGGGAAAAGAAATTAAAGCAAACTACAAATAAACTCATGAATATCACAAAATCTAGAAAAATGATATTTTTTGTAATTAACTATTTGACATACCTCTGTTACACTTTTTCTGTAATTTTTTGGCTGCATACTTTTTATTTCATATGAAATGATTTAATAATATTGTCTAATTTGCTAAATTAGCTTTTTCTAAATAGATACTTTTTTCTGAACTTTTAGAGACATTCTATTACCAAAATAGTAATCTGAATACAAGACAGTTTTTTCCTTTAGCATGGTTAATCAATTTTTTTCTTGATAACTGAAATTTATACAGCATGAAATTTTGCAGACACAAATACTCACTTTGGTGCTACTACTACATGCGTTTGCCTTAGAAGCACTAGAATCTGGATTAATTCTCTTCTGTAAGATTTTCTCCCAAAGAAAACAAAACAATGTGTTTATAATTGTATAGGCTCAGTTGTGAGTTTATTTCTGACAAGAGGGAACTTTGTTTTGATTAGACATCGATGAAGACTAAGTATCCAGTTTTCAGTTTTATGTATCTGGCTGGAAGAATTTTCCACAGACCAGCTTCTGCTTCCACACATTCTAATTTTGGCTTTTTTTCTTCTGACTCTCACCATACTTCTTGGACCTGGTACTGTAGGGTTTGTTTATGTCTTGATCTGACCTTGGATATGTACCTTTGAGTCATGATGCCACTCGAGGGTCCACATGGTAAGCAACAGGAGTATCTCTGGGAGCACTTTCTACATTGGATGCAGTGAAGCCCATGGACATGCCTCACAAAACCTAACTTAATTGCGTCCCCCAGCTTCTTCTAAGTCAGATTTCCAAATGCATTCATGGTCACTCCAATGCTACTTCATATGAAGGAAAGGGAGACAGATAATGCAGTTGGCATAGAAAGAGACAGTTGTCTTAACCAAGCATTGTTAAAATATTTTATTTTTACAAAATTTTCACCTGCAATGCAGGAGACCCAGTTTCAATCCCTGGAGGGGAAGATACCCTGGAGAAGGAAATAACAGCACACTCCAGTATTCTTGCCTGGAAAATCCCATGGACAGAGGAGCCTGGTGGGCTACAGTCCATAGGGTCGCAAAGAGTCAGACATGACTTAGTGACTAAACCACCAAGTGACCATGTGAACACATTGCCAGAGCCCCTCCCAGGGCTTTCAAAGAGGCCTAGATTGGAGTAATTCTACTTCTGATTGAATAGTTATGTATAATAACAAGTTCTAGATGTGAAGAGCTGACTCATTGGAAAAGACCTGATGCTGGGAATGATTGAAGGCAGGGGGAGAAGGATGATAGAGGATGACATGGTTGGATGGCATCACTGACTGATTCAGTAGACATGAGTTTGAGTAAACTCTGGGAGATGGTGAAGGACAGGGAAGCCTGGCATACTGCAAGTCCATGGGGTTGCAAAGAGTCAGACATGACTGATCAGTGTTATGACACTGTACTATCTTTTGGTAACTTTTTAATCACTGAACATTAAGGTTTTCAGGTTTATCCTTACTGATACATATGTCTAGTTTATTCTGTTTAACTTCTATGCAATATTTCATTTAATGAAGATACCACTTTTTTTTCATTTTCCTCTTGATGACATTTAGGTGTTTCCTACTTTTTACCGCTAGAGTTTCTTTTTTATATATATTCTTTTTGTCTTTCAGTAGTTTTATAATTTTACCTATAAACTTCCTGCACATAGAACTTTTTGCATTTTTCATCTTTAATTAAAATTTTTATTTTATTACTTTTCATTGAAATATAGTTGAGTTACAATGTTGTATTAGTTTCTGGTGTATACCAAAGTGATTCATGCATATATATATATATTCCTTTTCCATATTCTTTTCCATTCTGGCTTATTATAGAATATTGAATGTATTCAATAGTTCCCTGTGCAATATAATAGAACCTGGTTGTTTATCTGCTTTATACATAGTAGTTTGTATCTCCTAATTCCAAACTAATTTTCCCTCTCCCACCTTTATTCCCCATTGGTAAATGTAAGTTTGTTTTCTGTGTCTGTGAGTCTGTTTCCATTTTGTAAACAGGTACATTTGTATCATATTTTAGATTCCACATATAAGTGATATCATATGATATTTATTTTTCTCTTTCTGACTTACTTCACTTAGTATGATAATCTCTAGGTCCATCCATGTTGCTGCAAATGACATTTCATTCTTTTTTATGGCTGAGTAGTATTCCATTGTGTGTGTGTATGTGTGTACCACATCTTTATCCATTCATCTGTCATCCAGCTTTAATTTTTACTGTGCTCTTCAATCTGGGTTTTTTCTTTCTCTCTTTTTCCTTTTGGTGAACAATTTTCCAGTTCCTAGTTCTTCCCTTTAGCTATGTCTAGTCTGCTGTTAAACCCATTCATTGTATTTTTAATTTTAGTTATTGTATTTTTGGTTTTGTCATTTCTGTTTGATTCTTTAAGAGAGTACTTTTCAGTCCTCTGATTAAATTCTCTGTCCTACCATCTACTTTCTTAAACATGTCAGTCCTTTTAAAGTCCTTCTCAGATAATACCATTATCTGAATTTCTGGCAAATCTGAAGCTAATTTTTTTCCTCTTAATTAGTGAGGTCATTTTTATCTTTACTCATATTTTGTTATATTTTTATTAAATGTCAGACAACATGTATAAAAATTTTAGAGCTAATTTGAAACTGGATAATTTTATAGTCCTTGAGAGATGATTGCTTTTTACTATTTTAGGCATTAAGATATAGGCTATTGCCCAGTAGCAAATTACTCCGAAACTCAATGGCTTTAGATGAAAACATTTATTATCTTCATAATTCTGTGTATCAGGAATCCAGGTGTGGCTTAGTTGGGTGCCTCTGTCTCTAAGTCTCTCACATATTTGAAATTCAGGTATTAGCAGGGGCTATGATCCAATCTGAAGAAGGGAATGACAACCCTCTCTAGTATTCTTGTCTGAAGAATCCCATGGACAGAGGAGTCTGGCAAGCTGCTGTCCATAGGTTTGCAGAGTTGGACACAACTCAGCACAGATATGATCTCATCTGAAGGCTCCCCTAGGGGAGGACCTGCTTCTGACAAGCTAATAACTACTATGACTGTTGGCTGGCCTCAGGTTTTCACTGACTGCTTGCTGGAGCTATTAGTTCCTTGCCATATAGACCTCCACTATTGGTTCACAACGTGGTATCTGGCTGTCCTCAGAGCAAGAGAGAGAAGCAGAGAGGCAGTGCAGGGCAAAAGGAGAGTCTCTCTGTAACCTAATCTCAGAAGTGATAACCCATCACATTTTGCTAGTTCTGTTTGTTAGAATGCAATGACTAAGTCCAGCCCATACTCACAGGATTACCCAAGGGCATGAGGACCAGGAGGTAGGTTTCACTGGGGGCCATCTTAGAGACTGCCTACACAAAGACAGATCACCTTGACCCAGTCTGAGATTATGTTGATTGAGAGTTGAAGTTCAGTCATTATGAGGGCCTTTCTACGTTTCATTGGAAAAGACCCTGATGCTTGGAAAGGCTGAAGGCAAAAGGAGAAGTGAGCAGCAGAGGATAAGATGGTGAGATAGCACCACTGACTCAAAGGACATGAATTTGAGCAAACTCTGGGGATAGTAAAAGACAGGGGAGCCTAGCATGCTGCAGTCTGTGGGGTCTCAAAGAGTCTGACATGATTTAGCAACTGAACAACAACCACCTAGTTCCAATTCCCTCTTACCAGTAGAGTATACACTCTTAATGGGTCCCATTTGAAACCCTGAGATATTTAGCATGGCTACTGTTCTCTGGTGGATCCTAAATTACAACTTTGCTTCCTACAGTCCTGTGAAGCAAATGAACATTCTGCTTGTTTGCTCAGCCCTTCACCATCACTTTAGGATTCAGTTCAGTTCAGTCGCTCAGTCATGTGCGACTCTTTGCAACCCCATGGACTACAGCACGCCAGGCCTCCCTGTCCATCACCAACTCCCAGAGCTTACTCAAACTCATTTTGGAGTTGGTGATGCCATCCAACCATCTCATCCTCTGTCTTCCCTTTCTCCTCTTACCTTCAATCTTTCCCAGCAATCAAGGTCTTTTCCATTGAGTCAGTTCTTTGCATCAGGTGGCCAAAGTATTGGAGTTTCAGCTTCAGCATCAGTCCTTCCAATGAATATTCAGGACTGATCTCCTTTAGTATTGGCTGATTGGATCTCCTTGCAGTCCAAGGCACTCTCAAGAGTCTTCTCCAACACCACAGTTCAAAAGCATCAATTCTTCAGCACTCAGTTTTCTTAATAGTCCAACTCTCAAATCCATACATGACTACTGGAAAAACAATAGCTTGACTAGATGGACCTGTGTTGGCAAAGTAATGTCTCTGCTGTTTAATATGCTGTCTTGGTTGGTCATAAGTTTTCTAACAAGGAGTAAGCGCCTTTTAATTTCATGGTGGCAGTCACCATCTACAGTGATTTTGGAGCCCCCCAAAATAAAGTCTATCCCTGTTTCCATTGTTTCCCCATCTATTTGCCATGAAGTGATGGGACCAGATGCCATGATCTCGGTTTTTTGAATGTTGAGTTTTAAGCCAACTTTTTCACTCCCCTCTTTCATTTTCATCAATAGGCCCTTTAGTTATTCTTTGCTCTCTGCCATAAGGGTGGTGTCATCTGCATATCTGAGGTTATTGATATTTCTTCTGGCAATCTTGGTTCCAGCTTATGTGTCATCCAGCCCAGCATTTTTCATGATGTACTCTGCATATAAGTTAAATAAGCAGGGTGACAATATACAGCCTTGACGTTATCCTTTCCCGATTTGGAACCAGTCTGTTGTTCCATGTCCAGTTCTAACTGTTGCTTCCTGACCTGCATACAGATTTCTCAGGAGGCAGGTCAGGTGGTCTGGTATTCCCATCTCTTGAAGAATTTTCCACAGTTTGCTCTGATCCACACAGTCAAAGGCTTTGTCATAGTCAATAAAGCAGAAGTAGATACTTTTCCGGTATTCTCTTGCTGTTTTGATGACACAATGGATGTTGGCAATTTGATCTCTGGTTATTCTGCATTTTCTAAAACCAGCTTGAACATCTGGAAGTTCATGGTTCACATACTGTTGAAGCCTGGCTTGGAGAATTTTGAGCATTATTTTGCTAGTGCATGAGATGAGTGCAATTGTGCAGTAGTTTGAATATTCTTTGGCATCACCTTTCTTTGGGATTGGAATGAAAACTGACCTTTTCCAGTCCTGTGGTCACTGATGAGTTTTCCAAATTTGCTGGCATATTGAGTGCTGCACTTTCACAGCATCATCTCTGAGGATTTGAAATAGCTCAACTGGAATTCCATCACCTCCACTAGCTTTGTTTGTAGTGATGCTTCCTAAGGCCCACTTGACTTTGCATTCCAGGATGTCTAGCTCTAGGTGAGTTGTCACACCATCGTGATTATCTGGGTCCTGAAGATCTTTTTTTTGTATAGTTCTTCTGTGTATTCTTGCCACCTCTTCTTAATATCATCTGCTTCTGTTAGGTCCATACCATTTCTTTCCTTTATTGTGCCCATCTTTGCATGAATTGTTCCCTTGGTATCTCTACTTTTCTTGAAAAAATCTCTAGTCTTTCCTATTCTATTGTTTTCCTCTATTTCTTTGCATTGCTCACTGAGGAAGGCTTTCCTATCTCTCCTTGCTATTCTTTGGAACTCTGCACTCAAATGGGTATATCTTTCTTTTTCTCGTTTAGGATTAGCAGATGCCTAAAGGACAGGCTCAGATGGTAAAGAATCTGCCTGCAATGTGGGAGATCCAGTTTCGATCCCTGGGTTGGGAAGATCCCCTGAAGAAGGGAATGGCAACTCACTCCAGTATTCTTGCTGAGAAAATTCCATGGACAGAGGAGCCTGGTGGGCTACAGTCCATTGGGTCACAAAAGTAGGACACAACTGAGTGACTAATGCTTTCACTTTTTCAAAGGACATAAGTGTATGATTCAACTCTCTGAGCCTTCTTTCTCCCTGGGATCCTATTTCTTCAAGTCCTGATGCCTTAAAGTGTTCTTTTGCCTTCAAACAGATTTTTCCTTTAATAGTTAACTTTTCTAGATGTTTTCAATGAGAAGATTGTTCTGACCCAAGCTTGTCTACTTTAACTATGAGAGGAAAATCAAATCTGACTGGAACCAGCTTGAGTCCAGTGTTTATTCCTGGTTCATTTAGCTGTGATCAGGAGGGTTATGTTTTATAGACTAAACTTAACTTAGGGGCTCTCTGTTTTCTCTCTCTCTCTCTCACAAGGAGAGGATGAGCTAGGCAGACATTCTTAAAAGTATCTATTATATAGATACCATCAACTTTTGTCGCTCACTGTCAGGAGGAATAGATATTAGACTAATCAGAAAGAACATACAGTTGAATGTAGACCCATGTATTTATATATTAAAATTTAAGGACACATTCAGTTTTTTTTAATAAAGTATTTTGTAAAAATTTAGAATATTCCACTCAATTAGGGCTTATTGGGATAGCTACTAAACTGAGAGATTCATGAGGATGGGTTCTGCCTCCTTATTTTGGAGTTCTTAGCACCTCGAATAGTGTCTGAAATAAGTAACATGCCAATAAAAGTTTTCAAATTGGCTAAATTATATTCCAGTAAAATTACGTTTCCTAAACATATCCTGACTAATCAGTGATAGGGAATTAGAAGATGATTTGGTGGTAAGTCTAGGGTGTAAAAATTTCTCCATATTATAATTTTCAACCGAATTATTTAATTAAAAAAAAAAACTGTATCCATCTCAACAGTAAACCCTCAAAGAGTTGAGATTTTTAAAAATAAGTATAGGAAGAGAGAAAGAGAAGATAGAAGAGAAGCAGAAAGAATTGGCGTGGTAAAGCCCTGGAAGTGAGCCCTTTGTCCCACTAGTTAGTATAGTTAAGACATGTTGGAAACTCTTCAGTATGCTCTTCTGGTTTTGGGGTGGGGAATGGCATAGTGGCCACAAATTTCTATGAATGTCTATACAAAAAGGTCATACTCATGTGGCCATATGCCAACTATATGGACTAAATTGGCTATTAGATATTTATATTTGTAACTGGATTAAAGTGGTATCAGAGAAGGAGTTAGGCAGGGTTGAATATCTGTTCAAGAGCAGTTTGGTCATGGGTTTTTACTGTGTGAGTTCTAAGCGCTCTGTTCTAGGTGGTGGTGGTGTCACAGCCCACCTAAGGCAGGTAGTACAGATGCTTGTAGTTCTTGGTTATGCCTTCCTCTGGGAACAAAATTCAGTTCGGTTTACAACTAAAAACAAAACACGTATTGATATAACTTGGGAGCAGTTTTCTGCTTTTTCACAGATTGCTGCCAGAAACAAGAAAGCTAAGAGATTTGTTATTTACACTGGCAATCTAGTTTGCTGTATAAACAATTTAAAATATGATGTATTGTATGATCTGGGAGCCTGTTACATCACTATGAGAGTGTTTACTTTTTACCTATAGTCAATCTTCTATCAACCTGAATACTCTTAGGACTCAAGATGGAAAGACAGAAATAACATAACCTCTTAGTCATCAGTCATCACTTAGCCAAACAATTGCTTCTGATTGAACAAGCAAGAGTATTATTTATTGATAGAAGTAGTTGAAATGAAACAATTTTGACATTGTCAAAAAAGCAGCCTAGGATTTAAATCATGTAGTACTCAAAATTCATGGGAAAACGTCTATCTCTATGTCTATTTAACTATCATCTCTTTTTTTAAAAAAGATTTTTTTTTTGACGTGGACCATTTCTTTTTTGGAAAGTACTTATTGAATTTTTTACAGTGTTGCTTAAGATTTATGTTTTGGTTTTTTGACCCCGAGGCATGTGGGATCTTAGCTCCCTGACCAGGGATCGAACCCATACCCTCTGTTTTGGAAGGTGAAGTCTTAACCACTGGACCACCAGGGAAGTCCCTGTCATTTCTTTATCTTTTTATCCATTTCTCTCATTGTTCCAAAATGGACTTGAGACTTATCCAAACACGTATAACCACAAATGTGCCTGCACACACACTCACACACATACATGCACTTTCTCTCTTTTCTGTGGGAAAGATTGACAGATGATAGGTATATACATAGGCATAGAAATAAGATTAGAAGACTATACCCATATAAATGTTAACTAGTGTTATTTCTCCATGATAGGATTACAGATTATTTTTATTTTCTTCTTGAGCTTTTCTACATATTACAGTATTTCTGAAATGAATATCTATCATACTATGATATGACAAGAAATATATATTTGGTCTTCATCTCCAGTTGCTGGCACAGAGCTCCTAAATCTTTATAATTTCCTATCTGGTAGGAGTGATAGGGCTATCTTTTGTTATAAAATTTGTTTTTAGTCCCTAGTTCCTGACCCCAAAGCTTCTAAGACTCTTGAAATCGCTGGAGTGATCACAGTGTCTTTTGTATGTACTAGTGAGATGACTGATGGCTGGGGACTCATGGGTTGCTTTAGGATGGAGACTAGTCACCAGGAAGACCAAGCATGACTGGAAGCTTGGAACTTTGAGACCCTCAGTCCACTATCCTCTAGACCTATCCTTCATCCTCTGGGGTGGAAAGGGGCTGGATTGAGTTATTAATCATGCTTACAATATGATGCCACCTTACAAATCCCTGTACTGCAGAGTTCAGAGAGTGTTTGGGTTGGTGAATACATCTACATGCTGGGAGGGTGTTGTGACTCCACCTGAGTCCCTTCTGGACCTTATCCTCTGTATCTCTTCATTTGGCTGTTCATTTGTATCCCTTATAATATCCTTTATAATAAGCCAGCAAATATAAGTTAAGTGTCTCACCAAGTTCAGTGAGCCATTATAGAAAATTGTCAAACACTCAGAGAGGGTTGTGGGAAACTCTAATTTGTGGCCATGTATGACAGAAGTGGGGATACCCTAGGCTTCTGTTACTTGTGACTGGAGTCTGAAGTGGGACAGAATTGTGGGACTGAGCCCTTAATTTGTGGGGTCTGCACTAACTTGGGATAGTTAGTGTCAGGATGGAATTAAGTTATAGAACACCCACTTGGTGTCTTCAGGGAAGTGAAAAATTCCTTAGGATGGAAAACCCACACATTTGGTGACAAAAGTGTTGTAAGTAGAAAAGCAGTCTTCCCTTTTATATTTTAAATAGCAAGTGAAAGTGAAGTCGCTCAGTCGTGTCCAACTCTTTGCAACCCCATGGACTGTAGTCTACCAGGCTCCTCCGTCCATGGGATTTTCCAGGCAAGAATACTGGAGTGGGTTGCCATTTCCTTCTCCAGGAGATCTTCCCAACCCAGGGATTGAACCCGGGTCTCCCGCATTGTAGGCAGACGCTTAATAAATAGGTAAGAATAATTTCCTATGGAATCTTGCTAAATGGTAAATGGCCATGTGTTTAAAATTACATATAGCTACTAGATAAAATTTTAAAACTTTAGAGAACAAAATAAGAATAGGAAAAGTAAGCTAAAAGATAGCCTGAGTTTAGTCACAGAGAGGTGGGAAGGGAAAAGTGATATGCTTGGAGAAGGTGGGCTTGAAATTTGTTGAGTTTTCTCCACCAACACAACAAAGGCACCAGAACTGGTGGTTGTCTCATGTGCCTGGGGCTAAAATAAGTCAATAGCTCCAGAGGGGCGAGAGAGTTTTGGTCCCTGAAACCGAAGATTACGGTCTCTTAGGAGTCTTCCTGAAGAGGAGCTTCTCTGTCCATGTAGACATCTTGGAAGGTAGCCCTCTCAGGACCCACACGGTACCGCACAGAGGGAGAGCGGTAGTGAGCCGGCTTGTGTGTCACCATGGTGGTTCTCCAGGCAGGCTGCCTCCCTCTTGGCCCAGACCAACAGCATCTCTCACCTGGGTGGCTGCACTTGCCAATGAACTCATCTCTCGAGTACTCTGTCTCCCCTCCAACACATTCTCCACTTGGTGGTCAGTGATCCTAAAAATTGCACATCAAATCATGTTATCACTGGTCTTCCTATTTCTCTTCTTTGACCCTCTTTGATACATTTCAACATGACAGTCAGAGTGATCTGAAAACTTAATTAGATCATGAATGCTACTATTCACAACCTTCCCATAGCTTCAAATTCCTCTTCAGACAAAAACCACAATCTTTTACAGCACCCTACCAGACTCTTGGTGATCAGACCCTGGCCCACTTTTCAGCTTCCTTTCTGCCTCTTTCTACTTGAATCTTCTTGATAGAGTAGGTGTGCCATCCTCTATGACTTCCTGTTACAGGCCCTTGGTACTCGTCATTACCTGGGCCAGTGAGAAGCCCCACTCATCCCTTATACCTATTCATCTTTCTTTTATTTATAATTCAGCTTAAAAATCCAGTAAAAGCCTGCTTCTTTTACAATTTCCCATAGGAGCTTATACTTTTCCTTCCAAGTGCTAGCTGTGGTTTTGAGATTTATATTCATTTGTGTAATAGTTTCACTTATGTTGGTCTTCATCCTTAGACAGCTTTCATGAAGATGAGGAATCTTGTTCACTATTATATGCTTGTGACCGTAGAAGCTCAATAAACACTTGTTGAATGAGTAAATGAATGAATGGTGCCTTAAAGTTTTCATTGGTGGATCCTTCAGTCCCTCCTCTCAGCTGCCTTCCTTTAATCACTAGTTTGGAAGCAAGGTCAAGAAGGAAGTTGGAAACCTAGTCCTTCCTTGGTCTGGAGTGTTTCTCTAAACAGTAGGAATTGTAGGTTTCTGGGCAACAAAAGAAAAGAGTTAGAAGAACACAGCTAGCAACATCCTCCAGTCAAAATTTTGGATTGAGGATTCAACACTCTGTTTTCTGTTTGTAGCTTTAGCTTTGGGAATGGGAGCTATGTGCCTCTGATCTGTCTTCTTCTCAGTGTGGCTACCTTTTCCAGTCTTGAGGATATCTCAGTTTTAAAGGGAGAGAGGCATGTGCTCCAGAATTGCATTGAAGTCGTATCCAGAGTTCTTGCAGGAAAAGGAAATGAGGAATGGGTGGTGGAATTGTGTGAGGATGAACAGTGAAGGTTAAAAATGTATTCAAAAACATGTAATAGTTTTCAAAGAAACAGGGTACTGACTAACTTAGTTTTAAGTGTCAATTTTAATTTGCTGATGCCCCACCTTTTGCTGCTGCTGCTTTTTATTTTAAACTATGACTAGAGAACTTTTATATCCAGAATAAAAATCCGATTTTAAATCTCCAAATGTTCTCTGAATATTGGATGACAAGATGGTGTATCGTGTTTACAAGGACTTCCTATGGGAATGGCATTGTTCTGTTGTAGTTAATGATCCTTGCAGTTCTGTTCAGAATCTTTTGTTGTTGTTGTTAACCTAATGGTTGCTTCATGGGCTGGCATTGTTTTCAGGCTTATAGTTGAGAATGCTTGGTCCATCCCATGTCCACAAAAGAGCTGTTTGGCTTATTAGTTTGACCATTTTTGCTTATTACAATCATCTTGAATCCATGGTGGTGGTATTCTTATAGGATCTATTAAAAAAAAACAAAACATGGACTGTAATCGCCAGGCTCCGTTGTCCATGACATTGTCCAGGCAAGAATACTGGAGTGGGTTGAACCCATGTCTCCTGCGTTGGCAGGCGAATTCTTTATCACTGAGCCACCAGGGAAGTCTACTTCCCAGTGTGCCCACCCCTGCCTCCCAAAAAAATGAAAATGAGGAAAACTTTTGATAAAATGCAACCCCAGCATTGAGAATGCTGCCAAGAACAACTCCAGGGGCCAATGTGAGTTATGCAACACAGCTGTCTTGTCCATGGTGGATCATCAGTGGCTTTGGTGGGTGGGGGAGGACAGACAGTACCATGAATTTGATTGAGATACTTGAGGGGCCTCAACTGCCTCTGCCATGTATTTCCTTACATGGCAAATATAGCATGATGCGAATATGGCAAAATGTTTATATGCCACAGTGAGTGGTAAGTTACATTTGTGATTCTTCAGTGACTTTCTATCCTTGTTTCTATTAAATATTTCATAATAAAAATAACCTTTGAGATTTCATAGAAGGAAACATAATAAGGAAAGCTCATTTTATATAAATGCAGCTATAAGGAGGTGCAAATGGGAGTGTCTGCAAGGGCCATGGAAGGTCCTCACTTTCAAAATTTTGCTTTGAATATTAAGTTTTTGAGTCTCTTTTTATTTCTTATGTATGTTACCTTCAACCTGGATGAACTATATAATATGTTATCGTTGGGAGATGGTAATGTATGTGAGCTTGAAGCTGCAATTGACACAGTTGCCTGTGAGAAATCAGTAATTTACTTCCATGTTTCCCTTCCTAGATTGGAGAAAAGGAGTCTGAGTCCCTTTGTCTTTCACTGTTAATCTCTTTTAGTTGCTTTTACCTTCAGAAATTATTCTCATCTATCTCTTGAGCACAGAACAGGTTGCAAACATGATTAAAGTAAAGTACACTTTCAAAAAAATAAGACTTGTTTTAGTTTAGCATATTTTCATAATCCTCATACAGAAGAGACTTTAAATCATTGATAGGGCAAATTTGTTTTTATTCCATGTGGTCTTGAAGATTAGCAGATGACATGAGAGGTTTACTCCAATTGCCCAAACTCGCTGTTTATCTTAAGATTAGTGGCACAAGAAATAGAAATGACAAACATGGAAGCTTCCAGAAGAGCTTCCAAAGAGCTTCTCTGACAGCAGCCAGTTAAGTCAGTCTCTCATTTTTGATTCTTCTGTAAAAGTCCAAGTCTGAGCTTTACAAATAATGATGCTGAGCTGCCTGAAGCTGCCATATCTCTTGTGGTGAGGGGAGATTGTGGCATTAAAGCAAATATCATTGATTTCTCAAGAAATGGAAACGAGTCACAGATGTGAACTCTAAGGTCTCATATGTGCTAAGCTTGTCTTTCTGAAACTAGGGGTATTTTAAATGAAAATCAGTTCAAAAAGAAGGTTCTCTTGGGACAGGAAAGCTTGACTCCCTGGAAACATGCTCTCCTTTCCTGACCTTCACCCCCAGCACCATGTTGATATGGAGACAGGCCAGCCTCACTAATGATATGATGAGTAGAGACTTGTTAACGGGAATCCAAGGCTCTCAGTTAAGAATTGCATTTATCTGTTGAAACCTACGCTTATTGTACTTCTGTTGGAATTCAGGACATGCTACTCTAAAATATGGCAACTTTACATATTGAAATTTTTAAGCTGAAGAAGTTTGAGAAAACAGCAGAAGCAGAACCGTCACCCTGACCTTTTCCTTGCCCTTCTCTGAAACAGGTCATAAACCCGCATGTGAGAGGTGCCCTCCTTGTACCCAGAGGGAAGGAGCATCCTTATCTCTGGATACCAAGAGAGGCTGAGACAAAGAGAATCTGAACAAACAGGCCTTGCCGAGTTTCCCCCAGTTTACTGCCATTCCCTCATACCGTGTGTCCCATGACTGCCCACTATTCTTTATACCCAGCACAAAAATACTAGGTCTAACTGTTTCTTTGGATCTGCATTTCCTTATGAAGCTCCAGCATCATATAAAACTTAGATTAAATAAATACATATGCTTTTCCTTCTGTTAATCTGTCTCTGTCAGTTTAATTTTCAGACCTAGCCAGGCACCCCAAGGATTGAGGAAAATGTTTTTCTCTCCTACACTTCTCTTTTACTGTGAGAAACTTTTGATTTTTTTGGCCATACCACATGGCTTGTGGATTCTTCATTCCTTGACCAGGGATTGAACCTGGGTCCCTGGCAGTGAAAGCACCGGGTCCTAACTACTGGACCACCAGGGAACTTCCTAGAATTTTAAAACTTTGATTCATGGTAAATTGAACACTTACAATAAAGTATCTCCCTCCCCTTTTCCTTTCTCAGCAGTATTTAAATGAGAGTTCTGAAAGAAAAAATAAATAACCATAATTTTTCTTAAATTTTCATCTGACAGTTTGACAGAATCCCTACTTGACAATTTTACTTTAAAAAAAAAAAGAAAGAAACCATAAAGCCTGTTTTGTATATTGTACCTAGTTGCAAAAAGCAACTTTGGTATTTCTTTTGTTGTTAGCATTATTAATTACTCATAGGTTAATAATTTATTGGTAACACAGCATACTGAGTCACTTTCTGTGTTGTTTCAAACATGTCAATGTATTAAGCTAACTTGTTTTCTATCTAAATACAATTTGTGGTATATAATTTGCTAACAGGAATAAAGTACTCATTTAACAAGAAAGATCATGATGTGTGTAACAAGTCCTCAAAAGCAGGAAGACTGTATTTTGATGCCGTTAATTACTTTTGATGATCAGACTGCTGTATTTATGCTAATTGCTAAATCCCCTGAGGTCTCACTAAGATGAGATATAGTGAAGAATAGACAATGAAACCCCAAATCAGCAGAGGTGGTGATTTTAACATCTTGAAGACCATATTTAAAAGGTACATTATAGTCATGATGTTGAGTTGGTGGAAGCAGAAACCATTTCTTAGTGAATAACTGGTCTGGCAGGGGACATGTAGCCTGTGTGGTGGAGAAAGGGCACTTGATTTTTTTTCCCCCTTGAGGTCCCTTCCAACCCCAAGACATCACAGATTCTGCTTCTAGATCTCTGTGGGAAAATTAAGTTGAACACTTAGATTTAAAATTTTGCTTTCTTTCAATTTATCTACATGATGGAAACAAAGCCATTTGTCTTCCCTCAACCCCCATGCTCTCATCCTGGACCTATGAAAAAAGACATTATAAGAGAAGAAGACAGAGGAAGAGAGAGTGTCTAAAAGAATGCAAAGAGAGAAGTTGTAAGAAAGAGAGAGTAAGAGACAACCTAAGAGGGGCCATGAGCAAGAGAAATTTGAGAATGGCAATGATCATTGTTCAAGTAGAAACATTCTGTTTGAGAACCACCTAAATCTCAACCTATGCTATTAGACAGGTGCCATAATAGGCAAAAGTCTTTTAGGCCCATGTTGTCTATGAAAGGTAACAGCAGAAAGTGAGCTTGGGAATTTGCATATAACAGGCCAAAATCTCCCTGCTGGGTTTGAGCAAAACTTGGCTGAAATTTGTAATCAATAAATGAACAGAATAAATTCTTTGAAATCACTTGTGAAGGCACCAAACAGAAATCCTGAAGATGCTTCCTTTACGACGTAGCCATCATAAGAAACTTTAGAAAGCAGCATAGTTTTAGAAAGCACATTAATGGAATGAGGCATGATTAAATGGAAGTGAGTCTCTTGTTTGGTTTTATTAAAATGAGTCTCTCTCTTGAAACGGATCCATTTCCCATTTCTCACCATCTTATCAGAGGATGCCATTGCAGTGGGAACCAAGTGCTCCTTTTCCAATTTAATGGAAAATCAAAAGTGCAGAGCTACCTGCACAGACAAAAACCAACAACTCTGAAGGATGACCCTTCAGTGGAAATGCATTATGGGGCAGACCACGAGTTTTCCTGGAACTCACATTTTAACCCCAGCAAGATTCCTGTACTCTATCTTTAGTAAGAGCCTGGCTTATGTTATACCTTACATGGTGTCAGCAGTGGGCAAACAGTAATTGTCAGAGCTCAGGTTTCTCTAAGACCTCATATTCTCAAAGTGGATATTATAGGTATAAAGACCAGTGAAGTTGGTAATGAAACAGCAAGTATTCCTTTAGGATTTTGATGTCAGAGAAAGGAACTAATCGTCTCTGTTGCCAAGAAGCTGTCAAATATGCCTTAATTATGATTAATAACATACACGTACCTGAGAAGATTTTTTTTTTCTCTCTCACACTGACTTTCTTAAAATGCCTCTTTGCTAAATATTATTTCAGGGGCTGATGCAGTTCTAGCATTAGGGACAAACTAGGATGGTGGTATCTCTGTCTGCAGTGGTATTTATAAGGCGTTCATGCTTGGCTAAAGAAGTCAGGATCTAGCATCTATCCATGTATATATTCCTTTTCTTTGCAAGTGCTAGTTTTACAGGGAAAAGAGTTTTAGAATAGATAATTTAAAATTTTTCACAAGTGAGTGGTTTGATTTTAAAGCAAATTTTTCTGTTATGTGCTCTTGAAAATGGTGGTCATTATGCTTCTGAAGTGAGCAGTTTTATTGTTCACAGAGGAGGGAAAATGGGGATTTGTTATGATGTTGATGTAGGAGTTGAGAAAGAAGCACATACTAATCGTGAATTGTGGCTAAATGAGTGTAATGGAGCTGTATGATAGTTGTCATACGATAAACAACACTAGTCAATGAGAATCGCAAAACACAAATCAAAATGGAAAACATTTATGGCAGAGTGCCATGTAATGATGTACATTTAGCTTTGTGTTATTTAAATGGAAAGTGAATTCAGAAGTACATACATTGAAAGAGTTGTGTATGAATTTGATACAGGTTTTGACCTTTTTCAGTCCAGACATACCTTTTTGCAAATATACACCTAACATCATTCTATTGTTTAGGTGAAGTTAACAGGCCTCAGAATTCAGTGAGTTGATGGCTCCCTCTCCAGCTTTATTAGACAGTTTAAGCTTTAATTGGCTGGCATTAAGTCATTCAGTCAGTGAGAGAGCTGCTCATTGACTCACTGGGAATTGTGGGAGCAATTGATCTAGCTGTGACCAGACACTTCAGGAGCAACTGCTTACTCAGAGTGGAAGTGCATGTTACAAAGTGCCCTGGTAGCGAGTGTCTGTGAGTGCCTGGTCACCTGCGTCTCACCCTTCTCCATGTACAGAGTTTAAGGATAAACAGATTGTCTATGCTAGAGAGGGAAACATGTTAGAATTAAATGTGTTTGCTCAGCAAGGTGAAGACAGAGGTGACTGTCAACTATAGCAAAGACTGCCTTGGAGAGGGAAGCAAAGATAAATTGAAGTATCTGTGTGATCAAACAGACTGATACATAGGCACCAGAGCCCCTGTCGTTCTCATCTATTGGGTTGTGAGTCCTTAAGAAAAGGACTGTGATTCATGTACAGTCATGGTATTATTTCTGGGCCTTATGTGCAGTATTCACTAAATAATTACTGAATAAATACATGAAAGCATTTATTCCAATAATGGATAAACAACTGCTCAAAATATGTATTTAGTTTCAAAGCCAGTTTTACCCAGTCACAGAAAAGAAACTATTTCCTTTTAAAAGTTATTTGTTTTCAATATGGAAACTCTATATGTACCATTTAAGGTTAACATTTATCATCTGAATGGTCATCTGCCTTATTCTTTGGCCTTGGTTCCAAGCCATGTCCCAAAGTCAACCCTCTCCTGTAAAAAATATATGGAAGAGTATACTGCATCACTCGATAAGAAGATGGACTTTCAGAGCTTCCACCTTGAAGGGATGGTGAATATTTGGTTGTATAATTTCTGATGTACATGAAAAAACTGGCCATGATACAATGCTTGTAAATTTTCAAGATTGATAATTACTTCATGTAACATCACTATACATTCCCTCCAATTCTCTGCATGCTTTAACATTTTCCTATTACAAAATTAAATAAAAGAATCAGCTATATAACTTCTATTCTCACTTTGTTTTGATGCATAGTCTTGTAGGACTGCCAGATACTCTAAAGGCCATTTAAGTCTCTGCCCTTTTACTTTGTTGAAGAGAAACTGAGGATGTGATGGTATATTCCTCTGTCCATGGAATTCTCCAGGCAAAAATACTGGCGTGGGTTGCCATGCCCTCCTCCAGGGGACCTTCCCGACCCAGGGATCAAGCTGGAGTCTCCTACACTGCAAGCAGATTCTTTACCATCTGAACCAACACGGAAGCCCATGTGATGTTACAGCACTTCCAAAGATCAATTGTAACAGAGACAAGAGCCAGTTGCTATAAGGGACTGATACTTCATTGTTCTTGCTATTTTGAAGGTGGTACTCTGGGTGAGGTTTTCTTTTTCTTTTTTTGACTGTGTAATAGATAGTTGAGAAAGAATTCTAACAAGTATTGCAGCCCAATGGTTGCACCACCCAGAGTGAGGCAAGTATTATGATGATAAAGAAATTCACAAATTAATATTACCCTAAATATACAGACCACTGAGGGGGGAAAAAATTTTAACCTAGTCTTGAATTTTCTTCTGTTTGGTGTGAGGATGTTAGATCTATTTAGATTTGTTGTTTTTCAGTCACTCAGTAGTGTCCGAATCTGCAGCCCTATGGACTGCAGCACGCCAAGCTTCCCTGTCCTTCACCTTCTCCCAGAGCGTGCTCAAACTTGTGTCCTTTGAGTCTGTGATGCCATCCAGCCATCTCATCCTCTGTCGTCCCCTTCTCCTCCCGCCTTCAATCTTTCCCAGCATCAGGATCTTTTCTGAGTTGGCTCTTCGCATCAGTTTGCCAAAGTATTGGAGTTTCAGCTTCATCATCAGTCCTTCCAATGAATATTCAGGATTGGTTTCCTTTAGGATTGACCAGTTTGATCTCCTTGCAGTCCAAGGCACTCTGAAGAGTCTTCTCCAACACCACAGTTCAGAAGCATCAATTCTTTGGCGCTCAGCCTTCTTTATGGTCCAACTCTCACATCCATACATGACTACTGGAAAACTATAGCTTTGACTAGACGGACCTTTGTTGGCAAAGTAATGTCTGTGCTTTTTAATGTGCTGTCTAGATTGGCCATAACTTTTCTTCCAAGGAGCAAGCATCTTTTAATTTAATGGCTGCAGTCACCATCTGCAGTGATTTTGGAGCCCTAAATAATCAAGTCTGTCACTGTTTCCATTGTTTCCCCATCTATTTGCCATGAAGTGATGGGACCAGATGCCATGATCTTCGCTTTTTGAATGCTGAGTTTTAAGCCAGCTTTTTCACTTTCCTCTTTCACCTTCATCAAGAGGCTCTTTAATTCCTCTTTGCTTTCTGCCATAAGGGTGGTGTCACCTGCATATCTGAGGTTGTTGATATTTCCCCCTGCAATCTTGGTTCCAGTTTGTGCTTCATCCAGCCTGGCATCTCGCATGATGTACTTTGCACATAAGTTAAGTAAGCAGGGTGACAATATGCAGCCTTGACATACTCCTTTCCCGATTTGGAACCAGTCCATTGTTCCATGTCCAGTTCTAACTGTTCCTTCTTGACCTACATACAGATGTTTCAGGAGGCAGGTAAGGTGGTCTGGCATTCCCATCTCTTGAAGAATTTTCCAAAGTTTGCTGTGATCCACCCAGCCAAAGGCTTTAGCGTAGTCAGTGAAGCAGAAGTAGAGTTTTTCTGAAATTCTCTTCATTTTTCTATAATTGAATGGATGTTGGCAGTTTGATCGCTGGTTCCTCTGCCTTTTCTAAATCCAGCTTGAACATCTGGAATTTCTTGGTTAGTTTATAACACCAGAAAATCCCTACATGACCTGGCCCCTGCACACCCGTCAGAGCTCTTCCCCTCACCTTTTCCTCTTCGTTCACCACAATGCAGCTTTCCTGGCTTTTCTGACCCTCTAGTATGCCGCAGTTGCTACCACTGCCAAGCCTTTGAACATGCTACTTCCTTCACCTGGAGCTCTCTTTCTTCCATGCCTTCACAACTGTGAGTCATTCTCATTATTGTTTCACATATTTTTGGAGCAGTTTTAAGGTTCACAGCAAAACTGAGTGAAAGGTACATAAATTTCCACATTCCTCCTGCCCACACAGCATCTCCATTATCCACGTCCCCCAGTATCTCCCATTATCCACATCCTCACCAGAGTGGTACATTTTTTACAACTGATGAGCTTACACTAATACATCATTATCACCTGAAGTTCATAGCTTACATTAGGGTTCACTCTAGGTGGTGTACATTCTGTGGGTTTTGACAAATGTATAATGACATGTATCCACCATTATAATATACAAAGTAATTTACTTACCTAAAGTCTTTTGGGCTCCACCTAGTCCTCCTTCCCTTTCCAGTAACTGATGCTCATGGTTATTTTAAATATCTGTTCATAGATTACTTTCTCAGAGATGCCTTTTCTCAGCAGCCTCACAAGGATAGCAACCTCTTCTCACGCTAGTCTTTTTCTACCCCTTCCTCTCTTTTGTTTTCGTTATAGCATTTACTAATACCTAAAATTTGTCCTATCACTTTGACTACATGGCTTCAACCTACTTTTTTCACTTCTGCTTTCATTATAAGACCCCTGAGTAGAATATATTGTTCACTGCTCTTTTCCCCAGCTCCTAAAATGGTGTCTGACTTACGGTAGGTCCTCAGTAAATATTTGGATCTGCTAAGTTTTGGGGGTTTTTTTTGTAATGTTGTCAAGGACTATACTGGTGATCCACACATCAGTCAAACATAAATTCTTTTCTAAAGGAGCTTATAATTTAGAAGGGGAGACAGTCACCAGTCACATTTATAACATGATCTGATTAGTGCCATGATTAAGCATCATGATATGAGAATCAAATGAAGGACCATTGAACGCAGGCTGGGGGAATCAAAGAAGCTTTCCCAGAGAAAATAATACTTTGACTAAGACTTGAAGAATATGAGGAGGACTTGACCTGGGAAATATAGGACGTCAGTGTCCTACACACATCCTCTGAGCATTCACCATCAGAATGTTCCTGACCCCGCTGTTCCTGACTTGTCTGAGAGCAGATTCAGCCCATGCAGGGACCAGGCTGAAAGTGTTGGGGAGTTAAGTCCTGCCAGGAGCAGCCCACAGCCAATGACTACTTGGTTCTTTGCCCTTTGGGTAGGTGGGCAACCTGAAGTGCATTCTGTCCTGTCTCTCAGAGGTCCCCGGGAAGGTGGAGCCTCGATTCCTCACAGTTACACTCACCGTTGAATTCCTTCTCTTCTCTGACTCATATCCTCACTCCTCTGCTTGTTGCCTGGGGTCACCTCCCAAATAAAATCTTTTCCCTCAAATGCTTGTTTTAGGTTCTGATTCTGGGAGAATCCAATGTAGAGCATTTGGCAAAGAAAAAAAGAGCAAGGGTATTCTGGACAAAGACAGCACCTTTTATGAAAGACAAGACTTGAAAAAGGGCCTGACATATCTAGAGAATAATGAGAGATGAATTATGAATTAATTGAGGTAAGTGGCAGGGAGTAGCAGAAGATGAGGCTGGAAAAATACTGGACTGGCTCCTTTGCCTCTTTGTGTGCATTTTTCTAAGAATAGTGGTAGCAGATTTGCACTCATCTACCTATAGTTCCCCTTATGTGAACAGGAAAAAATATAGGCATATATCATATAACACAAAATTGCATATTTAATATGTATGAAAACATGGGTTTTTATAAGTACCAAAATCTACACTTTTGAAACAGAGCACAAGTACTTGGCTTATGCTGGGAATGACACCCATAATGTTGTTTTCCTTCATACTCATCAAGTGTACTAATTAGTAACACAAGTGAGTCTCAGTTTTGTATGTGAAGTCAAAATGAGAACACAGAATTGGTCAGTGTGAAATAATGTGTAACTTGATCTAGAGTTTTCAAATGAAGACTCAAACAGCCTATCGGAAATAAAATAGTCTGTACCTGGGCCTTCCCTTGCTGCCCGGCAGATCTGATGGGAAGAAACTATCTGTGGCTTCCAAAGTGTTTTTGGTCCCCACATCCCTGACCTCATGCATTTTTTGAAGGAGAATCTTCAGAGAAACCCATGCTACATTTAACTTTGGGGTCTCTCTTGTGGGCTTGTGTCTAACCAGACACTGCCGATCTGAATATTTCCTGCATGCTAAGCAGACCATTGTCAGCCGCTTCCTCTAGGCTAGATTGTTATAAATGCTGTTTATGATCCTGCTATGACAACTGTGAAGGACATGGCAAAGAATTTATCACAGGATTATTCATCCACCAGCAGAATACCTAATAAGATTCTAAATGACCCAAGATGATAATAAGATCTAGCTTGTAGCAATAAGGTATTAATAAACTGCTTTTTTCAATAAGGGAGAGTCCTGGCATCATTACCCTGACATATTTGTTTTGCTTATATTTTGAGAACAAAGTAGGGCTGCTGGATTGAATAGTAAATTTATAAAAACCTCTGATGTATGAAAAATACAACCCACATGAAGTGGAACCCATAGGTTAAAGTCAAGAGCATAGTGTTTGCCTATGACATCCGAGAGCCAGACTCCCAAGCCATCGATTCTAATTGTTCCGTGCCATTTGCCTTTGTATTTAAAAATTATATAAGAATAATATATCGCCCACTGTTGACCACAAGGCCATAATTCAAATGAAGAAATTTAGTAAAATCATAAACCAAGAAAGTGCAGTGTGGATGAATAATGGATGAAACAGGTATGCTGAGTTCAAAATGAAATCTAAGATTCTTCTGCATGTTCCTGTTTTGAAAATAAAACTATTTAGTTTTAAGTTAATATAAAAAAATGGATCCTGTTCATTGTCACTCAGCTGTTCCTAGGGAAGAAAGCAGCAGAAGTTCAGGAACCTGTCATTAGTGAATTTTTTCAATATTAGAAGCCAAACAAGTTGCTCTGCCCTGGTTTTTCTGCCTTAGAGCTTCTCTCTCTGACAACACTGTGTAAGGACTTGACTTTTACTTTGTTTCCAGGAAAGTAGCCTTGTGCCTTGGAAGGTGTTCTCAAGTGGATTTTCAATTCATCAGGGCAAGTATCAGCATATCAGTATTGAAATCAGCAATTATTTTTAATGAGATAAAATATGTATACAGTAAAACATGTAACTCCTAAGTGTACACAATTTTGAGGACTTTTGGAGGTTGAGTTTTTGTGTCACTCAGAACAAATTATGGGACATTTTCATCTCCCCAAGAAAGTTCCACTGTTCTCTGTTTCACTCAGCATCCTCTGATTCTTAAACACAGGCAACCATTGTTCTGGCTTCTGTGCCTTCAATTAGATGTGATTATTGTTGAACTTCATATAAATAGAAACAAACAGTGTACTTTTTGTGTGTCGGCTTTTTTTTTTAAAACTCAACATAATGTTTTTGAGATTAATTTAGGTTGTTACTGTATCAGTTGCTCATTCCTTGCTGTTGCTGTATGGATATATATGCCATATTGTGTTTTTCCATCCTCTTGTTGATGGACGCTTGGTAGTTCCTAGTTTGGGGCCATTATAAATAAAGCGGCACTGAACTTTTATGTACACATCTTTTTTGTTAACTGAAAATGGATCATGACCTATCTGTGAAAGCTGAACTATAAAGCTTCTAGAAGAAAATAAAATCTTCACAACCCAAAGATAGGCAAAATTTTCCTAGGTAAGATACCAAAAGTGTGTATTGTAAAATAAACAACCAATAGATTGAATTTTGTCAAAACTTAAAACTGCTGCTCCTCATATACAAATCTTTTTTTTGGAACTACATTTTCACTTATTTTAAGTAAGTACATAGTAGTGGGCTACATCCATAGGGTGGATGTAGGTTTTATTGTATAAGAGACTGCCAAATGATTCTCCACAATGTTCCATTTTACAGTCCCCAAACAATGTGGAACAGTGTTCCAGATGCTACATGTCCTTGCCAACACTCAGTGTTGTACATTTCTTTGCATTTTAGCCATTCTGGTGGGTTTGAAATGGTAGCCAGTTGTGGTTTTCACAGTCAACAGTGTTTTTATTTTTATTATTTATTTTATTTAAAAAAACTTTATTGGAGTATACAGGTGCACAGCCAAGTGAATCATCTGCACACATACATATAGTCACTCTTTTTTTTAGATTCTTTATCTAAATGGGTTGTTGCAGAGTGTTGAATAGAGTTCCCTATGCTATACAGTAGGTCCTTACTTTGTTGTTGTTTAGTCACAAAGTTGCATCCAGCTCTTTGCGACCCCATGCACTGTAGTCCACCAGGCTCCTCTATCCTTGCTATTTTCCAGTCAAGAATACTGGAGCAGGTTGCCATTTCCCTCTCCAGGAGATCTTCCTGACCCAGGGATTGAACCCACGTCTCCTGCATTAGCAGGTGACTTCTCTACCACTGAGCCACTAGGGAAGCTCTTTATTTGTTGTCCATTTTATATATAGTGTGTATATATCAACCCCAATCTCCCAGTTTATCTCTCCCCACCTTACCCCCTAACCATAAGTTTGTTTTCTATGTCTGTTTCTGTTTTGTAGGTAAGTTCATTTCAACAGTGTTCTTAAACTTAAAAACAACCAAACAGGCAGGTTGATTGGATTTGTGTTTAGCTTTTGTGTGAAGTGCACACATTAGACGTTTAAACCAAGATACTTGGACTATTGCCTTTCAGACTGCCCGGTCACCTTCAAATTGCCATTGCTCACATTCCTTCTGTGTTTATCTCCATCTCCAGCTCCCTTGCCACTGATTAGTCATAACTCATGAAAATATTTAATACTGTTAGTTAAGCATTCCACCTGACTAGTCTAAAAGATACACAACTAAAATGACCTAGCGCCTAAGGGAAATTACTCAAGTTACAAAGAGTACTATTTCATGTGGAGGACAGGGATTCTAACACTGCTTTTCTGTTAAATAAGTACGTTGTGCAAAGCCTGCACTAGGAAATTGGGTTTAGATGGAAGCTTAATGGAAACCACATGCTAGACTTTTTCAACAAATTTGAGTTTGGAGCCTCATGAAAGTAAGAAATGGTAAAATTGCTGCCCCCTATCTAGATGTTATGGCATTTACTATAATAGAATCGTTTGGCAATTAGGGGCTTTAACTCATTTCTGAACATGAATTTAATAAACTTTCTGTGGGGCATACATACACATGTGATGGGGCCTCTTGTGTTATAACTGAAACGTTTGTCTTCCTGCATTTCTTTTAGTTTAGGGCCATATGAAAATGATATTCTATACCATGATGGACACACTTAGTGTTAGTCAGAACAGAACTTCACGTTGCCGATCTTCAAAGAGCTACTTTAGCATGATATACTATAAAGGCCAAGAAGTCTCCAAGTGTCTGATGGTTACACTCACACCTTTTTTTTTTTATGTGTGGTTTGTTTATTTTTTTAATTTATTTATTTTTAATTGGAGGACAATTCCTTTACAATATTGTATTGGTTTCTGCCATGCATTGACATGAATCAGTCATAGGCATACATATGTGCCCTCCTTCTGGGACCTCCCTCCCACTGCCCACCTCATCCCACCCCTCTAGGTTGTCACAGAGCACCAGGTTTGAGCTCCCTGCATTGTAAAGCAATTTCCCACCAGGATATCTGTTTTACATATAGTGATGTATATATTTCCATGCCACTCTCTCTATTTGTCCCACCCTCTCCTTCCCTCAGTGTGTGCACAAATCTGTTCTCTATGTCTGCATTTCTTTTGTTGTCCTGCAAATAGGATCATCAGTACCATCTTTCTAGATTCCATGCATGCTCATTTGCTCAGCCATGTCTGATCCTTTGCAGTTCCATGGACTGTAGCCCACCAGGCTCTTCTATCCTTGGGATTTTCCAGGCAAGAATACTGGAGTGGGTTGCCATTTCCTCCTCCAGCTAGATTCCATATATATATATGCATCAATATATGATGTTTGTCTTTCTCTTTCTGACTTACTTCACTCTGTATAAAAGGCTCTAGGTTCATCCACCTCATCAGGACTGACTCAAATGTGTTCCTTTTTATAGCTGAGTAGTATTCCACTATGTGTATGTACTGTAACTTTATCCACTCACCTGTCAATGGACATCCAGGTGGCTTCTGTTTTCTAGCTGTTACAAATAGTGTTGCAGTGAACATTGGGCTGCATGTCTCTTTTTCAGTTATGGTTTCCTCAGGATATATGCCCAATAGTGGGATTGTTGGATGATATGGTAGTTTTAGTCCTAGTATTTCAAGGAATTTCCATAGTGTCTGTTATCAATTTACATCCCCACCAACAGTGCAAGAAGATTCCCTTTTATGCACACCCTCTCCAATGTTTATTGTTTTCAGACTTTTTGATGATGGCCATTCTGACCAGTGTGAGGTGATATCTTGTTTTGATTTGCATTTCTCTAATAATGAGTGATATTGAGCATCTTTTCATGTATTTATTAGCCATCCGTATGTCTTCTTTGAAGAACGTCTGTTTAAGTCTTCTGTTCACCTTTTGATTGGATTGTTATCCGGGTATTTAATACTGCCACCACTGAGAAAAGTGGCCAAAAGCTGTTCCCTGAATATGAATCACCCTTTCTATGTGACGTGACCTTGCAGCCTTGGCCACAGCTGATAGCCTGGAAATTGCTGGCTGTCACAAGGGCATTTAGCTATACGCTGAGTATGATGAAAATGATGATGATAATGATGACAATAACAATAGACATTAATTGAACACATCTCTATCAACTCTGTGGTCTCTAGCTTTGTATTTTTGTTAGGAAAATGACCTGTAAGATATAAAACTCTTTGGGTTGTCTTGCTCTGCCACTAGGGGGTAGCATAATTGCTAGTGTCTTGTGTCTATTAAATGCAAATTCTGTTCATGGTTCTTTAATTTTTCCAGGTTTAATTCCCCACCTCCCCACCCCCATTTAGAAGGAATATAAGTGATCCTCTGGTTAATACAGTAATTTTATAATTCAGCCTGGACCTGGTGTCTCATAAATGCTTTAAAAGAAGTATAGTGAAATAATACGTTTTCTCTCTTTTCAAGCCACTGTTTTAAATCTTCATTACTTATTCTACTACTAATTCATTTTGCTTGTTAAATAAGTATTTACTATTAGTAATAAATTATTAGTATGCACTTTTTGTGCTTTGTGCTTGTTATACACTTAGCCTTTCATCCATTATATGAGAAGGGGTTATGTATGATTACTTTGATGGGTGGGAAAGTGCATTTTATATGCTGGGGTACATGGCAGAAGACTGCAGAGATTTTAGGGTTTAGTTATGGAGATGAAATGTATGCACATCAACTAGACCTAGCAGACTTAAAAGTCTAATAGTGTTTAAGAATGGAGCATAAAGGAGAATTTATCAATTTCTTCTTATAATTTGGTTAATTTTTTTTCTTTCTGTAGTTTGAGGCCATGTTGTTTGGTTTAGTCAATCTCATGATTGTTATATTTTCTTGAAGAATTAACTGGCACTTTTATTTCTCATAAGCTAATGACCATTTTTTTTTTTCTTTTTTTTTTTTTTATAAATTTATTTATTTTAGTTGGGGGCCAATCACTTCACAACATTGCAATAGTTTTTGCCATACATTGACATGAATCAGCCATGGGTTTACATGTGTTCCCCCTCCTGGACCCCCCACCCACCTCCCTCCCCATCCCATCCTTCTGGATCATCCCATTGCCCCGGCCCTGAGCCCTTGTCTCATGCATCGAACATGGAATGGTGTTCTGTTTCACATATGATAATATACATGTTTCAATGCTATTCTCCCAGAACGTCCCACCCTCACCTTCTCCCTCAGAGTCCATAAAATTGTTCCATGCATCTGTGTCTCTTATTCTGTCTCGCATATAGGGTTATCATTACCATCTTTCAAATTCCATATATATGCATTAGTATACTGTATTGTTGTTTTTCTTTCTGGCTTACTTCACTCTGTATAATGGGCTCCAGTTTCATCCATCTCAGTAGAACCGATTCAAATGTATTTTTTTTAATGGCTGAGTAATATTCCATTGTGTATATGTACCACAGCTTCCTTATCCATTCGTCTGCTGATGGACATCTAGGTTGCTTCCATGTCCTGGCTATTGTAAACAGTGCTGCGATGAACATTGGGGTACACGCGTCTCTTTCAATTCTGGTTTCCTCGGTGTATATGCCCAGCAGTGGGATTGCTGGGTCATATGGCAGTTCTATTCCCAGTTTTTTAAGGAATCTCCACACTGTTCTCCATAGTGGCTGTACTAGTTTGCATTCCCACCAACAGTGTAAGAGGGTTCCCTTTTCTCCACACCCTCTCCAGCATTTATTGCTTGTAGACTTTTGGATAGCAGCCATTCTGACTGGTGTGAAATGATACCTCATTGTGGTTTTGATTTGCATTTCTCTAATAATGAGTGATGTTGAGCATCTTTTCATGTGTTTGTTAGCCATCTGTATGTCTTCTTTGGAGAAATGTCTGTTTAGTTCTTTGGCCCATTTTTTGATTGGGTCGTTTATTTTTCTGGAATTCAGCTGCAGAAGTTGCTTGTATATTTTTGATATTAATTGTTTGTCTGTTGCTTCATTTGCTATTATTTTCTCCCATTCTGAAGGCTGTCTTTTCACCTTGTTTATAGTTTCCTTTGTTGTGCAAAAGCTTTTAATTTTAATTAGGTCCCATTTGTTTATTTTTGCTTTTATTTCCAATATTCTAGGAGGTGGGTCATGGAGGATCCTGCTGTGATTTATGTCGGAGAGTGTTTTGCCTATGTTTTCCTCTAGGAGTTTTATTGTTTCTGGTCTTACATTTAGATCTTTAATCCATTTTGAGTTTATTTTTGTGTACGGTGTTAGGAAATGTTCTAGTTTCATTCTTTTACAAGTGGTTGACCAGTTTTCCCAGCACCACTTGTTAAAGAGATTGTCTTTTCTCCATTGAATATTCTTGCCTCCTTTGTCGAAGATAAGGTGTCCATAGGTGCGTGGGTTTATCTCTGGGCTTTCTATTTTGTTCCATTGATCTATATTTCTATCTTTGTGCCAGTACCATACTGTCTTGATGACTGTGGCTTTGTAGTAGAGCCTGAAGTCAGGCAGGTTGATTCCTCCAGTTCCATTCTTCTTCCTCAAGATTGCTTTGGCTATTCGAGGTTTCTTATAATTCCATACAAATTGTGAGATGATTTGTTCTAGTTCTGTGAAAAATACCATTGGTAGCTTGATAGGGATTGCATTGAATCTATAGATTGCTTTGGGTAGTATACTCATTTTCACTATATTAATTCTTCCAATCCATGAACACGGTATATTTCTCCATCTGTTTGTGTCCTCTTTGATTTCTTTCATCAGTGTTTTATAGTTTTCTATATATAAGTCTTTTGTTTCTTTAGGTAGATATATTCCTAAGTATTTTATTCTTTTTGATGCAATGGTGAATGGTATTGTTTCCTTAATTTCTCTTTCTGTTTTCTCATTATTGGAGTATAGGAATGCAAGGGATTTCTGTGTGTTAATTTTATATCCTGCAACTTTACTATATTCATTGATCAACTCTAGTAATTTTCTAGTAGAGTCTTTAGGGTTTTCTATGTAGAGAATCATGTCGTCTGCAAACAGTGAGAGTTTTACTTCTTCTTTTCCTATCTGTATTCCTTTTATTTCTTTTTCAGCTCTGATTGCTGTGGCCAAAACGTCCAAAACTATGTTGAATAGTAGTGGTGAAAGTGGGCATCCTTGCCTTGTTCCTGACTTTAGGGGAAATGCTTTCAATTTTTCACCATTGAGGATAATGTTTGCTGTGGGTTTGTCATATATAGCTTTTATTATGTTGAGATATGTTCCTTCTATTCCTGCTTTCTGGAGGGTTTTTATCATAAATGGATGCTGAATTTTGTCAAAGGCTTTTTCTGCATCTATTGAGATAACCATATGGTTTTTTTCTTTCAATTTGTTAATGTGGTGTATTACATTGATTGATTTGCGGATGTTAAAAAAACCTTGCATTCCTGGGATAAAGCCCACTTGGTCATGATGTATGATCTTTTTAATATGATGTTGGATTCTGTTTGCTAGAATTTTATTAAGGATTTTTGCATCTATGTTCATCAGTGATATTGGCCTGTAGTTTTCCTTTTTTGTGACATCTTTGTCTGGTTTTGGAATTAGGGTGATGGTGGCCTCATAGAATGAGTTTGGAAGTTTACCATCTTCTGCAATTTTCTGGAAGAGTTTGAGTAGGATAGGTGTTAGCTCTTCTCTAAATTTTTGGTAGAATTCCGCTGTGAAGCCGTCTGGTCCTGGGCTTTTGTTTGCTGGAAGATTTCTGATTACAGTTTCGATTTCCGTGCTTGTGATGGGTCTGTTAAGATCTTCTATTTCTTCCTGGTTCAGTTTTGGAAAGTTATACTTTTCTAAGAATTTGTCCATTTCTTCCAAGTTGTCCATTTTATTGGCATATAGCTGTTGGTAGTAGTCTCTTATGATCCTTTGTATTTCTGTGGAGTCTGTTGTGATCTCTCCATTTTCATTTCTAATTTTGTTGATCTGATTCTTCTCCCTTTGTTTCTTGATGAGTCTGGCTAATGGCTTATCAATTTTGTTTATCTTCTCGAAAAACCAGCTTTTAGTTTTGTTGATTTTTGCTATGGTCTCTTTTGTTTCTTTTGCATTTATTTCTGCCCTAATTTTTAAGATTTCTTTCCTTCTACTGACCCTGGGGTTTTTCATTTCTTCCTTCTCTAGTTGCTTTAGGTGTAGAGTTAGTTGATTTATTTGATTTTTTTCTTGTTTCTTGAGGTACGCCTGTATTGCTATGAACCTTCCCCTTAGTATTGCTTTTACAGTGTCCCATAGGTTTTGGGTTGTTGTGTTTTCATTTTCATTCGTTTCCATGCATAATTTTATTTCTTTTTTGATTTCTTCTGTGATTTGTTGGTTATTCAGAAGCGTGTTGTTTAGCCTCCATATGTTGGAACTTTTAATAGTTTTTTTCCTGTAATTGAGGTCTAATCTTACTGCATTGTGGTCAGAGAAGATGGCTGGGATGATTTCAATTTTTTGGAATTTACCAAGGCTAGATTTATGGCCCAAGATGTGATCTATCCTGGAGAAAGTTCCATGTGCACTTGAGAAAAAGGTAAAATTGATTGTTTTGGGGTGGAAACTCCTGTAAATATCAATTAAATCTAATTTGTCTATTGTATCATTTAAAGTTTGTGTTTCCTTGTTAATTTTCTGTTTAGTTGATCTATCCATATGCGTGAGTGGAGTATTAAAGTCTCCCACTATTATTGTGTTATTGTTAATTTCCCCTTTCATACTTGTTAGTATTTGCCTTATATATTGTGGTGCTCCTATGTTGGGTGCATATATATTTATGATTGTTACGTCTTCTTCTTGAATTGATCCTTTGATCTTTATGTAGTGTCCTTCTTTGTCCCTTTTCACATCCTTTATTTTAAAGTCTATTTTATCTGAAATGAGTATTGCGACTCCTGCTTTCTTTTGGTCTCCGTTTGCATGGAATATGTTTTTCCATCCTTTCACTTTCAGCCTGTGTGTGTCTCTAGTTTTGAGGTGGGTCTCTTGTAGACAGCATATATAGGGGTCTTGTTTTTGTATCCATTCAGCAACCCTTTGTCTTTTGGTTGGGGCATTCAACCCATTTACATTTAAGGTAATTATTGATAAGTATGATCCCGTTGCCATTTACTTTGTTGTTTTGAGTTCGTGTTGAAACATCCTTTCTGTGTTTCCTGTTTAGAGAAGATCCTTTAGCATTTGCTGGAGAGCTGGTTTGGTGGTGCTGAATTCCCTCAGCTCTTGCTTGTCTGTAAAGCTTTTGAATTCTCCTTCATATCTGAATGAAATCCTTGCTGGGTACAGTAATCTGGGTTGTAGATTATTCTCTTTCATTACTTTAAGTATGTCCTGCCATTCCCTTCTAGCCTGAAGGGTTTCTATTGAAAGATCAGCTGTTATCCTTATGGGGATCCCCTTGTGTGTTATTTGTTGTTTTTCCCTTGCTGCTTTTAATATTTGTTCTTTGTGTTTGATCTTTGTTAATTTGATTAATATGTGTCTTGGGGTGTTTCGCCTTGGGTTTATCCTGTTTGGAACTCTCTGGGTTTCTTGGACTTCTGTGACTATTTCTTTCCTCAATTTAGGGAAATTCTCAACTATTATCTCCTCGAGTATTTTTTCATGGCCTTTCCTTTTATCTTCTTCTTCTGGGACTCCTATGATTCGAATGTTGGGGCGTTTCATATTGTCCCAGAGGTCCCGGAGGTTTTCCTCATTTCTTTTGATTCTTTTTTCTTTTTTCCTCTCTGCTTCGTTTATTTCCATCATTCTATCTTCTACCTCACTTATCCTATCTTCTGCCTCCGTTATTCTACTGTTGGCTCCCTCCAGAGTGTCTTTTATCTCCTTTATTTCATTATTCATTCTATATTGATTCCTTTTTATTTCTTCTAAGTCCTTGATAAACATTTCTTGCATCTTCTCAATCTTTGTCTCCAGGCTATTTATCTGTAACTCCATTTTGCTTTCAAGATTTTGGATCATTTTTATTATCCTTATTCTAAATTCTTTTTCAGATAGATTCCCTATCTCCTCCTCTTTTGTTTGGCTTTGTGGGCATTTCTCATTGTCCTTTACTTGCTGAGTATTTCTCTGTCTTTTCATCTTGTTTAGATTGCTGTGTTAGGCGTGGCCCTTCTGTATTCTGATAGTATGAAGTTCCTCTTTGTTGTGGAGGTTCCTCACTGCGGTTGGGGTTGGACAGGTGGCTTGTCAAGGCTTCCTGGTTGGGGGAGCTTGTGTCGGTGTTCTGGTGGGTGGAGCTGGATTTCTGCTCTCTAGAGTGTAATGGAGTGACCAGTATTAATTTTTGAGATGTCTATGGATTTGGTGTGCCTCTGGGCAGCCTGTATATTGATGCTCAGGTCTATGTTCCTGCGTTGCTGGAGAATTTGTGTGGTATGTCTTGCTCTGGAACTTATTGTCTCTTGGGTGGAGCTTGGTTTCAGTGAATTTATGGAGGCTATTGGATGGTCTCTTATTAATTAATGTTTCCCCTGGCTTTCAGTCTTATTCTTGCAGTAGCCTCAAGACTTCTCCTTCCATACAGCCTCAATAATAAAACTTTTAGGTTAATGGTGAAAAGATTCTCCACAGTGAGGGATACCCAGAAAGGTTCACTGAGTTACATGGAGAGATGAGGTGGGGGGGGGTGGGTTGAGGTGACCAGGAGGGGAAGAGGGGAATTCAAATGTGGAGAGAGCAATCTAGCCAGTAAGCACTTCCCTCTGTGCTTTCCACAGTTTGGAACCCTCAGAGTGATTCACAGAGATACATAGAGAGGGGGGAGGAAGGTAACAGAGGTGAGCATGAGTAGAAAGGGAGGAATTAAGAGGGGAGAGAGAGATCTGGGCAGTATCCTGTTCCTGAAGTGTTCTCCGGTACCCGGAACACCCTCAGAGATTCACAGAATTGGGTTGAGAAGAGAAGGAGGGGGGTGGGAGATAGAGGTTCCCTGAGGGAGAAGAAAGAGCATCAATAGGTGGAGAGAGTGATCAGGCCAGTGATCACACTCCTGAGTAAAAGTGGGTCCTAAAGATTGGGTTCTTAAATGTACAAAGTTGATATCAAGTATGTAAAACAAAGATTAAAAATCTAGAGTAGAGGTTAGACTCTTATAAAACTTACAATCTAAAAAAAAAAAAAAAAAGAAAAAAGGAAACAGTGTAAAAAGAAAAAAAAACAGTAAAACAGTAAAAAAAAGAAACAGTAAAAAAATGTAGAACAGGAAAAAAACATTAAAAAAAGAAAACACAAAAGGTATAAGATATATGTATGTAGTTTGCTTCAAAAATAGGGTTTTTTTTTTTGCAAGTTAATAGTGGGTTATGAAAATGAAAGTTAAAGGTGTAATAGAGGACTTGAAGAAAAAGGAAAGAAGAGAAAAAAAAAAATTTTTTTTTTTTAATTAAAAAAAAAAAAAGTAAAAAATATATATATCCCGGACTTTCTCTGGAGCTGTTGTGAGCAGTGTGGGATCTGCTCAGTTTTAGATAGATCCTTATTCCTGCTTATACTTTTCAAGATCTATAGGTCCTTTTCAATGCAGTCGGTATTAACTACAGGGATCTTAATCTGTTGGCCTGTCCCTTCCAAAGCGCTTCCCTCTGTTTATTTGGCTTCTGTTTGGAGATCTCTTCAGTATCTAATTTCCGCCCTGCAACAAAGCGGTGGAGGTGATCTCTTTAGGTTCGCTTGTTCAATCGTGCTGTGGGGAGGAAGGAACACTGCAATTCTGGCGTGCGTGTGGTAAGCTCGCAGTGTCTCGGCCGCACTGGGTTCGCCCCCGCACACGGCGTGTGTGCTTTCCCCGTCTACCCTGCTCAGGCTTCAGGTTACTCGGCCGGGGAGCGGGCCCTGAGCTGCGTGCACTTCCCAGGTCTAAGCCGCTCAGGTTCAGGCTCCCGGTTACTCCACAAAGGCGCAGACTCGGTTTCGCCCGCGGCTTGTGCCGTTCCCGGTCGGAGCTGCCCAGGCGGCCAGGAGTTTGGCGAGGGCGCTCTTCCCTGTTGGGGCGGTGCGGCTTATCACCTCCCTGGTCCCCGCCTCGGTTTACGGGCGCGCCCGGCTCCGGTGTGCTTTGTGTCGGTTCTGGGGAGCTGGTCTCTGGCTGCGACCCTCCCGGCGGCTGTCGACCCTCCGGGATCTCAGGCAGTCTTTGCTTAGAAACTGGGAGCCTGTTTGCAGTTTGGTAGGGGGTGCCCTCTCTGGAGCCGAGTTTGCCCCTTTCCGGCTCTGGCGGGCCCCGCCTGCCCGCTGTGTCCGGCGGGGGATGGGGCGGTCCGCAGCCGGCTAGCTCTCCTCTGGTATCGCTCAGTCCTTTGTTCTGTGAGCGGGCCGGCAGTGCCTTAGAGTTGGGCTTTTCGCGGGATAGTTCTCTCTCTCTCTGGCTGTCCCACAGTTTAGGTTACTATCTCACGTTAGCTCCCTCAGATTGCCCTCGGGGCACTCGGGCCCGGTCCTTACCCTAGGCAATGCCGCCCGCTCCTCTCCGTTCAGCCCCCACTTGCTGGTGGCGGATGATGCGAGCGTCTGGGGTTCTTTGCTGGGAGTTGCTTTAGGCACGTAATCTGTGGATTTTATTTATTTTTTCCTCCCAGTTACGTTGCCCTCCGAGATAAAAAATCCTCCCCCACACCCGCCGGTGAGAGGGTTTCCTGGTGCTTGGAAATTCCTCCTCTTTTACGACTCCCTCCCCGGGACGGGTCTCCGTCCCTAACTCTTTTGTCTCTCTTTTTATCTTTTATAATTTCTCCTACCTCTTTTGAAGATAATGCGCAGTTTTTGTGGAAGCCTGAAGTCCTCAGCCAGCCTTCAGAAGTAGTTTTGTGAAGTTTGGTCAGCGTTTAGATGTTCTTTCGATACATTTGTGGAGGAGAGAGTGGTCTCCCCGTCCTATTCCTCCGCCATCTTATCCCCGCCCCCCGCTAATGACCATTTTAACTCCTAGTAAGGGTTTTATCCCGTCTTAAATTTTTTCTGATCTTAGTGTTTTTAAACTTTCTTTGGATTAGTATTTGACTGGTGTCAACCTTATATGTCATTATATTTCATGCATGTCTCTTTCAAATAGCATATAACTAAATTATTAAAAATTTAAGAATATCTCTGTTTATTGGCCAGTCTAATCCATTTAAATTTCACTTTCTTTAGACTTTTCCCCATAATCTTGTTTATTTCAGTATACCTGTCTTTTCTTGGCTTCTCTTAATTAGTCTGGCTAAACTTACTGGCTTCTCTTGGTTAACCTGAATTTTCTATATCCCTTTTCCCCTCGCCACTGGTTTTAAATTTATATTTAATAACTAAAAGATAAGAAATTCCATTAAAAATTTTAACATGTATATTAATACTTGAAGCCAAAATTTAATATTTCTTCCCTTTTCCCAATTTATATAAGGGCCTTTGTACCCAAAGATCTCTGTCATCATTCTTGATATTTTTCCCCTCAGGACTCTATTTCTTCATTTATTAAAACTAGTCTTTTTTACTGTTGGTTTTTCAGGAAGTGTTACTTAAATTTACCTTATATGTTAATTTCTTCTCTCATTGTTGCTCCTTGCAATATTATTCCTTCATTGTGGGTACAGTTTTTTTCCTGTTACAACACATCCTTTAGTGGTTCTTTCAGCATGGGTGGTGAATCGTAAGGTTTCACAATCTTCATTTGGTTGAAAAATGCCTTTATTTTATTTATTATGTTACTTGAATAATCATTTTGCTGAATTTTTCTCCTCAGTGCTTTGAAGATACTATCTTTTTTTCTTCTGGTTTCTCTCTTAAACTTTTTGTTGAAATATGTATACGTGTGTGTGTGTGCACATATATAGGCTTTCCAGGTGGCACTAGTGGTAAAGAATCCACCTACCAATACATGAGACGTGGGTTCAATCTCTGGGTTGGGAAGATCCCCTGGAATAGGGCATGGCAATCCACTCCAGTATTCTTGCCTGGAGAATCCCCATGGACAGAGGAGCCTGGCAGGCTATAGTCCATGGGGTCAAAGAGAATCAGACACAACTGAAGTGACTGAGGATATACACATGCATATATATAGAAAAACACACATAGCATTATTATACAGTTCAATGAGCCCATGTAATCAAAACCTAGATCAAGAAACAGAACTTGGTCCAAGAGCCCCCACCGTGCTCCCAGCCAGCCACCATCCCTCAACCCTCCAACAGTTAAATCCTATCCAAACTTTTACTGGCATAGTTTAGTTTTCATTTGGTTTCTATTCTTGCTGATGAAAAATCTGCCATCAATCTAATCTTTATTTATTCATAGTTAATATTTTAGAAGATTTTATTTTTGATGTTTTATAGGTTCATTGGACTTCCCTGATAGCTCAGTTGGTAAAGAATCCACCTGCAATGCAGGAGACCCCAGTTTGATTACTGGGTTGGCAAGATCTGCTGGAGAAGGGATTGGCTACCGACTTCAGTATTCCCGGGCTTCCTTTGTGGCTTGGCTGGTATAGAATCTGCCTGCAATGTGGGAGACCTGGGTTTGATCCCTGGGTTGAGAAGATCCCCTGGAAAAGGGAACAGCTACCCACTCCAGTATTCTGGCCTAGAGAATTCCATGGACTGTACAGTCCATGGGGTCACAAAGAGTCGGAAACAACTGAGCAACTTTCACTTTCATTCGGTTCATTATGTGATATATATATATATGACTTTGGACATTTTGCTCTGCTTTCCTCTTGGCATGTTTCCTGAATCTAAACACTTATTTTTCATAAATTCTGGAAAAAAAAATCTCATCTTTTATCTCATTGAATATTTCTTCTACCTCATCCTTTTACCTTCATCCTTCTGAAACTCCTAAGAGATGTATGTTTAATCTTGTTTTGTCCTGTATAACTTTGAACTTCTCTCTTAGTTATTCATTTATGACTGTGCTAGATCTTTGTTGCTGTGCAAAAGCTTTCTGTAGCTGCAGTGAGCCATTGTAGTGCACAGGCTTCTCATTGTGGTGGCTTCTTTAGTTGCAGAGCATGGGCTGCAGGGTGAACAGGCTTCCCTAGTGGTTGCACATGCACTCAGTGGTTGTGGCTTTAGGGCTCTAGAGCACAGGCTCAGTAGTTGTGGTACACAGGTTTAGTTGTCCCATAGCATGTCAGATCTTCCTGGACCAGGTATTGAACCTGTGTCCCCTGAATTGGCAGGTTTCACTGAACCACAGGGAAGCCCTGAACTTCTCTTTTAGATTTTCTCTTGTTTATATTGCATTCTGGATAATTTTCTGATTTATCTTTTCTTTAATTAATTCCATTCTGTTATATCTGATCTAATGTTAAACCCATTTGTTATGAGTTGGATTGTGTTCTCCAAGCAAGAATCACTGAAATCTTAACTGCCAGTACTTTAGAATATGACCTTATTTGGAAATAGGGTCTCGAAGGACGTGATCAAGTTAAAATGAAGTCACTAAGATTGACCCTAATCCAGTCTGACTGGTGTCCATAGAAAAGGGGGGATAGATTTGGACACAGAGACATGCCCAGAGGGAGCACTGTGTGGTGAGACATGTGGAATACACCGTGTGAGATTGGAGTTGTGCTGTCACCAGCCAAGGGACGTTTGGGGACTATCCAAAATTGGAAGAGGCAAGCAAGGATTCATCTTTCCTCTACAGGTTTCAGAGGGAGAATGATTGATTTCAGACTTGTAGCCCCTAGAACTGTGAGACTATACATTTCTGTTGTTCCAAGCCACGCAGTTTGTGGTACTTTTTTATGGCAGTCCTAGGAAACTAACCTGCCATTTATTTAGTTTTAAATTTCAATAATTCTGTTTTCGTTTTTTTTCCAGAAGTGTAACATGACTTAGTCAAAGCTATTTCCGATGTCTTGTTCTAATGTTATGGCTTCCAATCTTTCTTTTATGTCATTAATCATTTTGAATATACTTATTTTTATTACCTGCTTCAGATTGTCCTATTATCTTAAATTATCTTAAATTCTTAGAATATTAGTCTCCCTTTTTGTTCTGCCTGTCTGTTTACTGTCTCTTTTAAAGGATTATTTCCTCTTGTGGTTTGTAATTTTGTTTTCTTTGAATTGCAGGCTTACTTTTAACAAGGGATTTTTCCCATTTGGGGGATGTCCCATGCTCCTTGGGTTGTGAAATGTTTCTACAGAGTAGTCTTGCATTTTCTTATGATGGGCATCTCAGTGGTTTTATTGGTCCAAAGTGATAGATTTTATTTTCTTGGGCTCCAAAATCACTATGGATGGTGACTACAGCCATGAAATTTTTAAAAGACACTTGCTCCTTGCAAGAAGAGCTATGACAAACCTAGATAGCATATTAAAAAGCAGAGACATCACTGTGCCAACAAAAATCCATGTAATCAAAATTGTGGCTTTGTAGCCACAGGATGGCTACAAACTAGCCAGGGATGATGTGAGAGTTGGACCATAAAGAAGGCTGAGCACTGAAGAGTTGATGCTTTCAAACTATGGTGCTAGAGAAGACTTTTGAGAGTCCCTTGGACAGCAAGGAGATCAAACCAGTCAACCCTAAAAGAAATCAACCATAAATATTCATTGGAAGGTCTGATACTGAAGCTCCAATACTTTGGCCACCTGATGCGAAGAGCCTTCTCATTGAAAAAGATCCTGATGCTGGGACAGATTGAAGGCAAAAGGAGAGGGAAGTGGTAGAGGACGAGATGACTAGATAGCACCACCAACCAATGGTTGTGAATTTGGGCAAACTCCAAGAGATAGTGGAGGATAGGGGAGCCTGGCGTGCTGAAGTTCATGGGGTCGCAAAGAGTCAAACAAAACTTAGCATCTAAACAACGACAGCAGCCAGTTGTTTTAATTACTGCACTGAGGTTTTCCTTTGGGTGGATAACATGAGTTTAGACCCTGTACAATGCATGCCCAAATATGCCTTCTAGGATCCTGACTTCATATGGCCTTGTCAGTTCTAGTTCCCCTTCTTGCATGAGCCTCATTCTACACTTCCTCTAACCAAGTGGGCAGTTGAACCCCAGCTTCTCACCACTTGAGACGATATGTAGACCCAACATCTGACTGGGCCACTGGAGCATCAATTTACAAATGCCAAGATGGCAACTCTGGCCGTGTGTTTGTCTTCATTTCTGTTACCTAGGGATTTCTTCTTGTCTCTGCTTTTTCCTTCTCAGTTTTTCTTTCCTGCTTGGTTTGCTTTCAAAAGTTTTTGCTACATATCCTCCAGCATTTCTATACATGTTTAGAGGAAGGAAATTGGGGGCTGTGTTAGTGCAGTCTGCCATTTCACTGGAACAAGAAGGTGGGACCAACATTTGAGATTGAATGATAGGGAAGAACTGGCAGTACATGCTGATAGGGGTTTTAAGGAAGGAGATATTGACTCAAGAGTGGGAACAGCCGAGCACTGAAGAATGCTAGATAGAGTTCAGATAAGGGAGGTTAAATACTTTAAAACATTTTTTTCCATGTCAATTAAATTCAGACCTACATGTGAGGACAGAGATGTCCATCTAATGTCCAGAATAATCCTATGCATACAACATCATGATTTTCTATAGATTGACATTTTTCCTCTTCTTCCTGCTCTTCCCTTCACCTCTTCCTTTGTAGAAGCAAAATGCTCTGTGAACCACGGGATGCCAAGTTTTTGCAGGAAATCCCACATGGCTTCAAAACCTCACCCTGCTGACTTAGTCCTCAAGGCAAAGGACAGCTGGGAAGAAAGGAATTAGATATGTTCCTAGGGTGTTTCAACCTGTAGTTACTGAAGGAAGGAGGCTCAAGTCAGAAATTTTGTCTTTAATTTTTAATTTCATTAAATGTGACTTTGTTGTCTGAAAAAGAGAGTGAAAAGCAAATCTCTTGCTCCACTTTGGAAATGCCTTCAACAACCGCTCAAGTGGGGATAGCTGCCTAATCTAACTACTAGTGCTCAGTCGCTCAGTCATGTCTGACTGACTATGACTCTATGGATGGTAGCCTGCCAGGCTCTTCTGTCCATGGTATTTTCCAGGCAAGAACACTGGAGTGGGTGCCATTTCTTCCCTCAATTGAGCTACTAGAGGGGTTGCAAAAATTAAATGAGAAAGCAGAAATCAACATGCCTTAAAATAAAAATGTATTGTACAAGAGAGGGAGAGTGATGTAGTGGTTCAATGCATGGACTCTAGAGTTTGAAGCCACCAACTATGTGTCTGAGAATGTTGCTTAAATTATATGTTCCTCAATTTCCTCATTTGTAAAATGAAGGGATTATAAAGATGTACAGCTTGGGGGGGTTATAGAGGTTAAATTCGATGTTACAGTGCCTTTTCTTAGTATAGTAAGTTCTCAATGAATGTTACTTTATTTCATGCCTTGATATCATAATCTAAGACTAAATCTTAGGTCCAGGAACCTCAAGGAGTTCTAGATATAAGATCAAAGTGCTTGAAAACTCTCTGGAATTATACCCCAAGATATTCTATGTGTCTCTTTGTGTTTGTGTATGCGTTTCTAAGGGAGTGGGACATTTTTCTTCGGAGTCAGTTCATATTTTTTCATCAGATTCTTAAAAAGATATGCAGCCCAAAGATGTTCAGAAGCACTTTTGTTTGGATGTAAGGACTTTAGAGCTAAAATAGACTTTGCATTCCCCAGAGGTTTTATGGCTCTTGTTTATTGGCTCAATAAGCATAGGCTAGGAGCCAGGAACTAGTGTATGGAAGTCATTCAACCTTGCAGGAGGAACATTCTCACCCAGGTAACTGTCTGTACCTAAGAGGGATCCAAACAAGAACCCAGAAGGTCACTCAGTTGATTTCTGCCGAAGGCAATTAACGTTATGACTTCAGTTATGGGCAATTTCAGTGCAAGGTGAGTCAAACTTATTTCTAAGATGGTCTGTGGAAGGACTGAAGAATCACTTAATCTATCTTTGAGGGCAGTATAGGCCTTTATCCCTTCTCATGAAGTGCTGTGAGAGCCTTTTGGTCATTTCCAGTGGAAACCAAAGGTCATGAGATTCGAAGCCTTGGTGAAGTATCGTAGGATTCATAATGGAGAATGCCCCAAACCTGATAAATTAAAAGAATCATGACACTCTTTTTCTCTATCCTTTGAACCTTTTCTTGCTTTGATTCAGCTCAAACATTTAAACAGATTTGGCAGGGTTTCTAAAGGTGTAAATGTCTAACTTTATTTCTTTTTAATGATGTGTGTCATCTAAATAGCGGAGCCATCAATAGGGGATGTGTTTCTGTTATTTTTTTTTTCTCTCTTCTGCTCTCAAATGCCTTTTAACATATGTAAAAATATTTATATAGTGTTTCAAGTCTGCAGCTTTCAGCACAGACATGCTCTTTTGAGCTCTCCCTTTTGGTAATATATTTAACTCAAAAGAAATCCTAGTCATTTTGGGGGCAGATAGTAGATACAAATCTGACAAAAAAGCTAATGAGCTCTCCTATGATTATCATGGAGAACAGTGACTCATTAAACCTCATTTCCTGGGCAAGTCCACATAGGGAGAAGGAATGATCTCAAATGAAGACCTGAGAACCTAATGCAGTCAGATTTATGGGTTTCTGTATAAGCAGCCACATGATAATCAATGCAAATAGTGAAATGTTGTAATGAGGTAACTCTGAAATATTTAATTGCTGACTTTATTAAAATTTTTAATAGTTTTGTCATTTTCTGTTAGGAATTAGCCCCACAGCATGGAGGGTGCTGAAACCAAGTGGGGTTGTCTCTTGGGTGGATTCAATGAAAGCTCTTGTTCCCCACCTAGAATCTCTCTATGTGTATTAACATTATCATAGACATACAAGGCTATGCTGAATAAGGGGTCAGAATGGTTAGAATCTACAAAAGCTTCCCCTTTTAGTTCCAAAAAATATGAGAATCTGCTTAGAATTAATTCTGTCCCAGCTTCCTCAGAGTAAACCATTTTTTATTCTAAGGGTTTTCCACTGCTAAGAAGAAATTTTTCCAAAAAAGGTCAAGCCATAAGTAAGATGAAGAAGAGACTGCAATTTTTTTCACAACTTAACTTCCTTTTAAGTATTGATCTTCATCTTTCTGCCATTTCTTTTATATCTCATTCCTCATTGTTAAGTCCTGGTAGCTTTCTAATTGCGAGTTAGTTAAATAGCTTAAGGTATTGTTCTTCTCAGGGACTCACTCATAGGTGCAAATAAATGAATTTCTACTTTGGCCACCTGATGCGAAGAGCTGACTCATTTGAAAAGACCCTGATGCTGGGAAAGATTGAGGGCGGGAGGAGAAGGGGATGACAGAGGATGAGATGGTTGGATGGTATCACCGACTCAATGGACATGGGTTTGGGTAGACTCCGGCAGTTGATGATGGACAGGGAGGCCTGGTGTGCTGCGATTCATGGGGTTGCAAAGAGTTGGACACAACTGAGCGACCGAACTGAACTGAAGTGCTAGAATTTCAGATGTCATAGCAAGTTGGATGAGGCTGTGATATTTAGTATGGCTGAAATCACACCCATTCTTTAGGCCAGCTTTGTTGCTTCATCATCCCATGTGTCGGGTTGGCCAAGAAGTTTATTCAGGTTTTTTCCATAACATCTTACAGAAAAACCCAAACAAATTTTTTGGCCAGTCAACCCAATACATGAACACTTGAATACTTATGAGAGGAATCACTGGTCACCTTGGTAAGGGTAGATTGAACAGGGCTGTGTGGTGCCTGTTGGCATATGACCAGTTACTACCTCATCACGTAACCTCATTTGAGAACATCGTCCTAAGAGCAGGAAAGATCACTCTCAGCTTCATATTCTTCTGTAACCTTTGTATTTCTAGATTCTATTTCATCAGCTTCTAGACTTGCTGCTAAGACTCATGTTGTCTGTCACCACAGCCATGAAGACCTACAGGTATGATTTATTTGTAAAGGGCCACAGGCAGGATTCCTAATGGAGAAATCATTCCAGACAGCCTTTTCATAGCAAAGATGGGTTTGCCAATGTGAAATGTCAAGATGATTTAGATTAATTCAGGTCCCAACTCATGTTCACAGTAAGCATCCAATATTTGAGACTATTCATCTTTTAAGGTCCGAGATATCTAAGATAATATATTGGGGTAGACCCTGCCAAAAAAGGGGTCTTGGGGTATGAGATCGCAATTCAGATTGTGAAGTGAGTGAAAGTATCATATTTTCTTTATTCAAAAATGCACTTTTTGTCTTCTAGTTCGTAAAATCATCTCAGAGTTCATAAATATGCTTAATGTGGTATTTTGTTATTTTTCTCTCCAAATATCTGTTACTAAATCTTATAAGCAGCATTTTCTTAGAATTCAGGAAATACCTTGCATTCTCTCTAGGCTGGAAGGTCTTATTCACAACTTATTTGCATTTTGGCTTGTGAAACCACCACAGCCAACTCTCTTCTACTGCTGATGAGAGGAAGGTCAGGCAACTCTTTAAAAACAAATCAAGGCATTCAGGTGGCAGAAAGCACAGCTTAACTATGATCAGTGGCTAAACTGACTCAGAGACTGGGCAAAGCTCTCAAGGCCAAGTTGTGGGTACTGTGGGAGAACCTAACCTGAGGTCCCATAGCAGATAGAATGTGAAGGATGTATCCGATATTGGAGCCCAGGACACAGAATGTGCAAGTTCAGAGCAATGCAGGTTTCAGAGGCTGGAAGCGCCAACTGATATAGATGTGCTTAGAAAAAGTTTTGAAAGGGTACATCCCTAAATGTTCACAGTATTGGGAATGTGGTGTTGGTCAAAAGAAATGTAAACATTCTTACTTTTACGTTTCACACTTTTGTTGCTAAAATATTATATAGCAAGTATATAATTTTTTAATTGAAGGAGATATAAAAATTACTAAGGAGAAAAAATATATCCCAGAGATTAAAAAAAAAAAGAGAGAGAGAACAACTGTTTGCAGCTTTTAAGCTACAGGCCTGGCAAATCCAGAATAATTTGTTTAGACAGCAGTTGGCACCTGCTCTGCTTCTCTGTGCCCAGCGCACAGTGCTGTGTCTCTCGGGGCTGCCCCTGACAAAACAGGGCCCCAGACGGTCTCCTATGGAGACAGTGGGGTCAAGACCCCTTCTCGAGTGATTTCCCCGGGCGGTTTGAAAGAGACAACCTAGTTATAGACTGCAGAGGTTACTGGCTCAAGAGCTCCTCAGGAGGGGCTTCTGGCTGGGGTTCCCCTTCTCTGAGCCCAGAAAGGTGTATGACTTATTCTGTGCTGATGGCAGAGGGGAGGCTCAGCTGCTCTGTTTTATGAAAGTGAACATTAAATTATATTCCCACACTTTAGGTCCTTTGACTAGTATCAACTTAGAAAGGATCTTGGTTTCCCTCAAGTGCCAAGATCTGGGAAAGCTAGACATCACTATTTTTCCTGTTTCCGGGTACCACGTGAAGGCAAAGTAAAGTGGAGAAGAAAAATCTTTGCTTTTTCTCTAATGTACATGGAACAAGAACAGGAAGATATGGGGTGGCCCATCTGTGACTGCTAGTGAAAAGCATCTCCTATAAGTCTTCATTCATCATTTGAGTAAAAGCAGGGAGAGGATGCCATGGAAACATCTAACACCATTTCTTTCTTTTCTAAGATGTTAGCCCATAGGCTCTCCCTTTCAATTTATTTGAATTCTTGCTTTTCCAGAGTCACCTGCATCCATGTTGCATTTTCCTTCTCTGTCGTTGGCTAGTAAATATTTCTAAACATCATCTATACTTGAAATACTTCTGCAACTTTGAAAACTAAGTCCTGGAAACCTGTGTCTCTGTCTGGGTGTGTGTACGGGTTTTAAGGGTGTGTGTACGGGTTTTAAAGTGGGTCCTGTTTCTGAATTGAAACAGAATTGGCAAAGAATTCATTAACTTTAACCAGGGGGAGTAATTATGCCTGGACCTCTATGGTAAAAGTTCTTGAAAAACGTTATTCTTGTAAAAAAAAAAAAAAAAATAGCGGAATGGCTTGATGGTGATATTTCCCCCCCAACCCACTTCCCTTCCTTACTGGGAGATTACAGCCAAACGGGCCTGGGGTGAAGGGTGAAGCTGAATGAAATATTCCAAGTCTCAGGCAGTGACAAGCAGAATCACTGAGTTGCTTTGCTGGCTGCTGCTGCTCACCTTAGTGCCTGTCTTTTCCCTTCAGACTTCAGTCGTTTTTGTTTTTTTTTCCTGTGTCCCCCTTTGAAAAAGATTGATGTGGCTGGCAATGGAGAGGGGATTAACATGAATAACAAATTATTCTTACACGTTTGAAGTTATAGGCCTATTATACTTGCCCTTTAGGGAAACACTGGGCTTTACTGAGCTATTGTTATTCTCAACAAATTTCAGTAATTATTAGTGCTAGGAGTTGGGTTGCGTGGTTTCAGCTCAGCTTCTACAAAGTGTGCCTTTTGGGAGGCTGTTCTGCCTACGTGATTCACAGTGAAGAAGGCTGCCTGGGGTAGGACAGTATTTTCCTTCCCTAAGATTTGCAACTAAGTTTTAAACTAAGTTGTTTTCATCACGGGCCTCAGAAGTGACAAAAAAGGGGTAGGTAGAGGGAACCTAGACAAACTGCATTTGTTCAGGACAAGGTGGAAGAGAGAGTGTGTGGGCCACAGAGAGGAATGCATGATAAGTCGCTTCAGTCATGTTCAACCTTGTATGATCCCATGGACTGTAGCCTGTCAGGCTCCTCTGTCCATGGGGATTCTCTAGGCAAGACTACTGGTGTGGGTTGCATGCCCTCCTCCAGGGGATCTTCCTGACCCAGGGATTGAACTTACATCTCTTATGTCTCTTGCTTTGGCAGGTAGGTTCTTTACTACTAGCGCCACCTGAGATGTTGAGAGGAACAGCTTGTTATGAAAACTCAGAATAGTGGTTGGAAAACAGAAAAGAAATAGAAACAGCAGATTTGAATCTCTGATCTAGACCAAATCTGTTGTGTGGCTGTGGCAACTGCCTAACCTCTTAAAACCACTGTGTGCTCATCTGTAATATGGGTCTGGTAAAATACTAGTTTCAGGCAATTTGGAGAAGTACATACAATAATGACAAGTGTTTATTGTGTACATGCGCTCTACAACTGTTGTTTCTAGTGCTGCTGATACTAGCTTGCCTGTCTCTTGTATCTGAAGTTCTGGTGATAATCTTGAAAAAGAGAGCCCTCCCAAGAGCTATATAAAGTATCTTCATGGAAGAATAGGAGTCATATCAATATAATACATTACATTAAACATTTATCTATGTATCCATATTCAAACCCCAGCATTGCCAGTGACTAGCTGTGTCATTCACAGAAAGTTACTTGCTATTTCCATGGCTCCATTTCTCTGTCTGTAAACCAACAGTACTGATTTCACTAGGTTGTCATGAGAATTAGATAAGATGAAGCATGGTTCCACATTTAGATGAGTACTCTGAAGTTGACATAACAGGTCCCCAAACCTCCTGGGCAGTTATATACCTTCTATGATGATAGGATGGGAACACGTGTGACTCATCACTTCTTAGGAGGTGCTACTGTTCCACTCCCCAGAGGCAGGTCCACCTGCTCCACAGGGGTACCATACTGGCACTTATGGAGTAGCTGTGTTGGTCCATTTCTGGATGGAGGCTGGTGTGGCATTGACGCCTATGAGCAATGTCTCTACTCCAGACTGCCCTTTTTCCTTCAGGACAGTGACCATCTACTGCCTGAGTTACAACAGCATTCCAGATTTGCCATTAACAGGAAATTCTAATTCCCCGAATCCTAGACAGTCGTGTCTCCTTCTGTGGAAAAAAAACAAGATTTTCTTCCTCACCCCATCACCGTATGGAACCATCCCATCTGGGTGAAGTTTCTGATGGAAGGGAAGTAGATGAATGAAAACATGGTGGAATTAAGATCAGATGTTCCTCTCAATATAAGGGTAATGACCACCACACAACACCCCAATTGAGAGTAACACGGAAGGCAGCAAGTGATCTAAGGCAGTTATTATAATTCTGTACCAGGAAATAAAAGTGCATCTTGTTTTCTACAAACCTTGGTTTGAAAGCCTGGATTTCCAAAGAGAATACCATTGTCACAAGAAAAACTGGGGCATACTGAGATTGAGTTTATTTGCACAGAAATCAATTCGAATCAGGAAGTATTCATTCTAGCAGATATAAAGGAGCTCTAAGCAATTGTACAAAATCAAAGACTCTTATAGCCAGACAGAGTGGGAACAAGGAAATTATAATAGACAAAAAAGTATGTTGGTTATTGCAAAGTCACTTTCCTTCAGAGAATGGCAGGGGTCTATATGTCAGATTACCTAACTAGTGCTGATCATGTGATTCCTGACTGATCTAAGATTCCATTTCTGTGAGAGTTGAAACTGCTTGGTTTGGTGACAGAGGGCTTGGCATAAATGATTCCATTTGGGGCTTGTTATATTTTTTGAAAAATCCCCCCCTTTTGATCAGACTCTCAGTGTAACTGAGAGATGTAAACAAAATTTAAGGTATTAGCACTACACCCAGCTACTCCTCTGAGGTTTTCACTGTTTCTGCTGATCCTCTCTGTGGTATCCACAGGTCACCATGTTGGATTCATATTCTTTAAATGAACCCCCCTCTTTGTTCCTTTTCTTACACTCTAATCTTAGGGAGTCTAGTCATTTGCTTGGTGGTTAGCAGGTGTGAGTATGCATTTAAAGCTTTTAAAAGAATACAGCATACCAGGCAGACTACTATGATTATTATAAGCAGGATAATTCCCATTGTCTGGAGTATACTTTGGAGCCATAGTCCCCACGACTGAAATCAGTGAGAATCAAGTGAAAGAAACACCCCATTTCAGGAGTCACTTAAGCCAGCTGGGTTGTTCAGTGATCTTATATAACTGAGTCTCAGCTTCCCTGAAAGTGTCAATCCAAGTACAATAAGTGGTGTTGGCCACAGCACAAACACCTCTTTGCTTGGCTAACAGATGATCTAGGGCTATGCTATTATCAGGAACAATGGCCAGAGAATCAATGGATCATCTGGGGGCAGGTATTGCTTTCAGTTCAGTTCAGTTCAGTCGCACAGTCATGTCTGACTTTTTACCACCCGATGAACCACAGCACGCCAGGCCTCCCTGTCCATCACCAACTCCCGGAGTTTACCCAAACTCATGTCCATTGAGTCAGTGATGCCATCCAACCATCTCACCCTCTGTTGTGCCCTTCTCCTCCTGTCCTCAATCTTTCCCAGCATCAGGGTCTTTTCAAATGAGTCAGCTCTTTGCATCAGGTGGCCAAAGTATCGGAGCTTCAGCTTCAACATCAGTCCTTCCAATGAACACCCAGGACTGTTCTCTTTAGGATGGACTGATTGGATCTCCTTGCATTCCAAGGGACTCTCAAGAGTCTCCTCCAACACCACATTTCAAAAGCATCAGTTCTTCTGTGCTCAGCTTTCTTTACAGTCCAACTCTCACATCCATACATGACTACTGGAAAAACCATAGCCTTGACTAGATGGACCTTTGTTGGTAAAGTAATGTCTCTGCTTTTTAATATGCTGTCTAGGTTGCCCACAACTTTCCTTCCAAAGAGTAAGCATCTTTTAATTTCATGGCTGCAGTCACCATCTTCAGTGATTTTGGAGCCCCCAAAAGTAAAGTCTGGCACTGTTTCCACTGTTTCCCCATCTATTTCCCATGAAGTGATAAGACTGGATGCCATGATCTTAGTTTTCTGAACGTTGAGCTTTAAGCCAAATTTTTCACTCTCCTTTTTCACCTTCATCAAGAGGCTCTTTATTTCTTCTTCACTTTCTGCCATAAGGGTGGTGTCATCTGCATATCTGAGGTTATTAATATTTCTCCTGGCAATCTTGATTCCAGCTTGTGCTTCCTCCAGCCCAGCATTTCTCATGATGTACTCTGCATATAAGTTAAATAAGCAGGGTGACAATATACTGCCTTGACGTACTCCTTTTCCTCTTTGGAACCAGTCTGTTGTTCCATGTCCAGTTCTAACTGTTGCTTCCTGACTAGCATACAGGTTTCTCAAGGGGCAGGTCAGGTGGTCTGGTATTCCCATCTCTTTCAGAATTTTCCACAGTTTATTGTGATCCACACAGTCAAAGGCTTTGGCATAGTCAATAAAGCAGAAATAGATGTTTTTCTGGAACTCTCTTGCTTTTTCGATGATCTAGCGGATATTGGCAATTTGACCTCTGGTTCCTCTGCCTTTTTTAAAACCAGCTTGAACATCTGGAAATTCACAGTTCACATATTGCTGAAGCCTGGCTTGGAGAATTTTGAGCATTACTTTACTAGCCTATTGCAGCCATGAAATTAAAAGACGCTTACTCCTTGGAAGGAAGGTTATGGCCAACCTAGATAGCATATTTAAAAGCAGACTTTTGCCAACAAAAGTCCGTCTAGTCAAGGCTATGGTTTTTCCAGTGGTCATGTATGGATGTGAGAGTTGGACGGTGAAGAAAGCTGAGCACCGCAGAATTGATGCTTTTGAACTGTGGTGTTGGAGAAGACTCTTGAGAGTCCCTTGGACTGCAAGGAGATCCAATCAGTCCATCCTAAAGAGAACAGTCCTGGGTGTTCATTGGAAGGACTGATGTTGAAGCTGAAACTCCAATACTTTGGCCACCTGATGCGAAGAGTTGACTCACTGGAAAAGACCCTAATGCTGGGTAGGATTGGGGGCGGGAGGAGAAGGGGACGACAGAGGATGAGATGGTTGGATGGCATCACCGACTCGATGGACATGGGTTTGGGTGGACTCTGGGAGTTGGTGATGGACAGAGGCCTGGTGTGCTGCAATTCATGGGGTCGCAAAGAGTCGGACACAACTGAGCGGCTGAACTGAACTGAACTTACTAGCGTGTGAGATGAGTGCAATTGTGCGGTAGTTTGAGCATTCTTTGGCATTGCCTTTCTTTGGGATTGGAATGAAAACTGACCTTTTCCAGTCCTGTGGCCACTGCTGAGTTTTCCAAATTTGCTGACATATCGAGTGTAGCACTTTCACAGCATCATCTTTCAGGATTTGAAATAGCTCAGCTGGAATTCCATCACCTGCACTAGCTTTGTTCGTAGTGATGCTTTCTAAGGCCCACTTGACTTCACATTCCAGGATGTCTGGCTCTAGGTGAGTGATCACACAATCGTGATTATCTGGGTCGTGAAGATCTTTTTTGTATAGTTCTTCTGTGTATTCTTGCCACCTCTTCTTAATATCTTCTGCTTCTGTTAGGTCCATACCATTTCTGTCCTTTATTGAACCCATCTTTGCATGAAATGTTCCCTTGGTATCTCTAATTTTCTTGAAGAGGTCTCTAGTCTTTCCCATTCTATTGTTTTCCTCTATTTCTTTGCATTGATCACTGAGGAAGGCTTTCTTATCTCTCCTTGCTATTCTTTGGAACTCTGCATTCAAATGGGTATATTTTTTCTTTTCTCCTTTGCTTTTCACTTCTCTTCTTCTCATAGCCATTTGTAAGGTCTCCTTCGACAGCTATTTTGCTTTTTTGCATTTCTTTTTCTTGGGGATGGTCTTGATCCCTGTCTCTTGTACAATGTCATGGACCTCCGTCCATAGTTCATCAGGCACTCTGTCTATCAGATCTAGTCCCTTAAATCTATTTCTCACTTCCACTGTATAACCATAAGGGATTTGATTTAGGTCATACCTGAATGGTCTAGTGGTTTTCCCCACTTTCTTCAATTTAAATCTGAATTTAATTCAATCTTTAATTAGAGGATAATTACAATATTGTGATGATTTCTGCCATACATCACCATGAATCAGCCGTAGGTATACATACGTCCCCCCTGCCTTAAACCTCCCTCCCACCTACCTTCCCATCCCACTCCTCTAGGTTGTCACAGAGCACTGGCTTTGAGTTCTCTGTGTCATAGAGCAAATTCCCACTGAGTTTACATATGGTAATGTATATGTTTTAGTGCTATTCTCTCAAATCATCCCACCTACTCTCTCCCCTACTATGTCCAAAAGTCTGTTCTGTGTCTGCAGCTCCGTTGCTGCCCTGTAGATAGGTTCATCAGTACCATCTTTCTAGATTCCATGTATATACATTAATATATGATATTTCTCTTTCTCTTTCTGACTTACTTCACTTTGTGTAATAGGCTCTAGGTTCATCCACCTCATTAGAACCAACTCAAATGCATTCCTTTTTATAGCTGAGTAGTATTCAATTGTGTATGTGTACCCCAACTTCTGAGTCTATTCATCTTTCAATAGACATCTAAGTTGCTTCCAGTCCTAGCATTAATTTAACCACAAAAAGGTATGATTACTGCAAACTCACTAGGTTATAATAGAACATATGTGTGTGCTCGGTTGTGTCTGACTCTTTGCAACCCTATGGACTGTAGCTGGCCAGGCTCCTCTGTCCCTGGGACTTTCCAGGCAAGAATACTGGAGCGGGTTACCATTTCCTCCTTCAGGGGATCTTCCCTACCCAGGGGTTGAACCCATGTCTCCTGCATTGGCAGGTGGGTTCTTTACCACTGAGCCACCTGGGAAACCTACAAAAGAACATTTGCATCCAAAGTGTGTTCCTGGCAGATGATATGTTAAGGTTATCTGCTTGGATGGTTTAAACTTTTTACTAATATTTGTAGAAGAAATTTTAAGGTTTTTCATTAGCCAAGTTTTCAAAATAACCTTTTCCTTTTCTTTTTCTCTTTCTGACAAGAATTACCTTGATTCTTGAAGAATACCAGGGAGAACATTTATATCTTAAAATGCATAGAGGAAAAAGGCAAGTTCCACCAAGGAGGACTTTTGTTCCCTAAGCACGGGTATTTTACAATATCTGCAAGCCTTTTGACATGATAGGAGAGGATCTGGGATTGGTAGAAAGGATAGGTGGGCTTTGAGTTGTTTCTATTCTTGAAAAGATTTGTAGGACAATACAGTTGTGTTTAATTCCTCAAAATAAAATGGATTGCAACCTGAATGATACCAAGATTCCAACCCATTCGTCCAACAACATCATCTTCAGTTTGCTTCTTTGTATCAGAGAGAAGATCTTCAGCTAAGAGGGAAATCAAGAGAGTCCTGTGTTCTAGATTTAGAGCTGTGTTTCTTTGAAATGTTTTGGTAGATCCTCCCACAAAAAGGCTTCAGAATGTTTTTATTTCCCTCTGCGTACGTAACTTCACTTTAGGTTAAGGGAGAAGGTCTAAAAAAAGTTCCTTTCAGGCTCTGAATATCAGCTACCACTTTGGCCAACTTTTGACCATAGGGCTACTTTTAAAAAATCCTTTTGATTATCTTTGTCAGATTTGAGCCAAGACAAATAGTAAGTACTCCTGGAAGTATAGAACAGCCCCATGAAGATGAGAGGTATCCTCACATAGGGTGCAAAAGATCCTTTCTCAAGAGTGATTGCCATTCCTAAAGATAACTGGAAAAAAAAAGAAGAAAGATTTAGTAAATCCTCTGAGAGCTGGCAACAGTTGGTAGAACCCTAGCCACTAATAGACTGCAACTCATTTTTGTGTCTGGCTGTATTTTTAGGTCCTCTGTAAGTTCTCAGACACAAAATGAGACATACAAGGGCAAAGCTGTCCTGAGAAGAGAACAGACCAACAACCAGTGGGTACCCAAAAGCACGGTCATGAGTCAGAATTCAAAGATCTGATTCTTATATATTTTGCCTGCCAGTCTGAATTTGGACAGAAACAGACAACATAAAATTTTACCGTCTTTTCTCAATCAGGCATTGTAGATAGAAATCTGGGAGAACTGAATTTGGTTTGAGTTCTCACCTTTTGCCAGCCTCTGCTGGTTTTCTCAGGATCCCATCTACAAGTGTGGAGAGAGTGGGTGTCCCTGTGAGTCTCAGCCTGGTCACCAGATGCTGTAGAGGAGGAAAAATATTTTTCCTCTATTCTTTATGGTCAGTGCTTGACTGAGACCCTCTAGGGCACCTCCTAAATGGATAAGCTTGGTGGTGGTTTAGTCACTAAGTCATGTCCGACTCTTGTGACCCCATGGACTATAGCGTGCCGGGCTCCTCTGTCCATGGGATTCTCTAGGCAAGAATACGAGAGTGGGTTGCCATTCTCTGGGACACCTCCTAAATGGATAAGCTTATCTAGGTTAAAAGTTCTCCATTGAAGGTCACTGTAATCTAGGATTATCTTTGATAAGATTAATCTTCCTGTTCAACCTTAAAAGAGAATTTTATTCACACTAGGTCAGCTTAAAGTGAGACCCAGTCTGATCCTGGGCCCCATCTGGTTTCAAGTTCAGCCCAATCTGACCCCAGATACTGTCTGGTTTAAGTCAGACTCAGTCTGACTCCAGCCAATTTATGGACCCAGTCTGAAAAAAGAAATCCTTAAATGAAGTCTGAACGCTCATAATGTAAAAACTTTTGAACTAGGTTCTAAGAGGGATTACCCACACCTCCAGAGAGAGAGAGAAAGCAGCGAGCTCAAGCAGCTCTCAGGTGCCTAAGCTTGGTTGTTTGCTGCTTCTGGGAATCTTGGGGGTCTCCTCAGTGTCCTCTTCTAAAGATAAGCTGAGGTGTTTGAAACACTTTGAGTTGATTTGAGCAAAACTTGATTAGAATCAGGCAGCATTCAGTCTAGCAGATAGAAAGGCACTTTGAGGAGTGAGGAGCTGTATAAAATGACAGTCTTCTATAGGCAGAGTGGAGCAGGAATGAGGAAGTTATACTAGGGAAAAAGTGGGTTGTTTATTGCAAGGCTACTTTCCTTTAGGAGATAGTGGGTGTCTATCAGACAGATTACCTAACTGTTGCTGGTTAGGCAATTCCGGATTGGCTGGTTTAAGATTCTGTTTCTGGGAGGGCCAGAATTTCAATTAAGTTAGTTCTTGGTTTGATGACATGGGTTTAGCCTAAGTGACTCCATTTCAGGGCCTTTTGTCTTGTTTTTTAAACTACCCAGTAGCTTAAATACAACAGTTTAATATTTTCAATGTCTTTTATATCTAATTGGTCATTTTCATTTTTAAGATAAGGAAATAGAATTTACTATAAACAGCCTGCTTGCTGATCTGTTATTTCCCGGGATATTTAAAATATTATTGTGCTAACAACATCCTACTTTCTTCTACTTTTTCAGCAATATATTTTTTAAAAAAGGAACTTTTTATTTTGGAGTGTAACTGATTAACAATGTTGTGATAGTTTCAGGTGGACTACAAAGGGATTCAGCCATACATATACATGTTCCATTCTCCCCACAAACTCCCCTCCCATCCAGGCTGCCACATAACATTGGTCAGTTTGCTGTGCTATACAGTAGGACATTGTTTGTTATCGATCTTAAATACAACAGTGTGTACATGTTGACCCCAAACTCCCTAACTATCCCTTCCCTTCATCATTCCCCACTGGCAATCCTGAGTTCATTTTCTAAGTCTGTGAGTCTCTTTCTGTTTTGTAAGTTCATTTGTATAATTTCTTTTTAGATTTCACATATAAGGGATGTCATATGATATTTCTCCTTCTCTATCTGACTTACTTCACTTAGTATGACAGTCTCTAGGTCCAACCTTGTTACTGTAACTGACATTATTTCATTCTTTTTAACGGCTGAGTAATATTCCATGGTATATATGTACCACATATCCTTTATCCATTCCTCTGTCAATGGACATTTAGTTTGCTTGCGTGTCCTGGCTATTATAAACAGTGCTTCAGTGAACACAGGGGTGCCTGTATCCTTTCAGACCATGTTTTTCTCCAGATATATGCCCAGGGGTAGGATTGAAGGGTCATATGGTCATGCACTTATGATGTAAAACTCAATATAGAAAGGAAACAAAAAATTGTGGTATATAACAATTAATAAATTTTACAATTAATGAATTTTTAGGTTTTGATGCAGAATTGTATAATGCAACATGGTTGTATGATCCATAAGACAAATAAGAGATTAAATTAAAAATACTGAATCGTAGAATACCATAGGGAGTGTGGACTGTTAATGGGGCCCAATTTAGAATTTACACTTGAACATCTATTGTGATCTTATGAGTATACCTCAGTGATGACATATATGTATTAGCTCATTTAACCATGAACCAAAAGTCTAAAGTTTGAGACTTTAATAAGCAGGAGGCTCAGGCAACATGGCCCCACTCTGCCTGTCACACGTGAGTGCTTGGTATAAAGTGTACCCTCGAGTTGGTTGATAAAGGTCTGGACCTGACTGACTCTGAAGTCCCATTCCTCCCCCTTCTCAAGTCCTTTCACCATCATTTTGGGGAGGTGGCATCCTTCTTGTTGTGCCTTCTTTCCACTCTCCTACTGAGAGAGAGATTATAGCTCTTCCTACTGACAGGATCCCCAGAAGAGTGCTCTTCACGTGTGATACACAAACTCTTGCTAGTCTGCAAATCTTTGAGATCAGGTAAACATAGACATTGAGGGAAAGCATGAGCAACTTTTATAGAAATTTGACACAACTGCAACATCGAAGTACGATTACTGAAACATAGTTTTATGTCTCTTGAATTTAATCCTTTCTAAATTAGGCTTATCTTTTTTAAGCTTTTGAATTTATTCATTCATTTATTTTTAATGTTTTTTGGCTATGCTATGCTGTATGGCATGTGAGATCTTAGTTTCCTGACCAGGAAACAAACCTGTGCCCCCTGCATTGGCAGTGCAGAATCTTAACCATGGGACTGCCAGGGAAGTCCCCAGGCTAGTCTTTTTTTTTTTTAAAAAAAAAAAGCTTGTCTTGCTCTTGGGCTCGGATCTAGGTTGTGTTAACATGGCGAAACGCATCAAGAAGGTCAGAATCATGGCCAAATACGAGACCTGTTATGGTGCCTGCCTCAGAAAAATGGTGAAGAAAATTGAAATCAGCCAGCACACCAAGTATACCTGCTCCTTCTGTGGCAAAACCAAGACAAACAGACGAGCTGTGGGCATTTGGCACTGTGATTCCTGCATGAAAACAGTAGCTGGTGGTGCCTATACCTACACACCACTTCTGCTGTCACAGTAAAGTCTGCCATCAGAAGACTGAAGGAATTGAAGGACCAGTAGAAGCACCACCATTTGATAATGTTGCTAGCCTATAATAAATGGGTTAATTTATGTTAAAAAAAAAAAAAAAGCTTGTCTTTTTTATGTTTCATATTTATTTTTTCCAGGAATTTGTTTTTATTGTTTTGGTTTTTTTTTTTACAAAAGTACTGGCCTATGGCTGACTAGAAGGAAAGAAAGTAGACTCTTCATCACAGATAACTGAATAATTTGAGGTGTGACCACATAAAGCTTAAGTGTGGGGATTCTAGAGTTACAGGGCCTGGAGAGGTGCCCTGGTTTTCTGGATGACTGTGTGAGTGTATTATCTGCATGACTTTGGGGAGCTTATCCTATTCTGCCTTGATTTCTCTATTTCTATAATGGAGGTGGTGGTAATTGTACCTACATCATTGGATTGTGGAGAGTAAAAAAGTTAGTAGTAGGCTAATAGTAGGCTCTTAGAAAAGTGTCTTTTGCAGGGTATGGGATCAGAGTGCTTTAGGTGTCATCACTTGCTCTTCCAGACCTTATTCCGCACCTGTATCTTTGCATAAGCCAGGGCTGATGACTTAGCGCATTGTGACTTTTGAGACCCTAGGCATTTTTGCCTTTATGTGCCTCTTATTCCATTAAAAAATTCAACATTGTATTTTATGACTTTGTTGGTATAAAGCTGAGTATAATCCAGGCTAGATTCATTATTATATATCTTGTTTGTTTTTACTTTTAAAATAAATGAGAACAAAAACATTTCTGCAGTCCTCTACATTAAGTTGGGTCCTGGGCATGGTGCTTACTGTGAGAGATTCAGACAAGTGGAAACTATAGGTTAAGCTGGCCCTGGTATAACCTCTTCCTTCCCTTGCTGGAATGCTCTTCTTTTAAGCATCTTCTCTTAAGCATCATTTCTTCTCCTCTTGAACAGTTCCTCTTCATCACTTGAAGTTCCACCCCAAGCTTCCTTCTCAGTCCGTTCTATGTGTACGGCAGTTTTATAATTGTTCCGTTACCCATCTGTCACCCAGGCCAGACTGTAAGTTCTTCAAGTTCAAGGAACACTTCTGTCTCCCCAGGACTAAACACATTATGGTTACACTAGTTAATTACTTAATGGGGTTGGATAAAATATGTCATTGTGGAGGGAGCAGCATGGATGTGGGCCTCGGAGAGTCTTGAAAGGAGGTTTATTTAGAAAACAGGAGAAGATTAAAGACAATCTTTTCATTCACAATTCCTGCTTATGCCTGAACACTTATGGACTTCAAAACACAGGAAGAAGATGATTGGAATATCAAGTAGCAAGAGTTTACAATACGATTTCCTGAGCAGTGGGAACTCCCCACTGAATAACATTGATGGGAGCTCCGTTCATACATCACACAGAGAACAGACCCCTAAAAGCTGATCTGCTGCCTCATTAGAAGCCAATCAGATGCTTTCAGTGTTGAGTAGTAGGTTTGGCTGGGCTGAGTCCAGAAGCAGAACAGCGATGAGGTTCTCTGCTAATTTCATATATGGTGGCGAGGCTGGGACAGAGCGTAGCCCAGGCAAGAGGATATTGTGACTGAACCACAGGGTAAAAATCTCTACAGGGGGATGATCCAATTCGATGAGATTGCCTGCTACAGCATCTTCCCCAACAAGGCAGCACAGGCTTTATTTCACAGTGTTGCCCTGACTCACTATCCACTGACTCGCAGAGGTACTCCACTTCAGGTTCAAACTGCACACCAGAGAATCTTGTTGAACACGCCCACCCTGGGCCACCCCTAGAGCTTCTAAGCCAGTGGGTCTAAGAGGGAGTTTAGAACCCAAGGTTAAGCAGCTCGGGTGAATGATATTGTGAGTAAATTAGATCAGACCTTAAGAACATGGACATTGCTGAACAGGTTATCTTTGAACAAGGGTGAATCCTTCCTTCTATGTTTTGGCCCTAATGGTCTGTCTCCATAGCTATTGGTGCTCATTCTTTGGTGCCTGGAACCTAGTATAACCCTTAAGCACAGAAGGAAACCAGAAATATTCCCTTTCATCCCCCAGACATCTCCTTTGCAGATTCTGAAGCCCCTATTTTTCTTCCTCTTATGGATACTTTGGAGGAGGCTGGCATGTGGACATCTGACAGCTAGGGTCATCTTGCTTTTATTTCCTCCACTCAGAACTCTGAGTCCTGTGCTGTGAAACCAGCTCACTGGCACTCTGCACTGGGGTTTCATTTACTATTAAGGGCTCTAATGAGGAGGGACAGGCAATTATTATTATTTATTTCACTAATTAGCCAGATAATCATTCATTTTGAAACTATTCAGGGTTGGAAATCTGTTCATTTTGTGCCCTTTGTGTAATATGGATTCATTTAATTTATTTTTTTATTTTCCTTTACAAAAATGACTGCTTTCTTTTAAATGGGGGGCAAAGGTAGGGAGTGAGAAGGGGGAAATTAAAGAAGAGAGAAAGATAATTTCTGAGCTGTGAAGATAATGCAGCGAGGAGCCAGAGTCCATAAAAACATCACCTTTCAGTCTCTGAAGACATAACGCTTGATGGTAACCATAAAACATGTTAGTGCAAAATGAATTGCTGTTCTTTTCAAATCCTTAAATGTACTACTGTGGATGTCACTGGAGATATGCAACTCTTTTTTCTGATGCCGAGATATATTTTATCATAATTTGTGGGGTGGATGACAGCCTTGTACACATGATTGCCTTTTCCTGCTCAGTTAGCTTGTCAAGGTCAGAGTCCTTTGGCCTTTTATGAATGTCAGACTATTAAGAAATGAGCAGGATAAGTGAACAGCATGGAGAGGAAACTTTATTTTTCTTTATTAATCGATACATTATATTTTCATGGTGTTTGCTTATTGTAAGCTACCATTTTACTCTGTAGGTTACTCTGGAGATGGGAGGGAATGTTGTTGTTGTTTGGTGCCCTGCATCTTATTTTCATTGTGAGATGGAAAGAGCTTCTGGGAAGTTGGGATTCACCTTCAAAAATAAACTGTTCAGGAATGCTTGAACTTTCAGGTAGCATTTTTTTAAGGTACGTCATTACCGTGTGATGTGGTACTTCTCTGTGTTGATGTTTCTCTAGGGCATACATGCAATATGGCACTCTTTGTAACTCAGGTCTCCTAGATCATGAGCCTGGTACATTAGGCTGAGAGTCTCTGTGTATTTGTTTGTTTTCTATGACTTCCATTTTGAAAGTTAAAACCAGATCTGAGGATGATAGAAACTGTAATCTAGTATCTTAATCTAAGGAAATGTGAGATGGTGGCCATTTCTCAGAGAAATGGAAACTCTTGGTGAGCTCTAGGGTGGGAAAGAGGATCCAAGCAAAAGGTAGAGGAGGCGTCACCTTCCTGAAGAATGTCTCAGCTGGTGCCCATGACTTAATACTCTCTTTATCTTGTCATACCCCTCAATAGCTTAAAGGATTCAATGTAAGAAATTTCTAGTCTAAATGACTCTTTCCCTTTCGTGGGCTTCTGTGTTGTCACTAAAACTGAAAATTGCTCAGAAGTCTCGATAAAAAGTCGATAATGCATGACTAAGTCCTTGTGCAGAAAGTTCAAGAAACCATTGTTCTCAGATCTTCAACTACTCTTGCTAAACTTTCTGAAGCTCTGTCAGAGGGAACTTTTTATATCCCAGAATTGGAGAGGTATCGGGGTTAATTCTGATAGGAGCAACAGCAGCGGGAAAAATGTCCTAGTATCTATTCTGCTTACCACCAGAGTGATAAAATATTTACCAAAAAGAATAGAAAGAACTTTGAAAATAAGAAACCCGTCACAGCATTGAACTGATAGATCCTATCAGGTTAATATACTGGAGTTGATCTTTATATAGAAGAAAGTAATGTAAATGAAAGTAATATGTTTACACTACTTAAGAGTGAGCTACAACTACTGAATCCAAGAACCACTTTCATATAATGTTGGCATATTAAAAATGAGTTTGACTATTTTAAATAATTCTGCTCTATTCTTGAAAGCACTTTCAAGAGCTCTAGGGGAAGAAAAATGTGAAGGTACTAAAAAACTAGTCAAGCTGCATTTTTAAAAGATTGAAAAAATAACCTAGATGTCTCCTGAAGGTCCTCTTACTAAGTTGCCTGCACTGTATCATGACGAAGAAATGAAGATAATAGATAAATGCCGGAAGTCGAGGTTGATTACAAGACATTTGCAGGGGCAGGATTTTTTAATAACCGTTTAATACAACAAAGGATAGAAATGGGAAGCTGAGAAAGAAAATGGCTGAAATAGAAAACAAAAGTGAAGCTGGACGAGAGCAGCGAGAATTTCTCTTCTCTTGTAAGACCCTCCGTTTAGTATGAGATTCAGGTGGCTATTGGAGCATCACCTTTTAATGTCGATGGGGCTAGATAAAGGCCGTGTCAGCAGCTGGGCATTGCTCCCCTTAAGAACAAACCCTTAAAGTGGCACTTTCTCAGGCCTTGACACACATACAGGGGGTCGTCAAAGTAAGCTTTGTAGGCAGTGGTTCCAACTGGGCTGAAATTAAGAACCTGAGGTCTATGTGAGACCAGAATTTCCAGGTAAACTGACTTGTGGAAACCAAAATAGGTTTTCCTGATCAGTCTCGTCAATAAAGGGTTTTCTTCAACCTGTCAGTACTTTCCGGCATCAGAGTATTTGCATTTCTCTTCTCTCTCCCTGAAATGTTCTTTGTCTGAAGATTTCTGTGGTTTGCTCCCTAACTTCATGAAAGATTCTGCCCAAATGTCACTATCAGCATTGCCTTCCTTCCCCAGCCACCCTACTGAGAAGCACGACGTGCTAAGTCACTCTCTTTTTTGTAGAGCATTTTTTCTGTACTATTTATCATCACTGGACATAACCTATTTTTATTTATTTGTTTTCCACATTAGCAAGTACACTCTATGACAGTAGGGTCTGTGCTGTATGGAAGCTCCCAACCAGTTGGGAATACTGCCTTTTCCCCGCGTGCCTGAACATGCCTGCCATAGTGCAGGATCTCAATGAAGTTTGGTTGAATGAATAAGTGAATAATAACAATAATAGCTTCCCTTTTTTGTGCACTTTCCCTGTGCCAATTTCCACATTCAGTTCCCCACAGACTGAAGTGTGTGCCATCTGTAATGCCCTATAAGTGAGGTGACTGCTATTTTACACCCCATTTTACAAAGATGCCCTCCTAGTAACTCTGCGTGCACAGATTTGATTCTGCTGTAAGGCATATACTGCTGTCCTGAGGATATTAACACTCTGCACCTTCTTCCTAATAAAGAATTTGCTGTTGCACATAAATTTAAAATTAAAATGAAATGAAGAAAGCATCCACATTATAAAAAAATTAATAGGAAAGGAGAACTTGACTCAGAAGGGTTTCAGTTTCATCAGGCATCTTGGAAGGGATCTTTTGCTTAGGGTTGCCAAATTGGGGTGTGGGGGGTGGAGGATACCTAGTTAAATTTGAATTTCAGGTAATCAATGGATGATTTTTTAATTAATTATTGAACACGTTCCATATATTGTATGGGACATGTTTATGCTAAAAAAACTATACATTATTTGTCTAAAATTCAAATTTCACTGGGTATCCTATACTTTATCTGGCACTGGTTTCCATTTCTTTTTTTAAAATTTTATTGAAGTCAGTGTGTTAATTTCTGCTGTACAGGAGGGTGACTTGGTTAAGTATATATGTATGTACCTTTTCATATTCTTTTCCTTTATAGTTTGTCACAGAATATTGACTATAGTTCCCTATGCTATACAGTAGGACCTTGTTGTTATCTGTGTTATATACAATAATTTTCATCTGCTAATCCCAAACTCCCAATCCTTCCTTCCTCCCCCTTAACAACCATAAGTCTGTTCTCTATGTCTGTGAGTCTGTTTCTTTTTTGTAGATATGATCATTTATGTCATATTTTAGATTCAACATATGTCATATCATATGGTATTTGCAATTTTTTTTAATTTGCTGGTTTCCATTTCTAATGAGACATAGCAAAAAATAATAGTAGCCAAAGTAATAAAAAATCTTTACAGTTACCACTTCTGTTCCTCCGGAACTACATGAGTTTTGCATGTATCATTTCTAGTGCATTTTGCATATATCATTTCTAGTCCTCACAAGAACCTTTCATGTTAGATAGTATCATCCATCCTTCAGATAAGGAAATTGAAGCTCAGAAATGATAGGAAATTTGCCTAAAGTCACATAGCCAAAAAGTGTCTCCTCTACTAGAAAGTAAGCTCATTGAGGGTAGGGGTCTTTACCCCAAAGAACATGATATCCAGGTCTCTCTCTTTGCCCACTATTTCCTCTCTGTGACCCCACTGTTCTTGGAGGTACTAGGTTAGAGCCAGTCGAGGAGCAAAGAGGAGTCATTCCTAGCTGGACCCCAGAAAGAGCTGCCTGGGATCTGGGTGTCCATCTTTGCCTCCTTGGTTTTCACATCCTGAGCAATTTTTGTGTCACATCTAGCTAATTCCCTGTGGGATCATTGAGACATGGTACTTCCTTGTTAGTACTTTTTTTTTTTTTTTTTTTGGTTCACTTGAAAATATTTAAGGATAAACAGAAAACAGCAACAACTTGGGCTATTTCAGTCCCAGAGTCACATGCATTTTATTCTAAATGACAATATTTAACAACAAAATTGCTTCATTTCAGACTCATTGCATTCTTTCAAGTGGGAGTCCTATAATTTAAAAATAATAAATGCAACAGAGTGAATATATTGCTTTCATTAATCCCCAGTACTGCTTATTTTCAGCACTTTTAAATTATTTGAGTGTGCTCAATAGATTTAGCTGAAGTGGAAAAAGAATCATTCAAATTTCAGACCATTTGCAGTTATCAATTTATCTGCTGTTTTCCAGCCAAGTAACTGAACTTCAGAGTAGCATGTGGTTTGAATGATTTCCTCCCAACCCCCTGCCTGGTATGAAACAGTGAATTAGTCAAGTAAAAATGTCTGTGGAATTGAAGGTGCTATAAACAAGGGCATCATATCCTCTGAATGATCAGCCAGCACAGGTGATGTTGATTGCATGTCATGATGTCCCAAGGACATCCAAAGTGACAGTGGAAACTTTCTGTTTCTGTGCCCAAAGTAAAGTGAAGAATTAAGCTATAATCTAAACACTTCACTTCTTACCTACTCTTTGTTTATATTCCAAATATTTAAAGGGTAATATGCAGTTGTAAGGACTCCCCTGGTGGCTCAGATGGTAAAGCGCCTGCCTACAATGTGGGAGACCTGGGTTCGATCCCTGGGCCAGGAAGATCCCCTGGAGAAGGAAATGGCAACCCACTCCAGTACTCTTACCTGGAAAAATCCCATGGGTGGAGGAGCCTGGTAGGCTACAGTCCATGAGGTCCTGAAGAGTTGGACACGACATTGTAAGGTCTTTAAGTACCAGAACTTAAGCACTGAATTGCTGGATAAAATACAGGATGACCCTTTAAATTTAAATTTCAAGTAAACACTGCATGATTTTTTACTATAAGTATGTCCCAGATATTGTGTCCTGTATTTTAATTTGCTCATCTGGCAACCCTTTTGAGGACCAAGACCTTGCATCTTATTAACATTGCATGTTTCTTAATCAAAGCATGGTAGTGACTAATGACAGTGGCTGAAATTTATTGAGTGACTACTATGTGCCCAGTGTTCGCCTGTGTGCTTTACATTTATGATCATCTAGTCTTCACAATAATCCTACCAATTGGGTGTATTATTATCGCATTTGATAAATATAGGAAAATGAGACTTGAAATTGTTGAAGTACTTGCCTAGAATCTCAGCAAACAGGCAGTGGTGGAAAGTGATCTCTACCTAGACCTTTCTGTTTTCGCTACACTATGCATTCTAATTCAATGAAAACAAATGACCAGTTGCAGGTAATATCATATGTCTACTGACTTTTCTTTAAGGATACAAATACAGCCTTAAATTCACATGGACATATTCAAGGTTGAGTTTTGCAGTACATATATTAAGGCATACACACAGAACTCTTGTTGGCAAATGGACTAAGCTCATTTGCTTATTAGTAAAAGGAATCTCTTTAAACTATGACAAAAATATAAAATCAGAGTATGAAATGCAATGGCAGTAGTTGGACAAAACTTAAATGAGTGAAAGCAGCCCCCAAACAATTTGTTGTTTTGAACTCAGTAAAATGGCAGCTATTTCACTTAATTTTAAACTCATTATGAGTTGCTGAGAGGTGTTTAAATTTAATTTAGAGGTTTTTGAATTATGAGTTTGCTTTAACGTAGGTTCCATCTTCTAACTGGATAATAAGCAAGTTCATTTGCATATGGGCCCAGTTCCATGCTGAGGATCTCATCGTAACATTTCTTCTTAAATATCTACCATGTGTGATTATTGAGAAGATGATGAAACACATTGTGAAAAAATGCAACAGAAGAAAACAGCGCCCACAACACAGCACAGTTATTTTCATTTTTGCACATTCCTTTCCTGTTACTGATTTCTGAAGCGACCAGAACTGACAGAGATTCCACAGTGCTCGTTAGAAATTAACTCATGGTTTCTGTCAAGAAGAAACTGCCTACATGGAAGAAAAGGCAGATGAGGAAAGAAAACTCATCTTGCAATTTGAAACAATTATGGTTGTTTTTTTTTTAATTCCATAAACAGGGCATGCAGTGAAATTTTAGCAGTTTTTTCCTCTTTCGCCATAATTATTCTCTTAATTTTGGAGGCACTGAGGTCCTGGGACTTGCCTTCTGGATTCTGAGCTCAGGAAGTCCAAGCACCTGCCATAGAATTAGAGGGAAAGAGACTTAACATTCAGGCTGGACTTCTCAGTCCTTCCAGCACGGTTTTATTGAGCACCCACATGGCACTTGGCACCAGGTTAAGTACTAGGAATGAACAAAGAAATATTGTACTTGAACTTGCCATGCTGTGACAAAAGTCTGAATTACTGTAGACAGCAGCATTGTGCTGATGGACTAAAATGACTGATATGATGAGAAGCAAGATCAGAGGGTGGTGATTCTTCCGAGAGAGACTGCCTCTACCCAGGATAGTGTTCACACGTGCCAGGAAGGACTGAGGGTCATTTGGTCACAGCTCGTGCCCTCTTATCAGTTGATAGTACTCCCTCAGATGGGAAGACTTGTAAACATTTAAAGAAAACAATGATTTGCCAGGAAATGAAGGGAATTCAACTGCAGCCCCCACAGAGCGGCCTTATTATGTAATACAAATTGTTCAACCATAGGACCAACACACGGGCCTTGTAGAAGCTTGCCACACTAGCAAAAATGAAATGATTTACATGTGGAAGCCACAGCTGGTATGAAAATAAACATTGAATCAGTTCCTTCCTCTAAGTCCATGTTCCATTAGAATAACTACAGTAGGTGACATTTTTCACATTTTAATTGGGATTTTGCTGATTTTATCAGAATTTCTGCTGATCAAAGCAAATTGGCTATTTATTTATTTTGCAATGAAGCTAACTGTTCAGCGCAAGTTTAATGTACTGTAATGAATTTTAAATATCCTCTTAGTCAGATTACAAAGTGTTGGAATCAAGATGTCCTTGTTAACTTAAATTATTAATTACTCAAATGTACAAAAGGCAACTTTCAGATATGATGTCACAGTTTAAATGGATCTGAACTGGATGAAAATGTTGGGCCTGCCTTAAAAGATGTCAGAGAAATAAAGATACTTCCCCCTGCAGTCTGCTTAACCCACTCATACCTGCTTAGTTTTTAGACATATGATAAATACTTTCATTATTAGTTTATTTTCAGTAGCTTACAGAACAATAAGTTTTTATGTTATTTACACTCCAGTGACTTTGGTTTAATTGGCTTCTTTTATGTTATTTATATAAATATAAATCATACTTGGTTTTAAAGTATTAATGATGCATTTTATGTTATAATGCTGTTTTTATGCAGACTAGCACGCCGTAAATTCATACCATCCATGGCTAACAGCTAAGGATCTTTACAAAATCCACTTCAAAAGTTGAAGCTACTGCACTCTGAACCTTGACAGAATTCAGGCTTGGGATGAAAAGATCCACTGAATTGCACTTCATTTCCATTTGAGTTAGCAAATTAATTTATTCAAATATTTCTGGAGGGCAGTTCTCACGTCTGTATACTTGAGAAACTACATAGATTTGTTTTCCAAGATACTGTAACAAAGCAAAGCCAAAAGCCCAATTTAAATAAAACTGAGTTTTAAGTATTACTTCCACCAGATGAGGGATCATGGCACCTGCCAAGAGGTTGGTTGAAACATTTTTTGGTTTTATTTAAATGTTTGCAGTCATAGGTTTTTATAAACATTCATTTGGTGATCATTGGACTTTTTTTGCTCGAATCCTAAGATGATGTTATGAGTAAACAGAATTTTCTTATGTAATTCACATTTCTAAATAAGCTTTAAGGTTTTATAGATATTTAGGGTTTTCCAAGTGACCCTCTGCATACTGACCTCTTTGAATGATGGAAGCCTTACAAAAAATAGTCATCAAATATGTTTTTGAATAGACAAGTGATATGATTTCAATTGTTGATTAAAAACATGCCCTAGGGATGGGAGTGGGGAATTACCTAAATTCCCTACTAGATGGGATTTATCTAAATCAATGTAATTAACAAAACAAAAATTATTAAAAATTACACAAAATTACAACAAAAATTACACAGTGGTAATTTAATTTTGGTTTATTTAGGTAAGGTTAGATGTCCACCTAAAGCACAGCCTTGATCTTGGGGTGACAAAAGTAGTGAGTGGAGAAGACTGAAATGCTCCTTGATCTTTCATTCTTAAAATGTTGCTGAAACTCTACACAAACACAGGTTTTCTTATGGAGAGGCATGTGACAACAAGCTGGTTCGCTTGTCTTTGTCCTTGTCTTAGCATGTTTAGTTTTCAAAGTGCCTGAAGAGTTCCAGGTGAAGGTGATTTTATTGTACAGAGTAGGTCATTGAAAGAACTCTTGGAATCAGAGAGATCTTCCTAGCTGGAAAGCTTTGGTCAAGTTCCTTACCCTCTCTCAGCCTTCATTTTCTCACTTATAAAACAGGGGATAGTCATAGTGCTTGCTTCACAGGGATGTTTGAGGAATGAATGAAAGGAGGTATGTGGAGCCTTAGCACACAGTGTCATGTGTGTTAGTTGCACTCAGTCATGTCCGACTCTTTGTTACCTCATGGACTGTAGTCCGCCACGCTCCTCTGTCCATGGAATTCTCCCGACAAGCATACTGGAATGGGTGCCATTTCCTTCTCCAGGGGACCGTCAGAAAAGTCTCTGTTTAATTCTTAACTAATTCTGTGAAGTTTATTTCCTGATTTGTGTAGCGTGTGCATCTTCTGATGTCTCTGCTCAGATTTTTTTTTCCTTAGATTTTTTGGGGGGTTACACACTGCTTTATTTATTTATTTATTTTTGGCTGTGCTGGATTGTCGCTGCTGAGATTTTTCTTTAAAAAAAAAAAAATCTTTTAACCTGACTTCTCACATCCTGCTCAGGGAAGATCCATGGGTCATGGGGACAATGGAGTGCTCAATCCAGAACACCTTGTTCCTAATAGTTACTCAATAAATGGTTATTATTGTAATGTGTCTTCAGTATAATTGCTCTATACAAGTTTGCCAGGATGATCAACAAGTAAGTCATGCTACTAACTATGGCATATTTTCAACTCAGATGGAAACCACTGGGGGAAAAACAAATATTTATTTAGTGAGAATGATGTCACCGAAGATGAGAGAGAACATTTGATATCTAAACAAGTGCTACAAAAGACATTAGAAAAATAGCTTGTGGACTGTAGTAGCTGCTGTCAGTATGAACGGAGTGCCCTCTAAAAAGGGTAGGATGATCAGCAGGTGGAAAGAAACTGAAAGAGACAGTTCACTGGATTTGTACTGCACTGATGGGAAGGAAATCACAATCACGTTGACAAATGTGCCAGATGTTTGCTACTCTGCCTTCTATGTCTCTGTCAGTTTACAAAGAACTTACATCAGCCTGGTGATTCAGGTAGTTCAGATGTAATGGTCCATTTACAGCTGAAGTCACTGTGTCTCAGGGAAGTAAAGAGGCTTGCCCAAGGCACAACTTGAGCCAGATTTTCATTCCTTAGGAGTAGGTTCCTCAGTCAGTAGTTTAACTTCATTAAAGTAGCTAATAGTTATTCAAACAGTTCATGAATCTTTCAATTCAGTTCAGTTGTGTCCAACTCTTTTTCACCCCATGAATCGCAGCACGCCAGGCCTCCCTGTCCATCACCTCCCGGAGCTTACCACAACTCAAGTCCATTGAGTCAGTTATGCCATCCAGCCATTTCATCCTCTGTCGTCCCCTTCTCCTCCTGCCCTCAATCCTTCCCAGCATCAGGGTCTTTTCCAATGAGTCGACTCTTCACATTAGGTGGCCAAAGTATTGGAGTTTCAGCTTCAACATCAGTCCTTCCAATGAACACCCAGGACTGTTCTCCTTTAGGATGGACTGGTTGGATCTCCTTGCAGTCCAAGGGACTCTCAAGAGTCTTCTCCAACACCACAGTTCAAAAGCATCAATTCTTCGGCGCTCAGCTTTCTTTACAGTCCAACTCTCACATCCATACGTGACTACTGGAAAAACCATAGCCTTGACTAGATGGACCTTTGTTGGCAAAGTAATGTCTCTGCTTTTTAATATGCTGTCTGGGCTGGTCATAACTTTCCTTTCAAGGAGTAAGTGTCTTTTAACTTCATGGCTGCAATCGCCATCTTCAGTGATTTTTGGAGCCCCTCAAAATAAAGTCTGACACTGTTTCCACTGTTTCCCCATCTATTTGCCATGAAGTGATGGGACCAGATGCCATGATCTTAGTTTTCTGAACGTTGGGCTTTAAGCCAACTTTTTCACTCTCCTCTTTCACTTTCATCAAGAGGCTTTTTAGTTCCTCTTCACTTTCTGCCATAAGGGTGGTGTCATCTGCATATCTGAGGTTATTGATATTTCTCCCGGAAATCTTGATTCCAGCTTGTGCTTCTTCCAGCCCAGCATTTCTCATGATGTACTCTGCATATAAGTTAAATAAGCAGGGTGACAATATACAGCCTTGACGTACTCCTTTTCCTATTTGGAACCAGTCTGTTGTTCCATGTCCAGTTCTCACTGTTGCTTCCTGACCTGCATACAGGTTTCTCAAGAGGCAGGTCAGGTGGTCTAGTATTCCCATCTCTTTCAGTATTTTCCACAGTTTATTGTGATCCACACAGTCAAAGGCTTTGGCATAGTCAAGAAAGCAGAAATAAATGTTTTTCTGGAACTCTCTTGCTTTTTCGATGATCCAGTGGATGTTGGCAATTTGATCTCTGGTTCCTCTGCCTTTTCTAAAACCAGCTTGAACATCTGGAGGTTCACGGTTCATGTATTGCTGAAGCCTGGCTTGGAGAATTTTGAGCATTACTTTACTAGCATGTGAGATGAGTGCAATTGTGCAGTAGTTTGAGCATTCTTTGGCATTGCCTTTCTTTGGGATTGGAACGAAAACTGACCTCTTCCAGTCCTGTGGCCACTGCTGAGTTTTCCCAATTTGCTGGCATATCGAGTGCAGCACTTTCACAGCATCATCTTTCAGGATTTGAAATAGCTCACCTGGACTTCCATCACCTCCACTAGCTTTTTTCATAGTGATGTGTTTCCTAAGGCCCACTTGACTTCACATTCCAGGATGTCTGGCTCTAGGTAAGTGATCACAGCATCATGATTATCTGGGTCATGAAAATCTTTTTTGTATAGTCCTTCTGTGTATTATTGCCACCTCTTCTTAATATTTTCTGCTTCTGTTAGATCCATACCATTTCTGTCCTTTATCATGAATCTTTACAACCAACCAATGTAAAGGTATGCTATTATTAATCCCATTTTACAGATAAGAAAACTGAGGTACAGAAAGGGAAGCATTTTGTACAATAGCATGTGGTGAGTAGGGGAACTGGAATTTGACATCATAAAATCTGGCCTCAAAATCCACACTCTTAACACACCTCTAGTGGATCCAAACTGAGAATAATCTATGGTTCTCAAATGTTTGCAAGCATCAGAATCACCTGTAGAATTGGTTGAAACACAGATTAGTGATCCTCATGACTGGAGTTTCTGATTTTTTAAGTCTGAAGTGAAGCTCGAGAATTTGCATTTTTAACCAATTCCCAGATGATGCTGATGGCCTGGAGACCACACTTTGAGAGCCATTGGTCCAGACTGCTTCTGCTGCTGCTGCTACATCGCTTCAGTCGTGTCCGACTCTGTGCGACCCCATGGATGACAGCCCACCAGGCTCCCCCGTCCCTGGGATTCTCCAGGCAAGAACACTGAAGTGGGTTGCCATTTCCTTCTCCAATGCATGAAAGTGAAAAGTGAAAGTGAAGTTGCTCAGTCGTGTCTGATTCTTAGCGACCCCATGGACTGCAGCCTACCAGGCTCCTCCGTCCATGGGATTTTCCAGGCAGGAGTACTGGAGTGGGTTTCCATTGCCTTCTCCGATATATGTGTGCAGTTACATACAAAATTTATTAAACTCTTATTATTGATGCTCTTAGGTACTAGAAATACAAAGATGAGTAAGATCTGTACCACATTGTCAAGAAACTTACAATTTTATATTAGTGATAGGGTTATAAACAAACTGTAGTAAAATGTGATAACTGATACCATTGATGAATATAAAGCATGTTATGGAAACACTGAAATACAAAATTAATCCTACATGAAACTATCAAGGAAAGAAATAAACAGAGGTTATATTTGAATAAGAGAACTCAAGAAAGCATTTTGTGTCTGCCTAGGGCAGATTTTACCTACCTTCATCTCTCTCCCCAGAATAATATATACTTACCTCCATTGTGTGGTACTATATTTCATTATAGTTAGTGGTTTTCTTATCCTTCTGTTTACTAGATAGAGCTTCTTGAAAACAGAAAAAATGTTTTATTCAACTTGTAGTCTTAGTACCTAATTCAGGATAAGAAGCTCAGTAAAATGTTTGTTGAATGAATAAACATGAGTCAAGAAATTTCAAGAGAAATTAAAAATGTTTTGAGCTAAATGAAAATAAAAACAAAATTTGTAGGATGCAGCAAAAGCAATAATTAGAGGAAAATTTATAGCATTGAATGCATATATTAGAAAAAAAGAAAGATCTGAAATTGATCATCTAAGCTTTTCACTTTTGACAACTAGAAAAATAAGAAAAAATTAAATCCAGAGTAATTAGAAGAAAAGAAATGATAAGAATTACAGCATAAACCAATGAATTTGAAAACAGGAAATCAATAACAAACACCAAAGATGATTCTTTGAAAGAATCAATAAAATCAGTAAGCCTCTGGCCAGGCTAACTAAGAAAAAAGAACAATGACACAAATTATTAATATCAGAAATGAAGGATTGGGCATCACTACGGATCCTATGGACAGTAAGTGGCTAATCAGGGAATACTATGAACAACTCTGGACTCACAAACTTGATAATCTAGGTGAAATAAACCATTCTTTGAATTACAGCTTGCCAAACTCACACAAGAAGAATGAGACATCTATAAAAGCCCATATCTATGAAAGAAATTGAATCAATAATTAATAACCTAAAACAGAAAGCACCAGACCCAGAATTAAGTGATTATGGCAAGTTTGCAAGATACAAGGTTAATATACAAAGTCAATCACTCTGCTGTATACCAGTAATGAACAAGTGGAATTTGAAATTAAAACTCAATACCACTTACATTACCACCACTCCCCCCAAAAGAAATACTTAGGTGTAAATCTAATCAAATATGTAAAGGTCTATTATGAGGAAAACCACGAAACTCTGATGAATGAGATCAATGACAAACTCAATAAATGGAGAGATATTCCATGTTCATAGATAAGAAGACAGAATGTTGTCAAGCTGTCTGTTTTTCCCAACTTGATCAACAGATTCAATGAAATCCCTATCAAGATATTAGCAGCTTGTGGATACTGACAAACCGATTCTAAAGTTTGTGTGGAGAGGCAAAAGACCCAGAACAGCAAACATAATGTTGCAGGAGAACAGCAAAGTTAGAGGACTAACACATCCAACTTTCAAGACTTACTATCAAGCTACAGTAGTCAAGACAGTGTGGTACTGAGGAAAGAACACACACGTAGATCAATGGAACACAACAGAGAGCAGAGAAATGAACCCCATAGATATAGTCAACTGACGTTTTACAGAAGAGCAGAGACTACAATGGAGCAAAGGGAGTTTCTTCAACAAATTCTGGAACAACTAGACATCCACATGAAAAAAAAAAAATGACTCTAGACACAGACCTTACACTATTTACAAAAATTAACTCAAAATGGATTCTAGGCCTAAGTGTGAAATGCGAAGCTATAAAAATCTAGAGATTATCTAAGTGAAAATCCTAGATGACCTTGGATATGGCAGTGACTTTTAGTTACAACACTAAAAGCACCATCCATGAAAGAAAAAATTGATGAGCTAAGCTTCATTAAAATTTAACGTTGCTATTCTGTGAAAAACAATGTCAAGAGAACTAAAAGACAGGCCTCAGACTGGGAGAAAATATTTTCTAAGGAAAATATTTTCATGCTGAAGAAATAATTTTAAAAAATTTAAAAAGTTAGGTAAACTTATTTTCCAGTTTTATCAAGATACAACTGATGTATGACTTTGTATTAGTTTCAAGTGTACAATATGATTTTATATGTATATATTTGTGTTTGTATCATAAAATGTGTACTGCAATAAGTTTAGTTAGCATCTGTCACATCATGCAGTTATAACGTTTTTTCTTGTGATGAGAACTTTTAAAATCTACTCTCTTAGCAACTCTGAAACTTATAATACAGGATTATTAACTATGGGCTTCCCTTGTGGCTCAGTGGTAAAGAATCGCCTGCCATTGCAGAAGACACAGAAGACGTGAGTTTAATTCCTGGGTCTGGAAGATCCCCTGGAGGAGGAAATGGCAACCTACTCCAGTATTCTTGCTTGGAAAATTCCATAGACAGAGGAACCTGGCAGGCTACAGTCCAGGGGATTGCAAAGAGTCAGACACAACTGAGAAACAATACACATACATTATTAACTATAGTCATATGTTGTTCATCACATCCCCCAAACTCATTTATCTTGTCGCTTTTGACCTATTTTCTCCATCCCCTAATCCCTACCTCTGGCAACTACCAGTCTTCATTTCTATGAATTGGGGGGATTTTAGGCTTCACATCAAATAGTATTTGTCTGACTTACTTCATTTGGGATAAGGTCCTCAAGGTCTATTCATATTGTTAGAAAATGGCAGGATTTCCTTCTTCTTTATGGCTGAATAATATTCCATTGTTTATACATACCAGATTTTCTTTATTCATTCATTTGTCAATGGGCAGTTAGATTATTTTCATGTCTTGTGAATAATACTGCAATGAGCATGAGAGTACAGGTATATCTTCAAGATAGTGATTTCATTTCCTTTAAATTTATACCCAGGAGTGGAGTTGCTGGACCATATAGCAGTTCTATTTTTAATTTTTTGAGAAACCTCCATACTGTTTTCCATAGTGACAGCACCAATTTACATTTCCACTGATAATGCACAAAGGCTCCCTTTTCTCCACATCCTTGCTGAGACTTGTTAGCTCTTGCATTTTGGATGACACCATAAATAAAAATCTTGTAATGTTACATTTTAATAGAAAATACCAGTATAATCTTATTATTTTGGTTTCTTTCTTTTAAGTGCACATTTTCATAGCTTTGTTTATTGAAAAAGCATGAAAAAGCTAAGAAGCCCAATGACAACAACCATCTCACTGTCACATTGTGGTTTCTTCACACCAAAAGAAATCAGGATTCTTGAGGGGAATGACTGAACGCACCTCTGGGATAAGAAATTTACAAGATGAGCAAGAGTGCTATCAGAGACTACCGGCTCATGTCAAAGGGCTACAGGAGTCAACATGAAAGAGCTTCCTTGTATAAGGATGGGAAATTTTTAGCACCAGAAGCGCTAGTGCGTCCTATTGAATGAAAAACATTGGCTATAAAGATTCCATACTGATCTTCAACAACAAAAGAAGAAAAGAACACTAACAACCAAAAACACCTCAGTAGCTATGCACTGTTGAAAGTAGTTAGGACAATAGTTTTTTACTCTAGAAGGTGTCAAGTATGAAACACATTAAGCATTTATCTTGTCTTTCGTGTGTGAACATTACATTGGGATAATCAAATGGTCCTATGTGGTGAGTAAACATTTTTCCTTACAAAAAATATTTCACATAAAAAAGTAGAAGGAATAATAGAATTAGAAAGTCAGCATTTTATCCTCTAATGAACAATGGATTGGGGCAATACTATCAGTGGATAAAACCATTAGATTAAATTCTGTTGGAAACTCGACAATGAAGCAGACTTTCATCCCCAAACCCACCAATCCATCTTTGCATCAGATAGTGTGTGCCTCCTGACATGATGCAGTTATGAAGTACAGGCTGTGACCTATAAAATATTCTTGCCAAAGAACTGGACCTGAATCTGATCCAACCTTTAACGCCAGCTTCCATTTGGGCGAAATACAAGGGATGAATGGACAATCAATTGACACTACAAGGAATTAAACAGACAAACCCCAAATATTAGATCTTCTTTAGAACAATACACTTGGTTCCTTTACAAGTCAATTGTCTGAAAAAAAGGAAAAACAGAAAGGAGGGAGGAGAGACAATTTTAGATTGAGAGACTTAAATATTGTATGGACATTGTTTGGATCCCATAAAACCAAGTATAAAAACATTTTAAACAGAGAAATCTGAATATGCCTAAGTCTTAGATGATTTCAAGGAAATTTTTACATTTACCTATGTGTGTAAAAGTGGTAATGTGATTACGTTAGAGAATGCTGTATTTTCTAGAGATGTATGTATGTAGAGCTGAAATGACATGATGTTTGGTATTTGATTCAAAATAATTCACCAAAAAAAGAGACAGAAGGGGAGAAAAAAAGGAGGAAGAGGAGAGAGGCGGGGAGGGGGAAAGGCAGGGGAGGAAGGACAGGAAGGGGGACATTTACAGCAGAGATGATGAAGACAGGGAGAGTGGGGGGAAAAAGAGGAATTGATCATAACTATAATAAAATAAAATTTCCCTAAGGTGAAGAAAGACCCAAGTATTCATATCTCTCAGGAATCAACATACTGTACTGACCCCAAAAATGTGAACTTGTTTGGATGACATTAACAACTGAGTTGAATATATATGTATTTTTTAGCCAACACATAGAGAATTAGTGTTCCTTTCATATAACTCCTAAACTTTTTCTTTTTTGTTTTGTTTTGTTTAGTCACTAACTCATGTCTGATTCTGTGACCCCATGGACTGTAGCCAGCCAGACTCCTCTATCCATGGAATTTCCCAGGCAAGAATACTGGAGTGGGTTGCTATTTCCTTCTCCAGAGGATCTTCCTGACCCAGGGATCGAACACTCATCTCTTGCATTGGTAGGTGGATTCTTTACTGCTGAGCCACCTGAGAAGTCCAGAAACTTTTCCTGTAATTGACAATTCGGTTTCCCTGGTATCTCAGACAGTGAAGATTCTGCCTGCAATACAGGAGACCTGGGTTCAGTCCCTGAGTCAGGAAGATCCTCTGGAGAAGGGAATGGCTACCCACTCCAGTATTCTTGCTGGAGAATTCTATGCACAGAGGAGCTTGGCAGGCTAAAGTCTATGGGGTTGAAAAGAGTTGAATATGACTGAGTGACTAAAACTTTCACTTCATAAAGGATATGTCAACTTTTTTGGCTAGTTTTTTTTTTTTTTTAAGCAGTCTTTCTCTGAAATTTAGAGTAGAAATCTTATCTTAAATTGGATTTTGGTTGTTTCCACCCCCAACTTGATCTCTCTCTTGCTCTGCCCCACCACCCCACCCCAATTCACCCACTTGCTGGGACCTCCAGTACAAAAACATGTTTCTTCTGCTGCCTCTAGGCTCCTGTGTCATGGTGATATTAAATATAAAAGAAATCTGCTCACCAAAATTGAGGATATCTTAGCTGTATCTTCTTTTTCTTCCCCAATTTACTTGGCTATTCCTCACACTTAACTGTTGTAGGATAACTTTACTCTCAATTTGTCAAGTTGTGTAAACTATCCCACTGCTGTTTGTTTGGAACTGTGTTGATTTTTATAAAGATAACTGAGATAATTGATATGTCCACAATAGTGTATCTGGGAACAAGGTAAATGTCTCTACTATTCTAGTCTTGTGTATCTGTCAGTATAGTTTACAGATTTTTTAAAAAATTGTTCTTGTACAGTTCTTCTTTTCTATTACTATGAATGGGCTTTTTAAAAAATTAAGTTTTGTGATTAGTTATTGGTAATTATGGAAACTGTTGATTTTTATATGTTACTCTCATATCTGACCATCTGAGAAAATTTACAATTGATTAAAAATTTAAAAATCTAAATCTTAATCAATAGAGGAATGATAAGTAATCAAGATAAATCTAGTCTATGGAATGTTATGCAGCTCTTTTGTAATTATACATATAATATATAGTGAGAAAGAGAACCATCTCCAAGATAAAATGAAAAAGCAATTAACCAAAAAAGAAAATTGCAGAATAATAATATTATATGGTTCAGGTATCTAAAACTACTACTTGTGGATATATGTACATACAATACAAGTGCACAGAATAAAGTCTGTCAAAATACATTCTAATGATAACAGCAAAGCTTTGAGTAGAGGAGTAAAGGAGATTTTTCAGGTTTTTATTGTATTTTGCATTATTTGAATTTTTTCTACAACATAAATTTATATAATGCTTTTATAATTAGAAATTGAGAGAAAAAGGTAAAAATAAGATGTTGAGAAGTAGACAAGTTAATAAAGATTGACATGGAGGAAGCTCTATAGAGAATAGATATAAGTCCATAGAAAACGCTCACGGGTCATTAATTTCTACAATATCTCTAAAGTCACTTCCATTTGGCTTTGGGAAATCTGTGACTCTACATACCGTGTCAAGAAGTATTACTGGGACCTACTAGAGCAGAAAATGAAGATTAAAATGTCACACAACTGACCAATGAAGTCAGTGGAGACATCCTCCCCCAATGTTTATCTACCTTGTATCATTTCTCCTATGTAAGTGCTGTGGACTGGAGAAAGACCTAAATAAATTAGCTGGCTAAATGAATTGGATAATTCTCCTTCTAGCCTTCTCTCTATTGCCTGCTGGAAACCAGATGAGACAGCCTTTATTTCCTAGGTCCTCCTAATATCTAAAGTTCATATATGGGAAACTCTTCAGATCTGAATTTAGAAATGGAAGCCCTGTTGGTTTATCTATATCAGGTGGGTTAAGGCACCCTTGTTTGCCTTGAAGTGAGGCTCCTCCTTAGCTTGTCACATGAAGTCTTCATGAGAGGCTCCTGAGTACCTCATATCATTGTAAATGCCTATGCCAAGTCCCTTGCAGTGAGTTAGAGTTGTCTCTTAGGTTGTGACATAAGCATGTGTAATCTGGACTTCTATTTTTATAACGTGGTAAAGAGAGATCATTGATAGATACCTAACACAATGTCTAACAGTGTTTCTCAAACTTTAACGTGGGAATCACCTCAGGAGGCTGATTCAGTAGGTCTTGGTAAACCCTTGAACTTGCCTTTCTCAGAAGCTCCCAGGTTATATCAATGTGACTGGTCCAGGAAACACACTTAGTGGAGCAAGAGTGTAAAGCATATGCTTGGTACTTAAGTGTTTGTTGAATGAGTCTTCTTCTGTCCTAACCTCTAGAAATGTGAATCCTCCTTTATAGGACACATCCTTCCTTTTTGTTCTCTACTGAAGACTGTGAGGAATTTCTACTTTCTGGAAAGCTAATTCCATCAGGATATTATGTTTTATATACTTAAACCCACATCCCAATATTCTACCCACGTGGAGGCAGGACCCAGGACTGTTTTGCCATGTAGCCAGCATTGCTGTTCATGCCTGATCTAGTCACTCCTCCCCAACCCAGTGTAGCATAATGAGCAGTCTCTGCCCTGTAAAGATGCCCCACTAGGGCTGCAAGTCAGTGTGACAGCAAAGTCAAGAGAAAGACTGGAGGCCCTTTTTGCAAGACCAGATTTCCCCCAGAGCCATAGCCCCTTCCCTCCTTTGGGGATAGCGACTTCCTCAGGCAGCAAATGGTTCACAAAATTTAACAAACCGAAAACACAAAAATCACACAGCACAGACTCTAATACAGAGGTGCCCTAAATTGAGCAAGGCTTAAAAATTAAAAGTTAACTGGGCTGATATCTTCAAAAATGTACTGCTTACTTAGTTTTCCCTTTCAGTCAGTCAGTTCAGTCGCTCAGTCATGTCCAGCTCTTTGTGACCCCATGGACTGCAGCACACCAGGCCTCCCTGTCCATCACCAACTCCTGGAATTTACTCAAACTCATGTCCATTGATGTCATCCAACCATCTCATCTTCTGTCGTCCCCTTCTCCTCCCACCTTCAATCTTTCCCAGCATCAGGATCTTTTCAAATGAGTTGGTTTAAAAGAATTGAGTTTGCCTGTTGAGCCATGGTGAAAATGACACATACATTAAAATCTTAAGCCCGGTCCTTTGGGGGTTATTTTCCTTTGTGCTATGTCAAAAACCAAGTGGAAAGGTGATGGAAATATGTATGTTGAAATATCCTTTTGAAGTAAACTAGGCATGTTTTGGACAGTTGGAGGTGTTAGTTATATTGTGTGAAGCCATGTTAAGTATTTTAAGAACTGTCTTGTTCGAGATCGCTGAATTGTGTAGACAGAAAAGTTATGTTGTCTTACAATCAGTTTAACATTTATCCTTGTTTATTGGCTACTTAGCTGGGGACTCTGGGGTACAGTGTTAGCAGAATTCACTTGGGGATTCTCGCCTGTGCACATTAGCAGAATAGATTGGACTGTGATTTGTAGTGCCAGCCTGATTTTACAGGGAGCATTTTCCACCCACCACAGCTTCGTGGTGATGTTGGAATCTGTCTAGTCGGTGGAGGATCAGGAGCTTAAGGAGCTAATGAATATTCATTTCTTTTCCCTGGGTACAAAGTAAAATAACCAGTAATTAGTATAATATTTAATACTTCTATTCAAAATAAATAAATCTTTTGTGAAAAAAACCCTAATTATTATAACATAGCAAATTCTGCATATGTAACTGGAATGGGATGTGGTGTTTTGAAAATGCTTCTAAGCCCTCATTTACATGTTTTGAGATTAGTTAATTATTCCCCTTGTATGCATAAAACTCAACCCTACATTTTTACCCGCATTTATTATTCATTTTCCTCTCTCCCAAGTTTAGCTGATTCTAATATTTAAATTTTACTTTATTTTTGGATACTGAAGATATTTGTATTTTGAAGTAATGCTTGGAAGGTGGGTTTGTTCTTGTCCTTTTCTTCTGTTCTCCCACAAAGAGGATGAAGGTGGCTTTCAGAAATTCCCAAGTGGTGTTTCTTATCTGATCCTAGGTTCACGAGACAAAGTTTAGCTATTCCAGTTTTTTTAAATGTATGTTTTTGAGCATGGACTATATGGTAGGCACTAGACTAGATGCTTTCACATATGTCATCATATTTTTATTCTACAACAATCCTGTAAGATTGTTTTTCTACCATTATTCTATAGACAAGGCAATGAAGTTCGAAGTAGTTACTTCTGCCAATGTGAAGTGTAGAATTCTAAAGCATTCATCTGTTTGACTCCAAATCTAGTTTGCACTACAGCTATGAGATTCTGAAGCTTCTTCTGCCCAATTGCTGAGAGAGAAAGGTTTGGTGGAGGTGATGATATGTTTGTGTGCAAATAAAAATTCCCCAGGGTGTCATCATGGGGTTGGGTGCTCGCAGGTGCCAACCTCTGCTGGGGGAGGTGGGGACAGCCCAGCCTCACTGTAGACAAATGCTTTCTGAGCCTGTGATAAGCAAGGAAACTTCTCATCTACTTCCTGGAGGTTTCTCAGTGATGCTGGTTGGTGCCTGCCAAGAATTCACATTCTTGTCTGAGTGCAAATGGATGGATCTGTGTCAGATTCAGTGGCAATCTCTGCAGACCTGGGTAATTCCTAGTGCTGCCGATTCTATGGAATACAATTCTATGGAAAAATGCAAATACTTCCACGCTGGGATTTTGTATGATGCTGCCAGGGTAGGGATAAGGCAAGAGCTTCTAGTTCAGATTTTTTTGTGAGCGATTCCAGGGACAACTAGAATAAAATTCAGACTTCTGACCGTGGCCTTCAGGCTGCTGGTGGCCCAGCTACTGCCTACCCCTCTTAGCCTCTTGTCTGTTCCCGTCTCCCCTGTGCTCAGCATCCTCCTTTCTGTCCCTCTGACTGGCAACTTTGTTCCCGCCTCGAAGCCTTTGCATTTATTGTCCTCACTGCTTGGGGTACTCTTCTCTCTGTCTCCACATGGCTGATTCTTGATCATCTTCAGGCTTTTGTTCAGACACCCCCTCCACACAGAGCCTTCCCTGACATACTCACCTCCCCTCTCCCCCCACCTCTCATCCGTATCTAAAGGAGCCTCTACCCATGACCCCCTCATAGCCCTACATCATCACATGACCCTGTTCACGTAACTTCAGAGTTTGCTTTCTGAAGTGATATTTATTTTCTTCTTTATTAACTGTTTCTCTGTCATCTTGTTACCCAGAGAAGCTTTGCCACAGTGTAAGTACTCAGTAAACATATGGTAAATAAAAGGTTGAATGACTCAATGAATGAATGAACATTAAATGTCTGGAATTACAAATGCTAGAGTTTGAGGGCACCTGCTAGCTAATCTGTCCCAACTTTACAACCAGTTTCTCTATTTGACTATTTCCAGTGAGAGAAAGCTCATTACCTAATAAAGCAGTGTCTCCAGTTTTTGTCTTGAGAGGCAGTTTGGGACTGTGGAAGTCAAGTCAAACTCACTTCGATTCAAATCCGGATCTGCTACAAACTAGATGTGGACCTTGATTAGGCCATGACCTGTTCCCTCATCTGAAAAGGGGGTGACATTACCTACTCAGACAAGCTATTGTGAGAAGGAGATGCTGCCGGGTCTGCAGAGTGTCCTGCATATTTATATACACATGGTATAGGAAAGGTTAAAATGGCAACACATGGTATAGGAAAGGTTAGCATGGCAAAGGGGACATGTAGATGTTAATTTGCTTTCTAGTTTTGTTCTCTGTGCCAGTTAGTCCTGGATTAAGTATCACACACATATTCACATTTATAGTAAGTTGCCTACATACAAACCTTCAAGTTGTGAACTTTCAAAGATTCAACCATATGTTTACATGTTCAATCACATAAGTTAGTTCATGTGTCTAGCTGCATTGTTACATGTGTGTATCCTCTACAAGTGGTTGTGCTGGTGTGTACTTCACTGTACATAACTGTATAGAGTGCAGTAATACAGTATTTTATTTCAAGCCCAGGATGTCTGGAAGCATAAAAGGAGTAGTGGTGTAGCTGGTACTGCTAAGAAGCGTCAGCTGTTGCACTATACTACTTTACTTTTCAAGATTTTAAATGTTTCCTTTATTTTTTGTTTGTTTTTATGTATTATTTGTGGAAAAAGTACTGAAAACCTATTACAGTAGAGTGCTATAGAGCCAATTGTGTTAGTTGGGTACATAAATAGGCTAACTTTGTTGGAGTTGTGAACACACTCTGAGAAACTCATTCGTATGTAGGGGACTGACTATAGTCTTCCCCATGAGGTGAGGAATCTCCTGTTTTACAGACAAGGATATTAAGTGATATTAAGGATATTAAGCCCAAAGTTCCCCTTCTAAGGAGTGGTCCAGTCCCTAGGTCATCAGGTTCTCTCTCTATCCCTCCAAAGTACCGCTGTCTTCTGCCTTCAACACCGAACAGCAGACAGGTTGATGAAATGGAAGGAAACAAATCTCCTGGCCAGTTTAACTCTCAGAATGGCAAAGGGCTTCTACTTCACTGCCCAGGGAAACATGACTTGAGAGCTTGAGGACTTGTGCTGAGGAGATAAATGTGGGCAGAGGAAGAGGTGCCAGCCTCTTGTGTCCCTACTTGCTTCCCCCATCACCAAGGTGTTTAGAGCACCACAGCCTCTCCATCAGTTTATTTGGGCTTTGACTCTGAAATGAATCAAGTGACAGGCTGGTTATTAGTATTGCTTGTTACTGTTTTTGATATTTTGTTAAGATATTTTAATTGCTTGATATTTTGTTTAAATGCAGCTTGCAGATTGTTCTTGGGCCCTGAGATGCTCCAGCTATAGTTGGATATCGTGTGACCTAATTAGGAAGTGGTCCTTTGGGAGGCAGGAGAGCAGTGAAGAGCATGGGTTTAGCATCGGACTTGAGCGCAAACACTTGTTCCATCATGTATCAACTGTGTGTCTTTGGGTAAGTTATTTTCTGCATTTTTTATTTCCACCTTCTGTATAATAGGAATAATTCCATCTACCTCACAAGACTAATTTGGATAATTAAGTATGCCCGACATATGTCAGCTTGTGATAGCTACTACAACCATCCCTTTCCTTCAGGTAGCATGATTCTCCAGGTAGAAAGTGATAGAAGTGGTTGGAAGTAACTGCAAGCTCTTACCGTGATCCCATTGTGGCAGTGCAGAGGTGCTTCATGTTTCCTACTTCTGTTTTGTCTCCTGAGTGTGATAAGTGAATTCTAGGACAATTCGTTTACTTCTGAATACTTAGATAGGGTGGAAGTAATGTGACTAATAAATTATCCTCTCTTCCTCAAGATCTCCCTGGTCATTATTCTGTAATCTAATTAGAATGCCAGATGAACATCTATCCATCTTCCTCAAAAAGCAATGACGAACTGGGGAAAAATGCTTCCTGCAAACGAAGGATGGATTTTCCATGGAGTGGTGGAGATTCAAACTTAAAAACTTGAACTGATTTCCAAAATCAGGGGCTTTGTTGTACTTTCTTCTCAAATATGCATGTCCAGGTGCTTGCCTTTTTTTAACAGCCAGTCAAGTATCTATGTTAGAAATCTCGCTAAGTTTTCTAGAGTATATTCTTGCTTACGTGGTTTTCCTCCCTTCATTGTGATAGGAAAAACATTTGTAGTTCCTTGGGCTCCTCTCACTTCATCTCTCAAAATTTCTACAGTTTAAAATCTAGTATGTAAGGCACATTTGTAGTCATTCACTGTATCTTTGGCTTTTGGGACATTTGTGTGACTAACACATCCAGATGATGTAGCAGTCAAAATATCTACCAGGGTTTCCCTGGTGGTCCAGTGGTTAAGAATCTGCCTTGCAATGCAGGGGACACTGGTTCAGTCCCTGGTCCAGGAAGATCCCCCATGCCACAGGGCAACTAAGCCTTTGCCCCACAGCTGCTGAGCCCGGGAGCCACAACTATTAAAGCCCACGCACCTAGAACCTATGCTCGGCAACAAGAAAAGCCACTGCAATGAGAGGCCTGCGTACCTTAACTAGAGAGTAGCTTTGCTGTCTGCAACTAGAGAAAGTCCACTCGCAGCAAAGAAGGCTCAGCACAGCCAACAATTTAAAAAAGAAAGTAAAATGTTAAAAAAAAAAAAATCTACCAAATGGACCTAGATATTGCTAGGAAAAAATCCATACTGATAGAGAATCTTCTGTCTCTGTTGAACCTCCAAAGGAAAGTCAGTAAGACCTAATAGTCTATATGCTTCTCTCTATGGGCACTGTAGTCAGGTGGTATAATTTGAGGACCATCTCAAAATCATTCTCTCCTGCATGAGTGCATGCTAAGTCACTTCAGTTGTGACTGACTCTTTGATACCCTATGGACTGGAGCCTGCCAGGCTCCTCTGTCCATAGGATTTTCTAGGCAGGAGTACTGGAGTGGGTTGCCATTTCCTACTCCAGGGGATCTTCCTGACCCAGGGATCAAACCCGCATCTCATATGTCTCCTGCATTGACAGGCAGGTTCTTTTACTATTAGTGCCACCTGGGAAGCCCCCTAGCTCTAATATATTCTTCAAAATTCCTGTATTTGAATATCGTTCCTTCCTCCCCTTCCTCCCTCCCTGCTGTCTTCCCTCTCTCCTTCCTCCTCCCTCCCTCCTTTTTTTCACATTGTTGAAAAATCCAAAATGTAAAATTTATTACCTACCATTATTGTGATGTTATGTGCTTAGTCGCTCAGTCCTGTCTGACTCTTTTTGACCCCATGGACTTTAGCCCACCAGGCTCCTCTGTCCATGGGAATTCTCCAGGCAAGAGTACTGGAGTGGGTTGCCGTGCCCCCCTCCAGGGGATCTTCCCAATCCAGGGATCGAACCCAGGTCTCCCACATTGCTGCTGCTGCTGCTAAATCGCTTCAGTCATGTCCAACTCTGTGCGGCCCCATAGACAGCAGCCCACCAGGCTCCACTGGCCCTGGGATTCTCCAGGCAAGAATACTGGAGTGGGTTGCCGTTTCCTTCCACATTGCAGGCATATTCTTTACTGTCTGAGCCACCAGGGAAGCCCAAGAATACCTGCCCTTATTACATCAACATAAAAAATAGACATTTTGAACATTTTTACCAATATTCAAAAACTGAAAACAAAGAGGGTATGATTTCTAAATATCCATGCATACTTTTACAATGATGACTCCTATAAGAACAAGAACTTTAGAAATGCCAATCTAGACACGATTCCTTTTCAGTCCCTCCCTTCCCTTTCCTTCCGTCCTTCCTCTATTCCTTCAAGTGAATGGCTGTAGCTTGCTGATAGTAGGGGTACTATCTTGCTCACCATTGTTTCTCTAGCAATTAGGACTCAACGTAGGATCTCAACAAATTTTTGCAATAAAAGGATGAATGGACATTTACTGAATACCTAGTTCTTCAATTCTTAGACTTAAAATTATGTTTTCCACACTCAGCTATTTATGTAATGCCTTCCCAGTATTTGCGAGATCTGTGAAATATTTTTCTTCTGTTTATTTGACATTTTTCTTTAAACTGACTTTTCTTTATATGTAGCATCATCCAAAGCAGTAATAGATAGGAAAATATTAATTTTGTGTCTATTGATAATTTTTTGTAACTCACATTACAAATGCTTATATCACTTAAAATCATCTCTAGTGCCTCTATAAAATACAAATTTGGAGTAAGTTTAAAACATTATTAGTCACATCTACTAGCTATGAAACTCTAAAGTATAGGGGGCCCAGGACCAGATGTTCTGCAGAGAAAAGGCTGCAGGTCAGGGCTGATGCTCAAGGGACTAGGTTACCCACTCATCCCTGAGGGTCAGTGAGTATATGGGAAAGACCCACAATGGTGCTTCTATTTCTTTGTGATTTTGGTTGGGTCAGTCATTTGCTGAGCCTCTTCTTCCTCAAATCTACTATGAAAGCAGCAACCACAACTATACCACCTTAGGGCTTGGAAAGACCTGAAAAAGTATAAAGGACCAATTATATCCAGTAATCACTCTGTAGCAATGCACAGTAAATATTTTAAAATTTGTATTATCATGAGTTTGGTAAGCAATCAATATGAAGTTGAATGCCCCCTAACAAAAACAGGATAAGGAAACTGGCTAGGAAAGTATTTCATTCATTCATTTACTCATTTACTCAGTTGTTCAGTAAATAACTATGTTCTAGCCTCAGAATTAGGTGCTGAGAATATTGCAGCAAAAAGACATAGTCCTTCCCTCACTGGTTAGTGGGAGAGTCAGTTAGACACACAGTTACCTATGTAATTGTTTGATTATAGCATGAGAGATGCCATGGTGAGAAATACAAAGTACAATGACAGTACAACAGGGGACCAGCTAATCTGAGGAGTCAGGAAGGATATTCTTGTAGAAGTGACCTGTAAGCCAAGACCTAAAACATCTATAGAAGTGAAGCATATATATACAGAAGCACTGAAAACTCACTCTCCAAACTTGCATGAGATGAGTTTCCCCCTCCTTATGGCTTACTCTGTCACCAGCCAACTAGAGTTGATGTTCTGGTGGGTCTATCTTCTCACTCCCCTGACTGTCAGTGGAGCACAGTGGGTACCACTGTCTTACCAAAGAATCTGAAAATGTCACTTGAGAAAAAAACATAAAACCCAGAGAGTTTCATACTACAAAGCACTAATGAGACTATGTCTCCACTCCCAATTTAAAGGAATTAACTATTAAAAATTCAGTGTTTCTACTTCTTGTGGCAATTCCATTTGCCAAGGAAAAGAACAAATGTGATAGGCATAGATTCAGAGTTTGGAAATGGGAAAGGTCAGAGTGTGAAATCTGTACGATGGCAAACATGTTTATTGTAACATAAATATCACTACTGAGACCCCAAGGCTCTGAGTCCTTAGGGGGTGTTCCTTGACAGGCCAGTTTAGAGACGGGGCTATTGGCAAGCGTCAAGAGTTGTTCTGCTATTGTAGCCAGCCTCCCCTCTGATTATGATCCCCAGAATACTTCAGTTTGTTCGTTTTTTTCTTAAATTGATTTTTTTCTTTCTTTCTCTTTTTTTTAAAAACAGGAATACATTTATTATAGATATAAATAGCAAATACAGACTGGTAAAAGTGAAATAAAAATTAGCCACTACTTCACTACCCAGGAAATATCAGTAGCTATAAACATTTTGTGATATGTGTGTGTGTGTGTGTTTTTAACTTGTCATATTTTTTTAATATTTATTTTTACTTATATAGCCACATTGGCTCTTACTTGCAGCACATGGGATCTTTAATCTTCATTGCAGCACGCAGGATCTTTTGTTGCCGCATGTGGGATCTAGTTCCCTGACCAGGGATGGAACCCAGGCCCCCTGCATGGGAGCATGGCGTCTCAGCCCCTAGGCTGCCAAAGAAGTGCCTAACTTGAGGTCCTATTGATATCACTCTGTTAGTTATCTGTCCTTTACAATTGTTTCCTTTTTAAAATGTTCAATGAATTGCTTTTAGAGTAAACCTTACACCTTTTGTAAAGCCAAGTCTCCCCCCAAAAAATCATTTGAGAAGAGTACTCCTTCTAGTAATCATAATCCGCAATTCACACTCCATCTCAGGAGTTTATTAAGCTTAGGGATTAACAATAGGGTGTGTATCACAGTGCCACACAAACAGCTGCTTATGTGGTGGCTTGGGGACTGCTGGGGCTGGGAAGCAATTATGGACATTTGCACAGGAAAGAATCACTTGGGCTTTTCTCCTTTGTCTCTTTTCACTTTTCAAAATCACACTAGTAGCAATTGCTATTAGTAGTGACTGCTGCCTTATTCTGGAAGTACCCACTGTGATTAAAGCAGAAAAGGAATGGCCTGTTGGTAAGCATTTCCAGTTTGACATACTACAGGGAGAACAGACTAACAGTCTTGCCAAGGTACCCAATTAGAGTTGAACTTGGTTTGAGGTCCCCTTAAATTAAAAAAAAAAAAAAAGATTTATGCTGGGAAATTTTCTGCTTTCATCATATTGAATTGTGCAGTGGCTCAGTTGTGTCCAGCTCTTTTCGACCCCATGGACTGTAGCCTGCCAAGCTTCTCTGTCCATGGGATTTTCCAGGCAAGAATACTGAAGTGGGTTGCCATTTCCTCCTCCAGGGGAACTTCCTGACTCAAGGATTGAAACTGCAACTTCTGCCCCTCCTGCACTGCAGGCAGGTTCTTTACCACTGAGCCACCTAACCTTTGTTCAAAATGTCTACTGAGATTTCAATACCTAAATGACTTGTGAAAGGGAGTTACAATTATTTGGTCTCTCCAAAACAGAAACAACCAAAAGCAGTCCAAGCACATAATGCGTTTGTTTGCCTAGCTATAATCATGCTGACTAATGTCTTTCTGGTACTTACTATGTGCTGACAGTATCTTACTTATCATCTCATTTCGTTCCAACAAGGACAGTATGAAGTCGGTGCTATCAGTTGCTCAATATTGCAGAAAGGGAAACATAGTCAAGAAAGAGTGCCCCCTCCAACCAGGTCTGGTTTGACTTCGAAGTTCATATTCTTCACCCAAACTCTACTGCTTCCCCCAAGTTCCTTTGTTTTGCACTTATGACACTCCTGCAAGAGCCTGTGCTCTCTTGTGACATGAGAGAGATGAACTTGGCTCTCTGAAGTGCTCCTTAGTCAACTAGAGAAGCTTTGCAGAACACGCTGCTAATGGGCCTACTCTTGGGGGCTCATTTTTTTCTGGGTTCCTAGTGCCAGGACAGCAGGAGAGATTTCACTTAGACCATCAACTTGGAGTGGAAACAAACCTGTCTAAAGTTGTGGTCCTCAGAGATGATACAAAACATGATTTAATAGAAGCTATAGTTTCGCTTTCACTTGAGGGTGAGGCGTCTTAAAGGAGAGGAAAAAACACTCGGGTTCAGCTTGTTCCGGCTCGGCTGTCTGGCTTGTGTCAAGCTCTTGACTTCCCTGAGGCTTGATTTCTTCATATATTAAGTAACAGGATTGAGCCAGATAATCCCCAGCGTGTCTCAACTCCGAGTGTGAGATGGGTCTGGCTGTGCTGTGACTGCAAAGTTATAGAAAGAGGGCAGCCTCTGCTCAACTTCCTCTCCCTGCTTCTCCCCCCAGCCCCTTGTATTCGGGAACAACATGCCTTTGGAGAGTCAGGGTACAGACAGACTTGTCCTTTAAAGAGAAGCATCACAAACTCAACAGCTATACAGGTCAGACAGGGTATATGTTTAAAAAAAAAAAAAAAAAACAGAAGGCAGGGCCCAGTGTATGCTCAGTACCATTTCCCTGAAAACCTCTTTTGCTCTTAATCTATCTTCTGTCTGATTTTCCTAATTTTGATAAAGACAGCAGTATGGAGAAATACTTCCCTATTAGAAAAACACCTGGGCAGGTTCCCTGTATAACCTACACAGACCGTGATGGTGAGTTGGATTGGTCATGGGCTACCAGTTTGCTTTTTCTCTGCTCTGGTGGAAATACATCCTAGTGTTGACACAGCATCAGGCAAAAGGAGGGGAAGGGGAAAGTGGCTGCTGCTGCTGCTAAGTCGCTTCAGTCGTGTTCAATTCTTAGCAACCCCATGGACTGCAGCCTACCAGGCTCCTCTGTCCATGGGATTTTCCAGGCAAGAGTACTGGAGTGGGGTGCCATTGCCTTCTCCGAGGGGAAAGTGGAGCCAAAGATAATTCGGGAGTACTCTACGGGGCTTTTGATGTCTTTCATTTTTCTGGAAGCAGACATGTTTTCCTAGCTGGCACATACTGTGCTCTCAAAAAACAGCTGTGGCATAAGGAAAGAGATAGATTGATAGGTATCTAGTAGATAAGAAAGGCTAAGTCCTGTGTCGGTTGACAGGTAGCCAGTTGGAGGCAAAACTGGGGCTAACACCTGGGCCTACCCATTCCAAACACAGTGCTCCTTCCATAATCTTCTTTCTGTTTTCTCTCATGTATAGTTTAGCTCCTTAAACTCATGCAGTGATGAATCAAAGATTTCCTCAATATTTTCTTATTTTCAAATTTGTAGTCTCTTCCTGCAATTTACGGTATTCTGGCACTGAGCAGGTACAGTATGATCACTGCAGCCACACAGACAGATGACTCCTCTTCTAGGGGTAAACCTGGAGGTTAGAACAGGTAGAAGAGGGACTTGCCTGGTGGTCCAGTGGCTAAGAACCTGCTTGCTAATGTAGGGGACACAGATTCCATCCCTGGTCCAGGAGGCTTCCATGTGCCATGGAGTAACTAAACCCTTGTACTGCAACTACTGAAGCCCAAGTGCTCTAGAGCCCTTGCTAGGGAAGAGAGTAGCCCCCTGCTTGCTGCAACTAGAGAAAGCCTGCATGCAGCAACATAAATGCAATGCGGGGAAAAAAAAATTGCCATTTTTTTTTTTAAATGAATAGGTAGGAAGGAAGAGCTGTCTCTCTGTACTCTGTTTCCAAATGTCAAATAGCTGAATTCTTTGGGGTCAGCAGAATGTTAAGCAGAAGTCAATTGCTTGTACTCTGTGGCACCCTCTTAGAATTACTATTCAGATGTGATGGAGAGTTCTTTAACTAAGGGTCGCATGCTTCTCTTCAGATTTAGCACCAGCAGAAAGCTAAAGTCTTCTGTAGCCCCGGGATTTACTAACCTCAGTTGTCCTTGGCATCCTCCCCTTTTGGTTTTTGTTGATGAAACATCAGGAGGAAAAATAGTTCCAATGCAGTGTTTGAGAAACACATCTTAAATATTTTTGGACTCTTCAGTGGCTTCTAAACTGTTTATTCAGGACATTGTACTTTGCAGATACATGTGATTTAATGGTGTTCAAGAATAGTTATTTCTGCTGAGAATTAAATCAATATTAATTCCAAAGTTCTTTAAAAATAGCTGTTTGAGAAATTTTTCCTTTGTATCATTCATATCCTAATTAGGTAAAATTGAGGAACATTGAGAAATGAAAGAATTCCAGGCTTTTGCTGGCTGGGTTTCTATCTCTCTCTCTGTCTAATCTGTCTGCCTATTTATCAACCAGTCATCTTTCTGTCTTATGATGAACATTTTCAAGTAAATGAAGGAATATCCTAATAAATAAATACCCATGTACAGGTAGTTCCAGTGGCTAGGACTGCAGTCTCCCTGCTGAGGGCCCGGCTTTGATCCCTGGTAGGCAAACTAGGATCCCACAAGCAGCATGGCCAAAAACAAAACAAAACACAAACAAAAAATACCATGTACCTTTCCCTAGATTTAATAGTTACAGTTATTAACATGTTACCACTAATGCTCCACCAAGTTCTTTGCGCTGGAGTATGTTAAAGAAAATTGCCAGTGTCATGACTTTTACCCCTAAAAATTTTGGTATGTGTCTCTGGAAGATAAGGACAGACCACTTCCTGTGTAACCACAATTCCGTTATCTCACCTGATGCAATCGTCAGAGACTCCTCTGTGTCATCCAGTAGCCAGTCCCTGTTCAATTTCTCAGTTGTTTTCAAAATGTGTTTTGTAGTTTGCTTATTCAACAAGGATCCAACCAAGAACCACACATTATATTTGGTTGCTGTGTTTCTTAAGGTTTTTAAAATGTGGTACTAAATTATACATGAGAAAGCAAAAAGTAGGGCATAGCATAAGAAGGTTAGGAACAGATAGATCAAGTTTTAGTCCCAGCTCGGCTGCTAACCAGCTGCCTGTCCTTGAGCACAGCAGTTAGCCCTTGGAGCCTGTTTGATCTCGTCTGTAGACTCCATTGGCTGACTTATTCTTTCATTTAACAGATATGTCCTGAGTGCCCAATATGGCCTTTTCCCCTGCAATGGGTACTGTTCTTGAAAGAAAGCCAGCTTCCAGAAAATGATAGAATTCCATAACCCTGATTCTTGTGGATTATCTATGCTAGGATCCATCTCTTTGTCTCATCTCCATTTTCATGACGTTGATTTATTGAGGATACAAGACTAGTGTCCTGAGGAATGTATCATAATTCTTGAAGTGCCTGAATTTTTTTCCTCTTGTGATGACATTTATCTTGTTTTCTACCCCCTATATTTCCTGTATCTAAAGGCAGTGACTGGATTTGGGTGAAATGTTTTTGATGAGAATATTTTATAGGTGGTGCTGTGTACTTTATATTGCAAGAGGTATGTAACGTCTGACTGTCATACTTTTGTCATGCTAAGGATCATGAGCTTGTATCACATACCCTGATGCCCTGCTTGTTTTTGACTTGTCAGTTGTGAGGAATCTGGTGTGTCAGGGAGAGGAGAGAGTACTTTGAACTGTGTGAATCTAATTCCCTATCTTCTATTGTCCACAGAGGATCCTTGGTTGACTTTAATATTTCTTTAGGGATTGCAAAATGCTAATTTTTCTAATTTTATCATTTCTTCTACATTTCCTAACCAGTATTTACCCATAGAGAACACTTACCTTGTCAACTGGGATTTGATGTATACTCGAAATATAGTTATTTACAGTTTTCTTAGTAAGGAGTTGTTATAATAGCTTACTCCAGTAATAATAAATGAGAATTTATTTGCTTGCTTTCTCTTTTTTGACTTACTATTATAGAGTTGTGGAGTTTTAGGTAGTCATTGTGTTTCAATTCATTACAGTCAGCTCTTCATTATGATGCTTAAATTTCCCAGTTTTGTGGGTGTCCCTTTGAGTTGGGTCAATATTAAAAGATGAAAAATGATGAAAGACATCCTCAGCAGAAAACACATCTGAAAACTTGGCTGTGTCTCATATTGGACTAGATGCTGGGCAAAGGGGGCCACATTCACAGGTGCAGATTCTTCCAGTAACACCTACTAGATAAGTCCTGAAAGTCTTAGTGAATAATCAAGAGCAAACTGCGGTGTGAGCAGGTTTGCCTTTGAATGTGCTTTCCTTCATCAGGCACTTGGGGCAAAGTGAGTCAGCCCTGGCCCACCACCCGAGGATACAGTCAGGTAGCAAGTTCAGCAGGTAGCAGTGACTCAAATCTACAAAAAGGTAAATCAATCCCGACATGTGGGGTGGGTTTCAGTTTTTCTGTTTGTTTTGTCTCAGCTGTTCTCCTAACTGTAATTAGAGCAGCCAAATCAAAATGATCTCAGTGTTTGAAGTATAGGAGTTGGCGTGGGGTGGGGCAGAGGTGAAGGGGGGTTGAGAAAAACAGATGTTGGGGAAAGGATGCTGTGTTCTTACCTCGGTCCTTAGTGGCTGTGTGGTTGAGGGTAGACAGCTAGCTTTCATCACAACATGGACCTAAGACCTGCTCTGCCCAGGCCCAGTGGCCCCACAACAGATGCATAAACATTAGACTAATTGGAAGACGCATTATTGTTGGATAACAATCAAGAGGAAGATACTGGCCACTTGTCCTGTATCATAATTCTGTCTGATGTTTCCCCCTTGTAGTATCGTATATTTTGTCCTTCTACATCTTGTATGTTTTAAAGCCTTCACTGTAGAAGTGAAAGCTTGGTTAAATTCTGGTGAAGCGTGTTTGACAAGAACATTTTGGAGGCCTAATTACCTCTCAGGGTAATAATAGTGGGTATCATTTATTCAGCACTTAACCCATGTAACTCCACTAACCTCTGTGATGTAGATGCTGTTGTTATTCCCATTTTCCAGATGAGGAAACTGAGAAAGGAAAACAGGAAACAGGAAAGTTAAGTAACTTGCCCAAGATCACACAGCTAATAAATGACAGACATAGTATTTGAACATGAGTTTTCAAGCTTCAAAGTCAGGGCTCTGAATTACTGTACTATGAATGAATACTTTTGGGGGAAATTCATAATAAATGTGTACATCATTTGATGTCCATAGCACAAATTTGAATTTTTTATTTGGGCTTCAAGGGAACAAAATAACGTACGAGTTTGTGCTTCATCCAACAAGATGCCTGAAACAAAATTTCTATCTGAGACAGAGACTGTCTATATCTTTTTTTTTCCCCTCTGTAGTTCAGGAGTCCTCAGATCATCAGGATCTGATGCCTGATGATCTGAGGCAGAGCTGATGTAATAATAATAGAGATAAAGTGCACAATAAATGTAATGCACTTGAATAATCACAAAATCATCCACTGCAGCCTGGCCCATGGAAAATTTGTTTTCCACGAAACTGGTCCCTGATGCCAAAAAGGTTTGGAAACTGCTGTTCCCTTCCCAACAGTTCCTTTCTCTAGTGGGTACCTAGAGGGACTTGGCTACCTGCCTAGAAAAGCAAAGTGGATGCTTTCTGTCATTTCACCATACGGTAATTTGAAAGACTCAAATATATACTTCAAACAGCTCGGTCTGCGCATTATAGATAAGAGCACCCCATTTGGAGCAATACACCCAATGGTCACACACACAGGCTCTGCACAGAAGATTTGGAGTAGAAAGGGGCTCTGCAGCTTGTGTTGTATGTTAGGAGAACTTCTCCACAGTAGTGTGAAATGTGGGAACTTGAGAACAAGGCTGCCTGTATTTGCAATGCATACAAAGCTTGGCGCATGGTAATCACTCAATAAAGGCCAGCTATTGTTACTGGGATGAATGGCTTTCTTAGCTCAAAAGTAGGTTATGAAGAGTATCTTCGGACTCTTCTCTGGAGATTAAGACCAAGAAACATTAGGCCATAGATTCTCAAAGAGGGTTCCAATACCACCTGCTGGGTACAACGTATTGCAGGCAAGATTGGGGTATTCATAACAATGATGAGGAATTCTCTTCCCTCAGTCCCACACACCTGCTACACCTGTGTCCTTGGTGTTAATCCCCACTCCCTCTGCCAAACAGCTAGTGTCTTTGAAGCACCACTTCCTGTAGATACTTCCTGCTGCGCTGCTCAGTGACTTGAAAAGAAGTTTTGAGTCCCAGTAACCAGGCTGGAATCCCAGTCTCCCTACAGAGTTGCTATGTGACTTTGGGCAACTTACCCATCTTTTCTGAGCTTCCTCCTCCCACATCCACGAAAGAGAAATACCCATCTCAGGGGTCATTGTGAGCCCTTAAAACTAATCAAATATGAAGCATAGTGGCTGGACCACCAGAGGCTCCATCCTTGGATTGTGCCAAGACCACCAGCGCATCTAAGAGGTACCTGGGGACAGAGAAGTCATTTTCAGTACTATTTTTAGCAGGCAGAATTTCCATCTTAAAAGTGAATTTTTTAGTCTACTTTTTTCTCAATCTACTCAGCATTCCCTCCACCCAACATCTTAAATAGACATAAGATAATGTGAGAATTGCCAGTTACCTGAATCTTTTCATTCTAATAAAGATACAGTTCTTTCTTAAAGAGTAAAATGTTTATCTTTTTAATCTTAAAACTTGTAAGGTTGGATTTTTAAAAAGTGCTCCATTTAGCATCTTTTTTTTTTTTTTTTTCAAAATCTACACTAGCGCAATCTAGAGTAGTCAGATTCATAGAGCCAGAAAGTAGAAAGGTGGCTGTAAGGGGCTGTAGGGAGGGGGAATGGGGCATTAACCTTTAATGGGTGCAGAGTTTCTGTTTTACAAGATTAGAAGAGTTCTGTGGGTGGATATTGGTGATCACACACCAATGTGTGTGAAAGCCACTGAACTGGGCATTCTTAAGTGAACAGTTAGAAGAGTACACTTTCTGTTATGTGTATTTTGCTACAATTTCAATAGATAACAAATTTCACATTCAGAACGCAAGAGAGCACAGTCTTCGTCTTTTTAAGCCTCTGAATCCTGACAAGGAGACTCCGTGCAGGCACATCTGATGTCCTGTCCCAGATCCTCAAAGCGAGGGAGTTGTAACCGCTTTTCAGGCGCCGCGTCCGTGTGTGTGGTCCTCAGCTGTGGCAAGTCTTGGGCTGATCCTGAGACCTGGACACTTCTGTTTCATTTCTAAACCTGAGCCCCCTGAAAATAAGGAACCTCTTTTGTTGAGGACTATGCTAAAATCAGTTTGGGGAACATTTTCAGGAAAATAGCTCCATAAATTGTGTGTAGATACAAAACTAACAGGCACGTGAAAGATTTGTATTTTGAAAACAAAACCCCAGTGGGATTCTCTCAGCAGAAAACGAAAAGGTCTTCTTAACATTCAGTTGAACTATGAGAGCCATTTTTGCTGTGGCAAGCACTAATGCAGGTACAGCCGCTGCCACGGTCCCAGATTGCAGCGCAGCAAATTAGCATGGTTTTAACTTGCCTGCAAATATCAAGCTGGCTGCTCGTCATTATGCAGAAAGGGCTGGGGGTGGGAGAGGGACCGGCACCTAGCGGCAAAGCACATTATAATTGTTTAAGCAGGCCCCACAAGTCATGCATTTCAATTATTTGTTCAAAGCAGCCTGCAATTAGGAGTTGCAAACAAGGCTTTTGAATGCAAAGTCAGACAATTAAAATGTTTCATGAGAGCATTAGAGAAAGAAGTTCTGAATTAGCACTTTGAATACACAAGACCTCTTTTTTCTCATCTCTAGTCTTTCAAACTCTTTGGGAAAAAAAAAAGTGAAAGGGGAAAGAGGTGTTTTGGACTGTGTTGGAGGTGATTTTGGTGTTTACTTATTTGTATCAAATGCCTGACTAATCCAGGGAAAATTGAACTATGCTTACTGCCCCTCGTACATTTCAATGTCTTGTCACTTGCCGGATCCTGGTCCCAGCATAATGGCCCAGGTGCCAAAACCCCTCTCCTCGGGGGGTCGTAAATCACTTTAAGCATCTCTCCTCCCTCTTCCCTCACCACTCCCCACTCTGTCCTTTGAAGAAGCGGGTCTATTTGAACCAGTGATTTGTGACTTTCCAGTATTTAGGGCACAACCCCGAGCTGGTTGCACCGACACACAGGCTGGAAGGAACGAGGGCACTGGACAGTGTGAGGATCAGAGGGGAGAGCCTGTGTGTTCTGGGGTTGCTGGTGAGCAGAAGTGGGCAGCTCTGGGGGAAACATGAAAAATACCCTAACCTGCCTTATGTCTTTGAAGGAGAACCAGCTGTTAAACCACTTCCCCAGTGTACCCCACCCCATCCACACATTCCCTTCCTCAACCCTCAAATACCATACTGATAGTTAAATTCTAGTTTATGATTTATTTTACTTTAGGACATCTTTAACTTTTAATCAGAGAGCACAGTTTTAGGAGAGAATGGTACAGCAGACATAGGGAAAAAAGTGAATGTTCCTCCTTCAACATTTTTTCCCTTAAGGTAGATTTCCGAAAAGCATTATTTGTGCAAGGAATCGACCATTAATATAAAGTGATTGCACCGCAAAACACTTTATATTATTATTCAATGTATAAGATTAACCAGGAAAATCCAGACAGTTTAAAGTGAAATTGCCAGCACGTCGGTTAAATGTGTGTACGTGTGTGTGCGAGTACGTGCCCAATTTGAGAGTATGGTGGGGGTAGTAGCCTTAATTTATTATTTCTTGACTAGCTGATTATTAAACATCATTTAAATAAGCCTACGTATTCTCCTTTATAAAGAAAAATCTTCTTTAAGAAGTTATGTAGTTCAGCTAGAAGAAAGTTTCTTTTTTTTAAACCAGCATGGATATTTTTAATATTTATGTAGTTCTTTTCAAATTACTTTGCCTCCAAGCAATCTTTGAGGATTCAGGGCACTGTTAAAATGCCAGGTATCTGCTAGGCTTGATAAGCCTTTATATGATCACTGCATTCTATTCATTGGAAATTTTTATGCTTTTCCATGAGAAATATTTCTATTTTATCAGATGTAAAAATAATTTTTTTTCAATTATGCCATGACAAACTGAGTATGCTGACATGATAAGGTTTAGAAATCATGTCATATTAAAGCTTGAGATCTATACATATAACATATTACTGCTTTCTTTTTTTAGTAGGCACATTTTAGAATTTCTGGGTTTTTTTTAAAAAACAGGTCTGATACTTTAAATTATTTTTTGAAATGCCCGAAGTAATCACTTGAAGCGTTTTAGATTGAATGGATTTTTGGCAATTTGTTTTTGAAAATAGTAAAGGCCATTTTTAAAAGGACTTTTATTTTAATGTCAAAATAGCTCCAGATTTTTTACCACAGGCTGTCTCAGGTAATTTACAATAGAAAGAGATGGGGGAGGGGCCAGCTGTGGGGAAGCCCTGCATAAAATCACACTTCCTTGCAACCTGATTCTCCTCCCAAGATGCCCTAAACAGCCTCTGCCTGATAGGAAAGTTGAATCTGAAGATGAAACCCCTGAAATCAACAATAGTCAGGTCATTTGATGAACTACTAGAAAACAACAAGTAAAAAATTATATCCGACTTGATTATTTCTATTATTGTTTCACAGCTTTTGGGTCTGCTGTTTATCTACTCATTAGTTTTATGAGTATTAGTTCTGTAACTTGCACTTTTTCTCTTCTCGTCAGAGAGTGTGCCGATAAACTGTACCAACATCACTGGAGATAAACTCTGCACAACATGAAAACCAGCTTTCAGGCCACCTTAATTTGACTCAGGGAGGGAAAAATAGAAAAGAAATACCCCAAAAAACATTTGGCCACTGTCTCAAATAGATATTCTTCCTGCGGGTGAATGAAAAAGAAAAACCACTTGCTTTTTAAGAGAAAATTTTCTTTTTTAATAAGAAAGAGAAAAAAGACCTTGCAAGCCCCACTTTCATAGATCTTGGTTGAAACATGGATCTGACAAGTAAGCTGAAAGATGCGGTGGAAGCCAAGGGGAAGCAACTCCGCTCTCCTTGTCTTATTCCCATTTACACTGAATATTTCACTCCCGCCCAGTTCATGATCAAGAGGTAGTGGGAATCTTGCCATTAAAATGCCACCATCTCTGGAACCCAGGGCTGGAAGCCAACCAAACCCTTTGGATATCTCAGTAGGAGGCAGAGAGAAGTTTCTGCTGAAGGACACCAGTACAAATGCCTTTTATGCAAGGAGAGAGACATGGGAATACTTCAAATTATCTACCTTCAAAAGCCAAGTGTTTGAGTCAGTACCAGAGAATAGATTCCTGGGTCTGTGAAATGGAAAAACAAAGGTGTTCAGGGCTGGGGAACTGGACGAAGGCTTTTCCCAGCTGTAGAATTCAAGGATGATGAAAGGGAGACACAACAGAATATAAAACCAATTGTGCACTGGAGGGTGGAAAATACAGATTTGAAAGCTAAGTGTCTGGAACAAGAGAAATATGAGTCACTGGAACTTACAAGATACTATAGGAAACAAAGATAAAGAGATCATGAGGGGAGGAGTAACGCTCCTAGCAAAGTGGCATTTGTTAACTGCAAAATTAGCCAGTGCCACAAACTTCATCAACTCAGGAGAGGGGCGGTAATTATGGAAGACAGTATCAGATAATAACATTCATGGAGTGTCCAATACAAGGACAGAATTGGGTGTTTGGCAATTATGTCAAATGGTAGCACAACTTTTTCTTCCCCATCGAAATGGTAAATCAGAGAAAATTAGGTCTGAAAGGTATTTAGTTTCTAGAAGGGGAGACAGTGCAGCTTAGTTTGCTAGAGGGCAGTAAATGTGTTCCAGCCTCAAGGAAACCGCTTTTCTCTGTCCCAAATAGCATGTTTCTCTTATATTAAGGTAAAAAGCACATATGACTTTTGGAACTTTTATTTGTGGATATATTATAAAATGTAATACATGTGAGGAAAAGTACATAAACCCCTGTGTAACCATTACAGTTGTATCCATCCCAGCCACAAATTCCTTCTTCTTCCAGAGGTATTGTCTAAACTTTCACTGTAACAGTTCTCCTGCTTTTCTTTATACTCTTATTACCTATGTATAGTTGCTTAGCTGTAGAGTTCAGTTTTGTCTGTTTTGAACTGCATATATAGATGTAGATAGAAATGAAACCACATTCTAAGTATCTTTTGGGTCTGAATTCTTTTGTTCAACATTATTTTTTATTAGAGTTATTCACGTTTTTGTGTGTCGGTGTAGTTAGTTCATTTCCATTGCCAGATCACATCCCATTGTATGAATGGTTTGTGGCAGGGGCTAATAATGAATTACTGCTCTTGTTTTCTCTTGGATGCCTCTTCTTCCCTGAGAATATCTGGACTACAGGTCCTCCTTCCAGTGAGGTGTGGACATGGGTTCTGGCCTGGCTCATAGGAACCTCCAACATACGATCCTCCCTGATCCTTCCTCTCTCTCCAGACCGGAGATGATTGTGGGTGACCTTGGAAGCCATGTGTGGAAGATGATAGAGTCTTGAGATGGAGAAACCCTGGATTCCTAGATCACCATTAGGAGGAAAACTGCCTAAGAAAGCCTCTGAATAGCACCACACTCATTGGGTTATTATGGGAGGAAGAAGTAAACTTTCAGTGTATAAGGCCCCTGAGACTTCACTGGTTGTTATAACAGCAGACACCTTAATTAATATAGAATTATTTCTGTTTTTGGCAATTATAAACAACACTGCTGTGAACAGTCTTGAATGCCTATCTTGGTATACATAGTCTGCACTTCTGCAGGGTCCATAATTGGGAACAGAGTTGCTGGAGCAAAGACTGTTCTTATGTCCAATTTTATGAGATAATGCCAAAATAATTCCAAAATGTACGTTCTCATCAGCAGTGTTTCAGAGTTCCTGTGTGCCACATCCTTGGTATGATCAATATTTTTACCTTCTGCCAAACTGAAGAGGATATAGTAGTTTCTCACAAAATTGCATTTCCTTGATAACTGAGATGGCCCATTTTTTCACGTGTTTGTTGGCCATTTGGTTTCCTCTTATCTGAAGTTCCTGTCCTTGTTTCTGTCAGATTTTCTCTGGAAGTGCCCTTTTTCCTGTGATATGTAGGATTTCTTTATATATTCCAGATTCTAGGTCTTCATTGGTTGTATATGTTGCAAATTATCTTTACCCATTCTATGGCAAAACCTATCTTTTCAGGGTTTTTCAATGCTGCCTTTACTAAATATCATTTTAATATTGTGGAGTTTATGTTTTCCTTTATGGTTAATATTTTTTAGGTGTCTTGATTAAGAAACCCTTCTCTACCTTGAGGTCCTAAATGCATTCTCCTATCTCATAAAATCTTGAACAGGTTTTTTTTTTTTTTGGTAACTTAGTTTTTAAATTCATTTATAATTATTATCTGTATATTATATGAGATATGAGTCCAGTTTCAGTTTTTCCCATATGGATATCCAGTTATTCCAGTATCATTAATTGAAAAGCATGTCCTTTTCCTGCTACTCTGTTTTGCTACCTCTGTCATATATCGCATGTTCAAAGGGCCTATTTTGGTGCTTTCTAATTGTTCCAGTGGTCTATTTGTTTTTCTCTGTGCCATTTCAACAATATCTTGATTATTATAGCTTTACAGTGTATTAACAAGAGATCAATCCTGGGGGTTCATTGGAAGGTCTGATGTTGAAGCTGAAGCTCCAATACTTTGGCCACCTCATGCGAAGGGTTGACTCATTGGAAAAGACCCTAATGCTGGGTAGGATTGGGGGCGGGAGGAGAAGGGGACGACAGAGGATGAGATGGTTGGATGGCATCACCGACTCGATGGACATGGGTTTGGGTAGACTCTGGGAGTTGGTGATGGACAGAGAGGCCTGGCGTGCTGCAATTCATGGGGTCGCAGAGAGTCGGACACGACTGAGCGACTGAACTGAACTGAACAGTGTATTAGAGCCTAATATAGCAAGGCATCCCAGGAATTCTTTTTCAAAAATCTTGGATTTTTAAATTTTTTCCTCTGCATATTTTTTCTTTTCTTTCTCCCTCTCTCTCTTTTTTTGCCACATCACATGGCTTGCAGGATCTTAGCACCCCAACCAGGAATTGAACTTGAGCTACCGCAGTAAAAGCACTGAGTCCTAATCATTAGGCCACCAGGGAGCTCCCTTAAACCCTTTGCATTTCCATACACATTCTACAGTCTTCTTGACTTATAATAATCTCAATAAATCTCAATAAAACAGGATAATCTGTTGAGATTGAATTGGGATATCATTAAATCTGTAAGTAAATTTAGAATTGACACCATTACTGAAGCTTCCAACCCATGAATAGGGCATATTCCTTTAAATATTTAGATCTTCATTGTCTCTCAATTGATTTTTATATATTGATTTTATATCTAGAAACTTCCAAATTTTATGTCAATTCTAATAATTTATTAGAATATTTAATTTCTGTAGATTATTGCTGTAGATTAGTTTTTTCCTGTTTACACAGTTGTATTATTCTCAAACAGTGAACTTTATTTCTTCCTTTCCAATCCTTTTAACTTTTCTTCTTGTTTTATTCCCTGGGGCCTCCAGTAATAGGCTTAATAGAAGTGGTCATAACAAGCACCCTCAACTATTTCTGAATCTCAAAGGGAAAGATTTTAATGTCTTACCATTAAATATGACATTTGCTCTAGAATTTTTATAGACATCCTTTATCAGATTAAGGACTTTCCCTCCTAATTCTGGTTTGCTGAGAATTACTTTATCAAATGTTAAGTTTGCAGATTGGTATCAGTTCAGTTCAGTCACTCAGCTGTGTCCGACTCTGCGATCCTGTGAACCGCAGCACACCAGGCCTCCCTATCCTTCACCAACTCCCGGAGTTTACCCAAACTCATATCCATCAAGTCGGTGATGCCATCCAACCATCTCAACCTCTGTCGTCCTCTTCTCCTGCCCTCAATCTTTCCCAGCATCAGAGTCTTTTCAAATGAGTCAACTCTTCGCATCAGGTGGCCAAAGTATTGGAGTTTCAGCTTCAACATCAGTCCTTCCAGTGAACACTCGGATAGGTATAAGGCCCACCTAATCGTTATACATAATTACCCTTTTCAAACATTGTTGAATTTTTTTCTTACATGTAATTTCTTAAGAATTTTTGCATCAGTGTTTTTATGAGTGAGATTGACCATGATGGAATTCCAGCTGAACTATTTCAAATCCTAAAAAATAATACTGTGAAAGTGCTGCACTCAATACGCCAGCAAATTTGGAAAATTCAGCAGTGGCCACAAGACTGGAAAAGGTGGGTTTTCATTCCAATCCCAAAGAAGAGCAATGTCAAAGAATGTTCAAACTACTGCACAATTGCATTCATCTCACATGATAGCAAAGTAATGCTTAAAGTTTTCCAAGTGAGGCTTCAACACTACATGAACTGAGAACTTCCAGATGTTCAAGCTGGATTTAGAAAAGGTAGAGGAAACAGACATCAAATTGCCAATGTCCGTGGATCATAGAAAAAGCAAGAGAATTCCAGAAAAACATCTACTTCTGCTTTATTGACTACACCAAAGCTTTTGACTATGTGGATCACAACAAACTGTGGAAAATTCTTAAAGAGAAGGGAATACGAGACCACCTTACCTGCCTCCTGAGAAACCTGTATGCAGGTCAAGAAGTAACAATTAGAACCAGACATAGAACAACAGACTGGTTCCAAATTGGGAAAGGAGTACATCGAGGTTATATATTGTCACCTTGCTTATTTAACTTATATGCAGAGTACATCATGCTAAATGCCAGACTGGATGAAGTACAAGCTGGAATCAAGATTGCCAGGAGAAATATCAATAACATCAGATATGCAGATGATACCACCCTTATGGCAGAAAGCAAAGCAAGACTAAAGAGCCTCTTGATGAAAGTAAAAGAGGAGAGTGAAAAATCTGGCTTAAAACTCAACATTCAAAAAACTGAGATCATGGCATCTGGTCCCATCACTTCATGGCAGATAGATGGGGAAACAGTGGAAACAGTGACAGACTTTATTTTGGGGGGCTCCAAAATCACTGCAGATGGTGGCTGCAGCCAGGAAATTAAAAGATGGTTGCTCCTTGGAAGAAAAACTATGACAAATCTAGACAGTGTCTTGAAAAGCAGAGACATTACTTTACATTACTTTGCCGACAAAGGTCCATCTAGTCAAAGCTACGGTTTTTCCAGTAGTCATGTATGGATGTGAGAATTGGACCATAAAGAAAGCCGAGTGCCAAAGAACTGATGATTTTAAACTATGGTGTTGGAGAAGACTCTTGAGAGTCCCTTGGACTATAAGGAGATCAAACCAGTCAATCCTAAAGGAAATCAGTCCTGAGTGTTCATTGGAAGGACTGATGTTGAAGCTGAAGCTCCAATACTTTGGCCACCTGACGCGAAGAACTGACTCATTGGTGAAGACCCTGATGCTGGGCAAGACTGAAGGCAGGAGGAGAAGGGGACGACAGAGGATGAGATGGTTGGGTGGCATCACTGACTCAATGGACATGAGTTTGAGCAAGCTCCAGGAGTTGGTGATGGACAGGGAAGCCTGACTTACTGCAGTCCGTGGGGTTGCAAAGAGTCAGATATGACTGAGTGACTGAACTGAACTGACATTTCTTATCTTTGATCCTTGTGAAATATTAAAATCAAAGTTACGTTAGTTTCATAATCAAGCACACAAGCAGAAAGTAGTTCATAGTATCCTCATTCTCTGTTAATTATCTGAAGAATATGTAGTGGTGTCCTCTTTTTCATCCTTCATATTGCTAATTTGTACCTGTTCTTGCTCAATCTCAATGGTGACACCCGGATTTTATTAGCCTTTTCAAATGACCAACACTTATTTGTTGATATTCTCTACTGTGTATTTCTTTCCTATATCATAAATTATTCCTTATCTTTATTACTTCTTCCTGTTGCCTTCTTTGAATTTATTTTGCTATTCCCTCAACGTTTGTCATTATGGGTCTTATTTAAATTAATGCTTACTTCATAAAAGGAAATAATAGTCATATCATCTACTGTGTCGTGGGGTTGAGGAGAGAAGAAATTTTGCCTTCCATGAACTCTCATTAGAAGCTATATGAATGGAAGAATCATGAGTCCAGCATTGAAGATGCTCATTCAAATAAATGAGAATAAATTCAGATGTCATTTATTTCAAGACTTAGAAAGGAATTCAAAAGTCTTTCTACAGCTAGGGGTTTGAATTCTGATAATTGCTATTGGAAGAAAATTTGAAATTAAGTACGTTGCAACTTAAGGGGGAAAATATGACTGGAGAGCCAAGAGAGGAAGCAGATTTATAAAAGCCCACCAAATGGTCAGGTATTGACTAATCTAAAACAGCTGAGACAGCACCTTCAATATAGGTAATCTTAGTGACATTTTATGTACTTCAACTAGTAATAATGAAATTATATCATTGGTTTCCAGTAACTGTCTCTTATTCTATAGAAAATTTTTTTTTGCAGTTTCAGTAAAAGACATTTAAATTTGTTTTGTATATGTGTGCATTTCTATGTGTGTGTATTTATAGATACATATACTAAGCAGCCTTTTTGCCTGGGTCTTATACTTCCCTTAATAGCTGATGCTTTCCTGAATTTATTATTCAGGAATTATTGAGTTCACCTCCAGCAATTGTTCTTAAATTTACTGCTCCATCGATAGTTATTGAAGTGCATTTATAAGGCCTTAGTTTGTTATTTCATTCATTCCTTCCTTCTTCCCACAAACATCCATTGAATGTCTACTGTTTACTGTGTAGGCACTATTCAAGGGGCTAAGGCTACAGCAATGAACAAACAGAAAAATTTCAGCTGTAGTGGGAGTAAGTCTAGTGGGAATAAGCAGACAATACCCAGATAAATAGATACTATATAAACTTTCCTGGTAGCTCAGATGATAAAGAATCTGCCTGTAGTGTGGGAGACCCGAGTTTGATCCCTGGGTCAGGAAAATCCCCTGAAGAAGGGAGTGGCTGCCCACTCCAGTATTCTTGCCCAGAGAATCCCATAGATTTAGGAGCCTGGTGGGCTGCAGTCCATGGAGTTGCAAAGAGTCAGACATGACGACATGACTTAGTGACTAACACAAACATCAGATGGTGGTGAGTGCTACAGAGAAATGTAAATCAGGTAAAGGGGGGAGGGGGTGCCAGAGAGTGGAAAATGGAGCTGAGGGAAGCTGGCAGTTTAGATGATAATTGGGAAGACATCACTGGCAAAGACTTAGGGAGGAGCACATAAATATGGAGAGTCTGAGCAAAGAACATTCCATATGGAGGGCAAAAGTACAAATGCCAGGTGATGGTACTTGTAGACCATGATAATAAGGCTTTTAGTCCAAGGAAAATGGGAAGCTAGGGGAAGATTATAAGCAGGATAGTGAGATGATATGACATGTTTAAAAGCATTACTCTGGCTACTGTGTTGAGGGCAGGTCTAGGAGGACCATGATGGAAGCAGGGAGACCAGTAAGGAGACTGGTGAGATACAATTCAATTCTAGATCTTTGTCTTAAAGACAGGACAGGATTTGTTGATGGATCAGATGAGGAATGTGAAACAAAATATGAGATCAGAGATTGCTCTACAATTTTTTGGAATAAACAATTAGAAAAAGTTGATAATAAGTAGAAGCAATAATTCTCTTGCAGACTTAATTGAAAGAAAATAATCTGATTATATTGAATGTGCAAATAAAGACAAAACAGGAAGAAGATACTTATATCCCCTCTATAGGAATAAATGCATTACCAGTACTTGTGAGGCAGAATTAAAAATTGACCTATATACTATATTATCTGTGTTATAAGGATTAATGTTTAATCATTTCTATATTGAATCTCTCCCCTACTATTGGAACCAAAATGTCACATTCAGCCTGTATTTTTAAAATGTAATAAATCTTTAAATAAAATAACCATATTGATACAAATTTTAAAATTAAGTTGATATTATTAGGGATGGGGGCAGCTGCAGAAAAAGTAGATTTGGAAGAGTGGATCAGAACCTCGGTCTTAGATATGCTAATAAATAAGTGTGTGAAGCAACCAAGTGAGGTAACTAGACCATTGAATTCATATTAAGATTCAAGGTAGGACATCCATTTTGGAAACTCTAAGCATACAGACGTTTTGTACAGTTTTGCCATAAAGATATCTTTTCCTCCTCTATCCCTGACTTTATCTCACAACTTTTTCCTCAGATTCCTACCTTCCCTCTTTTTCTAATGATCCCAAATAAGAACAACTTTTTTCCTTCAGAAATGAAATTGTCCTGGTGTAGCTAATGGTTAAGAAAGAGTTCAAATATTCATGCTAAAATATGAATTCCCTAAAAAACATATATAAATTCTCCATCAAAGTCAAAGTATAAGTTTAAAGTGAGACATGGCAAGACAAATATGTAAATATTAATAGTCTCCCAATCCATTACAAACAAGTCTGTCACATATGGAGCAAGAATGAAAAACTCTAAATCCTTGGGCTCCTTTGGTGCCATCTCTCTAATTTCAACTTAGTTTCACTTCCTGCTCACCTAAATGTTGGTTTTCCATTCTGCTTCGAGAAGAGTCTTCATCGTCTGTCATCTGTGTTGCTAGAGGTTTTTATACAAGTTTTCCTTTCAGTGGCGTCTGGTGGCTGAGGCTACGTGCTTCAGCTGTGGAGCCAAAGGAGTCTTTGATTCTTCTCCCCACTATTTATACAGTAAAAACTGTTTCTCACACCTGTTACTCTTAACTCTCAATGGATAAACATATTCAGAGAAAACATGTCCTTGTCACACTCTCTCTTCCCTGATATTGGCTGAATCAGAAAAGTCAGAGGAAAAGTCACAATGTTGGACTTTTTCTCTATCTAAAGATGAAAATATCCTTGGAAGCAGGTTGACCCTCACTCTTAAGTGGTATGGAGGACTAAATTATTAATATAGTTATAAGGAGAAGGTCTTTCTTTCCTGGTATTCAACATCCAGGAAAACTTAGTTAGCATCACCGTGTGCCTTCTAAGTGTTACCTGTGATGTGCTGAAGTGGCAGTGGAAGGTGTGTGAAATTAAATTGTTGTTGTTTAGTCACTCAGTCATGTCCGACTCTTTGGGACTCCATGAACTGTAACCCTCCAGGCTCCTCTGTCTATGGAAATCTCTAGGCAAGAGATAACCAGTCCAGTATACCACAGAATATATTGTGCAAATATATTACATGGAAATATGCATTATGTCATAACGCACCTGCACCAATGTAGTACTGCTTATCTGCTTGGGGTTTCCCTCTTATCTTTGCTAGACTAAATCATGCCACTCTCCATGTGTCAGGTTAAATATCATACTTTCCCTGATGCAATGTGTTGCCATGTGTTCCTGTGTTATTACTTTGTACTAGTCATCTTGCAGGCAATTACTTGTTTAAGGTCCATTTCAGACGTTTAGCTCCATCAGGAAAGAGCTATCTGTATCTTGTTCGTTGCTGTATCTCCATGATTAAGGCAGTGACTGGCATATAGTAGGAGCTCAAGAAACTTTTTTTTTAATTGAATTGAGAACTGTAAGGGGTTTTGTGGGGTTGTATAAAGGAGTAATTGGAGACCAGAGAAAAAGATTGTAGAAAAGATAATGAAGAACCTTTTTTTTTGCTCTAAAGAGTTTGGACCTTAGGTAGCAGAGAATGGTGAGCCATTGAAGGTTTTAAGCAAGGGATGTAATTACATTATAGTTTAGAAAGTTCATTCGGTTACTCTAGTATAGTGTATTATGAGATGTGTGGGCCCATGCGTCGGGGAAACAGACATGCTAGAGTTCATTTAGGAAAATCTGACTAAAGACCAGATAAGGAATCATTAAGACCTAAACCAGGAGAGTAACAATAGGGTTGGTCAAGATGTCTGAGAGTTAGAATTAATGACATAAAGTGAATAGTAGAGATGAGAAGGAAGAAAGAAGAAGAGTCTGTGCTGACTTCAAAGTTTTTAGTTTGTATCGTGATTGGTTGGGGAGGGGTAACTCATTGTAATGAAAAGATGAGCTTTATCCATTCATCTGTCAATAAACTGTAATGGAAAAGAATATGAAAAGAAAATATATATGTATAACTGAGGCACTTTGCTGCACAGCAGAAATTAACACAGTATTGTAGATAAACCATATTTAAATAAAATTTTAAAAAAGAAAAAAAAGATGAGCTTTGGCATCAGACAGCTAGGATGTGACATCACATGACATTAACCCTAGTTTCCCCACCTATGAAATGAAATTTTAATATCTACCTTTTGGGATTGGTGTGGTATTAAATGGCTGGCACTGAGCTGGGACAACACTTAAGTTCAGTGGTCCCCATCTGTTTTGGCTCCAGGGACCAATTTCGTGGAAGATAATTTTTGCTTGGACTAGGTGGGGAGGGGAGTTGAGATGATTCAAGTATGGTACGGTTATTGTGCACTTTATTTCTATTATTACTGCATAAGCTCCACCTCACAGCATTGGATCCTGGAGGTTGGGGACCCCTCCTTAAGTTAATCCATTTATACCCACCCCCCGTATAACCAGGCTCTGGCTAAAAGAATAAAAGTAGATTCAGTGGGGGAAGAGAGAATTTGGTTTTGCAAACATTAAGTTTTAGATCTCTTTGCAGTAGTTACATTTTGAATATACAATCAGAGATCTTAAAACTGAAACTAGGTCCTACAACGTTATAAGCTTCTATAGCTCTTGGTTTCAAAGATTCTTCTTTGAGAAGTCATGCATTTTTTCCCCCCCGCATCATAGACTTTTGGAACCTGTTTTGAACGGAACTGGTTGGCACAGGTCTGCCTGTGGAATATTTGAATGAGCAAAGGCTTTGTGATCAGACCTGGTAGACAGCGAACGTCTAAATCTGACTCCGATTCCTTACTGAAGAATTTGGATGGAACTGAGGCTTATCACTTAGTATGTGCAAGCATGAAATAACTTGTGATAGGATACCCACCAGCATGCTTGGACTGCACAGTCACTCAGTAAATGTTGATTTCTTTCCTTTACAGTCTTAAATCACAACATAAAAAAAATTTTTTTAATGTGAAGAACAACATAAACTCCCACATGCTGACCTACAGTCAGTACACACCTTCTTTCAGCTGAATTTCTACTTTCTACAACTATACTACTATCCAAAGATAGTTTATAATAATGAGTTAACAATAACAATGAAGGAGATGGAATTCAAGGCCAACTCACTAACTTTGGAGGCAAATTAGATTACTAAAATAAAAATACATATTAGAATTCAAATTCAGTATGAAGAATTAAAATGGAAGGTGTAATTCAGTTCTCTCTAGATTGCTCAGAGAATTGCTTCTCACAGTGCCTCACAACCCCCAAGCACTTTGTACAGTAAAGATGAGAGGGCTCTCTGTGTTAGTTTGTTTTGCTTCAAGTTTTGTGTGGTGACAGCATACCTAATATATCCTCATCACAAGGATGCATCCACAGTTTTCCCACAGGAAGAGAATGTCTTTTTTAAAATTGAGGTATAGTTGATTTCCAACGTTGTGTTAATTACTGCTGTACAGCCAAGTGATTCAATTATATACATACATATATACATTCTGTTTCGTATTCTTTTCCATTATGGTTTATTGCAGGATATTTTCTACAGTTCCCTTTGCTGAACCATAGGACCTTGTTGTTTATCCATCCTATATATACAAGACTGCAAGAATGTCTTTTTTAAACCTCAAGTCCTTTAATAAAGTTGTAAATTAAATCACCAGTTCCCGTTCTCATTCACAGTAACAAAGGGGTTAACTGTTTATCTACAAACTTATTCAAGGCTTAAATTCCTGTTATAAAAGTCACCTTAAACAATAAATGCTGCTCAATGATGCCATTATTTTTTTAAGAAATAAAAGATAAAGGACATTTAATCCTGAGAACTCTAGAATTTTCACTGGAGTCTCATTGAAGCAAAAATTTGGCTCATATCACCAATAATTGAAGTTGTCGTGAGAATTAAAGTTCTTTCCCTTCAGAGGAGGAATTTCAGGCAGAATTAGGCATTCTCTCTATAGATTAGTCTAATTCCAGAGTCTGTGCTCTTTCTAATGTGTCACATGTTAAAACTGTTTAAACATGTTCTCTTTTTAAAAGATTTCAAAAGTCTACATGTGTATGTGTGCACGCATGTGCATGTGTGTGAGAAGGTATGTCAGGCCATTATATCAAAATAGTCCTTTTTATGAACAGATTAAATTCAATAACTTTGAGGAAAGTGAACAGCGTTTTTCAAAAGATTGAATTAAGGTAAAAAAAAAAACCCTAAGATTATAATTTCTATGAAAAGACATCCTTGGTTTGAAATGGGATAAATGGACTAATTTTCTCACTCTTTTAGTAACATAATGTTGCAGTTGCCATTTCACGCACTGACAAGGTCCTGACTGAGAAGAAGACATGGGATGGTAAAAGATTGTCTACAACTGCAGCTGGTAGTTTTATTACAGCAATTTTAGAAGAGGTATCAGAAATGGCTGATATTATTTGACTTTATTTGTGATGATAAGGAGCTGAGTAACTTTGGTAGTAAACAGAAAAGTCACCATATGATATACCAATGTGATCTCACTTCTTATATAGCATTATAATTTACTTTCTTTATAACTAGGGTGACTGCTATCTGGTTGGCTGGGGCCTTGCCTGGGTTTATCACTGAAAGTCTTCCTCAGTCCCAGCAAGTAAAGACAATCAGTTACCCCATTTATAACCCTGGATACAAAGTAGTCAGCATCTCTCAAACAGCAATTTAGAATATTATCTAAAATCTCTTTTCTGCAATGGATAGGATGAGGTGCAATTGCTGTTTTTTTGGGGGGTGGGGGTGGGGGGCAGGGGCAAAGTTACTAAAGTATTTGAACTTGGGAGTTTATAACGAAATACATGACTCAGATTTCCTAACCTAAGTGTTCCTGAATTTGAATCCAGGACATTGCTATAGTATCTGCCCCTACATAACTCTCCCTCCGAAACCCCCTTGTTTTTATGATCTCATTTTCTCATGAAGTATAGCCCAGGATATAAACAAAGCCACCAAGATGGGCAGATTCTTGAATCACTTTGTTCCTGGAATGAGAAAACCAGTGTCAGAGGCAGTTAGTCTTAAATTCTCTGCAAAACTCGCCACATCGTGTCAAACCTGAGACCTCTGAAAGCGACAAGCTTAATCTGCGCACTAAGGAGACTTCCTCCTTTGGCAACGAAGTCACCTTTGCTGATGAATTCCAGTTCCTTAAATTAAGACTCACATCTCACCTATGTTTGCTTACAGTCCCAGCAGCAATTCTTTCCATGATTCCCAGTCACTCTGCTGTGGAGGAGCCAGCGAGTCCCTGATAGGCACTCTGTTCAAAGTTGCCGCCAGCCTGAGTCACAGAGGTTTATGGTCCGGCATTGCTGGCTGACCCTGTTCTTCCCAGCTGTTGAAGCAGCACTTGGGGCAAAAGGTGACTAGGTCACTCCTACTCCACCTGCTTATGTTGTTGTTTCTTTCAAATCCTCTTAAATGGACTTTTAAGTGTGAACTTTGCAACCATGTCCTGGCCAAAGAACAACCTCAGAGGCAGCTGCAGCCTGTTCAAAGAGATGGGCTGGGTGGGAATTCAGACTCCCCGATTTCTGTTCACCAGCTCTCACTAATCTGACAGCCCAGCAATGAGTGCCAGTGTAACATGTGGACCTGCAAGTGCATTCATTTGCCCAAAGGCTGTGGAGGTTGGCAGTGGGAACCACTGCTGTTTGAATTTCTCCTATCCATGGATAAATTGGGAATTCAGAACTTTCTCGCTGCCTTCTACTTAAAATGCTAAAGCTGGGATGGACTTCAAAAGTCAGCTAGCCAGAATCACAGCAACTACCTTTAAGACCAACTGGTTGCAGTACTGGTCTGTTGCTGTTCAGTCCCTAAGTTGTGTCTGACTCTGACCCCATGGATCGCAGCACACCAGGTTCCCCTGTCCTCCACTATCCTGGAGTTTGCTCAAATTCATTGAGTCTGTGATGCTATCTAACCGTCATCCTCTGCTGCCCTCTTCTCCTTTTGCCTTCAATCTTTCCTAGCATCAGATTCTTTTCCAATGAATCAGCTGTTCACATCAGGTGGCCATAATATTGGAGCTCCAACCTCAGCATTAATATTTCCAATGAATATTCAGGGTTGATTTCCTTTAGGATTGGCTGGTTTGATCTCCTTACAGTCCAAGGGACTCTCAAAAGTCTTCAACACCACAGTTTGAAAGCATTCATTCTTTGGCGCTCAGCCTTCTTTATGGTCCAACTCTCACATCTGGACATGACTAGTGGAAAAACCATAGCTTCGACTGTACAGACCTTTGTTGGCAAAGTGATGTCTCTGATTTTTAATACCCTGCCTAGGTTTATCATAGCTTTTCTTCCAAGGAGCAAGCATCTTTTAATTTCATGGCTGCAGTCACCATCTTCAGTTGTCTATTGCTGTATCACAAATTGCCCCTTTTATAGTGGAAACTGAGATGTGTGGTACCTGCAAACGAGGACAGTGGAGCTAGTCTGTCTGGGTTCAATTCCTGGCTCTCACACTTATTAGCTGTGTGACCTGCTACTTAAACTTCTCTTTGTGCCTCAGCTTTTCCATCTGTAAAATGGGGATAATAATAGTACCTAACCTCAGAGTGTTATTTTGGAAAACCAAATGAGGTCAATATCTGTAAAGCACTGGAATAGTGCCTGGCGATAAAGAGCTACATACCTCTTAGCTGATATCACTATTATTAGTTATAAACCTCTTAGCCCATCAAATAGCTTGATAGAAGGCTCAGCTCTTGGGATAACATTCATAAAATATGCCATTGTTGATCATTGTTGCTATGATGGACTGTTGTGGCCCCCCAAAATTCATATGTTGAAATTCTAACCCCACTGTGATGGTATCAGGAGATGAGGCCTTTGAAAGAAGATTAGGTAATATGGGTGAGCCCTTGTGAATGGGATTAGTGCCCCTATAAAAGGAACTCCAGAGAGCTCTTCAGTGTCCCTGCCTAGTGATGATACAGTGAAGAGTCAGCAGCCTGCAGCCCAGAACAGGGCTCTTACCAGAACCTCACCATGCTGGCACCCTGAGCTTTGATTTCCAGCCCCTAGAACTGTGAGTAATAAATTCTTGTTCTTTTCTTTAAAATATTTTAATTTATTTAAATTTATTTTTCGGCTGCACAGCACAGCTTGTAGGATTTTTAGTTTCCTGACCAAGGACCAGGAATTGAACCTGGACCCTAGACAGTGAAAGCAAGGATCCCTAACCACTGGACCAGCAGGGAATCCCCTAAATTCCTGTCCTTTATAAGCCACTGTGTGTTTGGTACAGCAGTTTTTTACAGCAGCCTGAACAGACTAAGACAGTTGCCAGTATTTGGTCTGTTGACTATGGGCCCAGTTATAAACAAACATTTTACATATATGATCTCATTTAAACTTCTTTTTAGCCAAGAGGAAACTGAGGCTCAGTTGAATATGATGCTCAAGTTCACCAGAGCTGAGTTTCACATCTGGTGTAATCTTGGATAGGAGTTAATGCCCTAATGGGTAGATGCTTTAAAAGATATTAAGATGGGGGTGAATTTAAGTTGCATGAGGGATGAATGTGAATTTTTGAGGACTAACATGGTTGAATAAATAGTCCCTTAAAGTTATCAGGTACTAATCCTAGGAAACTGTGAATAAAACCTTATGTGGTAAAAAACAAAACAAAGAAAACCAAAAAAACCATTGCAAGTGTGATTAAATTAAGGCTCTTGCAATCAGGAGATTATTTTAAATCATCTAAGTGGACCCTAAATGCAATCCTGTGTATCTTTATAAGAGAGAGGTTTGCAGAGGGAGATTTGCCTGTAGGAAAAGAGAAGGCAATGTGATAACAAGGAAGCCCAGAATGCCAGCAGCCAGAAGCTGGAAGGAGCAAGGAGTGGATTCTTCTTATGAGCCTCTCAAGAGAGTGTAACCCTGCTACCACCTCAACTTCTACCCAGGGATATTGGTTTCAGACTCCTGGCATCCAGAAGTGTGAGAGAAGGGATATGTGTTTTAAGTCACCAAGTTTGTGGTAATTTGTTATAGCAGCTTCAAGACACATACAAATGATAGTTAACATTTCTATCTCTGCCTTTCTGATATAATCCCAAGGATGTGGATATTTAATAAAGCTTCCTACATCTGCATAACCACAATGGTGTGATCACTCACCTAGAGCCAGATGCTCACCTAGATCACTCACCTAGAGCCATCCAGATAACCACAATGGTGTGATCACTCACCTAAAACCAGACATCCTAGAATGCAAAGTCAAGTGGGCCTTAGGAAGCATCACTACAAACAAAGCTAATGAAGGTGATGAAATTCCAGCTGAGCTATTTCAAATCCTAAAAGATGATGCTGTGAAAGTGCTGCACTCAATATGCCAGCAAATTTGGAAAACTCTGCAGTGGCCACAGGACTGGAAAAGGTCAATTTTCATTCCAATCCCAAAGAAAGGCAATGCCAAAGAACGTTCAAACCAGCACACAATTTGCACTCATCTCACACACTAGCACTGGCAGCCCACTCCAGAATTCTTGCCTGGAAAATCTCACGGACGGAGGAGCCTGGTAGGCTGCAGTCCATGGGGTCACTAAGAGTCAGACATGACTGAGTGACTTCACTTTCACTTTTCACTTTGATGCATTGGAGAAGGAAATGGCAACCCACTCCAGTGTTCTTGCCTGGAGAATCCCAGGGACGGGGGAGCCTGGTGGGCTACCGTCTATGGGGTCGCACAGAGTTGGACATGACTGAAGCAACTTAGCAGCAGCAGCAGCACACACTAGCAAAGTAATGCTCAAATTTCTCCAAGCTAGTCTTCAACAATATATGAACTGAGAACTTTGCGATGTTCAAGCTGGATTTAGAAAAGGCAGAGGAACCAGAGATCAAATTGCCAGCATCCGTGGATCATAGAAAAAGCAAGAGAATTCCAGAAGAACATCTACTTGAGTGCTTTATTGACTAAGCCAAAACCTTTGACTGTGTGGATCACAACAAACTATGGAAAATTCTTAAAGAGACAGGAATACCAGACCACCTTACCTGCCTGCTGAGATATCTGTATGCTAGTCAAGAAGCAACAGTTAGAACCAGACATGGAACAATGGACTGGTTCCAAATTGGGAAAGGAGTATGTCAAGGCTGTATATTGTCACTTTGCTTATTTATGTACTTAGGTAGAGTACATCATGCAAAATGCCAGGATGGATGAAGCACAAGCTGGAATCAAGATTGCAGGAGAAATATCAATAACCTCAGATATGCAGCTGATACCACCCTTATGGCAGAAAGTGAAGAGGAACTAAAGAGCCTCTTGATGGAGGTGAAAGAGGAGAGTTAAAAATCTGGCTTAAAACTCAACATTCAGAAAACTAAGATCATGGTGATCTGTCCCATTACTTCATGGCAAATAGATGGGGAAATAATGGAAACAGTGACAGACTTTATTTTGGGGGGGCTCCAAAATCACAGCACATGGTGGTTGCAGCCAGGAAATTAAAAGACGCTCCTTGGAAAAAAAACTATAACAAACCTAGACAGTTTATTAAAAAGCAGAGACGTTACTTTGCCAACAAAGGTCCGTCTAGTCAAAGCTATGATTTTTCCAGTAGTCATGTGTGGATGTGAGAGTTGGACCATAAAGAAAGCCGAATGTGAAAGAACTGATGATTTTGAACTATGGTGTTAGAGAAGACTCTTGAGAGTCCCTTGGACTGTAAGGAGATCAAACCAGTCAATCCTAAAGGAAATCAGTCCTGAGTGTTCACTGGAAGGACTGATGTTGAAGCTGAAGCTCCAATACTTTGGCCACCTGATGCAAAGAACTGATTCATTGGAGAAGACCCTGATGCTGGGCAAGACTGAAGGCAGGAGGAGAAAGGGACGACAGAGGATAAGATGGTTGGGTGGCATCACTGACTCAATGGACATGAGTTTGAGCAAACTCCAGGAGCTGGTGAAGGACAGGGAGGCCTGGAGTGCTGCAGTCCATGGGATTGCAAAGAGTAGGACATGACTGAGCGACTGAACTGAACTGAACATCTGCATAGTTGTACTTAAATGAGGGACAAATGTTTTGTGCTATGAGTAGTGGTTCTCAAACTTTGCTGAACTCTGGAATCAACTGGGGAGACTCATTCCCCAACACCCAGCCACAACCCAGACCAATTACATCAGAATCTCTGGAAGTGGGACCCAGGCATTAATAACTTTTTTAAAATTAATTTTATTTATTTGGCTGTGCCGAGTCCTGGTTGCAGTGCTCTGGATCTTTGATCTTTGTTGCGGCATGCGGATCTTTAGTTACAGCATGTGGGATCTAGTTCTCTGACCAGGGAACAAACCTGGGCACCCTGCATTGGGAACACAGAGTCTTAGCCACTGGATCACCAGGGAAGTCCCCAGGCAGTAGTATTTTTAAAGTTCCCAAATGTTTCCAAAGTGCAACAATGTTTGGAAACCACTGACTTAGACAGAAGGCAAAAACACCTGTGTTTGTGATTGGGCCTTTGCCTGTGGTTCTGAGTGTGAATTTCCAGCTGCTGCTAAGTGTCTTTACCTGATTGCCAGGTACCTCCAGCTAACTGTATCTTCCTTTCTTTCTGCAAACTTGTTCCCTGTCTTGTGTATCCAGTGTAGGCACTGGTACCACGAGCTTCTTTGTCATCTTTGTGCTTAGTGGCTCCTCACTCTCTGCTTCCCACCCCAACCCACCCCACCCTCGATAGACACCCCTCCCATCTGAGGTCCTTGAGGGGCCTTGGGGTGGGATGGAGGGGACAAGTGGACTCAAAGTTGAAGCCTTCCCCACCCATCACACTAGAGCTTAAAAAAAAAAATACCCGATTGTAAAGAGTGCTACAGTGAACATTGCTGTGTATATGTCATTTTGAATTACAGTTTTCTCAGGATATATGCCCAGTAGTGGGATTGCTGGGTCATTTGGTAGTACTGTTTTTAGTTTTTAAGGAACCTCCATACTGTTCTCCATAGTGGCTGTCTCAATTTACAACTTGGTGACTAAACAACAGCAACAGTGTAGGAGGATTCCCTTTCCCCCACACCCTCCTTCTCATCTATTGTTTGTTGATTTTTTGATTCAGTTCAGTTCAGTTGCTCAGTCGTGTCCAACTCCTTGTGATCCCATGGACCACAGCACACGCTCCCTGTCCATCACTAACTCCCAGAGTTTACCCAAACTCATGTCCATTGAGTCGGTGATGAGATCCAACCATCTCATCCTCTGTCGTCCCCTTCTCCTCCTGCCCTCAATCTTTCCCAGCATCAGAGTCTTTTCAAATGAGTCAGCTCTTCCCATCAGGTGGCCGAAGTATTGGAGTTTCAGCTTCAACATCAATCCTTCCAATGAACACTCAGGGCTGATCTCCTTTAGGATGGACTGATTGGATCTCCTTGCAGTCCAAGGGACTCTCAAGAGTCTTCTCCAACACCACAGTTCAAAAGCATCAGTTCTTTGGTGCTCAGCTTTCTTTACAGTCCAACTCTCACATCCATACATGACTACTGGAAAAACAATAGCCTTGACTAGACAGACCTTTGTTGGTAAAGTAATGTCTCTGCTTTTTAATACGCTGTCTAGGTTGGTCATAACTTTCCTTTCAAGGAGTAAGCGGCTTTTAATTTCATGGCTGCAATCACCATCTGTTGTGATTTTGGAGCCCCCCAAAATAAAGTCTGTCACTGTTTCCCCACCTATTTCCCATGAAGTGATGGGACCAGATGCCATGATCTTAGTTTTCTGAATGTTGAGTTTTAAGCCAACTTTTTCACTCTCCTCTTTCGCTTTCCTCAAGAGGCTCTTTAGTTCTTCTTCACTGTCTGCCATAAGGGTGGTGTCATCTGCATATCTGAGGTTATTGATATTTCTCCCGGAAATCTTGATTCCAGCTTGTGCTTCATCCAGCCCAGCGTTTTTCATGATGTACTCTGCATGTATGTTAAATAAACAGGGTGACAGTATACACCCTTGACGTACTCCTTTTCCTATTTGGAACCAGTCTGCTGTTCCATGTCCAGTTCTAACTGTTGCTTCCTGACCTGCACACATATTTCTCAAGAGGCAGGTCTGGTGGTCAAGTATTCCCATCTCTTTCAGAATTTTCCCCAGTTTATTGTGATCCACACAGTCAAAGGCTTTGGCATAGTCAGTAAAGCAGAAATAGATGTTTTTCTGGCACTCTCTTGCTTTTTCGATGATCTAGCGGATGTTGGCAATTTGATCTCTGGTTTCTCTGCCTTTTACAGTCATTCTAACCAGTATGAAGTGATACCTTGTTATCATTTTGATTTGCATTTCTCAGATAATTAGTGATGTTGAGCATCTTTTCATGTGCCTCTTGACCATTTGTATGTCTTCTTTGGAGAGTTGTCTATTTAGGTCTTCCATCCATTTTTTTATTGGGTTGTTTGTTTTTTGATATTGAGCTATTTGTCTACCATGTGTAAAATAGATAGCTAATGGGAAGCTGCTGTATAACACAGGGGGCTTAGCTTGGTGCTCTGTGATGACCTAGAAGAGTGGCATGAAGATGGGGGTGGAAGGGAGTTTTAAGAGGGAGGGGGTATATGTGTACATACAGCTGATTCACTTCATTTAACAGCAGAAACTAACACAACACTGTAAAGCAATTATGCACCAATTTAAAAAAAAAAAACCTGATTGTACTTCCCTGGTGGTCCAGTGGTTAGGAATCTGCCTGCCAATGGAGAGGACACAGATTTGATCCCCGGTCTGGGAAGATTCCACGTGCCTCAGGGAAACTTAGCCCATGTGCCACAACTACTAAGCCCACCTGCTCTAGAGCCTGTTCTCTGCAGCTAGAGAAGCCACCACAATGAGAAGCCTGAACACTGTGAACTAGAGAGTAATCCCCGCTCACTGCAACCAGAGAAAGCATGCGTGCACCAACAAAGACCTAGCACAGCCAAGAATAAATAAACAATAAAAAATTTTTAAAACCTGATTAAAGTTCTATGAAACCTAGCATTTGGAAAATGAGTTCTACTGCTTAAAAAATGGAAAGAGAAGTGAAAATAGTATAGCTACTGTGTTACACACTCTGTGTCTCAAACAGAAGACACATATTTTCATGGAAGGTAGAGTATAGGGAGTTGCTTGGAATGGTAAAGCTGATAGCTTACTGTGTCTGGCCAGACAGCGCCAGAGAAGCCATAGTTGGAGGCCCAGACACTAAAGAGAGGGCTTTAAGAAGCCAAGAGGAGATGGTAGGCCATATCTTCAAAGCCATAAGCTACTCCTCTCTACACAACTAGAAGATAATCCTTTCTTTTCACATGTGAGTAAACCAAAGTTCAGACAGATTGAGACACTTGTCCAAGATCACAGAGTATAAATCGTGGCTCCTAGATTTGTGTCTAGATCTTGCTCATCCCAAGGCCCTCTGGCTTAAATTCCTAGTTTACTCTTTCTGTTTTCGTCTTACCCAGTGTTTCTCAAACTTTGGTGTAAGAATCACCTGGACTGTTTGTTAAAGATTTGAATTCCTAGGCCTACCCACTGGGAGTTGATGCAACAGTAGCTTTAGAGTGGGGCCCAGGCACCTGTGATTTTTAGAGCAAGCATCCCAAATGATGCTCAAGCAAGAAGGATGCTAACCATACTCTGAAAAACCTGGCCTACATTTTTAGCAGGATTTGTGCCTAGGTAGGCACAAACCCTGTTGAAACAATTGGAGACAATGAACAGCTTACCACCAGGAACCCCCATAACCTCTACCCCTCCATCATGCTTTCCAGAGATTTTTGGGGCTTCCACCGGCTGCTGAGTTGGAGGACCAGGCCTTGGTTGGCATTCTAGAAAGATCCTTATCCAGGGCAACAACCACTGGCCATCCCATGGGAAGTACCCGGTTCCTACCACCCACCCCCCCACCTCCCAAATCCTATATATCCCACATTCTGAAGACAGTGGATGAAACAGTTTTTAACATTGTCAGTTCAGTCACTCAGTCATGTCCGACTCTTTGCGACCCCACGAATCGCAGCATGCCAGGCCTCCCTGTCCGTCACCAACTCCCAGAGTTTACCCAAACCCATGTCCATTGAGTCAGTGATACATTGTCAGGAGGAGCCAATTTGGGGACACGTTTTGCAAGAGTAGCCAAATGCTGCCACAGTGGCTATCAGCTTTGTCCCCTTCACAGTCTGCCTGAAAGAGATCATTAAAAACTCACTTATCTGTTGATCTGGCTCTCAGCTGCAGGATGCCTTCTGCTACCAGACCTCATAATGGCAGCTTTGAAGTCCCATGCAAGTGTGAATTTATTGCTTTGTAAAGACCAGATTCCTGAACAGGTCATAAATTACCTTGTTAGACAAAGGCTCCTGGGGAAACATAACGTGTTGAAATCCTTCAGTGGGTGATTATCCTCACACATTGCTGGCAGAGCAAGTAACTGGCACACAGGCACCAAAACCCAACAGCTGCCCAAGTCCAGAGAACCTACAGCTAGGCTAGGCTTTGAAATCCTAGTTAACCTTTCTCTTAGGTGAGAAAGGTAGGGTAGGGAGAGAATAGTGATTTTAAAAAACTGGCTTCTCATTCCTGATGTTTAGGAGAAGTCTGTTTCAGTAACACCGTGAACTATAGCTAACTGCCATTAAAAAGACTTGGTGGCATTATTTTGCTGGATTACAAGATTCCTTTTCAATGTTGGTGCATTCTTTCCTGTGCTCACTCCTTTCCTATCTGTCTAGGTGACCTTCCCAGAGTTATAACTGGCACAATTAGCCTTTGACAGTACTCAGTGATTGCTCATTATCTGATGATACTTATGGCTGCCTCTCTCCTCTCCAAATCTGGCATGGAATATCAGACTCTGTTGGGAACCTTCTCATCCTCTCTCTCTCCTACAATAGAGTTTTTGCAATTTCTAGCTGGATGACAGGCCTTAAATAGACTCTAACTGCAAACTGAAAATAAAATCAGGTCAAAATCTCCATTGTATTCTTTCTTTTAATGTGACTAGGAAGGTAATATGTGCTCCTTGTAGGGACTTCAGATAACACAGAAAGTACACAATAGGAAAATAAAAGCTATCGCATCAAGCTGAAAGAGCTGTTGCTTACATTTTGGCTTAAAAACAGGCTTATACTGGACATTGGAAAAGGAAATGGCAACCCACTCCAGTATTCTTGCCTGGAGAATCTCACGGACAGAGGAGCCTGGCGGGCTACAGTCCATGGGGTCGCAAGAGTCAAACACGACTTAGCGACTAAACCATCACCACTATCATACTGCTCATACTGCCTTTCCACACAGCTAGATATCACAGACATTTGCTCATATCATTGAAAATTCATTGGCAACATCTTTTCCAGTGACTGAGTGGACGTGCTTCTCAATTTGTTGGCTAGAAGAAAATGCTAGTATTTCTCAAGTACTTACTTGGTTAAGGGATGTGAACAATAATTGCTTCCCTCTCTGTGGGTCCAGGGCATTATTCATTTGGTCAACAAATATTTATTGAGCATCTACTATACAACAGATGTTATTCAGGATACTAGGGATCCACCCTGAATAGGATAGACAGAAATCTCTGCCCTGAGAACTCTCTGCCCTGAGAACTCTCTGCCCTGAGAACTCCATGGAGTGTAACAGGGCACACTTTTTAAAAATTGGTGAACTGCCTTTTAAAGCTCAGGATAATGGTTGTATATACCACACTCCCATCCAATAAAGGTCACTGATGTTATATAAAATCCTCAGGAATTAATGTTAGTTACATATAGTAACTGTATTTTTCATTTATACTCTATCATGCAGTTTGGGTACATAGTAAATACTCAGTAAATATTGATCAAATTAATAATTTATGAGTCGGTGTGTCAAACATAATTAAAGTTGGTTTGTTTATCAATAATTGGGACTCCTTCCTGGAATTCAGGAAGGGAAATAAAAGCTAACTGCCATGGTTACTCTTCTCTGCTCAGACATTTGTTTGTGTTGAAGAGGACAAATCTAATCACATAGTCTTGTCAGGAGTCCCCTCCAAGCCTGAGTTTTCTTCTTGTGGGAACAGAATGCTACACTCAAGTTCAAGAGACATTCATATCATGGCGCTATAAATGCCCCCTGGAAAGGAAGGAGTCGGGTCAACTCTGCACTGTTCAGACATTCTCTGGTGAGGAGAGAGAATTGGCTTATTAATCTCAGCAGCAAAGGAAACAGTTCTTTGCAGAGAATTGTGTGATTTGGGGAATGCATTAAAGGTATGTGCTGTCCCAGAGCAAGACAGAGGCTTGATGTATGTGGTATTCAGAGACTCAGAAACTGGAAAAAGCAGAGATTAGATCAAGTTCTTTTCACCTATTTGATTTGTGTCTGATGCCTACATTTTGACAGATAATTAGCAGGTCATATAGAGTACCTAGAAGGCACTGAAATATTACAATTTATGAGTACCTGGCTCCGGGTGGCAGACTGTACATTAAGAGTCGAAAGTCATCCTGAAGTTGGATTGCCAGATCTCTGACACTTGCAAAAAATGATCATAGAAAATGTTTGAATTTGCTTTAAGGCAGGACCTAATAAACACATGTGCATTGTGGGAACTGAAGCAGTAAATCTGTTATTTTTGCTAAGGACTAGCAGACTCTCTGAGAGCAGAATGGGATGTGAGGGAGGGTTTGCTGAATTAAAGGGGGTGGGATAAAATATGAAAATGTCAGTGAAAGAAATAGTAATAAATCAGAGCTTGATTTTGGAGAAGAGTCGTTTTTGGCCTCTGGAAGGGTCTAATAGAGCTGGCTAGTGGTTTGATGATCAAGGTTTCCTTTATAGAAGAGAGAGACCCAGTGAGGATTCCTTTCAGGTCAGTTCCATGTCAGATTTCCCCTGCCTTTGCTGCATTCTTGGGTAATTAATCATTAGCTTCTATGTAGAAATGGCAAGGAGGGGCTTACAGTGAGTGAGTCCCAGAATTGGAATTCAGGCCTGGAGCTTGTGCTGTGCACCCTTTACTCCATACCCAGCCATTTGAGGGGGCCAGACACTGGCCGTGGGGGCCCAGTTAAACCCTGAGGCTCTGCCACTTAATTGTACTGATACTTGGGCAACAGGGTTCACCAAGGTTCACCTCTTGGATCAACAAGGAAAGGGAAGTGTTCTCACCTGAATAGAAACCTACAGATAGGTGTTAGGCAAGCAGACTTTCTTCACATCAGGAGAGTTTTGAAAATTCTATATTTAAACTTGTAGGAATGTGTATTGACTCTAGGCCACCTTGCATCTTTCCACGTGGCTATTTCACATACATCTCACATGCCCCATGTCGAACGTTGTACACCCAACTGGACTGTCAGTGACATTCCCGCATCCCATTGGACTGCAAGCTCCAGGATAGTCATTGTATTGACTTTGTGTTGCTTTTCTGGCCACACTGTGCAGCATACAGGATCTTAGTTCCCCAACAAGGGATGGACCCAAGCCCTATGTAGTGGGAGTGTGGCATCTTAACCACTGAACCACCAGGAAAGTCCTCTGTGTTGGCTTTCTTCATCACAATGCCCTCAGTGCCTGGCAGGGTGGCAGGCATATTACATTCATGAATGAAGGATTGCCTTGTCTATCTCTAGTTTCTCCTTTTTTCCAAGATCTCCACACGCAATCACCAGAACTGATTCACCCAACCCTATGCATACTTAAATATCTTAAATGCATACTTAAATATCTTAATATCTCGCATACTTAAATGTCTTAAATGGCTCCCATTGCCATTTAATGGGAGGAAATATATGATGCCTCTCCTGATATGAACTCAGCCTACCTGTCTGACCTCATCTTCTATTGCTCCCCTAAACCCTTCTCTGGCTCCAGCTCAATAGAAATAGCCCAGTCTTTCCAGGCAGGCCGTGCCTTCACCCTTCTGTCCTTTCTGTGCTCATCCTTCAGGCTGGAGGCCAGTCAGGGAGGAACAAAAAGATACATTTCCACAGTGCTGCAAAAACTCCCTGAGAGTTTTTCAGTGTGGTTAACATCAAAATCATGTTCCTGTCTATATTTCTCAGAGGAGATGGTCATGCAGGCCAGCTCCTGTATTCTCACATAAACAGATTGTTGGGAAATGTGTCTGTTAAGAGAGAAATATTCATTTATTTGACTAGGCCTGCCAAGGTCACCTTTAAAGATAAACGACATTTTTACTGGTGGCGGGGTGGGGTGGGGGTGGGGAATAACCAACATACAACTGACTGGCCAGAATCACTATGCTGAAAGATCCATACTTGGGGGAAGATTGCACTGTGCTGCCTTTCATCAGGTTTTATGTTCCAAGAAACAATCTTGGAACCAGATGGAGTTCTCTCTCTCTCTTTTTAAAAGAAAAATTTTTTTTAATTTATTTACTTATTTGGCTCCCTCAGATCTTCATTGCAGAAGCTTGTGAGATCTTCTTTTGTGGTGGGAGGGCTCTTTTCTCTCTAATTATGGAACTCAGGCTCTAGAGCACATGGGCTTAGTTGCCCTACAGTATGTGGGATCTTAGTTCCCTGACCAGTGGTTGAACCATTGCCCCTGACATTGGAAGGTGGATTCTTAACCACTGAACCACCAGGGGAGTCCCTGGAGTTCTGTCTCTTAAGGAGGGACATATATTGAGGTGACAAGCATAGAACTACAGTAGTAAACAAAAGGGCTGGGAGAGATTCTCCAGGAAGATGAGAGGCCGAAGCTCTAATTCAAATACTAGTCTTTTGCCCTGTGATCCACCTTGACTCAAGCTCAAGTCCATGGACATTCTTCAGGAATGCCCAGGGCTGCAGAGTTTCTCTTGCCTATGACACCAAACAACCTACCTTCCAATTTCTGGTCCAGCCTCTCCCAGCAACAGAAGAAAAATAGCAGAACAATACTTTCCCTCCCCCATGCCACCTACTTCCTCCTTCTCTCCTCTCCTTGCTCCACTCAAGAACTTCTTTCTAGTTTACCAAACCCCTTGGTTGAGCCTCAGGCAGAGCTGCGTCCTTCTTTCCTCATGCAAAGAGTATGTCTTTGCTCATTGCTTTTGTACCCATTGTCTTGCCAGCATGGTGAGAAATTCATTTTGTCCCTGTTTCAACTTAGGGATCCTTCTCCTAAATTCTAAGAAGAGGAATTATGTGGGTCTGTAGCAGAAAACCTGAGCCCCACAAAGAGGTGAAGTTATTAACCATTGGAGTCAGTAGCCAAATTCAGGGGGAATGTTGGGCTCTGTCATCACAGACAGCGTATTTTTCTCAGGTTCCAAGTGACTTGGTCCTGTCTGTGTCTTACCTTGGAAAGTTAATTTTGCCTTTGCCAATTTCTCAGTGTGGTACATAACCCCTCCTGTAACTGGCCCTTCATCTCTCTTATCTCCCTTGGGCCACTGAATATCAGTGAGAAACGTCTAACGATGACTCCTCTTTTGACGATGCGAGTCCCCATGGGTATCCAGCAGGTGAAGAGGAGGTCATGGCCGCAGCAAACTCACTGTCTAGGCAGTATTTCCCTTTGAAGGTGTGGAAGCCCCAGCTCACCAGCCTGCCTTTGCTTGACAAATGATGGGGATAATGAAAGTGAAGGTGGAGCGAGGAATGGCCAGGACAGTCCGGGCACGCCTCTCATCACCACCTGTTTGGTGAGCCTATGTGGATTCTCTGCCTTTGAAGGGCTGGCAGGCTGTGTGAACTGGGCCTGGGCTGTGAACACCCAAATCCTGAAGCAAAGCAAGGCTGGAAGACAGATGAAGGGAAGGCTTTCAAACAATATTGCTCCCTCTAATTAGTGCAGCCTGAGAACCCCCTGAGGAGCTTCAGGTGACCCCAGCCCAGCGAGGCTCAGGTATTTCTCAGAACCGACAGGGGCTGGAAACCTTTTCACTTTGCTCAGACTGGTCTGGGAATCTTGAAAGAATCCGTTTTCTTTCGACCCACAATGCTTCTGAGTGTGCATGTGTGAGTGGGGGAGGGGTGGAAAATTATCTAAGCCATTCGTTTTCATTGTTATTTTGTTTCTGACATATTCCACACACAGAAAAGTCCACATTCCTAGGCCCTTCTGTTTAAGACTCTGCTGGGACACCCAGGCTGCCCTGCACATGACCTCTTCTGATCCTGCCCTTAAAGTGTCTGCTTCTCCACCTTTACCCTTGCATCACATGGAGGAGTAATCGTAATAATAATGCTTACCGTGGGCCAAGGCTTTTATCATGCCCAGCACTTTGGAAGGCAGGAATTATCATCACAATAATACAGAAAAGAAAACAGAGGTGCAGAGGCTGGAAACGCTCCAAGGCCCCACAGCAGGTTTCTCAGAGTCAGGATTGGCACTCAGGCCTGTCTGGCTCTAAGCCGCTACACCATCCTGCCTCCCTTGGGAAAGGGGTGGTTGATATGGTGTGTTGATACAAAGCGGCCTCCCAAAATCAACTTTGTCTAAAAGACAAAAGCGTCAGGACCTAAACGCATATTTCACAGTGGACCTGTGAAACCCCAGAACTGGCAGACTGGCAGGGATGTGCTGGATCAGAAGTCAGATGGGTCAGATCCTCACTGGACTGTACGATTTCTGACCACAGGAACCTAAGAAAATCCCCTCACCCTTCTGAGCAGACCTTTTCCTTGCCTGAGAATGGAGCAAATAATACCTGACCATTCTACTTTTTGAGCTGGTTTTGAAGGAGCTTTGTGGACTGAAAAGCACTTTAGGAATTTAGGGCCTTCTGGAAGAGACATTTTCAAAAAAGAGCTGTGATTACAGGAGTACTTAGGCAAATTTTATTATCTCATGATAGGTTGCTGATGTGCTTTTTAGATATGATGAAACCTTCAGAGTCTCACCTCTAGAGACCTAGTCCAAGGACTTCCCTGGCAGTCCATTGGTTAAGACTTCACCTTCCAGTGCAGGGGGTGTGGGTTGGATCCCTGGTTGGGGAGGTAAGATCCCACAGGCCTCATGACCAAAACACCAAAACATAAAACAGAAACAATCAAACAAACAAAAAAACAGAAACAATATTGTAATAAATTCAACAAAGACTTTAAAAATGGTCCACATCAAAAAGAAAAATCTTAAAAAAAAGACAGTCCAATAAGATCCTAGGCTGCTTTATGCCTGAGTTATAACAAACAAATGAACACCAATCCTCTTTACTTGATAAGAAATATAGCTTCTTTCAAAGTCTTCTCATGCTGGGTATCCTGGCTCAAGTGCTTCCCAGTCTGGTTAGATAGAAAAAATTTAGTATGACCTTCTTTTGTGTTGTTTATTGGCCAATATGTTTCATGCCTCATTTGCCCTCAAATTCACATTTTTATTCATCGGAGTATTTGCTCTGCTCTGTGTGTGTGTGTGTGTGTGTGTGTGTGTATGCTCCCTGCACAGTCACAGAAAACCTTTCCACTTTAAACAGTAGCCAGATGATAGGATATTTATTTTCTATTTTGCCAAGCTATATGCTTTTTATAGATGGTTTTGAAACTAAAAGAGCAAAGGAAAAACAAGAATTTTGCTTCAAATGAGCAGCCTCTGACATGCATAAGATGGCAAGGGTCAGTTTCGACTCTGTTCAGACCTTTTAATTGCATGCAGCCTGAATCAGGGGTGGCCATCTCTGACCTGGAGTCTCAGACCCATTACGTGGCACTCTGATGGGTGCCGTCCGCCAGTCCCCATCCTTCATGTGAGTCTGTAATTCTGTCCTGCCCTCCCAGCAGGCAAGGGAGCTGGAGCCAGGTTGGTTTCCTTGTAATTAATGAACAGCAAGAGCACGTAATTATGAAATTGCCAGGGAGGACTCCCCCCACCTTATGCAAGTGGAGAGTTCTTTCCTTCCTCCTCTTGCCAATTCCTGTACCTTCAGTTGCATCTTGTGAGGTTTGGGAATGTTATCATTTTTACTGGGAATTTTTATCAGAGATTTCGTTTTTAAACTATCATGAATAGTTTAAAAATTTAACTTCAAGAATAGATCATTCAGTTAATCACACTCTTCTTTTCTGATTTATTCCTTTATTCCCCACTCCAATTCCACTGCATGCCTTCAGAGGTAACTATGCCAGTGTGTTTATACTGTGTGTGTGGGTGTCTGTCTGTCTTCATGTTCTGTAAATGGCCATGAGCTTTCATCATTGATTTTCCTCTATAGTGACTCTCTTGGGAGTTTTCAGTTCACTTTTGACATATTTTTGTTCAATGGTGAGTCACGTGTATACGCACAGGCTTGCCATTTTCACCTGGAAATGTTGCCAGAGTTTTTCTGTCCCAATGAGTCTTTCACACATACCTCCTGAGAACTCACCCACCTGAATAAAATCTTAAGCCTTGAGAGGCCCTTGCTGTGATTGTCCCTTCATTGAGGAAGATAGGACTGATGCCAGGGTGTGATGGAGTGGAGATGTGGAGGGAACCCAGTGGCAGTAGATGAGACACCTAGGTGTGACACTGGGTCAGTCACTAAGCATGAGCCATGAACACTTTATATAAACCACTCAAAGCCTCAGCTTTCTAACCTATAAGATGGACTTAGTACATGCATTATAGCATTAAGTTGAAGTAAAATGAAATAATGTATTGACAAGTACCCAGTTTAACACCTGGCATATACAAGGTATCCAGTAGGTGTTTGGTTGAATCAGAACATCTTCCTTTGGAGTGACTGGACGTTTCCTGCTGAATTCAGTTACTAATGGAAGAGCCCCTTAGTTGGGAGGACACTAAAATATAAATATGATTCTTGCAAGAGGTTCATTCGATTTGCCTCAAAAGGAAGGTACAGGGAGCAGTCATGGGCCTTTCCAGAGCTAGTTAACAGAGGCAGGTTGTGCAGAAGAAAGCAAAAGCGACATTAAGACATCTATGGCTTTACATACGCGAATGTATGTGTGCTCTCAGTCATCTCCAACTCTGCAACCCCATGAACTGTAGCCTGCTAGTCTCCTCTGACCACTGGATTTTCCAGGCAAGAATACTGAAGCAGGTTGCCATTTTCTACTCCAGAGGATCTTCCCGATCCAGGGATCAAACCCATATCTCCTGTGTCTCCTGCATTGAGAGATTCTTTACCCTGTGCCACCTGGGAAGCCTTTACGTGTGTATGTGGGTAGCTTTTCTGTTGCTAAACTATGACCATCTCTGACTGGGAGCTTTCAATCCAAGGCCTAACTATTGATACGAACCTTGGTTTCCTCACTAGTCAGTAAGTAGAGGCATGTCTCAGTGGAGCAGTGTGGTGCTTCACTGTATACGACAGACCCAGGACTGCAGGACCACAGCATTCCTAGTCCCTGGTACACCAGTCTCTCTCCTCTTCCACGTGCCCCTTGGTGGAAAGGTGCAGATCTTTGAGGTACCTTCTGCTGCTGGCTTTCAGTGAGTCTGTGGTACTCACCTAGAGTAGGAGAGCGTTTTCATATTGGTAGGAATGAATGAATGGTGATTTCATGAATCCCCTTCCACATCCCCTTCATGAGAGGGGGAAGACTGATGAAAGGAGACACAGGCTGGTAGAACGGTGCCCAGACCTGACTGCATTCTCTCTGAGCCCAGCTTCATCCTCTGCATTTGAGAGAGAAGCACCTCCCGCACACCATTCTTGAGGGACTGAACTGTGGTGACCTTCACTAAGGCACAGACACAGTGCCTGACTCTTACTATGAGTTCAGGATACATTTTAAAAGGATGGTTGTTTCAGTGGTTATCAGGAGCCCAGTCTGATGGCTTTTTGGAAAATAGCACATACGTCTACATGCATCATAGAGGATGTTGGCTTCTCTGAATGACATTGAAAATGGTCTCAGTCTCACTCTCTGCCTTTGACTGTGGCCTTGCATGCCTCAGTGCTGAAGGTCTTTGACTTAATGACAGCCCCAGACTTCTAGGGTGGGTGAAAAGTTGCTTGTGTATAAGCTGCAAAAAGAAAAGGGAATGGAATGAGGTTGGGGGAGCTATTTAGAGAGTTACTTTACCAACTCCCAGAAACCTTTTGGTATGTCTTTGCTAGATCAAATGCAAAATAAAGTTGTTAAATGGAACAGGAAAAGGTCCTCATTGTTTTCATGCTGAAGTCCGTGATATTTACCTTCAGATTTGGATAAACGGAAAGCTATCTCCTCAGCTACTAATTGGGATAGTGCTGGAGGGACAGCAAGCAGCAGCCTTTGACATTTACAGAATTAGACCAGATGCTTTTAGCACATTAAAATCAGACTTTGGATGTATTTTTATGTATGTAAATATCCCTTTCCCCTCTACTTTTGTTCCTTGTATGGATATAGTTGCATTGTGCTCTGAACACGATCACACTGATAAGCAATATTTATTTAAAATTAGGAAATATTTATTTTGTTGTGAATTCATTTCCCCGATATTTTCAGATGTAGTGAAGTTGCATACTGTAATGACGAAGGCGGATCAGGAAGGGGATTTAACCCCATACACAAGATAAAATACATAAGCTAGTTATAAAGTTGGAAAATAAAATGATTATCTGTGAACTTACCACCCAACCCAAGGACTAGAAATTAACCAGTAACTTGCATTTATGTAATCCCCCATCCTCCCATCCCTTTGCCTCTTCCCTGTAATCATTACCTCCTCAATTGAAATATTCATTTGAGTAACACTGTGCTTTCTATTACTACCTTGAAAGGGAAACATCCCACTTGCCAGGGTTTGTAACTCCAGGTACAACTTTCACCTAGGACAAGGGCAGTCATCACGAAAACTTCAGGATCCTCAAGAACCTATCATGGGAGGGGTGGACCTTCTCCTTCTAGTTCATCCATTCTGATAAATAATGTTAAGGTAGATCTTTTCACAATGGTGGGGACATATTGGCTTCCTGTTGCCTCCCTGGGGTCAGACAGCACCTGAACATCCCAGCTTAGGTCTTAACATCTCCAAGGGTGACGGATTGAGATGAAATATTCACTAAGCAGCTTTTAGATGGCTTTCTAATTGCTTCTGGCTCGACACTTTGGAAAATTAAAAAATAAAAAGTGTCTATTCAGGTTGACTGTTTCCCTCCTTGCCGAAGGATCATGTTTCTGTCTGACTTCCAGTCCCAGCAGGCTTCGATTGAAAGTGTTCTGGGGCACCTGGGGCCGGAGTTTGCCCTCCTCCTGACTATGGCAGGGACTTCCCAGGGGCCCTCCGTGGACTCTGAGACCTGGGCACTGGTCTCCCTCCGAGCTTTTTTCCTTTAGGGGAATGATGAGGTATGTCATTTAATCATCTTGGGCTGCTAGCCTGGGGTTGTTAAGAAGCAGGTGTTGATCATGGGAGTAATTACTTAGGGCTGCATACCCCATACGATTTACAGTCTGAGATCTAAAGAAAAAAATGCATTTTCACGTGTCACATCTCCTTCTTCCTTCCCCCTGCCCCAAATGTGCTGCCTGTAATGAATGCACCACCAGCACCTCACCTGCCGTGAGGTGTTCTCTGGCTGCCGCTGCTGTGCCATCTCTCTAGAGATGTATGTGTGTCGTAGGCTCTGGGTACTAAATCCACACAAAGGGCCATCCCCGCCCTTCCGCAGCTCTCATTTTATAATGCTCAGTCTGAAATGACCTTTAAAAAGCCAGATAATATTTTATTTACCTTTTTTCTCCCATTTACTGTTAAATGTTAATGAAGGTAAGAGATTCAAATTCCTGCTAATAAAACACTTTAATTGACTCAAGTGTAACCATAACTGTAAATTGGCTACTTTGTACGAAAGACCTTAGTGCTTTCCTGCCCCTGACTCTGCCGGCTGTGCAGTTTTGGAAGTTGGAAGCAAACATTTTCTTTGTTCTCCTGTGGGCCGCATGTGCATCCCGAGGCCCGAGGCCCGAGGCCCGAGGCCCGAGGCCCGCTCCTCTAAGACAGGCAGCCAGGAGTGACCGTGCATCTCTCCTCGCAGCAGAATTAACTTCCCTTCACTCCTCCCATGGCCTGTTTATTGAAATTCTTCAGAGGGTCCATTTTAAGCACTACCTCCTCCAGGAAGCCCGACAGGATCTCTCCTTCCCGCTCATCTGCCTCCAGATGGTCGCAGCATTTGGAGACTTTGCTTATGATCCTATTTCCTTTGTCTTCTGTTAGTCACTCCTGCTGCTGTTATCTCCTTACTCAGATTAGAAACGCTAGATGTATCGGTTAAATTACATTATCTGATTTGAGTGAGAGGGAAAAATAATAGATTTCGTTGGCCTTTGCCGTACCAATTCTGTAGGGCATTCTTAAAAATATTCATGGAATGATCTTTGTCTGTATTCCTTAAGTAAAACCACTAAATTTGTAATAACTTTCTGCTATAGAGAGTTTCAAAAAAGAAGAAAGTGGCATAATCTATACCTCTGTAATTAAAAAAAAAAATAGAGGGAGCCTGTATGCGATTTTTAAAATTTTTCTTTATTTCTTTGGCTGTACCAGGTCTTAGTTGCAGCACATGGGATCTTCGCTGAGTTATCAGGACCTTGAGCTGCAGTGTGTAGGCTCTTAATTGCAGCATATGTGATCTCAGTTCCCTGACCAAGGATTGAACCCAGGTCCCCAGCATTGGGAGCATGGAGTCTTAACCACTGGACCACAGGGAAGTCCCCTTTGTGTGACCTTACCCAGGGTGAGATGGAGTGGTTCAAGAAAATGACTGGACCTGGGTTCTCTTTCTCTGACTGCAGGCTTAGCTACTCCAGTGCTCAGTGGATCTCAGATGGGCACTGGCCCTCCCCACATGTTATCTGAACTGTAATGGCAGGTCGTCCATCCTTTTCTGATTCCAGAGAGTGGCTGGGTTTGTTTGGTAAACGGTCAGCTTGTGGACAGCAGCATCTATTACCAGTGAGCGCTGGGCTGCTGGTGGCTTCAGCCAATGACAGTATCACAAAGAACCAGAAAGAGCAAAAAGATTGACAGCGACCATTTAGGTACTGTGTGATCTTGAGTGAGTTATTTCACCTCTCTGTGCTTCAATTTCCCCCTCTGTAAGAAGGGAATCATTTCAAGATCTACTTCTACAATTATTTTGACTATTAAGTGATTTAAGCGCAAAGGATTTAAGTAGAAAGCTCTTGGAATAATGTCTGGAACACAATAAGTAGTAAATGTTAGCTTTTTATTTTTCCTGGTGGGCACGCAAAAGAATGTAAGAAAGGAACAAAAGTGGTATGCTCTTTCTCCATTTCATAAAAAGAGTCCTGAACTTTGGAAGAGATATTCCATGCTTGTAACTCATCAACTTCCCTCCCCACTCCCCCAACAATTGCTCCCTGTGAATCCTTCCACTCCAGGCCCATATCAAGAACCACTTCTCTGAGGAAGCCTCTCCTGATGCCCCACTTTCTCACTCCCCCCACATTTCTGCAGTGTTTTGACACCCATCATGGGAATTTTTTTCTAAATAGGGCCTGAAACTGCCTTCTGGTTTCTGGGGGTTTCTTTCCAATCACTTTAACAGTGTGTTTCAACTAGGTTCTCATGAAATATGTCAATTTTAGAGCTAAACAAAGATGTTCTGCTGAGACAGAATAATACCTTTTGAATATTACTCAGCCATAAAAAAGAGTGAAATAATTCCATTTATAGCAACATGGATGGACCCCTAGGGATTGTCATACTAAGTGAAGTAAGTCACTTAGTATGTGAGAAAGTGAATAACAGAGAAGGATAAATAATGTATCACTTATATGTGGAATCTAAAAAAAAAAAAATGGTGTAAATGAACTTATTTACAAAACAGAAACAGACTTACAAATATAGAAAACAAACATGGTTACCAACAAGGAAAACATAGAAGAAAAGAGTAAATCAGGAGTTTGGGATTAGCAGATACAAACTACTATACATAAAATAGATAAACAACAAGGTCCTGCTGTATAGCACAGGTAACTATACTCAATATCTTGTGAACACTATAATGGAAAAGAACCTGAAAAAAGGTAACGTGTGTGTGTACCTGATTCACTTTGGTTTACACCAGAAACTAACACAGCATTGTAAATCAACTATATTTCAATTTAAGAAAAAATGTCCAGTACTTAAAAAAAAAAGAAAAGGAAAATAATATCCTTTGTTTTTCCATTCAGTGGATGGTATTTTCTCAATTTTAGGGTTTCCTCCCATAAATTTTGCTTATTCTGTCAGCACCTACCTCTGCTTAATCATCTATGACTGTGTCCCTCCACCTCCAGCTCACCAAGGGGAATTAACAACCACTGAATTCATCTGGGGAACATTAGCAACTATCACTGCTTGGGTTCCACTCCTCACCAATTAAAACAAATTTCTGGGGCTAGGGCCGGGCCATCTGCATAGTTTAAAAAGTTCCCCAGGTGATTCTAATATACAGCTAGGGGTGAGTTCCAGAGATCAGCTACGATGAATTGGCTTGCCTGGAAGATCCCATGGACGGAGGATCGTGGTAGGCTACAGTCCATGGGGTCGCAAAGAGTCGGACACGACTGAACGACTTCACTTTCTTTCTTTGTAAGAGAAAGTAGATCAAAGAGTAAATGTATAGTAGGTGTTTCCATGGGAAATTTTGGAAATAGATAATCTAGCTTTGTTTCATAGTTTAATAAATTAATATGTGCTCATGGCTCTACATTTACATAGAAAACACAGCGCAGTCGTATTTGGGGCTTGTTTCATAACTCTATTCCTTTGGGCTTTGTTGTTTCATGGCATGCTCTAGAGTTCTACCTGCAGAAATTGCTATATTTAAGCAAATATGTCAGCTGACCAACACTTAAGATAGCAAAGCTTTTAAAATCATAGACTCCTCTTAATTTTGGCCTCATTACTTTTGTTCACTTGCTGTCGCTGCCGAGGTCTTTGCTTTTACAGCCTGTTTATCAGTGTAGCCTGTTGGCCACAAGAGGGACAAGGAAAAAGAATGGCTTAGTATAAACACTTCCCCACTGCTGGGGAAAAGTAGAAAACACCTCTTCCCTCCAAGTTAGGAGGCGCAGCATCCTCTTTACACAGGCAGGATAAACAAATGGCAGTGGCTAGGATCTTTGTCACAAATGATGGTAAGGAAAACTTATTTTTTTTTTTTACCTACAAAGAAATTTGGAAGTCCAGAATATGCCCCAATTTGAAGCATTATCCAAATCATAAGGTCTCTGCTAAGTTAGTCTGCAGGGCTCAACAGTTGTCCTGGGGCCGGACGCACTTGAGTGTGGTCACCGATTCTTATGTGATGGTTGGGTCTGTTTGGAAGAGACAGGAAAAGTCATTGGCTTATTGAAATAAATGTACATTTAGGGTCTAACTCCTTTTATTAGGAATTTAAGGAAAACTTGATTAGCTCATTCATACTTTTTCATATTTGCAGAGGATTTGTGATAGCTCTAGGTGAACACTTCAATACTTGGGGACTCCCCAGGTGGTCCAGTGGTTAAGAATCCACCTTTCAATGCAAGGGTTACAGGTTCACTCCCTGGTCAGAGAACTAAGATCCCACATACCTCAAGGTCAAAAAGTAGAACATAAACAACAGAAGCAATATTGGAACAAATTCAATAAAGACTTAAAAAATGGTCCACATCAAAGAAGAAAAAATTTTTTAAGTCAGTATTTAAACATTTTGTGCCTTCCAATGAATAAGGATTTATCTGTGGCTTCCAAATAAATGCTTTTATTTCTTAGAAGTGAAATTCCTTCTGTCCAGCACTCAGCATTTGCTCGTTCTTGCTCCAACAAGGAGACAGGCAGCTGATCATTAATCCAAAAATATCTATGGCCTTTACTTAGCCCTCATGTTATAATGCCCATTCATTTTGCTAACCCAGGGCTCAAAATCCTAGCTTTTCATCTTATAAAGTTACGGAAAAGCGTGTATGTGTTTTATTGCAGAATCCTGGTAGGGAGAAAGACCTCGACTGGGAGGATAGTGGCAGGTGGTCAACGCAGTTGTCATCACTTGTATGCTTGTTTCTTCAATACCTCACAATGCTTTAGTGCCTGTGTGAGGGAAAACCACCCTCAGCGAGGCGAGGAAGCCAGGCCTGGGAATGCTATTGTGTGGTTTTATCTGCCTTCAATCTCCCCCTTACTACCTGTAGCTTTAACATGACAGGAACAAACCCTAGAAAATTAGCTTCGTGGGATGAGGCAGGAAGAAAAATGTCAAGAAGCCAGCCCTTCCCCCTTTCCCTTCTCCATCTGGGTTAATATACTCCCATTTTAGGAGGTCTTAGCCCTCTAGACAAAATGCTCCAGGGCTCTTATTGGTTTAATAAACAGACCAAACTCTTGAGGACAAAAGAAGACAAACCTGGCTGCTGAAATTATGAGACTTGGGCTCTTAAAAGGCTTGTGGTGAGCTAGGCGAATAAAGCGTCCTGAATTGAATAAATTCACTGTGCCCCCACCCACCCTCCTGTCTACACAGCTCTCAGGGCCTGTGTGACCAAGTGTTTATTGTCGGCAGCAACCCCAGGCATGTAGGATTGACCAGTGTCTCGTTAGGAAGATGTTTCACAGGCTTGGTGTCTTTGAGGAGTGATGTGTTTGAGGTTAATGGTTCCTGGACTTTAAGGACTGGAGTTATTTTTTCAAAGGGGTTTTGCCTTCAAATATGGAAAACAGGCCCTTTGTGGCTAGTGTGCTTTTCCTGGTACAAAGACTGAATTTGTAAACATCTGTTTATGAAAAGTTGCATTTCTCAACATCATGGCATGATCTTCTAAACCAATACATAAGTGGATCTTTAGTGCCCGTGGAAATCTTTTGCATTTGAATATAAAAATCCATTGAGGGAGGGAGAAAGAAGAGAAAGAAATGGGTAAATAAATACAAAAACTTTTAAGAGCTTCTGGGCTGGTTTCAAGAATGCCCACAAAACAGGTTTTCATGGTTGTATGGGGTGATGTGATCCTATTCAAGTTTCTTTCCCTTCTTTAGAATTTCTGAAGAAGCTGTTGCAAATGGCTTTCGGGGGCTGTCCCTAAAATAGATTTTAGAGATGAAAAAAAATGAGAGAATGCATAGACAATGAGACAAATGATCAGCTCTGATACTGACGCTAAGATTGTAAGATGACCGCTGTGCCTGGCAAGAAATGAATATTCAAGATGCCCCTGCTGGGTGCCTTTTCCTATTTGAACCAACTACTGTTTGGGCCATGATTCACTTGTTACCAAATTAAACACTCTTTGCACACAGCAGAGCAACTTTACGAAGTCGGATTTTGAAGTGCAAACATCTTTTCTGCTCTAGCCACAGAACCTGTCACAATCTTCATCGGGGACTGAATTAAGTTTAAAATATCATCAGAGGGTGTTGATCTCTCTTGGGCCTGTAGCTGTCCTCTGTACATCCGGCATTTTTCTGTTGACACTGCGTATCACTTAGCAACGGGCCTGAAAGACCCTATATGCATTGATTGCACACCATTGTCTTTAAGGGGTGGAAGTGTTAACTGAATAAGCCCCCTGGGTGACCAGACGGTCATTCCTCTCGTGTTGATAATCTGTGTACATCAAAAATATTGTTTAGTCTGTTCTCTGATCTCCTGATTTTTGCATCTCTGGCTGAAGGAATACAGTTAGTTCCATACATGATGGAGAACCCAAATCAACTTTCCTGACGTGAAGTGACTAATAAAAGCAGTCTGTCCCTCCTTCTCCTGATAAAGCATTAAATGCATCTGACAGCTAACCACAGGGCGATAATGCCAACTTGCCTCTTTGGTTCTCAGAGGATGCAGAAGTCGCAAGACTGCAGTTGCCCCATAAAGAGAAAATATTCTCTTTGGTCTGTGAATAGTTTTGAAATGAACAGCAAGATATGTTATATGGCTGTGAAGATGTTAGGGCTTTCAGTGGATGGTGGGCCTTGACATCATCTGAATGAAAAGGAAATATGGCCTAACCAAGGGGTGTTTTCAGAATGAATGAAATTTCAAAGTGGAAATTCTTGCTTGAGAGGCAAGGGAAAGACACATTTCTGCATCAGTAGCCATGGCTGAAGCTATAGACTGGACTGGTGGGTCAAGCAGGCATTTTACCTCAGACCTCCCCCTCATACAATGATGTTTTTCAAAGACCTTTTTCACAGCCCTCTTGGACAATGGGGGCTTTTCAGCCAACGGATTTTATATGTAGGCAAAGACCAGGTGGGTGGGTTTGGTGCCCACCTTCATGAAACCACGTAGCAGTGACATAGTAGAAATGTTACAGCTACCTGCTTTGAGCGACTAAACTGAACTGAACCTGCTTTGCGATGTCTGATTTTGAGAAATGTTTTGAGCTTTGTGAATTTGTATCATACTACATCCAGCTATAAAAGAGTGATCCATCAGTATGACTTGAGAAATATTCCAAAAAGGCAAGTGATTTCAAAGTCAAGCTACTAATTATATTGGTTTGACATTACTTTCTGTCTGGTATAAGAGAACCATAATATAAAATAATAACGTCAAAAGATTCTTCGGTAAATTTTAAAGTTTTTTCCCCCTACTAACAGCCCTTTTCATCAAATAGGAACTCTGTTTAAAAAAAATCAAATTCTAAAGTATTGAATTTTGTCAAACGCTTTTCTCCACGTATCTATTGATATGATTATATGGTTATTCTTTAACCTGTTTATGTGATTGAGTACATTATTTGATTTAAAAAATCTCTCCCCCCCAAAAAAATAAAATACATAAAAAAGAATCAAATTCAATTAACATTTGCCCTTCTATAAAGGCCTCAGACTTTATTCTCTCCCTTGAAAGAAAGAAAAATACAATCCCAGACTTAAGACATAGATACATATGAGTAGGGACATGAAACTATAGCCGGAAATGGTTATTCATGGGTATTCATGTTAACCATGAGGAAATGTGAGAATGCCTTCATTATTAGAAATAAAAATATTTTAAATGAATATACAAGGCTTCAAGGGACACCCAGCTCCTCCTGCACCCCTGTGCCCCAAAACCTCTCAGTATTCTCTCTGCATGTTAATCCTGTGGCTAGTCATCTTGGCCTGGTCCAACTGCTAAGTGAGTGCTGCTTCTATAAACATTTCACTGCTGCAAGTTGGATTTTTCACAGCATTAACTTTAACTACGTCGGTGTTTGTAATGGAATAAAACTTAAAATTGATGTTTTGCCATATTGCTAGTTAAAGAAGTGGACCTCAAAGGGAGATAGATGTGCGCCTCATTTCATGGGAAAATTGTTACCTCAGAGGCCAAGTGGAAGATGCAGGCTACAGCTTCCTGGAGAAAGTCTTAGAGAGAAAATACGCACAAAGCCCCGACTTTTTATATGAAATTCCTCAGCAAATTTCCAACCACATATTAATTTAAAATTGATGTTAAATATGCACAAGCTTTAATCAATTGAGTAGAAAATAACAGGTTTCAACTCAAACATCTGCTCAGATCTCACTCTAGCAAAATTACTTTGTATGGAAACCCAGAAGGAAGTTGGAAGAATTTACTCACCAGCAGGCTTTCAAGGCACTTGCCACTTCCTTTTTATTGAAATGCATTTAAGGACAAAGTTCCTAGCTTCTGCCCAGGAATCAAAGGCTTCCTTTATAAGAGACAGATTATTTAATTGTGGTTTAGATTACCCCACAAACAGCACAGTCACTTTGAACTCAGTTGAGTGGGTGGTGGTGGTTTGTAAAAAATCATCATTGCATTACCTGACTCCTAAGTTCCCACAAGAGGGTTAGGAGAAAAAATCACTTGAATAGTCATGAGTCCTTTCCCATAGGACCCAGGCGTCCACAGAAAACATTTCCCCTTTTCTTAAAATTGTATCCCATGTAGGTCTAACAATGTCGATATTAAAATAATAATAGAGGGAAGGCTGGAAGATGGGGCCCCTCTTTATAGTTAAATGTTATCTGCTTAGACTAATATTGCAGTTGCCACCCACTGACATAATTTGTTTCACAGTCACAGCTTGGCAGCATGAATCAAATGTTGACATTCTAATTTCATGCACACATGGGCGTTTGGCTGAGCAGGCCCGTAGCCTCCAGACCATTCTCTCTGTACCTGCGTAAATCAGGCCAACAAGGCGTGCTCTCAACAGCTTGCCGCTCAAGTTGCTCTCTTCTGTTGGGAAAACTTCTGAGCCTGCTTCTTTGTGTATGGGTGTTTGTCTTCCAGCTTGCAGAGTGTCACACAAATACTTTTTTACTCCTGGCAGTAATGTGACCTTCTTTGTCTTTTTCTCTTTTTTAAAAAAATAATATTGTATTTATTTTTGGCTGTGCTGGGTCTTGCTGCACGTGGACCTTCTCTGGTTGCAGCGAGTGAGGGCTACTCTAGTTGCAATGCCCAGGCTTCTCATTGAGGTGGCTTGTCTTGTTGCGGAGCACAAGCTCTAGGGCTCGTGGACTCAGTAGCTGCTCATGGGCTCAACTAAGCTCATGGGCTTAGTTGCCTTCCTTTTAGATGTCCATAGTTGTGGGATCTTCCCAGACCAGAGATCGAACCTGTGTGCCCCACATTGGCAGGAGGATTCTTAACCGCTGGACCACCAAGGAAGGTCCCTCTTTTTCTCATCTATGTTGCAGTCTTCAGAACTTTCCTTAAGTTCTCAGTTAGCAAATGTCTCTTTGAGAAAATACCAAGGCGGATAAGTAGAATTCTTCAGAGGTGCCCTGATGACTGGAAAGAAGTGAGGTTGGTTTCCTTCTGGATTATGTGCCCCCAAATTCATAGGTTGAAGCCCCAATGCCCAGTGTGACTGTATTGAAGATACATTCTTTGAAGAGGCAAGTTGAAATGAGATCATAGGGTGGAGCCCTAATTGATAGAACTAGTGTCCATAAAGGAGGAGGGGGGGACTGGACACACACCCACAGAGAAACATCCACGAACAAAGAGAGAAGGTAGCTTGCTGCAAATTTAAGGAGGGAGAGGCCACAGGAGAAACCAAACCTGCTGAACCCTTGATGTTATACTTCCAGCCTGCAGAACTGCAGGGAAATGTCTATTTAAACGTCCCAGGCTGTCACAGTGTGTTATGGCAGCCCTAGCAAACTAATACTCCTGCCTGAAACTTGAGTGAAATCAGCAGAGCATTGCAGGGCAGCCCCAGTTTGACCTTCCACTGGGGAAGGATTAATGGCCAGCCCTTTGTGTTAAGAGGATGATCTGACCACATTCTGGACATGGGGGAGTGTTGTTTCCCAGTTCCAGTGTCAGGGTTGGCCTCTGATGGTCCCATGCTCACACTTGGTTCTTCTAGGTCAAGAGCTCTCAGGGATGGGCGGGGGGTCAGGGGTAGGGGTGTTACTGTTGGCTGAGGCCTGGAAGAGAGCAGCAATCCCCAACATTTTAGACATGAGGGACTGGTTGCATGGAAGACAGTTTTTCCATGGACAGAGGGCGGGCAGGGAGTGGGAGAATGGATGGTGGTAATGGGAACGTTGGGGAACTGCTGTAAACACAGATGAAGCTTCACGCACTCGCCCACCACTCATCTTCTGCTATGCAGCCTGGTTCCTAACAGGCCAGTGCTAGACTTCAGCATGGGGGTTTAGGGACCCTTGGAGTAGAGCAATTGACTTGTACAAGGATACATGCACCTCTAAGTCTGTGGCTCAATTGTCTTGCCTTTTCCCAGCTTTGATGTCATTACCTTTCTCAGGATCAATTTTTTCCTATTTATAGGATATTTCCAAAAAGTTCAAGCCCATGCCTAGTGGGAAATTTTTCCCAGAGACTATTCGTCACTTAATCATTTGGTCATCCAAGATTTTTATCATCGTGCTTGTTAGCCTTGAGTTTTGTATGGATGCTCAGAAATGCTCCAAAGACTTGGCCCCCCTTAAAGAGTTGATACTCTGGGATCTGCCTCACATAGAAATGTTGAATACCATAATATTTTTCACCCAAGAATGATTCATGTAATCTGGAGAAGGTGGTTTGGGACCCATCTTGAGTGCTATCTTTGGGACTTATCATTTACCTTTCTGGGGCCCTAGAGCTTCCCTGATAGCTCATTTGGTAAAGAATCTGCCTGCAATGCAGGAGACCCAAGTTTGATTCCTGGGTGGGGAATATCCTCTGGAGAAGCAATAGGCTACCCACTCCAGTATTCTTGTGCTTCCCTTGTGGCTCAACTGGTAAAGAATCCACCTACAATGTGGGAGACCTGGGTTTGATCCCTGGGTTGGAAAGATCCCCTGGGGAAGGGAAAGGCTACCCACTCCAGTATTCTGGCCTAGAGATTTCCATGGACTGGATAGTCCATGGGGTCACAAAGAGTCAGAGTGTCATCTCTTGCAGAAAAAGGACTGATCTCTCTGGTTGCTTCTAGTTTAATGATCTGATGATTCTTTCATTTTAACAAAATATTGTAATCAAAGTCCCCGAGAGCAAGGGAATGAAAACCAGTGATTCAAATTCAGCTCAATTCAACAAAACATACTGATGCTTGGTGTGTGCCATACATGATGCTAAGTGCTGAGTCCACAGAAATGCATAAGATGTCATCCTCAAGCCCTAAATAAAAGGGAAAATTGAAGTCAAACTTCATGGGAGGAAAAGTCTGTGACAACAGAATTATTGTGTTGCTGCTGCTGCTGCTAAGTCGCTTCAGTCGTGTCCGACTCTGTGCGACCCCATAGACGGTAGCCCACCAGGCTCCCCCGTCCCCGGGATTCTCCAGGCAAGAACACTGGAGTGGGTTGCCATTTCCTTCTCCAATGCATGAAAGTGAAAAGTGAAAGTGAAGTCGCTCAATCATGTCTGACCCTTAGCGACCCCATGGACTGCAGCCTACCAGGCTCCTCCATCCATGGGAGTTTCCAGGCAAGAGTACTGGAGTGGGTTGCCATTTCCTTCTCCGAATTATTGTGTAGTGACTTGTTTATCTGTTTAAGGGGAAAAGTTCTTTACTAAACTGAACTCGGCCTATAGCAGAATATGAAGCACTTGTTACCCTGGTCCAAGGAGATAGAACGTAATGGCTTCTAATTAGCTGTGTGACCTTGGGGGCGTATAGCCTTTCTGGGTCACAGTCACCTTCTCTTTTAAGTACAGGGAGTGTACTTCACTTGCTAAGGTTTCTTCCATCACTAACATTCTCTAATTATGGGACTGTGAGCTAGCTAAACAAGTGATACTCCTAAGAACCCCTAAAGGTAGAGGAGATTGACTGAATTTCTTGGAAAGCTCATTTTCTCTCATGTTTCTGAGATAACAAGCTATGATACTGTCTTCATGTTACTAAGACTAAGCCAATAAAAGGTACTCAAAATACTAGCCTATATAAGTGGCAGTAACTAAGGTTCTGAATAAATTTGTCTCTGATGGGTTCTCCCTTGGCCACCACTCCAAACTTTGTATTCCTTTGTCTCTTAGTTACTGAAAACTGTGTGCCTAATTGCCTATTGGTATAGTGCCGCCATATTTGTTGTCTTACAGTATGCCTGCATGCTCCCTTGAGAATATACAAGTGTTTATCTGACTGAAACCAAGCATCTCAGGCTGTGATTCAAGGTAACAAGCCTGTGTTCTCCCTTTCTGATTTAGAACTGTTACCTGCCCCCCACCAAAGAATCAACCTCATCAGGCCAGGGCCTCCCTATCCCACTCACACACCATGACTCAGCTCTTTCTCCAGCTTTAGTACCTTCTCTTCTCCCTACACTTCCAGAAGGTCTGATTTCAAGACTCTACCTCCTCCTTGAACACTTATCCCTAACGCCACAAAAGTTTCTTCCTCTCTTTTACTTAATCCAACATTCTTTTATGTGGTTCAGCTGCCTTGCACATGCTGATGCATTTCCTTTACATATTTCCCTCACTATAAATCACTTGGAGTTTTTTTTGTCAATTAGAATGGAAAGTCTCCAAACCCAAACACTGTGCCTTCCATGTGTTTTGTGTCTTCCATGATGGGTGGCCAAGTGCATGGAGATGCTCAATAATGTTTACAAAATTCAACTGAGAAAATCTGAAGTTAGTTTTTAAAAATTTATTTGTAGTATAGCTGAATTTCAACAGTGTTTTCTCATGATTGCAGCTGTCAAAATGGCATGGTGATCAGCATGTACCTCAAGTTGAGTTAGATAGATTTGTATCTGAATCCCATCTCTGCTCATATACTCAGTCAGTCATGAAATGTTTATTGAGAAACTACTGTGTGGGAGGCTTGGGGCTACTGATGGATAAATAAAGAAGATATGGTCCTTGCATTTAAGAACTTCAAGGTCTAGGAACTATATTACTTAATTTCTCTAAGCTTCAATTTCTTCACCAGAAAATGAGAATGGTTAACTATTTCCTTGATGTTTTAGCTAAGTCAATGTGTCCTCTTTTTTCTTTTCCTAATTTCCTAAAGGCTTTAAATTAAGAAATTGATTCCTCAATAGTTTTACTTTTTTCTTATTTAAATGACTCTATCATCATTTAACAACAGTGGCTTTCCACTTTGTCCTAAAATTAGTCCTGAATTTGAATCCACATACATTATTTTAACATTTTAGATCATAAATGACCACTGAAGAAAGAATCTAGGCATTGATTCTGAGACTGATGTTAACAATCTCACTTGGCAGTGATTAGATCCTTTCCCCACTATCCTTTATGTTTTTACATAACTGCTCTGGAGGCCTAGTCTCAAGAAGATAAATTTAAAGTTCAAGGACCTAAAAAATATGCCTCAAATATGAGTGCTTCCTCCTTAACATCGCATGATTGAAGTTCGGACTCAGATTGGTAAGCTGTGGAGATGCAGGTGCCTTCCAAAAGGAGCTGAGAGGAGAACAGGCCATAACCTAGAGGTCAAGTGTAGCCAAGTGTAGATCAAGGTGGTGTGATCAGTGCAGCCATCATTTGCAGTCAGAAAAACCCATCTTGTCTCTGAATTCTTTGACCCTGACATGCATTTCTCTCTTGGGAGAGAGGTGTTGGGATTACATTAGAAAAAAATACGGTCTATCTGCCATGCAGGTCCTGGTTCCCATTTATCCCAAAGGAGGAGCCATGGATGCTCTGACACATAACCTTGTCACCACGTGGCATGGCCAGGTTCCTCTAAGATGCTGGTTTTGTGAAGAGAAGTTCCACTAGTCCAATGAATCCACCATATTGTGGAATTTTACCCTAAGACTTGCTAAGGGTGATATTTAAAATTTGATCCATGATGTGTGCAAAAAGAAGTCAAAGTGGGACAGAGGGCTGACTTAGTGACAACTCTGAATTGTAACATATTTAAAATGTAGTGTTTAGGATTCCCCATGTGTAAGATGATGAGGTTGGAAGTATTCTTCTAGTACTAACCCTCAGTCATCCTGAGACTATAATATAAACGAATCAACATTGCTCCAAACTGCAACCCCTCCTTCCAAAAGGGAACAAAGAAATGAATGTCTAAAAGGTTGTTTTGTTCATATTTATGTGACATTATGTATAGTATTAGTTATAATGCCACCAAGACATTTGTAAAAATGTAAAAATTGAAACCCTAACTAATTACAAGTTGTGATTTTCTGTCAGGTACCTTACCCTTTGGGCTACCAGTCTTTCTCTTTCAAAGGGAGACCCAAAGGCTTCTTTGGCATGTAGTTGAAGCTCAATACAAATATGCAAAGTTTAAATATAGTAACATATGTGGAATTATTTTGCGCTCTGTGAATACTATCTCTCTTTTTTCATTGTCAGCAAACTTCTACTCTTCCTTTTCACACAGCTCAGTCATCACTTCCTTGATTGCTCTCTTTATGACAAATCTTCAATTACGTATTCTGATAGTGCTATATATCTATCACTTGTAGGATGTGGTAGCATTGAACTTTTCCTGTCTTGCTTGTGAGATGACTTGATTATTGTCCCTCACCCAGCTAAGCTCTCGGTTCATCACATAAGACCCTCAGTGCATTTTTATCACCCCTGTATCCCTAGTGGGCAGCACTTTGTGGGCACAGAACACATGTTCTATTTACTGAAGAAAGCAAGGAAGAGAAAGAAGAGAGGAATAGAAATATAAATTTTTGATAACTTGAACTAGAATGGCAAAATGTTGCCAAAATGGGATTCATATGCCCAGATGAATCAGTGATAATAATTTATCACTATTATAGAACTTCTCTGTACCTAAGTGAAATCTGAGAGGAAAGTCAAAGTTACTTGTTACTATTGAGGTTAAATTTCTCCAATATTATTTTAGGATTTTACCAGTCTCATTCTTAAAATCAATATCTGAACAGAGATGGTTTCAAACAAGCACTCACAGCAGGTTTACCCTCAGCCCCAGCATCTGGGATAAGGACCTGAAACAGATGGATACTGATCTGGGCTTCATGTTTCCTGGCAGCTCAGGCAAAAGAGGAAATGCATACTTTCATGCAGTTTTCTTTTTCTGACCAAAGAATTTGTTTAGATTCATCAGCAGACATATCCTTTCCTGGCACCAGTCAGAAAAATTTCATGAAGCAGAAATTTCTGAAAAGGTGGCTCACAATTTCTTCTATCTAAAAAGGTCCGTCTAGTTGGCATTATGGGAGAAGGCAATGGCACCCCACTCCAGTACTCGTGCCTAGAAAATCCCATGGACGGAGGAGCCTGGTAGGCTGCAGTCCATGGGGTCACTAGGAGTCCAACACGACTGAGTGACTTCACTTTCACTTTTCACTTTCATGCATTGGAGAAGGAACTGGCAACCCACTCCAGTAATCTTGCCTGGAGAATCCCAGGGACGGGGGAGCCTGGTGGGCTGCCGTCTATGGGGTCGCACAGAGTCGGACACGACTGACGTGACTTAGCAGCAGCAGCAGCAGTTGGCATTATGAAATCATTACCTTCAAGCAAAACTCTTTCACATTTGAGTTTTGTTTACAGGTGGTCACTTCACTAGGGAATATCAAAGAGTGTCATCCCTAGAGGATAGAAGTCTTTTGTTTTGGCATAATGCCTTGAGTTTCCCTGAGGTCTCCGGGGTTCTCAAAGCCCTCCTAACTGCTTCCAGTCTTCTGTGCAGTGAAAACCCAAGGCTCAGAGCAGGAGCTCCTCCCTCCAGGCCTTCCTCCCACTGTGCTGTGAGTTCTTGTCTGCCCTTGATGTTTGTCTGTTCCCTTTGACAAGAGCATACACTATCAGTGTATCATTAAGCAAAAACAAGTATGTTTTTCCTCTCTGTTGTTACTTATTTATCTACCATCTGGCGAGATCAGAAGATGGAGTCTGGAAGGGAGTTCTTTTCTTCCCCTTGGCTAGTGAGAATGTGGCAGAGGGGTGGAAGAAGCCAGGGGCTGGATGAGGGTTTCTCGATCAGGTGGAAGGAGATCAGCCCTCCCCTGGTACGGCAGGTGACCCAAAGGCAACATGCATGGCTAGCAGTCAGTTTCGAAGGCCTTTGCTTGTGGCCATAGGGAGCCTCATGTGTTCAGGCTATCTGCCTGCCTCTCTGCTATCTGGTTTGTGGGGAGGTGGTATCTTGGATAGACTGCCACAGTGGCACAAATGGAGCTTCTCAGGCAACTGGGCTGTCAGTGGGAGCCCTTGGGTATCTGGAGTGAAGAAAAGGCAAGAACACATTGTGGCATCAGCAAGGGGATGCAAGGATTCCAAATTAAATGCAGTTAAATTCACTATCCTACTTTAACATTTTTATCTCTGTTGGGTCAAATGTATAGTAAGTGGATTCAGTTCAGTTCAGTCACTCAGTTGTGTTCGACTCTTTGCGACCCCATGAATCGCAGCACGCCAGGCCTCCCTGTCCATCACCAACTCCCGGAGTCTACCCAAACCCGTGTCCATCGAGTCGGTGATGCCATCCAACTATCTCACCCTCTGTCGTCCCCTTCTCCTCCTGCCCCCAATCCTTCCCAGCATTAGGGTCTTTTCCAATGAGTCAACTCTTCGCATGAGGTGGCCAAAGTATTAGAGTTTCAGCTTCAACATCAGTCCTTCCAATGAACACCCAGGACTGATCTCCTTTAGGATGGACTGGTTGGATCTCCTTGCAGTCCAAGGGACTCTCAAGAGTCTTCTCCAACACCACAGTTCAAAAGCATCAATTCTTCGGCGCTCAGCTTTCTTCACCGTCCAACTCTCACATCCATACATGACCACTGGAAAAACCATAGCCTTGACTAGACGGATCTTTGTTGGCAGAGTAATGTCTCTGCTTTTCAATATGCTATCTAGGTTGGTCATAACCTTCCTTCCAAGGAGTAAGCGTCTTTTAATGTTATAAATTGGGCCCACCTACTAGGATGGACATGAGTTTGGGTAAGCTCTGGGAGTTGGTGATGGACAGGGAGACCTGGCATGCTGCGATTCATGGGGTCGCAAAGAGTCAGACACAACTGAGCGACTGAACTGAACTGAACTAGGTCAACAGAAACTAAAAGGCTGAATGTTACATTTAAAAGACTTAGTGCCAGTTTTTTTCCAGTTTGTTAGGAATCATTTCTGTGCTTATAAGTAGGAAAGGGGGAGAAAACAGTTTGATCAGATAAGGAAGAAATCTATATTGCAAGGAGGAAAATTTAATAAGCCTTTTGGTTTCCCTTTTAGTGTTTTCTGTTGTGTAAGAGGAAAACTGATATTTGGTCTTGCTAACATTGTTTTAGGTTCTCTTGCCCACAATCATGTCCAGTGGCACCCTGGAAAAGTCTAACTTTTGTTAGACTTTGTAAATGCTCTTTGTAAATGCCATTTCTTGCATGCTGGGAAGAGCAGAAGTTCTTTTTACTTAAGGTTATTTTATCCCCCTTAATTTATCATTTTGCAATGTACCTTTTTAAAATGAGGCCTCAAATTATAAGAGAAATGAGCAAAGGCATAGAGCCACATAACACGTGGCTAATTGAGAGGGACCCATCCAAATGAGGGAGAAGGCAATGGCAACCCACTCCAGTATTCTTGCCTGGAAAATCCCATGGGAGGAGCCTAGTAGGCTATAGTCCATGGGGTCGCTAAGAGTCAAACACGACTGAGCGGCTTCACTTTCACGTTTCACTTTCATGCATTGGAGAAGGAAATGGCAACCCACTCCAGTGTTCTTGCCTGGACAATCCCAGAGACAGGGGAGCCTGGTAGGCTGCCGTCTATGGGGTCGCACAGAGTCGGACATGACTGAAGCGACTTAGCAGCAGCAGCAGCATCCAAATGAATCCACCTTACTTAAACACAATCCCATTAGCTAGCTATTTTAAATCAACTACCTGTGGAACTTGGTAGCAGCAAATGAAAACCACACATCCTGGGAAAATCCCACCATGGAGATCCAGACTCCTCGGATGGGTCCTTGGCATGTTTTCTGACTTGGAGGTGTACCCCACCTTGAGACCTGTCAAAAGATATAATATATGGTGAAGACATTAAGACACTTCCCTGGTGGCTCAGCAGTAAAGAATCTGCCTGCTGATGCAGGAGATGTGAGTTCGATCCCTGGGTCAGGAAGATTCCCTGGAGAAGGAAATGGCAATCCACTCCAGTATTCTTGCCTGCGGAAATCCCATGGACCAGGAGCCTGGCAGGCTACAGTCCATGGGGTGGCAAATAGATGCGGAAACAATGGAAACAGTAACAGACTTTATTTTGGGGGACTCCAAAATCACTGCAGATGGTGACTGCAGCCATGAAATTAAAAGATGCTTGCTCCTTGGAAGAAAAGCTATGACAACTCTTGACAGCATATCAAAAAGCACAGACATTACTTTACCGACAAAGGTCCGTCTAGTCAAAGCTATGGTTTTTCCAGTAGTCACGTATGGATGTGAGAGTTGGACCATAAAGAAAGCTGAGCACCAAAGAATTGATGCTTTTGAACTGTGGTGTTGGAGGAGACTCTTGAGAGTCCCTTGGACTGTAAGGAGATCAAACCTGTCAATCCTAAAGGAGATCAGTCCTGAATATTCATTGGAAGGACTGATCTGAAGCTCTAATACTTTGGCCACCTAAGGCGAAGAACTGACTCATTGGAAAAGACCCTGATGCTGGGCAAGATTGAAGTCAGGAGGAGAACGGGACGACAGAGGATGAGATGGTTGGATGGATTACCGCCTTGATGGAGATGAGTTTGAGCAAGCTCCTGGAGTTGGTGATGGACAGGGAAGCCTGGCGTGCTGCAGTCCATGGGGTTGCAAAGAGTCGGACACAACTGAGCAACTGAACTGAACTGAACTAAAGACATTAAGAGTGAAATATCTGCAGCAACATGGATGGACCAAGAGATTATCATACTAAATGAAGTAAGTCAGACAGAGAAAGACAAATACCATATAATATCACTTATATGTGGAATATAAAGTATGACACAAATGAACTTATCTATGAAACAGAAACAGACCCACAGACATAGAGAATAGACTTGTGGTTGCCAAGGGGGGGGGGGAGTGGAGGAGGGATGGATTAGGAGTTTAGGATTAGCAGATACAAGCTATTATATAAGGGATGGATAAACAACAAGGTCCTCCTGTATAGCACAGGGAACTATATTGAATATCCTGTGATAAACCATATTGGAAAAGAGTATAAAAAAGAATGTGTGTATGTATAACAGATTCACTTTACTATACAGCAGGAATTAACACAATATTGTAAATAGACTATACTTCAATTTTTAAAAAGAATGAAATGTATTTTTAAGAGAGAAGATTATCCTTTTGTCAAATCAGAGTTTCTCAACTAAAGGCAGTTTCCTCTCCATGGAACTTTGCCAATACCTGGAGATGTTTTTGGTTGTCACAACTGGCAGGAGAGTGCCTGGAATGCTATTAAATGTCCTACAGTGCACTCAACAGTCCCCACAGCAAAGAACTCTCCAGCTCAGAAAGAATCTTCCCAGTGTGTGGGAACTTAAGATCTTTCTGTACTTGTTAAGAGGCTACACTCACCCTAAAAAATACTTCAGTGATGTCTTTAGTACCAATTCTCACTCTTCCCTCCAGGTTCTAATGCTCCACAGGGACTTTAGGTAGTAAATGCAGATTTCAAATGATTGATTAAAAAAAGAGAGAGAAAGAGTCTTCCAAGCCATTTGTCTTGCCCTGTCCTTAATCTTGATTTGCCCTGTAGGTTACTCTTATCATAAAGACAGTATGAATGACTGTCTCAGCGCCTTTCCTCATTAATGCTGCTAGAAATTGATGAGTGGCTCTCTGGAACTGTGGGGTTTTTGGCAAGAATTATAGCCCTTATTTATTTTGGAGGACCCGTTCAGCTTTCTAAGTAAATATGTATAGAACACTCCCCCCAAAATAAACACTACAAGAAATTGCCTGATGTATTAAGTTGACATTTGGGCTTTGTGATTTGCTCTGATATGTAAAAATCTAATTTTCTCGATGAATGATGCCACTGCAAAATTGTGAGTAAAATAGAATCAGTGGTTTACTTAGAATGTGAGTAATAGCTTCTGTTATGATGTATCAATATTTATTTACAGTTTCTTAAGTTGACCCAAATCCCCTTGGCAAGTGTTAAATATGTGAGTAAATATGGCAACAGAGTGATAGAGACTTGAGTTCTTCTTGTCTGAGTTCACATGACAGCAGTCTCTTTGAGAATGTGTTTGATGATTGAAGTTTTGAGATCTTATGCACACTTGTTTGAATTGACAGAAAATAAGTTCATCAGATCTATAATAAATTCAAAGTTTATCTAAATCAAAAGTTCTTACTGCTCTACCATCTGATCAATGAGACAGGAAGCTGACAGTAGCCCTAAGGAGTGCTTCTTTGAACATTGATTTCTGTATCTTGATATTCTCAATCAGTATGTAAGGATTAGAATGTCATAGCAAACAGCCAAACCATTGGGAAAAACTACCTCTTAGATGTACATTTGTAATAATAATTAAAAAGCTTCAAATTAGATGTCACAAGATCTCCAGGTAAATAGTTAACAGAAAGTTGTTCATAATTGTCACCCCAAAACTGAAAACAGAGGCCTTTGCATGATTAGATTAGTCTGCCTTAAGCTCTTGTTAACATTTCGAAATTAATTTTAAACCTCTAACAGAAGTTGACTTTTTTTTAAGTTCCACTTTGACCTTTTATAAAATGGTAATTACAGAGTCCAAGTGTCTGGGACTTATACCCATCATTTTTATGGGCTGATTTATGGGAGAATAAATTATCTTGGGTGCCATTGTCTCCTGTCTTTACATGTACTTTGAAGGTAGTTTGTGAATAAATTGAGGGAGATGCTTGTCACATTACTGATTATGTGATAAGCAAATATCAGAAATGATTAAGTGTTCAAAATTATATAATTAATTAAATTTTAGTATATCCATATGATAGAATATTATGCAGCCACTAAAAATGATGATGTAAAACTACTGATGTGGAACAATGATGATGAACTAGTAAATGAAAAAAAAATACTAGTTATCAACACTACACATAATTTTTGGTACATATCAATATATTTGTGGTAGGCAGCCTGTAAGATGGCCCCAGTGACCTTCTCCTCCTGGTATTCACACTCTGATGTAATCCCCCACCCCCCACATTAGATAGGGCTGTGCAGTGTAACCAATTATATATATATATATATATATATATATATAATATAACTGTATAACAAATATATATATATATATAACTGTATAACCAAGTTATACAGAGTATAACTTCTGAGTCAAAGTATACACAGTATTTCAGCTTCAGAAATTGGTTCTTGAATCACTCTCTGAGAGAAGCTAACTGCCACATCACTGAAGGCACTCAAGCAACCACAGGAGAAGTTCACCTAGCACAGGTATCCCTCACCCTGGGGACCATAGGCCAGATGGCCTGGTAGGAACTGGGCTGTACAGCAGGAGGTGAGTGGCAGGTGAGCAAGCTTCATCTGTATTTACAGCCGCTCCCTATCGCTGACATTACCACCTGAGCTCCGCGTCCTGTCAGATCAGCAGCAGCATTAGATTCTCATGGGAACGGAAGCTCTACTGTGAACTGTGCATGTGAGGCATCTAGGTTGTACACTCCCTATGAGAATCTAATGCCTGGTGATCTGAGGTGGAGCTGAAGTGGTGATGCACTGGGGATCAGCTGCAAATACACATTATCATTAACACAACAAAGGTAATGCACTTGAATCATCCCCAAACCATCCCCCCTCCCAGTCTCTGGAAAAATTGTCTTCCACGAAACTGGTCCCTGGTGCCAAAAAGGTTGGGAACCCCTGACCTAGCAAAGAACTGAGGCCTCCTGCCAACACCAGCACCAAGCCATGATGTTGAGTGTGCCTTCTTAGTGTCAGGTCTTCCAGCCCTAACTACACCTTCAGGTGACTATACACTTGACTGTTACCTCATGAGAAACCTTCAAAGAATCTCATAAAACCTGAAAAAAATCACCTGTGTTTCTCTTTTCCTGCCTCCAATGGCAGCAGGGTTCATCCCTACTTTTCTGTGTTGAATAGAAGAGTCAGAGGACCAGCTGGAATTGTTTGGGCCAAGAAGATGACCATGAGATATGAGGGGTCACAAAAAGGCTTGCACAGGATCAAGGGCAGCCACTGATTGAGGCTTCAAACTGTAGCAAAAGGTGCAGTATTCATTCTCTGGAAAGGGGAATAGTGAGTCTTTCAGCATCTGTTGCTACTTTGGTGTAGAATAATTGATCAGAAGACTTCAGAAAGTACATCAGGGTGTTTTTCTGGAAACCATGGTTTGTGAGGCACATTTTGAGGGAACCCGCTTTGAGATAGTTTGTTGCAACCAAGCTTCCCACAGAGCTGGGGATGAGAAAATGGAAAATGTAATTGAAGGCTCCCACTGAAGTGAAGCTGAGATAAAGGAGACATTGAAAGTGCTATACTTGATACAGTAAGACACAGGTCACCTCTTTTGGGGGCTTGACTGAATGTGGGATGGAGTCTGAGTTAAAATAACTTACTGAGGGGGAAAATAGTCATGGGTGACCTCTTTGATATGCCCTGGCCTATTTTACTTTTTTAAGCTGCTCATGTCCGAATTCTAAATTTGAAGAAGAGTTTCTAGGATATAAGCTAAATCTTCAGTTTCTGTGGCGTTTTTATGACAGCCTTGACTTTTAAAGTGGAACCAAACTTCATCTGGAAAGTTAGCCAACCAAGCACATCTGTTAACAACTTGAACTTTGGTTCTCTTGGTCTGTCACTCTCCCTTCCAAGGTTTCAGTAATTTCAGATGGATAGAGGCTTAGGTTAAATCCAGGGCTAAAATGGAGATGGAGGATGGAGCATCTAAGGGAGGAAAAGTCTATTGTCACACAGATCATACTGTACAAGTGACCCAGGAGCTCCTGTTGTCTGAATCCAGGCTGCCAAGTTTGAGAGGACAGTGGAGCAGTGGAGGAGTGGGGGGTGGGAGGAGAGATATGTTGATTACTATTAGTACAAAGGTCACTGAACATGGACTGCTTTGTTACTTAGCTGACAGAAAGGAGTCTCGTGTCCCTAGGAATTATGGTATTAGAGGCTGAGAAGTCAAAATTAAGCCTCCTCAGTGGCATTCCTCCTAATCCACCATGGTGCTTTGCTAGCCTTTGACTCTAATATTAGTGATGAATGAACCTAATGTTGGACTCTGGTAAACATTTAGAGCTTGCCATTTGCTTAGGAAGGGAACTGGTCTGTTTTTTGTTCTTTTGCAGAAACAGCTGGTGATGCACATATTTCCTCTCAGTTTTAAATAGTTCTTCTGTGTTTTTAAGGTAGCATCCAGGGAAGGTGGGCGATACAAATTTGTTGCCTGAGGAAATGATTTACCTACAGGCATACATCCCTCCAATCAACTGGACATTCTGTTGACAATGAGCACCTTGGTAACTAAACCCTTTAAATAGCTACAGAATTTCAGTTAATGCTGACTGAACTACTTCACAAGCTTGGGTTTATTTCTGTAGAATTGAATTGATAAGAATTAAAGAAATTGGACTGCCCTTTGGAGTAATACAAATTATAAACAAACATGCAAAGTCTTAACAGTAACATTAAGAACAACAACAAAAAACCCGGAAAGCAAATAGAAAGATGTTCAATTAAAGAGAATGAATTGAACATATGTTTAGTGTGCTCCCTCCAGAAATCCCTTTCAAGTGATATTAAAATGCATATTTTAAAGGATAAACTACAAGGACAATGAGTGTATGAAAGGAGATGATTGCAGCAAAATTTGAGAAACTGAAAAGCAGAACAGTGATCAATGTATCAAATTTTTTTGCACACCACTTGAAATCTTCATAGCTTTCGGCAGGGCAGGAGAGCTGAAAGATACTCACCCAAGGCACTCTGGGACTTTCTGAGGGCACTGCAGAGGCTCTGCAGGTCCTGTGAACATAGAAAGACAGAGAAGAATCTCCTGAGGAATGAAAAGAACTGCCCTGCACTTCAAAAGTTTGGCAGTCTGGCTTTAACCAGAGATGGATCTTCTATTTCCAGCACATGGGTGGCTGGGCAGTACAGTACAGAGAAATCTTCAGAGTCTCCCCAGTGCTCAGATCCCAAACCCTACTGGAGAGAAAGTGTTAATCTCTCCCTTAAAACTTGGAGCCAAGGTGAGTGAATCTAGCTAAAGCTGCAGCAAGTTCCAACTATAGATTATACTGACTCAGCCTTCCACACTGATGGACTGGCACAAAAAGAGGTGTACCCTTGCCTGGAGGTAAATATTAGTAAGTTATTATCTACTGTTCTCTAACATGCAATTACTGGCAAAAAATCAAACTTGAAGAGATATGAGAAGAAGCAAGAAAGTATGAACTATGGTTAAATGAAATCAATAGAAGAAGACCCAGAGATGTCCCACATGTTGGAATTTTCAGACAGAGACTTTAAAACAAGCAGGAAAAATATATTACAGAATCTAGAGGGAAAGGTGGACAACCTTTCCATGAATAGATGGAGAGGATCAATAGAGAGCTTGAAATTATAAAAAAGAGCCAAATGAAAATCTTACAAATGAAAAAAAGATATCACAAATGAATTTATTCAGTATGTTTAACAGCAAATGGGACACAGCAGGTGAATAGAAGTTATACAAATTCAAATGTAAAAAGAAAAATGTGGGAAAAAAATGAAACAGAGGTCCCAAGATCTATGGGATAATATCAGATTGTCTAACAGACATTTAGTTGATGTCTCAGGAGGAGAAAGAGAATGGGCTAGAAGAAATATAAATAGGCAGTTGTAGAGAATGTTTCAAAATTGATGGAAGACTTCAAGTCACAGAGGTAAAAAATTCAGAGAAGGCCAAGAAGGATAAATACAACAAAATCTAAACATAGGGGTAACAAAGTCAAGTTCTGACGGAAACCAAAGGTAAAGAAAAGATCTTAAAAGAAGTCACACAAAAAATAGATGCATTATTTTCAGGGAACCAACTATACAAATTACAGGTGACTTCATAGATAGGGGCCAGGAAAATGAAAAGGCATCTTTAAAATGTTGGAGGAAAAAAACATAGAATTATTTTTTAAAAATATAAAATTATATACCAGTGAAAATATTCTTCAGAAATTAATGCAAAATAAGGACATTTCAAACAGAGAAAAGATGAGAATTTATCTCCAACAGATCTTCACTAAAAGAAATGCTGTTAAGAGGATATTCATGTTGAAGAGAAACAATATCAGACCAATTTTTCAGGAAGAAATGAAGAGCATTAGAAAGAATACATATGTGGGTAAATGTGAGATACCTTTATTATTGTATATAAATTCAATTTATTTAATAACAATGTAATAAGAGTTTGTAGTATACATCAAAAACATAAGAGCACAAAGAACAAAAGAGAAGAAAAATGGATCTGTTATATGGCAGTACCGCCCAGTATTTTATTTAAAAGTAACAGTACAGGTTAATTACACATATTTTAATTTCTAGAGCAATCTCTGAAAAAAGGAAAGATATATCAAAGTAAGATAAAAGGTACAATTACATGCTAAAATATTCACAATTCACCCAATAGAAAGGTGAATAAAGAGGGCAAGAACAAAAATGGAGGCAAAAGGAAAATGCTAACATAGTGGTAGACTTAATCCAGTCATATCCACAACTACATTGCATTTGAATGGAACAAAGACTCTAATTAAAAAGCCAAGATAATCAGACTGGATTTAAAAAAAAGAAACCAAGACCTAACTTCACTTGGTTTACAAGAAAAACAGTTTAAATTTGGAGACACAGACAAATGAAAGTAACAGAGTTGAACAAGATATTCAGTGCTAATACTGAGCATAAGAGAACATCTGAACTGAAGTGAACTGAATAGACACTAAGGGGCTTCCATTGTAGCTCAGTCGGTAAAGAATCTGCCTGTGATGCAGAAGACCTAGGTTAGATTCCTGGGTCAGGAAGATCCCCTGGAGAAGGAAATGGCAACCCACTCTAGTATTCTTGCCTGGAGAATCCCCATGGACAGAGGAGCCTGGCAGGCTACAGTCCATGGGGTCGCAAGAGTCGGACACGACTTAGTGACCAAACTGTTAGGGGAAGCACGCTGATTGAAACCACCCACCCTGGCCAGGCACCATAGTAACCATTTGCATGAGTTGTTTTACGACAGGAGGTCCTGGTAAGGAACATGGAACTAATAAGCCTCTACCAACCAGAAGAGTTCGGGAAAGGTCAAAAGGAGACACCACATGTCTGACCACCTCCCAGAATCCTCTCTGGCATCCATCTTGGCTGAACAAGGCATGCACCACCAGGAAGGACCCTGAGTCAGAATGATAGGCTAAAGACAACCCATCACCATAAAACCCAAGACTGCAAGCCATGTGGCAGAGCTGTTCTCTTGGGTTCCCTTACCCTACTGCTCTCCACCTGGGTACGCTTTCCCAATAAAATCTCTTGCTTTGTCAGCACACGTGTCTCCTCAGACAATTCATTTCCAAGTGTTAGACAAGAGCCCAGTTTCGGGCCCTGGAAGGGGTCCCCCTTCCTGCAATAAAACCACCACCACAAAGACACTAAAATGATGATAAAGGGTTATTTTATACAACTTTATGCCAATAAATTTGACAACTTAGATGAAATTAAAAAATTCACTGAAAACAGTTTACTGAAATTGATAAAAGAGTAATTTAAAGAATAATATCAATCTTGTACAAACTCCTTTAGAAAATAAACTTCTCAACTTGTTTTATGAAACCAGTATAACCCTAATAACAGAAATACCAGATGTTGTAAAAAGATAAACTTATTAAATCTCTCAAGTTAGATGTAAATAATCTTCACAAAATATTCATAAATTGTGTCCGTAAATATACTAAAAAACAATATATCATGAGCAAGTGGGGTTTGTCTCAAGAATGAAAAGTTGGTTTAAAATTTAAAATCGGTCAATGTGGGGACTTCCTTGGTGGTCCAATGGCTAAGACTCCAGGCTCCCAAGGCAAGGGGCCCGGGTGCAGTTCCTGGTAGGGGAACAATATCCTACATGCCACAAAAGAGTTCGCATGCTGCAACTAAAAACAAGATACTGGGAAATCCCCTGGTGGTCCAGTGGTTAAGACTCTGCACGCTCACTGCCAAGGACCTGGGTTCAGTTCCTGGTCAGGGAACTAAGATCCCGCAAGCCATGTGAGGTGGCAAAAATAAATAAATAAATAAATAAATGAAAATTAAACAAAAAAACAAACAAGATACTGCATGCCACAGTGGAGATCAAAAATCTTGCCTGCAGAAACTAAAAGTGGGCATAGCCAAATAAATATTTTCAAAATAATAAAATCAATCAATGTGATTTACCACACTAACACAATAAAGGAGACATACCATATGATGATCTCAAGTGAGGCAAAAAAAAAAAAATCTGACAAAATTCAATGCTTATACATAAAGCCAGAAACAGAGAGCAGCTTGCTTAGTCTGGTAAAGGGCTCAGAAATTGATATTAGGTGCCTTTGAAAATGAAAACAGGATTAAAAACAGAAGACTTATTTAAAGTTTGTCAGAAAATCGATTAAGCCTTGGAGCTCCTCATCATCTTTATATGTTATTGTGACAGTCCACTGCTCTCCCAGCAGAAGTTTTGAGGTTTGTTCTCTGTAGCAAGAGGACTGCAGACTATGGGAAGCTGGGCACAACTGAGGGTATACGTTTAGTGAAAATTTATGTGGTGAATTTTGAAACCTCTTCAACCCTTTTCACTAAATCTGTTCCTATAATATTGATAGCAAGCTTTAGATTCTTTAGACAAGAGATTAGAAGAGTCTACTCTCATGAGAAAAGTCCTGAAGAGAAAAGTCCTAAAGATATTGGCATTAACATTTTCCCAGAGAGATGGCCCAGGCAGAATATCATTGATAGTATTCTGATAAAAATCACAGTCAGCAAGTCTTACCTACCTGTATAGGTTTTCCAATTAAAAAAAAAAATCGCATTATTAAATATGAAGAAACAGTTAAGGACTAGGAAACATCTGAGAAAACCTATAAGGTGCATGAGAGAAACCAAAGTAACAGAGATTATCCAGAAAGGTAAAAATTTTTTAAATACAAAGACCTATTATTAACATTCTCTGAGGTAGAATAGGATTCAAGAAATAAGAAGAGAGTGTTATTTTAAAAAAATGATTAGAGAACAAGAAGCACCTCTTGGAAATTGAAATTATGGTATATAAATGAAAACTCAATATGAAGTTGGAAAATAAAGTTGAGAAAATGTCCGTAAAAATAAAGCAAACAAGAAAAACACGGAAAAAAATATATATATAGAAAAATGGAGATGAAATCAGAGAGAAAATGCAAGAAAATTATGAACTCCCCCGTTAGCTCTTATATTTGAATAATAGGGATTCTAGGAAATAATGGCAAAGATGTGACATATCATCACAAAATTTCAGAATATTGAGGATGAATAAAAAATTTTATAAGCTTTCAGAAAGAGGGGAAAAAAAGTTACTTGTGAAAAATCAGATTTCACGGCACCACCAGAAGCTGAAAGATAGTGATACAATATCTTCACATTTTTATGAGAATATATTTTCCCATCTAGATTTCTGTACATAACCAAACTATCAGTGAAGAAGGAGGGTAAACCAAGGACATTTTCAGACATTCAGGGGCTCAGAAAAATCAAGTCCCATGCATACTTTCCCAGGAGGCCACTGAATAATGTGTTTCACACAAGTAAGAGCATAAAGACACAGGATCCAGGAAGAGAGGTCAAAGGCATTTTCAATAGTTTGATGAAATGTGATCATAGGAAGAAAGTGTGGAGCAGGTCTTGTGGAGCAGGTCCAAAAATGCCAAGAAAAATCAATTTAAGTAAAGGAAAAGCTGGAACACCCCTGTTTGTATGATTTGGTAGAGAACAGGTTTAGACTACTGAGGGAGAAATTGGGTTGAAATACACCGAAAAGTAAGCAAAAAAGAAAATCTTTAGGGAAAACCAAAAAATGTGCAAGGAATGAAACATAAGGATAGTATTCTATATGTAGCCATGGCTCAACTATGAATAGCATGGCCATTGTAGTCACAATGCAAAGACTGAGTACTTATCTAAACAAAAGTGTCTTCTGATTATCCTGAGAGGATCTGAGGACAAGGTTTGTTTGTGTGTATGGTAAAGGAATGGGAATGAGTAAGAGCTAAATCCTCATCTTCTGTAGAAAATGCCTACAACTGAAAATTCAAGAAGCAGGAAATATAAGCATCTTATTTAAATATACAGTGGTAAATAACAAGAAAAACAGCTAAAATAATTTAAAGTGGTTGTTTTTGAGAAGGAGATGTGGTAGGTGGATTTTAGGAGAATGATGTCTTTGGCGATGTCTCATAGAATTGTATGATTCCAGAAGTTATATACAAATCTAATTTTGATGAAAATAATAAAATTTGAAAATGAAAGAATTATGCTATGCCCATCTTTAAAAAGGCAGATGAGGAAATAGGGAATGGAGTCAGACTGGGGAGATGGGACCTGTCCATTTTACATGAATACTTGCAGACTCTGAACACTGGGAAGGAGAACTCTGGGAGTCTTTGGCTGAAAAGCAGTTAACCCGAGATATGGCATGGCATTTAGGGCTTCGCAGGTGGCGCTTGTATGAAGAACTCGCCTGCCAATGCAGGATATATAGGAGATACAGGTTCAATCCCTGGGTCAGGAAGATCCCCTGGAGGAGGATATAGCAGCCCACTCCAGTATTCTTGCCTGGAGAATCCTATGGACAGAGGAGACTGGTGGGCTACAGTCCATAGGGTTGCACAGAGTTGGACATGACTGAAGCAGCTTAGCGTGCATAGCACGTACACATGGCATGGTGTTTATACCTAGGCTTTACCACTGTCCAATTTAAATCTAACTCAAACAACATATATAATTTAACTTTTTTAGAGGCCACATTAAAATAAGTAAAATGGAAATAATAAAATAATTTTAAAATGCATTTTTAATCCAGTATATCCAAAATATGATCTTTTCAATGTGTGATATATATAAAAATTATTAGTGAAATGTTTTAATTTTTTTTCATAGGAAGGCTTTGAAAGCCAGTCTGTTTTTTACTCTTTGACACATCTCAATTCAGATGCTAAATTTTTATCAGAAATAATTGATCTATGTTTAGAGTTCATAAAATTTACAGTTAAAAAATTCCCATACCCAAGTTGTCCCAAACACACTTAAAAATTTTTCCAGTAACTGAACTGAGTATCAAAAAATTATTTTCCTTTAATGTTCACATTCATATTTATAAAACTGGTTCATCTTTTTGCTTCAAAGAATTGATTTGACTTTGAAGCAAACCTTATCAATTTTAAAACTACATCTGTCCAAGTTAAGTAAATTCACCAACTGTAATATGAGCTTAGTATTATTAACATTGAATTCAAAGGAGTATTGAATAAATTGAAAAGCAATTCTAAACGTACCAATATTAACAAAGTGATGATCATGTTTTTCTTAGTTTTTGCAGCCAATTTACCTAACACTGTTGATTGCAATTAAAACAAATATCTTGATTTATGTTTTTAATATGGATAAAATATTATTAATTTGCTTTATGGAAAATTTCAATACAGATTCTTTTTGCTTTCCATAGAACTTAAGTTTAGATCATTTGTATGCAAATAATTTAATTACTGACTGTGGGAAGCATTTCTTTTGTTTCAAAAGAAACTCACTTACCAGTACTGTATAGCTTTGTAAAAATTCATCCACAATTCAAGTAATGAGTGTTGGTAAAGGACACAATTATTTAATTCATTGTCTATTTCATTGTCTTCCATTGTAAAGGGAAAAATTATTCCCTGTTTTAAAACTGTTATAAATCTGAAATTTTGATCTAATAGCTGGACCATCATTTACCTTTTCTTTATGTTTTTTTGACTTTGGTTGATTCTGGGCTCTCTATTCTATTACACTGGTCTTTGTATCTTTTTTATGCCAGTTCAATACAGTTTTGATCACTATATGTTTGTAATGTAATTTTTAAAAATTTTACTGAAGTATAGTTGGTTTATAATGTGTTTAATTTCTGCTGTACAGCAAAGTAACTCAATTATACATATATATATATTATTCTTCATATTCTTATCCATTATGGTTTATCACAGGCTATTGAATATAGTTCCCTGTGCTGTACAATAAGACCTTATTGTTTATCCATCCTATATATGATAGTTTGCTTCTGCTAATCCCAAACTCCTATTCATTCCTTCCCCTACTCCCCATCTGTCTTGATAAAGCTAATTTTTTTTCATATCTGTCTGAAACTTTTCTTTGACATTTGTAAATATCCAAAACTACCTCCACATTGAGTTTAATTTTTTTTTTTTTTTAGGTCGTGAATAGATATTTTAATTTGAAACTTTGTTGAAACAAAAGTATATCCAAACTATTAACTAGGTAGTGTCTCTTAACTTATCTAAAGCTTGAAAAAAGAGCACATACAATTTTTCAAATTTTGAATCAATTGATCTTTGACATCGTTAGAAGGTCTTACATTCTATAGGTACTTGTTTGGTGACTTAGTAGAAGTTTTTTATGTTGTGTAAAATATCCTTTGGTCTTTGCTTCCCAATTTTCTAAAAACTACCATAACTGAAATAATTCCTTTTACCATTGCTCCATCTAAACATGATTTTCTTTTTCTGTGAAAGAATTCAAGCCATTTTTGAGTTGGTGAAAGTTACAAGCTCAGCTCTTGTTTACAATTATTTGAGAAATTTTTTGATTAGACATTTCATTGATTTCATATAACTTATTTCTTCAGTTATTTTTTAGCAGTTCAGTTCAGTTCAGTTGCTCAGCCGTGTCCGACTCTTTGCAACCCCATGAATTGCAACACACCAGGCCTCTCTGTCCATCGCCAACTCCCGGAGTCTACCCAAACCCGTGTCCATCGAGTCGGTGACGCCATCCAACCATCTCATCTTCTGTCGTCCCCTTCTCCTCCTGCCCCCAATCCTACCCAGCATTAGGGTCTTTTCTAATGAGTCAACTCTTTGCATGAGGTAGCCAAAGTATTGGAGTTTCAGCTTCAACATCAGTCCTTCCAATGAACACCCAGGATTGAGCTCCTTTAGGATGGACTGGTTGGATCTCCTTGCAGTCCAAGGGACTCTCAAGAGTCTTCTCCAACACCACAATTCAAAAGCATCAATTCTGCGGTGCTCAGCTTTCTTCACTGTTCAACTCTCACATCCATACATGACCACTGGAAAAACCATAGCCTTGAGTAGACGGACCTTTGTTGGCAAAGTAATGTCTCTGCTTTTTAATATGCTATCTAGGTTGGCCATAACCTTCCTTCCAAGGAGTAAGTGTCTTTTAATTTCATGGCTGCAATCACCATCAGCAGTGATTTTGGAGCCCCAAAAAATAAAGTCTGACACTGTTTCCACTGTTTCCCCATCTACTTCCCATGAAGTGATGGGACCAGATGCCATGATCTTAGTTTTCTGAACGTTGAGCTTTAAGCTAACTTTTTCACTCTCCTCTTTCACTTTCATCAAGAGGCTCTTTAGTTCCTCTTCACTTTCTGTCATAAGGGTGGTGTCATCTGCATATCTGAGGTTATTGATATTTCTCAGCAATCTTGATTCCAGCTTGTGTTTCTTCCAGCCCAGCGTTTCTCATGATGTACTCTGAGGAAGCACTAAATTTTTTGTGTGTTTGCTTTAAAAGGCCCTTAGCATTGTCCACTTTATTATCATTTTTAAATGTTTTTAACAAACAAATTTTTTTATTTTGCCCCATAGCATCCAATTGCAGTTGCCATATGTAAAATTTGGAGCTTCCAGTCTTTTCTGTTCTTTTTTTAAATTAATTATTTCTGTGTCATAGTTGATTTACAGTGTGTTAGTTTCTGCTGTATAACAAAATGAGTCAGCTATATAGTATACATGTATCCCCTTTTTTTCAGATTTCCTTCCCACATAAGTCTCTTCTGTTCTTCAGTATTCTAGGCATAGTACTGATTTCTGCACCTCCACTCACTTTCACATCAGGAGTGTGCCTTCATTTTCCATTTTATTTATTTTTCTTTCAGTTTTATTGAGATATAGTTTAGGTACAGCATTGTGTAAGTTAAAGTGTACAGATAATGGTTTGATTTATATATATCATGAAGTGATTATCACAGTAAGTTTAGTGAACATCGATTATCTCATATAAATATTAAAGAAATGGCAGAAAAGAATTTTTCTTGTGACAAAAACTCTTAGGATTTATTCTCTTAGCAACTTTCATATATAACTATAGCAGTGTTAATTATATTTATTGTGTTGTATATTTCATCCCTAGTACTTTTTTACAACTGGAAGTCTGTACCTTTTGAACGCCTTCATCCAATTCTCCCTTCCCCCATTCCCCACCCCCATGTCTGGTAACCACATATCTGATCTCTTTTACTATGAGTTTGTTTGTTTTTGAAGTATAATTGACTTACAACATTATGTTAGTTTCTGTTATACAACATAGTGATTCAGTATTTCTCTACATTTCAAATTGATCAAGGAAGGTCTGTTATAGTATGTTACCATAGAAACATATTATGTAGTTATTGACTATATTCCCACACTACATTTCGTACTAGTGACTCATTTATGTTGCAATGGAAGTTCCATTTTCAATTTTGAAATTTGTTCATAGTTACTTTTTTAAAGTAGAAATGATTTAATTATAGATAAAGTAAGGATTTCAATGTAATTATCAATTATGATTTATATAGTTTTCACTATAACTTGAAGTGTCAGCATTTTATATTCAAATAAACACATTATAATGATACACTAGTGCATAAACCAAAAAAAATCACTTGAATGAATCAACATGTCCATTGGGTGATTCCATGACAGTGTTTATGTGTAGCATTAGAAATGATCCTGGTAAAACTACTAGAGCTTGTCAATGAATTTGGTAAAGTTTCAGGCTGCAAAATTAACACATAGAACTCTGTTGCATTTCTATACACTAACAATGAAAGATCAGAAAGAGAAATTCAAGAAACAGTTCCATTTATCATTACATCAAAAAGAATAAAAACCTAGGAATAAACCTACCTATGGAGACAAAGACATGTACCCTGAAAACTCTATGATGCTGATGAAAGAAACTGAAGAAGATACAAACACATGGAAGGCTATACCATGTTTGTGGATTGGAAGAATCGATATTGTCAAAATGACTATACTTCCAAAGGCAGTCTACAGATTCATCCAATCCCTATCAAATTACCAATGGCATTTTTCACAGAACTACAAAAAATCTTCAAGTTTGTATGGAGACACACAAAAGACCCCGAATAACGAAAGCAATCTTGAGAAAGAAAAACAGAGCTGGAGGAATCAGACTCCCTGACTTCAGACTATCACAACATTGTTACTCAGTTATACTCCAATACAAAATAAAAACTTAAAAAGTTTTAAACAAACAAAAAGAAATGATGCTGGTGCCTGGTACACAACATACTGTATCTTCTGCGATGCAATAATTAAAGTGAACTGTATTCCTACCATTATGCTACAACTGTGAAAAATTTTTACACTGCTTCAGTTTTTATATTTAAATCTAAGTTAATGAAAATTAAACTCAGTTAGATTTTGGCTTCATCATCACAGTAGCTGCATTTCAAGTGCTGAGTAGCCACAGGTGTCTAGGGGCTGCCTTCTTGGACAGTACAACTAGGGACAGCAAGGGAGTAAGAACCTATTATTAAGGGGCCAGGCACTTTGTTAGGTACTTTCAAAGACATGATCTCAAAATAATCCCATGTATTGTCTACATTTTAGATGAGGAGACAAACTCATCGAGCGAGATTCAGTCATTTGTGCAAAGTCGGACAGGTAGAGAAAGACTTGGTCGATCAACTATTAGTCTAAACCCAGAGCCCATATGTGTGCATGCTGATGTGGCCATTGCTAGCTGTAAAGGTATAAACCGCTGAGCAGGAAAAACAGGATGCTTTTCTTTCTTTTTTTTTTTTTTTTTTTTTTATAAATTTATTTATTTTAGTTGGGGGCCAATCACTTCACAACATTGCAATAGTTTTTGCCATACATTGACATGAATCAGCCATGGGTTTACATGTGTTCCCCCTCCTGGACCCCCCACCCACCTCCCTCCCCATCCCATCCTTCTGGATCATCCCATTGCCCCGGCCCTGAGCCCTTGTCTCATGCATCGAACATGGAATGGTGTTCTGTTTCACATATGATAATATACATGTTTCAATGCTATTCTCCCAGAACGTCCCACCCTCACCTTCTCCCTCAGAGTCCATAAAATTGTTCCATGCATCTGTGTCTCTTATTCTGTCTCGCATATAGGGTTATCGTTACCATCTTTCAAATTCCATATATATGCATTAGTATACTGTATTGTTGTTTTTCTTTCTGGCTTACTTCACTCTGTATAATGGGCTCCAGTTTCATCCATCTCAGTAGAACCGATTCAAATGTATTTTTTTTAATGGCTGAGTAATATTCCATTGTGTATATGTACCACAGCTTCCTTATCCATTCGTCTGCTGATGGACATCTAGGTTGCTTCCATGTCCTGGCTATTGTAAACAGTGCTGCGATGAACATTGGGGTACACGCGTCTCTTTCAATTCTGGTTTCCTCGGTGTATATGCCCAGCAGTGGGATTGCTGGGTCATATGGCAGTTCTATTCCCAGTTTTTTAAGGAATCTCCACACTGTTCTCCATAGTGGCTGTACTAGTTTGCATTCCCACCAACAGTGTAAGAGGGTTCCCTTTTCTCCACACCCTCTCCAGCATTTATTGCTTGTAGACTTTTGGATAGCAGCCATTCTGACTGGTGTGAAATGATACCTCATTGTGGTTTTGATTTGCATTTCTCTAATAATGAGTGATGTTGAGCATCTTTTCATGTGTTTGTTAGCCATCTGTATGTCTTCTTTGGAGAAATGTCTGTTTAGTTCTTTGGCCCATTTTTTGATTGGGTCGTTTATTTTTCGGGAATTCAGCTGCAGAAGTTGCTTGTATATTTTTGAGATTAATTGTTTGTCTGTTGCTTCATTTGCTATTATTTTCTCCCATTCTGAAGGCTGTCTTTTCACCTTGTTTATAGTTTCCTTTGTTGTGCAAAAGCTTTTAATTTTAATTAGGTCCCATTTGTTTATTTTTGCTTTTATTTCCAATATTCTAGGAGGTGGGTCATGGAGGATCCTGCTGTGATTTATGTCGGAGAGTGTTTTGCCTATGTTTTCCTCTAGGAGTTTTATTGTTTCTGGTCTTACATTTAGATCTTTAATCCATTTTGAGTTTATTTTTGTGTACGGTGTTAGGAAATGTTCTAGTTTCATTCTTTTACAAGTGGTTGACCAGTTTTCCCAGCACCACTTGTTAAAGAGATTGTCTTTTCTCCATTGAATATTCTTGCCTCCTTTGTCGAAGATAAGGTGTCCATATGTGCGTGGGTTTATCTCTGGGCTTTCTATTTTGTTCCATTGATCTATATTTCTATCTTTGTGCCAGTACCATACTGTCTTGATGACTGTGGCTTTGTAGTAGAGCCTGAAGTCAGGCAGGTTGATTCCTCCAGTTCCATTCTTCTTCCTCAAGATTGCTTTGGCTATTCGAGGTTTCTTATATTTCCATACAAATTGTGAGATGATTTGTTCTAGTTCTGTGAAAAATACCATTGGTAGCTTGATAGGGATTGCATTGAATCTATAGATTGCTTTGGGTAGTATACTCATTTTCACTATATTAATTCTTCCAATCCATGAACACGGTATATTTCTCCATCTGTTTGTGTCCTCTTTGATTTCTTTCATCAGTGTTTTATAGTTTTCTATATATAAGTCTTTTGTTTCTTTAGGTAGATATATTCCTAAGTATTTTATTCTTTTTGATGCAATGGTGAATGGTACTGTTTCCTTAATTTCTCTTTCTGTTTTCTCATTATTGGAGTATAGGAATGCAAGGGATTTCTGTGTGTTAATTTTATATCCTGCAACTTTACTATATTCATTGATCAACTCTAGTAATTTTCTAGTAGAGTCTTTAGGGTTTTCTACGTAGAGAATCATGTCGTCTGCAAACAGTGAGAGTTTTACTTCTTCTTTTCCTATCTGTATTCCTTTTATTTCTTTTTCAGCTCTGATCAGGATGCTTTTCTTATCTCCCCACCTCCATGTAAAATTTGGAAGCCTCTAATTGTTTTAACAAGTTTTATGAGTGAATTTATTCAAGAATATCTATTCTCTTCTATGGGCCAGACACTATTTTAGTGAAGAAAAAACAGTGTTCCTACTTGCATGCAGTCAACAAGCTTATGTGAAAGGAACAGAAAATTACAAAACAGAAACCAACACTTTCAGTGAGGTCAAGACTATCTTCTCAAAAATTACACTTTGTGGACTTGCTTAACATGAAGCTCTCAAAGTGCTAGCGCTTTCTGTGATTTTAGAATGGGGATAAGGTATCTCTGCAGTGATTTTGTCAAGGGTGACCATGCAACAGTCACTTATTAGAAGCTCTGGTTATTGCATGTACAGTAATCACCTCCAATTCTGGATAATTATGTTCATTTCTATTTGTCCATTGTTATTCTTGGGGCTACTATCATCTGATCTCTCAGTAAAAGTGGACACCTGGGCAAAGGGACACATGGCAAAATTTGAAGGACAGTATTCTCCCAGATGAAGAACCAGACTGACAAGGGGACTTTTCTGTTCCTTCAAGGGAAGCCCAGTTGGATCACCCTGTAATAAGGTACTGATTTGATGAGCAAACCATGATCTTACAATGTATTGCATGATAATTGCAAAAGCTGTAAGAAATGCAGTTTCCTTTGAGTGGTTCAGTCAGCCCCCCAAAACTATACTACCTGTGTTTTAGGAGGCAACCAAAGAGCGCTGAGGGTTGGATCTTCAAGGGTAGAGATTCGTGCAAATGACAGAGTTTTTCTTGAACACAGCCTCAGGGAAGATAACACTTCTAGAGAATTTGAGAGTTCAACCAGGTCATTGTACAAATAAGGGAATCTAAAATTCAGAGAAGTTAAGTGATTAGTCGAAGGTCATACAGCATATTCATTCAGTGAAACTAGGACCTCTACATTTTTTTTCCAGCTCATGAGTTGTGGGTAAGGAGAGAAAGAAGGGAGGAGGTGGGTGGGAGAATCAGAGGAAGCTAACGATTGTGCGTCAAGCTCAGTAATGCTAGGATTTAAAATCTGTTTCTGTCCTTTCTACTCTGACGTTAGGCAGGTTTCTTAAGCCTGCTGGGCTTCTGAATCTCAGCTGTGAAACAGGGATGACACAGACCTCCTGGGGTTGTGGTGAAGATTTGATGAGCTGATGCATGTGAAAATGGCTCAACCTCTTGAAGATAAGATTTTTCCTTTACTCACTATCTCAAATTATCACTTCCTTTAATTGATCTTCAAACCATCCATTTCAAGCTTTGAGCTCCCCAGGCCCCAGCCTTAAGAGTCCAGGATTGGCAGATCATCCTCTGCTGCTCTGCACCTGCTGACCCTGAGCTCCCCTGGGACTCTTTGTCTCCCAAAACTTCCCCAGATCTCCCCCCAGTGCCCGTTCCATCACACCCTATACCAGCCTCTTCCTTGTCACCTCTCAGAATCAGGCCCATCCTAGTTGGGGTTCCTCCAAACAATAGGAAGCCTTTACAAGTATTTGGATAGTGTGACAGGCTTCAAAGTACTTTCACAAGCATTCTCCACTTTGATCCTCACAACAGCCCAGCAGGGGACACAGGGCAGCTGTTATCATCCAAGCTTTACTACTAAGGAACCCAAAGTACATAGAAGCTAAAGTGATTTGCCTAAAGCCACACCCTGGAGAACTGCCTGGTGTGCAAGAAGGAACAGTCTTTGGAGTCAGGAAGTCCTAGGTTTAAGTCTCAACTTAGCCTCTTGCTAGCAGTGTGACTTTAGGTAAGTTATACAGCCTCCCTGAGCCTCAGTTTCCCTATCTGTTAGATGGGGATATTTGTTGTGTATCCTGCAGTATACATATGTTGTATTATATATGCAATTCTTAGTTTGGCAAGCCAGACCAGAATCCTGTGCACTACACTGTCTCTCTATACTGTTCCTCACTACTGCTCCAACCACAAATAAACTCTTCCATCTCTGAACCACAGAAATATTCCTTGTCTTTGCTTTCATGCCTCAGAAACTATCTCTGGCTGACAAAGAGAAAGTAGAATTTTGCCATGACCCTGGTAAAGTCACAAAATGGAGGCACTGATAAATCCCTTCTGGGAAGGAACCGTGGCAGTCCCTGGGCAGGGTCATTGGATGGCTCAGTGCCATCTCTTTTTCTTCCTTGTGTTTTTTCTCTCCATTCAGAATCTGAATTTATATGGGAGAAGATCTGATGAATCTAGTTTGGGGCATGTGCCCCCTGTGTGGGCAGGTGGGCAGATGTGGTTGGCAGCCCACAGGAACAGTATGGAATGGAGAAAAGGCAGTTCTGCAAAGGGAGAAATGCTCTCAAAGTAAAGGACGCCCACTATTGGTCCTCATGTAATTTCTAAAACCAAGTATTGTCTGTGGCTGATTGTGGCCGCTTATATTCACTTATGCTTCTATCTTAACATCCAACTAGACCATTAGTCCTGGGAGGTCAAGGCTGGGAGTTGGGGGGAGGACACCTTTGTCTTATGCTCTGATTCAATATGGAAGCCAGAAACTGGCCCAGTGCCTTGCACATAATTGGTGCTTGGTAAATACCAGACGATTGATTGATCTTGTTGATTTTATTACAGTCCTTGGTCTTTCCAGTCCAAAAAACAAATTAATTTAGATCTTTCCTGACTTATCCCAGCTCCTAAACCTCACAGTTCCCACCTACATGCAGCCACCAAATAAAGCAATCAATCAATAACAATTCACCTAATTAGCTTGCTCACATGAACCAATGGATTCCTCAAGCCTAGTCACTTACCATCACAACCACTGGTGGGGTGCCAGGTGTCTTGCCAAAGGACTTGATTAATAAGTCATTGTAATTGAAGCTGAATACAATTAATTGCATAATTTTGAACTCTTCAAGTTTAATTCCACAAAAATTACATCACAGAATTGGGACATGATGAAGTATTTCTAACAAAAGAAATAAGCAGAACTTGCCTAAACACTGGTTCATATTTGTGACATGTTATGTACATACCAGGCCTCACCACTGCTATCAATAGAAATTCACAAAGCTCAAATACGTATATGAATTCCTAAACACGTAGCCCATTATTGGAAAAAAAAACTGGACACGCCTGTCTTAATCAGGCCCAATATTTTGATAATGTTAGTGACTTCCTCTTTAAATATGACCTGATTTTATCTTTTGTAGGGCACAGACCCCAGACTGGCTCACACTTGTGGTTTTTTTTTTGGTCTTATTGTCTCTCTTTTTACAGTTGCCTTAAATTTGTTCTTTCAAATGGTTAACTTCCTAGAGGACATGTCAGCTAACATGTTCATGTTAGCTGATGAACAAAAATAATGCTGTCTGCTTTTGACAAAACTTTTACCCAGTTGGATAGGCAGGATTTTCATGAAGAAAATCTGAAAAATTAATTAATTAACTATAACTGAATTTCACCTCTTTAACCTTAACTCGTGAGCAAACCTGAGCTAAATAAACATCTGACCATTCAATCTCTCCCACTTAAGGTTAACTTGAGTTTATTATTCAGGCTACTGCCCTTGTGTATTAGGCAACGCATAAATTACGCATACTAATTACCCTGGATGGGGCACCACTTTAATGAATTCTTTTAATTAAACTGCAACACAGTGGTTTTGTTCAGGATGGTCTATATTTCATCTTTAAACTATGTTAACCTTCATCTTTGTCTGGGGAGCTCACGGGTCCAGCCAGAGAAGGTCTGAGTTTAATTCATCTAAGTATATACATTCAGGAACCCACCCCCTACCCTTGGAGGAAAATTTGAAAAATGTTTCTCTTCTGCTTCGAGGTTAAGAAATTAGATGCCTCCGTGAAAAGTTATGATTCTTCTGGGGATACTAAGGTAGAGGAAAAAAAGGCAAAACAAAGCAAAAAATTGAAATGACAGAATCAGTCAGCATAGCACCGCAGCCCTTCAAGTGTAAATGATAGAAGTCATACTAAGAATGTCCTTACTAATACGTGCTACTAAGCCAGGGGCACTCTTTACTTTGTGATCTTTATATGACAGAGTGTACAGTAAATAATCTATATTATGAGTCTAGTTTTCAAAGATACAATTAGTTCTCTATTATGTGGGAGCATTAGTGAATGAAGCTGTAGAGGAAATTGAAACCCATGTGCATTTTAGCTATGAATATTAATCTTCTCTCGTCTCTCTACTGAGCTTCTGCTTCTAGGTAGTAAAATTGACTGCTTTGAGTTTTACTTCCTTAATATCTGACAGGAGGTGGAAGAGGGAGGAAGGGAAAGAATCAAACAGCCAAAGGACTGTCTAAAACCAGAAACCTTGATAATCCCCAACTTAGTCGATGCATGCTGAGCATCTCCTGTATTCCTAGCATTCTGCCTGGTGCCAGACTATCATAGAGATTGAGAAATTCTGTGTTTGTGCATTTAAAAAAGAAAAGAAAAAAGAATGCATATATATGTTTGTACTTACATAGATAAAATTGGAAAGAGGCATAGAGCTGTTGTGAGAGTTTGCTTCTGGGATGTATTAGGGATCTAAGTTGGGAAAGAACACTACTTATTATTATTCTATATTTTTTATTCCTGCTCTTGCTGGTGCTTTTCTTTTTCTTCTTTTATCATGAGCATGCAATACTTTTTAACTCAAACAATGAGAAACAGTAAAAATATCTAGAGAGCTCATAGTCCACTTAGGGAGACAAACATATCACAGTGTAATGTACTAAGTGCTCTCATAAGTGAAGTTGCAGACTGTTCTGGAGACAAAAAGGAGAGGTCATCCAGATCTGTCTGGTGGAATCAAGGAGGGCTCCTCAGGGGAGCTGGCATTTCAGTTGGGTCTAAACACATGTGTGTGAAAGTTTTTCAAGTTGAGCATTAATAATGGGAAAGGGATAATGGCTTAAGAGTCTGTCCACCCTAAGATGGTTCTCTCTTAGCAATTCTATGAATAGATAAGCTCCTGCAAGACTTCCCTGATGACATATGTAAACAATGTTGAAATCATTCTCATTTCTGCTAATATGATTAAGAATGACAGTTTGTAAATGATCCCAAAGAAAAGATACTCACTCTGGAAAACAATCAGATAATCCTGAAATTTTGACTTTAAATTTGTTCCAGAAGTCCCTGTAAATTTTTCACCAGGTCCTAATTTAAGCTTCGGGAGTTGGTGATGGACAGGGAAGCCTGGCGTGCTGCAGTCCATGGGGTCACAAAGAGTCGGACATGACTGAGCGACTTCACTAGATAGCTAAACCCAAAGGGAAATTTTTCTTCCCTATGATCCTCCCAGCAAATTTAGAAAGCCCAACAACTGGTTAAAAAATCTATGACAAAAGTGAGGCTACAGACTGATTTTTTTGTGATGACTGCAGTGACTCTGGAGTCAGACAGCCCAGTTCCCCTTTGGATGTGCTGTGTGACCTTGGACAAGTCACTCAGCTTATCTCTTAGTTTCCTCATCTGTAAAACTGGGATATTAGTAGGACCTACATCACAGGGTTGTTGATGGTGATTAAATGAGATGATGCATGTAAAGTATTTAACAAAGTAATTAGTAAGTGCTGACTATTATTATAATTAGTACAATAAGGTAAATGCATCTTGGCCCTCTGAGCAAGGTGATTTTATTGCCAAGTTTGCACAACAAATATAGAAGTCTTCCAAAGATGGTTGAATACAAAAATATAAGTTATCATAACACTGTAATCATATGGGCATGTGAAGCTGCAAAATACACACAAGCACACATTCATCTCAGTTTAGAAGCCAAATTGCTGTGTAGATAACCCATTCAGAAGGCCTGAACTGAATTCTTAATCACTCAGATGCTTTTACTGACATACGTAAAAGCTGAAATGGAAGTGTCAGTCCTTTCTGACCCATGGATTCCTCAGAAATGACTTGTCCAACGCAGAGGGTAAGTGTGTGCTTGCCTTCCAGAAGAGGATGTACCCAGGTAGCAAGAGCACTAGCTGCAGGAGAGACCCTTGCCCCCAGGAAGGCCACACTCAGGCCACACAGGTGACCAGGAGGTGGCCACCTGGGGCTGCCCACTCCCCTGGAGTGACTCCAGGACTCACGCTTTGATCCCTTTGTGTTTTCTCATGGCTTCCTGGGTGGCATTTTCTGCCCCAGGCTTTCCACATGCAGAGCGTGTTCACGCTGTCCTCTTAGGGAACATATGCTGCAACATACCATCTGGCCTTTATGCATCTCCCCAGCGGCCGGGGTATAAAAACCTGCCTGTTTGGCAGCTACAAGTGCACACAGTCCCTTTGGTCTCTGTCTTGATCTGAATGGTTTTTCAACATCAATGGATGTAATTAGGAAGAACTAAACCAAGCATATGGATTCAGGATTGCATTAAGGACATGGAAGGAGGTTTATCATGGAGAGGAGTTCCTCAGGGCAGGTCCAGCTCCAAGCATACAGGCAAATGGAGTGAATGTGCCCAGGTTGGGGTGTTGGCTCACCTGTTTACAGCTGGGCACCATGTCACACAAGCTTAAAGCTCAGACTCTGTGTATGAAGCATGATCTGTCAGTCATGTTCCCTGACATCCAGATTTGGCTGAGGGGAAAGGAGGCAGCTTGCTGACGAGAGCACATGTGTCTTTCGGCTCCATGCAGTAGAGAAAATACCAGAACTGCTCAGATCCCGAAGCCGGCAACATTTGTGCTGCTTCCCTTTGAAGAATTGCCAGTTGCTGAATGGCAGCTATTTCCAGAAGGTACGGAGGGAGAAGCCAAAATCTTGCTCCAAGACAATGGGAAATGGACGATAAAAATTGAAAGTGTAAATTACTATATGTACGTACAATGGAATATGCTATGCTATGCTAAGTCGCTTCAGTCGCGTCCGACTCTGTGCGACCCCATAGACGGCAGCTCACCAGGCTCTGCCGTCCCTAGGATTCTCCAGGCAAGAATACTGGAGTGGGTTGCCATTTCTTTCTCCAGTGCATGAAAGGGAAAAGTGAAAGTGAAGTCGCTCAGTCGTGTCCGACTCTTAGCGACCCCATGGACTGTAGCCTACCAGGCTCCTCCGTCCATGGGATTTTCCAGGCAAGAGTACTGGAGTGGGGTGCCATTGCCTTCTCCACAGTGGAATAGTAAGCAGCTAAATGAAAGAAAGGGGAAATTCTTTATGTGCTTATATGGAAAGAACTCTAAGATGTATTAAACAACAAAAAAAAGGAAGATGGAAAGTGTGTGTAGACTCTTCTCCCATTTGTGTAACAAAGCTTGGGGATGAAGCAGGTGTGTTTGTTTGTATTTGCCTGTATATGCATAAGAATGACTGAAAGGATGCACAAGAAGCCAATAACAATAGTTATCTATTTGGGGGAAGCAAGGAGAACCTGAGGTGCTAGGGGAGGACGTGGCATTTCTTTATAATTTTATTGTAACCAATTTTTAAATGCATTACTCCTTCAAATAATTAAACAAATATAAATATATTTTTAAGTTTTTAAAGTGACATTATAAAGCATATTTAGAGGCCATTAGAGATTGCATGCTAGTGATTTATAAATAAATTTTAATTAGTTGTCTTTGGGCTTCCCTGGTGACTTGGCTGGTAAAGAATCCACCTGCAATGCGGGAAACCTGAGTTCAATCCCTGGGTCGGGAAGATCCCCTGGAGAAGGGAAAGGCTACCCACTCTAGTATTCTGGCCTAGAGAATTCACGGACTGTATAGTCTCCATAGGGTCACAAGGAGTCGGACACAACTGAGCGACTTTCATATGTTGTCTTTATGTCCATCTTTCTACGGAATCAGTCTGTTTGATTTCCAACAATATCTTCCATAACTGATTTTCATATGAAGGAACAATTTATACATTGCATATTTTACACTGAGTATTTTTTCCATCAAGAATAAAACCCCAGATAAATATGGTGAAAGTCGCTTAGTCGTGTCCAACTCTTTGCAACCCCATGGACTGTAGCCTGCTAGGTACCTCTCTCCATGGAATTCTCCAGGCAAAAATACTGGAGTGAGCTGCCATTTCCTTTTCCAGACAAAAATACTGGAGTGAGCTGCCATTTCCTTCTCCAGAGGATCTTCCCAACCCAGGGATCAACCCCAGGTCTCCAGCATTGCAAGAGTATTCTTTACCATCTGAGCTACCAGGGAGACCCGAGAATACTGGAGTGGGTAGCCTATCCCTTCTCCAGGGAATCTCCCCAACCCAGGAATTGAACCAGGGTCTCCTGCATTGCAGGTGGATTCTTTACCAGCTGAGCTACCAGGGAAGCGCCCAGATAAATATAATTTGTATTAATTGACAAATTTAGAATTTGAAGATGGTCATGTGTTAACAACTGGAAGGAAGCAGGAATACTTTGTCCTTTTTTCCTGTAGTCCAGCTAACATTTGTTGGATAAGTATAATGCACTCTTGACAATTTGCTGTGTAGTCTACAGTTTTCACTGCGTAAAACTAAGTTTATACAGTCTGCTGCTGCTACTGCTAAGTCGCTTCAGTCGTGTCCGACTCTGTGCGATCCCATAGACGGCAGCCCACCAGGCTCCCCCGTCCCTGGGATTCTCCAGGCAAAAACACTGGGGTGGGTTGCCATTTCCTTCTCCAATGCATCAAAGTGAAAAGTGAAAGTGAAATCGCTCAGTCATGTCCAACTCTTAGCGACCCCATGGACTGCAGCCTACCTGGCTCCTCCGTCCATGGGATTTTCCAGGCAAGAGTACTGGAGTGGGGTGCCATTGCCTTCTCCAATCTAATTCATGCTATATCCAAATAGGAATAGGTTTGGTTCAGGAACTTTTCTGAAAGATCCTTAGCTCATTTATCCAAAAGGAATACCAGTTAGTTCCTGGAAGTTCAAGATTTTTTAATCTTTTACCAAATATCTCAGGAGCATAGGAAAGTGACCAAGATTCTGCTTGGAATAAGCAATATACTATTTACAAACTAGTAGAGCCAAAGATATTTATGTTCCTTATTTCTCTTTCTCTCTTCCCAAAGTATACATAGATCTAACCATACTGCTTTTTATAATAAATCCATTTCTACTTCTCTAAAAAACTATAGGGGTCCTTACTGCAGTGACTTGGTACTATGTCAATTTTGCTAAACTGGAGGTAATTCTCCCGGGAGAATTAATCTTTAGGCTTTGAAGTTTGGTTCAGGATGTCAGGCATGGCAATAGCATGATAGGTTGGCAATAATCTGCCAGCTCACCTCGTGGGTGTGGGTTGTACCTGGGCCCATAGCTCCTATGCTGCTGCTGCTGCTCAGTTGCTTCAGTTATGTCCAACTCTGTGCGACCCCATGGACTGCAGCCAGCCAGGCTCCTCAGTATGTGGGATTCTTCAGGCAAGAATACTGGAGTGGGTTGCCATGCTCTCCTCTAGGGGATCTTCCCGATGCAGGGATCAAACCTGGGTCTCTTACATTGCAGGCAGATTCTTTACCACTGAGCCACCAGGGAAGCCCCCGTAGCTCCTATAGCTCCCATCAGATTTCCTCTCAGCTTTTCTAAGTCTTAGACCAGGTAATGTGTGCAAAACATATGTTTTGTCTGTGCCAAAACATAAGAGGTTTCTCCTACAGGTCATCAATGTCATTGAGGACAAAGGCCTGGAGAGAGAGATGCAGATTCCAGTGCATCTTCCTGAGTTCTTATCTTGTTGTGTACTTCATTGTCAAGTTTTTTTTCCCAGTTGCCAAACAATTGAAGGTATCGAACTCAGGCCTATCACCAGATGTAGAGGCCACGCCTTGCATAGACTTCCCCATGTGCTCCTACAATGCATCATTAATGCTGTATCCTCACCCCTTATAAGGATTCACTCTCCTGACAAACTCTGATGCAATACCTCCAGAATGTTCAGAGACACATGTTAGCATTGTCATTGTTAAGAGCACAGCAGACATAGCATCAGTATTTCCATTTTTCGAGAAAGCTGACCAAAGAAAAGTAAGCCACAAAATTGAAACTCTAATTCTATCTAACTCTAAAACTTTTATCTTTCCCCCATACTGTATTGCCTTGGCTTCCAAAGTAAGAGAGGAACACAATGCAAATCACACTGTCTTAATAACTGAAAACCCAGCCTTCAGGATAGACTGAAGAGTGCACTCCCAGCTCCTGACTCAGAGCACTGAGGCTCTAAATGGCACTTGCCTTGTGATACAAGGCAAACATCCAGAACCAAAATGCCTGGGGCATCCTAGAGTTGAGGAAGTGAGTGACATTAGCCTTATAACTTTCTGAGCTGCTTTGAATGAATGTAGAGATGAGAGTTAGTCATGTGATGTTCAGTATAATGAACTGAAGAATTTTGATTCATTCTTTACAGTGCCAAAAAGTCTTCTATCACAATACCCTAAATAGCTCCAAAAACCGAGAATATTAAGTAATGTTTAGAAATGTGAGTTTTTGAATGCTTTTTGTTGGATCCCACTCTCCTTAGAAACGCATGTAGAGGGACTTCGTTGGTGGTCTAGTGGTTAAAAATCCATCTGCCAATGCAGGAGACATGGGTTTGATCCCTGGTCCAGGAAGATCAACATGCCATAGAGCAACTAAGCCCATGCATCACAACTATTGAGCCCAGGCACCACAACTCCTGAAGCGTATGTTCTTAGAGCCTGGGCTCCACAACAAGAGAAGCCACCACCATGAGGAGCCTGAGCACTACACCAAAGAGCAGCTCCCGCTCGCCTCACCTAGAGAAAGCCTGGGCGCAACAGTGTCGACCCAGGGCAGCCAGAATAATATCAATAAAATAAATAAATCTTACAAAAGAAACACATGCACAAAGGCAATGCCTATACTCTTCACTGGATTATTTGAAAATTTTCCATCATACAAAGTGAAGTCACTTAGTCGTGTCCGACTCTTAGCGACCCCATGGACTGCAGCCTACCAGGCTCCTCCATCCATGGGATTTTCCAGGCAAGAGTACTGGAGTGGGTTGCCATTTCCTTCTCCATCCACCATACAAAAAATTGCTAGAAAATACAATTTTCAAACCTAAGTTAAAGTTGGCTATGGAAAATGAGAAGAGTGGAAACCTGATCCGATAGGATTAGTGCCCTTATAAGAAGAAAGACCAGAGAGGTTGCTCTTTCAGCCCCTGTCCCCATGCACATGCCCTAAAGAAAGGCCAAGTGAGCTCAGTGTAAGAAGACAGCTATCTACAGGCCAGGAAGAGAGGTCTCACCAGAAACTGAATTGGCTGGCACTGTGCTCATGAACTTCTAATGTCCAGAACCATGAAAAAATAAATGTCTATGGCTTAAGTCACCCTGCCTGTGGTATTTGTCATAGCAGCACAAGCAGACCAAGGCAATTCTCTCAGCACTGTAGTACACTTGGTTACAAATAAATCTAATCCTAAATTCTCTGCTCCATGGATTTAGAATCTCCTCTGTCCCAAGGTTTTCCAGAAATCTCTCATTCCCAAACTGACCTGCTCTCTCCAGACACTTTCTCCCTGCTACATTTCAACTAACACATAAATTCATGAATTCATGAATGACAAATAACCACAGGCAGGGTGACTTAAGCCATAGACATTTATTTTTTCATGGTTCTGGACATTAGAAGTCCATGAGCACAGTGCCAGCCAATTCAGTTTCTGGTAAGACCTCTCTTCCTGGCCTGTAGATAGCTGTCTTCTTACAGTGAGCTCACTTGGCCTTTCTTTAGGGCATGTGCATGGGGACAGGAGCTGAAAGAGCAACCTCTCTGGTCTTTCTTCTTATAAGGGCACTAATCCTATTGGATCAGGTTTCACTCTTTAAAAAAAAAAACAAAAGCAATTATTTATTTGGCTGTGCCAAATAGTTGTAGCATGCAAACTTTTAGTTTTAGCATATGCGATATAGCTCCCTGACTAGGGATCGAACCCAGGCCCCCTGCATTGGGAGTGTGGAGTCTTAGCCACTAGACCACCAGGGAAGTCCCAGGTTCCTACTCTTATGGCCTCTTATAACCTTAAATACTTGCTTAAAGGCCCCATCTCCAAATTCATATGCATTGGAGGTTAGGGCTTCAACAAAAGAGTGTGTGTGTGTTTGTGTGTGTGTGTGTGTGTGTGTGTGTGTGTGTGTGTGTGTGTGTGTGTGTGTAAGACAGAGAGGGAGAGAGACATTCAGTCTATAGCGAGAATAAAAGTCTGTTTAGAAAGAGAGTAATCCAAACCACAGCCTAACATCCTGTCTCTATTTCCCTTGTAAAGCTTGTCTAGGTAGAAGATTCTACCTTGATTAAAGACCATGGATAAACAAGAATAAACGAGAAGATCTTGGGATTTTGGCTTTGTGTTTGAACTTCATCCATTTTGTCTTTCACATCAGCATCTCAAATTTCTCCAACATGTTCAGGTTGTAACCCCTCTGATTAAGGAAATAAGGCTTGCCTTACCTTGACAGGCAATTAGTTTTTACAATTAAATAGAGTCATGATTAATAACCTTGCTAATTGTTCTTCCCTGATGTACACATTAATACAAGCAGAATGCTCAAAATTCTGAGGAACATGCATTCTTCGAGCCTACCATGCTTCATTGTGGTGGATCCAAAGCTGCTGCTGCTGCTAAGTCGCTTCAGTCGTGTCCGACTCTGTACGACCCCATAGACGGCAGCCCACCAGGCTCCCCCGTCCCTGAGATTCTCCAGGCAAGAACACTGGAGTGGGTTGCCATTTCCTTCTCCAATGTGTGGATCCAAAGCTGAGGGAGACTCAAACCCTGCCCGCCAGGAGATCAGAATATAATATAGTATAAAAGATATGTCAACAGATATATTACAAGGGAGAGATCTTATTAATTTTCCTAATGTCTGGCATGGCATTTATGGAACATGTACCTTAGCCAATTAATTGCTAATAATGCCAGCAGGCTAGTGAGTAAGAAAATGACACCACGGGCATGGAGAAGAAATCCTGAATTATTAATGGTGTGACAGTTTTCTAGAATGTTCTCAAAGCATTCTGGAATGTTATGTTCAAATATGTTCAAACTGCACAAACTAAGTAGAGCCAAAATGTTACTCTATAGAGAAGCTAGAACAATATTTCCAGTTGTCCAGATAATTGTTTTCAAGGAAAGAAATCCTACTTGATCTTTTAGGGGTCACTTCCTCTATTAACTGGAGAAGGGAATGGCTACCCCCTCCAGTATCCTTGCCTGGAAAATTCCATGGACAGAGACCACAGTCCACGGAGAAGCTAAGAGTCAGATACAACTGAGTGACTAACACTCTCACTTTCCTCTATTAAACCTCTCAATTCTGACAACTGGAAATGACCTTTCCCCACCAGAACACTGTTCTACTTACCTGTCATTTAATGCCTTTTTACTCTCTTTTCTTTTTTATTTTTTTTTGTAAAAAGTTTTTATTGGAGTATAGTTGATTTACAATGTTGTGTTAGTTTCTACAGTACAGCAAAGTGAATCAGTTATATATATATATATATATATATAATTTTTCAGATACCTTTCCTATATAGGTTATTACAGAATATTGAGTAGAGTTCCCTATACTATATAGTAGATCCTTATTAGTTATCTATTTTATATATGTACCATACTGAGTCGCTTCAGTTGTGTCTGACTCTCTGCAACCCTATGGACTGTAGCCCACCAGGCTCCTCTGTCCATGGGATTCTCCAGGCAAGAGTATTAGAGTAGGTTGCCATGCCCTTCTCCAAGAATCTTCCCCACCCAGGGATTGAGTCAACGTCTCTTAAGTCTCCTGTATTGGAAGGCAGTTTCTTTACCACTAGTGCTACCTGGGAAGCTCCCATTTTATATATAGTAGTATGTGTATGTCAATCCCAGTCTCCTAATTTATCACTTCCCTCCATATTTCCCCTTTGGTAACTATAAATTTGATTTTGAGATCTTTGAGTCTGTTTCTGTTTTGTAAATAAGTTCATTTATTTCATTTTTATTAGATTCCACATAAAAGTGGTATTATATGATATTTGTCTTTCTCTGTCTTACTTCACTTAGTAGGATAGTCTCTAGGTCCATTCATGTCGCTGGGAATGACATTGTTTCATTCTTTTTTATGTCTGAGTAATATTCCTTTGTATATTATATAATCCTGTTATCATCTATGGGGAGTTTTGCATCCCAAATGCTAAATGTCAGCACTGTAGAATGTTAGGCCAGAAAACTCACAGATTTTTTGATTAACCTTCACCCACTTACATATGAGAAAACTCATTTAAACATGTGAGAAACTCATTCAAACAACATTAGTTGAGAGATTAAGTCTCTCTGAGATAGTGACATTTAACCACAGACTTAGAGGAGGTGGAGGGAATTAGTGAACTACTGCCGGAGTCCCGCTCCAGCTGGTCCAGGGGTCCCCAAGGGATGAACGGCGCCGGCGAAAGGAAAGAAAGGAGACAGAGAGTTTTTGATGGCCCAAGGACCGTAATCTTTATTGCTTTAGTCTCTATTTATATAGCACATGTTCTTCTACGTAACGATTCTTACAATATTTTTCCATTCAGATCAACATCCCCTGATTCTAAGATGTGTTAAAAGTTTTTTCCTAGTCCTTTGTCACATTTTGATTACATGTTTACCCCAAAACCTATTTTTATTCTACTAAAACATAGTCTATGAATCATATTATTCCATCTACTTATTCTGTACAGCCTGCTACTACAGTGAGTACAGCATCTTGCTTCAGTGAATAAGTACTATAGTGGTGTCTAAGGGCAAAAGTTTCTCGTAATACAGCCATTGTCAGTGGTGGTTTGTTTACCATCTACTCACATAACACAAGGCTATTTCTGGCAGGGCAAGTCTTTTGCAGTTTACCTAGAAACCATTTACAATACAATTCATATATTTCTTTTCCGTTTATGCTTAGATTCTGAGGGGGAAAGGCAATTGGCTTAGTTTCTGTAATTTTCCCTGATACATGACCCAAGTTTTCCAGTCATCAATAACAATCTCCTCATGAGGCCAGATCACAATAGGCTTAGGGCTTGTTTCCCAAATGATCATGACCTTATTCCCTGGCTTAGTGTTAGGGACCCACCAGTCAAGGGCTTCAGTAGGTTTAATCATTTTTGGAATGTTTCTCTGGGGCAAGGGATCATTTTTCTTTTTCCTGGACTCTCATGACCTCATCATGGAAGCCCCTACAACTCCAGCCATCAATGAATCAAACAGAGTTAGCCACAACAAAAGCATAGAAACAGGAAGGAGTGAAGTTTCCGATCCAAGAGAGAAACCGCTTTGCAATTTCTTCTTGAGTGGTGCCGTGACTTTGTCATCTGGCAGTAGTTCCAGAACGGCTCCCAACAGAGTACCTTAGAAAGGGCATGGGCCTGGCATGTTTGTAGAAGCCTAATGGCCATGAGGTTATTATAGCTGGAGCAGAGGAGCAAGAGGAAGAGTGTAAGCAGATGATGTCCAAAGAGGAGGAGAGGATCAGATCACAGAGGGGCTGTTGGCTTACAGTCAGTTACTCCAAGGGGAATGGGGAACCATTGGAAGGACTTTCTTTGGAGGAGTCAGCTTCAGTTAAGTATAACTAACAGAGTAAAATTCCACAATTTTAAGTATGCAATATGATGACTTGATAAATGTATGCAGTTGAATAAACACTACCACAATAATCAAGATATAAAATAGCTCCATCATCCCCAAAAGTTCCTCACACAAGAAGTCTTTGGAGTCAATTCCTGTCCCTACTGCCAGCCCGTGGCAACCACTGATCTGATTTCTGTTCCTATATTTTTGCTTTTCCCAGAAATTCATATAAATGGTAATTCATATAAATAGAAACTAATCTTTGTATCTGGTTTCTTTACTTAGAATAGTGCTTATGAGATTCATTCAAGTTGTTGCACATATCAATAGCTCATTTTTTTATTGCTGAGAAGTGTTTTGTTGTTTGGACATACCTGTTTGTTTATCCGTTTACCAGTTGAAGAACATTTGGATTGTTTCCAGTTTGGGGCCATTGTAAATAAGATAAGGCTGTTATAAATACTGATGTATAGGACTTTATGCAGAGTATTTTTTTCTCTTGGTAAATTCATAGGAGTGGAATTTCTGGAATGTGGAAAGGGTATGTTTATAAGGAATTACCAAACTATTTTCCAAAGTGATTGTCCTTTTTGTATTTCTATCAAAAATGTATGTGAGCTCCATTAATCCTACATCCTTGTCAACACTTGGCATTGTTGAGTTCTAAAATTTAGTCATTCTAGTAGGTGTTTTCTAATTTGCACTTTCCTAATAAGTAGTAATTTTGAGCACATACCTTTTCAATTGTTTATTTACCACCCATATTTCTCATTTGGTGAAATGTCTGTTCAAATCTTTGCTTATTATTTTTAGTCTTATTATTGAGTTGTAAAAGTTCTTTACGTATGTTTGATACAAGTCCTTTATCAGATATATATCTTGTATCTTTTCATTAAAAAAAATTCCAATGTATCAGCTTATTCTTTTATGATGTTCTTTAAGAAATCTTTGGCTAACTCAAGGTCACAAAGATTTATTTTCCTATTTTTTTATTCTTTCTAAAGGTTTCATACTTTTGGCTTTACGTTAGGTCTGTGATCCAACCTGAGTCAAATTTTGTGAATGATGTAGATAAATGCTGAGATATTTTTCATATAAATGTTTAGTTTGTTCAAGCTTCATTTATGGAAAAGACTATTTTTTAACCATTGAATTACCTAGACGTGTGTATAAAATCAGTTGACCGCTTATGTGTGGCTCTGTTTCTGGTCTCTATCTTTATGCCAGCCAATACCACAAAGTCTTAATTAATGTTGCTTAATGGTAGGTCTAGAAAATTTAAGAGTATTATAATGTGAAATGCATTTGGACCAATCCAGCAGATGAAACTTATTCATAATTGCCTTTGGAAAACTATTTGATGGCAAACAGAGTCTAACTGAGCTCAAAGGAATCCTTTCAAAACTGGAAGATGTTAAAAGGACTTCCCTGGTGGTCCAGTGGTTGAGACTTCACCTTCCAAAGCGGGGGCTAAAGGTTTGATCCCTTTTTGAGGAGTTAAGAGCCTGTGACCAAAAAACCAAAAGATACAACAGAAGCAATATTGTAACAAATTCAATAAATACTTAAAAAATGGTCCACATTAAAAAAAAATCCTTAAAAATAATAATTTAAAAAAGTGGAAGATGTTAAAACCAGGATATGGTCCCATGTCCTCTTTCTTAGGTTAGCAACCATGTGACTACAAAATTAACAGTGTTTTCCTCTTATTCTTTTTGTAGAATCTTGATTTTTCCAGAGTTGTACTGATTCTTTAAATGTGAAGAAAATGGACACTATTCATAAGTCAGCATGGGGTGTATTTTATAGTTTTCCAGATAAGCTCACTACTTTTTGGGCCTTGTTCCTGCCAAGTGGGCCAAGTTTCCTACCTGTTGGAAATCAGGCTGTTCCTTATGCAAATTAAACATCTTTTTCCCCCCACCACCAGCATTTTTCCTCCTGATAATATTCCTTGTGGGTAGTGGCTCTCCCTTTTCTAAAATTTGACACTTTCCATCTTTTTTGGTACAGTTGTTCCAGCAGGAACTCATTTCATTGTGTTGTGTGGTATCACAGTAAACTATGGAAATTGTCATTTGGTTACTAACTGGATGACCTTGGGCAAATTATTGAACCTGAGCTTCATCTTTTCCAGTACAATGCAGCTATTACCATTAACTGCCTTCTTTCCTACAAGACTCATGAGACTCAAATGTGATAATGTACATAAAAATATTCTGAGGAGTCTGGGGGCACAGTGTGCAAATGTTGGTCACTAGAATTGCAAACAGTAAAGAGTGTTGATTCTGTGTACCTGCTTACATATTTTAAAAATGTATTGAACTAAGTCAATGTGTTTTGGTAGCTACAATATGCTTGACATGGAACAAGTTACTATGGGTAGAAAAGAAATATAGCTGCATCACCTATCCCCTGACAAAGAGCCTATAATTTTAGCAGGGACAAAAATCTTCCACACATGAAGTCATGAGAGACCAGTAATAATAATAGCTCATATTTGGAAATCTTTTCATGTTATTGACTTCTTTCACATGCCTTTTCTCATCTCATTCTTCCAAAAAACTTTGCCTAGTGTGTAGGACAGATATATTTTGTCGTCATTATACAGATGAGGAAACCTAGGCCGAGAAAGCTCAGATGATTTCTCCAAAGTTATAAAGCTCATCAACAGTAGAATTGGAATCCAAATCCAGATTACCCTCTGACTCCTAGTCCAAAAAATCTATACTGATGATTCTTGAACTTTTATGTGATTAAGAACCTAGGGAACTTGTTTGAAAATGCAAGTTACTAAATCAGTTGATCAAGGTTTCAGAATCTGATCTTTAAACAATGGTTCATATAATTCTCTTGGAGGCAGATTATGGTTTGTTCCCCACCAATTTACTCTTCTGGTGTAAACGGTGAAAAGCAGAAGCAGAGAGCTATTACGCTTCTGTGCAGTTGGTATGCAGAATACAAATTCTGGAGCCAAGCTACCTGCATTTAAATCCTGCTTTCATTGCCTACTAGCTGGGAAAATTATGTAACCACTCTGTGCCTCAATTCCCCAACTACAAAATGAGATAATACCATGGCATATTTCACAAGCTTGTGATGAATATTAAATGTTGTTGACTGTAAAGTAATTAAAAACAGTGCTGGCATTTGTGTTTGTGAGAAGGGGAATGTGGCCCATAGAACCACTGCCATATGAAAAGTGATGGGGGACAGCCTTTCTGAGACGCAGTGCCCTCATCTTTTACCCTGAACACCTCCCATTCCTTCTCACACTCACTCTTCTCATCTTTGAGACAGCTGTTGGCAGTCCTAGGCACCAGTTCCTTGGGAGGCAGACTAAAGCCAGTTATCTGCACTTGCAAAGTAACTGAAAGGTTCCAAGTAACTGAAAGGCCCTCCAGCCTTAAGTCGACTTTGTTACTTTATCCCATTTAAATCCACATTCTCTGTTGAAGGAAATAAACCAACACAGTAAAGCTTGCTGATAGCCACTCCATCTGTATTATGGCACACAATGATAGCTGGAAGTTAAAGGTTTGATATATAGGTCTATTTTTTTATTGCCAGTCCCTGCCCCTGAAGAAAGTATTAAAATTTCCAGATGAGTAACCAAACAATAAATAGATGAGACAGTTGCTGTGAATATCTGATTTTTTGCATAATAATGAGATATGGCTGGATAATGCACTCTGCCATCCCCAGTTTGTCTAAATTATCATTTTGATTGGTCAAATGCATAAGAAAGATATACCAATAAAGTCGTGTCAAGTGCTCCGTTGTAAATTGATGCAGGATGGAGATTTCAGAAGGTTTGAGGTGAGGTGGGGGCAGGGAGAACTGGTTCTTCTGTAAGTAACTTTGGGGAGATGTTTTCTTCAGCCAATGTGTTAATCAAAGGCATCTGAAATCCTCACTTCTCCAGGGTCACATGCATAAACATGAGTTAGTCTATACCTTCTGAGGCCTTGTGTGTTGTTTTTGGAATTGAAAATAAGAATCGAATTTGGAAGAGAAGGGTTGTTCTAGGACATCTGAGGTTTGTTTTGTGCGAAGCATCTCCCCTTGATTTTTCATCCCTGAGACATAACATCAGAGTGTTGATAGAACTTTGGAATCAGAAAGACCAGCCATTAGGGAACATGGTGTCAGTAAATCCAAATAGCTCTTTTTTTCAACTTAAAAAAGGAAGAATTTTGTAAGTTCCAAATTGGGATGAAAACTAAAATTGCCTGAAGTATTTTGACTTGTCACTGCTCTTTCTTCTTGGTTATGTAACACGTGGTTTAATGTGCGTGGTAATTCATCCTGGATTTTATTTTTAAACTTTTCCTATTGCTGTGTCGAACTCTCATATTCATTCTTTGTTCTGATATAAGTGTTTCATGGCCCAGCCTAGAAATAAGTTTCATAAGGTGAGAAGCTACATTTTGTCATGACTTGTCTGCCCTGTGAGGCTCGCACATAGTAGGTGCTCACGCAGAGCATTGGTCTAGCATTCTACAATGTAGGATTGCTGAATATATATTGTGGTTTCAAAAATTCAAAATAGGGGAGAAGGAAATGGCAACCCACTCCAGTATTCTTGCCCGGAAAGGTCCATGGACAGAGGAACCTGGTGGGCTGCAGTCCATGGGGTTATATGACTGAGCATGCGTGCATGAGGGTGGAGGGAGATGGGTTGGTAGCAATAAACTGGTAGAACTAAAAAAAAAAAAATTCAAAATAGCGACTTTCCTGGTGGTCCAGTGGTTAAGACTCTGTACTACCAATGTAGTGGGCACAGATTTGATCCCTAGTTGTAGAACTTAAGATTCCACATGCCATGCGGCATGGCCAAAAAAAAAAAAAAAGAATAATAAAACAATTTTTAAAGAAAGAAATACTAAAAATTATTTTTTCAAAACAGTAACCAAAAATACTATAGGATGGTGTTTATTATAAATATGACAGTCATATATCAGGTATCAACCATGGGCCAACCACCATACAGACTTAGCCCATTTACTGTGTACATCTCAGCCAAGAGGAAACCCTGACCCCTCTTTTTCAGGGAAACTGAGGCACCAATATGCTTGATAGTTGGGCCCTGGTGACATAGTCAGTAAATCCATTTGCATCCATCTGACTCCCAGATTCCTTAAACTAAGGCACAGATTCTTTGTCACTATCATTATTGAAATTATATTACTCTAGTCTCTTTTGTGTCCTGGATATCCTAGTCAGCCACTCAACTGAGACACATGCCCTGACATTTGAGTGCTTTGCAGGTTGGCACGTAAGTCACCCCAGCCAAGAGAGTGGGAACTGGCATCTCTAGAAGTCCCACACCTCCCAGAGACTGTTGACAAGTTTGAGTTAAAGAGACTTCCCTCATGGTCCACCGGCTAAGACTCCATACTCCCAAAGCAGAGGGCCCAGATTTGGTTCCTGTCAGTGAATTAGATCCCTCATGCTGCAACTAAGAGTCCGCATGCTTATAACTCAAGACCTTGCATGCCGCGACAAAGTCGAAGATCCTCCACTGTGCAACTTGGGCCCAGCAAAACCAAATAAATAAATAAATACTAAAAAATAACAATCCATCAAAAAAGAGAAAGAGAGCCTTCTTGGAATGACAGAGCTAAAGATTTCCTGGAAGTCAAAGGCTGCATACTCTAGTAAAAGGAAAAATGCGTGGAGGAAACCTCTGATTTTTTTAAAGGTAATAATGTACCTGTAAAGAAATCCCTGGGTGCACTGGAGAAATAAAATTTGGCCTTGTCTCAATATCTGTAATGTAAATAGTGTAATAAGTTGAGCATGGAAGGGAAATCACTAGGGCCTCAAGGGAAAAATCTTTTATTGGACTAATTTGCTGTGATTAATTTATTATTAATTAATAACACTTTGAGAATCATCTGAGGAAAAGGATAACAAGGTGTAACTTAGGCCAGGGATAATGTCTTTCCTGTATTAGTTTAGTCACTATAAAGTGACTGGAAGATGACTAAAAATATCTAGAATACCTGTTATTTGGACAGACACTGTTTATACCTACTGTTTATAACTCATTGCTTTAAGTTCCGTGTATCTGTGCGCTGTGCCCCACCCCCACTTCCCCTCCTGACCCAAGGAGATCCTTAAAGGTACATATTGACTGTCTTCCAGAGCTAAGTGTAGTATCTGACAAGTATATGTAACTGTGGTATGATAAAAAAATAAATACTTGGTTTTGGTCCCAAGTTCCTGGCACAAAGCTCCTAAAAGCCTTGGAATTTATTGTCTCTTATATGCTAATGAGATGGCTCATGGAGGAGAACCCTAGGGAGCTTCTGGAGGGGGGCTTTTCACTGGAAAAACCTACCAAGTGGTTAACAGGGTTAGAACTTTCGGCCCCACCTCGGTGAGCGGGGCTGGAGATTGAATTCAGTGACCAATGGCCAGTGATTTAATCAGTCATGCCTATGTCATTAGGCCTCCATTAAAACCTCTAAATGATGGGGTTCAGGGAGTTTCTAGCTTGGTGAAAAGATTGATGTGCTGACAGGGTGGGGCACTCATTGACGGCATGGAAAGTCTATGCCCCACTCCCCACTCCAAATACATTGCCCTGTGCATCTCTTACATTTCGTTCTGCTGAGTTGTATCCTTTATAATAAACTGATGAATTATTCTAGCAAATAGCTGAACACAAAGTGCATTGCCGTGGGAACCCCTGAATTTTCAACCAGCCAAGATGAAGTGCAGAGAGTCTGGGGGCTCCCTTTCCAGCTGTCTGTCGTGGGGAAAGTCTTATGGGATTGAATCTTTGACCTCTGGGGTCTACACTAACTCTGGGCAGCTAGTATCAGAATTGAATTGGATTGTAGAATACACACAAGCTTCCCAGGTGGCTCAGTGGTAAAGAATCTTCCTGCCAATGCAAGAGACACAGGTTCAATCCCTGGGTTGGGAAGATCCCTTGCAGAAGGAAATGGCAACACTCCAGTATTCTTGCCTGGAGAATCCCATGGATAGAGGAGCCTGCCAGGCTATAGTCCATGGGGTCGCAAAAAGTCAGACATGACTGAGTGACTGAGCACGTTATGTAGTTGAAGTCCCTGAGCCCAGAGAGGGGATCTCTGGCTGAAAGTCTTGTAGAATACACAGTTGGTACAAGAGAATTAAGGATTAGGTTGTGGTTGTTTAGAAAAGACATTTGATAACAGAAAAAATATATAATGTTTTATGAATAAATGAATGAGTAAATGGAGGAATGAAAGAATCTTTGTTACTTGGTATATTTTATTTTTTTCATGCTCATGTTCAGTTGTGTCTGACTATTTGCAACCCTATGGCCTATAGCCTGCCAGGCTCCTTTGTCCATGGAATTGTCCAGGCAAGAATGCTGAAGTAGGATGCCATTTCCTGCTCCAGGGGATCTTCCTGATCCAAGGATAGTACCCACGTCTCCTGCATCTCTTGCATTGGCATGCAGATACCACTGTGCCACCTTGGTATATTTTAGTCACAAGTAAACAAAAACCTGATTCAAACGGACTTCAATACTAAAGAGAGCTTACTGATTCATGACAGTTCAAAGGTCCAGAGTAGGACAGCATGAGGCTGTGCTCTATGGAGTGACTCAATAATGTCTAGAAAACTGATTCTTTCTGTCTCTCTGTTCTTCCTTCTGCAGTGCCCAAGATGGTACTTAGCAACTTCCAGCCACTTTTCATTAAATTCCACAAGGAACAAATGACTGTCTTGGGGAATCCATTCCATCAAAATTCTGAGGATCACTCTGATCGGACCAACTAAGATCACATGCCCATCTCTGACTAGTCACTGTGCCTGAGAATGTCTTGGTTGGCTTAGTGTAGGTTACTTGGTAGAAGCAGGTTTCTTAGGACCTCATGCATTCTCAAACTGCAACTGGAGGTTTTGGAGAGAGGAGAGAGATTCTGAGAATTAACCAGCTACTCTCCATTCCATCTGGAATGTGCTTATATGATATAGCAAGTATTAATAACATGGTTCCTAAAGGATTCGTTTGTTTGTTTACTACCTTACTAGAAAAAGATTTTAATTACCTAACCCCTAACAAATGTTATATCCAGGAGAAGTCAGGCCTTACTACATGCTGACTATATATTATGTTCCATTTGGATCAAACCAATTGTACATCTGATAATACTTTGTAAAAACTACACAGCCTGTGAAAATATATGAGGTGATCCTGTGAGCAACCAGAGAATATAAGCACATATTGAGAATTGTGACAGACTTTTACTGTTTACTTTTACTTTTACTGTGACAGACTTTTACTGTTTCACCCAAGTTCTGTAACCAGCTTTGAATAAGTTTATTAATTACCCCAAAATTCACAATCAAATGGATTATTGATGAAAATCTAGACTTCATCATGACCTTTTACCAGATTTGTGGCTCATTTACCACTCAATAAAGGTAGGTGTGATAGCAAAAACCTCAGTGGCCAATTGGCACTCCCAGTTTTAGGCCTAAAGTTGACATACTTTTCTTCAAGAGCCAGATAATAAATATTTGAGGTTTTGCAAGTCATGTGGTCTCTGTTGAGAACTAATTCTCCTATAGTAATGCAACAGTAGCCATAGACAATGTGGCAATGAATGACTATGGCTGTATTCCAATAAAGCTTTATAAATAGGCACTGAAATTTAGATTTTATATAATTTTCATGTGTCATGAAACATTAGTAATCTTTTGATTTTTTTCCCAAGTGTTTAAAATATACAAACCATTTTTAGTTCATGGGCTATACAAAGCCAGGTGGCACGCAAGATTTGGCTCATGGACTACAGTTTGCCAACCCCCATTTTAGCTTGGAATGCTGTAAAACTATCAAATTTATGAAAGGGAGATGAAAAATGACATTACGTGTGCAGTAATTTGCACATTCACACAAAAAATCTTTCCCTACTTTGTTTATAGGTTCTATAAGTTTAATCCTTTTTTTTTTTTGGCCTCTTTCACTAGAATTTGATACCAATGGATGGTCCAAAATTGTCCAAATCATCAGAATTCACTTTTAAAGTAAAAAAGATTTAAGTTTTTTGAAGAAACGTGGGCGTGATTTCAGGTTATGACTATAATCAAGATTGGGCTGCATCTTTGTTGGAGCTGGTGTGAACTTAGCAGATCCATAACCAAACTCATCATTTTCTTCCCAAACTTACTTGCTGTCAACCATCCCTATTTTCATCAGTGGAACCCTATTTCTAGTTAACCAGGCTTGAATATTTAATCATTGTACAGAGAGCATTTTGTAGAAATCCAGTGTAATGAGCCTGCCTCCCTGGGCCCTGGAGGGACCTAAGCTATAATTAGCCAATCAGAGTACTATATTCTCAGCTACAGTGACTGGTTTAGGGATGGACCAATGACCCTAAGAAATAATCATACTCCTTCCTGGGACTTTGGTTAGAATTATCACCTTGAACTGAGTTTCTGTTACTGAAGAATCCAAGGAATCCTGACTAACTTAATAGCTATTTAACTCTTTTGATCCTCAATTCTCCTTCCCAGGTTTCCCCCATCTCTTCTAGTCAGTCACCATGCCCTCTAATTTATTGGAAGCAGTTTTCAAATCCACTCTTTTCTCTCTATTCTTAGTCATTTCACTATCACCTCCATCTATTTGTCATACTAGCCTCTATAGTATCATATTAATAAGTAGTTTTTTGACAGACAAGCCATATGTCACAGTGGTAGCAGAGTAGACTGGCAAGAGCGCTGGATGTAGAGTCAGTTGTTGTTCAGTTGCTAAGTCATGTCCGACTCTTTGCAACCCCATGAACTGCAGTAGACTAGGCTTCTGTGTCCTTTACTATCTCCTGGAATTGTTCAAACTCATGTCCATTGAGTTAATAATGCTATCTAGCCATCTCATCCTGTGCCACCACCTTCTCCTCTTGCCCTCAATCTTTTCCTAGCATCAGGGTCTTTTCCAATGAGTTGGCTCTTCGCATCAGGTGGCTGAAGTACTAGAGCTTCAGCTTCATCACCAGTCCTTCCAATGAATATTCAGAGTTGATTTCCTTTAGGATTGACTAGTTTGATCTCCTTACTGTGCAAGGGACTCTCAAGAGTCTTCCCCAGCACCACAGTTCAAAAGCGTAAGTTCTTCAGCATTCAGCCTTCTTTATGGTCCAACTCTCACATCCATACATGACTACTGGAAAACCATAGCTTTGACTATATGGACCGTTGTTGGCGAAGTAATGTCTCTGCTTTTTAATATGCTGTCTAGGTTTGTCATAGCTTTTCTTCCAAGGAGCAAGAGTCTTTGAATTTCATGGCTGCAGTCACTATCTGCAGTGATTTTGGAGTCTAAGAAAATAAAGTCTGTTACTGTTTCCATTGTTTCCTCATCTATTTGCCATGAAGTGATGGGGCCGGATGCCATGAGGTTTTTGAGTGTTGAGTTTTAAGCCAGTTTTTTTACTCTCCTCTTTCACCTTCATCAAGAAGCTCTTTAGTTCCTCTTCGCTTTCTGCCATTAACGTGATCTCATTTACATATCTGAGGTTGTCGCTATTTCTCCTGGCAATCTTGATTCCAGCTTGTGATTCATCCTGCCTGGCATTTTGTATGATATTCACTCTGTATATTAGTTAAATAAACAGGGTGACAATATATAGCCTTGATGTACTCCTTTCTCAGCTTTGAACTAGTCCATTGTTCCATGTTCAGTTCTGTTGCTTCTTGTCCTGCATACAGGTTTCTCAGGAGGCAGGTAAGGTGGTCTAGTATTCCCATCTGTTTAAGAATTTTCCACAGTTTGTTGTGATTCACACAGTCAAAGACTTTAGCATCTAAAAGCATCTTCTACCCATGTCCCTTTTCCTTTGCCATCTCTGTGCCCTGTGCCAAGGAATATGGCATGGACACCAATCCCAGGGGACTGGCAGTTGACTGGTTGAGCCCTGCATGGATGGCAATTTCAAAAGTCAGATGGAAATGGAACAGAAGAATGGAGAAAGTTGGAAAAATGACCCTGACCTTTGTGATTAGATCCATCTTTAGAGATGAGGTTGGCTGTATATATGTACCACATCTTTATCCATTCATCTGTCACTGAACATTTAGGTTGCTATGCAATGGAATATTACTTAGCCATAAAAAGGAATGATATTGGGTCATTTGTAGAAATATAAAGACCTACCTAGAATCTGTCAGAGAGTCTGAAGTAAATCAGGAGAAAAACAAATACTGTTTATTAATGCATATATGTGAAATCTAGAAAAAAAATATAGATGAACCTGTTTGCAGGGCAGGAATAGAGACCAGATGTAGAGAATGGACCAGTGGACACAGAGTGGGAATGAATTGGGAGATTGGGATTGACATACATTCACTGCCATATATAAAACAGATAGCTAGTGGGAACCTGCTGTATCGCGCAGGGCTCAGCTCAGTGCTCTGTGATGACCTACAAAGGTGAGATTGGGCGGGGTAGGAGGGAGTCAAAGAGGAAGGGGATATATGTATACATATAGCTAATTCACTTCATTGTACAGCAGAAACTAATAAAACATTGAAAAGCAACAATATCCCAATTGTAAAAAAATGAGGTGGGCTGGAGTAACTCTAGGATGAAGTGTGGTCATTGGAGTTGTAGCCCCAGGACCTCTTGTAGTTGGGGGAGGGGGGATTATGCAGCGCAGAGAGGAGAGAAACACAGGATATATGACACTATTACCTTAATTAACAAGATGATCCACCAAACCAGAATGAGGTGACCAAGAAGCTTGAGTGAACTTTACCAGTGTTCTCAGCCCAATCACATCCAGCAAACACAAATCAGTTAGGACAAGGCTAAGAGACTCCTAACACACAGCCAGCGCAGAGCCCACTACCTAAATGTTTAAAACCAGCTCTTTCCTAGGAGGCAGTTATAACTGAAGCTGGTAGTCAAAGAGGAGGCCACAGAGTTGGATGCAAACACCAAGACATACAATCTTCTTAAAAAGCTTGTTTACAAGTATATAAACAATAGACCCCGGTAGTTAGATTGTAAAAGATATGTGGGTACCCAAGCATATTTTTAGAAAGTATCACTAAAGTTTGAGCATTAAAAGCTCACAAAATGATCCCTTCATTATTTGGTTTCATCAGCAATAAATAAAATCATATTTACTGAGAAAGTTAAATCAGTCTTCTTTCTTCCCTTCCCCTCCTTCCCTCTCTTGCTCCTTTCCTTCTTTTTATCCCATTCTTTCTAAAATCAAGTTGAAATTACTAAACACCTTCTGAGTTATGCTTCGATCAGACAGAGACTGCAAGGGAAGAAAAAGACACATAGGTTGGCAGTTTTCTTCTAACTACAAGAATACATTCTTGCTTAGAGTTTGTATTGGATTAGTTGCTCTTATTCCCAGAAGACTGAATTAATTGTGGATGAATCCAGGTTGGTTTGTTCTACCTTGAAGTCCATTGTTTTTAAGGGGTGAGGAGAGGCATGTGACAGTGTTCCATTGTGACTTTTTGGTGTCTGATCTGACTGAGATCGAAAGCAAAAGTTGTTGTGGGTTAGCATACAGGGTTTTTTTTTTTATTTGTATTAATTTATTAGCTGCTCTGGGTCTTCGTTGCTGCATTCAGGTGTTCTCTCGTTGCAGTGAGCTGGGGCTACTCTTTGTTGCAGTGCTTGGGCTTCTCATTGCAATGATTTCTCTTGTTGCAGAGTACAGGCTGTACACAAGTGAGCTTCAGCAGTTGAGGCATGTGGGCTCCATAGTTGTGACTCTCAGACTTTAGAGCACAGGCTCAGTAGTTGTGGCACTTGGGCTTAGTTGCTCTACAGCATGTGGAATCTTCCCATCCAGGAGTCAAACTGTGTCTCCTCCATCGGCAAGCGGATTTTTATCCACTGCACCACCAGGGACGTCCAAGGGTTGTTTTTGGTGTTTTGGTTCTATTGAAGGTGATCTCTTACCCAGCCTTACCCCTCACCCACTCCCAGCCCCCCCATAAGTTAAATAGAAGTTTTTTTAGGAAGAAAATGCAATTTAGTGAGTCATAACTCATAGTAAAGCTGGGAGGAGTAAGAGAAGTGACAAAATCATAATTAGATTGGCAGCTGCAAAAATCCATCGTGTGTCTGAGCTAGTTGGCTTAAAGCCAGCAGAGGGTACCCTCCTTCTCTCTCTGCAGACCTTAGTGAACTTGCTATAGCCCTTGGGTCTGAGAACTTGTGTGTGTTTTGCTGCCTTCAGTAACAAAAGTGTCCTTATTTTAAAGGGGCTTTTATTGAGAGTCCATTGGGCATTGATATTGTTTCCTAGCTGAGTAACCTTAGACAAATTAGTTAAATGCCCCATGCTTCAATATTTTTATCTGTAAAATGGGCATAGTAAAAACCTGTTACAATGGAATAATACTTGGCCATAAAAAGGAATGAAATTGGGTCATTTGTAGTGATGTGGATGGACCTAGAGTCTGTCATACAGAGTGAAGTAAGTCAGAAAGAGAAAAATAAATATCATATATTAACACATATGTATATAATCTAGAAAGATGGTACAGATGTGCTTGTTTGTAGGGCAGGAGTAGAGATGCAGATATAGAGAATCAACTTATGGATACAGGGGAAGGGTAGGGTGAGCTGAACTGAGAGAGTAGGATTGACATATTTACACTACCATGTATAAAACAATTGCAGCAAATGGCATTATTTTGTTCTGTTTTATGGCTGAGTATTGTGTATATGTACCACAATGTCTTTACTCATTCCTCTGTCAATGGACATTTAGATTGCTTCCATGTTCTGGTTACTGTAGATAGTGCTGAACTGAACACTGGGATGCATATGTTATTTCAAATTACGTTTTCTCTGGGTGTATGTCCAGGAATGGAACTGCGGGGTCATATGGTAGGTCTATTTTTAGTTTTTTAAAGAAACTTCATACTGCGTTCTCCATAGTGGCTCTGTGTCAATATATGTTCCTACCAACATTGTAAGAGTGGTTCCCTTTTCTTCACACCCTCTCTAGTATTTTTTGCTTGTAGATATTTTGATGATGGCTGTTCTGATCAGTGTGAGGTGATACCACATTGTAGTTCTGATTTCATTTCTCTAATAATTAGTAATATCAAGCATCTTTTCATGTGCTTTTGACTATCTGTATGTCTTATTTGGAGAAATGTCTATTTAGATCTTCCACCCATTTTTTATTGTTTTGTTTGATATTGAGCTGCATGAGCTTTTTGTATATTTTAGAGATTAATCCCTTGTCAGCTGCTTTGTTTGCAGATATTTTCTCCCATTCTGTGGGTTGTCAGGACAATTTTTAATAACGATTTTTTCTTTACTATTCACCCATCATTAACAGTAATGGTAACTTAAGTTTGCATGGCACTTCAAAGTGCTTTCATCTGCTTTGCTCCACTTGATCACTGAGACAAGCCTTTGAGGCCACCTTATTCTCTTCTGAGAGAAGGGTAACCGAGAGAGAGCTCAGAAGGCTTTCTCAGAACCATTTAGGTAAAAGTAGGACTCAAATTAAGGTCTTCTGAGCAAAATAATCTTCTGGAAAGATCTTGTTTATACATGTGATGCTTAGTGATATTTGTCGAATTAGATTAAATGACATTGAGTTGAATTGGCTGGAACTAAATTAAAAGGAGGAGATGTGTTGGGGGACCCTTTGAAAGGACCGTGCTAGCAGAATCGTCAGGTTTTCATCCAGCTTCTCTTCCTCCCAGCCTTCCTCTGTCCCTCCTCTTATGTCTCTCCTCTCATTGTTACGTGAGCCAAGCTGAAGGTAGGAGTGATCAACTCAGGGGATGGTAGTTGGCATGGTTGGCATGATTTGGGAACTACAGACAAGTAATTGTGAACAAATTCATTTGGTTCCATGCTTTTTCCCACCAAAAAGCGTTGATTCGAATTCAAGAGATGATCTCCACCTTAGTCACAAGTTATGGCACTCTCTCTGCTTGTTTTTCTCCCCGGGTCCACTCCAGGCTGCCTGGATGTTCTTCAACTGACAAGCACCCCATCAGCACCTGTGTCATTTCTCACAGAGCGTGAAGCCACTTGACTAAAAACAAATAAGAGCCGGAGAACCTAGAGTGGGGAAATCAGACATCAAAGTGTCATATAAGAAAGGTTGAAATGAAATGCTGCGTTAACAAGACAAAATCAGAAGCTCAGATTCCTTGGCCATCACCACCCCAGGGGACCCTTCCTACCATTTCCCACCTTGAGAATTACCATCTCATAGCTGCTGAAGAAATGACGTAGTAACACCTGCTGTGAGCCTGGACCTTCTAAACCAGGGGTCCCCAACCTCTGGGATCTAATCCAGATGATCTGAGGTGGTACTGACGTGATAATAGAAATTAAAGTGCACAGTAAATGTAATGCACTTGAATCATTCCAAAACCACCTCCACCCCAGTCTGTGGAAAAATTGTCTCCCATGAATCTGGTTCCTGATACCAAAGAGGTTGGGGACTGCTGCTCTAGCCTCCTGGCAGTCTGCTGGAGGACCACTTGTTTACAATGTCAGGAGGGTATCACAGAGTTATGGAATGGTTCAGACTTGAGGGTGGATCCCTTTCTCCTCAGACCTGGGGCTAAACAGTGACCATTCCTTTTAGTTACTCAAAGTACCCCCCAGCCCCCCTTCAAAGAGCTACAGCTTGTCATGCTTTCTAAACTGCCTTACAATGAGGTAAGCTTACGTTATCAGATAAAAGCCTTCATTTTGATAATGTCAGTACTTCTGTGATTTCTAATTTTTTGTTGTGTTGATCTGGCACTGGTGGTAGTACTGAGTTTTTTTTTTTACTTTCAGAACTTGGTTTTGATATTGTTAAATTGCTTGGATGTAGATAAAGGAAATCCCGTGGACAGAAGAACCTGGTAGGCTACAATCCATGGGGTCACAAAGAGTCAGACATGACTGAGCGACTTCACTTTTCACTTTCATGCACTGGAGAAGGAAATGGCAACCCACTCCAGTGTTCTTGCCTGGAGAATCCCAGGGACGGGGGGGCCTGGTGAGCTGCTGTCTGTGGGGTCGCAGAGTCGGACACGACTGAAGCGACTTAGCAGTAGCAGCAGCAGATAAAGGAATGTATCAGTGGGATTCATCAAATGAATAAAATAATTGACTTACTTGGAATCTCTCTGGACTTTTCCAACTCTAACATTCAGTGTCTTCATGATTCTTTCAGTGTCTTCGTGATTCTAAGTCCAGCAGCATTGCTCTGGGTCGAGGGCAGAGAGCAATGGAAATGTAAGAACTGAAGCAGAATCCTAAATTAAATCACATTATTGAATTTTCAAGGAGCAGGAAATTCCACATGTCAATGTTAATGTATTTTACATCATAGTTAGGTATAAAAGACTCACTGCAATGGTCTTTGTAAAACTAGCAAATCAAACAGACAGACAAACAAAAAAGCAAACCTAAAAACATTCAAAATGCCCCAATCAGGAGAATTCATTTAGTTGGCAGGCTATACAACCATTAAAACTGATGGTTATGGATATTATGTATTCTCATGTTATGAAAACACGAGGAAAAGTGAGATATACAAAGCTATATATACTGGTTATAATTATGGAAAATATTGAGAAATTGGTTATTTTAATATATGAATAGGAACATATAGAAAAAACACTTCTATTACAGAGTTGTAATATTTTTACAGTAAAGTCTAAATTTCTAAATGAAATAGAACAAAAGCAAATACACATTGAGAAATCAATATAAATCTCTTCATAAGCACCACCATTTCTCAGTGCAGTGAGATTCCAAGTAATTATTTTATGTGATTTATTCAGCATCTGTCATTTTAAGAATTGGATAATGTTTGGCTCCAAAGCAAAGAATAATTAGCAATATAATTAATCAAATTGGTGTTTATATTTCTATGTCAAAGTTAATCATTTTCATTTTCTTGTTTTATGGGAGGAGTTTGCCTTTTATTAAAGCTAATAGCATCCAAAGTATTGCAAATGCATTTCAAAGGTTTAAATTGTACAAACTTAGTATCACAGCTGAAATGTACAGTCAGTGCTCTCACTTACTGACACCTGGAAAAAGGCAAAGCATTTTTAGTTAAACTAAGGAGACTGCATTCATAACTCCCATTCATTCAACCAGTTATTCCTCTGTGTTAGGGACAGGAATCACGGCATATATACCATCTGGACTAATCAGATAGTCATTAGATTTCATCCTTGTCTGTTGTTCCTTACTCTACCCTGCTGTCTCCCTCCCCACCAACACACACACACACACACACACAAGGATGAGAACTCTTCACATCCTCCAGGAAGTCACAGAAATATAAGATACAGACTGACTCATCCATTGAGCATGGAGTGTTGGATAGTCATTTGTCGGTTTTTTTCACCCAGTATGAAATCACATCAGGAATCTTGAGACAGACCATTATTTCAGGTTATTGTTGTGGCTGTTTTGTACCTGACATAAAATATCACAGCAGCCAGGGTGATAGGGAACTTTTCAATGATCAATTTATTGAAATGGTTATAGATAGACCTTCAGTCTATCAAACATATGTAAATAAATAATATATATGTTGACATTTCCAAGTGAGCAGACCCTTGCCACTCTGTCTTTTACTATGGCAAATCTAGCGAGGGAGTTGAAATGCTCGGTGTTTTCCTGTTGTGTGAAACCATTCTTGGCTGTAATGTCTCTCCAAGGAGCTGCTCTAATTAATGTAAAACACTCTAGATACTACTTCATAAATACTAAGCTTCCTCTAAGTGGCACAAAATTAAGATCCTCTATTGAACAATTTCTCTATATGCTCCTGTGTGTTGGAATCATAGACCAATACATTGTATTTCAGAAAGGAAGGGAGAGAAATCAGTAGTAAAAGCAGAGTTTGGAAACATTTATTTCTGCAAACCAACAGTTCTTTCTGCACTTACAGTGTACCTTAGTAAGCCCAGTCAACAGGAAACACTCTGGGGGAGAAATTATTTGAGTCAATAAAAATATACAGGCTGCCAGAAAGAAAACCAACAATACAGTATACTAATGCATATATATGGAATCTGAAAGATGGTAACGATAACCCTATATGCGGGACAGAATGAGAGACACAGATGCATGGAACAATTTTATGGACTCTGAGGGAGAAGGTGAGGGTGGGTCGTTCTGGGAGAATGGCATTGAGACATGTGTATTGTCATATGTGAAACAGAGCACCATTCCATGTTCGATGCATGTGACAAGGGCTCGGGGCCGGGGCAGTGGGATGATCCAGAGGGATGGGAGGGGGAGGGAGGTGGGTGGGGGGTTCGGGAAGGGGAACACATGTAAACCCATGGCTGATTCTTGTCAATGTATGGCAAAAACTATTACAATATTGTAAAGTAATTAGCCCCCAAGTAAAATAAATAAATTTATAAAAAAAAAAAAAAAAAAAAAAAAAAAGAAAACCAACTCCTAGTTGCATGAAATAGCCTTGAATATTGATAAAATCAATCAAGTTGACACTGAACAGTGAGGGGGTTAGAGACACTGACACTATACAATCAAAAATCTACTACAGCTCCATATCTACGGTTTCATATCAGTGGATTTAATCAACTGTGGACATGCAGTACTCAACTATGTATTTAGTGAAGAAATTCCGTGTAAGTGGGCCTGTGTAGTTCAAACCTATGTTGTTCAAGGATCCATAGTATTTCAGGCTGAGTGGGGTTTTCTTTGGTAACAGAAAATAGTGTTTCTTGAAGGAAAGGGTACATTTTTGAAAGTTTTTTCCCCCTTCTATTGTTATTGACTCATTGGTCTAGAATTTCTCTGAAGAATACTTAACATAACTTGTAAGTGCTCTAAAGTTCTAAAAATACTATCCAATAGTGGTGAGAGTCTTCCTGATACATTGTGTTTTAATTCCTTTGAGTTTTCCATTAAGATATTTATTTCTTGGTGTGTTGTCATGTTGATGTGTTACGTACTGAGCCTGTATACGTGTATTTGGTTATCTGTAGTGTTAGTGTCTTCATATATATATTTGCTAACCAGAGATTAACCAGACCATTAACAGCTTAAAAACAAATAAGAATAAAATACATTTTCAAATAGTAAAAAAAAAAAAAAAAAATATACAGGCTGCAAAACATGAATCAGAATCACAGTGTCTCCAAACAACAGATATTTAAAGAATGCTTTTTATCTGTGAGCTTCATCTGCTCTAATTAATGCTCTGAGTTTGTTCCTTCAAAAGCTTGCAACTGATTTGACATCGGTTATTTGCAGACACAGGCAAAAGGAGGCTGCCTCCAAAGAACCTTTTGTCCGTATATTCTTGAAAATTTCTGGGAGGAAAGTCTTATAAGGAAGGTTTTATTTAGCCAATTATAATTGTTTCATGGATGTTTTCTGATACCTTTCTTATTTTACCATTCTGATCAGTTTATTGCTTATTATCACTTACGGTGAGTTTGATAGCTTATGGTTATGAAACAGCCAGCTATCTCTTCAGTATCTTTTATGTAGCTGTAGGTCTGAGCTACCTCCTGTCCCCTGCTCCAGACAGCAGTCCCACAAATTAAATGAAAAATAGTGTCGAATACAACCTAACAAATCTCTAAGCTAAAATGAAAAGCGTTCAAGGTTTGGATGTATCTGGAAAAAGTGCCAGACACATTTAAAAAATCCAATAAAAAGCCCTCCCCATACTTCCTCCTTCAGATCAGATCTCATTTAGACTACAAGTTTTAGGAAAACTGGTTCATTCCTTTGCAGTCACATCTCAAAAGCTGAGAAAACTGCTGCTTTATTTTTCCCCTGCTCTGTCTCTGAAAGCAGCTCGAACAGCCACCTTAAGCTTTGTAAGGTGTTGACAACATAAAAATCTATAAAGGTCGTCAAAACAAAAATATCAGCCATTGAAGATGAAGGACAGAAATATCTCCACAAGATTATCTTAGTTAACACGGACACATGTGGCTTTTTCCACCCCACCCCACCCAGGAATGAGATATGAAAATGTAAGAAGATCTAACTTGAAAAATCTAACCAAAGAATATCTCATCTCTTGATTTTTACTTAACAAATTTACAGCCACAGTGCTCAGATAGGGTAGCTATCACAAAGTGTGTATGTATGCACGTGCATATATGGGAGAGACAGAGAAAGAACAGTGCTGAGCAGGTGAGGTTGAAAGCTGAGCTTTCACGTCTGTTGTGACACCACTGACCAGATATTAGTTGAAAGAAGAAAACTGGATGACCCAGATGTGATTCTGGTCTTTGAAAACAAGCATTTATATAACCCGTGCCAAGCAGGGAGGTAAGAGGCTAGGAGATGTGTGTGATATACTGATGTTTATAATGGTATAGATAAAGATTTGTTTAAATCAAAGTTATTATCTTAGACTTGAGTGTCAGTTGACCACCAGGAGCTCCTTGAGACTCCTGAGGCCCACATAGTGACCCCCCACTCACAGTCTTCCCCTCCCCCATTTTTCAGAAGCCAGAGGATGCCTGCTGCATCTTGCACTGTAGTGCAAACAGATCCCCGCAAAGAGAGAGGAAGACAAAATGAATTTAAATTCCAAAGGGGTTCCAGTGCCGGTTTCCTAGTCCCCGAGTCAGCAATGTGTTTGTGAAAATTCAGCCTTTTTGTCTCCCAGTAAAAAGGGGCTAAATCTACATCGGTGGCCCAGTCTCGGGTTGCTATTCTTTGCATTTTCTATTCGAGTGAATGAGAGTGAATGAAGTGGCCGGGACCCTTCATTTGATCTACTCAATTGCATAAAGTGACAGAATTCTAATATATTTGTTTAATGCTCTTCAATGGGCTTTCACTTTTTTGCTTGCAAATGAAGCAAAGTTTCATCCCCCTTTAACACCGGGACATATTTCATAACTCAGGCCGTGGTTTGAAGTGATCTTGAGAGGAGTTTTAGATTCAAAAAGTGGGAAATAAAGAAACAGATGTGAAGTTATTGTAAATTCCTAGAGTGGGCTCTGGGGCTATTGTGCCCCCACGGCGGGCGGTCCAAGGGCTGTGCCTTTCATGCTGTAATTGAAACATATTAATTAGATAATTTGTTGTTAGTTTAAACGAAACAAATGCATCCCTTTTGAGGCTTCACAGCTGGTGGGTTGGATTGTTTTTGTTTTGTTTTTGTTTGGGTGTCTCTGTGTATATGTGGCTTTAGGAGAAAAAAATTAATTGACATTTATATTAAGAATTGGAGAACAGATTCTGATCCTGTTGTTACTTAAATGGGTATCTTTTTATAAAGGGAGTTTCCATTTGCAAAAGTATAAACTCTCCCTGAACACCCCCCCCCAATCTGGCATAAACTAATGTAAAACCTCCTGTTAGAAGCACTCCCCTTGGATTCTTTCCCCCTCCCACCTACCACTTGAGCACCTGGCCAGATTTATGCTTCCAAGACACTCAATGTTCTCATCTATTTTAAAGGAATTAAGCTCGCTGCTGTAATATTTAAGCCATTCCAAGGATCATTTACTAGCACCGCTCCTGCTAGTCTTCAGGCTTCTCAAAACCCCCAGCCCAGGCAATAGGAACAGTGAGAACTTCAACAGCTTCTCTCTCTCTCTCTCTCTCCTCTCTCTCACGCACAAAACTCATCTATTGTGTAAGCATTTCCCCAAATCACAGAGAAAGCCACTTAAAAACACAGTTGAGCACAGAAGCATGTTAAACACCAAAAGTAACAGAAGAGTCCAGTTTTCAAATCAAAAACCTAAATTAAAAAAATCAATATTGTCCAAATTTACAAAATAGAAAATAATATAGCTTAACCCCATTCTCAGGGTGGGATCCTGAACATATACACCTTACTGCACGGGGTTGTCTCTTCCAGTTTTATTTTAAAGCTATGTGTATTGACTTTGGACTTGAGCCAGGTGAAAAGTTTTAACATGACAAAGAAAGCCATTGAAGGTATAGAAGTTATAAACTTCCTTATTTGTGGGGTACTTCAGCTGAACTGGGTGCAAGTCTCAAAGCTGGAGTTGGAGTGGGGTGGAGGCATGTGTGTTTGGGCTGCCTTTGGATTCCTGATGAAGGTCAAAATATCATCAATGGATTTTTTACTTTACTCATTCAACTTCGTCTGAGAAAAGATGCCTGCAGTGGTGAAAGGAGGACTCAACAATGCCGAAGTTATTTCATTCTTTGCAGTACACCATGACGAACTTAACAGCTGAAAAGCACATTTTCAAATGCTGACTTGAAATCAGTCCTTTGCTAAAAATCAGAAATAGGACCTGCATCTTACTTGCCTCTATTTATTAAATGTGTGTTTGTACATATCACTTGCCTCTAATTTCTATTGCTGCTACTAGGAAGAGCATTTTACCTATGTAAGCTGAAAATTTATAAAACGTTTGAGGCCCATGTTAGCCCTTTACGCTCCCTTCATTCTCAGTTCAAATGCAGTGTTAGTGAATTCCAGGAGATTAGAATATTCCAGAGATGGCTTTTAATTTTATTTTGCGGAAGTAGTGAAAATGGTATTTCATTTTTTTAAACTGTAGATGATTTCTGCTTGGGAACAAAGTTTCAAGAGTTTCCTGGCCCAGGGTGGATAAGTTTTCCAGGCTTTCTTTAGCTGATCGTGTTGATATAATTGTGAATTGGGCTTGATGAATGAGTTTAGTTGTCCCCTGTCTGACGAGCTTTAGTGGCTTCATGCATTTTAATCAGTCCAATGATTCATTTATTTTCCACCTTTTTTTTTTTTGGCTGTGTGTGGGATCCTTCCTTTAAAAAAAAAAAAGTCACAACAGGATTAATTACCCTTTGCATTAATCCTAATTTTTTTTTCAGATAACCCTCTGAATATATAAAGGTCGCAGGTGCTAAGGGTTCTCCTAGTGCAGTATAGTCATGATTTCTGGGTGGGTTTCTCTGTGTTGCACAAGGTCTCTTGTTTAATCATTTTACACAGTAAAGTGTTAATCACCATTTAAGTTTGTCTTTGTCTTGTAACTTCATTAGTTGAATACACACCTCACTCTGGAAATACGGTGACCCCCTTCAATAAAGTTTTAATTGGCCTTGAGCCATACATTCTTGGCAAACTTTAATTCTCTGCAAAAATCTGAAGAAAAGCAAATACTTACAGTCAGGTATTTAACTTCATTCATTTCTTTAAAATAAATGCACCAAGTATTATTTTCCCAGATGAAGGATTAAAGAGAAATCTATTCAGTTAAAAATGAACAGGTTTCTTGACAAGCTAGGTGGACTTTTAAGTAACTTCTGAAAAAGAAAATTTCAACGACTGCAATAATTTAAAGGACCAAGGAAATGAAGGGTAGCTGCAAATAGATGTATCAGAATATAAATATTGAGTAGGCAAATTTGCTTTCAAGTTCTGTATCTCCATATCACCTCTACCTGCTTTCTATAGAAGCCTTATATTCATACAACTACTGTCTATTTTATAAAAGGTATGTTTTAAGATAGACAAATATAAAGTACTATTTTTTTTTCATTAGCAGTTTCTCTTTCAGCACTGCACCTGTGCACCTGATCTATACTAGAGACTAGATTACTTTGTCTCTGTCTCTGGGCAAATGTCTTCAAGAGTCCATCTGAATAATTTCTCCCCTAGTCTGCAAGTGCATAAGAGGAGGTTTGTTTTAAAAATAAGTTATGGAAAAGACAAACTACTCAGACAATGAATTGCAGAAAGGATGCTTAGAGAAGAACTACATCTATCTTTGGTAGAGTTATTGTTTGTTAGCAACTCTTCAAAAACACACACAACTAAAATTTGAATTTACATATTTTAATGAGAAAATATTATTTAGACTAGGTTCATAATTTAATGTAGACACCTTTTTAAAATTCTTTGTCTTAAAACAGGCATGCTGGGAACAAGAACATCAACATTTAAAACACCATGCTGATTCTGTACAGGGAGGGAGAAAAAATGAAAGGTAAAAATGGTACAGCTCTGATGACACTACAACTTTTTTTTTTTTAACTTAAGCAGGTCACACCAGAACAACAGTTTGTTTTCCAGCAAATTACCTAAGATTCTAAAGGAATATAGCAAACAAAAGTGCATTTTACACAGTGTATAATCATTCCTATTCACAATCATTTACATCTCTTTGCAGCCCTTGAGCTTCTCGGAAAAGTTCCTGTAGCAAATAGAAAGACTTGTCCATGGGAGACCTATCCGGTGACACCTCCTTCATGTTACCAGTCAGCTTATCTAAATTCTTCTAGGGTTGCCCTTGATGGTTTCTTAGTTTGGACTTACTTCATTTTCTTTCGTTCGTTTTTCCTTCCAACAATAAAATAAATAGTTAAAAAGGTCTCTAAGTAATCGGAAAGTTAACATCCCAATTAACTTTCCCATACCCACCCCTTCCCTCCCCTAAACCTGGCCAGAAATGCAGAGTAAACATTCACATTACAACAGGTACTTGTAAAGTAGGCTTTGCCCGCTCGCCCGCCAAAGCAATACGGATTCAAGTTCACTGTTTACATTTTACCGGGCGCTTTGTAAACATACAAGGTTACTTTTACTTTGTGTTGAGGACAAACGTCTCCTTCCCAGCTTGGTAGCCTCTCCCCTAAACTCCCAGTACTAGGAGCCTCTGGCAGAAAACAAAACCGAAAACAAAAAAACTCTCCAGAAGCCGGGGAGGCAGGGCCGCTTCTCGGGGAAGCTGTGGTCCGCCCAGCCCCTGCCGGATGGGCGGAGGCGAGTAGGGTAGGAAGTTAGTGGTCCTTTTTCGCGGCAGATTTCCAAGACGTAAACAGAGATCTGGCTCTCCGCTGGGTGGCTGCAGCCCTCAGGGGAGATATGTTCCAGGAAACCTCAGAGACGGTTTCTCTGGGCTTGGAGCTAACGGCGCCCTGTCCAGAGCCTCGCGGATCCGGGCCGAGCGAAGACGCTCTCCTCTCCGAGGAGGCAGGAGGCAGGAACTCCCCTGCCTCTTCAGTGGGAGAGGGTTTCGGGGCCCCGGGCATGGGACAACTTGGCTCAGGCGTTCCCTGCCTTTCCCTCTTGGGGGCGAGGACAACTTCCACGCGCGCCTCCTGGCCCATCTGCAAGTTTGTGTTTCGTCTCCTGGGTCCAAAACAAAAGTTCTCACGGGGAAGAGAGGGTTGGCCGAAGGTGAAATGGACAAATTAGGGTGTCCCAGGTCGAGGAGGGCAGGACTGGGAGCCGGGGGAGGCGAGTGAGCTGGCGGGGAGGGGAACAAGAGGGGGCGCCGGCCTCCGCGGGTCAGTGCACCGCTACTGAGTGCAAGGCTGAGGCCGGGCTGGTGAGCGTTTCGCTGGGAGTAGCGGGGCTGCTTTGGCTGGTGGCTGTTTGAGAGGACGTGGGGCTAAGCGAGGGCGGCGAGTTCGAGAGCAAGGTGGGGATGGGCGCAGGCAGCGCGGGCAGGGCAGGCACTGCGGCCGGTGTGGGCTTGATGGGCACGGGGATGGCGGGCAGTGTCTGGCCCGTTGCGTGACACAGAGGCTTCAGTGGCACGCCATAGGCGCTGTAATCGCCACTTGCCATGGAGATGGGGGTGGCTGAATCGATCATGCCTGCGGAACCGTACACGTGTGGCCAGCCGGTGCCCAGCGAGCTGCCCATGGTAGTCAACTGGTTGGGGAGCGGGTAGGCAGCGGGCACGGGCTGCATGGCGGAGAAGGCCAGACCCCCAGGCATCTTGTACTCGCGTGCGATGATATTCTCGATGGCGAAGGGATGCTTGAACCCTGAAGGCTGCGCTACGCCGCCCAGGTTGTAGGCGGCCGTGGGCATCTGCGGCAGGTGCGTACCCGAGGCGGCCAGCGCGCTCAGGCGCAGCTTGGCCTGCTGCTGCAGGTACTGCGCGGCGTCAGCGGGCTTGCTGGGCGCCAGGTGGTCCGACTTGAGCACCTTGAAGCGCTTGCGGCGCCTCAGGAAGCTGCCGTTCTCGAACATGTCCCCGCAGCTGGGGTGCAGCGCCCAGAAGCTGCCCTTGCCAGGCTGGTCTGGCCGCCGCGGGATCTTAATGAAGCAGTCGTTGAAGGAGAGGTTGTGGCGCAGGCTATTCTGCCAGCGCTGAGTGTTCTCCCGGTAATAGGGGAAGCGGTCCATGATGAACTTGTAGATTTCGCTCAACGGAAGCATCTTCTCCGGCGAGCTCTGGATGGCCATGGCGGTTAGCGATATGTATGAGTAGGGTGGTTTCTGGTCGCTATACGTGTTGCGGCCCGGCCGAGGCATCTTCTTCTTTGCCCCCTCCTAGCTCTGGGTCTGCGCGGGCCTGCTTGGATCTGGGAAGAGGGAAAGATAAGCGGGGGAGGGAGGAGGACGTGGATGCACAGACCAGGTCAACCAGGCTAAGAACAGACTTCGGGGGTGGCGCAAGTAGGGGGCTTTGGCGCTGGATCAGCCAGCGCCTAAGCTCTTTAGCCAGCAACTTTGTGTGTTGAGTGGGACGCAGCCAGGGGGCGCGGGAAGGGAAGCCGGCGAGCGGCGTGAGGGTAACCTGGAAGTAAGCCCGGACCTGGAGCGGGAACTGGGAGTAGAGATGCAACCGTGAGCCACTCACCTTAAAGTTGCCCCAAGTTGCGCGTCCGCATCCGGGGTGGCGCTGCTGCTCGCCTTGTCCCTCCCGGCGCACAGCCAGGGCACAGTGTCCAGGTTCGGCTGTGCTCCGTACGTCTCTGAGCTCAGCAGCTCAGTCCCGCAGCGCCCCGCGCCGCCCAGTCCCTGGCGCTTCTGGCCTTGCGCTCCGCGGGCGGCCGAGCTCGGCTGCGGAGTTCCGGCGCGAACGCTGGCAGCAGCGGCCTCGGGGCTCCGGAGGGCGCTGCTCTGGGCTCCGCAGCTCCGCTGAGCTAGGTGGCTGCCTCCATGTCCTCCCTCGAACCATCTGATAGTTTTAAGCGGTGACAGGAGCAGAAAAGACCCCTGTAGCGGTGCTTCATTAATGTGCCACTTCTTAGCTATCATATGACAATCGCCTTGGGAGGAGGAGGAAGAGGAGGGGGAGCGGGGGATGCAGAGGGAGGGGACTGAGCGAGAGGGAGAGAGCCTGGCCAGCTCTGGTTTCTTTCGCACCTATTTACATGGACACCTTGGCCAATAGGAATCACTTCCAGCTCAAGACTGGGCGAGGGGGAAGAGCCTCTGCCACCGGTGGGAGCAGGACGCGCCGGCCAGGGTGCGCGGTGTGAAGGTATGGGGTGGTAGCGGCGGGAGCAGGGATACAGGCTACAGACCACTCACATTCACAGACCGAGCTGCTGCGCAGATGGTATTTGACACGGAAATTGCTTGGCTATTGGGTTATTTTGTTTCCTTTGCAGTGTATCGGGTTTGTATTGTTGGCTAACTTCAGGCACGGCTTTCCCCTGAAGCAGACCCTTTCCCTGCGCTTGGCATTACCCGGGACTGGTTACATGGGTTATTGTAATGAAAATACACCCTTCCCCTAGTCCTCCGAGAGGCAGGTCAAAGTTTCATTTGACCTTCCTAGGCTGCTTCCTTAACGCGGCACAGTGGGTGTGTAGCTTTAAGCGAGGGTTTTAAAATACAAAAAAAAAAAAAAATACTATCGGACAGCCCCGTGTAAGAGCCCATTTTGAATCTAAGTGTATTGGCCAAATTAAAAAAAAAAATTAAAATAGTGTATCTGGGCAAATAAGCAAGGTCTTCACTTTAAAAGTCCACCAGGAATCTGGTTAGATACAGGATGGACGCTCTGGGGCTGTTGGGGAAGACGGTGTGGAGACCTGGGGAGGGCCTGAGTTTGGTTGACACAGCTGTCTCTCGCTTTCCCCAGGTGGTTTGAAACTGGAGTGAGGGCTGAAAGTTTGCATTTTACAGTCGAAACTTTCTCCCCATCCCCCCTTTTTTACATAGAAAAAGTTTTGTAGGGTTTAGAGGGCCCAGCAAAAGCTGGCTGCGGCCCCATTAAAACTGCAGTACCTTCTAGATTTGCAAAGAACCAGAGGATTTTCCTTTTTTGGAGAGAAGAGGGGATGGGGATGTGCCTAGGATCACCCTGCCTAGTGTGGGTAACTGGTTTCCTTCAGTTTGGATTCATCTCTGGAGATTCAATGAATTATTACCATTATCATCGTTGTCACCATCATCATCAAACTGCTATGAAATAGTTAACCCTGCCCGCTTGCACGCCGTCTACAAATGTAGATGCTAGGCATTCCCACTGGTTTCTGCACATTCTCTAACCTTTATGGTTTTCAAAAGAAATTTCTACTATCTTGTTTTTAAAAACTCAGTACCTGTAGCTTACAATAAATCATCTTCAGTCTGGAAATGTGAGAACTTTTTTTTTTTTTTTGGCAGGAGGAGAATGAGGTGGTGGTGGGAGATTTCTGGGTGTGACGTTTTGACAGTGATATTAGAGCATTATTAGTGTAGCTGTTTGGGGTTAGCATAAAAAAAGATCTTTAAACATGCATGCACGTGTGTGCACTGCACATGCAGGCACACATACACACGCACACACCCTCCATTAACCATAGTTTCGGAGGTGGTCAATAACTCACCAAAACGTAACTTAAACACGGTGAATTTAGGAGATTAAACAATTTCATTAATATTGAAATGGCCTTCGAGTCTGGGCTGCCTTGCTTGAGATGCAAGTGCACGTTTTTCAATATTAACAGAAGTGCTTGAAGAAAAGAATAATATCACCTTCTTAATTCAGAAAAAATAACCAAGAGGAGGAGGTGGGTGCTCAGGGGTGGGGGAAGGATGCTGACCTGTCTCTGGGGCACTACTGGAGAAAGGCTGACAAACCCTCTACAGATAAACCGGTTGGACCCAAGAGGAACCTCTGCAGAGGTTGGGCTGGAGGCAGTGTTACTTGCCGAAATTGCAGCACGCTTCAGCTCCTAAGGAGATGCAGCGTTTGGGGGGTTTCTTGGCGAGGCCAGGATAGGCTCCAGGATCCTGAGATAGGAGCCTAGGAAGCTTAGGAGCTTGAGGGACATGCTACTAGTAGTGAGGGCTTGTGTTTTCCAGACTGAAAGGCTTTGGTCCAGTTTTCCTGCTTCAGAAGGCAACTGGAATCCGAGGTACAAGGAGGGCAAAGCAGAAGCCCTTCTGGGAGGGAGAGGTACTAGCATCGAAGCCCCCAAGAATTTTTAGGATCCTCTAAGAAAATATGTATACACACACACACACACACACACACACACACTCATAGTGTTTTAAGAAGGGTTGGATTCGGAATGTGAAAGATCTCTTTTCGCCCTGCAACAGCCAGGAAGATTCTTTTCGATTCTTTTCTACCGTGTGTGTGTGTGTGTGTGTGTGTGTGTGTGTGTGTGTGTGTGCGCGCGCGCGCGCATACACACACATCCCCTCCCTAGTAGTTCCCGCGTATTAAGGGTGGGGGATGGGGAGAGGGAATGTTTTTGTTTTAACAATTGGCATTTTGTTGCCTTGCAAAGGGTCTTTGTATGGCTGTCGAAATCATTGCTCCAAGTAAACAGAAGATTAACTAAATTCTAAGAGTAAAAACGTTTGGGTGAAAAAAAAATCCAAGTTGGAAGAAATCTCTGTCTGTCTCCCTGGGAAAGTTGTCACCACCAAGTTGGAGACATGGGAGGATATAAATAGGGATTCTCAAAGTTTGGCTCCGGTGAAAATGGGAAGTGAGGCACATTGCCCATGCTCAGGGCTAATTAAAGAAATTGAACCTAATGGAACAAGTTTGTCTTCTGTGAGGAGTGAGGAGTTGTGAGATGCACATTTAAAAAGTGTACTTTGCTGTAAGATTGTACCTTAATTTCCTCCTGAAGATCTACAAAGCCCAGGGGAAGGGACAGATTTGCATGCTCTTTAAAGAGCGTTTTAAGACTGGTATTGTGAAGAAGAGGGGGGGAAGGAGCACTTTCCAGAAATCTTGAAAAGTGCATCAGTCTATTGTATAGAACCCAAAGCAAACAGAAGCTTTGGGGAGGGAGCACATCCGACCTGGAGGCTTAGGGAGTTGTTGGGAAAACTGTATAAAATACACATAAGTCAATTATACCCATGTGCAAACCAACTGGAAATCTCTTTCGTGCAATAGCCATTCATCACCTCCGTGGAGCCCACCACCGACCACCTTTCTGCTTGGAGAGTTCGCAATAGCCTCTTTTCTCACAAGCTGGACCACACACGGCTGCAGATTTTGTAATAATTTATGCTAATTTCCCTCCATAAATCCACAATTCGCTTCAGTGGCACCCGGGCTGCTGAGGGAGTAAAAGGAGACAGAGGGGTGACAAATACAATATTGATTTTGATTCCTTCTGTTGTCAAGCAGGTGTGTGCGCGTGAACGGTGGGGCTGGGGTTTGGGGGCAGGAGTTCGAGGAGAGGAAAACTATCCAGAGCCCATGCCAGCCGCTCCATCCACACTCCAGAAAGTAACGCGCCCTGGTTTGTTAATATTTACCAAACACCAACGGGAGGTGGAGGAGAGTACCCGGCAGCTTCCGAGGGTTTCCTAGGCGCCAAAAACAATACCCGCCTTCCCGACTTGGAAAGTGAACTCCGTGCTGCCTGGAGCGCTTTGGCTAAGCCTTCCTTGGCCCCCTTCTCCTCCTCCTCCTTTCACTCTGGGAGTCCTCCCCTCCCTCTCCTCCATCCCCCCTCCTTCTTTCCTCTTTCTAACGCACTCTTGTCCCTCAGTTTTCTTCACTTTACTTTTACTCCCTCTCTCCACTTTTTCCAGCATCTCTGTAAAATAGGCAGTAAAAGTGCTCGGAAGTAGGGGTGAAGGTCGAGGGCTTGTGCCTCTTCTGACCCGCACAACTTTTCAGGCTGCCTCCCCCAGGTGCCCAGTCCTCTGGTCTCTCTGAGAACCCACGCTAAGGCACTGTGCCACTTTGTCAGTCTTCACCAAATCTGTACTTTGGTGGCATGAAATGACTTAGCTTTCCTTTAAAAAGGATTTTGTTCCAGGGGTATTCAGCACTAAAACAAACTCCCTCAGCCTGTCAGCAGTCAATTTTTGTAAAAAAAAATCGTCCTCCTGAGTGTCCCGGAGACTGTCCTCAGCCTGGCAGCCTGGCATGGCACAGCCTGCCTCTAACCTTGGGGATCTGGGGACCAGAGGGATCCTGCTCGAGAAGTTCTCTCAGCCTGGCACCACTGGACAGCAGGGTCTTGCAGGTCTTTGGGCCCCACCAGAGACCCACACCCAGTTGGGCACTGCATCAGGGAAACCTATTGGCCATGGCTGTCCCATGCTCCCAGGAGTCTGGGCTTGTACTGCCAGCCCAGTTTGATGAAGTCTGGTGGGAAATCAGAGTATTCAAGGAAGAGAGGTGGGGAGGGAACACATGGCACTCTGGTGCCAAGGGCCAATCGGCAGCAGAAGACTTGGCTCCCTCTTCACCAGTGCTCCCCAATGCCACCCCAAGCACCAGGCAGCCTGAGGAGCACAGTTATTTTTCAAACTAGAAGGAAAGAACATCTCACAGGGAACTTTGGATCCAAAGTTGTATTTCATTGGTTGGTGACTAGGGTACATAGGGTTTGGACCTAACTCACATCAGAGAGACTGAGAAACTTTTGATGAGGAGCACACTGCCTAAAATCAATACCCACCCCACCCCCCAAATCTTGCTGGCTTCCGAGGGAGTCAGGAGCCTCCACCTCCTGATCACTCTTTACTCCCATCCAAACCAGGAGGGTGTGTGTGTGTGGGGGGGGGTGTTGATATTCAGAGATGTCTCCTCCCCAGTCTCTGCTGCCTGGCCATGGGTATGGCCTCTGGCTATGGCTGGGGCACCTGAAGTTAAAATCTGTTTTCCTTGGGGTTGTAAAAAAGAGAATGACAACACCTCACACATTATAGAAGTATTTCCCAAGCAGCTGCTCCAGTTTGGAGAGTGTGGAAGGCTCAGTTTTCCCTCCTTCTCAAGCAGGAAAAAACAGTAGCCAGAGATAGAGGCTGGTCTGCTTGCCATCCACCCCCAAGAAGTGCCAACCCCACCCATAGTAAGCAGGCAGTTTCAATGCCCCTGAAAACGACTCTTGCCGGCTCCCCATAATGCCCTCTCTTTGGATTCTGTTTGCTAAATACCATTTGGTCTTTGCTGGCAGTGGTTTGCTCTGAGATTTCGAGGCTTTAAAGCCCAAGTTTCCAAATCCAGTCCCTTCTTTGTACTAATAATTGCATCGCTTTAAATTGGGCATTACCAAACCTACATATGTACTTATCCCAAAGTTATTTGCCAACATTTGGTGGAAGGATTTTTGTTGTTACTAAACCCTTCCCAGAAGTTTTGCCCTGCACTGTGTGAAATAGAAGCAGCAATTCAAATCTATTATTATTATTATTGGAGGAAATATTGCTAAAACCACCTTGGTATTGAAGGGATTAACTTGCTTTTCTCCTAGCCCCTAACTCTGGGGTTAAGACAGCAGTAGATCAACTGTATAATGTGTGCACTGTTCGCTCATTTGTACAAGCAGAACAAAGGTTGGACTAAGCCAAATTGCATTGCACTTGTGAACCGAGGCCCGATGTGAAGTATCTTTTACAGCGGGGGGGAATGAGAACAATTTCGTGTATGTCTAAAAGGGAATAACAAAGCCACTTTCTCGAGCATCTCAAAGTGAAGTAGCGAGGCGTGACATTCCCAGGGTGAGGAGGGACAAAAGCAGGGTCAGGGGGATGAAAAAGAGAATCAAACAGCCACTTTCACATGTCTGCCCTCAACTGCTGCACCTCTCCATAATAGGAAACAAATGTTGTAAAAGGGGGGATTGCTCCCATTCATTCAAAATAGCAAATGATAGCTAAACAACATTGTCAAAACTGAATCAACTTCTGTGCAGTACCACCCAGAAAAAGGTATTGTGTTTTGTTTAATAGCGGGGTGGAGCAAAGGGTCTTTTTTTTTTAAGGGGGGAGGGGGAGAAAATCACCCTATACTTTTCATATTAATTTTCTTTGTCAAGAATTACTTGTTTGCTCAGATTTGGGGGGGCGGTCAGTATCTCTGGTTAGGAAGCCACTTTTTAAATGTTATTTTGGGAGAAGGATTTAGGGAACGCAGAATCGGGAAGGTTTTTAGCTTTATGAGGTGTTTCAAAGCTTCCAATAAGTGGGAAGAGTGTTTTGTTTTCTTTGAATGCATTATCTGGAAAAATTAAGATAGTGATTGCAAGAGAATATTAAGTTAAATCCTGTACAGTAGGTTAAATGTCCTTTGCTCAGAAATTTGAATAGAATCAATTCTGTGGAGAGGGGGAACTGCAGAGCTCTGAAATGAAAAATATCTTGCATCCATAATATTTGTTGGTGCATTCGCCCGTTTTAATTTGTTTTGAAACCGGATAACCTGTAGGTCTCCAGGCTTAAAACCCTGGGCTTCTGCTTTGTTTGTTCAGAGACGAGGAGGAGAGCTTAACCCGGTAGACATATGCAGTATGTGTTTTCTTAATGGCAGAAGCAGGTCTCGCTGAAGTCCACAACAGCCTTTAGATATAATAACTCACTGTGTTCCTGGGATGGTTAAAACTATTTGATTTCTTTTTCTCTCTCCCCCCCCCCAACCCCCCTCCCCCCCAACCTCCCCAACCCCCCCTCCCCCCCCACCCCCCCCCCCGCAACACACACACCTCGTTTGGGCTTGCTTTTTTCCCCTTTGGTCTCCATTCGTCCCCCGCTGAGCTGCCACCCACAAAGCGGGTTTGAAAAAGAAAGAAACCAAAGAAAGAAAGCGGCTGATCCTTACTGGCCTCCCCCAACTAAGAATGGCTGGGAGGCGGGCCCTGGCGGGGCCAACAGCGCTGCCAGGAGCTCGCCGACCCTGGGCGGCGGGGTCCCTGGGCGATGGGATCCTTCCGCTTAGGCAGGTCTCACCTGGGAGACCCAGGACTTTGCTTCTCGAGTCCCAGCGCTGGGTGCCCACCCACTGCCATATGCCCTCCTCATCAGCACCGACTCTGCTCCGGGCTCTCACTTCGCTCACTCCTGGTGGGTCGCTGTGAACAGACTAGCTGTAGGGGATACCTGGTTGCCCCGAGTTTACCAATGCCGCAGAAAGGGATGCACCGCCCTCAGCGTTTCTGTATCTCATCTCTTTCCTTCCCTCTTTCCTCTCCCTCTCTACTCTCATCCCTTCTTTCTCAAACTCCGGTTTCAATTTCCACAGCAGTAGGGATATCAGATTTTAGGTCTTCAAACAAACTAGCTGCCTTCCCAGCAATGCAGTGTCTGGGATCGGCAGTGCATTTCTTCATGTACCCTGCCGGCACAACCAAAAGAAAGGAAGGAAAGGGATAAGGGTAACAAAGCATTCAAACACCCTCACCCTCACGCATGACCCACACACTTAAGCGGTGAGTGGTGGGCCACCATAAGTGATGATGGACTGCAGAGAGGGGGATAAATCATTAACTTGACCGATCTTAGCATCCGTGTAGCTTTTAGGAAACTTCTGCTCTTACAACTGTGGTTGACATCATTCACAACCCCCTCCCCCGCAACCCATCCCCACAGCCACCCTAGTAAACAACCCCTCACTCCCCCTTATTTAATATTTTTACTAAAAAAAATATATTTAAAATAAGCAGTAAATCTGCACTGCTATTTTTCTCTTAAAGTACCTCCCCCTCTCCATCCTTTGGGTGAATCCTGAATCGGAAGGATTTAATTCCAAAAGGCTGATATGCAGGTGATTTTCTTCGGAGTGACAACCATTTGTTTATGGTGGCCATAGTGATTTGATTGGTGGAGTGGATGGCTTCCTTTAACTAAAGTAGGCTGCCTTTTCTTCCCGTGCAGGCAGTTAAGAAAACCTCTCACTTCACCGCCCCCCCTCCCCAACATTTTGGGTTCAAAGTCTTTAACTGGTTCTCCCGAATACCGAAAGTTTGGAGGAGGTCGGTCTTCAGTTCCGTCCGTTCATCCTCTGTTCATTTATTTTTCTTTAATTGCAAAAAAAAAAAAAAAAAGTACATAAATAGGGTAAAATAGAGAACCGTAGAGAGTGGATCAGATCTTTCTTTTTTCTCCACATGTGTTACCCTTTTCCAAAAGGACAGAGGGAGCCGCGAGCTTCCTAGGTTCCCCAGATCTTTGGTAACTATTAGCAACTTAGGTTTTCCTTCGCGTCCGGATCCCCGCGACCTGTTGATGACTGAGTCGCGGAGCACAGAGCTCCGCGTCAAAGTTGGTTATGTAAACTGCTTGTGTATTTCACATTATCATCGCGCTGTCTGGAGGCAATGTAGATTTTCTAAAGATCTAATGAATAAACAACCAGCAACTGCTGGCGGTGTAATTTACATTGTTAATGCCTACATGTGTATAATAAATATGCATTTGTATGTCTTCAAATAAACTCTTTTTAGTTTCTAACCTGTGGTGATTTTTTTTTTTTTCCCCGAGAAGACGGAGGGTGGAGGGAATCTCGTCTTTCCAAGGAATTTCACTTGTGTGGCTCTGGTTAAAAATGGCTCTGCCGTCCAGCTGAGAGTAGAGTCCCTCCTACCTGCCGAGAAAATCTCGGCTGGGTTGGGCCCTCGCACTGGACTCGACCAGGAAGGGACAATGTGCCCAGGAACTTAGCCGCGCGGTCTGGGGACGGCGGCGCTTTCTGTGGGAATAGGAGCCGGGAGAAAGGACAGCATCCACAGGATTCGGTATTCTCCCCCTAGCTATCGCCCTCCCCCAAAGATAAATGCCAAGGACTTCTCTTAGATCGCTATTTAGGTCCGGAGAGCTGGGTCTGCTGTGGCTTCGACAACCTCAAGGAAAAGTTTCCGCCAATTTCGCTACGGACAACCTTCCCCGACGCGCCTTTGTAGACCGCTTTGCGGACAAGCCTGAGGGACAGACAGCAGGGAGAAAAGACAGGGCGCTGACCCGGGTCGGGGTACTAGACTCTGCTTCATCAGCCTCTTCCTCTGGCAGGGCAGGAACACGGACGCTTCTGGGAACCAGCGGTTTCGAGCCGCGGGGTTTGGACGCAGCATAGCTGCTGTTTCAGAAGTCGAACTCCCTCCCAGCGCGTCCCACGCCGCTTATTTCAGGCTGGGCGCCGACGTTTGATATCTCTCCCCTCCACCAACCAGGTGCCACTTTCTTAGCGCGCTCGAAGGCAAATGTCTCATCTTTTCCCGTCCTAGATCTGGAATACATTATTTTAATTAAGTCTATGGCGATTTACTTTCCTCTGAGATCTATTCCACGGTGCAATTAGGAACGTATTGGTGCTGGCTCATATGAATATTCAGGAGCGTGTCAATTAATTAGCAGACAGAGGAATCTCATTGTGGTGCTCAAAACCCTTTTAGTGTTAAGCAGAATTAAGGGGGTATTTGGCAATGTGCTGGATTAGTGAATATTTTATTGTGCACTCATTTAACTTCATATCATAGCACTTACACTACTCTCTGATTTTATTAATTAAATTGCTCGTTAATTTGTCCAAAAAGGATAAAAGTTTTAATGTGCCACCCAATAACTTGAACAGTAAACTTTCGCCCCGCTTGATCTTCGCTCCGGGCCAGAAGAGGACAGATGGCTGCTTGCACAGTCCGAGATGGAGGCGCGATTCCTCTCTCCCTGCACCCGGCAGCTTCGGGGAGAGCAGGCTCTCCGGCTCCCCACACTCGGACAGCAGCCTGGATGTCTGGGAGGGAAGGGCTGGCACCGCAGAGCAACCTATTCGCTTTTTGCCTCCGGGACTGCCTTAGAAATAGGAGTCTTCCTAACTCAAGCAAAAAAAAAAAAAAGCCTTTCACCAGCTCCAGGGAGTGCGGGTGACTGGCCACGGAGCCAATTGTCCAGGCACGCGGGAAGTGTCCTGGTGACCACTGTCAGCGCTCCCAGGTTTCTCAGCCTCCAGCCCCTAAGGCGCGCTGTTTCCCAAAGGCTTGAGCAAAATGCACTTTGTGAGGTCAACACCCGCGACGCCCCCTACAGGCCTGCTGAGCACAACACCCACACCCGTGGCTGCCTGAGGCCTCTTCCTGAGCACTCTGCCCTCAACCGGGGCCACGACTCAGGCTAGGCATCATCTGGGTTCGCACCCACGTGCCGCTTATGCTCACCTGCACCTCCCCACCCATCCTGCCCCCAAAGGTTAGAAAGACAAATATTAAAATTACTTGCACAAAGGGAACTCCTAAAGAGATCCCAAATTAATATGCATGTAAAATTAATTAGTTGCATTTTATGACATCAAAATAAGTACCTGGGAAACAGAACACCTTCTGGGCATTGGGAACATATGCTGGAATTAGAGTTAATTGACTAATTACATAAATTAGGCATTAATTTTGCAACACATCAAGTATAAAAGATATCTCAATTAATTGTGCATAAATTACCAGGTGAAACCGGGCGGGGGTCCGGCCAGGATCCAGGTTCCCGACCTCTCTACTATTTAGGGCCCCAAAGCTAGGCGGCGTGGCAGGCGCCCAGGTCGAGACTGCCTGGCGGTGGAGGAGAGACCGGGTCTGCGCCGGTAGTCGCAGCCCGCGCAGGCTGATGACTCGGGGCAATCGTTAATGTGAAGGAAACTCCCCCACTCATTAAAATCAATTACATGCAGTTAGATTGATCAGCTTTTGTCAGAAAGGAGCGAGGCAAACCCTTTTACTAACTTCCCCTCCCCAGCAAGTCCTCATCCTGCCGCCCGTTTCTCCCTCGTCTACCTTAGCTGGTTCTTCAGCAATCTCAGGCCCTCGCCTAGTGAGTCCCGCCATCCTGGTCTTGTTCTCTGGACTTAACGTCGGCTCTGGGCCACTTTCTATCGATCTCTTCTCTGGCTGGGCCGAACTGGACGCCAGGTTTCTCTTGGTGGTCCACATTCTCACAGGCTCACCACCACTCCTCACCCAAGAATACAACTTCACGGAAAGATGCTAAGTGATTTGAATCTCTTCCGTTTGGAGGTGAATGCAAATTAATCTCCCAGTTGTAAAATGTAGGTAAATAACCCACTCATTCTCCCAGAGGACTGGTCTGTTGGAATCCCTAGCTTCCTCCCTCTCCCTGCTGTCTGTCCCCCCACCCCAATGGTATATGTGACTTCTCTCCTCTCTCCTGGATGAAAGAACAGAATGGATACGGCATGAATGTTGAGTTTAATTTTCCTGGGGCTCCTTTCTCCAAGGGGTGCTCCAGGGGACACAGTTATCCCACAAAACCCACCAAATAGAATATTTGCCTTTAAAACAGGTTATTGTTGGGAAAATATTAATGATTTTGGCAGCAACTTTCCTCTATGTTCCCTATACATTTTAAGTAAACAAAAAAAGGTGTCCTAAGGTAAAAGGGTTATTTGCGAAGTGGATCAAGTCATGCCCCTTCCAAGCCCCAGTGAAACTGCAGTAAAACTCATATGCCTTCCTTACATAAATTACCCCCAATTATAACACAGTTTGATTCTGTTGATCTAATGGAAGATTACTAATGGAGGGACAGATTTTTCAGCAATTTCTGAGCTGTTGTCTTGTGCCTGGTGGTTTACGACAGTATCCAAAGTCACAGACCCAGCTCTATACCCACCCCCAAGATCCCCAAGTTGTAATCATTTTCTTCTTTTTGCCGAAGCGAAAACAGTGAATGAAAGAAAATCCTGAGAAACCGTTTATTGCCTGATTATATATATCTTCATCAAGATGCCTGTGTGACATTTGTTAGAATATAATCCTGACTGCTGACGGGCTAAAGAAACCAATGAATTCCTGAGTTTACAGAGACATTCATCTTAATGTAGAGGTTTCCTGCGGTAGCCAGATGCTGAAGGTACTTGAGGGAGATGTTGACAAGTGGATAATTGTCAGCAGAACTAAAACAGACACTTTGTTTACAGTTGAGCATGATTAATTGAGAGTAAATAAAACAGCACTCTATAAAATCACTATCCAAGTTCAAAAAAAGCTGTATGTCTCTAGGAATAAAAGAAGTAGACTTATTGTACAAGAGCTAGTTTTGCCAGGCCCTTGAAGCAGCAGCTGGCAGTGGTATGGATCAGACATAGATATATGCTTTATTGCCTTCCAGCTGGTCTGTTTGCTTTTTTTTTTTTTTTAATCTTTTTTCCAAATTTATAGAGCTGGATTAGAAACATTTTCTCCCTGATTAGCTGAGTTTTAATTTTCTTTTATTAGAAGATTATTCTTCCCCTCTCCATTCTCCGTTTAAAAGGTAATGCATTTAATGTGAAATAATTTTCAAAATGAGCCAGACATGATAAACTCTGATGCTGTCAAACAAGGCTGTTAAATGCCATTGTGATACTTCAGTTTGCAAGAGAGCATTTCTATTCCCCATGGCTCTAATAAATTGCAGAGGTCAGACTCTAGTAAACCTCTTAGGATTGTCCAACATAATAAATTTTAATGAAACAGGAAATGGGTCTTTTTTTCAAGGCACAATGTGGCTTGTGTACACAAAGTATTTTGTTGGCCTCTATCCTGCTAGACCACAGAGTGACCAGGTCAACACCCTTCTAACAAACTTTCCTAGTCATGTTTGTGCAGATTAGTGCTGCATACATACCTGTCATTGACCTTGGATAGATACCTTGGATGGATTGATTTATAATAATCTATAAGCGGACATTCTATACATTGTAATAAAATGCCCAATGAAGTTCAAAACAATAAGCCTAAGGCAGTTAGAAATTATTTTGGATTACTGACAAGTCAATTAAATTCAGTGCTCTTGCCCTACTATAAGGATGGATATAGAAACACAAGGCAGGTAAATAAGGTGCAAACTGGGACTCTGTTTGGACTGCTGGGAGAGAACTTTCCCTTGGGACTTCTTGCAGTTAGAAACTGTAGGAACTTCTGAGACAAAAACAGAAGCAGAATTTGTGGGATGAAAGGATAGACTAGAGAGAGATAGAGGGGGAGGGGAGAGGGAAAGAGAAGACGAGAAGGAGGAGGGGCAAGAGGAAGAGGAAAAGAAAAAGAAAAGAGATGGAATCCTCTGTCTTCAAGTGAGCCTTCAACTTTTTGTGAATCAATACTTTTTCTTTGGTCTTAGGCCTGTTTGAGCTAAGTTCTGAAGGGGTCATGACCAGTGTGTGCGTATGTGTTAGTCGCTCATTTGTGTTGGACTCTTTGGGACCCCATGGAGTATAGCCTACCAGGCTCCTCTGTTCGTGGAATTTGCCAGGCAAGAATACTGGGATTCTCCAGGAAAGATCCCCTTCTCCAGAGATCTTCCCAACCCGGGGATTGAACTCAGGTCTCTTGCATTGCAGGCAGATTGACCAATATACTTTTTTTAAAAAGTAATATTAATTTGATTTTTTAAATTGAAGTATGTTCAATATCTTGTAATAACCTATAATGGAAAAGAATCTGAATATACATTTCCTCTTGTCATAAGACCCACAGTAGCTTTCATGATGAAAATCCTGCTTAATCCTTCTATTTCCCCTAAGAGGAGCAACTCACATTGGTCCTTTACTCATGAAGGGCCACTTGGGTAGCTCTTGGGCTTTGGGTCCCAAGGAATTTCAATTCTCTCCTTGGTGGACACTATAGCTTTGGTAATTGCATACTTGGAATACTTCTCAGGGCTTCTAGAGCCTACCAGTCTTAGGATGCGGACCTAAAGTAATGTTTCTCTCAGCATATCCCTAAGCCTTTAAGAAATATTAGAGGTCCTTCCTTCCTTCCTTCCTTCCTTCCTTCCATCTTTCCATCCATTCATCCATTCATCCTTCCTTCCATAAGCATTTCTGAGGACTAATTCCATTGTAGGTCAGCTCTGATAAATTCACTTCACTATAAATTTTTCTTTCTTTTTTAAATTTTTATTTATTTGGCTATCCCAGGTCTTAGCTGTGGCACATGAGATCTTCAGCATTCATCAGGGCCATGGAGGGTCTTCAGTTGCGGCATGAGGGATCTAGTGCCCTGACCAGGGATCAAACATGGGCCCCCTGCATTGGGAGTGTAGGGTCTTAGCCACTGGGCCACCAGGGGGTTCCCTTCACTGTAAACTTCAATTGATGAAAGAAGATACATACTTAAGATTAGGCACCAACTTCTGAGATTGGAATATTTTTCATGTTGTAAATGCTTCATGATTTTGAAGTCTTTTAAAAAACACAGCCCCCCATTTGTCCCTCACAATAAACTGTAGAGGAATGAAAACTATGAGTGAAAGTGGCTGATAGCCACTGAGTGCTTTCTATTAGGCCAGCAGTTCTGAAACTGTAGTTCTGGGGCCCTAGAGTTCTCTGAGAGCTGTGCATGGGTTTCATGAGGTTCAGAGGATCTTCACAGTAAAACGAGATGTTATTTACCTTTTCTACTCTTGTCTTTTCACTAGCGTACAGTGGAGTTTTTCAGAAGCACCATAACATGATTTTTGAGATGGATTGAATATAGAAACAGACATGAGAATCCTGTTGTCTTCTTTTAAGCTAGACATTAAGCAGATTTGCAAAACATGTAAAACACTAGCAATCTTTTCATTTTTGGGGGGGGCGTTTAGAAAGAATGGCTATTTTTAAAATAAAATGCATTATTTATGCTATCATGTAATGACTTTATTATTATTAAGTGAATTAATAAATAATGTAAAATTATTCTCAGTTTTAATTGTTTTAGTTTTTGCTAACATTTTTAAAATTTATTTTTATTAATAATTGGAGGATAAATGCTTTACAATATTGTGTTGGCTTCCCAAGTTTTAATTTTGTGTGTTTTCTTTAAAGATAATTTTATTTTTTATTTTTTATTTTTGGCTGTGCTGGGTCTTCATTGCTGTGCAGGCTTTTCTCTAGTTGTGGAGAGCAGGGGCTACTCTATTGCATGGTGAGGGCTTCTCATTGCAGTGACTTCTCTTGTGGAGCATGGACTCTAGGCACATGGGCTTCAGTAGTTGTGGCACCTGGGCTCACTAGTTGTGGCTCCCGGGCTCTAGAGCACAGGCTCACTAGTTGTGGCACTGGGGCTTAGTTGCTCTGTGGCATGTGGGATCTTGCCTGATAAGGGGTTGAACCCATGTCTGCTGCATTGGCAGGCAGATTCTTTACCACTGAGCTACCAGGAAAGCCCCTTTAATTTTGCATGAAGTCAATGTTGTTGTTGTTGTTGTTCAATTGCTAAGTTGTGTCTGACCCTTTGCAGTCCCACGGACTGCTGCACTCCAGGGTTCCCTGTCCCTCACTATCTCCCGGCGTTTGCTCAAACTCATGTCCATTGAGTCAGTGATGCTATCTAACCATCTCATCCCCCGTTACCCTCTTCTCCTGTGCTCAATCTCTCCTAGCATCAGGATCTTTTCTAATGAGTCGGCTGTTTGCATCAAATGGCCAAAGTATTGGAATTTCAGCTTCAGCATCAGTCCTTCTGATGAATATTCAGGGTTGATTTCTTATAAAATTGACTGGTTTGATCTCCTTGCAGTCCAAGGGACTCTCAAGAGTCTTCTTCAACACCACAGTTCAAAAGCATCAATTCTTCAGTGCTCAGTCTTCTTTATGGTCCAACTCTCACATCTGTACATGACTACCAGAAAACCCATAACTGTGACTAGATGGACCTTTGTCAGCAAAGTGATGTCTCTGCTTTTTAATGTGCTGTATAGGTTTGTCACAGCTTTTCTTCCAAGGAGCAAGCATCTTTTAATTTCATAAAGTCAATATCTGTAGATAAGCTCTGATAGACAAATGCTTCAGGGGTAGGTTCTCCTTTCACTTTGTTGCAGAGATAAGGAAACAAAGGTTAGGCGAGAGCTTAGGAAACCAAGAGGTTCCCCAATGGTAGGTGCAATGGGAGCCCAAGGCTCTCTGCTTCCAGAGTTTGAGATCTGACTTCTACTTTATAACTGAAATTGGAGTGTTCCTCTTCATTGTTGAAAATGCTAGGACCCAGAGAAATTATATGATTTGCCTAAGCTTACCCAGTCAGAGACAGAGCTAGAGCTTTAACAGATTCTTGCTACTGTAGCCATTCAGTATACCTTTTATGGACCATTCAGTGATGTGCTAAGAAGCTGACTCTTGGTGGGGAAAAATCTTCATTTGTAGTATTTGCCAATTTCTATAGTGCAAAGACTCCCACCATGACTTGATATCAGTTGGGAGGAGATGAGCATACCCAGTTTCGGTGAACTGGTAAAAGCTGGCTCAGGTATGCCACCACGTCCATCCTGTCTCCCATATCATTTTGCCCTTTTTCTTTGAAAGTATTTCCAGGTTACCTGGCAGCAACCATGATGTGGTAAGTAATTCCCTGATCTTGGGCTCAGAAGACTTGGCTTAAAATCCCAATTCTGATACTTACCAGCAGAGTAAGCTTCAGCAAGTGACTTCATCTCTCAGACTCAGTTTCTGCTTGTAAAACAGGGACAATAGTATTGGCCCTGCCTGTTTCACTGTGTGTGTCTGTGTGAGTGAGTGAGTGTCTGTGCATTCTTCCATGTGTCTTGTACAAGAAATGCATTCATTTATATGAAATCACTCTGTGAAATGTAGAATGTTATACAAGTGTAAGACATGGTGACTGAATTGACCCGTCCCTTGTTATCTGTGCTCAGTTTGTATTCCTCCTCTGGGACTTCATCACTGGCTTCTTTATCCCTAATCACAATTGATGATTTTCATCTTGTACTCCTATAATACTTTGTCCATACCTCTGTTTTGTCACCCATGTATCAGCTTATAATTACTTTAAGTCTGCCGGTCACCGAAAGAGTAGAATAGTTACATTCTCAGAATCTAGAGCAGTGCGGTCAATAGAAATATAATGTAAACCACATATGTAAGTTTGAATGTTCTAGTAGCCACATTTTCAAAAGCAAAAAGAAACAGGTAAACTTAATTCACTAATGTATTTTTTTTTAACCTACTGTAGCAAATATAATTTCTGTGTGAAATTAATATCATATAAAAATTATTAACATAATATTCTACTTTTTTTATACTAAGTCTTTGGAATTCAGGTTGTATTTTACACTTAACAACATATCTCAGTTCAGACTAACCACATTCCTAGTGCTCAGGAACCACATGTGGCTCATGGCTACTGTATTGGACAGCACACCTTAGTGTTAGTCTCTTTGGGTTCAAATTCCAATTTTGCATTTACTAGCTGAGCAATTTACTTGACCTCTCTGTTCCTCAGTTTCCTTTTTGTGAAAAGAAATTAATAATGCAACATAGAGTTGTTGAAAGAATTAAATAAGTTAATATATACAAGTAGCATTTAATATAAAATATGTACACCATAAATGTTAAAAATGATAGTTTTATTTTTAGACTGCAAGATTCCTAAAGATGAAACTGCGTTTTATTCATATTCTCATTTTCCCAAACCTAAAATTGTGGCTGACATATGGTCGACTGTCTGTTTTGGGCAGCTGAATGATAACTGGCTTCTCCATATGACATCAAAACTTCAAATGAAATTCTGACATTGTAAGCAATGGCAACAGAGCATTATCTATTGATGGTGGTGGTATTTGGGGGGAATATCATTTGCATAAGCATGTAATAATAATCAGCTTCTATATGATGTAATTATCATAAAATTCACCCATTTAAAAGTGTATAGTTCACTGAACTTTGACACATATGAGTCAGTCAACATATAGAATATTTCCAACATCTCCAGAATTTCCTTGTGCTTCTTTGCAGCCAATTCTCTCTCCCAAGCCTTGGCAACCATTGCTTTGCTTTCTGTTACTATAGCTTTGCCTTTTTAAATTTTTTATTTATTTTTGGCTGTGCTAGGTCTTCATTGCTGCACACAGTCTTTCTCCAGTTATGGAGAGCAGGGGCTACTCTTGCATTGCATGTTTGCATGGGCTTTTCATTGCAGTGGTTTCTCTTGTTGCAGAGCACAGCCTCTATGGTACCTGGGCTTCAGTAGTTGTAACACGCGGCCTCAGTATTTGTGGCTCCCAGGCTCTAGAGCATGGTCTCAGTAGTTGTGGTGCCAGGCTTATTGCCCCAAGCCATGTGAGATCTTCCCGGACCGGGGATCCAACCCATGTCTCCTGCATTGACAGGCGGATTCTTTGCCACTGAGCCACCAGGGGAGCCACTTAGCTTTGCCTTTTTAGAATTTCATATAAATAAAATCAAGAAATATGGGGTCTTTTGTGTCTGGCTTTATTTGCTTCATTTAATGGTTAGGGATCATCTGTGTTATTGCATGTATATGTAGTTCATTCGTTTTTATTGCTGAGTCATATTTCATTGTACAGATTTACCACAATTTTGTTATCCATTCTTCTGTTAATGAATATTTGAGTTGGTTCCAGTTTTTTGCATTTATTTTAACAGGATCTTTCACAGAGTAGAAGTTTTTAATTTTAAAATCCATCTTACCGATTTTTCTTTCAGGGACCATACTTTTGGTGTTGTAACTAAAAAAGTAATCTGCTAAACCTAAGGTCACCTAGATTTTCTCCTGTGTTATCTTCTATAAGTTTTATAGCTTTTCATTTTACATAGGTTCATGATTCATTTTGAATTAATTTTTGTGAAAGATGTAGTGTCTGTATCTAGATTGATTTATTTTTTTTTTTGCACATGGATGTCCGGTTGTTCTGGCATCATGTGTTGAAAAGACTATCCTGTCTCCCTTAAATTGCCTTTGGAGAAGGCTCCCTTGTCAGTGTTTATTTCTGGGCTTCCTTTTCCATTCCACATATCTAGGTCACAGAACTCCCACATTGTTTTGATTACTGTAGTTTTATAATAATCTTGATGTGTCAAGCCTTCAAATATCATTTTTCTTTTTTAAAATTGTTTTGGCTTTCCTAGATCCTTTATGTTTCCAAATAAATTTTTAGAATCAGTCTGTCAAAATCTACCATAATCTGCTAGGATTTTGAATGAGATTTTATTGAAATATCAGTTTGGGGGAAACTTAACATCTTAACAGTATTAAATTTTCCAATCTAGAAACATGGTATCTCACTGTATTTTTTACATCCTCTTTAATTTTACTCAACAATATTTGGTAGCTTTCAGTGAACAGTGTCTTGCATATTTTAATAAATTTATTGCTAAGAAATTTTTGTTTTTTATTCTACGTGGTATTTAAATTTTAAATTTCCAATTGTTTGTTGATCGTATATAGATAGACAATAATAGATCTATATTTACCATGTAATCTGCAATCTTGCTACACTCATACATTATTTCTGGTTGCTTTTATATAGATTTCTTAGATTTTTCTATGTATACCATAATGTCATCTATGAATTAAGGTGGTTTTATTTCCTCCTTTCCAATCACTATGATTTTTATTTCATTTTCTCTCCTTATTGCACTGTCTAGGATCTCCAGTAAAATGTGGAAATGTGAGAGCGAACATCCTCATTTTGTTCCTAATCTTATGGGGAAAAGAGTCAGTCTTTGACAATTAGGTATGATACTTGTTGTAGGTTTTTCATAGATGCTTTTTATGAAGTTAAAGAAGTTCCCTTCTATTTCTAGTCTTCTGAGACTTTTTAAAAATCATGAGTGGAGGGCTTTCCTGGTGGCTCAGTGGTAAAGAATCAGCCTGCCAACGAAGGCGACATGGGCTTGATCCCTTATCCGGGAGGATTCCATGTGCCGCAGAGCAAGTAAGCCTGTGTGGCACAGCTATCGAGTCTGTGCTCTGGAACCTGGGAGCTGCAACTACTGAGCCCATGTGCCCTAGAGCTTGGGCTCTGCAACAAGAGAAGCCACCACAATGAGAAGCCTGCGCACTGTAACTAGAGAGTGGCCTCCACTTGCTGTACTTGGATAAAGGCCAAGTGCGGTAACAGAGACCCATTGCAGCAAAATTAAAAAAATAAATAAAAATTATTTTAAAAAATCATGAATGGATAGCAAACTGTATCAAATACTTTGCATCTATGAGATGATCATACAATTTTCCTGTCAATATGGTGAATATACTCACTAGATTCAATTTGGTGAAGGAATTTGTAGCTTTCTTACCTTTTTTTTTTTGGCTTGAGGATCAAAGTAGTGATGGTCTCGTAAGATGATCTGGGATACAGATCATCTCTTATATTTTTATATTTTCTCTTATATTTTATGGAAGAGTCTGCATAGGATTAATATTATTTCTTCCTTAAATGCTTGGTAGAATTCACCAGTGAAGCCATCTGGGTCTGGAGGGTTTTTATGTGTGTGTGGAACAGTTGCTATCTAAAACTAAAGTGTCTTTATTAGATACCATACTATTAAGGTTAATCTATAAGGGGGCTTTGATAGTTTGTGTCTTTCAAGAAATTTGTCATTTCACCTGAGTTGATTAATTTGTTACTATAAAGCTAGTCATAATATTTCTTTGAGTAAACCCCAGGAGATGGTGAAGGCCAGGGAAGCCTGGCATGCTGCAGTCTATGGGGTCTCAAAGAGTTGGACACAACTGAGCGACTGAACAACAGCAACAATATTCCCTTGTTATTTTAGTCTTCTCTCACTTTTTTCTTCATCAGTCTGGTTAGAGGTTTATCAATTTTATTGATAGTTTCAAAGAATCAGCTTCTGGTTTCATTGAACTCTGTTGTTTCTCTGTTTTGTATTTCACTGATTTCTGCTCTGATTTCATTATTTCCTTCCTCCAGCTTCTGGTATGTTTAATTCATTTAAAAATATTTTCTTTTTTTAATTGAAGGTGGAAACATGTTATTGAATTAAGACCCTTTTTTTTTTCTAATATAGGTGTTTAATGCTATCAGTATACTTTGAAGATTGCCTTAGCTTCATCTGTAACCTTGATATATTTTCATTTTCATTCAGTTCAAAATATTTTCACTTCCCTTGTGATTTCTTCTTTGATTCATGTGTTATTTAGAAGGGTGTTATTTAATTTTTAATTATTTGGGTATTTCCAGATTTAAAAACTGATTTCTAGTTTAGTTGTCAGAAACAATACTTTATATGCTTTTAATCCCGTTACACGTCTGAGACTTTTTTTCTTTTTTGTCCATGCCGCACTGCTTGTGAGATCTTAGTTCCCTGATTAGGGAGTGAATCCGAGCTCTCAGCAGAGGAAGCACCAAGTCCTAACCACTGGACTGCCCCTGGAATTCCCCACATTTACTAAGACTTTTTAATAGCATGGGTATATGATTTATTCTGGTGAATGTTCCAAGTACACTTGAAAAAAATGTTTATTCTGTTGTTGAATGGAGTGTTCCATTAGTGTCCGTTAGGTCAAACTGACAGAGAGTATGCTTCGAGTCTTCTGTATTCTTACTGTGGTTTTCTGTTTACTCGTTCTATGAGCTATTGAGAGAGGAGTATTGAAATCTCTAACTAAAATTGTGGATTTGTCTATTTTTTCTTTTAGTATTTTTAGTCTTTGGTTTCATATATTTTGAATTTCTGTTTTACTTGTATATGTTGATATATTAGTATTGTTGTACATTCTTGATCAGTTAATCTTTTCATCTATGAAATGTCCATTTTTATACCTTGCTTATTCCTTGTTTGAAATCTATATTATTTGATGTTAATATAGCCACATTAGCTTTATTCCGATTAGAATTTGTGTGGTATCTTTTCCCAACCTTTTGCTTTTTAAGCTATTTGTGTCATTATATTTAAAGTGGATTTCTTGTAGACAGTATATAATTGTCTTGCATTTTAATCTAATTTCACAGTTACTGCCTTTTAATTGGAGTATTTAGACCATTACATTTATATTTATATGGCTGGGCAGAAAGTTACTGTCTTGCTCTTTGCTTTTTTGTTTGTGTTTTGTTTTTCTTTGTTCCATATGTTCATTATTCCCTTTCTCCCTCTTTATTGTCTTCTTTTTGAGTGTTTTTATGCTGTTCCCTTCTCCAAGGGATCGTCCCAAACCAGGGCTTGAACCCAGGTCTCCCACATTGCAGGTGGATTCTTTGCCAGCTAAGCCACAAGGGAAGCCCAAGAATACTGGAGTGGGTAGCCTATCCCTTCGCCAGCAGATCTTCCCGACCCAGAAATTGAACCGGGGTCTCCTGCATTGCTAGCAGATTCTTTACCAACTGAGCTATCAGGGAAGCCCTTTTATTGTCTTCTTTTTGAATGTTTTTATGATTCCACCTTATCTCTACAATTAGCTTACTGTCTATGCTGTTTCTTTATTTACATCTTTTTTGTGTGTGCTTGCTTTTGAAATATAGGATTTCAATTTATCAAAGTATACTGGCAAGTATTATATTATTTCACATGTAAAATAAACAATATACTTCTATTTTCCTCCTCTTGTATTTTGTACTAATGTTATAATACATTTTATTTCTATATGTGCCCTGAATTCTGCAATGCATTGTTATTGTTTTTGCTTAAAACAGGCAATTATTGTCAAGGAGATTTAAAAATGAGAACAAACATCTTATGCTTACCTGAATATATACCTCATTACTCTTCATTACTTTGTGTCTATCTGGAATAATTTTCCTTCTTCTTGAAGAACTTCCTTTAACATTTGTTACAGTGCAGGTCTGCTGGTGACAAATTCTCTCAATTCGTTTTTGCCCAAGAAAATACTTATTTTAACTTAAATTTTGAGTGATGTTTTCAGTAGGTATGGAATTCTAGAGTATCAAGTTTTTTTTTCTTTCAGTGTATTAAAATGTTTGTTCCATTGTCTTCTAATTTGCATGATTTCTTATGAAAAGTCTATGATAGTTCTCATTTTCGTTCCTCTATGGGTTGTTTTGTTTTCTCTCTGATTGCTTTTAAGATTTCACCACTGGTTTCAGTAATTGGATTTTTGTGTGCTATGTTATGCTTTTACATGTGTGTGTTTATTCTGATTGGACTTCATTGAGCTCTTTGGATTTATGAGTTTATATTTTAGTCACATTTGGAAAAATTTTCACCATTATTCAGCAAATATTTTTTTTATTCCTGCCCCTGCTTCCTTCTGGAACTCTAGTTTTATATTTGTTAGATTGTTTGATATTGTCTCATAGATCACTGATTTTTATCAGTAATTTTTTTCCCCTTAGCCTCATTTTGGATTAATATATTTAAGTTCCTGATCATTTTTTCTGCAGTATCTAGTGTACCATTAATAATATATTAGTACCTTTTCATTTCTGATGTTATGTTTTTCATGTTTAGAAGTTTCATTTGAGGTGTTGTTTTTAGCTTTTATATTGTAATTAATCATTTCTGTCCTCCATGAATCTATTTTTATTGAAGAATTTTTATTCTGATTATGGTAATTTTTTTAATGTCAGGTAATTTTTGATAGGATGCCAATCATTGCAAATTTAAGTTGTTGAGTGCTGAAAGATATTTGAAAGAGTATTGGGCAGAATGAAGTTATTTGAATCAGTTTGGTCCTTCTCAGTCTTGATTTTAAGCCTTATTATGACTAGTTTAGAGCAGCTTTTATTTACTCTAGGGCTCTTTTAGTCCCTCTGCTAAGGTGTGACACTTCAGAGAGCTCAACTTGATGCTCTATATATATTACAATGTTCCTCCACTTAGTGAGAAAGGAAATAATTCCTAACTCTGAGTGAGCCCCAGTAATTGTTCTGCTTACTGTTCTCCAGTGATTCTTTTCCTGGCTTCCTGAATAGATCTTTACTCAGCTTAAGTCTCCAGGAGACAGACTCCTTTGTAGATTTCCAGTAATCTAGCCTGTGAAATCTAGATATCTAAAATAACCTAGATGTTTTCCCAAACTCCAGTTTGTGTTACCTTAGTGCAGGAATGCTGCTGGACGTTGTTTAGATTCTTTCTCCTTGTGTTGTGGCCTAGAAACTGCTTCTAGACGGTATACTGGAAGGATACTCCTCATTTGTTTTCTGTTGCTCAAAGACCATAGTCTTCCTTTTCCTGAAACAATAATTTTTTGCAAGGATATCTAGTTGTTTAGAGTGGGAAGACAGTTCTCAAAGCAGTAATTTTTTCATGGGGAAAATTGAAGTCTGTCTTAAAATAAAATTTATTGTGAAAGAAAGAGTTTTGTTGAGTAGAATATCCCCTTTTCCAGGGAGCTAATTAAAAGGTTTTGTTTTTCCATTTTGAAAAGTTACAAAGTCTCCTTAAGTTTACGATCAACTGAGAGTCTCCAATTTTCAATATTCTTGGAACAAGAAAAATACCAGTTTTTTATTTTTCTTATAGAATCTCATTTTTTGCAATACAAAATCATGTTTTAAAAATCAAGATTTATTAAGTTATTGTAAGGAAATACGTAGTATTGAGATGCTTGAAGAACATGTCCTGTCTTCCTGCTCACTTAAACTTTTATTATATTTTTCTCTTTAGGTATCGGTTAGAGTTTAAGAATTGCACAAGTGACCATTTATAAGGCCATTGATAGTATTTGATCACTTAAAATTTTTTAAATGATAAACAATCTGATTTCATATAAAATGTTGATTAGTCTTTTATCAATATAAAAATTTAGCACACAATGAGAATAAGAATATCTGTATGTGACTGGTATCAGCATGTGTTCTTCCCACTTCAATAGAGAGCATTCAGTACCTCTTAGGGGTAAAATTCTATTTTTGTAAACTCTCTCTAAACAGGCTGTAAACATTTGTGATTTTCTTTTCTTGAATTAGCCTAATCCTTTGTGATAAATTGAGGTTTTATGTTTTGCAGAGCTTTTGAAGACTAACTTAAGAGTCAAGAGTTTGAGGAATGAGAAACATTAAATTAAATGTGTTCAAATATTTCCTTCCCCTTATGTGTTAAGTACTTGGCGGAAATAATTACTTTCATTCTCATTTACCAGAGAGAAAAACTTTTCCATATATATTTCATTAGCCCTGAATAGGAGTACGTTTCCCTAAAACAGCTATTATATCTTATTGTCATATCATCTTTACCTTCAGATACATTTCTTGACATCATAACTTGGTAATTCCTCTATTGTATTATGTATTCCTCTATTATGTTTTATTTTTTTATATCCTGATAATTAAGCATGGCATCATCAGCAGAGATAATGACCATGATTATGAAATTGCAAAGCAGTTATAGGAAGGGCTGGTTAAATTCCTTATAATACTGTGTTGGGTCTTTATTCTTTTTTGAATTTTGCTGGTTGCTGCCACGTTTTGGGCTGTTGAACTACCTATGCCTTCCTGGCCTGATTTTTGCTTCTAAACTGTCAAAATAATATAATTAAATATCTATACCAAGGGCTGAACTTTAAAAAATTTGTATATTTTTAGTTTCATTTTATTTACAGTGTATTTAGTTTATGCCATGTTATAAGTGCATTTCAGGGTTTGTACATTACTTACAGGAATAACTACAGGGTCTGCCCTTTTTATATAACTGTATATTTAACAATAAAGAAAATCATAATGTCATAATGCCTGTGATTCCTTTGGTGTTCTCCATTATCAATTAGAAAATAAACTAGATTTTCTAATTCCCCAGTTCCTTGGGGACTTATTGAAAAAGCAACCTGAATTTTTACCTTCATGCAAAAACATTTCATTGTTTACAAGATGAATATTAAAATAATACAATTAGAATGAAGAGTGTTTTCCTTTGGGGTTCTCTTGAGAAAGAGAGTGAGACAGATACCTTGGGATGTAGCAGGAAACATACTAATATCTGCAAAGCTGATTGGTATTAATGCAGTCTGCTAATCAAGTTTATTTTCTTTATTGACTGAAGTTAACATTGGTCCTTTAATTTGCAAATACTACAGTTCTAAAAATTATATTTCTGAGTTGATTGCTGGTGGTTATGCTACGTGGTGTCATTGTAAGCTCGCTGCAGAATAGATTATTTACATTCGCTCTAGAAGAGGAAATTATCCCCAGCATATCTTTCTTGCAAAATTAGTAGAAATGCTGGTTGTTATTAAACCTGATCAGCTGGTATCACAGCAGGGGTACTTGTGAAAAAATTACTTAATATCTCTTTGTTTACAGTCTTCACTGAGGTGAATATATTTAATGTAATTATTCAACTGCTAACCAGCTCCTGATCTTAACTACTGCTGTTTAAAGAAGTTGCATTCTTAACAAAACCTGTACCACACCAAAGGTTTTATTTTCCTTTTCCTAAGAATTATATGTTGTGTATATATCTAGAAAAGAAGTCTTAATGAAGAGGTTTTGTACTGATTAAGCCCAAAGGTGTTATTACACAGAGGAAATTTGATCTTTCTTGCATCTTCAGAAAGGGTAACATTGTGTAGAACTAAAAAAAGGGGGATTTATTAATCAGCCATTGGTTTATAAGACAATATGGGAACAGTTCACTTTATGAGTGCCTCAATATCCCTTTTGAAGAAGCAATTAAACCTTAATGGGACCACTGTGGATTTAGTAAATGGATTGAAACAAACGGATAAAAATAGTGAGTAATCTACAAAATTCTATTCTATTCTTGTTATAGAAAAAAATTACTCCAAATCAGAAATGGGCAAAATATGTAAATATAACGTGCTTAGATATTCATATGGTGCCTGTTGATTTCAAGGGGGATCATGCAAATGTATATGAGTGGACTTTCATTTTGAGTCTCTTCAGTTGGCTCAACAATTTAGTTTTTTAGTTATATTTATGTTTCACTGTATCCTTCAAACAGCTCCCAGAATGAATGTATTTCATGTCTTGAATCATTAGACCAGTATTAAAACTGCATTCTCTTTCTCTACATAAATATTCCTATGTAACTGGTTGGCTAACAAGATCACTTGGTCATCCAGGATACTTCTCATCCAAGGTCTGTTAATTTTTCTTAGCTCTGATATATGACTCCAAACTGGAAACAAATCTTTTAAAAAATACATTGCTCCCCAAGCATCACTCTAAGGAACAGAAAGTAGCTGGGTTGGCTATTATTTAGGGGTTTGGAAAAGCAGCTTAATGATATTCATATTAGAAATGATAAACCTGGAGAGTTATAACTTCTTTCTCCAATATGTTATTAATTAGGCTTAAGCTTCTTCAGATCAACTCCTTTTTTTTTTTTATTTAGCTGCGCTGGGCCTTCATTGCAGCATGTGAGCTTCTTAGTTTCAGCACGTGGGATCTAATTCCCTGACCATGGATCAAATCTGGGCCCCCCTGCATTGGGAGCATGGAATCTTACCCACTGGACTCCCAGGTAAGTCCCTCAACTCTTATTTCAATGGGAGAACTTGTGCTGTTTTCAGCTGCCAGAATTCTTCGATTAAAAAAATAATAACTAGAGCAACTCACTATTTAATAACTTTTTCGTTACTCATATTATTATTTTGGGGGGATTGGAAGTGGTATATGTTTTTGTTCACACCAAATTCCTATTCCCAGCACAATTTCCAACACATTGTGAGTGCTGAATAAGTCTTTGTTGGGCAGGCAAATGTCAGCTTCCTCTGCCTCCTGTTGTTGCCATGCCCTTGTTATACCTGTGTAATCACATGAGCTCCAGGTGTCACACCGTTATGCCCAACACTCTATCCTGAAAATATCATTTAAAGTCCAACCAGGAAAGAGGAGACACTCTATTTAAATCAGAGGGAATTTACTGTAGGAACCTTTTTCACAGGTGCCAGAAGAAGCTTAAAAGGAGGATGGGGAAGGTAACCCAAAAGTTAGTAGCAGCAGTAACCCACACACCTAGGCTGGAGGGATGAAAGGAGGAAGTGGTAATGTCTCAGCTCAGGGCCTGGGAATGCCTGATGGAAGCAGAAACCACAAAAGATACTGACTTTAAGGGGGCAGAGCAACCATTGTTGGGGAGGCACCAGAGGCAGAGAAGGGAGAAATACTCCTGCTTCTCACTTCTTTGAGGCCTCTCATTTCTTAGTAGAAAATCCTGTAGAACACCAGCTGACCTGGGAGCACAGGCTGCCCATACTCCCTTCACCCCCATGCCTCCAAAGCATAGCAGGGAAGGGTGGGGAATGAATCTGAGAACAAACAGGCCATGATGTGATCCACTACCAAGGGGAGTTGCTTTAGGGATAATGCTAGTTTTGTGCATACTATCTCCCACTTACATGTCCCTCTGTGCTAGGTACTCTTTCTAGTTAACTTCTACCCCAGAATAACTTCACAACACCTTTGCATCCCAAGAGACCCCTTTCTGGAGAACCTGACAACTCAAGATTGAGCAGCTAGCCTATGTTTTATACTCTGCTTACCCAGCCCAGTAGAAATGAATCCAGTCCAGTTGACCTTGCCTCAGAGCACATCCATCCGCCTCCCAGATCATATCAAGAGCCAGAGGGTAATCCCCCCAGGTTGAGGGTGGAGAGAGCAATGTGACCTTGATGACACAGGCCAATGTTCAAGACTTTAGTGATGTGATTAGGGCAGCGTCTGCATCACCACAATTCTAGGCTTATACTTTTCAATGATGACTTTTTTCCCTTTGGTCCCTCACAGTTATTTTGTGATTCATAAGTGAGAATTTAACTTGTGTTGTAAAATAAGGACAAGATAAAATTAAGATATATTATTACTATCAGCATTTATAACATCTTTCACTGAGCATCTGCTTTGATCTCTATGATAACTCCATGACACTAAAGCAGAATGTCTTACCTTCAGCATTATTGATATTTTCACTTCAGTATTCTTGCCTTGAGAACCCCATGAACAGTATGAAAAGGCAAAAAGATATGACACTGAAAGATGAACTCCCCAGGTTGGTAGGTGCCCAATAGGCTACTGGAGAAGAGTGGAGAAATAACTCCAGAAAGATTAAAGAGAGCCAAAGCGAAAACAATACCCAGTTGTAGATGTGACTGGTGATGGAGGTAAAGTCCGATTCTGTAAAGAACAATATTGCATAGGAACCTGGAATGTTAGGTCCTTGAATCAGGGTAAATAAGAAGTGGTCAAACAGGAGATGGCAAGAGTGAACATCAACATTTTAGGAATCAGTGAACAAAAAGGACTGAAATGGGCATATTTAATTCAAATGACCATTATATCTACTACTGTGGGCAAGAATCCCTTAGAAGAAATGGAGTAGCCATCATAGTCAACAAAAGAGTCCGAAATGCAGTATTTGGGTGCAATCTCAGAAATGACACAATGATCTCTGTTCGTTTCCAAGGCAAGTAATTCAATACCACAGTAATCCAAGTCTATGCCCCAACCAGTAATGCTGAAGAAGCTGAAGTTGAATAGTTCTCTGAAGACCTACAAGACCTTCTAAAACTAACACCCCAAAAAGATGACCTTTTCATCATAGGGGACTGGAATGCAAAAGTAGGAAGTCAAGAGATACCTGGAGTAACAGGCAAGTTTGACCTTGGAGTACAAAATGAAGCAGGGCAAATGTTAACAGAGTTTTGCCAAGAGAACACACTGGTCATAGCAAACGCCCTCTTCCAACAACACAAGAGACAACTCTATACGTGGACAACACTAGATGGTCAATACCGAAATCAGATTGATTATACTCTTTGCGGCCAAAGATGGAGAAGCTCCATACAGTCAGCAAAAACGAGACCGGGAGCTGACTGCGGCTTAGATCATGAACTCCTTATTGCCAAATTCAGACTTCAATTAAAGAAAGTAGGGAAAAATACTAGACCATACAGGTATGACCTATATCAAATCCCTTACGATTATACAGTGAAAGTAACACATAGATGCAAGAGATTAGATCTGACAGACTGCCTGAGGAACTATGGATAGAGGTTCGTGACATTGTACAGGAGGCAGTGATCAAGACCATCTGTGAGGAAAAGAATGCAAGAAGGCAAAATGGTTATCTGAGGAGGCCTTACAAATATCTGAAAAAAGAAGAGAAGTTAAACACAAAGGAGAAAAAAACAACCAATTTGAATGTGGAGTTCCAAAGAATAGCAAGGAGAGATAAGAAAGCCTTCCTCAGTGATCAATGCAAGGAAATAGAGGAAAACAATAGAATGGGAAAGACTAGAAATCCCTTCAAGAAAATTAGAGATGCCAAGGGAACATTTCATGCAAAACTGGACACAATAAAGGACGAAAATGGTATGGACCTAACAGAAGAAGATATTCAGAAGAGGAGGCAAGAATACACAAAAGAACTGTACAAAAAAGATCTTCACGACCCAGATAATCACGATGGTGTGATCACTCACCTAGAGCCAGACATCCTGGAATGTGAAGTCAAATGGGCCTCAGGAAGCATCACTACGAACAAAACTAGTGGAGGTGATGGAATTCCAGTTGAGCTATTTCAAATCCTGAAAGATGATGCTGTGAAAGTGCTGCACCCAATATGCCAGCAAATTTGGAAAACTCAGCAGTGGCCACAGAACTGGAAAAGGTCAGTTTTCATTCCAATCCCAAAGAAAGGCAATTCCAAAGAATGTTCAAACTACCACAAAATTGTGCTCATGTCACATGCTAGCAAAGTAATGCTCAAAATTCTCCAAGCCAGGCTTCAATAGTTCATGAACTGTGAACTTCCAGATGTTCAAGCGGTTTTAGAAAAGGCAGAGGAATCAGAGATTAAATTGCCAACATCCGTTGAATCATCGAAAAAGCAAGAGAATACCAGAAATACATCTACTTCTGCTTTACTGATTACGCCAAAGCCTTGACTGTGTACATCACAACAAACTGTGGAAAATTCTTAAAGAGATGGGAATACTAGACCACCTTACCTGCCTCCTGAGAAATCTGTATGCAGGTCAAGATGCAGCAGTTAGAACCGGACATGGAACAACAGACTTGTTCCAAATCAGAAAAGGAGTACGTCAAGGCTGTATATTGTCACCCTGTTTATTTAACTTATATGCAGAGTGCGTCAAGTGAAATGCCGGGGTGGATGAAGCACAAACTAGAATCAAGATTGCCAGAAGAAATATCAATAACCTCAGGTATGCAGATGATACCACCCTTATGGCAAAAAGCGAAGAAGAACTAAAGAGCCTCTTGATGAAAGTGAAAGAGGAGAGTGAAAAAGCTGGCTTAAAACTCAACATTCAAAAAACAAAGATCGTGGCATCTAGTCCCATCACTTCATGGCTAATAGATGGGGAAACAAAGGAAACAGTGACAGACTTTATTTTTTGGAGCTCCAAAATCACTGCAGTTGGTGACTGCAGCCATGAAATTAAAAGACACTTGCTTCTTGGAAGAAAAGCTAAGACCAAGCTAGAGAGCATATTAAAAAGCAGAGACATTACTTTGCCAACAAAAGTCCGTCTAGTCAAAGCTATGGTTTTTCCAGTAATCATGTATGGATGTGAGAGTTAAACTATAAAGAAAGCTGAGTGCCAAAGAATTGTTGCTTTTGAACCGTGGCGTTGGAGAAGACTCTTGGGAGTCACTTGGACTGCAAGAAGATCAAACCCATCCATCCTAAAGGAAATAAGTTCTGAATGTTCATTGGGAGGACTGATGCTGAAGCTGAAACTCCAATACTTTGGCCACCTGATGCAACAAACTGACTCATTGGTAAAGACCCTGATGCTGGGAAAGATTGAAGGCAGGAGGAGAAGGGGACGACAAAGGATGAGATGGTTGGATGGCATCACCAACTCGATGGACAAGAGTTTGAGGAGGCTCTGGGAGCTGGACAGATGGACAAGGAAGCCTGGCGTGCTGCAGTCTATCGGGTTGCAAAGAGTGGGACACAACTGAGCAACTGAACTGACTGATTATTATCATCTTTTATAACATCTTTCACTGAGCATCTGCTTTGATCTCTATGATAACTCTGTGACACTGAAGCAGAATGTCTTACTCTCAGCATTATTGCCATTTTGGGCTGGACTGTTCTTTGTTGTGGGGGTTGTCTTGTACTTCATAAAATTCTTAACATCCCTTACCTATATCCACTAGAAACCATTAGCACTCCTTTCTCTCAAGTTGTGACAACTAAAACGTCTCCTGATATTGCCACATGTCCCCTGGGATGTGGAAATCATTCCTGATTAAGAATCACTGTGTCAGGGGTATACAATTGTTGTGATCCCATTTTACAGGTAAAGAAAATAAAAGTCAGAGATGTTAAGGGAGCATTCTGGGTTTTCCATCATCTTATATTTTAAATTAAAAAATGTTTATTTTTATTTATTTACTTATTTGCCTCACATGGGATCTTTAGTTGTGGCATGCAAACTCTTATTTGCAGCATGTGGGATCTTGTTCCCTCCAGAAATGGAACCCAGGTACCCAGCACTGGGAGTTGTAATCTTAGCCACTGGACCCCCAAGGAAGTCCCTTAAATTTTTATATAAACTTTAAGTCAAATATTAGTGGGAACTTTGGAGGATAAGGAAATTTGCTGATCTGAGTGAGTGAGTGAGTGAAGTCGCTCAGTTGTGTCCAACTCTTTGCGACCCCATGGACTGTAGCCTACCAGGCTCCTCCATCCATGGGATTTTCCAGGCAAGAATACTGGAGAGGGTTGCCATTTCCTTCTCCAGGAGATCTTTCCAACCCAGAGATTGAACCCGGGTCTGCCGCATTGTAGGCAGACACTTTACCGTCTGAGCCACCAGGGAATTTGCTGATCTGGGACAAAGTTAAAACTGGGATTCAAGAGGAAAAGGCACTAAGTATACAATTTTGAAATCCACATCCAGGCCCTAGAAATTGAAGAGAGAATCTTGAATTTTGATAACTGAAAGGTTGTGGGTTATTATCATAATAGTTATGCTGCTGCTGCTGCTAAGTCGCTTCAGTCATGTCCGACTCTGTGCGACCCCATAGATGGCAGCCCACCAGGCTCCGCCGTCCCTGGGATTCTCCAGGCAAGAACACTGGAGTGGGTTGCCATTTCCTTCTCCAGTGCATAAAAGTGAAAAGTGAAAGTGAAGTCGCTCAGTCGTGTCCGACTCTTAGTGACCCCATGGACTGCAGCCCACGAGGCTCCTCCATCCATGGGGTTTTCCAGGCAAGAGTACTGGAGTGGGGTGCCATTGCCTTCTCCCATAATAGTTATATGTTGTAACAAATTAAAAGTCAGGACTGTTGAGGATAACCCTGGAATTTGCTTAGCAGGAAAAATAGCATGAGTGACTTTCCATCTGGCTTTGACTTAATGATTAAATTATTTAAATTTTTTCCTGCATTTAAAATCTTTGGTTTCTTCAAGATAAGAGCACCTTAATTTCCTTCACCACATCTGTCTGCTCATTAATGTACATGTTTTCCTCTTAATCAGCTGTTGGCTACCAGATGAAGTTTAGATAAATGGTTGTCAGCTTACCTTACAGTTGTTTTATGATAGGGTTTGGATGGAAGAGTTACAGCAGATACTCCCAATAAGAAGAGGCTGTACTCCCTCCCTGTGGTTCATTGAACCCATATGGATGAGAACAGCTGGAAGGATGGATTTGCTACCTGAGGCCACCAGCTGTGTTGCCAACCGTGACTCCCACTTGCTGACCCTTGTATAATGCATTGCAGTTGAAGGAATGTAGATCACTCCTTTCTAGTTTGTGATGGATGTGTTATTTGAAACTGATGGTCTTGTAAACCACTGGTGAGTTTCCGTGTCTCACAGATGTGAACAAGCCAGATAGTCAATAAATAATGCCATGTTCTAGAGGAACATGGCATGCAGGCTAAATTGTCCTGTGAACAAGCAGGTGGGAAGGCAACTTAGACTTGGTTTGGAAAGGCTTCTAGAAAAAAAAAATGGTTTCTGACTGGTATCATTATAAACAAACATGCTTCCTTAGGGTCTGTATTTTAAGATTGCTTTATCTCAGTTGCTTGATCCCTAGGTCAGCTCCTGAGAGCACCTGCATTACCTAGAATGCTCATCTATGGCAAGATGAGCTTGAGAGGACAAAGCTTTACTGATTTAGATACACCTGCTCAGACTGGGGTGGTGGGTCCAGCTTCTTAAGAGGTGAATTTCTTTGATCGTGTAACATCCTGTGAGCCATCCATAGAGAGTTGTCTGGAAGCACTGTCGTGGTTGACACCATTAAACTTTTATATATCATCCGCATAATTCCTCTGCCACTGAGTTTCTACTTCCCTAGCATCCTTCCTATTACAACTTGACTTTCCAAGTAGCCCTGCTCCAAGTAGAGTATAGGGCAAACAAACCAATGGGAGTGCCTTAGTCATGTCCTAGTCAATATATATGTCAGGCATATTTTTCATTATACAAATTAATAAATTGGCATCAAGCTGGAAAATTAATAAAATCAGTTAAGGAGCTTCCATATCCAGAAAGAGGCTGGATTTAGTGCTTGTATTCTAGCTATATTTATCTATGAAGTAAAATGAAGCACCAGAGTGGTTTTAAGCATTTCACCAGACATTCTTTATTTAAAATATTTATTTATTTATTTGGCTGTGTCGAGTCTTGTTGGATGCAGGATCTTGGTTGCGTCATGCAGGATCTTTTGTTGAGGTGCATGAACTTTCTAGTTGTGGCGCATGGGCTCCAGTGGTACTTTTAGTGCTCGGGCTTAGTTGCTCCATGGCATGTGGGAACTTAGTTCCCTGACCTGCATTAGAAGGTGAATTCCTAAGCACTGAACCACTAGGGAAGTCCTATCAGACATCCTTTAACATATTTTTCTAATAGTTGTGTGGAGTTTTTTCTCTCCAAGCAGATGCTGAATCTCCTCTGGGCAGTAACTTCTTTTTTTCTTTTTTTTACTATTTTTATATATACTGTAGTACATAGTACAGTGGTGGAAACGTGCTTAATCTTCACTGAAAACTTATTGCTTGTTTTCTGGCTCCCCTAACACTATTAATTCACCAAAGCAGAGAGATGTTTGGTAAAGATGGGGAACAGTATGTTACAAGTACACTGAAGTGCTATGGAATGATGAGTTAGTTGATTTCCAGAATTATACAGTGGTGTCACCTGTGGTAAATCCATTACTATGTAAGCCATGATGCCTTTTTCTAAAGGAGTATTTATTGTGTGTTCTATCTATGTGTGTGCCTTAAAGAGCAAGGTAGAGGCTGCTAATATACTGGATTTATATAAACAAAGGAAAATTCTAAATGTATCAGGAGGGAGGGTAATTGAATAGACTGGAAATACATTTATGATCTGCACTTCTTTTGTGATATGTGACTACTACACTTCTTTACTAAACACAAAAACTAAAACAGTGAAGAGCTCTGCAAAAAGGATTTTTTGGAATAAGTCTGACCTAGATGCTAGAGTGGATATCACATGGCTTTAAAATATGGGAGCGGAGAAGGCTGCTTTAAATAGGAAATTCCCAATTAAAGAATAAATTACTGTTGGTTAAAATCTATATCTATCCCTAGTTTTTCTGGTTATTAATATAGGTTAATGATATAATATTGAACTTGCTTTAAGTTGCTTTGAATCTGGGAGTGTTTATGTCCTGGCTTCACTTTGAAACACTGTTTTGGTCTTTCTGGTACCTCTGAACTGTCTTAAACAAGGTGCTCACTTGTCTGTACTGTTGACGTTTCCAGGGTACTTCTTGGGTACACTCACTGTATCAGTCTCTTAGGGCTGCTCCAACAAGTTTTCACAAACTCTGTGGCTTAAAACAACAGAAATTAACTTCCTCACAGTTCTGGAGGCCAGAAGTCTGCAGTCTGTATCACTGAGCTGAAGTCACTGTCTCAGTGGGGCAGCACTCCCTCCAGAGGCTCTAGAGGGGAGTCTTTCCTTTGCCTGTCCCAGCTTCTTGTGGCTGCTGAATTTTTGGCTCCTGGTACGTCTCTCTATTCTGCCTCCTTGGTCAAAGAGGCTCAAATCTCCCTCTGCTTCCCTCTTATAAGGATACATATAATTGCATCTAGAGCCCACCTGTATCATCCAGGATAATCTCCTCATGCCAGGATCTTGAATCACATCAACAAAGGTTTTGTTTTGTTTTTAATTTTTATTTTTGCTGTATAGGGAAACATCCATAGGTTCTAGGGATTAGGATATGGATATTGAGGGTGGGGGCATTATTCAGTCTACTTGAGTTATTTATTGATTAGTATATAGCACTTTAGTTTAAAAATCATTTTCCCTTAGTATTTATAAGATGTTTTCCCCATTGTTGTCAAACATCCCATATTACATAAAAAAGTCCAATACCAGTTTAATTACCATTCTTTAGTAAGTGATCTTGCCCCAAACACACTTGTATGTACTAGAAGCTTTAAGTGTTCTCCTATTGTCAAATGTCACAAATTTCTCCAAAATTTATTTATACTATATTATGAGTCCTTCCCATATTTCTAGAAAATATTTAGCATGTCCTTTCTATCTAACCATGTAAATATTTCTTCACTTCAGGAAAATATTCTCTGTATTATTTGTTTCCCTCCATCTTTTCTATTATCTCTTTTTAGGACTCTTATTAGATAGATTTTGGGTCACTCAAACTATTATCTGTGACTCAATTTTTCTTTAAACTTTTTATCTCTTTATTTTCGCTTTGCATTTTGCAAAAAAAAAGAAATCCTCAACTCAAGCTTCTAGCTTTGTATATGGAACTTTAGTCATGTCATTTCTGATATTCATCACTTCCATTTGGATAACTTTTTATTTTGGTTCTTGTTTCAATTTCTAGGAACTCTGAATACTTTAAAAAAAATAGTAGCCTGTTATAGTTTTATGGCTCTCTTTTCTTGAATCTCGCTGAAGATTTTAACTATGCTTTTAACAGTTCTCTACTTTTTCCTGCATGAGTCTGTTTCCTCCCACTGAAGTCTTATATTAACATAAGGATAGGTTGAGTTCATTCTGTACTATTGTAAATTCATATGATGAGAACCTCTCTGTGTCTCCCACACTTAACTACATCAAGCTCAGCCCTTTTAGGAGGCATGTTCAGCTTCAGGTGAATACAGTTGTTCAACTTCTGCAAAATACTATGAGTCTAAGATCACTCACAGAAAGAGTGTATTGAAATGGACAATTGCCAACTTACTGAGAGCTACTCTTTCCTGTTAGGTTGTTAGCCTTATGAAAAGTGATTGCATTTTATCCAATGCTGTATCTGCAGCACTTAGCCCAGTTCTGGCCGTAACTGTTGCTTAATCAATATTTATTAAATAAAAGAATGAACAGATATATGATATTTCAAGTTTGGCATAGATTATCACTTGACTTGTATTGAAGGTAGAATCTAAAGAAAATGAGGTCTTTGGGGAAGAACATTTTATTCCATACATCATCATTTATTGCCTCATATATAGTTGGATTGAAGTAAAAATATAGCCAGAACCCATCTTTTCTATTTTTTAATTTATTTTAAAAATGTTTAAAAGTTCATGTACAGTTGATTTATAATAGTGTTAATTTCTGCTGTCCAGCAAAGTGATTCAGTTATACGTATATACATTCTTTTTCATGTTCTTTTCCGTTATGATTTATCATAGGATATTGAATATAGTCTCCTGTGTTATAAAGTAGAACCTTGTTGTTTATCCATTCTATACATAATATTTTGCAGAACCTATCTATGAGACAGAACCCATCTTACAGAGGGTTTCCTGAACACTTGAGAATGGCCACAATCAATAAAGAGTGCTTTCCCTGACTATCCATTCTCCTCGCTGTAAGAAGGAGGACAGGTTACTTGAATGCCCCTTATGTTCCCATGACTTTATTAGAGCTGTTCCTCCTTCCACCAGGACCTTTTTCCTGCCCCATCTAGCCTTCCCTGACTACTTCAAACCACATTGCTCTCTCCATTTTGTGCTTCTATAGGACTTGTATGTGTATCACACTATTTAGTACTTCAGTTCTATTGAATAAATATTTATTGTCTCTGTATTTGGCTTTGAGCTAGGTTCCAAAGATTATACAAAGATGAAAAAACTCATAGTCCTGTTTTCAATGAACCTTCAGTCTGATAGGGAATGTGGTATATAATAAGAAGCTGTACTAAAATCAATAGGACCAGAAGCATGGGAGTGGAAAAACAACATACATAGAAAGTTCAGGGTGAGGAGAAATGATGCCTTCCTGGTGTGTGGCTTTGGCATTGGCCTTGGAAGTTGAATGGGTTTTTGTCAGAAGGTAATGGAGGAGGAAAAGAGAAGATAGGAAGAAGAGATATGTATAAAATGCTCAATTAAACCGTAAAAGACAGAAAAAGAGTGGAATACAAAAGTAAGAACCAAGTGAAAGTGTTAGTCGCTCGGTCATGTCCGACTCTTCTGTGATCCCATGGACTGTAGCCCACCAGGCTCCTCTGTCCATGGGATTCTCCAGGCAAGAATACTGGAGTGGGTTGCATTCCCTTCTCCAGGGGATCTTCCCGACCCAGGAATTGAACCCAGGTCTCCTGCATTGCAGGCTAATTCTTTCCTGGCTGAGCCACCAGGGAAGCCAAGAGCGAGGATAACAAATATGATAGCTATTAATCCAAATATACTAGTAATCACTTGGAACATCAGGAGTGTAAATGCACCAATTAAAACATAGAAATCATCAGAGTGAATCAAAAAACCAAGACCCAACTATATGTTATCTATAAGAAACCCGCTTTCATCTAAGACTCTTAAAGACTTAAAAGTAAATGGATAGGGAAATATACATGCATAGGGAGACTCTTTGTCAATATGTCAGTTCTTCTGAACTTGATCTATAGACTCAGTACAATCCAGATCAAAATCCCAACAAGTTATTTTGTGGATATTGACAAAGAGATTATAAAACTTATATGGACAGGCAAAAATACCCAGAATAGTTGACACTGTATTTAAGGATAAGAGCAGTTAGAGGACTAACACACCTGGCTTGTAGACTTATTATAGTTATTAAGGCAGTGTGGTCCTAGTGAAAGAAGGGACAAGGAGATCAACGGAAGGGAATAGACAGCCCACAAAGAGACTCAGATGAATATTGTCAACTGTTCAGTGACAAAGGAACAAAGCCAACATAATGAAGAAAAGATAGTTTTTACAACAAATGGTGCTGAAACAATTAGACCAAAAAAAAAAAAATCTGGGCACAGACCTTACACCATTCAAAAAATTATATCAAAATTGATTATAGATCTAAATGTAAAATTATAAAATACCTATAGGATAACATGGGAGAAAATCTAGATGACCTTGAGGTTGGTGATGACTTTTTAGATTAAACACCAAAGACATTATCCATGAAAGAAAAAAAATTATTAACAATCCTGAGACTTCTCATCCAGGAACATACTTTATCTCTCCTATTATTTAGCTCTTTAATTTCTGTCAGCAGTGTTTTGTGGTTTTTAACGAACAGATCTCACACATATTCATTAAATTTATTGCTTAAGTATTTAATGAATGTTTTGGTACCAGAGTAAATGGCGTATTTTTTTAAAATGTCAGTTTTCAATTGTTTATAGCTATTATATAGAATGCAAATAGTTTTTTTTTTATATTGACCATGTATTCTGTAATCTTGATAAACTCAATTGTTAGTTCTACTAACATTTTGTACTTCTAGTATTATGTGTGTAATGTTGCATAACAAACTAGCCCTAAACTTAAATGGCTTGAAACAACATTTATCATCTTAAAAGTTTTTTGAGCCACGAGTCTGGAGGTGGCTTAGCTGCATCCTCTGGCTTTGGGTCTCTCACAAGACTAAAATCAAGATGTTGCCCAAGGCTGCCATCATCTCAAGGCTCAGATGGAGTAGAATCTGCCCGTACAATGTTAAACAGAAATGGTAAGAATAGACATCCTTGAGTTTTCACTGATCTTAAGGGTTAAGAATTCAGCTCATCACCATTAAGTGTAACATTAGCAGTAGAATTTTTTGAAGATCTCCTTTATCAGCTTAAGGTTTGATTAAACATGTTGGAAAGCTAAGTACTAAGAGTAAATTTTTTAAAAGTCGTCTTTTATATGAAACTAAATAAAAGCTGAATCTTTTTTTCCTAAAACCTATGAGGTCTGTTATGTTTAGGAATTGAAAATTTTCAGAGTTTAGAATGATAATTTAGTTCATGTACTATTTATTACTTAAAAACTCCTTGAGGACTGAGCAATACCTCATAATCAAAGGCATAATTATTTTCATAGAAAATCATGAATGCTCACTCTGTGTGGAATAAATAGAATCTTTAATAGTCTCCTGTCAGTTCAAGTCAGGTTTTCTCATTAAATGAGCTCCAATCACATCAAGTTTTGCTACCAAAGAAATACTGATAATACTGTTCATAGTTCTTTTTCTTGGATTTTAGAATTTCAGAGAAGAGATTGAGGACATGTAATAGATGGCAATAATAAATAGACTTCCCTGGTGGCTCAGTGGCAAAAGAATCTGCCTGCCAATGCAGGAGATGTGGGTTCAATCCATGGGTCGAGAAGATCCCCCAGAGAAGGAAATGGCAACCTACTCTAGTATTCTTACCTGGAAATCCCATGGATAGAGGGGCCAGGCGGGCTATAGTCCATAGTGTTGCAAAGAGTCAGACATGACTTAACAACAATAATAAATAGAGATGAGAGGGAAAGTTTAAGTGGAAGTCGAAGCATGCTAAAAGCCATGCCTTAGGAGAACGTTGGTAGAAAAGTAATTCTAAAGTACCCAACATGGGAGGCAGAGTGACGGAGAAGTCTCAATTGAAATAGACATTTGTCTTAATTGACTGAAGTTGCATTACTTTAACTTTTTAAATTTTCAAAAGCATATGACTCTGTGAACATATTGCTAAGGCCCCTCCCTAAATCTTGGGAAAAGGTTTGTATGAGAGAGAGGCCCTGAAGCTTAGACTTCATGAACTTTTCATGGTAAATTTGACAAGGAAACAACATTGCTAATGTGACAGTTCAGAGTCTGATTCTGTCTCCTCCATCAACAATTACCTATATCTTTCAGTAAAAGCTCCCCATGTGCACTTTATTTATTTATATAAAAATAAGACCATACTGTACATATGATTGTACACCTGCTTTTCTCCATTCAAACTGTATTGAGCACATTTTTCCCTCTAATTTATTTATAAGCTACCCAGAATTTCATCCTATGAAATATATTTGTAATTTAAACTGACTTGTTTATGATAGTTTATTCTTACTGCAGTGAACATTTTTATAAATATATCTGCACACATAATGTATTTCTGTAAGAGAAATACCTGGAAGAGATTGCTGTGTAAAAAAAGAGCATATGGTTAAAATTTTGATAGATTCCTCCAAACTGACTGTTCTAAAGGTTTGTATTCATACACTTTCTAATAAGACTATATGAATATGTCATTTTCCTTACTCCAAGCCTACACTGGGTACAATCCTTCTACATCATCTTCAAATCTGATAAGATATCAGCTATCAGATACAATATCTATAATGAAGTATCATTGTTTCTGTTATGTACATGTACCCCATCTTCTCTATCCACTCCTCTGATGATGGCCGTTTAGGCTGTTCCCATGTCCTAGCTAGCTTAAAGGGTGCTGCAGTGAGCATCGGGGTGCAGGTATCTTTTTGAATTGGATTGTGGTTTTTCTCAGGGTTTATGTCCAGGGGTGGCATTGCTGGGTCATGTGGTGCATTTATCATTAATGAGACTGAACATATCTATTTGTATTAATAGTCTTTTCCTCTGTCATTGTCTGTTTTTTCTATGTTTCATTTTGTTTTCCAAGCCTGATATATTATTAATTGATTTGTAAAATTAATTGTTGTTAACTTGTAAAAGATCTTGTTACTGCTATTAGTATTTTTTCTTTGTCTTATATTTTGCAGCATTTCCCTCAGTTTGTCAGTTCCCTTTTGGTGTCAGATAGAGCTGGTTACCATGTGTGTTTCAGGTGAAACAATTTAAGCCTTCATTTCTTCATGTGCTGAAAAGGAACAATATCAGCGTGATGTTAGTTTTGTGTGTCAACTTGACTGGTCATAGAGTCCAGGCGTTTGGTCAAATATTATTCTGGGTGTGTTTGTGAGAGTGTTTTTAGATGAGATTAACATTTGTGTGGGTAAACCAAGTAAAGCAGATTGCCCTTCCTAATGTAGGTGAAAGTGAAAGTCAGTCATGTTGGACTCTTTGTGACGCCATGGACTATACAGTATATGGAATTCTCCAGGCCAGAATACTGGAGTGGATAGCAGTTCCCTTCTCCAGAGGATCTTCCCAGCTGAGGGACTGAACCCAGGTCTCCTTCCCTCATAGCTCAGTTGGTAAAGAATCCACCTGCAATGCAGGAGACCCTGGTTTGATTCCTGGGTTGGGAAGATCCCCTGGAGAAGGGAAAGGCTACCCACTCCAGTATTCTGGCCTGGAGAATTCCATGGACTAAGTTTATGGGGTCGCAAAGAGTCGACACAACTGAGCGACTTTCACCTTCACCTTCACTTCACCTCCCTCATTGCAGGTGGATTCTTCATCTGCTGAGCCACCAGGGAAGCCCAATGTAGTTGGGCCTCATCCAGTTCATTGAAGACTTGTTTAGAACAAAAAGGCTGACTAAGAGGGAATCCTCCTACCTGACTGATGTGCTGAAACATTGTTTTTTTTTCCCCCTGACCCTCAGACTTTGACTGAAACATCAGCTTTTCTTGGATCTTAAACCTGCTGGCCTTTGGACTGAAACTTCCACCACTGGTGGTCTTTGGGCTAGGACTAGAACTACCCATCAATTCTCTTGGATCTGCAGCTTGCCTTCTGCAGATCTTGGAACTTCTTAGCCTCCATAGTTACTTGAACCGGTTCCTTACAATAAATCTTTTTATTGTACACACATATGTCCCTCCTCTCCAACCCTCTTGGCTTAGTTTCTCTGGAGAACCCTAATACCGTCCTCTACCTTACAGTCCTATTGGCAAGAGAAAAGGCAATATATGTGAAGAGTTAGCTTAATTTCTGTCATATAGTAAGTATTGAATAAAGATTATGTGTAGTTAACTTTATTTGAATTATTTTTGCCACTCAGAAATTTTACAAAGTCACATATATCAATCCTTTCCTTTATGACTTTATGAAATTTTTTTTCAAAAAAAATTTTTTTCCTCTGATATTTGTCAAATGCCTCTACTCTTTGTGTTTAAGAAATAATCCATCTGGAAATTTATTTTTATGTATGTTTAATTTGGAATTTAATATTTTCCTTCAAGTGGATAGCACACTATTTATTTATTATGATCTATTCTTTCAGTGTTCTCTAAAAGCACCAATGTCAAAAAGTCCTTTAGGTTTTCAAGGGGAAAACATTTCTGTTATCAAGATTAGAGATTGTATATTTTTATATAAACAAAGCATACTCCAAATAAGTTCTTTCATGTTTCTTGTCCTGGCAACCCACAGGGAAAGAAAACATATTTTTATTGTTCATACAACAGCCTATGTAAAATGCAAGATGTTAGATCTGATTGGTGTCTTAAAAGCCATTTAGTAGTTAAACATAATCCAAGCAAACAAAGGCAGGGGAAAGATATTGATTTTGTGTCACACAAATGTAGGTGAAACATCTAAGCCTTGAATAATGCTCCCAGGGCACTCTTCGATGTGATCAGGCAAAGCTGGAGAACACGTCGTATTTAATGATGTGAGAACTCGTTTCTCTACAAGGTCAATGGTATGTGCTTAACCTTTAGGCGCTTGGATGGCCAGCTGCCCCACTGGTTTATGGAGTGGAGGCCGGCATGATTGCGGATTTAGGGCAGTGATGACTTGATCTTGCCAGTGCTAGGTATTCTTACCCAGACACGGAGAACAAATCCATCTCAGTGGCTGTAGCTTGTACTTTTCTGAGCTGTCCATGCCTATCTCTCATTTCTGACTTACCTCCTGAGATGAAAGGAACACAGCTGCCTTTGGAAAATAGGACTTCTCTCATCATCATGAGAAAAAAAAAAAAAGCTTCATTTTGATTCAGCCTCTAAGGTCTTAAACAGCCCCCAAAAGGCAAAAACAATATCCACATGATGCTAGATCAACACTGCTTTTTATTTCTCATTTTGGCGTAAGTTTTCACTTTCTGCATTCGCTACTTTCCTAAGTTGTTCTTTTTCTTTTTTTTTTTTTTAACAATTTTTACTTTTAGTATATATAGTACACTTATAGTTTCTTTTTTTTTTAATAAATGTATTTATTTTAGTTGGGGGCTAATTACTTTACAATACTGTAATAGTTTTTGCCATACATTGACATGAATCAGCCATGGGTTTACATGTGTTCCCCATCCTGAACCCCCCTCTCACCTCCCTCCCCGTCCCATGCCTCTGGGTCATCCCATTGCCCCAGCCCTGAGCATTTGTCTCATGCATCGAACATGGAATGGTGTTCTGTTTCACATATGATAATATACATGTTTCAATGCTATTCTCCCAGAACGTCCCACCCTCACCTTCTCCCTCAGAGTCCATAAGACTGTTCTATGCATCTGTGTCTCTTATTCTGTCTCGTATACAGGGTTATCATTACCATCTTTCAAATTCCATATATATGCATTAGTATACTGTATTGTTGTTTTTCTTTCTGGCTTACTTCACTCTGTATAATGGGCTCCAGTTTCATCCATCTCAATAGAACCGATTCAAATGTATTTTTTTTTAATGGCTGAGTTATATTCCATTGTGTATATGTACCACAGCTTCCTTATCCATTCGTCTGCTGATGGACATCTAGGTTGCTTCCATGTCCTGGCTATTGTAAACAGTGCTGCGATGAACATTGGAGTACATGCGTCTCTTTCAATTCTGGTTTCCTCGGTGTGTATGCCCAGCAGTGGGATTGCTGGGACTCTACTAGGAAGGAAGGAGGGAGGAAAGTAAGGTGGGGAGATGTTAAGCTGGCTGAGGTTAGTCATGTTTGGGGCATAGGATACTCTTTTTTTGGAGACTCACAGTACGCATCAGCAATTAAAGTTCAGCCCCATCAGTTAAGAAATGTGCTTGATTTGAAACCTAGGATTTTTTGATTCATATTTGAACCCACAACCTGTTTTAAAAACATGTAACATCTATTCTCTTATTTGGTAAATGCTCATATTTGGTATATTGCTTTAAAATTGTTTGTAAAACAGAACTTTATCACTGAATATTCTTTTTTAAATATTTATTTATTTAGCTGCACTGAGTCTTAGCTGTGGCACTTGGGATCTTCAATCTTTGTTGTGGCAGGCAGGGTATTTAGTTGTGGCGTGTGAACTCTTGTTTATGGCATATGGGATCTAGTTCCCTGACCATGAGTCAGACCCAGGCCCCCTTGAATGTTATCATTAATTTCTATCATAAGCGAAGAGGTGACTTCTAATGAAAGGAACAAACCAACCATAAAACATCATCAAAATATCAGGGAAGATTTCCAGTCTTTATATTAAAGCTCAATATCCCACCTGTATCCTTATGCATTTAATGCTGTCCTGTGTATCTTCTGAAGAAGTTAATCAGGCTAATGAAACATTCAACTCTGGAGCAGATGGGAACCTAATCAAGGCATCTGAACCGCTCCTTCTTTCCCAGACAAGCAGACTAAGATCTAGAAAGGCTGAGAAGGTAGGCAAAAAAAGAGATTTGTGAAGACATCTGGACACTAAATCTGTTTTTCTTCAGTTCTCTATGGTTTGTCCTTATCTTTATGACAGCCTAATCCTCAAACTAGAGTCTTCTGCAGTTAGGGGCCACACCCATTCACAACAATGTTGGAGACATTTTTCCTAAAAAGTGTGGAAAAACCACTTCCCCACCTCCTGAGTGGTCTAGTCTGTCTGAGATAAGACCTTTAGATTTTCCCAGGTTGGCGTCCCTGACAGAGTGACTGATGCCGAGAGGAGAAATTCATGAGCCCAAATCACCTACCTCTGAGAAGTGCAACTGTTTCAGAGAACAAAAGTCTTTTTAGTATCTAGTGATATGATCATACTACTTTTCTTCCTTAATTTGTTGATGTCATGACTTTCATTGAAAGACTTCCTGATTCTAAAATATCCTTACATTTCCAGAGTAAACCCCGTTTGGTCATAGAACATTGTTTTCATATACTGCCGATTTCCCTTTGCCAGTACTTGATTTAAGTCTTTGCATTTAAATTCCTGAGTGAGATCAGGCTACAGTTTCCTATTTTTTATAACATTTCTGTCAGCTTTGGGAATTAAAGTTGTGTTGGAATCAACATGAATTAGGGCACTTTCCAACTTTTTATTATGGTCTGAGTTATTTCGAAGTATAAAGGAATTATCTGTGTTCCTTCAAAATGAGATAGAACTCAGCTGTGAAACTCTTTAGTTCTGGTTCTTTTAAAATAGATTCACAATCATTTTTACATCTTCTATAACTGGTGGCTTTCCAGGTTGCTCAACCAGTAAAATAATCTGCCTGCCATGTAGAAGATCCGGGCTCCATCCCTGGTTGGGAAGAACCCCTGGAGAAGGAAATGGCAACCCTCTCCAGTATTCTTGCCTAGAGAATCCCATGGACAGAGGAGCCTAATGCGCTATGGTCCATGCGGTTGCAAAGAGTTGGGTACGACTGAACAACTAACATACACACACATGATGACTAGTGTATTCAAGTTTTGTCCTGTTTTGTAATTTCCTTTACAAACTTTAAAAAATAACTTTATTGAGGTATAATTTAGACGTTACAAAATTCAACTGCTTTTAGTAATGTGTAGTTTCAGACTGTACAATTCTGTAATGTTTAGTAATATAGATCAATTTAAATCACATGCATTTTTCTCAAAGATATCCATCTCCTCCAAGTTTTTACTTCCAGAGAATTGCTCATAATATTTTCTTATAATTATACACCTCTGGAAATGTTGGCTTTCAAATGAACATGCCACTATGAGAGAAAAGAGAAGGAAATGGTGATGATGCCTGAGGCAGTCAATAAACTAGAGGGGACCATATTTACTGAAAGAGTTGAGCAGTTTTTAAGCCAGGACCTATAAAGTGCATTTTTTTGGTATTCCTGATTGAAAGTGTTTTCTGCCTGGTAGGAGAGCTTAAGTACTCAAGTTCCTTGGATCAGAGCTGAGACTGAGAAGTTTTAGACCAGGAAGCCAAAGCCACAATATCTGGCACTTTCTGTTTCTTAGTGGTTTTTCAATTGGCCACTTCCTTCAGTTTAAAATTTTTATAATAACACCAGTGTATTTTACTACTTTTTAGGGGGAAATTTCATTGTAGGTGTAACCATTTGTCAGTGTTCAACACCAAGAATCCACTAAATTGAAACTTCTACCTTAAAATCAAACTTGTATATAAAATGTGTAATACCACTAAATTGTAGAATAATTATTCATGTGGGTATGTTGCATACAATGTAGAATGAACCAAAGCAAATATGAATTTATGCCTTATTTTGAAAATCAATTTTATTGACATATAATTTACAGAGTAAAATTCATCCTTTCCAGTTATAGAGTTTAATGAGTTTTTGTAAATATGTTTAGTTTTGTTACCACCATCATAATCAAGATATAGAATATTTTTATCATCTCCAAGTTTTTCCTCATACCTCTTTCTAGTCATTCCTGTCCTCACCAACCTCTTATAGTTTTAGGCTTGTTAATGCTTGCCCATTCTGGCATGTATGTAGTGGTATCTCATTGTGTCTTAATTTGTATTTTCTAATGATTCATGTGTTTATTTGCCATCACATCTTGTCTTTTGTGAAGTAACTGTTCAAATTTTTGCCCATTAAAAAACTGACTTGTTTTCTTATTATTGAGTTCTAAGTGTTCTTTATATATTCTGGGTAAAATCTCTTATCAGATATTTGTTTTGCAAATATTTTTTCCCAGTCTGTAACTTGTCATTTTATCTTCATAACTGAGTCTTTAGAAGAACAAAGTTTTAATTTTGATAAAGCATAATTTATCAATCTTTTACCCTATCTATGGTTTGTCCTTCTTGTGTTCTAAGAAATCTTTACCTAAACTAAGGTCATACTATTCTTCTAGAAGTTTTATAGCTTCAGATTTTACATACATGTCTATGAGTCATCTCAGGTTTATTTTATATACAACAAGAAGAAAAGATCAAGGTTCAATTTATGTTATTCAGTTGCGTTGTTCTAGCACCATTGTTGGAAAAACTTCCACCATTGAATTACTGTGGCTTCTTTGTTGATTATCAATTACCATATTTCTTTTGGTTTATTTCTAAAGTTTCTATTCTATTCCATTCATCTACGTGTCTATGCATGCTAAGTCACTTCAGTTGTGTCCGGATTTATTGCGACCCTGTGGACTGTAGACCACCAGGCTCCTCTGTCCATGGGATTCTATGGGCCAGAATACCAGAGTTGGTTGCCATTTCCTCCTCTCTGGGATCTTCTTGACCCAGGGATTGAACCTGCATCTCTTATGTCTCTTGCATTGGCAGGAGGGTTCTTTAACCACTAGTGCCACCTGGTAAGCCCCCCTGCGTGTCCATACCTATGTCAATACTATGTCACCTTCATCATTGTAGTTTTAGAGTAAGTTTTGAGATCAATTAGTGCAAGTATTCCAATTTTGTTCTTTTCAAATAGTTTTGACTATTCTCAGTCCTCTATTTTTCCATATAAATTTTAGAATCAGCTTGTCAGTTTCTACCAAGAAGCCTGCTGATACTTTGACAGGGATTTTGTGGATTATAAAGATCAATTTGGAGAGAATTAAGAGCTTAACAATATTGAGTCATCCAATCTATGAACACACTACAGCTCTATTTAGGCATTTTTTCATTTCTCTTATTGAGGTTTAGTAGTTTCCAACATGCAGCTCTTGCACTTATATTGTGAGATTTATCCCTGTTTATTTTTAATGCTGCTATAAATAGTATTTAAAAAATTTTTTTAATTTCTAATTGTTCATTGTTAGTGTATAGAAATAGTTGATTTTTGAATATTGACTTGTCTCCTGTGACCTTACTAAGCTTACTTATTCTAGTAGTTTTTTTAGTAGTATCCCAATGCTTTTTCAGAGAAGGCAATGGCACCCCACTCCAGTACTCTTGCCTGGAGAATCCCATGGCCGGAGGAGCCTGGTGGGCTGCAGTCCATGGGGTCGCTAAGAGTCGGACACGACTGAGCGACTTCACGTTCACTTTTCACTTTCATGCATTGGAGAAGGAAATGGCAACCCACTCCAGTATTCTTGCCTGGAGAATCCCAGGGGAGCCTGGTGGCTGCCGTCTATGGGGTCTCACAGAGTCGGACACGACTGAAGCGACTTAGCAGCAACACCAATGCTTTTTTGAATGAGTTTATATCAAACTACAACTGTGATCTTGGAAGTGGGGGCTATTTATTTTTTGTCTGATACATGTGGACAACTGATTAAAGAGTGATAAAAGATTTTTGTAAGCCCTACAATGTGTGTATGGATTTTAAAGCTGATTATAAAGTTCCTGAAGATCAAGAAGGGAGTGGACTTCAGTCAGTAGCCTGCAGAGAGGGATGGTGGGGGGAAGAATTTGGGGAACTTCTAGGAAAGATTTAAGACCCACTGGTATGTCCTGATTGTCAGTTTGGGACCGTATGCCTTATACTAGTGTTTTATAAATTGAGTTCTTGGATGGTCACGTTCTTTTCCTTCTCAGTAAAACTTCTACGATCAAATAAATTTGGAGAAAACTTCATACTGTATCCTCCTCTTGGAATTTTGCAGTGTCCGATAGCGTATTAAAGGCTGGAATAAACCTAGAATAAAGATCCATGTTTACACAGCTTTATTTAATCTGACATTCCCCAAACTCATTTGACCACGGAACCCTTGTTTAGTATAAACCCTCCTAATAATCCAAAAGCTCTTTAGCTCATTCTCTGCAAAATACACTCAGGAAAATGCTGCCATGAATAATTCTATGATCTCTTTCTCACCTTCAGTAGGAGAACAATATTCACATAAGGCTATTAAGTAAGAAGTAGCTGATTGCTACAAAATTCTCTGAGCAATAGAATGTACTTAGAATTCTATAATGGAGAGAGGTTTATGTTTTTGATGTGTTCATTTCCTTCTGTTTTGACTTAGAAATGATGGACAAATATTCTCCCAACATTTGGTACAGAATTAAGCCAAGAGAATGATTCCACCCCACACTACAGTATTGTTTGGTCTTTCCTCATGTTCTCCTTTGCTTGTAGTTCTGTCTTTCTTGTTTTGCTCTAATTTGTTGTAACACTGAGCCATCAAACTGTAAAAAAGGTTTTCTTCATGAGGCATTCTGCCACCTGCTTATGTGCTTTGTGTAGTAATCAGGGCCATAGGAGAAAAACAGATACTGTACATCTTTCAGAGAAAATTATTTTCTAATGAATGACAGCCTGCAATTAAACCAGCAATAAAATAAACAACATTTGCAGTTTTTAGTGTGAAGCAGTTTGTATTATAATTGATCATATTTGAGACAACAGCTGATATCAGGATTTACCTAGATCCTTGATGTGAAGTTGTAGTTTTTAAGGAAAGTGCAGCTGGAAACCTGCTCCAAATTGCCTCCCTCAGTAATTAAAAGTATAAATGTTTCAAGTTGAATTCATCCTATTAGTAAGATTTTAGGAAACAAAAAGTTAATTTATTCGCATTCGATATGGTCTGTAAATGCCACCATTATATGCCTTCCACTGGCCTTTGATTAGCTATGGATTAATAAAACTTTTATACCTCCTTTGTCAGCCTCATTTTGAACTCTGTTTTTGCATACTGTTACTATTAAATAAATGAATTAGTGTCCAGAAATGTGTCATGCATATTACCTAGCAGCAGGAAGCATAATACAGTGGTCAGCTCCCCAGGAGCGTTATAAATCCTAATGCGCTCGGTAACCTGCTCACAAGGACCTATTAAAAGCATGATGATTTAGTGGAACTGTATTTGTGCTTAACAATGGAATTTTAGTTAATTCAAAACAATGTAAATCATCTCCAATTACAGTATTTGAATATTCACAGTTGCTTTACAAGTACACCTGCGGTTGCTAAGTTAAAAAAAGAAACAAAACACAAAATCCAGTTTTTTAGAAAAGCATTGTTCTGAGTTACTTGCCTGCAGTAACATTCAGGCAGGTTTCAGTAGCTTATGTTAAAAGTAGCCAACCCTGGAGAACAGTGTTTATCCGGCACAGCTGACTATCTCACAGCCACAGCAGTTTAGGGCATCCAAAAACGTGGCAAGCAAGGGACGCAGCGGGAGCAGGGGGTGATGCTGTTGTACCTGAAAAGCTCAGGTGAGCGCTGTAATTGTGCTGGTGAGATGCTGTCGCTGCCTGTGTTCCTGGAGGCAGCTGAGGGCTTTTGTGTTGCTGCTGTTATCAAAGTCATTTCAGAGCCGTGTCAGTAGCTTCTTGATACTAGAAGTGCTGCTGTGTCCCTGTGGGTACAGCACAGACCAGAGAGGATCCTCGGGTTTGAAACAGGCTCTTTTATGCTCAAGGTCTCAGAGAGCCTTTCTGGGAAATGATTAGCTGTCCGGCTGGCAGTGACCGTTTTTGGCATTACAGGCCCTTGGCGCTCTGTCAGAATCAGCTTGGACCTCTGCATCGGAGAGGGGACCAGCCCACTCGCCCTCCTTTACACGGTCTTTCCCAAGAGGTGACAGGAGGGGAATTAATGAGGAGCAGGGTGAACTTTATTGAAGGAGTTTATTCTGTGTCTTGTGGATCTAGCCATTTAGGGACAAAGCACGACTTTTCTGGATTTCCAAAGAAATCCGGGATGAATTTAGCACTTCTTTTTGGTGAAAAACAAAACCTGAAATGAGTGCTGTTAGACACATTTTTTCATAGTTTGCCAGTGGGCACAGTTCATTTTGTATACTATTGTCATTATTTGCAATTTCACCATCAGTTTTAGTTTGTGATAGGAAGGGTTAGCTTTGCCATCAGCAAGCCTGGGTGCAAAACTTGGTTCTGTGTCTTATAAGCTGGATGCCCTTGGGTGAGTTGTGTCCCCTTCCTGAACCTCCATTTATCCATCCCAGGATATAGGCTTCTGTGCAGATGTGTTGCTTTGGGTGTGGAGTGTAGATTAAATGAAGTGATGTACATAAAATACTCACAGGATAGTTACTGCTGTTTTTGTTGCTGATTCATAAGGTATATGATTGTATCGTGGAAACGTGGACTGCATTAGAGGTATATGTCTGAGCAAGGTGTTTGCCTTGATTTCATGTAACAATCATAATTTTCTCTTGACTTTGTTTATTCTCTCCCTCCATCCATTCATCTGTCCATCTAGCCATCCAAATGTCCATCCTCCACCCATCCAATCAGCAATACATATGTAAGATAAAAAAAAAAAAAAAACTTGAAAGACTACAAAACAGGAAGTCTCTTCTCACCTCTGTTTCCCAGATCCTCTGTTCTTGTCTGCAGAAATGACTACAGTTATTAACTTCCTCTTTGTCCTTCCAAAAGTATTGCCCATACAGGCACATAGAGCATACTCCAGAAGCTGTAGCATCCAGGAAGTTAGCAATATATCTTGTGAGCTTTCCATATTAGTACATCTCATCTGCCCCCATTTTCCATAATATTGGATGGTATTTTGTACTGTGGGTGTATCTTTTTTAAGCTTTTTAAAATATATATATTTTATTTATTTACTCATGGCTGCACTGGGTCTTCGTTGCTATGCCCCAGCTTTCTCTAGTTGCCTCTCAGCATGTGGGATCTTCCCAGACCAGGGATTGAACCCATATCCCCTGCATTGGCAGGCAGATTCTTAACCACTGGACCACCAGGGAAGTCCTTGTGGATGTATCTTAATTTATTTAGACAGTCCTCTGTGATGGGCTCATCAGTTGCTTTTAATCTTTGGCATTTACATACAGTGCTGCAGAGAATTTCCTTCTGTGTACACCTCTGCAAACAGAGATGAATATGGCTGCAAGATATTCTTACAGCAATAGAATCAATTCCTGGAGGTAGATTTTCTGAGTCTGATTTTTGTAGAAGTTGTGAAATTGCCCTAAAAAACTGTACAAATCTACCCACCTCCAATAATATGAGAATGCTAGTTTCCCCACACCCTTGCTGTTTTATGTTGACTTTTAAAGTAATTTAAAACCTCAATAGTATTTTAAAGCTTCATGCAATAGTCTGACCATGTTAATTTGCATCTTTATGAATTATTGACTCTGTCCAGAACCTATATATCTACACAATAAAGTGCAGGAGTCAAATGTTAAGTAAGTAGAAACAAACAGAACCATATACTTTTAAAAATAAAGGAACCTCTGGAGTGGTTTGATCCAGCAGAAGAAAACCAGGACTTTTAGCGCTCAAGTGACTTCTTTAAAGTCACACATTTAATGGTGTTTATGGCAGGTGGAGAGGGGGCTTAGTTCCCCTAATTCAGGCCCAGTCCTCTTTTTTATCATGTCACACTATTCCCAGTGTGTGAATATCCTTATGCAACATGGACCAGACTGCTCCCCTACATGTGTAATACTAATCCTGGGCTCATTCAGAGGCAGTTGTGATGAAATGAAAAGAATGCTGAATTCCAAGTCCATGACCTATATTTTATGGCTGAGTAATATTCCCTTATATATATGTACCACATCTTCTTTTTTCATTCATCTATCGATGGACATTTCCTTGCTTCCAAGTCCTGGCTATTGTAAATAGTGCTGCAGTGAACACTGGGGTACATGTGTCTTTTAGAATTGTGGTTTTCTCAGAGAATGTGCCCAGTAGTGGGGTTGCTGGATCATATGGTAGATGACCTCTTCATATAGAAGAGGAGAGGGAGGGGATTTATGTATAATTATGCCTGGTTTGATCAAAGATATGGGTTTTCCAGTAGTCATGTATGGATGTGAGAGTTGGACCATAAAGAAGGCTGAGCGCCGAAGAATTGATGCTTTCAAACTGTGGTGCTGGAGGAGACTCTTGAGAGTCCCTTGGACAGCAAGGAGATCAAACCAGTCAATCCTAAAGGAAATTAACCCTGACTATTCATTGGAAGGACTAATGCTAAAGCTGAAGCTGCATTACTTTGGCCACCTGACGCAAAGAGCTGACTCATTGGGAAAAGAACATAACGCTAGGAAAGATTGAGGGCAAGGAGAGAAGTGGGTGACAGAGGATGAGATGGTTGGGTGGCATCACTGACTCAATGACATGAGTTTGAGCACACTCAGGGAGATAGTGAAGGATGGAGAAGCCTGGCGTGCTGCAGTTCATGGGTCTCAAAGAATCGGAGTCGACTAAGTGACTGAACAACAGCTACAACAATGGCTGATTTGTGTTTCTGCACAGCAGAAACCAACACAGCATTGTAAAAATTAAGAAACAAAATTAAAAAAGTTCATGACCTAGATTCAGATCCGGCTTTGTCATGTATTGATTGTGTCTTTGGACAAGTTTCCTAACCTTTCAGGGTATCAGAGTTCTCATCCATAAAACAGTGGTGGTGCTATCTATTCCATGATACCTATAGGGAGTGCTTTGCTGAGTGTCCTGGCAAAAATAGATGTTCACTTTTTAATTTTCTAACTGTTCATTTGCATAAGTAATTAGTAACATTTTCATATTCCATTAGAATGATTGCCAAACCATTGCTTATACTTTTGGGTTTTTTAATTCTAAAATTATGTTTCATCAAACATAGATTAAAAAGCAAAGGCATCCATGACAAACCCACCTTCTTTTACTGATGGTAGTGGGGGATGTGGAAGAAGGGATACCTGATTTTCAGTATTAGCAGCAACTTGTTTCTAGGATGTTCATCTTGCTTATGAATGACCAATAGCTAGTACCCCTCATCAGCATCTCAGAGAAGGAAAATCTAGTGAATTTCCCATTGCTCCTTCATTAAGGAGCGGAGTGAGAAGGGAGGAATCCCCAGTATTACCCATTCTGACTGTAGGATTTGAAATAATTGGATTATTTGAAAAATTAACACAGCCCCACCAAATATTTAAGAACTCACATGTGAGTAGGTTATACAGCCCTGGACTTGGGCTGAAAGAGGAAGGGAGAGGTCGAGAGTAAGAAGCAAGGGTTCTAGTGAGACCACTGCCACTTGATAGCCATGTGATCACTCAATAAATCATTTATCCTTTCAGGATTTTACTGTCTTCCTTGATAAATTAATCAGATTACTGTTGTATTGACTTATATTCAAGGTACTCCTGATTAAGCCTAACAATACCTATGATTTATCAGCTGCAAGCTAGCCACAGGCCATCTTTGGTCTTTGATTATTATCATCATCCCTAGAATCACCCCTTCTTTACTGATAAAGAACTGGGAACAGAGAGCAGGGATGTATTTTGCCTGAATGCACACTGTCAGTCAGTGGCAGAGATGATGGTTGCACTCCAGGTATTTTCTTTCTTAAAAAATTATTTATTTGGCTGTGCCAGAGTTCATTACTGCATGGGCTTTTCTCTAGTTGTGGGCGAGTGGGGACCACTCTCTCATTGTGGTGCACTGGCTTCTCATTGCAACAGCTTGTCTTTTTTGCGGAGCACAGGCTCTAGAGCATTCGGTCTTCTGTAGTTTGGCATGTGGGCTCAGTAGTTAACCCTCTTGGGCTCTAGAGCACAGGTTCAGTAGTTGTGGCACAAGGGCTTAGTTGTCCCTCGGCATGTGGGATCTTCCAGGACCAGGGATCAAATCCATGTCTCCTGCATTGGCAAGCAGATTCTTTACCACCATTCGAGTCACCAGGGAAGCACCCCAGCCCCAACCACCCAGGTCTTTTCTGTCTCAAAGACAGTGTGCTTAACTACAGTGTCCTGCCTCTGGGGCCACTCTGTGTGGTAGAAAAAGCATCATGCCTGTTCTGCAATCACCTGAGCCTCAGAGACATGGTGGGTGGGCATTATTAGCTGTCTCACTGTAGAGGATTGAGTGAGAGAATGTCAGGGAAGGTGCTGTGTAGACTGTCCTTTCTTACAGAGATGAGCTTATTAATTGGGCTGTTGCAGATAGGTCATGCTGATGGGTAGAATCTCAGACACTGCAAGGTATAATAATAATGCTGCAAGAACAATTGGTTGAAAAGGAGCTCTTTTGCTTAAACAATGCTAAGCAACAGTTTTTATTGTGTTTTTAATATTAATATACTGGATTTGGGGGGCTTCCCCAATGGCTTAGTAGTATACGAATCCGCTTGCCATTGCAGGAGACATAAGAGACACAGGTTGGATCCCTGCATTGGGAAGATCCCCTGAAGGGGGAAATGGCAACACACTCCAGTATTCTGGAGAATGCCATGAACAAAGGAGCCTGGCGTGCTACAGACCGTGGGGTCTCAAAGAGTCAGACACAGCTGAGCATGCACATGCTGGAGTTTTTGGACATGTATGAACAGCCATAAATGATTATAACTATAAACACTGTACTGTTTTATATTTCAGATAGCAAATGACTATGTGCAGAAATTAACATACATATTCACACATGTATATACATTTGCACATTTATATACACATTCACATTAATATACATCTATCTATATACATGTACATATGTCTATACATATGTATATATAAATGAGCACACAATTAAGACCTTTGGTATTTTTCTTCCTTAAACCTTTTTATAATTCCTTAGGTAGAAAGAACAGGAATAGAATGTGCTAATGCTTAAAAATAAAATAATAGGGAGATATTAAGGTAGTAATTTACCACCTCAAAAATTTTTAAAAAAGATCAAGTTACTTTTTTTTCATGAAAACAATTCATTCATTCAACAAATGCACTACTAAATTCAATAGTTCTAGCTTACCTTTCTAATAATTCTATTTTCTAATCAGAACATAAACTGGAAAGATGTGCAGTATCTCAAGGCTATATCATATATTTAAAGCATGTATTTTTTTAATTTAATTTAATTTTTAATTGGAGGATAATTACTGCACAATATTGCAATGGTTTCCACCACACATCAACATGAATCAGCCATCTGTACACATATGTCCCCTCCCTCCCACCTCCCTCTCCATCCCACCCCTCTAGGTTGTCACAGAGTACTTACTGGCTTTGGGTTCCCTGTGTCATACAGCAAATTCCTGCTCGCCATCTATTTTACATATGGTAGTGTACATGTTTCAGTGCTATTCATCCCACCTTCTCCCTCTCCTACTGTGTCCAAAAATCTGTTCTATAATGCATATATATGGAATCTAAAGCATGTGCTTTTAATCAAACACTTAGAAATTTGGAAAATGAATCTAAAAATCATTTATTATCTGACCTTTCACTGATAACTGCTGTTTATGTTGGTTTATTTTTTCCAGTATTTTTCCAGTATATTGTGATCATCTCAACACTAGAAACTTGGTGAGGATTCAAGGAGAATGAATTGTATACCAAATGCCAAGTCAGAGGAAAATAAGGGAGAGTCCTGGAAAGAGTTGACTGAGCCTTGCTGTTGTACATGGAACAGTAGGAAACCAAATGCATTAATAAAATCTACACACAATCATTTTTCTATGAGAATTCTTGATTCTTGGAAACCTAGAACATTTCAGAATCCCCATGAAACCAATAAATAATTAAGCATGACCTCTTTTCTGGGCTCCAAGCCATTAACAAGATATCCCAACTTGTCATTTCACTTAATAGTATATCCACACTGAACCCCTGCTCACTGCCTGCACTCCTAACCCCAAGCAATGCCCCTAGTCTCCCATATCACTTACTGACACCTTCACCCTCCCACTTCTTAGACCAGAAATCTAGGAGTCATTTTTGCATCCTTCCTCTTCTTCATTTTTCCATCCAATCATTTTGTCATTTCTACACCCAATTCCCTCTCAAATATGTCCACTTGCCTTCATCTCCTTGGCCATAGTTCTAGTCCTAGCCAGGGTCATGTTTTGAACCACAGAGATGCTCACTCACTGACCTCCCTGCTTCATCCTTAGCTCAACCTTCAAGCCATATACATTCTTTCCCAGATTCTTTTCCATTATAGCTATTCCAAGACATTGAATATAGTTCCCTGTGCCATACAGTAGGTCCTTGTTGTGTATCTGTGTTGTATATAGTAGTGTATATATGTTGATACCAAACTCCTAATTTATCCTTCCCCCCATTTCCCCTTTGGTAACCATGTGTTTGTTTTCTATGTCTGTGAATCTGTTTCTGTTTTATAAATATGTTCATTTATATCATTTTTTAAGATCCCACCTGTAAGTGATATGATATGATATTTATCTTTTCTCTGTCTGACTTCACTTTGTATGATAATCTCTAGGTTCATCCATGTTGCTGCAAATGGCATTATTTCATTACTTTTTATGGCTGAGTAATATTCTATTATATATGTATATACCACATGTGCTTTACCCATTCATCTGTTGATGGACACTTAGGTTGCTTCCATGTCTTGGCTATTGTAAATACTGATGCTGTGAAGTGCATTGAGGTACATGTATCTTTTCGAATTAGTTCTCATCTTTTCTTGATATATGCCCCAGAGTGGGATTGCTGAATCCTGTGGTAACTCTATTTTTAGTGTCTTTAAAAACTTTTTTATTGAAATACAGTTGATTTACAATATTGTGTTAATTTCTGCTGTATAGTACAATGACTCAGTTATATATGTACTTTTTCATATTCTTTTCCATTATGGTTTATCACAGGATGTTGAACATAGTTCCCCATGATATACAGTAGGACTTTATTGTTTATCCATCCTATATATACTAGTTTGTATCTTCTTATCCCAAATTCCCAATCCTTCCCTACCCTCCCCCTCCCCCCTTGGCAACAAGAAGTCTGTTCTCTATGTCTGTGAGTCTGTTTCTGTTTCATAGATATGTTAATTTGTGTCCTATTTTAGATTCCACATATAAGTGATATCATTTGGTATTTATCTTTCTCTTTCTAACTTAGTTCTCTTAGTATGATAATCTCTAGGTCCATCCATATTGCTGCAAATGGCATTATTTCACTCTATTTTATGGCTGAGTAATATTCCAGTGTGTGTGTGTGTATACTACATCTTCTTTATCCATTCATCTGTTGATGGATACTAAGGTTGTCTCCTATATCTTGGTTATTGTAAATAGTGCTGCTATGAACATTAGGGTGCATGTATCTTTTTGAATTCTCATCTTTTCTGGATACATGCCCTGGAGTGAGATTGCTGGATCATATGGTAACTCTATTTTTAGCTTTTGAAATAACTTCCATAATGTTTTCCATAGTGGCTCTACCTATTTACTTTACTGGCAACAGTGTAAGAGGGTTTGTTCCCTTTTCTCTTCATGCTCTCCATTTATTTGTAGAATTTTTGATGATGGCCATTCTGACAGGGGACTTCCCAAGTGGCACCCATGGTAAAGAACCTGCCTGCTGATACAGGAGACGTAAGAAATGCAGGTTTGATCCCTGTGTTGGGAAGATCCCCTGGAGGAGAGCGTGGCAGCTCTCTCCAGTATTCTTGCCTGGAGAATCTCAGGGACAGAGGAGTCTAGCAGGCTACAGTCCATAGGGTCACAAAGAGTCAGACCTAACTGAAGCAACTTAGTATGCATGTATTCTGACTGGTGTAAGGTGATACCTTATTGTAGTTTTGACTTTCATTTCTCTAGTAATTAGCAGTGTTGAGCATCTTTTCATGTGCCTATTGGTCATCTGTATGTCTTCTTTGGAGAAATGTTTATGTATACCTTCTGCTCATGTTTTGATGGGTTGTTTGCTTTTATGATATTGAGCTGTGTGAGCTGCCTATATATTTTGGAAATTAATCCCTTGTTGGTTGCATTGTTTGCAAATAGTTTCTCCCATTCTGTAGGCTGTTTTTTCATTTTGTTTATGGTTTCCTTTGCTGCGCAAAAGCTTTTAAGTTTAATTAGGTCCCATTTGTATATTTTTATTTTTTTCCCATTACTCTAGATGTATCCAAAAACATATTGCTGTGATTTATATCAGAGTGTTCTGCCTATGTTTTCCTTTGGGAGTTTTATAGTATTCTGTCTTACATTTAGGTCTTTAATGAATTTTGAGTTTATTTTTGTATATGATGTTATTAGAGAATGTTCTAATTTTTCTACATGTCTAGTTCCCTCAGCACCACTTGCTGAAGAAACTGTCTGTTCTCCATTGTGTATTCTTGCCTCCATCACTGTAGGTTAATTAACTAAATGTATGGGTTCATTTCTGGGCTTTCTATTCCTGTTGCAGTGATCTATGTGTCTGCTTTTGTGTTATTACCATACTCTTCTGATTATTATAACTTTGGAGGATAGTCTGAAGTCAGAGTGTGATTCCTCTGGTTCCATTCTTCTTTCTCAATGTTGTTTTGACTCTTTGGGGGGTCTTTTGAGTTTCCATACAAATTTTAAAGTTATTTGTTTTAATTCTGTGAAAATGCCACTGGTAATTTGATAGAGATGGCATTGAATCTGTAGAATGCCTTGGGTAAATAATCATTTTAACAATATCAATTCTTCTCATCCAAGAACATGGTATATCTTTCCATCTGTTTGTGTCACTGTTTTTTTCTTCCATCAGTGCCTAAGAGTTTCCCAAGTACAGGTCTTTTGCCTCCTTAGGTAGATCTATTCCTAGGTATTTTATTCTTTTTGATGCAGTGGTAAGTGTTATGGTTTTCTTAATTTCTGTTTCTTATATTTTGTTGTTTGTATATAGGAATGCAATAGGTTTCTGTATATTTGTATCCTGCAGCTTTACCAAATTCAGTGATGAGCTCTAGTAATTTCCTGGTGACATCTTTGCTGCTGCTGCTGTTAAGTCGCTTCAGTCATGTCTGACTCTGTGCGACCCCATAGACGGCAGCCCACCAAGTCTCCGCCATCCCTGGGATTCTCCAGGCAAGAACACTGGAGTGGGTTGCTATTTCCTTCTCCAACGCATGAAAGTGAAAAGTGAAAGTGAAGTCGCTCAGTCGTGTCTGACTCCTAGCAACCCTATGGACTGCAGCCTACCAGGCTCCTCTATCCATGGGATTTTCCAGGCAAGAGTACTGGAGTGGGTCGCCATTGCCTTCTCCGGGTGACATCTTTAGGATTGTCTATTTATAGTGTGTACACAGAAAACAATCTGTAAACAATGACAGCTTTATATTTTCCTTTCCATTGTAAATAAACTATACTTCAATAAAAAAAAAAAACAAACACAGTCCATGACAGAAAAACAATCTAAAGTCTTCAGTATGGGCTCTAAGGCCACTCACTCACTCTCCTGGCCTCCACCCCTTCTTTGATTTTATCTTCCTCACTTTTTCATTCACTTGGTTCCAGACTCACTCGCCTTTCTTTGGTTCATTGAACTTGGCAAGTCCTTCTCTCCTCACGGTCTTTGCAGATGCTGCTTCTTAATACTTTAATCTCCTGCCCTGTGGCAGTGGATCTCACTGTATATGTCTCTTGCTCGGAGACCTTCCCTGAACCTCCATTCAAAACGAAGATTCCCCTTATACCTTTTTTATAGAATCCTGTAATAGCCTTTACAGCTGCCATGATAATTTATTATTATATACTTTTTACACAATCTTTGTACCAGGTTGTAAGTCCCCTGAGGACAGGGATTGTGTCTGTCTTGCTCATTGCTTCATCCCTAGAAGCACACTGCCTGGTATATAGTCGGACTCAAGTATTCATTGATCAGATGAATGAATGAATATTTTATTCCTTTGTTGCTTCTCTCTGGGATTAAAAAGGATTTTCACAAATATTGAAAGTAGAGGAAAGAAGTTTCCAGCAATTTTTCTCCCAAATTTTCTTCTCAGTGGGCTGCACTTATCTTAAAGAGAGACTTGCCACTGTGTGTTTTCTCTGATTGACAAATTTCCTTTGAAAACTCCTACATTCCCATCTACTTGTCTACGCCAGTGCTTTTTTTTTCAAGGCCCACCCAATCCTACTTTCCTGCTGCCTAGTAACTTATTATATTCTTTTTTTGAACTCTGTGGCACTTATGACCTAACTCAAATGGTGAATAATGTTTATGAAGCTCACCCCAAGACAATGATGTAGCATAAAGGACCAGCTAGCCCAAAGTCTCTTAGAGATAATACATAATCCCTAAGCAATATTCCTTTAAAAAATTTCATTATTGTTTAATATACTCAGCAGGTATTTATTCAACATGCGGTATATACTAGGAACCATGCTCTACAGAGAGATACACCAGTGAGCCAAAACTGACAGAGCTCCTGCCTTCATGACGTTCATGGTCCAGCATTACTTGAACAATTGAAAAAAGGCAATTTTCATTTTGCCATGGCCCACTGACACCTCCCAAGACTTACTGTGGAACCTGTATCAGACCAGGAAAACATTACATATGACCTTTATAAGGCCGTGAAATATTCTAACATGTTCTTCCAAGAATATCAGCAGTAATGCCATGTAGCTTTCTAGGCTTCCAAGCTCTAAATGCTATTAGGAATATTAGTCACCTGTGGCTGTTGCTTGTTCACCATCCCATGTCCCTTGGTCTGCCTGGCTTCAGCACAGCTGTGACAGACTGTTTCCTACACCATTGAAGGCACTGCAGAGTTTCTGCTCAGTGTTCTCTAATGAGCAGAAGGCCACTCAGTCACACCCAAGTGCAATCCAAAGTGTGTGTGCGTGTGTGTGCACCCACGTGCACATGTGTGTTGGGGGATCAGAGGTTAGCACTCTGGAAGGTACTTCTACATTAGTGTGGGTCACCTGTCAGTGGGTAAATGTCTCAGCCTCCCATTTTAGATGGTGCATCTCTGAGGTGTTCTTACAGGTACCTCTGAGCCTCTCCAGTGACATGGGGCCCAGTTGCCTCAGCAGTTCAGCACATGGAAACACCTACTGTCTCTTCTCTCTTCCCTGTCTCTCCTCTCAGACTCCCTGCACTCAAGTCCTTTTCCCAGGGTTTTCTTTAGAGGACACATCCCAAAACTTTGGATTGCCCTCACATAGAGAAAACTCAGCAAAAATAACTAAATTTATAATAGTTAATTGCTTCATTATTATTTCTTCTGTTAGAAGTGAAATAATATTTCTTCTGTTAGAAGTGAAAAAATCAACTCAGCCAGATTTTTGCACATCTTCTCGGTTCTGGGGAAACTAAGATATATAAGATAAATGTGATAATTATCATACTAAGTGAAGTGAGTCAGACCGACATATATAATATCTCTTATATGCAGAATCTAAAAAAAAAATGATACAGATGAACTCATTTAGAAAACAGACTCACAGAGTTAGAGAATGAACTTATGGTTACCAGGAGGGAAGGGTGGGGAGGAGGGATAGATTGGAAGCTTGGGGTTGACATGTACACACTGCTCTATATAGAATAAATAACCAACAAGCTACAGGGAGCTCTACTCAATATTCTGTAATAATACTAACAGGGTAAAGAATTTGAAAAAGAATAGATACATGTATAACTGAATCACTCTGCTGTACACTGGAAACTAACAAAACATTTGTTAGTCAACTATGTTCCAATATTAAGTAAAAATTAAGAAATAAGGTAAATGTAGTACCTGCTCTCAAGGAACATACCATCTATCAGAAGAATCATTTTACAGAACAAAAAATTTGGTTAAGGACCTTCATTATTCCCCTTCTCCAACCTGCATGCACCTCTAAAGGAATATATGACCTTACATGTTGTTCAGTCACTCAGTAGTGTTCAGCTCTTTGTGACCCCATGAACTGCAGCATGCCAGGCTTCCTTGTCCTTCACTATCTCCCAGAGCTTGCTCAAATTCATGTCCATTTAGTCAGTGATACCATCCAACTATCTCATCTTCTGTTATCCCCCGTCTCCTCCTTCCTTCAGTCTTTCCCAGCATCAGGGTCTTTTCCAATGATTCTGCTCTTCGCATCAGGTAGCCAAAGTATTGGAGCTTCAGGTTCAGCATCAGTCCTTCAAATGAATATTCAAGGTTGATTTCCTTTAGGATTTGATCCCCTTGCAGTTCAAGGGACTCGCAGGAGGCTTCTCCAACACCAAGTTCAAAAGCATCAATTCTTCAGCACTCAGCCTTCTTTATGGTCCAACTCTCACATCCATATAGGACTACTGGAAAAACCATAGTTTTGACTATACAGGCCTTTATAGGCAAAGTGATGTCTCTGCTTTTTAATATGCTATCTAGGTTTGTCAGAGCTTTTCTTCCAAAGAGTAAATGTCTTTTAATTTCATGACAGCAGTCACTGTCCACAGTGATTTTGGGGCCCAAGAAGATAGTCTGTCACTGTTTCCATTGTTTTCCCATCTATTTGCCATGAAGCAATGGGACTGGATGCCATGATCTTAGTTTTTTGAATGTTAGGTTTTAAGCCAGCTTTTTTGCTCATCTTTCACCTTCACCAAGAGGCTCTTTAGTTCCTCTTTGCTTTCTGCCATAAAGGTGGTATCATTTGCAAATCTGAGATTATTGATATTTCTCCTGGCAATCTTGATTCCAGCTTGAGCTTCATCCAGTCTGGCATTTTCCATGATGTACTCTGCATGTAAGTTAAATAAGCAGAGTGACAATATATAGCCCTTAAGGTACTCCTTTCCCAATTTTGAACTAGTTCATTGTTCCATGTCTGGTTCTAACTGTTGCTTCTTGACCTGCATACAGGTTTCTCAGGTGGCACGTATATATGACTCCATATATAACTGTACAAATTGTACCTGATACAAAATTTGGTGTGGCCCCCATTCTCCCTTTGCTGTAGCCTAGATTCTCAATGATACAAATGACAGAAACTCAACCCAAAGTAGCTTGAAACAAAAGGCAATGTATTGGCTGGAGTAGCTGGGAAGTAAAGAGGTGTACTGGCTTCAGGCCTGGGTGTATCTTGAATCTCAATGATGCTGTCAGGGTTTTGTCTCTCTTTTGATTCTTCTGGGTTGGCTTTACTCGCAGGTCCCTTGGAATGAGAGAAAAAAAAATGGCTCCCTGCAGGTCTTAGCTTGTGTGTGTGTGCGCAGTTGCTAAGTTGTGTCCAACTCTTTGTGACCTCATGGATGATAGCCTGCCAGGCTCCTCTGTCCATGGGATCTTCCAGACAAGAATACTGGAGCAGGTTGCCATGCCCTCCTCCAAGAGATCTTCCCCGGCCCCAGATCGAACCCACATCTCTTACATCTTCTGCATTGGCAGACAGATTCTTTACCACAGAGCCACCTGGGAAGTCCTAGGTCTTGGCTCACCCAGTGGTTTTATCTCATAACCCAACAAAGAAGACCCTCTCTCTTTCCCAAGGTCCATATTAAAAGTCTCTTGGAGAATATCAGTTCTTGCTTGGATTATGTACATAGTCCTGAAACAGTCATGGTGGCTGAGGGGATGGTGAACCATGGCAGGACTGAGTCACATGCCCATCACTGGCTGGGAACAGGTGGTAAATCTCCCCCCAGAGAAACAGCAGCTCTATTACTAGGAGCAAAATAGCCACAGCAGGCTGGGACACTAAAGCTGAGCATAATTCTTTAGAGATTCCCAGGCTAGGATGAATATTTTCTTCTAGGAGTAGGGTAGTGGATACTCCTCAGCAAAGTGAGATTCTTGGCTGGAGAGCAGACGTTTATTTGGATTTACCAAAATCAAGAAGGAGACTGCCTCAATGATATAGTTTCTGGAGCTCTGGTTGTTGTTTCTATGGATGCCCAGCTTAGCTGGGTCCTGCACCACATCTGACTGGTGGGCACTTCAAGGGTGAATGGGATGTCCAAGTTTTTCTTAATAAGGTCATCCATGGCTGGAACCACTGGAGAAACTCTCCAGCTGAGGAGGGCAGAAGAGGGAGCAGTAAGACCTTCATTCTTGGGCTTGTTTTGGAGAACAGGAAATGCCCTCTCCTATCTTCTATTGAGTCGGGGCAAGAGCAGCTTTCCCAACCCTATAAAATGTTGAGACATAGAGGGAAGAACTGGGAGTTCGTGCCTTATATCAGCTGCTAGAAGAGCAGCTGCCAGAAGCTTGTGCCAAGGCTGTCTGCACGTAGTCTGTGCATCTTCATTCTGGATGCTGCTGGTTGGGGAACTTCAGAACTTCTACAGCCTAGCAGTGGATTGGCTGCTGCAGGAAGCTGATTTCCCCACTGGCCCATCTCATAGCAGTACATGTACATTCTCAACTCCAGATGGGCCAAGCTGATGTCTCTCTTTGATCTTTGCCGTGTACATTTTTGGATTGGTGGCACCCATAACACCTGATCCATATTTATTTTCAGACCAGAGCCTATTCCATGATCGGTAAGCAGTGATGTGTATTCTGTCAGTCTTGCACAGGCCTTTTTTCCTCATTCCGATTCTGTTGGTAGCTCTCCCAGCTGTATGTGATTATACATCCTCCTGGTGATTCCAGATTTTAAGGCATCGCTGGTTGAATCCTATGGTTTCAACTTCTTTTCTTTCTCCACCTTCCTCTCTCCCTTAGCTTATAATTAGCCATTTTTCGAAGTCCATTTATTTGAAATTCATCAGTGAGTTAGTCCTATGGGAGTAACTCTCAATTACAAACTGAAGACTAATTGTCCCATGATCATTGTTGCTCTAAGATGCTCCCATCACAATTGCTTCCTAAATTAACTCTCAGCTCTTATTTAACACTAAGTTAAGGATTTAACATGAGCCGTGATTTGTAGTACGAAACGCAACAGTTAGTGAACTGTGGTCACAACTATATATTTTTAAAATTCTTTTTTCTTTCCATTTGAATTCTGGGTTACTTTTAAAATCTAGAAGTAAAACTTGTTCAGTGGAGACAGCATAGATTTTGCTTTTATTGTGAACAGTTTATCATACAAAATTAAAATTTTTCATTATTATTGCCAGTCTTATTCCAAAGAAGTTTCTGAAAAATTTAAATCACCCATCTCACCCCCTGCCAACACCATTTTTAATATTGTCTTAATGTATTTTCTTAGTCAGTCAGTCTCTTTATTTGAGTAGAGGGTTGAGGAGGACAGATTTGACTGTTGATCAGAGTGGGTTGCATGATCTCTTTTATTTTGAGCTTGTGTTCAACCTCTGTCACTCTGATAATAAGGTGACAAGCAGTAAGAGGGAGAGAGCTAATTGTGAACTAGCCTGGGGGCAGGGAGATATAAAGGTGGTGGCCACAAGAGGCTGTAAGGCAGTGGCTGGAATGAAGAGGCCGTGGGTAAACAAAGAGGAGCTGTTAAAGCAAATGACATACCAAATGGTGGACCAAGGATTGGTCCCCTTGCACACGTTATGTTCAGGATGCTTCCAACAAGGAACTATAGAGGTGCTTCTACAAGTTTGACCCAAACTTGAGTTGAAATTTGAACTTTGAGTGAAGAATACACTTTCTTCTAGCAAAATATGGCCATATGAATTTTAAATGTAAATTAATAACCTAAAGCCTTTTTAAAAAAGGTTCTTTGGGGCCTTAGCCACATGATGTAAAAAGCATCCAGTTGGCATCCCCCAAAAGGACGGATGGGACTAAGCTCACTTGGCTGCTGCAGGGACATACCCTCTGGTTATAGCACAGGCACCATCTCAAGACAGACTGGCCTTAAAAATAGTTATCAGATGCCAAGGGAAAACCAAACCAAATGGACTAAAGAAATGCAAGAAACGTAAATGCATCCAACTTCTCAGGTACAGGTTTTAGGCCTGACAAAAGCTGCATCTTAGCCAAGCCCCCACCCCAGGCTCTCTCCCTTGGGACCTCGCTGGCACCAGGACAAGATAGGCATCATTTTGTCCTGTCATTGCAAGACCTCCTGGGGATTCTGGCCTCTTCTTTGTGAACTCCAAAGACTTCACTTCAACATTTCAGCTCACTTGGTCCCACATATTCCTCTGAAGGACTCTTCTCATCCACAGGCAATTGGAGCTCTGTAATGACAGGCAAAGAAGGGTCTTATGTTCCCAGCTCAGATGTGTACCTGTGGGTACCTCCCTGAGAATTTTGACTCAAGTTGGATTCCCTTCTTGGAGAAAATTAATTCAAAGGTAGAAATGGAAGCATGATTTCCCTGAGCTGCTAGCACACCCAGAGCCAATCCTAGCCCTGAAACAGATATGACTAATATAACAAATAATAAACAGAACTTCTCCCATCTGTCTGCTGACCGCCTTTGGCATTACTGGAAAATGTGCTTGCCCATTTAATCGCAAAACAAAACTTTATTTCTCTATTGTAATCACCACTCTTTGGGTATAGATTATTTGGAAACTATAGAAAAGTAGAAAGAAGTGGGGAAATTTTCACCTAGCGAAATTTGACACCTAGAGAGAAATACTGTTAACATTTTGGTACATTGATTTGCAGTGTTTTTCCTCTAATATAGTAGACATTGCATATCTTTTGCAATTTTAATTTAACATTATAGTATGTATATTTCCTCTTATTAATATGAATCTGTGAATATATTTAACTATTTTATATTTATACAATATAATAATTAGCACATACTAATGATTAATACTATAGACAGCATTACTTATATAAATCTATACTTATACATATATTTACAAATAGAAGTGTATAAATGTGTTTAATATATTTACAAATATATTTAATGAATGAATAATTCATTGGATAGACAATATTTACTTAACCAGAAAAAATCAAAGTAAAGAAATCCATTTCCAGTTTTCCCTGTTATTACAAATGCTGTAACTAACACCTCTGTGCATAGACATTTTTAGGTATTAAGTTTCTTTACGCTATGTTCCCAGAAGGAGAATAACTGGGTCAAATGTTATAAACCTTTTCAGAGCTTTTGTTGATCATTGCCAAAGTTTCCTGCCCTTTTTCAAGGGACATTGTTTTGTGACAGTCTCAAGGACTCTTATTGATTCAAGAGAAAGGATATACCCCTCAGCTGATTTAAAAAAAATAAATAGCATTAAAGTTTTTTACATAATAGACGACCCTCATGCAAAAGTGCAGCCTGCTTCATTCATTCCTGAAGGCAAATTAACATACAACCAGTCTACCAAGGACATGCTTGTGTGATTTCAAGATTTCTCCAGTTATCTTCCAAATGTTAGAAACAGTGATTTTAAAAATTTCTCAGTGTACATTAATAATACTTTTTTTTTGGTTAACTCTTCTACGTAATTGGGGGCTCCCTTGTAGCTCGGTGGGTAAAGAATCTGCCTGCAGTATAGGAGACCCGGGTTCTATCCCTGGGTTGGGAAGATCCGCTGGAGAAGGAAATGGCAACCCACTCCAGTATCCTTGCCTGGAAAATCTCATGGACACAGGAGCCTGGTGGGCTGCAGTCCATGGGGTCGCAAAGAGTCAGGCACGACTGAGTGACTAACACTTACTACGTAATTGGAGAATAGGCCTTTTCTTAAACAATCCTTTAATATGTATATAAAATATATACCAACAGATTCAAAGTCAGTGAAAATGCTTATCATTTGCCTTTTTTTATTGGAATATAATTGCTTTACAATGTTATGTTAGTTTCTAGATATACAACAGCATGAATTATATATCTTGGATGAAGCAGTTTAATTTCTCCCTTTTCAACACATGCACAATTTTAATTTACATTTCCTTTAGACAGGATGGGTGATGTCACCTGCTATTACTACAGACATAAAGGTTCTTATCCTCTTTGTAATGTTATACACTGATGAATAGAGGCATGGGAATTTGCTAACAAATGACTATACCTGCTGCTTGGCACTCTTTCCCCCTCCTTCTGCCTCCCAGATAGACATTTCTTGCCTATCCAAAGCCATTTGAATTCCCAGTTCAAAGAATCTTTGTTAGATGGCCAGTTTGTTCCCAAGAGCATTGAAGCAGTTATAAAAAGAGACATATTTCATGTGTTGTGGCATCATGCCAGTCTGATACTGCAAACGTTGCTTTTGAGAATGCTTGCCAGTGTGCCAGCCAAGGCACAGCAGGCTGCAGGAGTAGGGGACTGTGGTTTAATGCATATTCACAATGTGTCCCAATCTCCTGTGAGGAGTACTGGGTGCCCACTGGATAGTATGTGTCCCTGTTAATAGCAGGGTGGGCAACTCCAAGGGAAACAAACATACTAAAATATTGTAATCAAATTCCTAGGGCATGGTTTTCCTAGCTCAGCAATTACAGATTTCCCTTTGGAAATGTTATCCACACTAAAGTATTCAAATCAAAAATACTGTACTAGATGAGGAAGAGGTTACAGATAGATCTGTAGTCATTCCAGAAGTATATCTATGTAGTGTGTGTGTGTCCATATTTTTGTGCACACTCACATGCACCACACATTAAATGTAAAACCCCAGCATATGAATGAGACAGAGAAAAATAAAGCAATGCTGTGCCCACCTGTCTGTGCATGCAAGCAGAAGAAATGGTGCATTCCAAGGTTAGACTTCTCTGAAGGCTCTTTTAGCTTGGGTCCTGATCATATGCGTAAATAGGCTTTTCACCAAGTGGATGACTAATTCATTCATCTTGATTGATAATTAGAACCGACAAAGAACAGATCAACACAAATCACAAGGGCAAAAACATCTGGGACTCGGTTTAATGAGAATTTCCCCAAACCTCTTTAGTGATAATTGCATTGCAAGCACCAAGTAGCTTTCACAGTTGTTTTTGCAAATGATACAAATTAGCACCCCAAATCTAAAAAGTATACTGAATGGAAAAACATTGGGGAATGTAGCAGGGCCCTCAGTAACTTGGCCAAATATATGTATTAACCGGGATACACTCTGGCAAATAAATTTGGGGCTTCTGGCTGCAAAATGTTAAGACTCCCAAATCCTACTGCTGTTTGCACTTGGAACTCCCAGGTGGGCAGGTTCATCTGTGAGGCAGTTTTCTCCTTTCCCCGCAGAAGCCTTTACCAATCTCACACAAATACCTTGAGAATTTTAAAATTTCTGAGATGCTCAAAATCTGCCATTTAAATCTTTTTCCTTGTTAGAAAATGTAGATACTACACAAACAATTTGAAGATTTTATGGGTACTTAGTTACCTTAGAAGTCAAGGAAATCTGTAGTAAGATGTAACAATTACATATCTTATTAGGTCTAAACATACCTAGTGAAACAATGAGAAGAGATTTTTCAAATCTCTTGTTTTGGTTTATCTTCTTTCAGCTCTTGTTTTGGTTTATTTTCTTCTTCCAGCACCTCTGTGTGAACTCAGCAAAAAGCCACGAGTAGGTACTCATTGTGCAAATTCTGCCAGGGGAAGTTTCAGACAAATTCATTATGCCAAGCTGGAGCAGGAAGGTTTCGTTAAAAAAAAAAAAGTTGTCATCAAATGTGGAGTGATGAAAGAACGATGCCTTTCTCACTGCATAAAATGTTCCATCGCTCCTTGCTTAGCTCTGTCTCCGTTTTCAGGACTTTACTGGCAGCCACATACCAGGAAGACTGGGTGTTCCAACATGAACCACATTTGCTTACACTACTCTTTAGCACTCAGCCCATTTTAACTCTACTTTTCCCTTTGTGCCTCCTATGCTTAAAAGATGCTCAATACATGTGTGTTACCAAAGCAGTCCCCAACCTTTTTGGCACCAAGGACTGATTTTGTGAAAGACAGTTTTTCCATGGAAGGAGGGGGGATGGTTTCGGGAAGATTCTCATAAGGTGCACACAACCTAGATCCGTCATAGGCACAATTCATCACAGTGGGGTTTGCACTCCTGTGAGAATCTAATGCTGCCCCTGATCTGACAGGAGGTGGAGCTGAGGTGGCAATGCCAGGGATAGGGAGCTGGGGAGTGGCTGTAAATACAGATGAAGCTCTGCTCACTTGCCTGCCGCTCACCTCCTGCTGTGCAGCCCAGTTCCTAACAAGCCACAACTGGTACTAGTCCATAGCCTGGGGGTTAGGGACCCCTGTGTTAACAGAACCCCACCTTTTTGAATCTCTATCCTTTGTACAAAGCATTTCTACATGCATTTTTCCCATGTAGAAAAGCTCCCAGGTCATCAAGGTGGGAGCATTTGATGGAGCAATGGGAGCATTCACTTTTTGTGAACCCACTGAACAGAAAAACTGTTGCAGCTCAGAGAGATTGAATGACCTCCCCCAAAGTCATGCACCCACTAAGATGCAGTTAGAACTTCCAAGCAAGCTTCCATGGCTGCTGGAATGATACAGATTAAATCAGAATCATTTAAAAACAAAAACAAGGCTCTTCCTGTCTCTTGGAAGTTTCCAACCATATTAATGGAATGATTTGAGACGAATACATTTTAGGCTCCTCATCTTTTACCTCTGGGGAATTTGTAGAAAATTAAGCTCCTATTGAAAATAGTAATCAAGCCCCATGGGTGATGGTTCCAACCGCCTTGTCAGGAATAGTGAGAAATGAGTACTAAATACCCACAGTGTATATCTGCAAAACCTTCCAAGAGACTTAGGGACTCAGAGTCATTTTACAGAAGAATAGGAGCAGACAAATCACGTTGTAATTTTCAATCAATCCCCTCTCCCACAACCATAGTAATTTGCTTCAAGTGAAACCAAGTTAAAGTAAAAATAATTTAGAACAATATTCAACAGGGAAAATGTCATTTAAAAGGTGTATGAATATTAAAGATAGCTGGAATGGGAGGGAGGGTTTCCCTGGTGGCTCAGATGGTAAAGAATCTGCCTGCAATGCGGGAGACCTGAGTTCAATCCCTGGGTTAGGAAGATCCCCTGGAGGAGGGCGTGGCAACCCACTTCAGTATTCTTGCCTGAAGAATCCCCACAGACAGAGGACCTGGCCAGCTGCAGTCCATGGGATCACAGAGTCGGACACAACCGAGCAACTAAGCACAGTCCTGATTCTGCCCTAAAGACTCTTAAGGAGGCAGTTAGGACCTCACATTTGTAGAGAAGTCTCTGGCTCTGTTTTTCTTCTTCTTCAATATCTACTGAACCCCATATGTAATTCCTTGTTGGTCTAATGTCTTTTGGATCTAGTATATGAAGTGACTTCTGTAAGCAAGGAACAGCCATTTTGAAATTGATATGAAATTGTAAATGGCAGGTTATGAAGTGGACTTTAAAGTGGCTTTGTTGGAAATAATGTCTCTACTAACTCTCAGTAGCCACCTGTCCCATAATAACAGAATAGGGATGGGGAGACCCTGGCCACATCCAGCTGCCACTTGATTTTGTGCAGCCTGTGAATTAAGCATTGTCAGAACCTTAAGTGGTTGAAAAAAATCAAGAGTATTTCGTGACATGTGAAAATTATATGAAATCCCAAATATTAGTAGCCATAAAGAGTTTTAGAATACAACAAAAATCCCAAACTAGATGAAAGCATTCCTCGGGCAGTATGAAGGCTTATAGACCTGATAAATGGATACTTTATAGATAAATTCAACATTTTGTTTGGGACAACAAATGACCACACCCTTTTTCTAGGCTGGTAAACAGATTTTTTTTTTTAATGTTAATGCAGTTGTTCACAGGCTACTTCCTTGCTCCTACTCCTAGCCCCTGTCTCAGCATTCATTACACTGTAAAAATTGTAACTAGGTGGCCCAGTTTAGGTATTTAATCATATTGTTGTCTTTTCCCTTCACAATTTGATAACTTATTTGTAGCACCACTTTCCTAACACAGTTTTTAATCCAAGTGAAACATTTTGGTTAGTAGCACAACTAATGGAATCCCAAAATACTCAAATAATAATTACATTAAAATATATATATCAAGCAAAGGTGTGGAAAATTCCAAAGAGATGGCATTAATAGTGGCTTAGTAATGATAAGCAATCTGGGGAAATACAGTCTACAATTACCTTCCCGCCTAGTTCCTCTCTCATTTACAATATAACAGGGGGATTTTTTTTTTTTTTTGGCTTTGAAACTTTTTTTGGCCATGCTGTGCAGCACATTGTGGGATCTTAGTTCCCTGACCAGAGATGGAGCCCATACCCCTCTGCACTGGGAGCATGGAGTCTTAACCACTGAATTGCCAGAAAAGTCCCCAAGGAGAGATTTTAAATGGAAAGACTATCTTATTCAACTGGGAATCTACTGAATTTAGCACTTAGAATGAATTTATTTGGGAGCATTTAAAGGAAATTTTTATCTTGTCAAATTCAGTGTATTAAAAAACTAGTAAAAAGTGAAGAAATAATTTGCACCAGACAGTGTGTGCTACATCTTCAGAATTCCATGTTGTGAATATAAGTAGACGTGTTTGCTTTAAAGAGCCAATTACTGTATTAAAATTTGTTTCAAGAAAGGTTTAAAATATCCCTTAGTGGGCAAGGCTTGAAATATTAAAAATAACATGAAATTAAAATGTGGACAACTGTCAATATTAGGGTTATTTGAGCCAGCTCATTTAAAAAGGGAAATGACAAATAATTCCTTTTATATTGTCTTCAAGACATAACCACTGTATGGTGTTAGAATTGGTTGAGAAGGAGCAGGGAAGGGGGGTGTCTCTTAGTTTGGTCAATTTTGTAATTACAACAGCACATTTCCAAAACATTCCCTAGAACCTTCACAGGCCTTTCTCTTGAAAACTTAAAACTGCTGTATTTCATGACAAAATCCTGTATGTGTGGGTTTTTATTATTAACTCTAGGTTTGAATTAGAATTCCCTATCTTACAGCTTGGAGCTAAACTCTGTTTACAAAACAGTATTTACACTTGACTAATTTTGCAGATCAAACTAATTAAATCAATTAAACTGGTGATTAACCAAATGAAGGCTGATTGCAAAAATTAGTGGGTTTATTTTGGAGGACTGGAAGTAAGCTAATTACTGCAGTGATTACTTGAACCTGGAGTACTCTAAATGTGGTATAAATTGAAACCTCATAGTGAATTAGACTGGGAATTCATTACAGTTTAAAGCACTGTTAATACTATTCAGTCTGTTCCTCCTTGGGGAAAATTTCCTCTTTCTGTTTTCGTATATGATCAACAATCACTTGGGTTATGTGCTTTTTGTGGTGGAATCCAGTAAAACTGGGGACACTGAAGAAAAGGTATTTACTTTAGAATGATATTCAGCAGTGCCTTTCAAACTTGAACATGCATTCGAATCACTTGAGGATATTCTGCAAGGAGGATTATGATTCAGTATGTTGGGGGTGCAGGTGGGGGTTGAAAAAGTAACATGGGGGCATGAAGTGGGAGATGTGAGTTTGTGCGCCTGTATGTATATGGGTAGATGAATACACATGACATCTAAGGATTTGCCTATCAAGTTCCCAGGTGATGTTGATGCTGCAGCTTCTTGGACCACACTTTGAAACAGTAAGTGCATACACTGAAATGGACATAAGAACTGTCAGGCTTAGATTTGATGCTTCAGGGTGCGATATGGACCAAGCTATCGTTGTATTCCTTGTTGATGCCACTGTCCCACTCTTTCTGGAGATGCCTAAGCATCATCTGATTTCAGGAATGGCCACTCCTGATGGGTCCTCACTGAGTGGTTTTTCTCATGATCTTCTCATGCCAGCTTGTTAGTAACAGTATTTATGTGTATGCATAATACACTCTACTAATTGGTTTTTAAAGCATATCATTTTAACAAAATGTGAACACAGCTGAGTGTGTGGTCTACATTTTGCTGATTTGAATATCACTGAGCTTTCAGTTCTCTGTTTTACCTTAGTTTTAGGTTTATGAGATGATATTTACAATAATAAAAGAAAGACTTGAGTTCTTTTAAAGAAGCAGTTGAATCTAAGAGAGAGATGTTGGTTTTCTGCAAAATTTAAAAGGAAGCAAGCAGCTTCCTTTTGCAGCCCAACTGGAGGATAGGCATGTCTTTGTTTTGAGTGTTGCATCTACTTTTGATATTGGGGGGAAAAGTTAATTTTCTCAGTTAATCAATGAACCTGTCTTGACGTTTGGTTTCCTGCATGTCGTAAGTTCATAGCAAGAAACACTTTATCTCTATAGGAAACCGTACAACCTTTAGTGATGACTATTATTCATTGCCACTTGATAAGGAGTGTCCCCGGTGTGCCAGGAGCTAGAGAGTACAAACTTGAATACATTAAGACCACAAACTGTGTTTTAATAAGGATAGAGCTCTCTGAAAAGGAAGGCACATCTGAAGAGTTTCCATCTGGTGAAAGAACAACAGTTAAATGACTATAAGAAACAGTTCTATGTTAGGAACAGATTGTTCAGGGCTTTGATAAATTGCCCCAGTGTTAATCAGAAACACTTTTGGTTGCAACTCTTGTTGAAATGCCTCTTAGATTATTTTTTGTATTACAGTCTTGTGGAAATACTTGATATTTTTCCTAATGCTTGAGATACGTGCAACCTGCCTACTTCTTAGTCCTATTGTGAACTAGCATCTCATCTTGGAACCTGTGAGTGGAGATGAAGAAGGTATAGGAGATTGAGCTGAATCTTTATAGATCCCAGGGAAGAAAAGAAAATGAAAATGTTAGTCACTCAGTTGGGTCCAATTCTTTACAACCCCATGGTCTGTAGGCCTCCAAGCTCCTCTGTCCATGGGATTCTCCAGGCAGGAATACTGGAGTGGGTAGCCATTCCCTTCTCCAGCAGATCTTCCTGACCCAGGGATTGAAGCAAGATCTTATGCATTGCAGGTAAAGATGGCTCTTTACCATCTGAATCACTAGGGAAGCATGTAGATCCCAGGGACATGGCTTTAGACACTAAACACTCACTTGATATAAGCTTATCTGAGTGGCATCTTTCTTGTAAAACTTAAGTGTAGTAAACAAAAATTATAGGCTGGAATTTTTAGTTGAGTAAGGTTTCTATGATGGCAAACTTTGTAGATTTTGTCAAATTGAATTAAAGATGCTAATTGAATTAAGTGAAGATGTTTGGTATAAAAATAGAAGGGTTTTCTTGTCTTATTAAACAAAGATCATCAGAATATTTCCATTAGTTACCAATTGATAGTGTAAAGAAATACTAACTCTGGAAGATGTAAGAGCAAATAATCAGTAGAAAGACTGTGTAGGTGACACTTGCCTCAGTGAACTTACCAAGTTCATGCATGTTTGGATGTTATCTACTGACCTGGAGTGGATCTAGCTCTGGGTAAAAGATGACAATAACTGAAAAAATTCCATCCACACTGTTATCCAGGTGTGTCTGTACATAGTCTCCTACATACACATGGGAATTCTGATATCTGTTATAGGATCAGGAAGTAAGTTCATTATTTTATAATAAATGTCAGTCTGTTTAGGCTGTTATAACAAAATACCAGAGACTGGGTGACTTACAAAAAATGTGCCTTAGTTTCTCGCAATTCTGGAAGCTGGAAAATCCAGATTTAGGCACCAGCAGACCCTATGTGTGGTGAGAGCCCCCTTCCTCTTTGATGGCTGCCTTTTTTTGCTGTAACTTCACATATTGGAAGGGGCAAGGGCTTTCTCATCCCACTTTGATCGGGCACTAATCCCATTTGTGAGGGCTCCGATTTCCTGACCTAATCTCCTCCCAAAGGCCCCACCTCCTATTACTATCACCTTGAGGGTTTGGATTTCAACACATGAAATTGGAGGTGAGGACACAGCAAGAAGTCTAATTAGTTGCCTAGAGGTCAGACTGCACACACACATCTGTCCAGTGCATCCATCCCCTGCAGGAGAAGCTAAGAGAGTCCCACTTGTGAGGAGCCGCTGATGTCAAAGAGAACTTCTCAGAGCTCTTAGTGCTGAGTAGGAGGTACTCTTACCTCACCAAGGAGGGCTTCCCTATGCCTTCCATGGATAGGCACTGTCCCTCCAGGATTCTTCTTTTTAAAATGTACTATGGTTTTTCTAATCCCCTCTCTATATTCCTCTTCCTCCTAACAGAAAGCAATGATATTGATTTGGTATGACTTATGGAATTACATGGAGTTGGAAATGGCAACCCATTCCAGTATTCTTGCCTGGAGAATCCCATGGACAGAGGAGCTTGGAGGCCTACAGAATTGGGCCCAACTGAGTGACTAACACTTTCACTTTCCTTTTTTATTCACTTTCTTTTTTTTTTTTTCCACTTTCCTACAGTCCATGGGGTTATGAAGAGTCAGATGTGACTGAGTGACTGAACATATAGAATTATAACCCCATCTCTGGTCCAGCTTTAAGAAATGCATCCCAGATACCTTGACTGAATTTTGGAACTTCCTAAACCCAGTCTTCTTGTTAGCTGCCACAGCTAGTCACACATTATGTATAGACTGTGCTTTCAAGCCCTTGGAGAAGCAGTTTCCTATTGGTCATCTCTGTGTGTGATCCCACAAGTAAAAGCACTTTTAATGATTCACACGTGAAGTCAGGGGTTGGAGAACTTTTCCCAGTGTAGTTTATTTATTTAAGTATTTTTGGCTGTGCTGGGTCTTCACTGCTGCTCGGCTTTTCTCTAGTTGCAGAGAGCAGAGGCTACTCTCTAGTTGCAGTGCACCAGCTTCTCACTGCGGTGGCTTCTCTTGTTGCAGAGCACAGGCTCTAGGTGTGCAGGCTTCTGTAGGTGCAGCACGTGGGCTCAATAGCTGTGGCTCTCCAATTCTAGAGCACAGGCTCGGTAGTTTTGATACTCAGTCCTAGTCGCCTTGTGGCACGTGGAATCTTCCTGGACCAGGGATCAAACCCATGTCCCCTGCATTAGCAGGTGGATTCTTAGCCCCTGGACCACCAGGGAAGTCCCTCCCAGTGTAATTTCATCTCCCCTTTTCTATCTCTTATTAAAAAGGCATCCCGTAGAATGTTGGAATTACAGATTTCTCTGCATATGTCTAACAGATGTTGTGGCATGAGAAGTGTCCAGTTGTGGAGATGTGATTCCCATGACATTTTACAGAGTGTGTGTTGCTTTGTGGAGTTACTCACCAATGTCTATTCCTCTTGTCTTTCTTGCAGACATAAACTCAAGTTTATTTAGGTGTCTGCTTCTCAGGGAATGTGACCACAGTTCAAGGATAAATCCTGTTTAAGCTAACCCAGGCTTTGTAATGTCATTTCCATTGCCAGTGATTAGTTGAGAGGAAGGCATGTGGCTGAGTTCTAGCCACTACAAACCTAGTGGAAATCTGCTTTGGGCTTTCAGAAATGATGTCTTGTCTTACAAAGAGACATGAGAAAGAACTGGCCCACTTCTTCCTGCAGAAGTGATCCTGTATCTGCTGGCCCACAAAGGGAGTCAATATGAGGGCAAAGCTGACATGTTGATATTAGCAGAGGGAAAAGATGGAGAGAAGCTGGGTTCTTCATTACAGCCCTGAACTGCTGGTGTAGCTACTCCACTCAGGACTTCCTCATCAGTAATGCATTTCCTTTTTTATTAAGCCATTTGAGGTAGGATCTCTGTTAGGTTTAGCTAAAAGCAACACAAAATTTTGTCTCTTTCTGTATTTATACTGGATGAGCATTGGGACTTTTATCTTTCCTACTGATTCCATTTCTCTTCCTCAGACAACTAAATGACTTCAGTAAATGAATCCAAGGCTTTGTAGATACATAGAACCATACCAGAATTCTCTTATTTAGAGTCAGCCAAGACAATCCTTAGCCAAGATGCATGTGAGCATGCTCAGTCATGTCCTACTCTTTGAGACCCTAGGGACTGTAGCCCACTGGGCTCCTCTGTCCATGGGATTTTCCAGACAAGAATACTGGAGTGTTGAAAAACCTTTCCCCAAAGCTTCTTGTTGACTCACAATTCCTGGGAAAACGTTTCTCATGAAAGCTGAGTAGACTGAGCCACTGATCCCATGTCAGTCCTCTGCTGCAAAAATTTCAGGTGAAGGATAAATTTATTTCAGCTAGTTATAGACTCTCACCTTTACTGCCCCAGTTTGGAATTATTTAATAACAAGCCTACTTAAGATTTCAATCAAGTTACTTTTCCATACTTGTGAACTTTTACTGGGTACAGCATTCAAAATGTTAAGCCTACTCGCATTTGATTATATGATTATTTCAGAAAGTATACACTCAGGTATTGAGTCACTAGTATAGGATGTTAACATAAAACAAGTAAATAACACAATGTAAATTGGAGAGAAATGGGTGTATCCATAGATTATAATACAAGGAAACTTGTAACCTATTAATGAAATGTATAGTAACCTACAGTGGAAGTATTTAATATTAAAGAATGAAGTCTCCTTTAACATGGCAGTTGGAGGGATGCCCTTCTGAGTATTCTTTGGGGATCTGATTTACATAGGGTGATCAATGCATTGGCCCAACTTGCAGTGAAAGGGATTAATTTATATTTTAATATTGTATGGTTTCAGGTGTGAAAAGAAGCAGAGAGAAATCCTCTTTCTTTGGGACCTTGAGGAATTCTGACATGAGCTTTTGAAAGATTTCACGTAAGAGCTCTCCCACAGACATGTTTGTGAAACAGTCTTGAACACCTGATAAGACAGAGGCATCAGGCATCCTGTAAGATGCTGGGGAGTTTGTGAAAATGAGTCAGACTTAGATTCTGTTCCCAAGAGGAGCTTCGGTAAGACATTAACTTAAGACAGTGATGGAGAAAAAGAAAAGTGACTCCAAGATTTGGTATCTGGAGAACAGTGAGGAGAGTGATGCTGCAAGGAAAATGGAAAAACAAGGAGGGGATTCTCTTGTTAAATGAGCTTAGATTTCAGGGTGTCTAGGCTCAGCTGTTGTAGGAAAGGTGTGTAGAGATGTTTCATGTAACTGGATATTATCACTTCATTGAAATTCCCAATTCTATGCAGTACTTTGATTCCATTTACTTTGACACATTTTCTCTGTATTAATAACTGGGCCATCCTTAACAGGCGATGATGCCACCTCGGCTCGATGGACATGAGTTTGAATAAGTTCTGGGAGTTGGTGATGGACAGGGAAGCCTGGCATGCTGCAGTCCATGGGGTCTCAAGAGAGTCAGACACGACTGAGCGACTGAACTGATCCTTAACAGGCAAGCCTATTAGTTTGGAAAGTCCTTGTGATTACATACTAATAGAATCTTATAAGTGTGGAGGAGATGCTTTTCAAATCAAAACTGGAAAGGAGACACACAGCACATCATTTGGCTTGACCTTTGTCAGGGCCAGTCCTGAACACAACGTTGGGAAGTGCAGCCCAGAAGAAAGAGCGCGGGCTAGGGAAGCAGAAGGGGTGAATTCTGTTTCTGACAGTGACCCCTGAGCGGCTCATTTTCTTCACTCCACATTTCTCCTCTGTAAAGGTAGATTTAGCGAGTTAACACCAAAGATTCTTTCCATGATTTCTGTAATATCTTAGGGTATTGTTCACACCACAGTTCTATTTTGCCTTTGCCACTCACCTCCTCGTATGTATTTAGTCACTCAATTGTGTCCAACTCTTTGCAATCCCACGGACTGTGGACCACCAGTCTCCTCTGTCCATGGAATTCTCCAGGCAAGAATACTAGAGTGGGTTGCCATGCCCTCCTCCAGGGAATCTTCCCAACCCAGGGATAAAACCCAGGTCTCCCACATTGTAGGTTCTTTACTGTCTGAGCCGCCTGGGAAGCCTCCTCAGAGGTGTTTAATAAAAATCTTTTCAACTGTTTAGCGTCCTAAAGCATAATCATTATTTTCACATTTATTCCTTTCTGAACCCCAGTTGGTGGCACTATTGATGAGGAAGTTTGGGTACATAAAGATTTAGTGGCTTGTACCCCAATTTCCTCATTGATAATGAGGTGTATATCAGAGCCAGGACATGTACCAGCAGAACCCAGGGCCCCTCTGTCTCCCATTACCTAGCTCCCTCACACACACACACAAATTCTCTACCACAACCACCCCCACAGGCTTCAGACTCAGATTGGCCCACTCTTGAGTGGACCTTTTGTGGAGGGGAGAGGGGGAGTTGCTCACTGAGCAGCTTGCAGGATCTTAGTCCCCAGCCAGGGATTGAACCCAGGCCCACAACACTGACAGCGCTGAGTCCAAGCCACTGGACTTCCAGGAAATTCCCTTGAGTGGACTTTAATAGGGGGCACTTATAAAGATATTACCAGACTTTTGGATTACAAATAGAAAGCTTTTTTAAAAACTATTTATTTTGAAGTAATTTTCTGTTTACAGAAAAGTTGCAAAGATACACCCAGCTTTTCCTAGTGTTAACATCTTACATAACCATGGTTCATTTGTCAAAACTAAGAAAGTAGCATTGGCACAGTGTTATGAACTAGTCTACAGACTTGGTTTGGATTTTACTGGTTCAAAATCTTAATGACCAAATTATTCTGATAGTGAAGCAGCCACAGGCTTGACAAGAGAGGGTGGTCTGGTGATGAGAAAATCAGTGGCCAATTCTAAATAGTGAGGTGTGTAAACTACACACCAAGTAGCAGACCAAAAACACTCTTCAGATCCTGTCTTTTATGGACAAGATACAATCTCCATCCATCATTTTTTAAGTGCAACCCTTTCCTGGAAGATATTGCAGTATTATTCAAAATGTGCCAAAGTGGGCAGGAGATCCCAAGAGTAATTGTGAGTTATGAGGTCATGGGGACCTCATTGCAAACTATTTGCGAAACTTAATTGGGGTAATAAATAAACTAAGCATGTAAATTAGATTGAAGGCTACAGTGTGAATTAGAAGACGGCCATTAGCTTGTATAGTCAAAATGCCTTCTTCCTGTTCGGAATATTTGCTGAGTTGAACTATTAATCGAGGAAGCATTAAATTCAAGTATCCTAAAATTTCACAATGAAAATAACTTGGAAATAAAACCATTTAATGAGGTCCTTTCTGGACAAGATATGAACTCTATTTTTTTATAATTAGATATTTTGGCCCTTTTCAAATAGAAGATGGTCTGGCATTCATATTTGAGTCCACTTGCCTCTCTCTCTTCACCCTAGGGTGTGGATTCATCTTAACCGGGGTTCTTCAGAGCAAATGCAGAAGGAGAAAAAGAAAGCTCAAAAGGAATGAAATAAGGAAGCCACTTGAAACTGTTGGAAACAAACAGATCTGTAGGCTGAAATGGGACTGTCCCACTCTTTCTCTTTTAAGCCAGGTGGTTAAAAATAACTTCACATCTGATACTCCTTTCTCACATATCTGAAGAATGAATAAAGGGGCCTTTTGCAGGTAAACATAAATATAAGAAAGAAGAGACACCAAGCGCCCAAACACTGCATCTAATCATCCAGCCCAAGTCAAGCCTTGCAGCAGCTTTTTTTTTTTTCTTCAAGCAGTTGATTGAATGAATACAAATGCCTCTTTGTTGTCACTTGGGATGCCACTTGATATATCCCATTTTCTAGACTCTAATTATTCCATTTGTAGACATGAATGCCATTTAGATGTGAGCTAATTCAGCATGGTAACTCAATTAGATTTGTACCGACTTGGATTTATGAAACATCAATGGGTTCTTGGTGAGACCAATGGGACTGCAGGCGATTCATCCCGAAGTCTCACCGACACAGCCTCTCAGGAGCTCAATTAAACACGCCAGCCATGAGGATGTTTTTTAGCTGGAATGTCTCACAATTAAAATAAAAGAGATTTCTGTGTTCCTCAGCATGCATGGCCCAGCAGAACAGAAAGACTTGTGATAACACAGGCTGAAGTTTTCCTTTAGGTTGTATATTATCCTCATGAAAGGAGGCTCCTTTGCTCCGCTGGGCTTCAGAGCACCTGCATGGCTGCACTCTGCATGTATGGCCTCAGTGGTTGACCCATGTGGCAAAGATCGTAGAGTTTCATCATGCCTCACATTCAAGGACACTCGATAAATGTTGGTTGAACTAAATTGCTAAGTTCGTCTTAGAGCCTGTATCTGCATCTTGGTTCTGAGAGAGAGGCAGACACTGAATACCAAATTAGATTTCTAAAAATATGTGAAATCACAAAGTAATAAAAAATGATGCTCTCTATAGTTTTAACATGAGATGTGGCCCACGGTCAGAAGATGGGGGTGAAGATTGGAAACTAGGACTATCCCCTTGTAAAATATACTCTTTTCAGTGAAATGATTGTACTGTATGATTCAGGTTTAGGAATTCGGGCAAGCCCCTGCGTGTCACCTGCCTATGCCTGCCAGAGATTTGCCATGTAGTGTCCTCCTCACCAAGGAGATGTTTCATAATTAAAGGCTTTTACTAGTTCTAAACGCAGGGCCCGGCACAGAGGGCGACCTTGGAAATATTGTGTGAATTAATGAAGTAATGCAATAGATGTGAACTCATTTCGTCAATGATGTAGAACTTCAGTAATAACTCTTGTCATTTTCCTAAATCAAATCATGGATAAGAGAGACAATTTCATTTGTTTTTCCAAAACTTGGATGAAGGAAACATCATGGAGAAAGAATTTCCATTTCATTATGTCTCCCCCTCTCAATTTAATACCCTGATGTTTATTTCTATTGTGAGATTATTAGAATAGTAGTAGTAGTAGTAACAGTAGTAGTAATACTTAGTTAAGTAGTGTAAATCACGTTTACCTTGCATGTCATAAATTTCAAAATGCATATCCTGTGACATTTCATCCTGATAACACTCTTGCAGAACAGGCATTATTACCCATTTTATAGCTGACAAAACTGGTCGAGAGAGGTTGTATGAATTACCTAAGGCCACACAGCTCAATCCCAGTGAAACTGGTATTGCAAACTATCTTTTTCTGTTAAATCTTTCTCTTGTGGGATAGCAGAAAGAACATGGGTTACATCAGAAAAATGTTACTGTTTTACTTTCTTGTTCTGTCATTTTGAATCTTCTAAGCAGTGATAGAAAGATATGTTTTGCCTCATCACATGATGAATCTGAGTGGCATTCTTGAATTTGATTTGGGTAAAGATTCCAAAATTTGATCCTTAAAACTAATCCTCGAGCGTGTCTCATGGTACTGGCATGGCAAGGCATGTGGGATCTTAGCTCCTCGACCAGAGATCCAACCTGCACCACCTGCATCGGAAGGTGAAGTCTTACCCACTCTACCTCTAGGCAAGTCCCGGGGAAATTTATTGAAAAGACTGATTTCAGGGCCTTTCCCTACCTGCAAGATTCTGATTCCACATTCTCAGGTATTACTCAGAAATCTGTCCTTGTTGCAAGTACCAGGTACTGGTGGTCCTAATACCATATTTTGAAAAACAAGAGCAATGGGTCAAAGACATTGCCAGCAGTTCTTGACCTTTGCTAATATCAAAATTGTCTACCAAATCAGCATTTTCAGGAATGAAGCCGGCAAAGTACATGTTGACATTGCTCCTTGGGTGTTTCTGATGTCCCCTGAAGCAGTGCTTCTCAGTCTTTACTGTGTAGATGACTCAGGGATTTTCTTAACCCGCAGGTTCTGATTTTGTAGGGTTAAGGTAGGGCCTCAAATTCTGCACGTCTAACACAGTCTCCGGTGCTGCTGCTGCTCTGGTCATGGACCACACTTTCAGCAGCAAGACACTGAAGGCTGAGAACCACCTGGGTATGCGGTTTGCGTATTTTAAGACTGTGCCCTTCTGCATGCACAGCAAGCATAAAAGGACCTTCTGTTTCTAATAGGATTTGTGTGTGCTAATATTTCTCACTTTGTCCTGGGCTATGCAGAGTTCATCTTCAAAAGGCTCAGAGAAAACACAGTCTAGTTCCTAAAGATTGGCGCACACATCTTCACATTTTCCACTTTAAACTTCCAGGCTTTGGGTCTTATTTAGACTCTGGAAAAACAAAGGAAAGTGATCAGGATCCTTTAGAGAGCTCACCCTTAGGGTGGCCAACTGTCCTGATTTTCCCAGAACTGTCCTGGTTCAAGCACTGGAAGTGTGACCCTAGCAGTCACACTTTTTGGAGGAAAAACGACTTGTAACACCAATAGCTTTAACAAAAGGTCGCAAGTACCGGTAGGAAACTAGCTAATTCAGCCTGAGGGCTCAGGAAAAGACAAGTTAGAGAGGGCCTCTTGGAGGCTTCACCCGGTTGGGGGCTGAAGATGAAAGAGGAGGGGGCATTGAAGACCCAGGGAAAAGGATGTGCGGAAGTACAGAGATATGCAGGGAGGTGAAAGTCCCTAGCTTCTCAGAGCCCTTGTCTGTTCTGAATGCAATCGTGTCTTAATTTGATATGAAATTCAAAGAAAAAAATGAAAAATTCTTCCTCCTGCATAAAGCTCTTTGGGGAGAGAAGAAAGCCCCATCCTGCTGCTATGAGACCATTCTTCTTCTCTCATAGCCAATTCTTTTGTTATTTTAGCAAATAAATAATCTTCATGATTTGTTCATGGATATTTTTCTCTGGCCATATTTCTTGGCCTGGTTTTGGTTTATTCATCCATTCAACAAGTATTTATCCTACACTTCCTGTGTACCAGAACAGTTCTAAGCACTTCCAGTGTATCAGCAAGCAAACACCCCTGCCCTCAGGGAACATACATTCTAGAACAGAAAATAGACAATAAGCAGTAAGAATTTTACAAGTAAATTATGTCTGCTGGCAGGTCAAAAAGATACCAGCAGGTAGAAATAATTAAGTGTATAACTTTGTACAGGCGGTCAGGAAAAACCTTTCTGATTTGATGACATTGAACAGAGGGCTGAAGGAAGTGGGGGAATGACCATGCAGGTGTCAGGGGAGGGTGTTTTGGGCTGAAGGAATTGCAGTGCAAAGGTCCTGTGGGCACTTGACATTTGCAAGGATCAATAAGGAGATGAATGGATTCAGAGTGGAGTAAATGAGGCAGCTGAGTGCAGGAGGAAGAGAGATTGAGAGGTGGATACATGGGGACCAGGATAAGGAGTGACACTGAGTGAGATGGGAGCCCTTTTGGAGGGGATCTGGGCAGAGGAGGAACACGAACTAACACATTTTTAAAGTATCACTTTGTTTCTAGTGAGAAGTGACTGTGGGGTAAGGGTACAAGTAGGGAGATTGGGGATGAGGCTACCCCAGGCAAGAGATGATGATGACTCTGTCAAAGGTGGACTCAGGGTAGTGGTAAGACGGGGCTTTCTGTGTCCACTGATTCCCCTCACAGTCACTCCCTTCAGGTCCAGGGAACTTCTCCAACTACCTGTGTGGTCTAGGCAGATCTCTCCACCCACTTGGTTCCTCCCTTGCATCATTTATAAAATGATGCCAGACAGTAATATCTGCCCAACCACACTCACAAGGTACTTTTGAGAATTAAATGCAATCACAGTATAGAACAGAACAGAAACACAGACAAGTCAGAACCCACCAGTGAGATGGCTTATCTGCCAGGGCAGAAAAGGTGGGCTTCTGTCCTGTCACTGCTCCAGATAATTCATGAAGGGGGGATGCTGAATGAAAAGGTGAAACCTCAAATCACAGATCGAGAGGAGACATTTATGAACATCTGGTTGAACCCCATTTCTTTTAGATCAGATCATAAGATGCAGAGATAAAGGTGGCTTTTCCAGACAACTCAGTAAGATCAGAATACTAGTTCTGAGTCTTCTTCTCCCAAGCTGCCCATTCAAATGTGGTGACAAATGTCCCTACCTTGAAAGCAAATCAATGCACAGTTACTCTCAAAGGAGAAGGAAGAGCAGGGCCTCAGCTACGAGGCTACAGCAGCTTTCAAGAACATCATCCCATTAGACCCTCCCAACCTTTCCATGAGGTTTTGAATTCCGCTCTTTTACAAGTAAGCAAACAGAGACTCAGAAAGGTAAGCCCAGTTACCCTAAGTCACACAGCCAGCAAGTGCCAGGAAAGAATTCCAGCTCTTCTAGTACCTAAACTGGCGCTCCTTCCCCTGCATTTGATGAAAACCTCTGAAGAGGCCAGGATTGGTTTAACTTAGGGAGGTGTTATCTCTATTTTTCTAATTACTCTTCCCGAATCCCTGCAGCAAGGGATTCAAAGGAACGCTTTGGATTTGTGAGTGTCATCTAGTGCTTATTAGAATTTCTGAGCTTTTACATTGGAAGTTTCAACAGGCTTACTGGCAGACTTTTGAAGTGTTGAGTGTAAATTTTAAATCTAAAAAACACGGTCAAGCCAACTACGCTGACATATTTTGAGATAGTGGTTGGAAGAATTATGTAAGTGGGTGCTTTACAGAGAGACACGCACTGAGGCTCACACGCTGCCGTTTTCTGAGCTTTAAGAGGCAAGAGCCAGCGAGCGTGAGATCAGGAAGGTGCTGAAACTGGTGCAAGATCATAGGCAGAGCTACTGTTGATGAGCACCTAAGAGACTAGTATTGCTGTTCATGTGGGATATGTGACATGTTGCTTGGTGTTAACTTTTAATTGACGTATTTTTTTTAATGTATTCTTTTGAATCAAGAGCTAGAGGAAGGTTTTAAGAGGCAAAAGCTTCTATCTGAACACAAAACACAGGGTAAAGTCACCAAAGCTTGGGATATCAGCGTATTCTCTGGAGCTAATTAATCATGGCTGAGTTTGATGGAGACTGAATGGGCCAGGTGAACAAAGGTTCCTTCCACTCCTGATTTCCCCTGGTGGCAGGCACGGAGGCCTGGGAGCTATTGGCTTTCCTATACCAAAGCCCTTGGCAGGATGTTGGTACCATGGACCCAGAGCTCTGGTCCTCTCCAGCCCCCATCATGGCCATGTCATCACCACTGAGCTTTCACACTGTTTCTGATTTGACCCCTGAGTCCATGGGATGAAAATCCCATCATGACTAGAGCTGAAGTCTTCCCAACCCCCTCTCCCTAGAGACTGGACCATCTCACCGACCCGATTTCTGGTCCCTCAGATCTTACCAGGTCCCTCCACACTGCCACCTTCTGGTGGTACAGAGTCCACTCCGTGCCCAGACTCTGTGCAGGAGTATAATGCCTGCCTAGACTGTGCTAGCCCTTTGCAATGTGGGGGCTGACTACAACCTAAACAAGGTTATCCCCTTCACTCATGGCAAATAGATGGGGAAACAATGGAAACTCTTGGGGGCTCCAAAATCACTGCAGATGGTGACTGCAGCCATGAAATTAAAAGACATTTGCTCCTTGGAAGAAACGGAGAAGGCAATGACACCCCACTCCAGTACTCTTGCCTGGTAAATCCCATGGATGGAGGAGCCTGGTAGGCTACAGTCCATAGGGTCGCTAAGAGTCGGACACGATTGAGCGACTTCACTTTCACTTTTCCCTTTCATGCATTGGAGAAGGAAATGGCAACCCACTCCAGTATTCTTGCCTGGAGAATCCCAGGGACAGCGGAGCCTGGTGGGCTGCCATCCATGGGGTCGCAAAGAGTCGGACATGACTGAAGCGACTTAGGAAAAGCTGTGACCAACCTAGATAGCATATTAAGACCTTACTTTGCCAACAAAGGTCCATCTAGTCAAAACTATGGTTTTTTCCAGTAGTCGTGTATGGATGTGAGAGTTGGACTATAAAGAAAGCTGAGCACAAAAGAATTGATGCTTTTGAACTGTGATGTTGGAGAAGACTCTTGAGAGTCCCTTGGACTGCAAGAAGATCCAACCAGTCCATCCGAAAGGAAATCAGTCCTGAATATTCATTAGAAGGACTGATGCTGAAGCCGAAATTCCAATACTTTGGCCACCTGATGGGAAGAACTGACTCATTTGAAAAGACCCTGATGCTGGGAAAGATTGAAGGCAGGAAGTGAAGGGGATGACAGAGGATGAGATGGTTGGATGGCATCCCCAACTCGATGGACATGAGTTGGAGCAAGTTCTGGAGTTGGTGATGGACAGGGAAGCCTGGCGTGCTGTGGTCCATGGGTTGCAAAGAGTTGGACATGACTGAGCGACTGAATTGAACTGATCCCCTTCACTCACCCATCCTTCCAGTGGCCACCTGAGGTTCCACACTAAGGCTCATGGCTTAAGCTGTGTTAATTAAGGCACTCAAGAATATTGGTAGTAATTATGATAATTGCCATTTATTGGATGAAGATTTTATAGCTAGATCTAGGTTTCAGTCCCTATTCTGACATTTACTAGGTCTGTGACCTTAGACAAGTTAAACTTTACCTTTCTGATTCTTATTTTCTCATGTATAAAATAGAGGTCATAAGGTGTGCTGTGCTTTAGTCGCTCAGTCATGTCCGACTCTTTGTGACTCTATGGAGTGTAGCCCGCCAGGCTTCTCTGTCCATGGGGATTCTCCAGGCAAGAGTACTGGAATGGGTTGCCATGCCCTCCTCCAAGGGATCTTCCCAACCCAGGGATCAAATCCAGGTGTCCCGCATTGCTGGCAGATTCTTTCCACCAGGGAAACCCAGAGGTCATAATAGTGCTTACCTCATTCTTAATGTATTGAGTGGCTACATGCATAAGTTACAGTTTAGTTTTAAGTAAGACAGGGCACACAAAGTACTTTGCCAAAGACCCAGTACAGAAGCACTCAGTTAATGCTGGCTGTGACTCTGTGGTCGGAGTATGTACGATCCTTAACTACCCAATAGTAGTATGTGCCGAGTGCTCTTCCAGGGGCTTTATGTCCATTGTGTTATTAATTCTGAAAACAAGGAAAATGTGCAAGGAAAGCAACATCAGACCCATTTTACAGATGCAGAAGCTGAAACTTAGAGCTTCTAAGTAATGTCTCAAAGTTACACACTTGGGAAATAGATAAATGGCTGGAATTTGAGCCCTGGTGAGTTAGATTCCAAGTCTGAGCTCTTTTGTCTTGAAGATATGAATGGCAATGAAGCTCTTGAATGACAGCTCATTGTGACAATAGAAGGGTTGGTGGTCATGTCCTCTATGATTAATTGCCTCATAAGTGGAACAGATTGTGAGTGTTGCAAACAATAAATACTTCAGGAGCACAGAGGAAGAGATGATTGTTGAGGCAGGCTTATTAACAAAAAGCTTTATGAGGAAAACTTTCATTTAGTTTCTTTAACCTTTTTTTCCTGCTTATCAAGCAATACATGTGCACTATATAAAACTTCAAAGACTTATTTCACTCCTAGCTTGATTTCACTGTCCTACTTTTTTCTTTATTTCTAACTCTTCTCACTACCCCATATATTGAGAGCATAACTGAACAGTTACAAATTTTCAGTAAAATCATCTGGTAATATCTACTGGGATTACAGCAGCACACACCCTTTGACCCAGCAATACTGCTTCTGAGACTATTTTTTAGAAATGAAACACCAGTATGTGAAGATATATATGTAAGTATGGACATATTTCTTGTAATGTTGCTTACAGTCACCAAACAAATTAGCAACTAGACAAATGTCTTTAGTCTGTCAATAAGGGGATACTTGATAAACTATGACTCATTAATTCTAAAGACCTTAGTGTGGCTATTTTAAAGGCTGGATTTGATTTTTCTATAATGACTTGAATAAAACTGGCTTAGAATCTTAACAGTTTAGATTTGGGAGCCAAATCTACTTAAACAGATGATAAAATAATATAAGAAGTAAAAGTTTATGTTTGTATTTGATCAGAAAAAGACATTTGCTGAACTGGGAAATTGGGACTGACATATATACACTACTATGTATAAAACAGAAACTAATGAGAACGTACTCTATAGCACAGGGAACTCAGTGCTTTGTGGTGACCTAAATGGGAAGGAAATCTAAGAAAGATAGGATACATGCATATGTATAACTGATTCATTTTACTGTACAGCAGAAACTAATGCAACATTGTAAGGCAACTGTATTCTAATAACTTTTTTTAAAAAAAAGACATTTGCACAAGCATAGCACTGGGGACACATGACTTATCAGCATGTTGTCTGACATGGATTCAGGGGCTTTGTACATTATGAACTGAATATAACCTAACAGTATCAGGGCAAGAAAGCCTAGTGGTCTCTTGGGCAGATCTAGAGCGTTTAGAAGAGAAGGAAATAATTCTGTTCTTCTCTAGGCTGACTACATCTAGAGAATCACATTCGCTTTAAAACAAGTACATTCACCAAGGCAGTAAGGTTGAAATCATGTGATTGGAGAAATATCTGAAAAAAACTAGTATTTTATCCTGAATGAGAGTAGACTCAGACAACACACTGTAATTGTCTCCAAATTTCATGCTATATGAACCATTAGACCTTTTCTCTGGAGCCTCAAAGCTAAAACCAGGTTCTATGGATGGAATCCAGTAGGAGCTGGGGGTTAGCTCAATGTAAGGAAGGCATTTTTCACTATCAGAGTTGGTCAAAAGTAGTAAAATTACTTGTCCTGAAGATTCTAGTCTGCTGTTTCATCTTTACAGGGGTTGAAGGAACCAGATGGGAATAGTGAGAAAGGAATCAGGTGTTTGATGGGAGCAGTGTGGTGCCTAATACCACATCCCAACCCGTCTACAACCCCAATCAGAGAATATCCAAGCTTGTCACCTCATCCTGAAATCTGGTTTTCAGTTGTGAGAGATTTGGAGAGGTAGTGTAAAACCACACTGTGAACTCCAGCTGAGGAGTTGAGCAGACCCAGCCTCCCTTCCTTACTTCTGTCTCTGACTCGGGCAAATGACTAACCTCTCCCAATCTGTTTGTGGATCTATAAACTGAGATAGCTATTATCTCAACTAGTCTTTACATCACAGCTCCTCGGGGAAGAAAGAAATACTATTTCTATTTTACAGATCCACAAACAGATTTGGAGAGGTTAGTAATTTTTTACTGTATGTACACATGATTGCTATTTCAGTTGCTAAGTCACGTCTAACTCTTTTTGCGACTCCTTGGACTATAGCCTGCCAGGCTCCTCTGTCCATGGGATTTCCCAGGCAAGAATACTGGAGTGGGTTGCCATTTCCTTCTCTAGGGGATCTTTCTGACCCAGGGATTGAGCCCCGGTCTCTTGCATCTCCTGCATTGGCAGGTGGATTCTTTACCACTGAGCCACCTGGGAAGCCCATATACACATGGTAGCACACAGTGAATTTTTAATAGGTATTTTAAGTTAAATTATGTGAATTATTCTTGTCTTTCTTATTATTTGGAGTCATTTAAAAAGAATTTTTTTAAAAAAAATTTAAAAAATGTTTGGCCATGCTGAATAGTATGTGGGATCTTAGTTCCCTGACCAGGGATCAAACCCATGCCCCTGCTGTGGAAGAATGGAGTATTAACCACAGGGCCACCAGAAAAGTCCCCTGTAGATTAATTTTTAATGGAGGAAAGCAAGAGGATTTTCTGATTAATCTTTGAAAGAACTATACATTTCTCTGATTTAGAATATCATATTTCCTAAGATTTCTAAGGTTCATAAATACCATATTATTCAGTTCACCTAAGTATATTTTGTTGTTTTCCAGGTAAATCTATGCCAGAAAAAAACAAAACAAAACACTGAATCTGCAGTCATTGGATCCAAGTCCAAGAGGCCTGGCTGTCATATCTTAAGCAGGTAGCTCTATAGAGTCTCCGTCTCCTCCTTCATAAAGTAAGAAGAAACACTTGTATACCACCGCATACACTTGTATGGAAGAATAAATAGTAGAACACAGGTAGAAGTGCTTTTCTAATTATAAAATACTTGTCAATTAGGAACTATTATTGTTGCCATGACTTATAAAATGGGTAAAGGGTATGATTTCCCTGGCCCCCAAATCTCAGACTACCAAAAGCAAGACCATTCTGAAAATGTAATCCTAAACCTTTTGGGGTACAGGTGTACATTTGCAAAAGAAAAGGAGATACCGTTCCCTATGAAGGTCAGCCTTGTCAACTCTCCAGAAAATCTTTCGTAACCATGATTTACCTTTCCAGGTAGAAGAAGTAGAAAAGGTAAAGAAGCAAGAAGTAGATAATGCTTTGAGTGTGACAAAGTGTTTGCCCAATGCCCTTCTTAAGAGTACCTTTTCCTATTTATGTATTTGCTTGCTTAGTTAGTTCTAACAAATTGAACATTCTTAGTTGCTAATTATGAAAGCAGAGAGGGGCGCACTTGAAAAAGGAGGGCTGGGTCAAAGCAGACTAAAAACAGGCTTAAGGATTCAAAGACCTTTAGCATTGGATGGGATTGATGAGCTTCTCTGGTGGTGCTGGTGGGAAAGAAATCTGCCTGCAATGCAGGAGACCTGAGTTCGATCCCTGGGTTGAGAAGATCCCTTGGAGAAGGAAATGGCAACCCACTCCAGTATTCTTGCCTGAAGGATTCCATGGACGGGGGGCCTGCTTACACCAAAGAGAACGATCCAGTAAAGATGTAAAATAACTGGCCCATAACTGTATGATTGGAGGAACAGCACTGACAGTGCTCTCCTAAGGTTTGTGCTTTGGGGTTTTGTTTTGATTTTCCAAGAAGAAAGTAAGGTAAAGAGGAAAAAGAAGGGGGAAAGGAAAGAATATATCGTTTAACTGAAAGGAAAGCATTTCTGTTCCTCATCCCTTACAGAAGAACCTGGAACATTCATGAATATGTTTGAGAAATGCTTGATTTTTAATAGAGGATAAAGCTTTTTTCCCAAGAAAATCAAACATTAACATCATCTTCACTTTTTAGACTGTTCTAAAGGGGGATAAATAGTAAAAATTTTTAAAAATTTCGTGCTATAAAATATTTTTTTACAATTCCATTCCCAATAGTGGAGAGATAGAACAATGCAGTGTTCAACCAATTAGAGGATATTTGAGTAAACTATGACTTAGTCTATCAAACATATAACCACTGCAAGTGGTATTACTGAGATGATAAATAAGATCAGCAAATGCTTTTGTCATAGTGAAGCAAGAAGGAGGACAACACTGTATGGATGGCATTGATCAAAGAGAGGATTCAGAGTAGGAATCGACTGTATGTATTGGAGGAAGGAAAGAGATAGAAGTAGGTCAGTAGATATAAAATGAATTAAGTTAAGAAATTTATAAAAAGGTGTGGATTTCCACAGCACTTTAGGGAGAAACAAACAAATCAAGGAGAGGTGGGCAAAGTTGGAATAATTAGTACACTTTTGACTCCAGGAGTGAGGAGGCCAAGAACTTCATGGGAGGTTGCAAAGTAGGGTTCTGGCTTCAATATCAGCTTTACTGGGGCTGATGAATTGGGATTAACATGTACACACTACCAGATATAAAATAGGTAACTAATGAGAACCTACTGTATAGCACAGGGAGGTCTACTCAGTGCTCTGTGGTGACCTAAATAGGAAATCCAAAAAGGAGGGGCTATATGTATATGTATAGCTGATTTGCTTCGCTATGCAGTAGCTACTAACACAATATTATAAGGCAACTATACACAATAAAAATTAATTAAAAAAAATATCAGCTATACTGAACACTCCCTTTGCCCAGTGGCTTTGACAATGAGGCAGCTTCCTTATGATAAGAAATTCCACGTGTAAATGTGAGAGGAATATGAGAGGCACAGACGTCAATATCTTGACAGACAATTTTCTAACCATGAAAAGAAGGTATCCATATGTGCCAGGAGACTGCAGATTTGTTGTTTCTCCCTTGGTTTTATTGCATTCAATCCAATATTTTTCCCTCCACACAGTCACTAGGGCATACTGATAGAATTGTTGCCTGGAAGGCATGTTCTATACAAGCTACCTCCCATGTTAGCTGGCTGGGATTGTAGCAAGCAGGCCAAAAACCAGGAGTCAACAGATACTGTGTATATTCACAGTATTATCATCAGATAATACTGGGGAAATGTCAGAAATAATACTGGGCAAAGTCAGTCAATAATACATGGGAGAAAGTCAGAAAACAAATAAACTCTGATACCAAAAGCAATTGCTTTTGGATGATGTCAATAGGGGTAAAATATTTTTTCCTTCTTTTGACACAGCTGTGAGTTTTCCAGATTTCCTTTAATGTAAGAATGCAACTTTTGTAATTTATAAAGGGTTAAGAATAACAAGCACAAGACTAGAGAGCAGCACCATTTGGTGGAGAAAATTTTCCTTCATTTTTAGTTTTATTTTTCCTCATTATTAAAGTGATATATGCTTATTGTAGAAAATTCCTGGTACTAATATCACCTCTAGTTTCATTTTACTATATTTATATGTTTATTTTTCCTGGAACCAGTCAAAAATCCTCTTTAGAAACAGAAGGGATATCAATTCTTCAATCTCCCATTCTTTTCTTTTTAGTTATTTTATTGGATTTTAAAAATAATATCAAGGTGAATAAAGAAAATATTAACAATTTACCCCACTCACAGATATTCAGTGTTAACACGTAATTTGTTTCCTACCACTCTTTCTCTGTTCTCACACAAGAATATAGGGTTTTTTCCAATTTGAAAATGATAGTAAACTAAAAGTATTATTCTCTTAGCAATACCTATTCAAGAGATGAGGCACAGAGATGAAATAATGTGTCCATGGTCACACAGCTAATGAGGGGAAGAGCTAGGATTTGAACCGAGAAAGGTGGCTCTGGATCTGACCTCTCTTTTTTTGGCAGCTCCGTGGCTTGCAGGATCTGAGTTCTCCAACCAGGGCTCAAAAAGGTGCTCCCTGCAATAGAAGTGTGAAGTCTTAACCACCAGGAAATTCCTGGATCTGAGCTCTTAACCTCTGCAAATGATTGTCTTTGACAGAAGAGAAGAAGGCAGAGAACTGATATAAGGGAGCTGGTCGATGTTTCAGGGACAAGAGGATGAAAAGCAGCATGCTAGCCTGTGGTGATTTTCCCTCTTCATTCTGAATTCCAGCATTTCTTCCTGACTTCAGACATCCTCTCTGTGAAGACTTGTCTCGCCGTGAAGAGGTGCAGCCACTGGACTGCGGGCTCTGTATCTCCTATGTTGGCCATATCATAAATGCTCAGGAGACGGTGGTGGTTGGTCAGCTGCTTTGGGAGTATATAATCTACCTGTCCATTCCTAGCAAGCATCCATGCATTTTGAATTAAAATCATTACTTGTTGTTTGCTTTCACATCAAACAGCTTCTGGTTCGTGGATTAATGAGGAAAGATGTCAACATTGTAGCCTACAAACACTCCTGGATTCAGGCTCAACATCATGACAGATAATTTTATAACCATGGAAAAAAATGTACATATGTGCCAACTGACTTGAGACATTTAGTGGTTCTTTTAATTAAAACTCAGACAGGAATTTTAAATTTGTTACTGCATAACCACTGATAATGTCAATGAATGTTTCATTCTGAATTAATATAATGTACACATCACTCTCTTCCTCACCTTTTCCCACCTTCATTCCACTTTCACACATCTGCTTGTATCTTATTACCATGGCTTCTTAAAAAAAGAAAAAGAAGAAAGAAACATTTTGTCCATTAATTACTGTGTTGTTACGAGATGTATATTGAAATTCTAATGTTCATGTTTATGAAATAATCATGGAATTGCTGTATGTCACATGAATTCAATTTTGAGTCCACAAATATCTGAGCTGTGCCAAGTGTGCCCTGCAGTATGCAAGGAACTGGGGATACAAATACTGTACATAGTCCTTCTCCTGTAGGAAAAGGGAAAATAGATTACCTATAGCCCAGAGGGCAAAGTGTGACAAAAGGATGGGCATACTACAGAGGAAGCACAGAAAAAATAGTGACAAGAGAAGAAATGTAAAGGAAGCCTTTATGGAAGAAGTAGTTGTTTATTTGGGTTTTGAAGTATGAATAGGAGTTTGACAGGTGGTTGAGTAGAAAATGAAAGTCACTCAAGTCAAAGGGAACCACATTTGCAAAAGCACAGAGGTAAGAAATTGTATATATGTCTGCCATTTATTGATCATGGACTATGTGGACAGATGAAAGAGTATAAATAAGAATGGATTGGATTCATGGTTTTGAAATTTTAATTTATTTACACCTACTTCAGTATTCTTGCCTGGAGAATCCCACGGACAGAGAAGCCTGGCGGTCTATGGTCCATAGGGTTGCAAAGAGTTGGACATGACTGAAGCGACTTAGCACTACACTTGCTATGTACCAGATACTGTTGTTTTACAAATACTTTTCTAATCCTCATGACAACTTAGACAAACCAATGGACTGCAGAATTGAAATAAAGCCTCACCTTGAAAACCTAGATGATTGGTCAAGAAAAAAAAATGATAAATGTGGTATTATAGAAACAGACTCAAGAACGTTGAAATCCATATGTAAATCTCCTCCAGCAATAAGTCCTTATGCCTCACAAGGAGATCGGGCTTGACCCTGAGCTAGAGAAAAGGGATTGCTATGTACAATTACAGTGTACCTGAACTTTTTCACATGGATGTCCTGTAACCCTCAACATGATCCCGTGAGGCACATGGTGGTCTCCCCATCTACATGTGAGGCTTGGAGAAGTCAAACAAGTTACCCAAGTCACACAGCAAGTAGAGAGAGGGGGCTGGAATTTATCTAACTCAGAATCTGTTTCTGCATCGCATGTCTTCCTAGAAAAGGGCCAGAGAGAGCCAGACACCAGGAACTTGCCTCAAGCTACCCCGCCCTGGTATGGCTACAGGTAAGGTAGCTGTGTGTGGTGATTTCTCCGACAATCTGCTAAGGAGTATGGAGAAAACAGGTGGGAGAAAAGGCTTTCTCTTTAGGGTACTTGGCATTTAAGATAGGTATCTAATGATGCTCATTAAATACTTACTGAAGCCATGTGCCCTTCCTACCTTTCCCATCACAACATGGGCTTTCACTGGAGACAATTTATGACATACCACCTCTTCTGCCTTCCCCCAACCAAGTCCTGATAGATACCAGAGTAACTGAAATTAAGCCATTCTAGAAAAATAGGGATGCGTGGTCATCAGACTCTTAATAGTTGTTATTTTACAGGACTGAAGCTCAAGAACACTGGAATCCATATCCACCAGGTAGGTTTTTGTTTTCATTTTTTTTCTTAGAATTCCTTTTATTGTACCTTTGTGATTAAACAGCTCAAACATACATAATATTTTCCCCTCACAATTCCACCTCCCCTTTCCATAGCCTCCTCTTCCACTTCAACCCTTCTCCTTCTGCTAACTCACCTCTCTAGTACTGCCTTATCTGTCTTTGTTACAGAAAAAAGGGAACTGGTACATTAACTCACACAAAGGTTTTGGTGACCAGAGCTGACTTTATATCTGCCAATCCCTTTCAAGGTATATAGTCTGCATTTTGAAAAAAGAAAAAAAAAAAGAAGTCCTTGAGACAGTGTTCTTTATCCCAAAGGAGTAACTCCAATGGCAAACTTTCTGACAGTCTTCCTTGGGAGGACGAACAATGATACGGATCGCTGGTGTTTTGTGATAGTCTCTCATGAGCTTGGCACAGAGTTAAGCACTTGCCTATGTGACTAATTCTCACAACAACCTGCCAAGGTGACATGAGCATCCCCATTCAGAAAAGGAAATCACAGTTCAGAGAGGTGATGTTATTAAAGCTGCTCACTACTGCCAAGGGAGACTAGAACCTGGGTGTGACTGGTTTCTAAGTCCTAACCCTCTCTGGCACTCTGGTCACATCCCTACAAGGAGATAATGGGATCTTTCTGGTCAGCAGGTCTCCTTGGTGTTGGATGGTTCCCTCCATCTACTATACCTGAGACACATATAGCATGCACACGGCAATGAATTGCAAAAAGGCAGGACTCTGCATGTTCCTCCAGAACAGAACAAGTACCCCAGAGTTTAACCCATGAACTTGGTTGCTTCTGTGCCTTCACTTTGCCCAGTCTGGGGGTCTTACTGCCATTCAGGTAAGATTTCTCACATAGAAAGTTTCCTGAAATGAATGAATTAAAAGGCAAGACCAGTGACCCAGACCCTACTGTGACATCTTTACACTGACCCATGCCTTAAACTCTTTCACAGCAAGTGGTCTTTTCCAATTGCCTTCAGGTGTTAGTTTAAGCGAGTAGATTAAAAAAGAAAAGTTGAGAAGATTTTTAAGATTTAGTAAAACGGAGTAATTGATACACACAAGGTCCAGTAATGGTCTCGTGAAGCTTCTTGTTCTGAATTTATCAGAGCTTTAAACAAATGTCATGATCTGTTTAAATGCCCTACAAACCTGTCAGTTTGTAGTAAAGTGACAAGAATAGCTGAGGGAAATCCTTGCCCCACTGTTGATGGTCATAGACTCGGTCCACTTTGATGAATCACCTAGTTTGAATTATTAGACAAACAAAATGTTTGCCCTGGCCCAGAATTTCCAAAGGCCCCTGCAGGATAAAATGATCCCTTTCCTATGAGTATTTAATTTTATAATACTCATAATGGTGTCGTGAAGCTTCTTATTCTGAATTTATCAGAGCTTTAAACAAATGTCATGATCTGTTTAAATTTAATGATTAATGTTATCCAGTTAAATATTGTCGATCTTTTCTTGTCATTGCTAAACTTGCCTACAGATGGGGACTTTCTCGTTAGAAATGCAGATGCCTAAATACTGCTTTGAAAACAGAAGGGGGAAAAAAGCATGTCTACAATAAATATTGCAGCCAATTAGGTCTCATCATAGTAATTTTTCTGGCTTTGTAATGTTTGTTTACTGAATTTTGTAGGGAAATTGTTGCCATTTCTGATCTCCAGACTCATAAAACCTCCAACCATAATTATGTTTTCTTGCAATGGGAAGTTACAACAATAAGAAACATTTTCTTCCTTATCAGATCGCATCTCAGTTATGAGTTAAACATTTGCCGATCCAGACCCAAACAGTAAATCTGTACACATTCAAAGAAAACTCTCATACGTTTCCTAAAAACCCACACATTAATATTGCTTACTTTTCAGCGGGGGTAAATGGGGGTCTTAGAGACCTCCTCAGAACAGGCTGGAGTTAAATAATATTGCATGTTTTTCATTTTACTGTGATGAATGCAAAGCTATTAAATAACCTTTTAAAGAGTTGGTGTAATTATCTGTAAACAGTAATGTTACAAAAAAAAAAGGTCAAGTTGTCCTGCCATTAGATGTTTATGGATATAAACTGGATTTATGTTTCCATAAAACAGGCACTGACTAACTAGATTAATTCTCCACAAACTAAACCAACTGTAGTAATATTTAGACACAATAAAATGATACCAATTAAAACAATTTTATTTTTTGTGTCATATTGATTAACGGCACACTAAAATTAACCAGAGACCTTAAACTCCGAATGGTTGGCAAAAGTCATCCACAGCTCAATATTATTACCAACAAGAAGAGCAGTTAAGTGAGATGGCTGTGCAATAGTATGAATATTTAATTAATAATTAGTCATGTAATTTCTCCTCAGGAATTATTATCCCTCAAACTGGTTTGTGAATTTAATTATTAGCAGCCTTTTTGTTTCCATGTCCCCTCATTACTGTCAGGATTGATGTAACATAAACTTCATTAAAAATTAAAGCAAGAGTCTTAATTACAAGGCTACCCTGACTGAAGTTAGAATTAGCCAAGTCAGTGATGTGCAAATGAGTGCATTATTTAAGAAACATGCTGGAAGTAGTTATGCTAATGTGGGAGGTTCGCAGTAGCAGACCTTTTCACTTGCAGTTGCATATTCATTAAATGCACTATGCAAATTTAATGTAGCAGTCTTAGTAATGCGTTGTTAATTTATTCAGATTTATTGAGTACGACTTGTAAAAAAAAGGGTACAAATTTAATTACTCTATCTAGTAGGGATGGTATTAGGAGATAGCAGAGGTTTAAAATGTGTTGGTCTGGATTACTGCAGTTTGATGGAAGACGTGGTATCAGAGGACACAGTTTTGATAACTGGGCTTGAAAGAATATTTGATTTACTTATGGAATGATCTAAGAAATCACTAAAATGGCACATGTTCCTTCCCAATAGGAAAGTAAAAAAGTCTCGGTTGTATTAACTTAAGAGCTAAAGCAGTGCTGAGTCCACAGCCTAATGGTCGTAATGACTCTACAGAGACCAGTAAAGGTTATGGATGGAGATCCATGTGAAGCAAACTGTCTTTGTGGAAAGTTCATTGGTGGTTGGCTGCACCTCCGCAGTGCACCCGACAAAACCACAGGAATCCTGGCATCCTCTGCAGCAGAAATGCCCCAGCACCCAGCACGTCAGTACTACCTTCTCAGGTGGGTGGACACCTCGGATCAGCTTTCAAGAGATTCCAAGCCCAGGCCCCAGGGGAGAAAGCACGTCCTTTCAAAGAGATATATAACTCCTGCTGGCACCAGTCATCATGGCGTCCACACTCAACTGATGGATGTGCTGGGACTCCTCTTCACGCATCTGTGCTTGCCTGATTCTCTGGAAAACCCTGCAGTGAAAGTTTTCTCATCCCCATTTTATAATTTCCAGTCTCAGCCTCAGTTTTCTTATCTGTAAAATGGTGGGGAGGGAGGTGGTTGGGGACACATGTATACCTATGGCTGACTCATATTGATGTGTAGCAAAAACCATCACAATATTATAAAGTAACTATCCTCCAATTAAAATAAATTAATTTTTAAAAAATGGGGATGAGAAAACTTTCACTGGTTTGGCATCCTGTGAAAGTAGAAGAGCTGGGATTCCAATCTAGACCCGTGTTGCTCCCAAACCTAACTGCACTGCTTTCCCCTTTGCCTTCCCTGTCCTCCTCTTCCTCCTAACTTCCTCCCTCTCTTCTCCCTTTGTCCCTCTCCTTTGCTTCTCCTCTCACTCTTCTGTCTACCCTTAATATCTATCCTTTCACTCTTAGATAGATGAATAGATAGCTAATAGATACACAGATAGACATAGATATATGTAGGTGTGTAGATATAATTTAAAACCTGAAAATAACTGGACTATTTCTCTAAAATGCTACAAACATGTAAGTTAAATTGGAACATAACTGTTAAAGTTCAACAAAGCATCCCCTGACAACCGTGTTAAGAACAAACTGAGAATCTTCTCTCTAACTCAGGTTTAGAGACTACTACGCCCATCACTACTAGCATCTTGGTTGGCTTAGAATTCCCCACCCGTCTTTTAACATTTTTAACAGTTTCTTGGCCTTTATAATAACAAAAATTGAGTCCGGTGCCTTTTTAATGCTATTAATATTTTATCTTGGTTAGAAGGCTTCTGCTTCAGACTGGTAAATCTTTTGGAGAAAAATCAATACACACTTTACTGAGCTCTAGGCCAAGTGATTCCTAACCATGCAGAGGGCCTAGTTCTCAGCACAAAGATAGAATACCATCTTTGGAGGCATTCCAAGCTCTCTTATATATTCAAACAGTCTGACCTGTACCTACTGATCTACTCCTGACAGAGAAAGAAGCTAAGTACCTCACCTTAAGGTAAGTGCATGAATTGATCACAGGCTGAAAGTTAGTGTCTATAGAAAGATCTTTCTGAATAATTCATTAGTAAGGATCCAAAAAAATGGATAGCAAAGCAAATGTTCTGGGTCTCATCTATGAATCTTTTCATCTTATGTCCTACATCTGAAGGCAAATCAGTCAGATCCCAGCCACCTGCTTCCTGGCTGCTGTCCATTGCTCTATTTAATACATTCCATTCTGCCTTGGTTCATGATAAACTTGTGTGTGTGTGTGTGTGTGTGTGTGTGTGTGTGTGTGTGTGGTTCTGCCACTGAATTGCAAACTTCTGGGAATCAAGGACTGATCTCATTTGTCTTTGGTTAGTGGCAGTAGTGTGCTGGTAGATGCTAAAAACAAGCTCTCTAAAAAAAATGAATAAGCCCTGATTGGTAGCATTTATCAGTTTCCTTGGTAAATGTGCTCACCATGTTGATTTCAATCTATCTACGTGATGTCTCTAAATGCAAAGTCAGGAAGAGAGAAGCAATTGCACACCATAATATAGGACATCTACCACCACACAGACACGATAGATGTCAATAAACTCAAGAGCATGTTATTGTTGTTGCTCAGTCCCTAAGTCATGTCTGACTCTTTGAGACTTCATGGACTGCAGCACACCAGGCTCCTCTGTCCTTCACTATCTCCTAGAGTTTGCTCATGTCATGCCCATTGAGTCAGTGATGCTATCTAACCATCTCATCCTTTGCTACCCCTTCTGCTTTTGCCTTCAATCTTTCCCTGCATCAGGGTCTTTTCCAATGAGTCAGCTCTTCATATTAGGTAGTCAAAGTATTGGAGATTCAGCTTCATCAGTCCTTCCAATGAATATTCAGGGTTGGTTTCCCTTAGGATTGACTGGTTTGATCTCCTTGCTGTCCAAGGGACTCTCAAGAGGTCTTCAGTACCACAGTTTGAAAGCATCCATTATTTGATGTTCAGCCTTCTTATGGGCTTTCCTGGTAGTTCAGCTGGTAAAGAATCCGCCTGCAATGCAGGAGACCCCAGTTCAATTTCTGGGTCAGGCAGATCCACTGGAGAAGGGAAACACCACCCACTCCAGTATTCTTGGGCTTCCCGTGTGGCTCAGGTGGTAAAGAATCCACCTGCAATGCAGGAGACCTAGGTTCGATCCCTGGATTGGGAAGATCTCTTGGAGGAGGACATGGCAGCCCACTCCAGTATTCTTGCCTGGAGAATCCCATGGACAGAGGAGCTACAGTCCATGGGGTTGCCAAGAGTCAGACACGACCGAGCAACTAAGCACAGCACAGCACAGCATGTCTTTGTGGATTAACTGTCACACCCATACGAGACTCCTGGAAAAATGATAGCTTTGACAATATAGACATTTGTTGGTCAAGTGGTGTCTCTGCTTTTTAATATAATGTCTAGCTTTCCTTCCAAGGAGAAAGCGTCTTAATTTCATGGCTGCAGTCACTGTCCTCAGTGATTTTGGAGTCCAGGAAAAGAAAATCTGTCACTGCTTCTACTTTCCCCCCTTCTATTTGCAATAAAGTAATGGAACCAGATGCCACGATCTTGGTTTTTTGAATGTTGAGTTTCAAGCCCGCTTTTTCATTCTCCTCTTTCACCCTCATCAAGAAGCTCTTATAGTTCCTCTTTTCTGCCATTAGAGTGATATCATCTGCGTATCTGAGGTTATTGATATTTCTCCTGGCAATCTTGATTCCAGCTTGTGACTCATCCAGCCTGGCATTGTGCATGATGTACACTGCATAGAAGTTAAATAAGCAGGGTGACAATATATAGTCTTGTTTTACTCCTTTCCCAGTTTTGAACCAGTCTGTTGTTCCATGTTCAGTTCAAACTATTGCTTCTTAACCTAGATGTTCTTCTGGAATTCCTTTGCTTTTTCCATGATCCAGTGGATGTCGGCAATTTGATCTCTTGTTCCTCTATCTCTTAAAACTCCAGCTTGTACATCTGGAATTTCTCAGTTCAGGTACTGTTGAAGCCTAGCTTGAAGGATCTGGAGCATAACCTTACTAGCATGTGAAACGAGTGAGTTGTACGGCAGTTTGAACATTCTTTAGCATTGCCCTTTTTTAGGGATTAGAATGAAAGCTGACCTTTTCTGGTCCTGTGACCACCGTTAAGTTTTCCAAATTTGCTAATATATTGAATGCAGCACTTTAACAGCAACATCTTTTAGGATTTTAAGTAGTTTTAGCTGGAATTCTGTCACCTCTACTAGCTTTGTTCATAGTAATGCTTCCTAAAACCTATCAAGAGTGTAGATAACACTAAAATGCCATAGAATGAACAGGAAGTCATGAGTTTTGTACATTTATACTTTTGCTTTTGATCACTTCCTCAGTGATCAATGCAAAGAAATAGAGGAAAACAATAGAATGGGAAAAACTAGAGATCTCTTCAAGAAAATTAGAGATACCAAGGGAACTTTTCATGCAAAGATGGGCACAGTAAAGGACAGAAATGGTATGGACCTAACAGAAGCAGACGATATTAAGAAGAGGTAGCAAGAATACACAGAAGAATTATACAGAAAAGATCTTCATGACCCAGATAATCACGATGGTGTGATCACTCACCTAGAGTCAGACATCCTGGAATGTGAGGTCAAGTGGGCGTTAGAAAGCATCACTATGAACAAAGCTAGTGGAGGTGATGGAATTCCAGTTGAGCTATTTCAAATCAAAAAGTGCTGCACTGAAAGTGCTGCACCCAATATGCCAGCAAATTTGGAAAACTCAGCAGTGGCCACAGGGCTGGAAAAGGTCAGTTTCCATTCCAATCCCAAAGAAAGGCAATGCCAAAGAATGCTCAAACTGCCGCACAATTGCACTCTTCTCACATGCTAGCAAAGTAATGCTCAAAATTCTGCAAGCCAGGCTTCAACAATATGTGAACCATGAACTTCCAGATGTCCAAGCTGGATTTAGAAAAGGCAGAGAAACCAGATATCAAATTGCCAACATCCATTGGATCATCAAAAAAGCAAGAGAGTTCCAGAAAAACATCTATTTCTGCTTTATTGACTATGCCAAAGCCTTTGACTGTGTGGATCACAACAAACTCCAGAAAATTCTTCAAGAGATGGGAATAGCAGAGCACCTGACCTGCCTCCTGAGAAATCTATGCAGGTCAAGAAACAACAGTTAGAACTGGACATGGAAAAACAGACTGCTTCCAAAACAGGAAAGGAGTATGTCAAGGCTGTATATTGTCACCCTGCTTATTTAACTTATATGCATCATGAGAAACACTGGGCTGGATGAAGCACAAGCTGGCATCAAGATTGCCAGGAGAAATATCAATAACCTCAGATATGCAGATGACACCACACTTATGGCAGCAATTGAAGAAGAATTAAAGAGCCTCTTGATGAAAGTGAAAGAGGAGAATGAAAAATTTGGCTTAAATTCAACATTCAGAAAACTAAGATCATGGCATCTGGTCTCATCACTTCATGGCAAATAGATGCGGAAACAGTGGAAACAGTGACAGAGTTTATTTTGGGGGGCTCTAAAATACTGCAGATAGTGACTGCAACCATGAAATTAAAAGACGCTTGCTCCTTGGAAGAAAAGTTATGACCCAACCCAGACAGCTTGTTAAAAAGCAGAGACATTACTTTGCCAACAAAGGTCCATCTAGTCAAAGCTATGGTTTTTCCAGTAGTCATGTATGGATCTGAGAGTTGGACTATAAAGAAAGCTGAACGCTGAAGAATTGATGCTTTTGAACTGTGGTATTGGAGAAGACTCTTGAGAGTCCCTTGGACAGCAAGGAGATCCAACCAGTCCATCCTAAAGGAAATCAGTCCTGAACATTCATTGGAAGGACTGATGCCAAAGCTGAAACTCTGATACTTTGGCCACCTGATGCAAAGAACTGACCCATTTGAAAAGACCCTGATGCTGGGAAAGATTGAAGGTGGCAGGAGAAGGGAATGACAGAGGATGAGATGGTTGGATGGCATCACTGACTCAGTGGACATGAGTTTAAGTAAGCTCCAGGAGTTGGTGATGGACAGAGAGGCCTGGAATGCTGTTGTCCATGGGGTCGCAAAGAGTCAAACACAACTGAGTGACTTAACTGAACCTTTGCTTTTAATGTAATTTATTTAATTGCACATTTATATGATTTTTAATAATGTCTAGGTCCAACAATAGCTCACAAAACTCTAAAATTCAGTTAATTGGCCCCAGGTCACCAGTGGGTACTAGGAAGGAAAACATTTGCTGTTAAAAGCACCACCACAACCAAAAGTGAAAGATCTGCTGGATCTGTCTCTCCTACTAAAGTGGTGCTTTTCTTCTATTTTTATGGGGGGAGGGAACCTAACCCCAAAAGAAGAATCCAAGTTGGCTCCTGCTAAGAAAGCGTCTGTAATTTTACAGCATCTACTAGGATTTTGCTGCAAAAGGTTGGCACCTGTCAAGTTTCTTTTAATGATGGCAGAGATGTGGGCACATCTACGCTAGGATATATGGGACAATCAAGTGGAGGGAATCCATGATAAGTTATTTAATATCCAGAAAAAAATGGGTTGTTCTGACATCATGTACACTAGGTGCCATGCTCAGTGCTGGGGACACAAAGATAAAGCAGAGTGGAAGTCTCCTGGTCTGCGGATCAAGGGTAGATTCCCTTCGGAATGCATAGTTAACAAGTCCGGACAGGGACTTCCCTGGGGGTCCAGTGGTTACAAATCCACCTTCCAGTGCAGGGGTGAGGGTTCCATCCCTGGTCAGGGAACTAAGATCCCACATGCCAGGGGAAGAAGGGGCAACTAAACCTGCAGGCCACAACTAGAGAAGCCTGTGTGCCACAATTACTGAGCTCTCTTGTCACAATGAATACCTAGCACAGTCAAAAAAAAAAGTCTCGACAAGAGAAGGGAAAGGGTTGAGGTGAGGGCCTGGTCCTGAGCCTAAAAAGAGCTTGGTTTGCTCACTGAACAGAAGGAAGTCCAGTGGCTGGTGTGCACTTGCAGTGAGGTGGGAAAGGGGTGTGAGATGAAGCTGGTGGGTGCTGGCAGGAGCCACAAGATGCAGTGCCTGTGTTCTGTGTTGAGGATTCGAAACAATTGGAAGTGACTTTCTGAGGTACTCTGAGGTTATCTCTCATGATGAGTAACACTGTGTGACCTTGCCTGTTAGGCAGTAAACTTCTGAAGGAGAGGACCAGGTGTCCAAAGGTCTAGTACAGGGTCTAGTCCATCTTAGAGACAAAAGGAAGTGAATGGATGGATACATGTCTGCCCTCACCCCCGTTACAGGTTAAGGTCTGGGGTTCAGGCTTGAACTGACTTAGAGGAGGTACTTCTGACTGAGCCAAACCTGAGAGCTGCTGGAGAGGCTCATGCCCCAGGACTTCCTCCATGTTGATGATGAGGGACCAGCCCAGCCATGAAGAGACACTGTCTCCTGGATCTTTGCTTTCTGGGACCTCTGGGAGCTCTTTAAGTTCAGTGGATTTGACCCAAGTCCTCATAGGAACATGTGTCACTGTGCCAGGTCCAGATGGGTCCTGGACTGCAACAGTGAGCCCTGTTACCCAGGTGGAAGTGGGTGCCCCTGCAGCTTGGAGCTCAGGGTGCCCTTCTTTGCTTCATCTGTCCCCACAGGTGTGTGTGGTATGGTTTCAGGGGTGGCTTAGGGCTTCCATGCCCTTCTCTACCACTTGGCTCTTGCACCTATTGCTGAAGGCTGAAACTGCACCTTTGAGAACTAAGGATACTGAATCCTCTGGAATGTAAATTCCCTGAGTAGGAGAAATAAGAAATAAGGAATACTTCACATTTATTGATCCCTGCCTCTGTGACGGGCACTATGCTAGATGTTTTATATGCTTTAGTTCATCTGTTCTTCAGAACAACACCACGAAACAGATGCTTTTGTTATTCCCATTGGACAGAGAAGAACCTTAAAGTATCAAAAGGTCAACTGACTCATCTGAAAACCGTAAAGCTGGTAAGTGATCGAGCAAGTGTTTTGGATGTAAAGCCCATGTATTCAAAGCCAGGTCTGTCTGACATTGTGCTGCCATTTAATTTTGGCCCTGAAAGAGGGAATAAGAGGACACTTATATTCAGCATTCTCAAATTTCCCCGAGGAACCGAATCAGGTGGGGGTGCTTGTTAGTCATGGTGCTTTCTAGGTCTATTCTGTGGGGTTTAGGAATGCTTGAGTCCAGAATGGGGTCCTGGAGCTTATATTTAACAAGGTGATTGTTTCCAAGGAAGTTTGGGAAACACCATTGGGCAGCAATGACCCTGTGTGCACTTGCTCAAGACTGAAGCCTATAAAGATATTGGCCCATATACCTATCTCTCCACATGGGAGAACTGGCTTTAATCTACCTGGAAACATTAAGTAAACATGAATCCAGGAAATTAATTTATTTATTGAAGTCATGTTGTTGTTGTGGTTTAGCCGCTAAGTCGTGTCCAACTCTTTGTGACCCCATGGACTGCAGCATGCCAGGCTTCCCTGTCCTTCACTGTCTTCCAGAGTCTGCTCAAACTCATGTCCACTGAGTCATTGATGCCATCCAACCATCTCATCCTCTGTTGCCCTCTTCTCCTCCCCTCAGTTTCCCAGCATCAAGGTCTTTTCCAATGAGTCAGCTCTTTGCATCAGGTGGTCAAAGTATTGGAGCATCAGTCTTTCCAATAAATATTTAGGGTTGATTTCCTTTAGGATTGACTGGTTTGATCTCCTTGCTCGCCAAGGGACTCTCAAGAGTCTTCTCCAGCACCACAGTTTGAAAGCCTTAATTCTTCAGCACTCAACTTTCTTTACGGTCCAACTCTCACATCCATACATGACTACTGGAAAAACCTTAGCTTTGATTATATAAATCTTTGTCAGCAAAGTGATGTCTCTGCTTTTTCATATGCTGTCTGCGTTTGTCATAGCTTTTCTTCCAAGGAGCAAGCGTCTTTTAAATTCAAGGCTGCAGTCACTGTCTACAATGATTTTGGAGCCCAAGAAAATAAAATCTGTCACTGAAGATGAAATCTGTCGCTGAGGAGAGTGAAAAGCTGGCTTAAAACTCAGCATTCAAAAAACTAAGATCATGGCATCTGATCACTTCATGGCAAATAGATGGGGAAAAAAATGACAGTGACAGACTTTATTTTCTTTATTGAAGTCATATGTGCACTCAGAAGTTGGGAGAGAAAACGATCATCAGGAGACAAATCACTGGTAAGTTGTGTAGCAGGAATATCTGGGGGCAGATGGTCTACAAAGCAGCTAATACATTGATCTCAGATGGGTGCTTCACAGTTTCTGAGCCTTGGTTTTCCCATCTGTAAAATGGTGAGAATAATATCACCATAATGAAAGTGTGAGGATTCAGTGAGAGCTAGCCTGGAACAACACATTGGCAAGTGTCAATTCTGGCCCCACATTGCCCAGGTTCATGTCTCAGCCGTGCACTTCCTCTCTCTGTGTACCTTTGGGTAAGTTGCTTAACTTCTCTCTACCTCAATTTCCTCTTGTGTAAATGGGAATAGAAATAGGACCTACTCACAGAAGTGTTGTAAAGGCTTACTGAAAGTACTTAGTGCAGTACTAGGTGAAGCACAGGTATTCTGATAATTTTTGTCAGGTTGCTTGACACATGGTAGGTCTTAATGGATACGGTTTTCCTTGAACCTCACTGCCAGGTGGAGCACATGATCTTTCTACCCATTGACTCTATTCCAAAGTGAGAAGTGTACTTGGCTTTTCAGTAATGATTTTAGAGGAAAAAGAGCAGAGGCCACCCAGTGGCTCAGCAGTAAAGACTCTGCCTGCAGTGCAGAAGACGCAGGACACATGGGTTCAATCCCAGGGTCAGGAAGATTCCCTGGAAAAGGGAAAAAGTATTCTTGCCTGAAGAATCCCATGGACAGAGGAGCCTGGTGGGCTACACCCCATGGGGTCACAAAGAGTTGTACATGACTGAAGTGACTGAGCACGTGCCCAAAGAGAATTGTTTCAACTGTTGATTCATTTTACTCTTGAGGCTGAAGTAGAGGGAATGTCCATCCCTCCAGATGAAGTTGGTGAAACAGACACCCCTGGTTGTCATCACTGTGGAGCAAGTCATTCCTCTTTTCTGAGCTTACCTCCACTTATAAAAGGTTCTTTCCACCTCTGAACTCCTATGAGTCAATGAAAATAGTCCTTGAACCTAACCTTCAAATATTGGTTGCTTTGCTGGAAATTCAGGGACTGGGGAGAAATCACCAGTGAGAGTGGGTCATTACAATTTTCACCTCCTCTCAAGTAATCTTTTTCTTTAAGATCCCTCAGTCATACAGATTTTCAGATACACATAACTTTGCTTAGCTTGTCATCCTGAAATGATGGTCTCAATCATAAATTCTAATTGGAATGGGATCCACCTCAATTTATTCCTAATACTTCAGAAAAGCAGAACTGTTTCTAGGAATACATTGAGATGGATTCTATTCCAATTAACAGTTTGACTCGGTTAAAATGTTGTTAACCCACTGCTGTCCTCTGATAACCATCTAATTCATAGGTGGCAAGTTGCTGGCCATGCCAGAGCTAACAAGGAGATTATATCTACCTAAATGTGATCAGCGCTTTGAATGGGTGGACTCAGTTCTGGCTTCTCCACCCCAGTACTGCTCTCATCTTAGCAGTCTGAAAGCACTGTCAGTTAGCTTACTTTAAGCTGTGATTGAATTGGGCTACTTTCTGAAAATTAGAAGTAAAATGTTTTCATCTAATTTAGACAAATTCATACTATCAGTCAGGGTTCTAGAGAAAGAGAACCAGTGGGATGTATATATACATAGAGTGTGATTTACTTTAAAAAATTGACTCATGCGATTTGTAGACGCTGGCAAATCTAAAATGAGTAATTTAGGCCAGCAGGCTGGAAACGCAGACAGGAGTTCTATGTTATAATCTTGAGGCAGAATTCCTTCTGCTCCAGGAAACCTCAGTTTTTGCTCTTAGAGTCTTCACTTGATTGGATGAGGCCCACCCACATTATGGAGGGTAATCCCCCTTACTTAAAGCCAGTTGATTGTAAATGTTAATGATAACTACAAAATACCTTCATGGCAGCATCTAGACTAGTTTTTGAAGAATTGAGTACCACAGCCAGTCAAGTTGACATACAAAAATGAACCATCTTAGATCCCATGAATTATATTTACAATCCCCCAGAATAATGTGGAGACGGGTGTAAAGAAAGACAGCAGACACAAGGCATTGTGTCTCAGGATCACCCAGCGTGACCCAACACAGAGGGCTCAGTTTTTATGTTAGCTGCCCCTTTCCATGCCACACACTTCACCTCATGTCTCCAGGTATGTTTTCCCAAGATGGGAGTCAGGATGCTTTGCTGGGCAAAAGCAGGGCCACTTCTCTTTGATGGTCCAGTAAAGTAAGGTTCATAGTCATTCCTAAGCTCACAGATGCTAAAGGAAGGAAGAGTAGACACCAGCTACACATTTCTAGAAACCAGTAGGTAAATATTCATGATTGAATACCCAGCCTGGCAGGCACACTTGGGAGATTCCAACCAAAATGGAGCTTCAGAATTTTCATTTCCACTGGGCAAACAGGAAAATGAGATGATACGAAATTGATGTGTGTGGAAAGCACAGTGATTGGGCATTTACATGTATTTAATTAAGGAACACATTGTAACCTCTATTTACTTCTGTTTAATTAAGGGATTGCTCATTTCAGAGGAGATATCATGCTGGGCCTTCTACTACTTTTGTGATTCAAAGCTCAACTAAAAATATATGGGAATTAGTTTGGTGATCTTCGCTCAGTCCCTAATGGCCAGAGCTTCCTATTACAAAGCCAATAAACTACGCTGCCACACTTGCAAAAAGTGAGTCAGGGGGCTTATCAAGAAAATGATCTCTTTAAGACACAGGAGGTCATTCCTGAGAATGTTTGTTATTCTAGAATAATTCTGATCAAAAATTAGAACCACAGCAGATTTCATATTTGAATTGAAAAAGAAAGAGCCAGAAAAATTATTAGTGATTTAAGACTTCTAACTTATATGAGCTTTATTTAGTATGTTTTAAAATTGGGGTATAGTTGATTTATAATGTTGTGTTAGTTTCAGGTATAAAGCAAAGTTGTTTGTATATATGTATATATATGTGTGTGTGTGTGTGTGTATATATATATATATATATAAGTTTTATATATATATACAAGAATATACATATATATTCTTTTTCAGAGTCTTTTCCCTGGTAAGTTATTATAAAATATGAGTATAAACTTTTAGTACTATTGGGGCTTCTGTGGTGGCTCAGAGGTTAAAGCCCCTGCCTGCAATGTGGGAGACCCAGGTTCGATCCCTGGGTCAGGAAGATCCCCTGGAGAAGAAAATGGCAACCCACTCCAGTATTCTTGCCTGGGAAATCCCATGGATGGAGGAGCCTGGTAGGCTACAGTCCACGGGGTCACAAAGAGTCGGACACGACTGAGCAACTTCACTTTTCTGTACTATACAGTAGGTCTCTGTTGTTTATTTTCTACATATTAGTGAGTATATGTTGACCCCAAACTTCTAATTTATCCTTCCCCACCTTTTCCCTTTGGTAACTATAAGTTTGGTTTCTATGTCTGTGACTCTATTTCTGTTTTGTACATAAGTTTGTTTATATATATATTTTTGGATTCTATGTATAAGCAATATCATAATGATATTTGTCTTTCTCTGTTTGCCTTACTTCAGTTAGTATGATAAACTCTAGATCCATCCATGTTGCTGTAATGGTATTATTTCATTCTTTTTTATGACTGAGTAATATCGCACTGTGAGCTCAGCGAGTAAAGAATCCACCTGCAGTGCAGGAAACACAGGAGATGCAAGTTCAATCCCTGGGCTGGGAAGATTCCCCTGGAGGAGAAAATGACAATGGCAACCCACTCCAATATTCTTGCCTGGAAAATCTCATTGTGTGTGTGTGTGTGTGTGTGTATGTGTGTGTGTGTGTGTGTGTGTGTGTGTATATATATATATATGCTTTGCTTAGTCTCTCAGTCGTGTCTGACTCTTTGCAACCCCATGGACTGCATCCTGCCAGGCTCCTCTGTCCATGGGAATTCTCCAGGCAAGAATACTGGAGTGGTTTGCCATACCCTCCTCCAGGGGATCTTCCCAACCAGGGTTTGAACCCAGGTCTTCTGCATTGCAGATAGACCCTTTACTGTCTGAGCCACCAGGGAAGCCCATATGTATATGTGTGTATATATATATATATATACATACCACATCCTCTGATAATGGACATTTATATTGCTTCCATGTCTTGGCTATTGTAAATAGTACTGCTATGAACTGCTATGTGTCTTTTCAAATCATGATTTTTCCTGGATATATATATGCACAGCAGTGGGGTTGTCGGATCATATGGTAACTCTATTTTTAGTTTTTGAAGGAACATCCACACTGTTCTCCATACTGGCTGCTCCAATTCACATTCCCATCAACAGTGTAGAACAGTCCCTTTTTCTCCACACCTTCTCCAGCATTTATTATTTGTAAACAGAAATTTATTTAGTATATTGACAAAACAGTTGTTCCTGCCTAGACAGAGCTGGAAAGAGTAAGAAGGAGAACAGAAAGTGAGGGGATATGTTTTTCTATATACATGATATTTCACATCTTACTCAGGTGTTGATTATATTTTTCTCCTTGAAGGAGATATTTCAAAACTAAGGTGATTCATTCTTCATCTGACATTTTATTATCCTTTTTCCTTTGCTACACGAAATGCCCCTAGAATAACTCTATTCTTTTTAAGTTCTGTGAGTCACAGTTAATTTTAAGCACAAGAGGAGAATGGAAGAAGAGCTATTCTAGAAAGATTTAGAAGAAGAAATGGCCAGTAATTCTAACGGTGTGGAACGGGGAGAGAAATGTTTGAAATCTACACCCAACTTTCCAGCCCCTGATCATCCAGTTAGATCCTCTGTCCCTATTGACATCACCATTTAATGTATACCTGCATGTGCTGTGTACTTAGTCACTCAGTTGTGTCTGACTCTTTGCAACCCCATGAACTGTAGCCTACCAGGCTCCTCTGTCCATGAGGATTCTGCAGGCAAGAGTACTGGAGTGGGCTTCCATGCCCTCCTCCAAGGGATCCTCCCAACCCAGGGATCAAACCCAGGTCTCCTGGATTGCAGGCAGATTCTTTACTGTCTGAGCCACCAGGGAAGCCCAAGAATACTAGAGTGGGTAGCCTATCCCTTCTCCAGGGGAACTTCCTGACCCAGAAATCAAACCAGGGTCTCCTGCATTGCAGATGGATTCTTTACCAGCTGAGGTACCAGGGAAGCCCATATACCTGCCTTCATACTAGCTAGCTAATGAGACAAAATATCAGCTAGATAGCAGCCTCCTGAGTGTCCTCCCTCCATCACCAGGAAGAAAAGGACCTCTTAGAGACAATGCTCTCCACTCTTAAGTAGAAGCAGAGAATGGGATGACACCAGGAGATGAAATTCTGCCTTGACTCCTCTAGAGCAAGGGCCACACCCTGTACCCATGTGGCAACCACCCAACACCTCTCCAGTGCATTGTGTATCATGAGCACTGAATTAATACAGAAAGGATGAGTGGAGGCCCTGCTCCTGTAGAGTTGCTTTGTTTTTTCTTAAATTCACTGTGCATTCCATTGACACTCCCTGGAACGCCCTCCTTTTCTCTCATTTCCCTGTAGCCAAGCCTAGTCTTTTGTCAAGGCCTAGAATGAGTCCCTCCAAGTCCATGACATTTTTCAGACTTACCTGGCCTTAGCAAGGAACCCTGCCTCCAAAGATCTGCCTCCCCTGATGACTGATTTCCTAGTTGGTAAGGACCATATGGTGCTTAGCAGTTTTTTGTTTTTGTTTTTATCTGTGTTCTGTCTTCTCAACCAGATTCTGACTTTGTGTGTGACCTATTTCCAGATACTCCACTCTGCACACCCTAACCAGTGCACAAGACCCCACTACCCCTGGCATGATGCCTCCGTATATCATGGGCTCTCAGTTAGTGTCTGTAGTTGGTAATGGATTTGATGGCTCTCTGACAGGCTGCACCATAAGCTTCTCAAGGAAAAGGGCCAAACCTGTCTTGTTCAATATTGGATTCCTCATACCTACCTATTATGGGAACTGTTCAAAGGAAATTTTTCTTATTAATCCAGACATTTTACAAAGAATGTTACAGGAATAGTTGAATAAATTTATGTTTGGAATGCAGTGCTAAATCTAAAATCATACCTTGAATGCACATTAGTTACTGACTACCTCGGCATTTGAGGAAATACTTTCTCTTCTCTAAAGAAGGACTGAATTTAAGTGAATACTTAGTGTTTCAAGACTTCTGACTGAAGTCATAATTCAACAAACTGTTTGAAGGGGATTCCCTGATGGTTCAGTGGTTAGGACTCCATGTTTCTACTGCCAGAGGCCTGGGTTTGATCCCTGGTTGGGAAACTAATATCCCGCAAAACACTCAGTGTAGCAACCCCCACCCCCACCCCACCCCCGAGAGGCTTTTTGATGTGCACCTACTACCTTAAGATACTGAGCTAGCCATGGCAGGAAGAAGAGGTGACTGAGACTTATCCTTACCCTAGAAGAAGTTAAAGTCTAGTCACAGAGTTTGTCAAGGAAGCCATCAAATGTTATGAGATAGAATTGTAACACGTCGTAAGGAACAAGCAAAGAGATGTGGAAGGGAAAAAAGCACACAAAGTTAGACCAGGAAAGATTTGACAGATGTGATGACCATTAGGAAGGTGGAGTTGCAATGCACAGAAATAAAGGAGAAAGGCATTCCAGACAAAGGAGGAAAACACAGTATGTGCATGAAGGGTACGAAAGGTTATGACATGCTCAGAAAAGAGCAAGTGGTTCAGGGAGCATGGCAGAAAGAAATGTTGGAATTGAATTGGGAAATTTAGGCTGCGGTCAGGTAATAAAGAGTCTTGCTTGCCATGGTAGGGTGACTGGAGAATATCTTGCAGGCAAGGGAGACACTTACGGATACCAAAATATTCTGCTCCCATCAAAACTTTTAGCTCTCCTGTCCTCAGCTGAAAAAATGCTACTGCTATTCTGTTTGCAGAAGTGGAGATTTGCTCATGAGTCTAAATCACAGGGTGAATTCTTTTTCTTTTAAAAACTTGAAACTACTTTTTTACATTTTACTTAATCTTTCAATTTGACCATGCCACTTAGCCTGTGGGATCTCAGTTTCTCAACGAGGGATCAAACCCATGGCCACTGCATCAGAAACTCAGTCTTAACCACTGGACCACCAGGGAATTTCAAGGGTGAATTCTTAGTCAGCATTCAACCCTGTCCTGACTGTAGCTTTAAGGGTCTCAAACTGTGTTCAGTGGAATCTTGGAGTTCTACAGAAGTTTGCCTGGATTCCATGGGAGTACTTTTTCAAATGGTATAAATCTCTAGCTCTTTTTGTGAAGGCACAGATTTCTTTATTGGTTATAGTTTAGGGTAGTGAGAGACTGTTGTTTTTAATTTTAACTCCTTTCTAATCAGCTGCCATTGACAGTGGTGTACAGTCAGTCACTGGTTACTGTATCCTACTATAGTAAGGTTATAGTCATGGGGAAAACAAAGAGGTTTAAGTCTGTTATGGACTTTCTAGAGCCTCGTAAGAAATTACAGTGGAAGAGAGTCCACAAATTAGACCTTTTAGTCCTAGGCGGTGTTGCAGAAACTGTCAGGTGTTCACTTAAATCCATTCTTCCGTTCTTCCATGATATCACAATTATAGTCAATCTTAGCTACACTACATTTCCCAGCCTCCCTTGCACTTAGGTTGGTCATGTGACATTCTTCTTGCCAATAAAATGTGAACTGGATGCCATTTCTCTATCTAGGCTTTAGGTAAGCGTCCTCCAAGTTCTTTTTCCCTACCCCTCTGGCTGAAACCTGGTCATGGTTTAGACCCATTTTCACGCAGATAATGACAGTCCTTGACTTTGCTTAATGGCTAACCTATCATTATTTGGTCCTGTTTGATTGTTTTCCTTTCTTTCTGCATCTTCTCACTTATCTGATTGAATGTATCCTTTAATTAAAGTTTTTCTATGGACAAAAGGCCATCAGAGGACAGGTTGTGGGGGGTAAGGAGTGCTGTTCTGGGAAGGCCTCATAGGGTCCTGCTTGGTTTCATTTCTTCGACAAGCTGGATGTTATCATACCACCTTATCTTTACTCAAACTCGTCTCTCTGCCTGATATGCCCTTCCAGTTCCCCTCTCTTTTCCATAATGATATTCTGCTCATCTTTAAAGCCCAGCTCCAGGGTGACCACTTATGAGAAGATGCCCCTGGTCTTCTCCCCTTTCCCGCTCCCCTCTATCCCCCTCACACTAGGTGTGAAGTGCTGGGGGATCATCTTTCATAGCATATTTTGGTTAGTTGTTGTTCCATGCTAAGTTAACCATGAACTACTTGTGCAAAGACAAGGTCTTATTTGTCTCCATCCTTTGTTCTTGGTCCACACCTGACATGGAGCAAACTGCCCATAAATAGTTGTTGAATTAAGTGAATGCCTTTTCCCAGGTCTGACACACTCCCTGTCCCCAAAGAAATGGAGCCAGCTGGGTGAGGGGAGGGGTGGCCCTGATGGCAGACCCCTCTGTGTAATTATCCCCTGACAGTGAATAATGGGGCTTCAGCTCTGTGTCTGATTGTTTGATGAAGATGAAACTATTTAATCAGGTTTGGTTGCTCATCTCATCATCTTGCTGCATCACACCCCTTCTGACGAGTTCATTAACTGGAAGAAAAATTGATGACCTCGTTAGTTCTGCACATTTGTTCACTTAGGACAAATTGGAGCTTTAGAATGTCGCTCAACTCTGACCCATGGTGGAACAAGGTATCATGATCAGGAATGTTTGGATACACTGTGGCCTTGGTGCCTTTGTGTCATGGGTTGCCCTGGAAACTTCTGTTTGAATTAGTGTCTTTTCCAATGTAAACTTAGGTTTCCTCTCATCCTGCTCAGTGAGAAAGATACCACTCGCTCACAGTACCCAGGGTAAGCTCACCTTCTCTCCATGCCCACCTTGAATTTTTTCCTCTCTGCCACCCAGGTACATCTTACCATCAATGGCAACCCACTCCAGTACTCTTGCCTGGAAAATTCCATGGACGGAGGAGCCTGGTAGGCTGCAGTCCATGGAGTCGCAAAGAGTCGGACACGACTGATTGACTTCACTTTCACTTTTCACTGTCATGCATTGGAGAAGGAAATGGCAACCCACTCCAGTGTTCTTGCCTGGAGAATCCCAAGGACAGAGGAGCCTGGTAGGCTGCTGTCTATTGGGTCACACAGAGTGGGACACAACTGAAGCGACTTAGCAGCAGCAGCAGTAAGCCTAGTTTCCTTCCTCCCCACCCACCCTAGTGCAGGAAACATTCACTGTATCCCAAGGTCCTAACTCAGATGAATCTGGAAGCAGAACATGTTGGGATCTCAGGCAAAGTGTTACTGACCACGGTTCTTGGCCTCCTTGATCAATAGAAATTGACTAGAGGTCAGACAAGAAATCTAGGCAAGGCTTCATTGGAGCCCCTGCTGCAGCAGGGGGAGCAAGAACAAACTGCATGTTCCCGTGCTTGCTCACTCTCTGAGGGGTGGTGGTTTAGTCACTAAATTTTGTCCAACTCTTGCGACCCATGGACTAGAGCCCACCAGGCTCCTTCTGTCCATAAGATTTTCCAGGCAAGAAATCTTGAGTGGGTTGCCACTTCCTTCTGCAGGGGATCTTCCCCAACCCAGGGATTAAACTCAGGTCTCTTGCACTGCAGGCAGATTCTTTACCAACTGAGCTACCAGGGAAGCCCAGATTCTTTACCAACTGAGCTACCAGAGAAGCCCAAAGCTCTGAGGGGGCAGTAAGCTTATTTCTTATATGGGGTGACAGTAGGGATGTGTTCGGGGTTTGGGCCGGAAGGGTGGGAAGGGTGGCTTAGGTGTTTTGACTACCCCTCTGGTGGTGTTGAGTGCAGGGGGCATGCTTGGTACTCTGCTTTGGCTCCCAACACCCAGTTTCCCTCTCAGCTCTTCAGAAGCAGCAGTTGGGTTTTTTTTTCTTATCTCTGTATAGCTTTTGGGTCCAGAGTTTGCCCCAAGTACCCATGCACCCATTTATTTTTAGTCCCCTATCGTTTCTTTGTATTTTGTTGCTGGAGGAGAGATGTGTCCAGATACAAACATTGCAGCACTGCAACAAAGGATCCCAGGTCCCAGCCTGTCTCAAAAGGACCAGGAGAGGAGGAAAAATCAGGACCACAGGCAAGACCTAGAGAAACGCACATGGGAAGGGAGTCTGCTGGTGGCTGCAAACCTAGCTGAGGATGTGAAACACTGAGTCTGCAAGAGCGGAAGGTGTGGCTGCTTCTGATGCCGTCTGGCGCACCCATTTTGGCAAGTAGAGCAGAGTGGCTAGAGTAGCCCGAGTGTGGATGCTCCTGAGAGTCAGGGGCAGGTTAAAGGACTGAAGTGCGAGTGGATGATATTCTCTGTCATCCTCAAATTTCCTCTTTTCCCCCTCTAACTTCACCCTATTTGCCTGACAAACTCCTATTCAGTTTCAAAAGCCAGGTTTTTCTAGAAAGCCTTTCCTGTCGTCCTGTCTGATGTTGCTGGTCACTCCTGTCTCTGTTAGTTCTCCATCTGGAACACATTTTTAAAGCTGTATTTGTCATGGTGTTGTGATTATGTATTGAAAGTAGGTCTCTTTCACTTTGCAAGACCTCTTGAGAGAACAGATTTTCTCCTATATTCTGGAGCCTGACATGGGCCCAGTGGAGCCTCAAAGCTCCTGTGGAAGCTCACTTTTCTGATGGAGTGATGTATAATGAAGGAAACTGAAGCTGAAGGTGAGTCTGATAGCTTGGACCAGTGCTGTATTTTTTAAATAAATTTATTTATTTGGCTGTGCTGGGTCCTAGTGGCAGCACGTGGAATCTTTAGTTGCAGCACGTGGGGTCCAGTTCCTTGACCAGAGATTGAATCTGGGCCCCCTGAATTGGGGGCACAGAGTCTCAGCCACTGGACCACCAGGGAAGTCCCACTATATCTTTTTAAAATGTTGACTGGGGTTAAATGTTTTTTTCCACTGGTTGTTGATACTTTTTCAGCTGTGTCTTTCCACCGAGTGACTCTGTTTATACTGGGTGAACTATTTAGTAGCTTATTCTTTTTTTCATGTTTTCCATTTAAAATCATGGCTATAGCTTCATGTACTGCAGCACACAGACATATGGTTTGTTGCTAGGCTAAACTCAGACATCTGTTCAAGGCCAGCCTAGTACTGGTGTCCTAGGGCCCTGCTTGTCTGGGGCAGAATGTCAGATAGATCATTTGTTCATAAGAAGGAAAACCCCACTCCTACTAAAGTAAATAAAGCAGACAGTGCAGGGAGGTCTCCCAGACAGTCTCTGGGACAGCTCTGGGGACACACCTGTTGAAAGGAGTTGTTCACATCCCACCCCTGTGTGTGGCTGCTTGTTTCTATCCCTTTCAGTGTCCCAGTGTCTGAATTCCTAGATGGAGGCTACATCTGTATATTGGCTCGTCTTGGTTTGAGAATCTCTCCTGGATCCAAAAGTAGAGTCTCACAGTAGAAGAGTTACCTCTTCTGGAGGTTGTGTTCAATAAAGATTCACCTGTAAGAAAAACTGGAAACTTCTCGACTTGCAAAGGGAAGCTCATTTAGAAGCCACAACTTTAGAAGTAAATAAAAAGAAAAGAGCTGAAACCAAGAGGAAGTAGACTAAGACCATCTAGGAGAACAGGGGCTTGGCAAAATCTGGGAAGAATCTAGAGGACAGTAACAGGAAACAGAAATGGTTTCCCTTTGCAAAGTGCTCTTTACAGACGCAGTCCTATACATCAGCTGTCCAGTGAGTTCCCAAGGTTGGAACTGAATCTAGTTCAAATTGTATTCCTTCATATTCCTCATTACACTCAATACAAATCAGGTGTCTGGCAGATGAATACATTTGGTCCTTGCTGGTGAAGGAAACAAAGGCTTGTTGTAGGTAACCGATGTGCCCAGGATCCAACACATTGCAAGTAATGAAAGTAGAACTCAAATCTAGGACTCTGGTCTCCTGGCAAAGTGATCTTTCCATGATTCCATAAAGAAATGTGAACTATCCTTAAAGAATCTAGGAGTGGAGGAGAATGTGATGGTGCTGAGAAGGGGGAGCAATTGTGATGGATACTGTTTTGACAAGATGTCCTTTAACTTCAAGTCACCCCTTACATGGTCCACTTAGAACTTGAATTGTAAACTTTTACAGTAAGTATCTTGTTGTCTTTTTTGTGGGGAGGGGCATCCTAAAATATCTGTAAAGTGAAGGTGGGAGCTTAGATTCATTGAAAGAAATCTGCCATCCACCCTCCTCTGGCTTGTTACAGAGATGCCTCTTTAACACTTAGTGCCAAAGAGTGACATCTGGTTGCATAGCTTTCCAGGGATTTCAAGGATTTTGTTCAGAGCCAATTAAACCCACCTGTTCTATCTCCCTCACAGGAACTGGAACAGACCAAAAGGGTTAATGTGCTTTTCTAAAGCAGTGCTCCCCCAGCACTTATCAAATGCTCCCCCTCACCTCTTCCCTGACTCCCTCTATTAATGTTAACTAGGCAGCAATGGCTTGATGTTGACTGAGAGGACTCAGGATGCCATTTTTGACAAACTGACAAGTGGAGGAAATTCATATATTATATGCCTGGAAGCAAGAACTTTTCCTCTAATTTGTTATGCTGGTTCTTATCCATAGCTTTGTCCTTTTTGTTCTTTTTTTCTGAAGCATACCTATGTTCTAGGACAAAGGTAGGCGGCCTGAAGCACCATCTTGCTTGGGCAGCAGTGTTTTCAATGAGGCACTCTCTTGGAGTGAGGACTGTGCTTTGCTGGGTGTCCTGACCGTATTTCCCTTCTGCCCTCTCGAATGTTCATTCTCGTGACCTGAAGAGACTCTGCACCGTGGACAGGTGCTTTCGATAGAGCACAAAACCCCCACTGTGTATGCACCGTGTTGTCTGCCACCCTGAGCACCCATTTCCTGAAAACCACCTTGAGAATTTAGCAGTCGTGGTGTCTCCCTCTAGGCTGTTTTGTGACCTAGCCTGTCACCAGAGAGGATTTGGGACCACGAAAGCTGTTGCTGCTAGGGTGTAGTGAGTTGTTGCTCTGCAGGAGAGGTTTAAACTGAATTGTCAAAACTTCCTGAGACCCTCTTAAGGAAAAACGGAGTGGTGGTTACTGTGAGGAGTTACGTGGACTAGAACTAGTACTGGAGGCAGAGAGCCACCAAGGTCAGAGGCTGCCGCAGAACAAGGTGCTTTCCCAGAGTCCCAGTCTGATTGGTTTGGTTAATTGCTCTTGTCTCCATGACATCTCATGGAGGTGCCCACAGATGGACCACTCTTGTATCCTGTCCCCATCTCTTCTCCAGTCAGTGGCTACCACTGGGCAAGGGAGAGCCCAGCACTGCCTCTCTATTCAGGGAGCTGAAGACCGGGCATTCCTTTAGCACACGATGATAAGCAGGAAGGACACCCTGAATGTCATGATCAGAACAGACAGTCAGTGAGGAGAGGGGTGGGGCTGATAAAGATGGCAACTTTGTTTGCCAGTGGAAGCCATATAAGGTCTGAAACTTGAGTGAACACAGCTGGCTCCTAATTTAATTCTTTCTGCTGCCACCAAATAGATATGGAATGTCCCCTCTCTCTTTCACATGTCCATTGTGAGTATTTTTGATACTTCCTGACCCCTTCAAGGCTGACTTTTCTGATCATTTAAACTAAATCTTATATGAGTACTAATTGGGTGAGGAATCACCCCTCCCCACCCCAACTTTCAGTCCATGTCTTGAAGTAGAGTCAGTTCCATTCTCATTTCCAACTGGATAGTGTCATCCTCTTAGATATGGTGATTGGTTCAAAACTGGTCACATGGCCCAAGCCTGACCATTAAGAAACTGCTTTGCTACTTTTGGCTTCCTTGCATTTAGAGAAAGAGAGTCTGTCTCTGAAATTGTGAACTCAAAGGTCCACAATGAGACTTCCTTGGTAGTCCAGTGGTTAAGACTTCCCCTTCTAATGCAGGGGGTGCAGGTTTGATCCCTGGTTGGGCGATTAAGATGCCACATGCCACTTGGTCAAAAAAGCAAAAAAAAACAGAAACAATATTGTAACAAATTCAACAAAGACTTTAAAAATGGTCCACAACAACAACAACAAAATCTTTAAGAAAAAGATCCATAAAAATGTGGAACCACTGGGGCCATTTTTGCCACCATTATGGCCCAATGGCAAGAGCCACCAAGAGCAAGAAACATTGTCCTAATGAAATCATTGAGCCCCTGGATTTAGCCAAGCAGAAAGATGTGTGCACCCCTGGGCATCTCAATGATATGAAGAAATCTCTACCTTGTTACCCCACCTCACCAATTTTGTGCCTAAAGTCAGTTTCAGTGAGTTTCTGCCATTTGTGACCATAAGAGTTCTGATTGATACAACAGTGTTACCAGGGGCAGGGACTGGGAGCCAGAAGGAAGAGATTTGTCTTCTGCCCAGTCCCTTCTTGGAAGAGGAATCTGTGATTCCACAGGCCCACTGGGAATCTCAGTCCTGAAGTATGAGCTCTAGGATTAGCATCTGGGAAGCAGGGGCTCAGGAAACTCTTCTCCCTGCCAGGTTCTGGGGTTAAGGCAGAGGTACTGTCCAGTATCCTTGAGAAGAGTCCACTCTTCAAATGCACCACTTTGGCTTCTCTGTGCTTAGTCTGAGAGCCCTGGCCCCACTGTCTCATACTGGACCGTGCCTTACCCTGTAACTGGTGTGATGATGTGGCTCTGGGCTGTGCTCCACGCAGGAGTGTCTTTGTCCTCAGAGTGGACTGCAGGCAGTTAGTATTAAGTGAGGGAGAAACACTGCCTCTTCTCTCCTTTTCCTTGGACATCTTGGTTTTCCTGGTCTTAGGAATGGTGAGATCTAGTGAAGGTGGGAGGCAAGGGACGAAGCCAAAGAGACTCCTAGGCCAGCTCAACCTCCAGCTCATGATTCTGCTGTCTTCTTCCATCCTCATAAGCCCTTCTCACCTGTCCTACTCTGCTCCTCAATATGTCACCAGTGTAGCTGCCTTCGTGCCCAGGATGCTGCCAGCTTCTGGGCCAGGACACCACTTTCTGATGCTCCCAAGTCAGGGAATGGGGTTGCTCCTGTCCCAGCTCGGTGCTGTCCTTTGTCTCCCAGGCTCTCACAGAGACTCAGAGCCTCTAACCTGCCAGGAATGAGCACCCTCCACGTCTGACCCCAGCTCTTCCCTGTAGGGCTGAAAGCCAGACCCAAGGGAGTGGGGATGGGTAGCACACCATGGTCCTAAAAGTCCTATCTTTCTCCTTGATGCATACTAACCCACGTACACAAACAGCTCATGTAAATAAACAGCCAAAGTCCAGCTCTCAGGCTGGAATCAGGTAGCCCAGCCTGCTCCATCTTTCCAAGAAAACCCTGACCCCAAGAAGCCTAGGAGCTCCAAGAAAGTACTTACTTTTTAGTAAGTATAGAATCTGCTTTCCAGATATTCAAGTTCCTTCGTCAGAAAGTTGCTTATTGTTCACTTATTAGCAAAGGGGTCTTTTCTACATTGAGGCAAGTTTTCTTTTGCAGTGGTGAGCTAATTTCTCTCTCCACTAAACAATGATTCCCTGCCTATGCTCTCTCTCTTGCTATTAACATCCCACAGGAAGTGGTGTTTGCATAGTGCTCCTTGATTAATGAATCCCCGGGGATGAACCTTCTTTACAGGATGTTAGGGCTGTGCTGGAAAACCCTCCATAAATCATGCAGCTGGGCTACCCATGCTGGCAGCCACGTGCCAGCATCCCTCGGTGCACAGCTCCTGTTTGGCACCGCCATGCTGAAGGTAAGGGCACAAGAGTTGTTAGTCTGTGAAGTTGTTCCGTTTCATTTCTGTGTCATTCCATCTCCCCTTGGTTGGAAGGATGCTCACTCTCATTCCTCTTTCTTTCTTCCTCTTCTCTCTTCCCCTTCCTCCCTCTTTCCCCTAATCATTTGGTCCCCATCGCATTCCTTACAAACAGTGAAAAATAAACCCATCTACACTGAAGATTTAATTAAACCAAACATTTGCATTTTAAACTATACCGTAGAAAAACAGGATTCTCTTCTGTTAAAGGAATCCCAGGCACCAGGTCAATTTCAGCAAGCAGATAGAAAGATGTGGAAGGAATTGAGTCCCTTGAATAAACACGAAGTCTAGTCAGCTGACTATGAATGCAGATCATAAAAATGTGAACCTTTGCCATAGTCACTAAGTGGGACCAGGAGGGCTGGCTCAAGGCCTCTTCCCTTCTGAACTTTGTTCCTTCTCAGTGGAGGAAATTCAACCCCAGCAACAGGTTTTGTGGGGCTTGGTGCTTATACAATCTGAGGTATAGGGTAGGAGGTCTTACTACAAATACAAAATTACAGGTACAAAGCTGGATATGAATGTGTGTATTTATTTAGAATGATAATAGAAAGCAGAATAAATGATAAAATGCTATATAAGCATCTCAAAATGATATATAGAAAAATAACATTAATTAGGCCCAATATTATCTGCTTGGCACATTTCTATAATATTTCTGAAATATTTCCCCCCAATATTTTCTAGCTACAAATACTTTGATTGTCTCTTAAATGACAGTTTTTCAAAATTTTCTATAGAGAAAATCAGATTTCCTGTAATATGGTTAACCAAAAACAAGTCACTTGTTGACCGATTGGGAAATCTTTTTTTTTCAGCTTCATGAATTGGTGATAGTCATGCCAAATGCATTTTTAGGATTGTTTTTAAACTAGGGGAAAACCTCACTCAGTTTCTTTCATTTGAGACATGTAAACCTTTAGAACATTTCAAATTTTCTTGTGCAAGGACTAATCTTAAATATTTTTTGAAATGATCAATTTATCATGCATTAACCATTTCATTGTCAAAGTCCTCCATATGGGCACATGGTATATGAATTTTGTGTTATCTTCATTCATGTTGTATTTTGTAGAGAGGCATAAAATGTTTAACTTGATTCAACATTTTCTGTGAAAATGTGTCAAGTGTATAACTTAGAAGCACCAGCTTTGTAGTATTGCCAAAGGTTTCTGCCTTTAACAAAAGAACCCGTATATATGCCAAGTCAGGAAATTCTTACCAAAATTTTAGAAAATATATAATGATTATGTCCTTGGAATTACTGAGTTTATTGTTGACAGGAAATGCAACCCCTGTTCTGATTAGGTGATGATGAGAACTAGATCCTATTCTTAGAATTTTTCACATAAGATGATTGATTTGAAGAATGTTCCAGAGGACAGCTTTCTGGCTCTATACATTTCAGAATGCATTTCTCCTCCCTTACCCACATATGTCTGTACCAGGTGGCAGAGGACACATTCACGTGGCTCTAGCATCTCTTGCCCTGCATCTTATAAGCCAGCAGTGTATAGGTGTATCCCTGGAGGACATAACTGTAGCAGGACTATAAGCAATACTGATATAACTGTACATGGAAGAGACTTTGAACTACCTAAAAATAATCCACCAAACCCAATCAAAACAGATCCTCAATTCAACTTCCCCAAGATGCTCATGACCACTTGATGCCACGTGACATGAAGGTCAGTAAGAAAGAGGAGAAATCAGGCTAGGAAGAGTGTCTTAAAGCACTTGTTAATCAACTGCAGCTAAATTAGCTTACTTTTGCGAATTTTACAAACACATATGACCAAGTGAACAAACTTCAAGAGCCCCTCACAGGGTCTTAGAAGGGCTTTTGCAAGACAGGGCTTTGCTGTGCTGTGCTTAATCACTCAGTTGTGTCCAACTCTTTGTGACCCCGTGAACTGTAGCCTACCAGGCTCCTCTGTCCGTGGGATTCTCCAGGCAAGAATACTGGAGTGGGTTGCTATGCCCTCCTCCAAGGGATCTTCCCAACCTAGGGATCGAACCCAGGTCTCCCACATTGCAGGCAGATTCTTTACCATCTGAACCAGCAGGGAAGACAGGGTACTGAAACAATTACTGTGAGCTTCACAGATAATCTGTTCTGCTTATGAACTGCAAGATATGAGTAAACCAGTGAGTCTCCTTCACCACCCACTTTTCTTGATGTGGAAAGACCTGCACTAACATAAGTCTGACATCCGCTTCCTCTAGATTGCCCGTCTGGACCTGAACTTCCTCCACTGCTCTCAGCCTTCTTAGCCTAGCACCCTGACTTCAACTCAGCACTGTTTCCTTTCCACTCTGGTATTTCTCTAAGAATACCAGGTATAATTTTTATTGTGCTGCTTTTTTTTGTTTTCATGGGTCATCTGTGACTTTTTTTTACAGAGCAAACACCATTTTATATCTGCCTGTGTTCTCATCTGTATTCTGCCTATATTAATTCTGCTTCTCAGTTGGAACTTCTAACCAACAACATCCTCTCTGGTTCATGGCTGCATCACTCTGCTGGGGTTTGGAAGAGCTCTTGGCTCTGATGCTAGGGTCCTCTGCTTTGCTGTTACCCCTTAGGGTGGTTGTCTGGTTTTGTTTTACTCTGTCTCTGATTGGATGATTGGTACAGTGACCTCATCAGGACTCTTTCAGCTGCAAAGGGTAGACATCCCAACTCAACACAGCTTAAACAAAATGAAGGGGAAGATTTATGACTCAAGTAACTGATTTATCCAAGATTAGTTCTGATTTCAAGCACAGTTGAAGCCAAGGACATATACGATGTGGTCTTCTTTCTCTTTATCTCTTCATCTCTTGCTCTACTTCTCTCTCTGTGTTGGCCTTTTTCTCTTCTACTGTAAAGGGACAGTGAGGTATCTGGCTGCTAGCAGCTCCAGGCTTACATTATCATAGCTTATGATGTAAGAGGCAAGACATAGTGTTTCTTTCATGGTATATACTGTTCAATCTCATGGAACGACTCTTATTGGCTCTGCTTTGGTCACATGCCCTTCTCTTGCACTAATCATTGTATACCAGATATGGGGAACCAAGTCCTGCCTCAGGACTTGGGCACCACAGTTGGCACCTGCTCTACAAATCTCATCATTAGAGTGGGGAGAGTTCCTCAAATGGACAAAGAGGCATCCTAAGTAAATTGGACATGTATTCCCTACACATAGGTAAAGCTGAATATTATTGACAAATGGAAATGTTTTTCAATGAAATTGACATGGCCTCTTCCTTGCTTCCCTAAAGTTGCAATTTTATTCTTTCAGTGTGAAAGTCACTTAAGATTGGCCTGGCATATGGCGTCTTTGATGTTCTATTATTCTCTTACGTTTCAATTAGGTCTGTGTTGTATATCAGTTTCCCAGGAAACAGATTCTGAGATTTATGTGCAGGATGGAGAGTGGAGGAGGAAGGATTGGGCAAAGGAAAACTGAACTGCAACATAGTTGAAACAGGGTTTTAGGAGTTTTGGAATTCAGATGGCCTTTCAGAGTTGTCCAAAGTGAGGTCGGGGAGGTCCGGACTTTGTATCCTCTTAGCAGCCAGCCGCAGAAGGGAGGCTGTGCCCAGCGGCTGGTCTGTGACTGAAGGTAGGACCTGGAGAGGACTCAGCTGTGAGCCATCAGTATCCAGCCCTCCCAGCAGCTGGCAGAGTGAGTTGCTAAGTGCTGAAGGGGAATGTGAGTGGTACCCTATTGCATCCACTTGAGTGGATTTCCAAAGAGTAGAAAGAAGACTCACATAATTCTAATATTTAAATATTAAATGCCAAGTGTGGGACCCATATACCCTTATACATGTTATCACTTGATATTTTTCTCTATAATCAAAATTTGAGTCATTTGCTTTAGGCTATATTTTAAACTGTTCTTTCCAATGTGAAACATTTTTCACTGTTTCAAAAAGCCTGATGTAAACCCAAATTCTGATGTGTTCTTTGGAATCACTATAAACATGACTTGAACATACAGAGGAGACTCATGCTGAGGGCTGTGGCCATGCGGTGGAAATGGAACCCCTGCCTGTCCAAGGAAGAGCTCACTGTCTGGTAATGCCTCTAATCTTAGGCTCTTTCAGACCAGGGATACCAAGGACACTGCACTGGAGACACCACCACCTTTGCACTCTTGCCTCCTGGATGTCCAGACCCCCAAGAGCCTAGCACCCTGGTCAGTAAGAGTTGGCAGGTGTGATAAATCCTACTTAGTGTCTGTCTGAATCAGTTTGGATAGCAGTAACAGAATGTCATAGACTGGGTGGCTTAAACAGTAAACGTTTATTTCTCACAGTTCTGGAGGCTGGACATGTGAGATCAGGGTGACAACATAAGGGCCCTCTTCCTGGTTTACAGATGGCTGCTTTCTTGTATCTTCACATGGAGGGAAGGGAGGCATTGGGGGAGCAAGAGGGGGGTGAGAGCACCAGTTCCAAGGGGGTTCAACACCCATAACCTCATCCAAACCCACCCAGTTACCCCTCAAAGGCCCCATCTTCAAACACCACTACATTGGAAACTCGGGCTTCAATGCATGAATCTGGGGGACACACACATTCAGTGCATAGCAGCACCCCTGGTTTAAACCTTAGGCTATCTGTACTTACAACTCATCTTCCTTAACCTCTTCAGCTACATCTCCTAGTTTTAGACCTCGTTTGCTAATTACGCCCATATTCCCACTTTTAGAATAAGAAGATTTTGAACTCACTCCCATAGATTCAATCCCAGGATTTGCTTAATCTGCAGGCCTACATGAACATACAAGTAGGATCACCCCTTATCTAGGGGGATTTCTCCATCAAAGCTTCTCACTGGTCACATAACTACCCATTTGACCTGAGCTGTAAATGGGTTTAAAGCAGAACATACAAATGGTACCCCAATGGCCAGATGGGGTAGGCAGCTGAATTTTGTCTCAGCTTTTAAAAATTTGAACCAATATTCAACAATCTGGAGATTTTGCCCACAATAAAAATCCAGATTTCCCTTCTCATTAAAATAACAACAACAGCTCAGATGATCCAGCATTGGAAGTAAGCATTTCTACATGGCAACACTTGGCTCAAAGCTGAGAATGTCACCATGGGTCCCACCACTCACTTTGCATCTGCTCCCTCCTCTCATTTGTGTTCCCTCCTGCGTTCTGTAGCTGATACCCACAGATGTCAGCCTCGGTAGTTATCATCCAGTGCAGGTCACTGACAGTAAAAACAGGACCAAAGGCATGATGCAGCCGGGACTGAGGTGAAGAAGAAAATCAAACCCAGAGTTTTCAATAACCTCTCATTTCCTGATTCAGAGAAATTAGGTTTTCCTCCTTTGTTGACATTTTTCACCTGTAGAATACATTGTTGTTTTTGAACAGAGACAATCCAGAATAAATTGATGGCAACCTCTGCAACTTCATCTATTGCTGAGGAGGAAACTCTGAAAAGTTTGGAAAGTTTGGAAAACTATGTGGCATGTCCCTTCCTCCTGGGTCATGGATGCTGCCGAGTGAGTGTGAGATACTCAACCAAAGAGAAGAGTCTTTTGTTTGACACAAGGAACAACATTCCCATATCCCTGCCTTAAAAACTATTTCCTCCACAGAAAGGCATGCCTATGGAAACTCATGGCAGCCTGTCCCAGGTAGACATTTGCTTATTTCAGGGCTGACAGAGGATGACGAGAACACAGAAGGAAAGGAATAAAAGATTAATTACCCCAGACTGATGGATGAATGGGTTTTCACGGTAAAATATGAGAATTATTACTTGGTTTACACTCAGCCTTACCAATTTTAGAAACTAAAATACCTTCATCCACATCTTCTAGTTTAAGAATACTTTCAAATCATCTGCAATGGTTTCCTGCTTTTAAAAAAAAAAAAGGTTTAAACTAAAGAATCGTGTTTTGTTGTGGTGAGGGCGTGTCTTCTTTGCACGGCTGGGAATGGAGAGGCTGATTCATTTACAGACTTCATTATTCTGAGTACTTCGTTCAGAGGTTGCTTCCATCTCACTCCCCCACCCTCCACCCCATGCCTTCCCTTGGCACATTACTTCCTGTAACATATACATTTTTTAATGTAATGGGTGCATTAGTCTATTATAGCTTTTACCACAGCTAGAATGGGCCATAGTGGTGATGAATGGTTTATCAAGAAAGCAACTCAAGGGTAAGACTTCATAGATATTGCAGCAACACCTTAATCAGGAAATCCAGAGGACTGTTGGTGATGGGAGGGGAGAGGGAAGGACATTTGGATCACCAGAGAATTTCTTCCCCTGGGTCTCCTGACTCAGAAACATTAAAAAATCTAATGCAGCTTTATTCTCCATCCTCCTTTAAGCCTTAAACGTCTGCCTTTTGGGCATGGACTGTAATAGACTAGGGCTTTAGGACCAGTCTCTCTGAGAAGCTGCCGGTGTTCAAGAAGGGCCCTTGACACCATTCTGACTTAATGCTAGACACATCTGCAGCTACTTGGACAAAATTGACATTGTCTGGAGTGCAAAGCAATCGCCTAGCACAGCATTAGGGAGCATTTACTCTTGAGCCGTGCTACCAGACAGCAAATCTTGACCTTTAGGAGTTCAGAGATTAGATTTCATTGCTGCAGGCGTTGAAGATATTGTTAGGAATTTGTTGCTATTCAAAGCAGATTTCAGGGGTTACCTATGGGTTTAATTCATCGCATCAATCATTTTTTGGAAGGTTCTTTTAAAGCCAAGATAGCTTCAAATAAAAACTAGGATTACTTTTACATTGATTGGCAGTAGTTGGTGAGGAGCAAAGGGGGAACACTCTTGAGATGCTGTTAAAGTTTTTGTATTTGTTCCTTGGCTGGCAGGCATTCTGTGGTATTGGAGAGAAAAGGCAGGTTTCTTCAATAGGCATTTGAGGCCATTGCTGCTGGAATAGGCAGGAAACGTGAGGAAGGATTTGACTACCCTCTGGGTGTAGATTTCTCAAGCCCTTTAACACATTCAGTGCACAGATCTCCCGCAGGTTATCTCAAAATGCATCATTTAAAACAAGACCTGTTTAAGCCAACAGGAGTTAAATGGCTTATTTTGTTGAGCTAACTCATATAGGTACCTCGTCTCCTCCCCGATCTGTGTGTGGGTGTGTATCTCTGTGTGTACACGTGGACTGAGCTCTGTGTGTGTGTATGTGCATATAGGTGGCCTGTCTTACCTGGAGGTAAGTTTCCCACCTCCCTCAGCCCTCATAATGCAAGAGGTGTAGAGAAAAGATTTCTGAGGGTCTCTGGAAAAGAAGTACCATATAGAGGCGGGACTCAAGCCACATGCTTCCACTCTTTCAGATGACTTTCATCTGATTTGTATTGATTTTTATTTACCATGCAATTCCTGTTAAGCTCCTTGACTCAGCTCCCAATCCATCGTCGATTAAACACCTCAAGGAGACTTGATTTTCACAGCCTCTCTTCACCTCTCCAAATTTGCTTCTTGTTTCTTAAAGAGGGAGTTTGTACTGGATAATCCTATAGCACTGGTTTTATTGCAACTAAAAGGTGATAAGGATCACTTTTTAAGGCAGAGGCAATAGCAGCAAAAGAAAAAAATCTAGAGCCTAGGAAGGGAGGGGGGGTCCAAGCATTAGGTAGGTAAAGAGCTGTCAGCCTCATGGCCCTGAGACATCAATGGAAATGACATGCAGGTCTGTTCAGTTAAGAAGTCAGGATCGAGGACTTCCCTAGCAGCCCAGTGGTTAAGACTTCACCTTTCGGTTCAGGGGGTGGTGGGTGGATTCGATCCCTGGTCAGGGAGTTAAGATCCCACATGCCTTGCAGCAAAAAGACCAAAACATAAAACAAAAGCAATATTATAACAAATTTAATAAAGACTTTAAAAATGATCCTCATCAAAAAAAATTCCTTAAAAGAAAAAGTCAGGATAAAAGAAAAATACAGGAAATTTATCTTAAATTGTCACCATTTAAAAGTTCCACTGCTGGAAGGAGGAAGCTTTATTATCAAGATAATTCATGAATCTTTGAAGCAAGTTGTTGCTTGACATGAGACTCTTTTATGGCAGGTGTGTTTCAGGTGGGCCATGCACCTTGTTGTTGACGTTTAACATTGTGTCTTTGTGGCCCTCTGCACAACTTTGATAGGAAAATGAAAAGGAACCCAGTGCTTTTCTCCTCCCTTCAAGGGAAGGATGCAGTTGCCAAGCCTTTCTCCCTGTGATTTGCAGAAGATTTCAGTGTGTCAGGCATAGCACTCCATGAGGGAGGCACTGCTACCCCTGAGACAGAGAAGAAAACTGAGGATCACAAGGTTAAATAACACAACCACCAAAAGCACATGACTAGGATTTAGACTTGCTCAACCTCTTGAAAGGTTCTTGCTGGCACCACCAGATCAACTAGGGCTTCCCACATGGATGAGTAAACTGAGGCATGTGCACTAAATGGTCTTGAACAAGTTGTCAAGGATGACCTGAATGAATGTTTTGTTCTCAGTCCACTGGCCTTCTACTAAACCATGCTTTCACTGTTCTGTGTAGATTACATAGGGCCACTGTGAATTCATAATTTGCCAAGTATAAATACATGTACATAAATGTGCATTATAAAGAGTGTTTACATTTTTTATTGAAGAATATTTGCTTTACACTGCTGTGTTAGTTTCTACTGTACAGCAAACTGAATCAGCCATACGTATACATACATCCCCTCTTTTTGGATTTCCTTCCCATTTAGGTCACCATAGAGCACTGAGTTCCCTGTGCTATACAGCAGGTCTCATTAGTCATCTATTTTAAACATAGTATCAGTGGTGTATACATGTCAATCCCAATCTCCCAATACATCCCACCCATCTTTCCCATATGTCTGTGCTCTGTATCTGTTTGTCTGTTTCTGCTTTGCAAATAATATCATAAAGAGTCATTACTAATATGGAAATACATCCATATATACTTTATAAAATATGGCTGTACATTTCTACCAGGCTTCAAAATCAACCTGGCATAATCATTGAGTCACCTCAGTGCAAACTGTCTGTAGACAGTGGAGTTTCAGGGCATGCAGGGGGGTGATGTACTTTCAGCTGACACTGAGGTAGGAGTTGAGTTTCTTAGAATCCATGCATTAGGATGTGGTTTATTTACAAGAAGGTTCAGCCTTTACAAGAAGGTTCAGTTGCTCAAAGAACGATTAAAAGAGGGTAATTGATCCAATCATTATGCTCTGGACTTGAGAAGTTATTGAGCATGCCACTTTGGACTTGCTTGAGTTTATTTATTTAAAAAAATCTTTTCTTGTGAAGACATCTTTATTGCAAAAAATTGAAGAAATATCAATAAGCAAAAAATAAAATAAAATTCACCCATGGTTCTACCAAGTAAAGATAACAAATGCAAACACACCAGGCTATGTCCTCTTCTATGTAAACCTATATTGTTTATGAAAGGATCATAATTTATATTGTTTTGTAACTGGCTTATTTTGCTTAAAAACATTGGGACTATCTTTTCATGTCATTAACTATTCTATTGACACATGTCATTTTTTCTGGCTGCATGATAGCATATTGAATGGGTGTATCATGGCTTATATTTAAGAACTTTCTTCATGTGTTTCTGTTGAAGGTCCCAGAACAACAGCCCAGTGAATGGAGATCTTTAAATACAACCCAAAATAATGTCCTTGGCCCTGTCTTCTCTTCAGCTACCATTAAATGGTAGGTGAAAGCAACAAGCCACATCCCTTCAGGTCCTAATACCATATGGGATAACTTAATGAGGATGTGTGGAGAACCTTGGAAACAAGCCTTGGTTTGCAGGCAGTACTTATTACCAGTAAATCCCTAGTCATGCAATTAACAGCCCTCATGGTATACAGTATTTATGGTTCCAGAGTGCATTTAAATGTCAGCACTGGGTGCTGAGTCATTGTAATCCTCCTGGCAGAAGGGAGGAGATTGAGGCCCAAGAAGCTGCAGTGAGTGACCAAACATCACCCTACCAGTGAGTTGCAAAGCCAGATTCTGAACCCAGACTTTTAGATTCTTAGTTCACTAGAATTGTAATGTTGTGCTATGTGGAGGAAGGAAGGAGGGAAAGAAGAGAGGGGGAGAAGAGTGGGAGGAAGAAAGAAAGAAGGGAGGGAGGGAGAGGAAGAAAGAAGGAGAGAAGGGAAGTGGGGAGGAAAGCTTTTTAAAAAGGCTATAAAAATAGGCATCAGTGGCCCTTGCTCTGCGGGGCAGGCAGTGAGGGCAGGACGCAGCCCCAGTCCCTCCTGTGTGCACCTGCCTGCTTCTCTCCCACAAAGGCAATGAGAAACAGAGATGGCAGCTTCCTCAGGCACGGGGTTCAGACTCAGAGGTCTCAAAACACAAAGCCATTTGTCGCTGTGCTCTTTTAGTCACCGCATGGTCGACCACAGGTGTTCATGGTTCTCTCCCCTTGCCTCCCGCCTCCCCTCCCTGTCCCGTGCTCGCCCTGCAGGCGGAGAAGGAGGAGAGCACTGACAGCAGACACCCAGCTGGTTAACACCCGAAGGGGCCGTGGGCCCGAGGAAGGGGGTGGACCTGAGAACTCTCTTCACCTGTCCGAGATGCTGGCCACACGAGAGTCTCCAGTCCTGAGCTCCGAGGCCTGATAAGGCGAGACACGGTGGGGGAAAGTCAAGGGCAGTGGTGGCTGCTCATCCTCACGAGGACTTTTCTCGCAGCAGATAGCATCAGTCCCTTGGCTCCCGTGGGGTACAGACTTGGGAAAAGCACCATCTTCGGAGTTTCTCCGGGTTTATATCTCACTCTGACTCAACAGCTGTGGGCTATGACTCACCCAGCATGTCCGTGTCCCAGTTTCCTCAACCATGGATCGGAGGGGAAATCAAGGTAAGTGCCTGTTGTTACAGAGATATGAATTCATGTAAATACAGTGTATGCATGTGCTTAAAATATCAGGCATATATCAGAGACTCCCTAAAGTTGCGTCCGTGTTCCCTGCGCCTGGAGGGTATGTTAGGGTGGGGATTAAAACCACATGGGCCGGCTGTTAATCTGAAAGGTTTTGTCTGATCTGAGAGTCTCTGATTTTGTGAGTTGATGAAATTGTGGGGTTTCTTTTGTTGGGGTGGGGGTGTTAGGGGAGACATGGTGATAAGCTAAACAGCTCCAAGGGAAAAGCCGATACTTTGAATAATGGTTTATGGAATTCTCACTGGCTTGTGAAAGGAGTAGGCTATGATTCTCTAAAATGGTGACTACTGGTTGGCTGGGGAGGCCTTACCAAACTCTCGGGAATCTCCTCAGTATCTCCAAAAAAGCCCAGATAAATATACGGTCTAAGCACAAATTGTTTGCTGTGGAAATTCAATTCCAACACAACCTGCACACCCCAGTCCCTAAGCCCCTCCCATGTAGAAAATGGGGAGCTGCCTTGCCGTGTAACTTGGTGAACTTGGTCAATGTGAGGGGGAAGATAAAAACATAGATTTTGTTCTAGTCTTGCCGGCAGAAAATGATTCTTTGGTAGAGTCAGGTATGAAGAAGCTGCAGTCTGTTTTTATGAAGCCTGTGTACTATTCCATTCATGCCCGTAGTCAGCTCCCATCTCCACAGCAAAAGCAGGTTCTTAGAACATATTGTGTGGGATAGCATGAGGAGAACCCAGGGATTTGCATCCTTTCCATGAACTATTGATCCCAGAGCAAGGGTCGGCCATCTGTGCAAAACGGTCAACTATCAAACTACTTTTATTTGACATTAGATTTATTCTTTCATCCATTTAGTTAATCAGCATGTGTTTATTGAGACACTTGGTAAGCCTTGGAAATAAAATATTGATTCACGAGTCCCTGCCTTTTAGGAGTTTGGAGTCTCATTATGTTTAATTGGTTCATAGTGCTGTTCAGTTCAGTCACTCAGTCGTGTCTGACTCTTTGCAACCCCATGGACTGTAGCACGCCAGGCCTCCCTGTCCATCACCAACTCCCAGAGCTTACTCAAACTCATATCCATAGAGTTGGTGATGCCATCCAACCATCTCATCAGTATTGGAGTTTTGGCTTCAGCATCAGTCCTTCCAATGAATATTAAGGACTGATTTCCTTTAGGATGGACTGGTTTAATTTCCTCACTATCCAAGGGACTTTCAAGAGTCTTCTCCATAATTCAAAAGCATCAATTCTTCAGTGCTCAGCTTTCTTTTTCTTTCTCGCATCCATACATGACTACTGGAAAAACCATAGCTTTGACTAGATGTACGTTTGTTGGCAAAGTAAAGTCTCTGCTTTTTAATGTGTTGTCTAGGTTGGTCATAACTTTCCTTCCAAGGAGCAAGCATCTTTTAATTTCATGGCTGTAGTCATCATCTGCAGTGATTTTGGAGCCCCCCAAAAATAAAGTCAGCCACTGTTTCCCCATCTATTTGCCATAAAGTGATGGGACTGGATGCCATGATCTTAGTTTTCTGAATGTTGGGTTTTAAGACAACTTTTTCACTCTCCTCCAACTTTTTCACTTTCATCAAGAGGCTCTTTATTTCTTCGCCTATCTGCCATAAGTGTGGTGTCATCTGCATATCTGAGATTATTGATATTTCTCCTGGCAATCTTGATTCCAGATTGTGCTTCATCCAGCCCGGCATTTCTCATGATGTACTCTGCATATAAGTTAAATAAGCAGGGGGACAATATACAGCCTTGATGTATTCCTTTCCCAATTTGGATCCAGTCTATAGTGCTGTATAGGTCTACTGTATCCTTCTATTTCCCTGTCTGTTCATTCCATTAATTTTTGAGAGTTTGATATTGAAATTCCAACTAAAAATCTTTACTTAGAATTAATTATATAGTGGAACTATATGTAACTTTGTTCTGTATTTTCCAAGTCTATAAATGTGTTATCATATTTTTATAATTTAAAAACAAAAAAAGAGTTGCCCTGAAACTCAGGGTCATAGGTATGGTCCCCCCAGCCATGGGGGACTGTCACAACATTGTCACCAGGCTGAGGGGAAAGTCTGGCTCTCCTGGGCGTGGTATTGTAACATCTTGGATCTCTGCTGACCCAGGGTCCCTCTGCAGAGGCAGGAGGGTGGGATTGCGCACTCAGTGCATCAGAGGGAGAGAAGAACAGGTGTAAATCCTTTGCAAGGCTTCATAAACTTCTACAAGGTAGTTCTGAAATAAACAACTCAGTAAATGATACAGAACCTACGAATGAATTAGACTTGCACTGTTCCTCTCTCTGTTTCCTATGTTTGTGTGCTAGTTTTTAAGGGTATACTTTCCACCCTTTATCCTTAGTTAAAACAATTTGGCTTCCTTCTTTCTCTCCCCACTCTATCCTGAACAGTATTTTCCATTTAAAATTTCCATTTTTATCCTGTAATCTTTCAATATCTTACTCTCATCTAAGCTCAGTGATATCAGTACAAGAAATTCTAATCTAACCCCAAGCTTAGTCTTCAACTTCAGGGTCTCCCTTGGGAGAGACTGTCATAGTCTTGGGATAAGACATGGAAAAAGAAAGAAAGAGTGCAGTGTGATGACAACAATAACCACAACCCAGGTCCCTATTCCAGAAACCCCGAGAGTCTGACTAAACAAGATTTTTCTGCAGCTTTGTAGAAAATTCCCTGGCCAGCAAAACCAGGCCTGAACTGACATGAATCTATTTATACTTTTGTATTTATCCTACTTAGTATGAATATTCATACATTTCATTAAAGAAATATTAATGTGTTTAATTATGAGATGCTGCTGCACACCCTGTTGGGGTGTTATGTAATTTATGGAAAATGCCTCATAATAATTTTCTAAAATTCAAAAAATTCTGAATTTTTAAACACATTAGTCTCATGGATTTCTTTTAAAGTTGTGGAACTATATTTGTTTTTTTCAGTTTTTATGATCTTTATCTTTCACAGAGACAGTTTTTCTGTAATTTTCTTTAGAGTACAAAGCAGAAGCTTTTATAAAACTCTTCTTACTTTTTAACCACATATACTTTCTCCCACAACACTCCAAGTTAGCTTTTATTTCATGTATACTATGCTTAGCACCTTGGGTTTTTTAATTTTAAAAAAGTTCCTGTGTATTTTCATATATATGTATATTTAGCAGCTTTATTGAGGCGTGATTTACAGATCATGGAATTCACCTGTTTTGAGTCTACAGTTCACTGACTTCTAGTAAATTACAGTTGTGTGACCATCATCACAATCTAACTGTAAACCATTTCTACCACCCCCAAAATAAATCTCTTGTCCATTTGTCATCAATCCTCTTTACAACCCCAGAGATAATCATGAATCTACTCTGTTTCTAGTTTTGAGACCACGCTACATGGTAGCCACGGTGCACACAGTCTTCCTGGGGAAACCAAGACTTGAATAGTAAAGGATTAAGCTGGAATTTAATGCAGGTCCTCCTGACTCCAGAGTTCATGAGCTTTCCAAGGTCAGTTAGGGGAGGTCAAGAGTGGCCTCTCACTGGACAGGATCAAAGATGATGGTAGCCCAGGCATGGATGTTGGAGAGAGAGGAGTGACCCCAGAGTGTCGTGAACTGGATGACCTTTGAGCTCCTGAGACTTCTGTGTCTCCAAGAGTCTGAAAAATCCATAAAATGCCTCCAACTAAGCCACGGACTTACTTTAATGAATAGATATGAATGATGTGTCATGAACAGACTAATTGCATATAAAAGGAACGCTTCTGAAGTGCACAGTGTGTTCCCTTAAGCACTTTAAACGCCCCCCAGAGATGATGTTTGCAGCCACAATTTGCATTATCAATGAAGAGGCAGTTTGCCGAGCAAAGGGGAGCATCTGCTTTGCTCTCATTCAAATCACCACAGATTCCAACATATTGATGTCCAAATTAATGAAGACTTGGATAGATTTATTCTCACAGCTTTTTAAATTTGAAGTTGATACTTCTGATGTAAATGTTCTGGTGTGCTGGTATCACAGCTACATAAGAGTGGTTAATAGGATGAAATACCCTGTACTATTATTGAGGAAACATCTATTATGTGTTTATGTTTATCATTACTTGCTTCCTCTCTGTCCATTAAGAGAAATCCATTCTCAAAGTCTGCCAAGTTGACTCCACCCTCCTTTTGGAGGGTGATATCCCTTTCTGTTACATAGACTGTTACTTCCTCCTCCCACCCTCCCCAAGTTTCAGGGACCATGTCTTCTTTCTGTATCCTCAGTCCAAGCAAAACTCAGGCGTAGGAAGACTTAAGATCCAGCATTTATCCCTTGGTATGGTATTTAGGTCACTAAAATCCCCAAATGGAGATTCCAATTTCCAGGGGTTTAAAACCCTGTGGCAGTTTTGGAGTAAAAAATAATTTGATCCCTGATAAAGATAGTTCAGGCCACAGATAAGAGTTTTGGAACTCCCTGGGTGCTTCTGAAATTTTGTTGCATATTGTTAAAAGATAAACTGAAGCATATTAAAAAATTTCAAGAATTTATTTGGGCAAAAATCGATTTGAATTGGGCAGTATCCAATCTAGCAGATAGAAAGACTTTTATAGGCAGAAGAGAGCAGGAACAAGGAAGTTATACTAGGCAAAAAAGCAGGTTGATTATTGCAAAGTCACTTTCCTTTAGGGGATGGCAGGGGTCTGTAGATTGCCTAACAAGTGTTGATCAGGTGATTCCTGATTGACTCATTTAAGACATTACTGGGAGAACTGAAACTAGAATTCATTCTTGGTTTGGTGACATGGGGCTTAACATAAGAACTCCATTTGGGGCCTATTATCTTGTTTTTGACGATCTCTCTTTTGATCACTCTCAGCCTAAATGAGAGATGTGATTGAAATATAAGGCATTAGTGCTATTCCCAGCTTTTGCTCTAAACTTCTTAGTGCTTCTGCTGATGCTTTGTGTGGTATTCACAGATCACGGTGTTGGGTTTATGTTCTCTAAGGCAGTCATTCTCTTCATTCCTTTTCTGACATTCTAGTCTTAGGGAGATTCCTTTGCTTGGTGGTTAGCAGCTGTGAAGATGCACTTGAAGGTTTTGAGAGAATACAGCACACCAGGGAGACTACTATGATTATTATAAGCAGGGTAATTCCCATTGCCTAGAATGCACTTTGGAGCCATGGTCCTCATGACTCAAACCAATCAGGATCAGATAAGTCAACGAAGGATTCCTGCTGAAGCAGTCATTTTCCTAAGCCAGCTGGCTTGTTTAGTGATCTTCTGTATCTGAGCCTCAACTTCCCCCAAAATGTCAATCCAAGTGCCGCAAATGGTTTTGGTCAGAGCACAAATACCTCTTTGCTCTGCTGAAAGATAATCAGGGGCTACCGTGGTACCAAGAACATCTTTCTCCAGAGACTGAAGGGAGTTTTGTTGGTCAACTATTCCTTAAGCAGCAGATTTGGCAGTATCTTCAAAAGTTAAGGAGACAGTCCTAACCACAGCTTCATTTGCACTAACTTCCAGCCATAGCAGTAGGGATCTATCAGAGAAGGCTTTATTTAAGAACCCAAATGGAGTTCTTATATTGAGCCCCATGTCACCAAACCAAGACTGAATTAAAGTCATTTAGAGGTTCATTTTGAATCATGAATGCCTCCCAATAATTCCTATTGGAGTAGTAGCTCAGGATTGGAAAGGTGACTGCTACAGAGGCCAGAAAAATGGAAGATTCTATAGACTGCACAGGTGGTTTTATTCAGATTCCCTTTACCTTGTGTCCCTTTCTTTGTATAGAGCCTGGATGCCAGGTCTCCTGGGCTTGATACTGTTGTTGTTTTAATTTGGTCTCACCTCATGGACATATGGAATCTTAGTTCCCCCACCAGGGATTGAACCTGTGGCCTCTGCGGTGGAAGCACAGAGTCTTAACCACTGGTCCACCAGGGAAGTCCAGGCTTGGAATTGTTATCTAAGACAAGGAAATGGACCCACAGGCTGAGGGAGTCTGACAAAATACAGAGCTAAACTTGTTGCAGAGAAACTGAGGCATTTGAATTTAGAGGGAAGTCTGTGATGGACCAACCTATAGGGTCACCAGCATCATGGCAAATCCAGCAGATGTTTAGAGGTCGCATTACTCCCTCTTGCAATGGCCTGAAATAGATAAACAATGGCCTTATCTTTCCAGGCCAGAGAGAGATAAAAACTGAACAAAAGAATCATAGAGCTTCATGGTATGAGAATTAGGTAAAGGATGATCAGAGAGCGACAGAGGAATGGAAAGAAATGTCCTTGATCCAACATCTCAGGAGAAAGCAGTCTGCATCAATGTCAGTTACTTCTCTTCCTAACCAATTTGATTATGAGATCCCCTGCATTTGCATAGGACCAGATGTCGAGTGAAGCCTTCTTCATTTGTGAAATACACACCCAAGTTTCAACACCTTGATCTTACAGCTGGGTCAGTGGTCAAGAGTAAGGGATAGGGTCCTTTCCATGAATCTCACTTTTGCGAAAACATCAAAATGAAGCAATAACTGTCTGTAAATGACAAAAGACTTTTAAACACGCCCATGATTAAAGATTTCTTGAGAGTCCATTACAATGGAATTGATAAGGAAATTCGGTTATTTCTGTGACATAAAACATTTTAAGATAATAACTGGAATTTTGACTGACCCCCTCATACCTGAACATATTAGATTTTTTTTACATTTTGTATAGTTCCTAAAACATATTAGTAACATGCATTCATACAAACATAACCTAAGAAGGTTTATTTGACAATGCTTCCCATGTAATGTAACATACCAAATAAACCTAATTATAAATAGTTTAATATCTCTCTTTTACAAAGTGAGAGACAGATCCTTTTGAGATTTCCCAGGGGCCCTCCAGGAAATCTCAAAGTTTGTTTGAGATCAAAAAGACTTAGTTTAGAATTTGATCTTGAGACTATGTCAAATGTTTTGAACATTTGATTAAATAACATCACATCATTATGAAACAATAGTTATCTATTTCACCAAAGTGATAGCAGAAGATGTTAAAGGCAAATAGGAAGGTTACATAGTTGTGAACAAAATCTAGCACTTTTAGTATTGAGAAGACGAGATTTTCTTAAGTAATCAAAAACCTAATAAAGACAATCTCAGGTGGTGGTAGTGGTAAAGAACCCACCTGCCAATGCAGAAGATGTAAAAGATGGGGGTTCAATACCTGATTTGGGAAGATCCCTGGAGGAGGGCATGGCAATCAATTCCAATATTCCTGCCTGAAGAATTCCATGGAAATAGGAGCCTGGTGGGCTATAGTCCATAGGGTTGCAAAGAGTCAGACACCATTGAAGTGACTTAATAAAGATAAATGAAACATAGTAAATTATTTTAGTATGACACAACATCTTTGCTGTTAAGGCAGATTAATTAACAGGTAAAGAAAAACCTTTGGTTCAGTTCGGTTCAGTCGCTCAGTTGTGTCCTACTCTTTGCGACCCCATGAACTGCAGCATGCCAGGCCTTCCTGTCCATCACCAACTCCCGGAGTCCACCCAAACCCATATCCATTGAGTCGGTGATTACCATCCAACCATCTCATCCTCTGTCGTCCCCTTCTCCTCCTGCCTTCAATCTTTCCCAGCATCAGGGTCTTTTCCAATGAGTCAGCTCTTGACATCAGATGGCCAAAGTATTGGAGTTTCAGCTTCAGAATCAGTCCTTCAGTGAATATTCAGGACTGATTTCCTTTAGGATGGACTGGTTGGATCTCCTTGCAGTCCAAGGGACTCTCAAGAGTCTTCTCCAACACCACAGTTCAAAAGCATCAATTCTTCTGCTCTCAGCTTTCTTTATAGTCCAACTCTCACATCCATACATGGCCACTGGAAAAACCATAGCCTTGACTAGACGGACCTTTGTTGACAAAGTAATGTCTCTGCTTTTCAACATGATGTGTAGGTTGGTCATAACTTTCCTTCCAAGGAGTAACCATCTTTTAATTTCATGGCTGCAATCACCATCTGCAGTGATTTTGGAGCCCAGAAAAATAAAAACCTTTGGTTACAATTCTGTATTAAAAGCAGACCAATATTCTAAAAAAGCTTTGTCCTTTTAACAGAAAACCAAATTCTAATCTTGTACCAGTGTACTGTTGACATTAAAACTCATTCTTGAAAAATGTACATGAATCCATTCTAATCTTAATCAGCTGGACCACACATACAATTTCTTTCCCAAGATTCTTTTTCCACACACTTCTACAACTTTTTCATATCCAGTCAGATTTTGTCCTAAGACGTTTAACTCTTTCTCTTTGTGAAACAAGCAATAAACAATAATTTTATTTTTCCTTACTTATTTTTCATACACAGTTGTTTCCTTTCACCCATAATATTTCTAAGTAGCCTTGATTGCCTGCATTAATTAGAATTTTTAGCCATTAGAATCCTTAATTTGTAGTGAAAACTAAGAAGTGAGCAATTGTGGTCTGTTACACTAGCATTCTGTAGCTTGGCAAATTTATAAATGTATTTCATAATTCTTAGAAGCATATTTTTCCTCATAATAAGTTTCCAATATGGCCCAAAATATGTTACTAATAAATGCAAACAGTTTTAGTTCCTCTGTTAAAGGAAGCCAAAAGTAGATAAACTTATATTCAGTAATTAATGTTTCAGTATTTTATCTTATTTGGAAATGATCTAGATATTTAATGATTTTCCATTATTTAACTTGTCTGGGTATAATTTAAGGTTGTAAGTTACCAAAAAGATTTTGGAAACTATTTTTGAATAAACGTACCATAGAGCATAATTATGGTTGAAAATTTCATTTATAAGCCTTTCTCCTACTTACATCTATTTAATTCAGTTCTTAACAATTATGTTTAGTCATGAAAATTTCATGAGGCATTAAACAGCTAACCATCATCTTAAATTATCTTTCTTGCTGACAAATTACATAATAGATAACATGGGTTTATTTGATTTTCAGTAAACCTAGATAGAATAAAAGTATTATTTAATGCTGATAACTCTAGGACATGTCTATTTTAATTAAACCAACAAATTTAAACTATCTTTTACTTACTAAAGATTATCCTAGATTACATGAGCTTGGAAACATTTCAGTTAGTGTCTATTTCTCAGTGTTTACTTGATTTATATCAATGCTTGTTTGTCTTTAAGCCAAGTAAATAGAGCTCATTACAAATTAATTTTGGCAATACCATCAGAGGTAGGGGAAAAAACACACTTGTTACATACACATCAACGTATGTAAACATACAGGCAGATGCAAACAAAGATCTTAGAGCTTTGTTTTTAAATTTTAGCCATGAAACATAATGCAAAACTCATGTGTGTGTGTGCATGCTCAGTTGTGTCCGACTCTTTGTGACCCCATGGACTACAGCCCAGCAGGCTCTTCTCTGCCCATGGAATTCTCTAGGCAATACTGGAGTAGGTTGCCATTTCCTTCTCCAGAGGATCTTCCTAACCTAGGGATGGAACCCACATCTCCTGCATTGGCAAGTGGATTCTTAACCCTTGAGCCACCTGGGAAGCTCTAATGTGAAACTCACTAGTTTATAAAGAACTGTTAGATCTGAATTGTGTTTCTGGTGGATGGTATAAAGTAAGCTTAATTGCTCACATGGCTTAAACTTTTTACTAAAATTTGAGGAAGAGGTTTTAGGGTTTTTCATAGGCTAAGTTTTCAAAATAGACTTTGCTTTTTTCCCCTACTTCTGATAAGAATTACTTTGGTTTCTGGAGAAGACCAGGAAGAATATTTACATCTCAAAAAATACAGAGGAAGAATCCAAGTTCTACCAAGAAGGACTTTTATTCTCTGACCCCAGGTCTTTTAAATTATCTGCAAGCCTTCTGAGATGATACAAGAGGATCTGGGATTGGTAAAAAGGATAGGTGGGCTTTGAATTGTTTCTAGCGCCACATTTCTGTTCCTGTAAAGACTTGATTTGCAAGACAGTACAGATGTTTGCAATTCCTTAAAAAATTTTGTTTGCTAACTTATGGTTGCCAGTGGAGAAGGACATAGGGAAGGGATAGTTAGTGAATTTGGGATTGACATGTATACACTGCTATATTTAAAATGGATAACCAACAAGGACCTACTGTACAGCACAGGGAATTCTTCTCAATGTTATGTGTCAGCCTGGATGGGAAGGGAGTTTTGGAGAGAATGGATACATGTATATGTTTGGCTGAGTCTCTTTGTTGTCCACCTGAAACTCACAACATTGTTAATCTGCTGCTATACTCCAATATAAAATAAAAAGAGAAAATTGGGTTGCAAGCTGAATGTTATCAAGGTGTCCACCCACTCATCCAACTATATCATCTTCAGTTTGCTTCTTCATATCAGAGAGAAGATCTTCAACTCAGCGGGAAATAAAAATATTTCTATGTTCTAGGTTTAGAGATGTGTTTCTTTGGAATGTTTTAGTAAATTCTTACACATAAAGCTACAGAATGTTTTTATTTCCCTCTGGGTATGGTTTCATTTTAGGTTAGGGAAGAAGGTCTCAAAAAGGTTCTTTCAAGCTCTGAATATCAACTTCCACTTTGGCCAACTTTTGACCATAGACTTAAAAGAAATTATTTTTTAAATATATTTTCAGGTTTCAACTGGTACAAATAGTAAATATTCCTGGCAATATTAATGATCCCGTGCATGAAAGAGGGGTCCCCACAAGTGGTGGGGATACTCAGAAAGATGCTATCCTTCTGAGCTGATGTTTCCCTGGTGGCTCAGCAGTAAAGAATCTGCCTGCCAATGCAGGAGATGTGGGTTCCATCCCTGGTTCAGGAAGATCCCCTAGAGATGGAAATGGCAACCCACTCCAGTATTCTTGCCTGGAAAATCCCACGGACAGAAAAGCCTGGCAGGCTGCGAGTCCATGGGGTCGCAAACATTCGGACACAAAAGTGCAGAGAGATGATGATTAAATCTCTATTCACTTTGGTTTCAAAACCTCACTGAGATTTTTTTGTGTGGGGTCCTCTTGCATGTTAGTACTAAATAATGTCTTTATACAGAATTTTGTCATTTATAACAGGGCTTCCCTGATAGCTCAAGTGGTAAAGAATTCTTCTGAGCTACTCCCAAAAATAAGCAAGAGTTCTCCTGAGAGCTGGCAACAGTTAGCCAGACCCCAGGTGCTCATGGAGTGCAACCCACATTTCTGTCTAGCTACATCTATCTGCAAATGGGGAGCCACCCACATTTCTGTCTTATCATATTTTTGCGTCTCCTGACCTGACAGTTGCCAAGCCAAGTTTTCAGGGCACAAAACAAGACAGACAAGAAGGCAGTAGCTGTCCTGGGAGAGAAAGGCACCAGTGGGTACCCTAGGCATATCCATGGGTCACAATTTAAAGACCTTGTTGTTTAGTCGTGTCTGACTCTTCTGCAACACTATGGACTTTAGCCTGCCAGTCTCCTTTGTCCATGGGATCTCCCAGGCAAGAATACTGGACTGGGTTGCGATTTCCTTCTCCAGGGCATCTTCCCAATCCAGGGATCAAACCTGCATCTCCTACGTTGCAGGCAGATCCTTTACCTCTGAGCCACCAGGGCAGCCCTCCTTATAAGTGTTTTTCCTGCCAATCTGAATTTGGAAAGAAGGAGAATGTAAAATTTTACCTTCCCCTCTCTACCAGTCACTACAGATAGTGATCTGGGACAGCTGACTCTGATAAGAATTCTCACCCTCTATGGCATCTGCCAGCTTTCCCAGGATCCTCTCTGCAGATATAGAGAGAGTGGATGTCCTAGTAGGTCTCATCCTGGTCACCAGAAACTAGAGAGGAGGAAAAATAATTTTTCCTCTACTCTTTATAGTGAGGGCTTGGTTGAGATCCCTGTTCCTTTAGGACACCTCCTAACTGGATAAGCTTATCTAGTTTAAAAGTTCTCCACTGTGGCCCCTGTAGTTCAAGACTATCTTTGAAAAGTTTAACCTGACCGTTCAATCTTGAAATTTTAATCACCCAAGGCCTCAAGCTGAATCCAATCCAGCTTAAGTCAGACCCAGTCTGACCCTGGACCTGGTCCAATATTCAAGTCAAACTGTCTGGCTCCAGCTGCTTTCCAGACCCAGTCTAGAAAAAGAAATGCTCAAATAGTCTGAAAGTTCATAGCACAACAGCTGTGGAGCTAGGATCTAAGAGATGCTTAGATCCTAAGCTTCTTAGATTCCCCTCTAGAAGCAGTGAGCCTGAGGGGCTCACAGGTGCCTACGCCTGGTTGCTTGTTGCACTTGGGGTTGGTCTGGGGTCTTCTTATGTCCCTCTTCTGACACCAGAGCTGTTAAAAGGTAAACTGAGGTATATTTTAAAGATTGAGTTTATTTAAACAAAAATTGATTCAAATCAGACAGCATCCAATGTAGCAGAAAGAAAGGAGCTCTAGGGAGGTGTAGAAAATGAAAGACTTTTATAAGGGACTGGGGACAAGGAAGTTCCCTGGAGGAAGGCATGAATACAGTACAGTATTCTTGCCTGGAGAATCCCATGGACAGAGGAGCCTGGCTGGCTCTAGTCCATGGAGTCGCAAAGAGTAAGACAGAACCAAAATGACTTCACACCTTTGTATGCAGGTCTGTCAGACAGATTACCTAACTAGTGTTGATCAGGGAATTCTTGCTTGACTAGGATTCCATTTCTGAGAGCTGAAACTGTAATTAAGTCTCAGTTTGGTGCCATAGGGCTTAGCAACTCCATTTTGGGCCTGTTGCTTTGTTTTTAACAATATTTTATAATTAACCTCTGTATGTATTTTAACTGGTAAAGAGCTTTAATCCATTTTCTGTCATTTAATCGACATGATGACCCTATGAAGGTGGTATTATTGTCAGTTGTTTTTAATTAACTTTATAAATTATCAATGTTGTTAATGGTTAATAAGTGAGACAAGGTATGTAATGGGCTTCCCTTGTGGCTCAGATGGTAAAGAATCTGCCTGCAATGCAGGAGACCTGGGTTCGATCCCTGCATCAGGAAGATTCCCTGGAGAAGGGAATGGTTACCCCTCCAGGATTCTTGCCTGAGAATTCCATGGACAGAGGAGTCTGGCAGGCTATAGTCCATGGGGTCACAAAGAGTCGGACACAACTGACTGCCTAACACACAAGGTGTGTAATACACTTAGTACTGAGCTTTCTGGCTTAGAGAATATAAGCAATAAGTTAGCTATTATTGTGATTTTTAAAAAATCTTCACCCTCACTTTTAGACACAAGGAAAATAAGGTCCAGAGCTATTAACCACATTATTGACCAGAGACCCATGAAAACATCTTTTGTTACCAGAATGCTATTGACTGGAGACATTTCAATATTCACTTACATAACAAACTGTCAGCCACAGGAGTTAATTTCTGAAAAAAATCCCCTGGTCAGTAATGTGTTAAGGAACTTAACTTGCCCAGGGTTCACATAGCTGGTAAGAGTGGGCTGGGGATTGAAATGTCTCATCAATTTTTTGAGACACACCCTCTATAACAGCTTAAATAGCCTGATCTTGCCCAAGGTCAAGAGTACCTACTCTGCGGCTAACTAAACTATGCCACTGCCAATGAAATTGCAGAATCAACAGCCTGAGCTTAAATCTTGGATTTCATTAAAAATTTCTCAGACCATGGAATTCTCTACCTTGTCCTGATCTAGAGAGGTCACAACTTCCCTTCCACAAATAGCAGCAAAATGGTTTTATTTGGACTTAGAAAATTATACACTTGAGCTACTTTCCTAGGAGCATTTTTCTGCTACAATTAATTTCTTGTAAGGTAGTGCCCGGTTGGAGAGATGCATTAAAAATGTTAACAGCCAACTGGTGATACAGGATTTTCCCAAATATTCTCTCACATCTGTGAGTTCATTATAATTTGTTTCCTTCACTTACTTCTCAACACAGCACCATGAGAAGTCCCTTCATCTGCATGTTTACATAAGCAAGAAAGTGCATTCAAATGCTTCCATCTGAAGCATATTTTCGTGTGAGAGCCTTCATCTTGCTATATGGTAAGGTTATCTGAAGATGTACTTCGGGGTGCCTGAGCCCACATGGCTAAAAGCACCAGATTATACTTCACTTTCAATTTCCTCATTTGCAAGAGGATGATTTCAGTAATAAAAATGCAGCTAGAATTGGTCTGTGACTGAATCAGTATCCTGAGAGGCAAGGTGGTAATGAGGTGAAAAGGAAAGAGGTGGGGAAAAGGATGGATCATGGGAAATGTGTTCACTCTGAAAATAAAATGGTCCACTAGAGAATCCTGTAATAGGTCTCTCCTTGGTGGTTGGAATGGGACTCTTGTTAAGGGTTTGCTTAATACTAGCCAGTGCCTTTTATTACTCTTTTAAACTAGTTTGTCTATTTTGCTAACCTTTAAAATCCCTCTGACCTCTTGCCTACTTCCCTGATCATTGGTTTTGAAGCTGTACATATTTTAACACAGAATTTGTGATGATTGTTTTCCAAGAAATAATGTTAGATGAACACTACATGCTACAAAAATGGACAAGGTATTTCTTCACCAAATGCATGGTGGCAACCATTAGCTATGTCTATTACACTTCAAGGTCTGCCCTAACTGAGGTCCTTCCCACCTTATCAGGTCTGACAGGTATATCCTCTAGACCGGAAGTTGCAAAGCAAAGGGCCAAGACTAAATCAGGCTTACAAACATGATTTTTATTTTTTTTGCTCAATTGAAAAAAAATTTTAATGGTTGCCAACTTTAATGCAAATTTGCAGTATTCACATAAAAAGTTTCTGACATTTTTGGAAAAATGCAAAGCTCTATACACTGAGCACATTGCCCATAGTGACCCGAGATACCGGTTATATAGCTCTGGGCTATTCTCTCCAGGTACTGGTCCCCACTTCTTCCTAATGTCTCAGAAAAGCTTGGCCCCTGTAGGCATTTGAGATTATAGTCCTAGAAGATTAATGAATGGCTGCTAGCTCCTCCCTTAAAGTAAAATAAATCAGACACCAAACATTACCATGTCTCAATATTTACTACAGGAACCCACAATGATACGTTGATATTTAGGAGTAGCTGTGTGTGGTCAGTTCACATTTGGACCTGTGTGTATTTGTTTCTTGGTAGGATCTCTCTCCACTGTCCCCTCCCCCCAACCCCAGCAAGTCCTAGAGAGAGCAGAACACAGGCTCTGACATGAGGCAGACCCACCTTTGGATTCTGGTTGTGCCATTCACTAATCACATGATTTGGGGCAAGTCATGTACCCTGTCCCAGTCCCAGGATCCTCCTCTATAAAACAAGGATGCTGTGAATGTAAAATGAACAAACGCTTGTTTGCACAAAATTGACCCACTTTAACACCAAACACATGTTCCCTGCTTCTGTCCTCTGCCTTCAGGCTAATAACGAGATTGAGTTGGCAAGCTCTTTCACTGAGTTGACAGCCAAATGGGTCACAGTGGTTGATGTAAAACACCTAGAGCCCTCCATGTGGAACAGTGATGTGACATGGGACCCCATTTAATATAGAAAGCCGCTTCTGGAGCAGCCTGGGCATCCTGAAGGGTGGGGTGATCCCCAGTCAGCAGAATCTCTCAAGGGTGCATCTTCTCTCCAGATGGACATGTGCGCTGTGCTGTCAGCTTGTTGCTGAACTACAACTACTTTAAAAGGAAGGATGGAGGCTGTGAATTTGAGATAAGATTTCAGAGCAGAGCCCACAGGCGTCCAGTTACGTGTGAACACAGCATGAGAAATAACAATAGGGAGTGAGATATGCTAAAAGTGTTATACATGAATTTACATTCAATAAAAAACCCTTCCAGCTATAATTATCACATTTTTGCTAATATTGAGATTCTAGATGTCATACTTCATATTTGAGTAAACTAATTAAAGAAGGTTCTTTCCCCTAGCCTTGACAAATAATCTTTTTTATTGAAAGTTCTCAAATGCTTTTGGGGGGGGAGGTGCAAAAACTGATGAATCTACATGACTAGCACTTAGGGATAGAACCCCAGCAGCATCTCACCCTTTTGCTTTTCCTGCCCCACTTCCACCTCCTCCATTCCCAGTTCTGTTTTGTGTTCTTTTGTTGAGGGCACTTTTTCAGACAGTGTTAATGCATCTTTTTTATGTACCTGCCAATAGTTCTAGGTGGAATTGCCTCTTAAGATTTCCTCTTAGGCTGTGACACATTCAGACTCAAATTGTTGTGCTCAGTAGGGCCATTGTCACATTATAACAGAGAAAATGCTTCATCATGTGTTATAGAACAAGATGGAATCTTCACTAAGGAGCTCAGGGATCAAAGCTGAGGGAAAAGATTAATTCTTATGCATCAAGTCATTATAGAGAGAGAAGGAGACATTAAGATTGCCAGAGAGGAGATTTTCTCATCTAATAGCAATACAGAGACTGTGCTGGGAGGACTGTTGGCTCTGGTCTCAGATTTGTTTTTTTACCTTTAAAGTGCTCAGATCTAGGTCATAAGCTTGTTGACACATATTTCAGGTTTTGTAAAGGGCCTTCTTAAAAAAAAAAAGATACCACTTTCCTAGGATTTAGGTCCATCTAAAAATAAGAAAATTGTTTTTATTCCATAAAAATTCATAGTTATGTTTGATTGAAAATTGAAGACAGAAAATAGAAAAGGCAAAAGAATTCTTTTTTAGTTATAATGTAACCCTAATCCAGCAGTTCTGGCAGTACGTTTCCCTTCCATCTTTAAAATTTAAAAGATGCTGCTGTTTAAGGTGCTTGCAAACATATATCTGTGATATCATGTCGTGTTTCTTTTGCTCACCTAATACTAGATTATACTATAGGGCTTCCCTGGTGGCTCAGTGGTAAAGAATTCGCCTGCCAATGCAGAAGACCAGGGTTAAATCCCTGAATCTGGAGCATCCCCTGGAGAAGGAAGTGGCAACCCACTCCAGTACCCTTGCCTGGGAAATTCCATGGACAGAGGAGCCTGGTGGGCTACAGTCCACGGGGTTGCAAGATAGTCGGACACAACTTAGCGACTAAACAACAGCAACAGTAATATACTATGTGATTTTCCACATCCTAACATAGATTCTCTGAAGCACATGTGCCCAGTTTATTAAGTTCCTCTATTATTAGACATTTGAGTAGCTTCTTTCCCCCCCCACTACTCTAAAAAAAAAAATATTTGCACACCAGGATTTTACTGTATTTTGATTTATATTCTTAAAATAAATTTCCCAAAGTGGAATTTCTGGCTCAAAGATTATAAATATTAAGATTTTGATTCAAGCTGCAAAACTGCTTTCTAAAAGAGTTATACCAATGGAATGTTTTTTCACCACATCAGATGCAATTTTAGTTAATTTGCACCTTTTGAACTTTGAGATTCTCATTTTCATATTTTGCTTAAATTTTCAGTAAATCACCAAGCATCATATACAGCAGCAGTATAATTGCCCTCAAGAAATAAACACTGTAACATTTAATGACAAAACATTAGTGTGGCCGAGTGTTTAAGAGCAGTATAGAGTGATGAAGAGGGTAGATTAGGGGGTCAGGCTGCCTGAGCTCAAAGCAGGGCTCTATCACTTACCGCTAAGTGATCTTAGGTCAGAATTTCTCAACCTCAGCATTACTGAGATTTCGGCAGGTGATTTTTTTGGCTGTGAGGAGTTGTCCTGTGCGTTGTAACACGCAATGTTTAGTAGCATCCCTGGGCTCTACCACCCTCTTCCCAGTGTGACAACCAAATTGTCTCCCAATACTGCCAAATGACCATTGAGGGGGTCAGCGCCTCCCCCTCTTTGGCAAATCACCAAATCTCTCAGTGCTCAGTTTTCTGTATATCAGTTCAGTTCAGTTCAGTCGCTCAGTTGTGTCCGACTCTTTGCGACCCCATGAACTGCAGCACACCAGGCCTCTCCTGTGTATATGGGAATAAAAATAATGCTGACCTCTAGGAGTTGACAGGAAGGTTAAGCAGATTTATCCCTGTCGAGCATATAGAAGAGGGGATGCCACATGCTAAGCACTCGGTCGGTATCCGCTATTGTCGATGTTGAATTCTTAACACTGGTCTTAAACAAAATCCTGTTGGTTTTTTTAGTGTAAAAATGATTGTATAATTTGAGAAATTTAGGAGGGTATCAGAAGCTGATAAGATTCCTATAACCATAGCTGGGATTCCAAGTTGGCTCAGTGGTAAAGAATCCACCTGCTAATGCGGGAGAGTAGGTTCAATTTCTGGTCAGGAAGATCCCCTGGAGGAGGGCATGGGAACCCACTCCAATATTCTTGCCTGGAGAATTCCATGGACAGAGAAGCCTGGTAGGCTATGGTCCATGGGGTTGCAAAGAGTCAGACACAACTTAGTGACCAAACCACAACATAACCTAGTAGCCAGGGACAACCCTATTAATACTGAGGTATATTTTTTTCTTATGTACCCAAAAGAGTTACAGGAACATTATAATTGCTCAATAAATGTGTTGGGTGAATATGAAAGAGATGAGATTATACATACCATATACAAAATTTTATATCCTATTTTTCTCTTACCACTGCATTGTAGCTTTTTGCCTCTATGTTTGAAAATTCTTTGAGAAAATGTTTAATACATGTGCAATATCAACTCGATGACTGCTCTCATTTAATGAATCATTATATAATTTTTGGCATGTGCATGTTTTTTATAAATAATATTTTTTTAACTTATGAAAAATTTCAAACATATATAAAAGTTGAAAGAATAGTACACATACACCCATACCTTAAATGTTTTTTAAACATTGTATTATATTTTCTCTTTTTATTTGCATATGTGTGTCTGCATGGATGTAGATGTGTATATTGAGTATTTTTATTGTTTTGTGGCACCATTTAAAGGTAAATTGCAAACGTCATAACATTTCACTCTTCAAGACTTTAGCATGCCTCTTCCAAGAATAAAGATATTCCTCTGCATCACCATAGGATACTGAATTTGTCTGATTGTCCCCTTGTAGTTCCGACAAGTTCCCTTTAACTTGTTCCTCTAGCCTCTGGATTTCCTGTACACTGAAGTTAGGTCTAAAGTCTTAATTAGATTTAAATAAACAATGTTGGCAAGGACACTTCATTAGTAATTGCAGCATCAGGAGGATATAACAGAAGGTTGTCCTGTGACCACTCATGTGAAGTTTTGTTACTCGGCTCAGGTGATGACCACTAGATTCCTTTACTTAGAGGTTTATTTTTCCCTTTGCAATTAGTACATTTTCTATGAGGTACTCCTTTGGGCTTTCCGTGGTTCAGATGGTAAAGTGTCTGCCTGCAATACGGGAGACCTGGGTCGGGAAGATCCCCTGGAGAAGGAAATGGCAACCCACTCCAGTATTCTTGCCTGGAAAATTCCATGGACAGAGGAGCCTGGTAGGTTACAGTCCATGGGATCGCAAACAGTAGGACACAACTGAGCAACTTCACTCACTCACTCACTCCTTTGGTGTCGTATCACTGCTGTTTCTTGACAACTTTTCCTTAATGGTTTTTAGCATCCCTGGTGATTCTTGCCTAAACCAGTTATTTTATTGAAAGCTTCCAGAGGTGACTTTTATAATTCTCTTATTTCACCTACATTTAGTAGCTGATATTCTTCTGAATAGAAAAGTTTTCCCCCTCCAAATGCAGGATAAATGCTTATTTCCTTTGTTCTAAGTACTAATTTAAAGAGTGAAATAAATTGCTTCTCTCTTTCTTTTCTTTTCTTTTTTTTTTTTGTATTAACATAGACTCATGGAGTTTACTTCAGTGTTGTGCAATCAATTATAGTGCCTTTCTGACACTCCAGTTTTCTGTCAGGAGTTCCTCCCAGGTGCTCCGGTACCTTTTGGCACCCACGTCATTTGGCAGTTTTGGGGTTTCCTTGTCTTTGTCCCATTGTGTTCCAAGCTTACCTTTGTATTTTCTGCCTCAGCTCTGAAATCAGCCATTTCCCCAAGAAGCTTTGATTCCTTTTAGTCATGAATGACATAAATAATCTTTTGATGAATACCTTTGTAAGGTAAGATTCATAGGTAAGATTTTTACCAAAATTGATGAATTTGAAATTATTTTGACAAAGATTATGGACTTTTTAGTGCTTTTAATTTACTTACCAAATTACTATACAACAGTTGGTAATAATCAATGTTCCTTCTAATGATTTAGATTGTTATTCATTTAGAATATATCTCACTGTATTCATACTGACATAGCTCTCTTTATTACAAGTAAGATTGAATGACTCAGTTTTACGGTTGTTTATAAGTTTTTTTTAGTTTTCTATTCAAAAAAATGTATCAAGGACTCTAATCCTCTGACTACTGTGCTTGCTGCAAATCATTTTTCTAGAATATTTGTGTGTGTGTGTGTGTGTGTTTTGACTGTCAGACTTCTTTTTAACATTTAAATGTTCAAATTTATTTACATATTGCTTGATTTCATCCATTACTCTAGTGCTTAGGCATTCCTTGGACAAGGTAAGAAAAGTTGAATATTTCTATATTTTCCTCCCATTTGAAAAATGTAAGCAAAACTAAGTTTTTAATATTTAGAGTTAGTTTTCAAACCAGGTGGAATATATTTAGTGCTATAGCTTGAGGCGTGAGTCTAACTTAATCTTTCCCCCAAAAGCCAGTTTTCCTCATGCTACAGAAAGGATAATTTATCACTTTTTCAGTGGTGTGTAAATGTACTCATCATACATGTAGTTTGCTAGGTAGGTAGGTAGATAGGGATATCAATGTCAATTTTTACACTAGTATTACACTTTTTAAATTACTGAAGTTTTTAAATACGTGCTAAAACACAAGGCCCTTCTTTCTTAACTATTCTTTTACCTTTTTTTTCCCTTCAAGGTGAGCCTTGGAATAATTTTGTCATTTTCAGAAAAGAGTTCATTACACTTAAACAATTTCTCACTTTCTAGATGAAACTTTGTGATTTTGCGATAACACTAAAAATTGCTTTGGGATAAGGTAGGAACAATAATGTGAAAGTATTTGAAGTTGGGATGGCTCTCTGAGATGAAGTATCATCAATGTTGTGTAGGCTTGGTAGCATTTAGGTCTTAAAAGACTCTCATGGTGAAGACAGATATCCCCTTTTTGTGGCTTGAAAAGATAAGCATGGTTGTCCCAGTCATAGTTTCTAATCCAAAAATTGAGACATGTGATCTGATAAGTGGCATGATAGTTATGAGAATAAAAGGAAATATTATAAATTTGAGCTGTCTGGAAAGTTTGAGATCTGTATAACCATTGGTCATTCAACCACTAGATTCAGATGTTACTTTGGAGGTTGTATGTTCCAATCGAAGTAGTGTTTGCTTTCCTTTTAGTATAGGTTAAACTGTCCAAAATATACTTTACATGGAGAAAGCCATCCTGGGCTACGTCTCTGAATATCAAGCTATGCAGTAGCTCAGATCCTACAGTACGATACAGTGGTGAAAAGTATGCTCTTTGGCATCAGACGGACATTGGTTTGGATCTTTACTCTCAGCAGTATACCTGTGTGGAAGGGAGAGGGATAGATGAGAAGTATGGAATTTGCAGATACAAAATACTATGTATAAAACAGATAAACAAAAAGGTCCTACTCGATAGCATAGGGAACTATATTCAGTATCTTAAAATAAACTATAATAGAAAGGAATCTATATGTATATATATACATCAGTTTACATATATATAAAATAAAAAGGAATCTAAAATATAGAGAGAGGAATATATAAGGAGGAGGAGAAGGGGATGGCAGCAGTCAAGGTGGTTGGATGGTATCACTGACTCAATGGACATGAGTTCGAGCAAGCTCCAGGAGATGGTGAAGGACAAGGAAGCCTGGCATGCAGCAGTCCATGGGATGGCAAAGAGTCAGACACGACTGAACAACAACAAAATGTATATATACTCACACCACTTTGGGGCTTTCCTGATGGCTCAGATGGTTAAGAATCTGCCTGCAAGGCAGAAGACCTGGATTTGATCCCTGGGTAGGGGAGATCTCCTGGAGAAGGGAATGGGCTACCCATTCCAGTATTTTTGCCTGAAGAATTCCTCGGACAGAGGAACCTGGTAGGCTACCGTTAATGGGGTCACAAAGAGTCAGACACAACTGAGTGACTTCCTTTCACCCGCCAGTTTTATGTGTATATATATATATATAAGTGAATCACTTTGCTATACATGAGAAACTAACACAACAGTTTGAATCAATTATACTTCAGTTTAAGAAAGAAAATAATTCAAAAAATGTTAAATGAAATGCAGTATGTAAAGTACTCAGCAGTGTCTGGCATACAATAAAAACTTAATCATATCAGCTGTATGATGCCTGCAATTGGTCCTATTGCTATTATCTTTGTGGTTGTTTTTGTTGTTCAAGATGACTGAGAACTCCTCCTGGACGCTAGCTCGGTTGTGTTTCCACTAATCTCAGTTACAGTGAGCTCAAAGATTCTACCTTCTGGTCCTGAGAAGCGGTATGTTTTTCTATAACAAGGAGTCACTGCCAACTACCAGTGCCTTGATAGTAGTAGTAGTTGTAGATAGTAGTAGTACAGGGCTCCAAAAGCCAAAGAATGGAAAAGTGATAGCACTTCAGAGTTCTAAGACAAAAGCAATTAAAAGCAAAAATCAGAATCCCCCATCCATTCTTAGACTCTCCTGAGAAAGCATACATTCTGGGACTAAATGTTGCTGAAGTCAAAGCATTAGCTTACATGTTTGTCTATAATAAGTACTATATTTCATGTTCTTTTCTTGGCATTAAGAGATACCATTTCTATTGTTTCTCTTAAAAGGAAATTAGGTCTAATTACCATCTTTGTAACAGTATTCACAACAGAGGACAGCCTTTTACAAATTCAGCCTCTAATTTAAATGTGACATTATAGAACTGTCTGGGCATTTGGATAATTCCTTCAGACATCACAGTGTGGCATGTATAGGATCATTAATCAGCAGCTCAATATTTTATTCATATAATGGCTGGAAGAAAGCAGGAGAAAGACGAATCCAAGATGAGGAAGGAATTGTTAGGAACATATTGTATCAAAATAATCATATTTCTAAATGAGCAAGGGAAGTTTAAAAAAAGAGCATGGCCAAGACTGTAGGCTTCCTTCAAAAAAGCAATTACAGATTAAATTAGTTAAAAAAAAAAAAAAGAGCACCAATGGGTAGTCCAAGTTGTAGTTAGTTTCCTATTTCTAAATCGGGGTTAATCCTTAAACTGATTACAATAAGATGGTTTAAGTTTCTATAACCCCTGCAGACCTGGGACACTGGCAGAATCTCTTGAGTCTCTCTGTTCCCTCCTTTCCCTTCCCACTGCCAACGCCTTTGTTCACATCTTAATTTTTTCTCAACTCACTTCTAACTCCTTAACACTAGGCTCCCCATCTTCGCTTCCTCAGACCATTTCCCTTTCTTCTTTTCTGTAAGGACTACTTTTCTAGAACTCAAATCAAGCCCTGTTACCTCTGCCTAAAATTCTTCCATGTCTTTTTATTGCTTACAATTTGTTCACTTCTCTAGATTTATGTTATACCACAATAGAAAATAACAGAAAGGGGACTTCCTGATGGTTCAGTGGTGAAGAATCTGCCTTGCAATGCAGGGGACAGAGATTCGATTTCTGCTTAGGGAACTAAGATCACGTATGCTGCGGGGCAACTAAGCCTGCATCCACAATTAGCGAAAGTCTGTGTGCCACAATGATGCGCTAGTGTAGCCAAAAAAAGACAGGAAGGAAGTAGCCATGTTGAGAAGGTCTGGAAAGGATTCAAGTGGCAGGAGCTTTAAGATTCCAAGTGGGAACATGTGAAGGGCAGGAAAAGGCCAGCGTAGCTTAGTGTAGTCAATGAGAAGGACAGACAGAGGAAGGCAAAGAGGCGTGCAGGGTCCATGAAGGAGAGTTTGTACTTTATTCTAAGTGAAGCGAAACCCTATTAGAGGGTGTTAAGCAGTGGAATGGCATGTAATTGATTTATGCTTTAGAAAGATCACTCTAACTGCTTTTGGAAGAAGAACCACAAGGAGCACAAATGAGGCACGAAACAAGCAGGGAGGCTGCAGAAGGGCTCCGAGTGGGTGATGATGGTAGTGTGGACTAGCATTGAAACAGCGTGAATTGCGCGCATTCACCACAATATATTTCTCTGTTGAACCACTGATGGCCATTTGGGTAATTTCCAGTTGGGGGCTGTTGCCAGTAGTGTTCCTATGCATATTCTTAGACCTGTCATTTGGGGCACAGGTATATGCATTGAGTATATATCTAAAAGTGGAATTACTGTGTCAAAGAGTAGAGCAGACACTAGCAGCAGCAGCAGCACTAATATTAATTGTATACTCTGTTACCTTGACTCACCAGAACTTCCTTACTGAAAACACATGTGTCTCTCTACTGAAGGACTTTTGTGTGGCTGTGGCTGCATATTTGACCCACATGAGCCTAAAGTGTCAGAAAGGTAATGCCCTGCTGTGGCCTGAATGTGTTTCCCCAAAAGTCATATGGAGAAACTCTAGCCCACAGTGAGATAGTATTAGGAGGGGAGATCTTTGGGAGGTAATTACACTGTAGGGGTGGAGCCCTCATAAATGAGATTAATGCCTTTATAAGACACAAAAGAGATGATTTCTCTCTCTTGGCCATGTGAGATTATAGTGAGAAGACAGCTGTTACAAGCCAGGAGAAGGATCCTCACAAGAATCTGGCCACACTTGCCCCTCTGATCTCAGGCTTCCTGCCTCCTAAACTGTGAAAAATAAACATTTGTTGTTTGAGTCACCCAGTCTATGGTATCTTGTTATAGAAGCCTGAACTAAGACTTCCAGAAAGCATACTCAGTAGACAGACAGGAATAAAAATCCATGATCCTGTGATAGTGTGGATGGACCTTGATGGTATTATACTAAGTGAAGTGAGTCAGACACAGAAGAATACTGTATGATTTTGCTCAAATATCGAATCTTATAGATTAAAAGAGAAAGCAAGAAAGAAAGCAAACTCACAGAAACAGGAATCAGATTTGTGATTACCAGAGGGGTTGGAGTGGGTGAAGAGGGTCAATCATATAGTGATGGATGGAAACTGGACTTGTGGTGATCACTCTGTAGTGTATATGAATGTTGAACTGCAATTCTACATGCCTGAAACTTATATAAAAAAGCAATGCAGATACCTTGCTCTTTATTTGGGATAATGCCAGGCTTGTTCTATACAGTGTCTCAGAGTTCCCCAGCAGTTACTGTGGTAACTGCTAAGATAAGACACCCTTATTGACTTGAGTATCTTCACTGTATCACTTGCAAATTCCCTGTTCCTGTTTCTATTTCCTTCTATTACTGGCTGCCTTTTTGTTCTTAGTACTTTAAAATAACTGGTTTTGTTTGCTTGTGTCTAATTTTATCCAGCTTTTGTAAAGTATAGGAGCTGGTCTAGTACACATTACATAGTCCCTCTACCCATTTTCAGTTGGCTATTTCTGTTACATAATTCAGTTTACTTGAGACACTCCAGTGAGCAGCCTGGATTGGCCATTCCATATAGAATTGTCAACAGTGAATACTGGAGACAAGATAGAAATGGAAGGCAAGAATTTAACAATATACCCCCAAAGGAATATTGATGAGGGTCAGCCGATTCAGTGTTCTACTGACCCTTAAATGTGTGGAAATAGAGGCTGTAATGGCAACAATTGGACTACTTTTGCCATCAGAATGAGTACTTCCTTTTCTACATTTTCTACAGAAAACTGAAGTGTTTTATACCCAGTACCTTGCATAAGAAAAAAACATTGTATGTCAAAGTAAATGTAATTTGTTTACACACGTTTCCACTTGGACTACACTATTTACAAAAAAAAAAAAAAAAAAAAAATACTGTTACCGATCCAAGTGTTTTCACCCGGAGTTTATTTTCTTTCCATTGATCTTAAACACTACATCCAAAACACAGTACGCTTTGTGTAAATGTCATCTTTTCTCTCCTCTTGCTCTCCTCTTTTTTCTCCTGAAATATTGGGGGGAAAAGTTGGGTGATTTATTACATCTGAGTTAAAAAATTTAGCACAAAATGGTCATATGATGAAAAGAGAATGTTAAGAACATGGGGCATTTTTCTTTTTTTACTTACTGGTCTTTTAGAAATAATTTCAAAACATTTATTAAGCATCTACTATGTGTTGGCAACTGAGCATATAGTAAGTAACAAAGCATATTAAAAAAAAAATCCTGCTCTCATGAGACTTATATGTTAATAGGAGGAGACAAAAAAGACAAAGGAATAAATAAAATATATAGTTTGTCAAATGAACGTAGGTACTGTGAAAAGCAGAGAGTATATTCCTTCACTAATCAGACTAGATCCTGCTTGAAGGATCAATTCTAGGGTAGGAGGTTCTGAGAGCCAAATGAAGAGGGGATGTTTCTCCAAGGGACTTCAAGTTATAGAGCTGAGGAGACCTAGAATCATCGCTGGGAGGAGTTGTTATGCTATGTGTCAGATCCAAAGAGTAAAATGAGGATAAGGACAGGAAAGGACAGGTCAGGTTGGGAGCTGGGAGGCAGGACTGGGTCAAGCGTAAGGAACTGGTCCATGAGAGTGGGTCAGAGCCAAGTTCAGGGAGGATGAGTGTGAGAACTTAAGCTCCATGATGTAAACTATAGGGGACCCCTGGTGAACTCAAGAAGTCATGCAGGCCTGGCAAAATCAATGACCAATACCTGCTTCTGGATCCTTGACTAAGACACTTTCTAGAAGTCCTCCTCATGACACATTTCATCTTATGACATCACTTGCCTCTCTTTCTTCGCATGGGAGAATACCACAGAAATGATTATCAAATACATCTTTGATTTACTTGTGAACATAGAGTGGGTCTACTGCCCCAGAAGCATCCATGGAGCCCCAGCAGGATGAAGATGCCACAGTTTAAAGTCCTGACTCAGGGACTGTTGAGTCTTCTGAGTCTTTTTGCCCTGTTTAGCTCCTTCTTGTCCCCAGCTCTGTGCTGGGGACAGGCAAGACCATTTCTGCTAACTTAAAGGCTTTCTCCTCTTACAGGGAAGTAGAAGAAGCCAAACAAGGTAGATTCCCTCAGAGGGGAGCTTCTGCCTGATACCTCTGGGGATGTCTGGAGTGAGAGTTGTCCTAGTCTGAGGCACAGAAGCTGAAGCTTTCAAGCTCTCTCTCTCTCTGTCAGTCCTTGGCTAAGAGCTATCTAGAAGGGCCTCAATACTTGGGCAGTGCTGGCTCCTGAATGTGGAGCAAAGCAGTCTGAGGCCAGTCTCCCCAGAGCAGCTGCGAGTGAAAACCTCACAGTCTCCCCAGGATCTCTCTCTCTCTTTTCATCTCTTTCTTTCTCTCGCTCATTCACTCACTCACTCCTAGTAAAAAGGAGTCTGAGACATCCTGATCAGAGCCACCAACATTTTCTACTGCCATGGGCTTCTGCTTCTGCTTCATATTTTGGTTTTGTTGTTGTTGTTTTGATCACTCAGATAATGTGCTGCCATGTTTGAGAACTATTGGAATTTTGGAGAAATGGTTCCCAGATATACATTAGCTAAAGGGGCCTGTTAAAATTCCTTGGGAGCATTTTTTTTTCCTTCTAGTTTTACTCATATATAGCACTGTATAAGTTTAAGGTGTACAGCATAATGATTTTAATTCAACTTCTTGAATGTTTGGATTCAAGACTTTCCACTGCTGAAACCATCGCAGCAGGTAGAGGAATAGAACATGTTTGCATCTGAATACTTCTTTCATCCTCTGCAGGGGAACATGCAAGGTCTTTGAGCAGAGATGAGGATCCTATTAACAGACAACTCTAATATGTTGATCCTGCACAAAGAAAAGTCACTGTGGTTATCATCCATGTGAACAATTAAGAGTTGACTAAATAAATTAACATTCTATATAAATTAAAACACCTTCCTTTTTTAATAATTTATTTTATTTTTGGTTGTGCTGGGTCGTTGTTGCTGCACACAGGCTTTCTCTAGTTGTGGAGTACAGGGGCTGTTCTTTGTCGTGGTGCACAGGCTTTTCATTGCAGTGGCTTCTCTCATTGCGGAGCACAGGCTCTAGGCCCATGGGCTTCATTAGTTGCAGCATATAGGCTCAGTGCAGCATCTAGGCTCTCGAGTGTGAGCTTCTATAGTTGTGGCATACAGGCTTAGTTGCTCTGCAGCAAGTGGAATCTTCCAAAACCAGGGATCAAACAAACGTCCCTTGCACTGGCAGGTCCCTTCTTATCCACTGGACTACCAGGAAAGTTCAAATCACCCTCCTTTTTTTAAGTGAAGAGGCCCCAGTGTGATTATTCTTAGTGGAACTTTTCACATGTGCCTCTTCCCTTCTCTCTCTGATGGGTGGAGTGAGCAGAAGGTACTGGCAGGAATTAGGCCTGTAAAAGTAGTTCATCATATTAATGGAATAGACAGGCCCCACCTTGGTGATAAACTCCCTGGCTGTCCCTACTTCATTCTTGTCTTCATGATCCACTCCTTTGGACGGTTTCCGCCCATCCTGGAGGTCCATACCAAAAAGATATATCTTACAACCATTCATTCATTTAACAAGTGCCCCAAATTGGGTCCCAGCTCAGGCACAGCCAAGACTTTGCCCCACAGCCATTGACTCAAACCAGTTCTGCCTAGGAACATGTTTTGTCTAAATCCATGTCTGCTGTAGTCTGTTTAGTATTTGAATTTCATTTTGAATGGTGCCTATGAGTATCACCGTGTTAGGTACTTTCTGATGGAGGAAATGAGCATCTAGGTTGAAATGACAATCCTCATCTTTACAAACGTAGTTTAACTCTCGCAGGCGTCTCCCTTTGTTTTCATTCAACTGAGCATCTTCTTCCCATCTATTGAGTGATGGCCCTGCTCTATGCACCTGTTACAAGAAAAATGCACTATGAAATATTAAATACCCATTTTATTTACAGGCTTCCTACTGAAATATCTCTGTGGGGGCCAGGTGATTTAGCTCGCTGACGTATGACTCAGAGCCTTTGCTAGAAGTGATTAGTGGTCTAGATCATGCCTTCATTTGAGATTTCTCTCCCTAATAATTGAGACAAGTTCATTTCTATTCCCAGTTCCTGAGCAAACCAAACCTAATTTTGTCAAGGCTACTGGGTGTGTTGGCCAAAGGAGTTTAACCAGGAAGATAAAATAAATTTATACATAGACATCAGAGTTTCTAAAAACAAGGATAGAGGGAGATTAATTGGACCAATGCATCTCCGAATGACAAAATGCAGCTGTTGTTGACATCTGCAGAGCCAGCTGTTGGTACTCAACAACATCTCTTGCTATGCATGGGGAGTGATGTCTGTTCACTTCTGATGAAATAAGGGCACAGCATATGTGCTCAACAAGCACTTAAGTGTTGACTTGAGAGCAAACGAAACATGATTTAACTAAAATGCAAGTTTTCTTTTCCTCTCAAAATAAGATACAACTTAAATCTACACTAGGGCTGAGATACATTCAAATATGTTTGGGGGTCCCGCCTCATTGGCTCCTATTGTTTTCTCATGCTTAACCCCTCCTTCCCACATCCCTGCCACTCTATGCTTTTGACCAATTCACACCCACAGCTGAACACTCAGAGAGCCTGCATTGTTTAACCCTTCATGAATTTGATCAGAGCCCCACCTGTTGTGTCTAGAGTGCTTTTTCATTTACAAGGCAATCTCAGATTTTCACTTTCGGCTCTCATGGCACCTTTATGATGTTACTTGTCTTGTCATTCCATTGTGTAAACAAGGAATCGGAGACTTAGGGTGGGTATGATAAGTTAGGCGACTTGCCCTGGGGCCACAAGGAGGTGGTAGAGCCGGGATAAGGACCCAGATTGTCCCTCCCCCTCACACCTGGGTATTACATTTTGCTTTTGCTCCCTGGTACATCAATATGTTTACTTTGTTACTCCCCCATGGACCTATATGAAGACATAGGAGCTATGAAATAAAAATAGCATATTTTGATACTTTCTTTACTCAGTACCACCTTATCTTGGGCAGCCTTGATTTTTCAATTCTTTCCAGGATTGACTGCCCTTAACGTGGCGGAAGGGACAGCTGCCTAAATGAAAGGTTTTACACATCAAAAGAACCCTTCTGTTCAAAACTATCCCCCATCCAAAGCCATTGCTTGAAAGTCTTTCATTCTTTTAAAATGCACATGTCCCTGGGCAAGGTGATGCATTGATTTCACTTGATTTAAAGTGTTATTGATTCATTCCGCTGTATCCAAACAGACTTGGACAGCCTGGAAGGATCCTAAGCACCATAAAGGGAGGAGGAAGACAGTGAAGAAGAGTGAACAGAAGCTTTCTGGAAAGATTCCAGTTGGCAGTTCTTGGGACTGAGAGTCCAGGAGCCAACACCCTGGCACATCTCCAGGTTTGGAGCTGTGAGAGCCCGGTCCCACCTCTGAGTCCTGGGGGAAGGATGGGACCCGTGGCAGGAGGAGGCCTGGGCTCCCTTGGATTTGCACTCAATGATCTCCTGGTGGCTTGCCTGTGTGTGGCCAACACATTTCACCTGGGCTGCCTTCAGCAGGGCCAGAAGCACAGGTGAGCAGGCCAGAACAGGTACTGCATGCTTAGTCTCCAAGGGTGACTTTCAGAGTGCTTGGGCTGTGTAAGCCAGAGGTTGCAACCTCCTTCCATTTTGTGTTTGACAAATATGTGGGCTAGAGCCCAAGGACTGATCTGAACATTATGGTCACAGAGTATAAGAACAGGAACTTTCAGCGAAGTTCTTTTTTCTTGTGCTGGGAGAGAGGTAGTAAGGGAACAGTTTAAATGAAATTTAAATTGGGGTCTGAGTCCTACCCTGTTCTTTTGTGGGTCGCTGCCCTAAGGTGGAGGCAACCAGAATTCCTGGCTTTATGGTTAAAGCCTAGGAATGGGATGGTTTTGTTGCCTATTTATTCTACATATGGAGTTATATATTTTATACCTTCCAGTTTTCTTTTGATTTGTGGAGATGGAGGAGGAGCGAATTCACTGACCAATCTAGTAATGTCTTGTGACATTTTCAGTTTCAAAACAGAGAAATTTAAGTCTACCGTAGTGTGTGATAGAGGCAAGTGGTTCCAAAATAAAAGGTGAGATGCTCTGGGGAATTGCCTGCCATACTTCACATTGCAAAGTGAGAGTGTTTCTGGCCTCTTATATCTCTTGCACCCATGCTAATCCGGGTGAGTTTAGTTGACCTAAATCACCAGGACTTGACTAGTCAAGGGGTGGCCCATACACTTCTGGCCTCTTTCTCTGCCATGAACTTGCACAGAGCCCTAGCTGTGCTTTACTGGAGTGGACTTAGAAATTCTTATCTCCAGAGTTTACTTCCATCAGGAAGGGAGGGAAGGAGGAAGTCCCTTTGTATAAGCAGTTGCAGACACTCTAGGAACATGCAGCATGGTTATAGAGACACAAGACCCTCCTCCCCCAAGCTGTAATTGCTTGTGACCCTAACTTACTTATCTCTGATTTCCAAGTTAGAGAATGGCAAGGACTCAAAAGCAGTGACCTCAATTCTCCAAATTTTCAGAACTGTCCTGTTTTGAAGAAAGCTGGTTAAGACGCAAGATGGTGTTGGACACAGGCAGACCATGTTTTCTGTGCCAGTAATTAGGGCTCCTTGTCATGGGACAGGATATTTGAAATCAAATGTCCTGTGACTATCCAGCAAGTATGGGCCATATCTGTCAAATCTGATTCAACATATGAAAAAAAAGAGTTCTGTGTACTATCCAGCCTTTTAAATACATTGTACAGGTGTAATTCCATTTGGGGTGATAGAATTTAACATGAGAAGCAATCCACTTTAGTCTGACTTTGAGATTTTGAACACTCTCATCCAAGCCACCAGGTTCACTCCAGGAGGAGGGAAATACTGGATGATATTGAAAATCTTAAATAAGAAACGGCTCTGATGTGTTGACTGTTTTCTGCTAGTTTCTGTGGTAGAGTTTTTCATGCATATCTCTTCTAGTCTTCAGAGTAACCTTATGTGGTATTTTGTTTTCTTTATCCTTTATTTAAAAAAAAAATTATGAAAGATATTGAAGTGAGTTTATAGGTGAGGAAAGTGGAATTTAAAGAATTTGTCCATCATGTCATGGACTATTACAGTCCATGGAATTCTCCAGGCCAGAATACTGGAGTGGGTAGTCAGTTCCCTTCTCCAGGGGATCTTCCCAACCCAGGGATCGAACCCAGGTCTCCTGCATTGCAGGCAGATTCTTTACCAGCTGAGCCACCAGGGAAGCCCCTTAGTACAGGGCAGTACATATCAGAATTTATCAATATCTGGGTCTGTCTGAATTGAGTCTGGACAGCCACCACTAAACTCGGCTCTCTCAATAGTTTCTGGTAAATAGGAGAGAAGAAGAAATGTATTTATTCCCCATGTACAGAATGGGACCCAAGGATAGAGAGACGGTCTCTCATTAGAATTCAGCCAAGAATTTCATGGCAAATATTGAAACAATGAGTGTGAAATTTGCTCAGTATTCCAACAGCAAGCCTCCCAATGAAGTCACTGTACAAATATCTTTTTTTTCCAAATTAATTGAAAGCTCTGTTGAAAGAAAGCCTCTTTGCTCCCACTGTTTCTGCTGGCAGCTCACAGTGTGTTGGCCAAGAGGATGGCCCGTTGAGGAAACTGCATGAGACTGAGAAAAAAACAGAAGGTTTCTAGGACTCTCAAGGGTGCTGACTCCTCTCAAATTACACAAAAGTTATTCTTGGTTTATAGCTCGGCTTCAACATTGCCAAGTTCAAGGGCAGGTGGGCTAGGTTCCCTGGAGGCAGGTAGATAATGACATCTTTGTTAATCTGTGTCCCTTCTGGCTATGTCCCACACCTGTTATCCTGGAGGGCATCATGAGCAAAACAGTGGGTGAATTAATTTATCTAAGGGCTGGCAGTTATCATGGTTAATTATGCACTGGAATCAGGGGAGCCAAGTGGATTCTCCTTCAGATGGATTCCTAGATTTCTGCCTCCCTTCATTCTAGCAGAAGGAAAGAGAGGCCAGCTATAACCCTTCTCTCTCTCTCCTTTCCAATTTCCCCCTATTGCCTGCTCTACACACTTTCATTGCTCATATTTATTATTGGATGAGATAAACTAAATTTGAAATCTCTGGTATTCTTGCCTTGGAAAACCTATGGACAGAGGAGCCTGGTAGGCTAGAATCCATGGGGTCACAAAGCATTGGATACAAGTTAGTAACTAAATAGCAAGCAGCAATATTGGTCTCATCTTTCCATGCCCCTGACCCCACTCCAGTACTCTTGCCTGGAAAATCCCGTGGACAGAGGAGCCTGGTGGGCTACAGTACATGAGGTCGCTAAGAGTCGGACACGACTGAGCGACTTCAGTTTCACTTTTCCCTTTCATGCACTGGAGAAGGAAATGGCAACCCACTCCAGTATTCTTGCCTGGAGAATCCCAGGGACAGCGGAGCCTGGTGGGCTGCCGTCTATGGGGTCGCACAGAGTCGGATACGACTGAAGCGATTTAGCAGCAGCAGCAGCAAAGGGACCTTACTGCAATAGATACACATTCTAGCCAGAGATACTTAACTCCTAGAAACTTCTTTACAGACCACTGGAGCACCTGTTTGGTGCTTTTACCAAATGTGTACAAGAAGTCATCTGAAAGAGAATCCCTGGGTAACTCATGGGCTCAATGTAACGATTAAATGATCTAATATAGGCATTGATAAGAACAGTGCCCGGCACATAAGAACTGATGAGTCAAGGTTGAAAAAAGAGCTTCCCTGGTGGCTCAGATAGTAAAGAATCTGTCTGCAATGGAAGAGACCCAGGTTTGATCCCTGGGTCAGGATGATCCCCTGGAGAAGGGAATGACTACCCACTCCAGTATAATGTCAACCACCCTATTTTCTTCATAGGGTTCATAGCTTGGCTTCAACAGCCAAGTCTGAGACACTGGCTGAGGTTACAAAAGTGAAAAAGACATGAAAAAACAGTGGGAAAACCCAGCAGGAGCTTCTTCTCTATGCAAAGGGGAAACATGACCCATATATGTCACATATGTGACAGTCAGCTGGAGTCTAAAGGTGATTTTCAAGTTATCTAAGCAGTTTTGAAACTTCACTGGTTAAAGTCAATAGTAGTGACTTCTGATACCAACATTTTAAAATTTATTTTTAATACTAAAGATTTTAAATTATTTAAACATATGTTGAGTATTTACGCAATTCACCCTGTATTCACGTACTGTTGTTTAAAGGGGATCGTACAGACTGGTAGCATTCAGCCCGCCCACTCATCCCAGCAGTAATCCTTGAGGGGTCTTTCCGTACATTCAGTACTACTCCTCTTGTGCCAACCATTTCATTTCTCAAGATCCCCTCCCATCTCCTGAGGCTGTCAGGAGTCAGCTTTGTGCTCTAAATAAACTTCCTTTCCTCTCTCCCTTTTTCCCTCTCTCTTTTTCTCACTCTCTCTCATTCTTTCTTCCTATGATTAAGAGCCCCATCGAATGAACAAGGACATCAAATAATAAGAATCACCTTAGAAACAGGGTTATACATTTTATCAAGCAAGACTAGCCAGGACAATCTGGAAAACAAGATTTCCCTAAAATAGTGACAAGAAAACTCTGAGGTACTGGACCGGCTGAGACATTTGCACTCTGCTGTCCTTTCTTTACAAAGTGACAGAAGTTCCCCTAGCATGGGTCTCTCATGGGGTGCCCTTTGGACAACTAGGAAAGTTGTTGTCTGAAATTAAGGACAGGAGAAATTAGTTTGAAATTAAGAACGTGAGCAAAGTTCTGGCGATGGATAGTTGTAGAACAGGTTGTGCCTGAGTTGAACATGTCTCTCTGACTTCCTTCGCTCTACTGTGAGATTACACAGGACTCCAGCTCTGCCTGGACTTAGAAATTCTTTTCTCCAGCATTTATATCTAGCAGGATGATTTGATGTAATAGTTTAATAAGAAATATTTAAAGGGAGACCTTCTTTCCTTCCTTCCTTCATTTATTCAGCATCTTTTGAGTACCATGGGTCAACAGGTGTTGGGAGCAGCCTATGGCCCAAATAAGGGGATTTTCCTGAGAGGTAAACACAGGTAAAGAGAAGGCTGCAACCCCATCTGCTTGTCTGACCCAACCCTGCTTGTGCTCTGTGGGTATATGACCACATTTCTTACCTGTGATTTCACAAGGACATCCACCCACCCCTGATGCTTGCTCCTAACAACCTGATCCATCTTCCTGAGCTTCACTTACCCATACAGTGTTTTGACGATAGAATAAGCTAACATGAGGTGAAAAGTGTTTTGTAACTTGGGAGAAGGCCTCTGTGTACAGGGAAACATGTTCTATTGTGTGAGTGATGGTGTCTCCAGTGTGGGAAATGGAGGTTATGATCATGACAGTGCAAGGCATCCAAGCTCATTTCAGCTTCACCTGTTCATATATTTTAGGTGAAAGTGATAGATGGATAACTATTTGTGTGTGTGGGCAGCGTTTGTGCAAGTGCCAGGAAAGGGAGGTTTGGATGTGGAAAATAAAATGTGCCCAGTCTCCTGGCCCCTCTATCACATTAGGTTAAACCTGTAAAAATCAGCTACAGTGCTTGTAAGGAGTGTCATTTTTTTCTTTCTATTCTTGTATGTTTCAAATGGAAATCTGAGTTTTTATAAAGACATGTGTCTATATCTGCAGTTCTTCCTGTCACTTTTTGAGAACAACTTGGCGAGGAGAAGGCTGGCACCAAAACATGAGACTTCTGCCCTGACACCTCTGGCCCCGAGGTCTCCTTCTACACAGGCACCTCATGCCAAGACATGCATGGCAGGAGAGTGTTACAGAATAGGGGACCCCTTCTAAGACCCGAGAGTGGGCTCTTGTCTAGCACTTGAAAATGAATTGACCGGGGGGACACACAAGCTGACAAAGCAAGAGACTTAATTGGGAAGGGGCACCCAGGCGGAGAGCAGGAGTGTAAGGGAAACCATGAGAACTGCTCTGCCACTTTGCTCATAGTCTCTGGTTTAATGGTGATGAAATTAGTTTCTGGGTTCTCTCTGACCAATTTTTCTGACTCAGGGTCCTCCCTGGTGACACGTGCATCACTCAGCCAAGATGGATTCAAGCTAGAAGGATTCTGGAAGGCTGGTAGGACATGTGGATTGGTATTTCCTCCTTCCTTTTGACTTTTCCCAAATTTTTTTGGTTGGTGGTAGCTTGTTAGTTTCAAGTCTCTTACCAGAACCTCCTGTTGTATGATAACTCATGCAAGCGGTCACTATCTTGCCTGACCAGGGTGGGCAGTTTCAGTCAGTGTTTCCTCTAACAAAAGGACCAGTGGGGTCAGGGCTTGGAGACATGTTCAATTCAGTTCAGTTGCTCAGTCGTGTACGACTCTGCAACCCCATGGACTGCAACAGCCAGGCTTCCCTGTCCATCAGCAACTCCCGGAGTTTACTCAAACTCATGTCCATCACGTCGGTGATGCTATCCAACCATCTCATCCTCTGTCGTCCCCTTCTTCTCCTGCCTTCAATCTTTCCCAGCATCAGGGTGTTTTCAAATGAGTCAGTTCTTCGTATCAGGTGGCCAAAGTATTGGAGTTTCAGCTTCAACATCAGTCCTTCCAATGAATATTCAGAACTGATTTCCTTTAGAATGGACTAGCTGTATCTCCTTGCAGTCCAAGGGACTCTCAAGAGTCTTCTCCAACACCACGTTCAAAAGCAACAATTCTTCAGCACTCAGCTTTCTTTATAGTCCAACTCTCATATCCATACATGATGACTGGAAAAACCATAGCTTTGACTAGACGGACCTTTGTTGGCAAAGTAATGTCTCTGCTTCTTAATATGTTGTCTAGGTTGGTCATAACTTTTCTTCCAAGAAGTAAGCGTCTTTTAATTTCACGGCTGCAGTGATCGTCTGCAGTGATTTTGGAGCCCAAAAAAATAAAGTCTGTCACTGTTTCCACTGTTTCTCCATCTGTTTCTCCATTTGCCATGACGTGATGGGGCCAGATTCCATGATCTTTGTTTTCTGAATGTTGAGCTTTAAGCCAACTTCTTCACTCTCCTCTTTTACTTTCATGAAGAGGCTCTTTAGTTCTTCACTTTCTGCCATAAGGGTGGTGTCATCTGCATATATGAGATTATTGACATTTCTCCCGGCAATCTTGATTCCAGCTTATGCTTCATCCAGCCCAGCGTTTCTCATGATGTACTCTGCATATAAGTTAAATAAGCAGGGTGACAATATATAGCCTTGATGTACTCCTTTCCTGATTTGGAACCAGTCTGTTGTCCCATGTCCAGTTCTAAGTGTTGCTTCCTGACCTGCATACAGATTTCCCAGGAGGCAGGTCAGGTGGTCTGGTGTTCCCATCTCTGTAAGAATTTTCCACAGTTTGTAGTGAACCATACAGTCAAAGGCTTTGGCATAGTCAATAAAGCAGAAATAGATGTTTTTCTGAAACTCTCTTGCTTTTTTGATGATCCAACAGATGTTGGCAATTTGATCTCTGGTTCCTCTGCCTTTTCTAAAACCAGCTTGAACATCTGGAAGTTCATGGTTCACATACTGGTGAAGCCTGGCTTGGAGAATTTTGAGTATTACTTTGCTAGCATGTGAGATGAGTGCAATTGTGCGGTAGTTTGAGCATTCTTTGGCATTGCCTTTCTTTGGGATTAGAATGAAAACTGACCATTTCCAGTCCTGTGGCTGCTGCTGAGGTTTCCAAATTTGTTGGCATATTGAGTTCAGCACTTTCACAGCATCATCTTTTATGATTTGAAATAGCTAATTTGGAGACATGTTAGCTCCACCAAAAGGTATTGAGTGCCCATTCCACCCCAGCCGTTGTGCTTAATGCTGAAGATGCCAAGAGGAAACTCTGAGGACAGACATGAGGAGACAAGACACCTAAACTGATCATTTCAAAACAATACAGAATGCACTGTGCAAACCTGTGTACACAAGATCCTTCATGGGAGGTAGTTTCCTAGAAAGGTGACACCTGAACTGAATCTTAAAAGATGAAGGAGGTTGGGGGAGTGCTGGCTGAAAGGAGTAGACCAGTTTAGTTAGAGGACGGAGGTGAACAAAGACACTGAGGAAGGAAACATGGAGGAGGGGCAGACAGAGGAACCCCTCCCTGGAGTTTGATATTTCTGTCACTTAAGTTCAAAGCCTGGGGAGTTTGGTGAGAGATAAAGTGAGCTGCCTAGAAACGGTAGGAGGGAAGATGCAAAGTCCAAGGACTTTCAGCAAGGACCACCAGGTTGTGAAGATCTAGATAAGCAGGTTCTAGGGTCCAAGAGAGCAGAAAGTTTATATAGGTGTTAGCATCGGTAATGTTGGTTCTGGAGCAGGAGCTGCTGCTTTTTTCTTAATATCCTCTTCCCATTGTTTTATTTTTCTCTTTCTATTGTTTTATTTATTTACTTGGTCATGCCACATGGCTTGCAGGATTTTAGTTCCCCAACCAGAGATCAAACCCAAGCCACCAGCAGCTGAAGCAGAGTCCTAACCATTGGACTGCCAGAAGTCCCTCTGTGTCCTTTTTATGTTAGGAGTGTAGTGGGATACAGACAAGAAGCCAAAGGGTGTATGCCATTCCAGGTTACTGCAGGGCCAGAGACTGGGCTAACCAAACTGCCGCCTGCTTGATGTGTGCTCAGAAACATTGTCCTTGAATGTGTCTAAGCCCCTTTCAACCTTGCAGGTGTAACAACTGGATGGGAGATGTATTGATACATCTTTTGTTACCCAATCATTATTGACAGGAGATGTTTCAATATTCACTTACATAACAAATCACCAACCACAGGTATTAGTTTGTTCAAAAATCCTCTGGTCAATAATGTGTAATACAAATTTCATGTTTACTGATGGAACCCAGTAAAACTATGATGAATGAGTATCTTTAAAGATAATATTTTTCTCCAAAGATAGATATATGATTAGTCTTTGAAAGTTTAGATTGTGTAGACAAGTTTTAGAAATATTTATTTTGTTATCAAATGATAATTATTAATATTTTATACGTAACACATATTTTTATTTTCTGTGTTTAAACTTACTAGTATAGGGCGAGTGTTTCCCACACAGAGAAGGTGGGCGTGCTAGTTATCAGTTACCTCTCAGCTTTGAATTCATCTTTCTTTGCCCTGCTTGGTGACAGTGGAGCTGAACCCTGTGGACGCTTCTCCTTTGCCTTGGGCTGGTATTGGACTTTGTTATGGAGTGTGCCTAAGGGCCAGTTTAGGGCCAAACAGGAGGAATGCATTTCCCTTCCTCTTCTTGGCCTTGGGTCTGGCAGGTCAGTATGGAGGGAGGCTGGTGGTACTCATCTCTGTATCCCAGGTGGACCAACTCTGCCAGCCTGCACTTTCAGCACATTTTCCCAGTACTCGGGGACCATTCCTATGCACCAGCTCCCATCCACAGCCTCTGAAAGGTTTCTTCACCACCTGGCAGGCGGATCCTATGGACCACTTTTGGCCCATACCCTTCAGTAAGGGTCTTTGACAATGTCAGGATGATTCTTATCCTTGAAGGGGGCAAGTTCTTCATACCTTTTTCTTACTGCTTTCTGTATATGCTACTTTTGAACTCCTTAAAGTTCTCTTTTCCCCCTTTAGGTAATCAGCTACCCTTTTAATAGTTATACATCCTCATAGTAAATGTTTCATGTCCACGTTATTGCCTTTGTTTCTACTTCCTGACTGGACCCCAACTGATTGAGAAGAGAAGGAGAAGAGATGTCATAAGTAATTTCAGAGAAAAGAACTATTCCCTCCCTTGTCCCTCCAAAAGTATAACACACACACACAAAATCCTAACCAAAGGCCATTGAGAATCACTAGTTTCATATATTCTCTTTGTTGTAGCCCAAGTTTTCCAGAAAGCAAACCTGAGGCAAGTCCTATGTGCATACTTGAGTAGTGGGTACAATCACAGGAACCAGGAGGAAAGGACAGGGTGATTAAAGCCAGGAAGGAGGGAAGGAGAGAAACCCTTCCTGTCATGGCATAAACTGCTCCACGCCCTCCGCCGACTCCAGGTGTATACGAGGGGCTTGATATGCATGTAAGTTATTCCCTGTGCAAATACGTCTTCCCAGTGTTGCAACATTAGTGCACCTCTGACTTTTTCTTAGAGCAAATTATTTTAAATATATGTATTATGTCAAAGTATAGGAAATGAGAATCTTTAACTAGAATTCTACTGGAAGTTTCAGATAACCAGAATTCCTTATTGCCTGAGCATTCTGGTGAAGGGAAATTTTTTGTTTACTCTGTTTTCTCCAGTCAGATATCCCTTTTGTAAGATAGAGGTGCCATTCGTTTAACACCATGGTTTTGTGTGAGGTGGAAGGGGAGGCATGAGATGAGGTGGAACCACCAAAGGATCTACGTTCAAACAGAATTCTTTGCAAATTGACATGCATTTAGCCATAAAATTTCAGGCCGCTTTATTTTTCCATTACAAAGGTGAAATTTGTTTACCTTCAAATTCTAAAGGTTCTTCTGAATCATTTTTTTTAATGGAAAAAATAATTGCTTTACAATGTTGGTTTCTGCTGTACTGAATCACTTTTGACCACTGGGAATTATGCAAACCATGGGGCCTCCACTGAGCACCCCAACTTCACTGAGTGAAGTAATGAGAATGGAGTAGTCAAGGGGAAAACACAGCACTGTTGTCCTATAGAAAGTGCACATACTTGGCAATGGTTAAAAACTGGACTTTGTCATCTTCCCTGAGAGACGAGATCAGACTGGGATGGGAAATAAAGCTGGGAAGTTGGAGCCAGGTGGAACCAAGAGTGAAGGGTGAGGAGAGCAAAGGAGAGAGCCAGGCAGGAGGCCTGGGACTTGGTGAAGAATGAAGCCAGATGCTCTGAACTCCTTCCTACCAGTTTTGACAACCATTGTGGGCTAAAGACCCTGAATTAAGGGCTCAAGTCAGCCAGATAATCGACCTTAAACAATGCTCATGTCTTCTGCCCACCAACTGTCCCCTCACCTTGGGGTCCAGATGTCCCTCCAGAGGTCTCCCTCAGCCTTTAAGAGAAAATTAAACTGCTATTTATAGAGTATCATGTCTGCAGCCTTTCCTCAAAACATCACCTGAAATTTCTTTCTTTGTGTAAATTATACTGCAAAAGGTAAAAGGAGTGTGTATCATGACTTGGGTAATTCTACTGATTCTCTCTTAAACTCTGCTGGGGCAGCACAGCACACGTGCAGGAACCTCGAGTCTAGAGTCCTTTGTGTGCAGGTGCTTGTAGATCAAGTGTGCATGACCTCCTGATGCAGATCTTATTGGCCTTCATTCTCCTATCACAGACACACTAGCCTCCACTTTCCCTGCCCAATTTTGAACCCAGATTGTTGCATCTAGTATTTAGTTCAAGCTCAGCTGTTTACCTGGCTAGCCCGTGTCTTTAATCTAGGGTCCTTCACCCACCTGGGTCCCAGAAAGGTAAGAAGTTCAGACATTCCAGCTTTATTCCCCACACTGAGTCTTCCTTTTCCCCAGTGTTTGAATGAATGTACCCAGCACAAGGTTAGGTGCTGGGGGAGAGGGAAGTAATGGCAAGTATGATCCTGGTTCTTGCATCCCTTTGGAAATCTGTTGAAAGCTATAGACTATCTCTCAGGAAAAAAAAAAAAAAAAAGCCCATACACATAAAATTTTGTATGTAATTCTTAAAACTCATGACCTCACTTTTGGAAACCTATCTCTGGACCCTGGTTCCAGCTAGATCTCCTACTTGAATAAGACAAATGAGAAACAGCACAAGACAATGTTATCATCAGGAGCTAAACTGAATGGTGTATGTGTGACTGTGTATAAACTGACAGTGAATGCAGTAAGAACTTCCGAGAAGGTGAGAAACACTGCACTATCTCTAAAAGTATGATCCAGGAGTTGTGTGATTCACACGGGCATTTCCCAGAGTCTTGAAACCCCAAGAAATGGGAGAAATGACTCTCTCGGTACTTATCTCCTGCCTAAACTAACTGAAATCAAGGGATGGTCATTTTCACTCTTGAGCATTGATTAAGCTTCTTCCATTTCCTGTATAGTCTTTGGCCAAGAACCAGTGATAGTGAAATGAAAGATAAACTGTGTGACTTTCTAAGATACAGGTAACTAAAGTAAATTGGATTATAGAAGTCAATGACTTTTTAAAAAAATTATTTTCGGCTACGCTGGTCTTCACTGCTTTGCACAAGCTTTCTCTAGTTGTGATGAGTAGGGCCTGCTCTCTCATTGTGGTGTGTAGGCTTCTCACTGTGGTGCCTTGTCTTGTTGCAGAGCATGGGGTCTAGGGTTTCAGTAGTTGTGAGGCAGGGGGTTCGGTCAGCACTGGAAGGGAGGAGTGAAAGAAGAATGTTCAGCAAGTTCAGCCACCCCATGAGGAGAAGCCTGACCCTACAGACTTTAGTGAGAGAGAATTTCTAACATATTGTGTGCCTCAGGCTTGCAGGTGGGCCTTTGAAATCATTGCTTAGGTTTGGCAACCGTGTGGTGCCTCTCGGCAAGCATTTATTGATGTATCCATTAGAAAGTGCCGTGATTTGCTTGCTAAGTTTCTGTTTCATTTGCATCTTAATGTCCTATCATTAGGATATAAGTATGGGCAAAGGGAATTGAGTAATTCAGAAATTCCCTCCAGGGATCTGCTAAGTTGAGACTATGAACTTAGAAGGCTGCAGCCTAGAAAAATGGATCTTTGAACTTAGGTGTTTTGAAATGGACCCACCATCTGATCTGAAGGGTCAAAAGGCAGGAATATGTCATTAGCAGCCTTATTTTATGTCTGAAGTTGGTGCTCATCAAGGTCACTTTTCAGAGTCTCCAGGAAGCCCCTGGTGTTTTGATTTGGGGTTTTCACTGCTTGTGTTTTGGGCCAGAAGAGGTTTGTAGGCGATGCCACAGCCGTTGCCTCCTGGAAAATGCAGCTTTATTTCCGAAACTTTTATCTGTGGTTTGTGCATTGTAGGAGTAGAATCATATAAGGAAAACCATGGGAGCCAAACAGCTTTATTTTATTTTTTTTTTAACGTCATGATTGACTTTACTTTTTTTTTTATATTAAATAAATTTATTTATTTTAGTTGGGGGCTAATTACTTTACAATATTGTAGTAGTTTTTGCCATACATTGACATGAATCAGCCATGGGTTTACATGTGTTCCCCTTCCTGGACCCCCCTCCCACCTCCCTCCCCATCCCATCCCTCTCAAACAGCTTTATTTTAAATCCTTCACTGAGTTACAGGACATCTCAGAATCTCAGTGCACTCTTAACTAGAAAATGGGCATAATAGTTAATCTGAAAAATTGTTGTGAGCCTAAATGAGATAATATACTTCAAGTGCCTAACACGATATCTGAGTCAGCAGGTACCCGAAAACATAACTGTTCCTTACATTTCTGTGAGTGATTTATGTTGTTTCTAAACATCTCTCACTCCCAAATAAAGCTCTCTGCAGATCAAATGCAGGGCTTCTAGCTTGCCAAGATGCATTTGTCTCTGGCTCGCTTTCTGAAATGGAGTTTGACCACCTAGAATGACTGCTTTGTCTCAATGGGCAAGTAGTAGTGTTAATCACTCAGTCGTGTCCGACTCTGTGACCCCATGGACTGTAGCCCACCAGGGTCCTCTGTCCATGGAATTCTGCAGGCAACATTCTGGAGTGGATTGCCATTCCCTTCTCCAGAGGATTTTCCTGACCCAGGGATAGAACCCAGGTCTCTTGCATCACAGGCAGATTCTTTACCACTGAGCCATCGGGGAAGACTTAAATCGCCTAAGTCTGTTCAGCGAAGAATTTGATCCATCCCTCCTCCTCCTTCCTCTCACCAGAGCTGAGCGACCCAGCTGTGTGTACATAACGTGAGGGCTGAACACCCACTAGAGACCATCTAGTCCAGCCCTCTTGATTTCAAGATGAAGAAATCAAGATTGAGAAGGATGAAGGGATATGACCTAAGACTCATAGCCACTTAGTTGCAGAATTAGGAGAACTAATACCTCCTGTTTTTTATGGATATTTCATCATTTTCAGAGTACTTTTGTACTCTGTTTTATTTGATCCTCACTACAACTTTGAAAAGAAGACAGAGAACATATTACCATCCCCATTTTGCAGATGAGCAAACTTAACGTTCAAAGATAAAGCAGTTCCTAAGTTTCAAACCCAGGTCTCTAAACTCTGAGTCTAGTGTCCTGCCCAGGCCCTAACTCAGTTGCTAATGCTTTGCTGATTAGCTCTGAAAAATATGTACATGGTTCAAACCTTGGATACCTTCCACATCATTGGTCTCCCTTTTGTCAAGGAGCAAAATTCTCAGATAAATCTTTAAAGACAAAGAGACTCTGGAACAAAATGCAGTGGGGAAGCTGACCCCCAAAGGAATCTATTCATCAGTTCATTCATTCATTCACTCATTCATTTATATATCCAATATTTCCTAAACAGCCCGATATGTGAGGAACTATGCCAGGTGATGCAGGAATATGAGCTGAATCAAACATCATCTCTGTCCTCCAGGAGTTGACAGTCTAGAAAAAGAGTTTACCATTTCTGAGTTTATCTAACAAAGGGCCCTTCTCTTTTAACTAATAAAAATGAACAAAATGTCATTGTTTGAAATGTTTGGGTCAGCCTTCAGACTTTATAACTCTAGTCTGGTGATCTTAAAAATTGATAACAGGCAGTCCTTCCAAAAAACTTGAAATTCTGAGCATCACTTATCAGAATCAAAACTAAAATTGTAGATCAAGAAAGTCTGGGCAATTGTATTTAATCTGGACTGAAACCTGAAAGCATCAATTGTTTGGTGCTCAGCCTTCTTTATAGTCCAACTCTCATATCCATACATGGCTACTGGAAAAACCATAGCTTTGACTATATGGACCTTTATATTGTCTACATAGCAGTGATGGCAGATACAGATTTTGTTGGGCCTGAAGTGTGTACATCTTGGGGGAGGGATGGGGAAGAAGGTCTTTAAGAAAAAGAGTAAAACAAAATTATCATCACAAAGTTAGATATGAATTTAAATATTTATTTTGAATGCAGAAATGGATCACAACAAACTACTGGAGCCTTGGAGATTCCAGTCACTTTTTCTGAGAGCTCTTAGACAGTTAACCAAAACTGTGTAATACAAATACTTCTATTGGCAACCTGGCTTCCCCTCCCCTCCTAGGACCCTCTGTACTCTCAGCACTCATGAGGCTTGTGCTAATGAGGGGCCCTGATACCTGAGCTTTAATAGATCCACAGTGAGTTCACCTCTCATTGTGAATATATGTGTGGGGTAGGAAGGAAAACTTGAAAGACAGGTGGGAAGGATGCTATCAGCTGTGTTCACCAGTCCAGGAACCATGGCTTAGCTTCTCTAATGTTCATGGAGGTAGGATTTGGACCCAAAGTAATGCTGAAAGCTCAGTGTCTCTGTACACAGGTACAAATCTCTGTACAAATCTCAGAGACAGTTTTGGGTGAAGTAGAACAGGAGCTTCCCTACTGGCTCAGACTGTAAAGAATCTGCCCGCAGTGCGGGAGACCCAGATTCAATCCTTGGGTCAAGAAGATCCCCTGGAGAAGGGAATGGCTACCCACTCTAGTATTGTTGCCTGGAAAATTCCACGGACAGAGGAGCCTGGCAGGCTTTAGTCCATGGGGTCGCAAAGAGTCTGGCATGTCTGAGCGAGAGACACTTTGACTTTCTTTAGGCTTCCTTGGTGTTTCAGATGGTAAAGAATCTGCCTGCAATGCGGGAAACCTGGGTTCAATACCTGGGTTGGGAAGAGCTCCTGGAGAAGGAAATGGCAACCCACTCCAGTATTCTTACTTGGGAAATCCCATGGACAGAGGAGCCTGGCAGACTACAGTCCATAGGCTTCCAAACAGTCAGACATGACTGAGTGACTAACACTTCATTTTAGAAAAGGAGAGCTTCATTGCTTTGCCAGGCAAAGGGGGACACAGTGGGCTCATGCCCTCAAAACCATGTGTACCCCTTTTGGGAAGATGATGAGGAGTTTTATAGTAGTTGTTCCAAAAGGGTGTAATCAGCTCATGGACATTCTTCTGACAAGTTGCTGGTAAAGTAAGTAGGAGTCAACATCATCAAAGTCCAACTCATCTGGGATCTACTTGCTTGTGGGCAGCATACCATCATTAATTGTTAACTTCTCCCACCTGGAATGGGTTTCAATATATACAAAATAGTTCAAAGATATTGTTGTGAGAATCTGTTGATGGGGAAAATAGAATCTTGCCCCAAGGCTGCTCTTGACAATTTGTTTCTCCCTGATCTCACATCCTCTCCCTTCCCTACTTAACAACTGCTTGAATCTGCCCATTGGAACTCAGAGAAGGTCACAGAGGCTGAATGAAGGTTGTTTCCTGTAATCAAAGTAATGGGGGACACAGAAAGGCCTTGTGCCCAGGAGCCCCACAGGGCCCTGCACAGTATCAAGGTATAAACTACAGCAAGGTAGATTTGGGGAACAGTATAAGGACTCTAACAACCAGAACTGTTCATCCACAGAATTAGCTTCCTGACCATGGGAAGAGGAACAGTAAAGATGGGGTCATTACCTTTCAGCGTCCTATAGCCTAGGTTCCTTCATTAGAATTTTGGTCTGGAATTTGCTCTCTAACATCTTTCAAACTCCTAAGTTCTGCATCATTCCATTATGATCATCTGTTCTTTTTTGGCCAACTTGTGGTCATTTATCCTCCTTTTATGGACCCTTCTTGGAAGGAAACCACACACACACACACACACACACACACACACACACACAACACATACGCACACAATGGTTTCTGCCACATTGTGGGCTCAAGCCATCCTTCTTTTCATTTCCAGGACAGACATATACTCTAGTTCTGGCCCCTGTAACTATTCCAGGGAAGGGGCAGAACTCAAGTTTAGTGTCATGACAGTAGCCTTGGGACTTTGATGGTTCCATTAGGAATAGAAAACCTCTTTTTGGCTGGAGTTGCTGAGTCAGAAGATGTAGGCCTGGAACTTCCAGTGGTCCTGCCCTCTTGAGAGCCACTGAGAAGGAAAACAGAGCAGAGAGATGCCAATTTGCTGGCCATGTTTGGAAGCATGCATTGAGTCATGTCTGAGGTTAGACCTCTGGCTCCAAAGCCAGTAAATTCCCACTTATCTTAGGCTAATTTAAATCAGGCACTACTCAGTGCCTCATGACCTAAATTCCATTCTGGAGACCTCACCCATCCTGTTACTTATTTAGACAAACTCCTCCTGACCTTTTTTTTTTTTTGGAGCCTGGTGGTGGCCAAGGTGTAACAGGAAGAAAAGGGGCAGGGCACAACTTTTATAAGAATGACATAACCCATGGACACAACATAAACTGATTAGAATCAAACGAGACCAAGATGGCAGACAAAACTAAAGCTTAATCCTCAATCGGCAAGCAAAACGGCACACCCAGAGGTGCCAAGACAGTTCCAGGGCACCTCAAAAGACCAAGGATTGGGTGGTGGCCCAATTCCTGGAAATCTCCACCCCTTCTCTAAAATAGATGGAATAATCCTCCCACTCATTAGCATATGAAATTGCCCAGCATGTTAAAGCAACCACATTTTGAGCCTGCCCTCACCCTCTATGATGGTCCACACACTGTCTGTGGAGTGTGCTCCTCTCTAAATCTAAATAAATCCACTTCTTACCTGTCACTTTGTCTCTCACTGAATTCTTTCTGCGATGAGACATCAAGAACCTGAGCTTCATTAGGACCCAAAGACAGGTACTGTGGGTTTTCGCTCGGTTGAGTCCCAGGTCAATGGGTTCAAGTACCAAACAGGGTTTTGGCAGGGTTAGAGTCCCAGCACATGGATTCAAGTCCCAATCTGAGGTAAAGAGTTTCAAAGGGAGTTATGGTTGGTCTCATTTATACTATAAATATTTAAAAGCACTGTTTTGTTTGTTCAGTTTTGTTAGTATTTGTAATTTTTAGCCATTTCTGGCATCACAATGCTGTTTAATATTATAAATTAAGGTTCTGGAGTACAGTTTTCACTCACATGACATCTATAATAGAGTTTCATATTTTTGGATGTAGGTAATCAAACTTCCCCACTCACAAGACTAAGATGATATATGTGTTTACCTTTGAAAAGTACTCAGAGAATTTTACTCTAGCAGGTCTCCCAAGTCTTTTTCATCTTGATCACTAATACAAAATTGATGTTCCCACACAATGAAATTGACAAGCTTATAAATTAGACTTGTAGACAACCCTTCAATAAAGGAAATATTTTTCTACTGTTCACAGTCCTTTTTAGATATTCATTAGCTTATTTAGCGTTAATCATCTTGTCATTGGCAAAACTGTCTCCTAAAGAATAGAAACTCTAATGAAGGATAGCCGTATTAAAAATGCTTTTTTCCTCATGCATATTCAGCCAAACACATACATGAAATCAACATACTATGCTGGCACTTGTGGCTTTCCCTGTTAGTGCAGAAGTATAAAAATGACTGAGCAAGCTAGAACCCTAGAAATCTTACTTAATAACCATGGGGGGAAAATTGCAGTTGTTTCATGACCTTTAAAATAATTTTGTCAAAACCTTAAAATTCATCTTAACTGTTGCTTATAAATGTGTGCAGAAAATTTTAAAATAGTAAAACTAACACTTATTTAGTACCTTGTAAGTTAAAACATTAGACATATTGAGAATTAATGTCTTTAATTGTAGAAATTAAAAAAAAAAACAATCAAAATTAGTTTGAACAGTGCTTCCCTTCTAGTTATCACATAACCTATGACGTGGAGTTGGGGTCTTTTGTGTGCTTTGGTGAATTGTTATACTTCTTTCCAAGTTTGGATCAGCTTCCAACATTTTATCCTTTGCACTTTTAATGGCTGCAGGAGTTGCTTAAAAGTGATGCTTTTGCTAGCATCACTTACTCCGGGATGACTTCATCTTTTTATCATAAAACAGGTTGGGTGTCTGTTAGAATCTTGCCTATAAATTGAGTCTAGGATCCATTAGCATTGACTGGACCTACTTAGGCTCCATAGAGAGTCACTTTGAAACCCAGATCTCAAAGCTCAATCGGCATTAGAAATTGTAGTGCCTTATGCTTTTTCAATGGATAAGACCCATAAAACTGTGAGATAATAAAATTGTGTTTTAAGTTGCTAAGTTTGTGGTAATTTGTCATGGCAGCAATAGAACACTAATTTTAAACTCCATTTTTGCTTATGTAAAAGTCTCTTTACTCTGTTCATGGAAGATAATTTTATTGGGCATAGAATTCTAATTTAACAATTATTTTTTTCTCTTGAAACATTAGATCATTACATTGTCTTCTGGATTATATTGTGGCTGTTGAGAAATTAGCTATCATGCTGTCAGTCTAAGTGACATTCCTTTGCAGAGGAACTGTCTTTTTTCCACAGCTGTTTTTTTCTTTAAATTTATGTATTTAATTGAAGGCTAATTACTTTACAATATTGTAGTGATTTTTGCCATACATTGACATGAATCAGCCATGGGTGTATATGTGTGTCCCCCATCCTGAACCCCTCGCACCTCCCTCCCCATCCCATCCCTCAGGGTCATCCCAGTGCACCGGCCCTGAGGACCCTGTCTCATGCATCGAACCTGGACTGCCAATCTGTTTCACATATGATAATATACATGTTTCAATGCTATTCTCTCAAATCATTCCACCCTTGCCTTCTCTCACAGAGTCCAAAAGTCTGTTCTTTACCTCTGTGTTTCTTTTGCTGTCTCGCATATAGGATCATCATTACCATCTTTCTAAATTCCATATATATGTGTTAATATACTGTATTGGTGTTTTTCTTTCTGACTTACTTCACTCTGTATAATAGGCTCCAGTTTCATCCACCTCATTTGAACTGATTCAAATTCGTTCTTTTTAATAGCTGAGTAATATTCCATTGTGTATATGTACCACAGCTTTCTTATCCATTCGTCTGCTGATGGACATCTAGGTTGCTTCCATGTCCTAGCTATTGTAAACAGTGCTGCAATGAACATTGGGGTACATGTGTCTCTTTCAATTCTGGTTTCCTCAGTGTGTATGCCAAGCAGTGGGATTGCTGAGTCATATGGCAGTTTTATTTCCAGTTTTTTTAAGGAATCTCCACACTGTTCTCCTTAGTGGCTGTACTAGTTTGTATTCCCACCAACAGTGTAAGAGGGTTCCCTTTTCTCTGCACCCTCTCCAGCATTTATTGTTTGTAGACTTTTTGATAGCAGCGATTCTGACCGGCATGAGATGATACCTCATTGTGGTTTTGATTTGTACTTTTCTGATAATGAGTGATGTTGAGCAACTTTTCATGTGTTTGTTAGCCATCTGTATGTCTTCTTTGGAGAAAGGTCTGTTTAGTTCTTTGGCCTATTTTTTGATTGGGTCGTTTGTTTTTCTGAAATTGAGCTGCATGAGCTGCTTGTATAGTTTTGACATTAATTCTTTGTCAGTTGCTTCTTTTGCTATTATTTTCTCCCATTCTGAAGGCTGTCTTTTCACCTTGTTTATAGTTTCCTCCTTTGTGCAAAAGCTTTTAAGTTTAATTAGGTCTCATTTGTCTATTTTTGCTTTTATTTCCATTACTCTGGGAGGTGGGTCACAGAGGATCTTGCTGTGATTTATCTCAGAGAGTGTTTTGCCTATGTTTTCCTCTAGGAGTTTTATAGTTTCTGGTCTTGCGTTTAGATCTTTAATCCATTTTGAGTTTATTTTTGTGTATGGTGTTAGAAAGTGTTCTAGTTTCATTCTTTTACAAGTGGTTGACCAGTTTTCCCAGCACCACTTGTTAAAGAGATTGTCTTTTCTCTATTGTATATTCTTGCCTCCTTTGTCAAAGATAAGGTGTCCATAGGTACATGGATTTATCTCGGGGCTTTCTATTTCATTCCATTGATATATATTTCTGTCTTTGTGCCAGTACCATACTGTCTTAAGTACTGTAGCTTTGTAGTATAGTCTGAAGTCAGGCAGGTTGATTCCTCCAGTTCCATTCTTCTTTCTCGAGATTGCTTTGGCTATTCAAGGTTTATTGTATTTCCATACAAATTGTGAAATTATTTGTTCTAGTTCTGTGAAAAATACTGTTGGTAGCTTGATAGGGATTCCATTGAATTTATAGATTGCCAAAGCACCAGCTTTAAGTGCCTTGCTTCATGCATTGAACTTTCACTGGTCATCTGTTTTACATACGGTAATATGCATGTTTCAATGCTATTCTCTCAAATCATCCCACCCTTGCCTTCTCCCACAGAGTCCAAAAGTCTGTTCTTTACATCTGTGTCTCTTTTGCTACCTTGCGTATAGGATCATCATTACCATCTTTCTAAATTCCATATATATGTGTTAATATCCTTATCCATTCATCTGCTGATGGACATCTAGGTTGCTTCCATGTCCTAACTATTATAAACAGTGCTACCATGAACATTGGGGTACATGTGTCTCTTTCAATTCTGGGTTCCTTGGTGTATATGCCCAGCCATGGGATTGCTGGATTATATGCAGTTCTGTTTGCAGTTTTTTAAGGAATCTCCACACTGTTCTCTATAGTGGCTGTACTAGTTTGCATTCCTATCAACAGTGTAAGAGGGTTCCCTTTTCTCCACATCCTCTCCAGGATTTACTGTTTGTAGACTTTTTTGATGGTGGCTATTCTGACCAGCGTGTCTGACAGGCGTGAGATGATACCTCATTGTGGTTTTGATTTGCATTTCTCTAATAATGAGTGATATTGAGCCTCTTTTCATGTGTTTATTAGCCATCTGTATGGCTTCTTTGGAGAAATGTCTGTTTAGTTCTTTGGCCCACTTACTGATTGGGTGGTTTGTTTTTCTGGTATTGAGCTGCAGGAGCTGCTTGTATATTTTGGAAATTAGTTCTTTGTCAGTTGTTTCATTTGCTATTATTTTCTCCCATTCTGAAGGCTGCCTTTTCACCTTACTTGTAATTTCCTTCGGTGTGCAAAAGCTTTTGAGTTTAATTAGGTCCCACTTGTTTGTTTTTGTTTTTGTTTCCATTACTCTGGGAGGTGGGTCACAGAGGATCTTGCTGTGATTTATGTCAGAGTATTCTACCTATGTTTTTTTACAGTGAACTTAGATTTCATGAATATTTTGAAAGCCTTGGTTTAAAGGATGTTCCTTTACAGAGAGTTTAACTTCTGTAAACAAAGTAAGGCTTCATCTAGGTGCCTTAAACTATTAAACTAAAGATTTGACTTGACCTTTCTCAAAATATTCTCAAAGTGTACTTTGGGTTGCAGATCTGTATGTAGGCTTAGCTGTAGTTAGGAAAGGCTTGGTTTCCCCTCTTCCCATTGTCAAGGTCAGAAAAGATAATTTTCTTTTAGTCCTCTTCTGCGGGTATGTTTATTTCTGGTTCATTGTTTCTAATAACATAACTTTTTAGGATCCCAGAATTATGCAGAGGTTTCTTATTAGACTCTCCATCTTGGATGGGCTGTAAGTTTTGCCTTCTGTCTCCCTTTGCCCATGCAATGTCAAAATGGAACTTCAGAGTCACCAGAATTCATCAGAAGCTCTCTGGAATAAAAGGACTTCATTGCTCAATGGAGTCCCACCTTTAACTGTATTTTTGGCATCAGAAGACTCCTTACTTTATTTCCAGCTCAATATTGCATTCCTAAGGCAGATTTTGTAATTTATCCAAGGAGATCTGTTTAGGGTTTCTACTCTATCCTGTTGTTGGAGAGAAAATTCTTTTAAAAATAAATTATGTTTATTTACCCACTGAAGATTTATTGCTAAGCACCTGGCATATAAAGAATAGTAAAACCCAGTCCCTGCTTTAAAGTGATGATAGTCTTGCTGGCTGAGTTCTCTGAGATTTCCTCTTAGAATTTGTAACATTTTATTTATTCAACTTATTTGAGAAAATATAATATGGCCAATATTCTCTCAAGAGAGTCAAATAGCTTCCTAATATGAATACATAAATGTTTGTTGAATGCACAGATTAAATATTAATTGATTAATAAAACAAGTTAGCATTAGTTGTGTTATACTTGAGTCTTCCTTATTTTCCTAAGTCTAATGCTGTACAAGAAATAGGAGACAACTTACCCCAGAGACAGAAGGGTAGCCATGCTTACAACCCCTGCAACACTTGTGCTTCGTTTTGTGTTTGCCTAGATAGGTTTTGTTGGTTGTCTGTGGCATAGTCCTAATGAGAACTGAGAGGCATCAGTACACAACATATGTTGAAATTGTTCCAGTTGGATTCAATACATCACATTCGGTAACAACTCTTTCAGTTTCCTCCTAATCATTTACTGATTCTATTTTACACTTCTCTGCCGTGTGAAGATAAAGTCTAGTGACAGGCTGACATGCTGTGGCAGAGTGGGGGTTGAGGGGAAAGTAAATACTAGCATATGTCAGCCATGCTTAGAGATACAGGTAATAGTTCTTTTCCATTCAAATTCTTATCATGTGGGAACATTTTAAATTTAGTCTTGATTCTGATAGACAGGAATTGTTGGGAAGACCTGATGAATAATTAATCTAATACAATAGTAACCAGCAATATTAATATTTTATACCACTATAAAGCCATGTAAAACCACCCTATAGCTGGTAAGTCACTTGGGTTGGGTACAACTTGGAACACTTCTTCACTGAAATGAGAGATTCTTCCTTTATCTCAAATATAATTATCCATTTAAATGTCATGGGTCAATTTATGAACACTTTATTCATCGGGGTGTAACCTTTATTAGGCTTTATTGCTACCAGAAATTATATCCTACACAAATACAATAGAGATTTAAATGTTCTGGAGAATGAGCTGACGGCTCCTGCCTTTATGGTGTCGCTCAGTAATGGACCTTGACCAGTAGAAGATTTGATAAGTATAAAATATTACTGCTTGATGCTAATTTGGTTCCTTTTTAATGACTGATAATCCTTGTCGATTTACTGGGATCGTCACAATCCAGTACTGTTTCCCACCCCGGATGTGATTGTAACAGGAGCCATTAAGTATGTCTGAGTAATAAAATTAGTCAGGGAAGCTATGTACATTGTTTCCAGGCCTTTGGATTTCCATTATAGTGGTGAGGATTGTTGAAGTGAAAAGTCTGCTGTCAGCTCAACCAAGTCTCTGGCTCCCCAGATGTTCTGCAAAGGACCGATGATGACCGTATTAAGACATCTGTTCTTAGAGCCTCAGAAAATGCATCATGGATAAATAGGAGCTGTAGATTGGAGGCTAGGAGAGATGGGTTGCTGATTTGCCTAACAAAGCTTTACACAGCTCCAAAGCTTAAATACATAATCAGTATTTCACAGCTCAAATTTGAAAGGGGGAAGCTTCTCTTCGTTTTGGCGATTTATCACTCCTGTATTCAGAAAGTTGGAATTGCTTGACATCTTTGAAAATCATTTAAATGTATGGTCTGATCCCACTGCCCCCTTGTAGGAATTTACAGGGCTTGAGAGGAAGGCAGGGATAAGGACCTCATCACTATGTAAAGGTAGTGAAATAAATAAGTACATCTGCCTTGTTGTCCTTCCCATTCCCTTGGCTTATTTGGCATCAAGTTCAAATTCCTTTCTCTGAAAGCAGCTCTGACATGAGTCCCCTGGGAAGTACCTCCCCAGGGCCTGCCAGAGAAAAAGTGGAGACTTGGTACCAGAGAAGGACCTGTTTTGCTTTTGAACTAAGTAACCCCCATTTTTACAGGCCAGAAATTTATATTCTAAATGTTCTGAAAGTCTGGATTGAGAGCAAAAAAGTAATCAAATGTGAAGGCAACATCAAGCCCTTCCTAGGCGAGGACTTGGGCTTCCCAGTGGCTCAGACAGTAAAGAATCCACCTACAATGCGGCAGACCTGGGTTCAATCCCTGGGCCGGGAAGATCCCCTGGAGAAGTGAATGGTTACCCACTCCAGTATTCTGGCCTGGAGGATTCCATGGACAGAGGATCCTGGCAGGCTACAGTCCATGGGTTCATGAAGAGTCGCACATGATTGAGTGACTTTGACTTCACAATAGAGGACTTATTGATGATATTATGATGTGGCTTTAGCTAAAGTGTTGTTGCTAAAGTGTTTAGCTAAAGTGTTGTTGTTGCTCTTGCTGTTCCTTCCTAAGCCCTCTGGAATAATTAAAACTTGGGTTATTAGAAATGAGCGTGCTTGTTCAATATTAGAGTATAGATCAAGCAACCATTTGTTTTTCAACACTATTATAGTAAACCAACAGTTCATGGTTTAAAAAAAAAATTAATTGAAAACAAACAGAAAACCTAATGTCTATAGACTGAGTGCCTGTTATCATTTGTCTTCTGTAGGGTGGCTACTTGACCAGAGAATATTAAGCAAATCAAAAAATGAAGTTTGTTCCATGGAAGACTGTAGCACAGTAGAGTAGGCACCCTTTGTCCACCTGGAAGCTCCCTTTGTCCCCTCTGTGTTTCAGCCTATTTCTCTCCACTTTGTCTCACCAGGGTTGTAATCTCCCTAGGCAGAGCCAAGAGCTTATGCCCCCAGCCAGCTGCCTCTAGAAATAGCAGCATTACATAGTTTCTTAAAGAGTACCGGGTGGAGGTGAGGGCAACCCAGGAGCAGCCTGCCGCTTGCCTGTCCCATTCAAGCCCATGAGATATAAGAGGTCCAACACCTCTATAGAGTAAATATGTACTAATTGATAAATGGATTGATCATGGAAAATCTGATTCAGACACCACTCAGTATAGCCAACGATTGCCTATTAACACACACACACACCCACACACACACACCCACACACACCCACACCCCCCCCCACACACACACACCCCTTTTAGGACATCTGGCCTACCTTCTGCCCTTAATGCCTTACTCACAGTTCTCAAAGTGACTCTACCCTTCTGATCATGGCCAGAACTAGTCACCTAACAGTTAGAACCGGACATGGAACAACAGACTGGTTCCAAATAGGAAAAGGAGTACGTCAAAGCTGTATATTGTCACCCTGCTTATTTAACTTATATGCAGAGTACATCATGAGAAACGCTGGGCTGGAAGAAGCACAAGCTGGAATCAAGATTGCCGGGAGAAATATCAATAACCTCAGATACGCAGGTGACACCACCCTTATGGCAGAAAGTGAAGAAGAACTAAAGAGCCTCTTGATGAAAGTGAAAAAGGAGAGTGCAAAAGTTGGCTTAAAGCTCAACATTCAGAAAACTAAGATCATGGCATCTGGTCCCATCACTTCATGGCAAATAGATGGGGAAACAGTGGCTGACTTTATTTTGGGGGGCTCCAAAATCACTGCAGATGGTGATTGCAGCCACGAAATTAAAAGATGCTTACTCCTTGGAAGGAAAGTTATGACCAACCTAGACAGCATATTAAAAAGCAGAGACATTAGTTTGTCAACAGAGGTCCATCTAGTCAAGGCTATGGTTTTTCCAGTAGTCATGTATGGATGTGAGAGCTGGACTATAAAGAAAGCTGAGTGCCGAAGAATTGTTACTTTTGAACCGTGGTGTTGGAGAAGACTCTTGAGAGTCCCTTGAACTGCAAGGAGATCCAACCAGTCCATCCTAAAGGAGATCAGTCCTGGGTGTTCACTGGAAGGACTGATGCTGAAGCTGAAACTCCAATTATTTGGCCACCTGATGCCAAGAGCTGACTCACTGGAAAAGACCCTGATGCTGGGAAAGATTGAGGGCAGGAGGAGAAGGGGATGACAGAGGATGAGATGGTTGGATGGCATCACCGACTCAATGGACATGAGTTTGGGTAAACTCCGGGAGTTGGTGATGGATGGGGAGGCCTGGCATGCTGCAGTCCATGGAGTCACAAAGAGTCAGACATGATTGAGTGACTGAACTGAATCCTAAGTTAGCCCATTATTGGGCAAGTCTGATCAAAACGATGAATCAGAATAATCAGAGTCCCTTGTCGTCATTTCAGTATGGGATAAGTAAGAGTCTTAAGTGAATGTCAGTGGGTTTTAAGCTGAAATGATGTTCAGCAAGTCACAGCATATAGAGTGGACTGAAGTAACCAAGAGGGGCCACATGACAGCCAGAATGATAAAAGCCCCAAGCAAGCAGACAAAGCCAGTCAGTGCAATGAGAAAAACTAAGCAAGGCTTCAGAAAGAAGCAAAGATGCCAAGACAGCCACAAGCAGATCCCCAAGAATCTTTCTAGTTCTGGTTCCCATATCAAATCAAAGCTGCTGCTGCTAAGTCGCTCCAGTCGTGTCCGACTCTGTGCGACCCCATAGACGGCAGCCCACCAGGCTCTGCCGTCCCTGGGATTCTCCAGGCAAGAACACTGGAGTGGGTTGCCATTTCCGTCTTCAATGCATGAAAGTGAAAAGTGAAAGTGAAGTCGCTCAGTCCTGTCTGACTCTTAGCAACCCCATGGACTGCAGCCTACCAAGCTCCTCCGTCCATGGGATTTTCCAGGCAAGAGTACTGGAGTGGGGTGCCATTGCCTTCTCCAACCAAATCAAAGCATGTATCTCTTTATCAGAACTCCCTTGACCACCTCACACTCATCAGGATGGCTGCTATCCAAAAACTAGAAAATAACAAGTGTTGGTGAGGATGTGGAGAAATTGGGACCCTGGTGCATAGTAGGTAGGAGTATGAAAGGGTGCAGCCAGTCTGGAAACAGTATGGCAGTTCCTCAAAAAAATTACACATAGAATTACCATCTATATGATCCAACAATTCTGCTTCTGGAGGTAAATGCAAAAGAAGTCAAATCAAGGAAGAGACACTCATACACCCGTGTCCGTAGCAGCATTATTCACAATAGCTGAAGGAGGAAGCAATCCAAGTGTCCACTCACAGATGAATGGATAAATAAAATGGGGTATACACATACAATGGAATACTACTCAGTCTTCAAATGAAAGGAAAATCTGACACCAGCTACAACCTTGAAGACATTTTGCTAGGTGAAACAGACCGGTCACAGAAGGACAAATACTGTATGATTCCACTTACATGAAGTACCTAGAGTAGTGAAGTTCAGAGAGCCAGAAAGTAGAATAGTGGTTGCTCAGGGTTGGGGCAGTTAGTGTTGTCTTGGCACTGAGTTTCATTTGGAGAAGTGGAAACAGTTCTGGAGATACACGGTGGTGATGTTTATGTAACAATGTGAATGTATTTAATGCCACTCAGCTGTTCACTGAAAAATGGTTAAAATGGTAAATTTTTATATGTATTTTGCACAGTAAAAACTTCTAATTTAGGTAATTTAAGTTGGAACTAAACCAAAAGAGTACCATTTTACACATGTGAAACATCGATTTTCCTGAATATTCCCTCAAGGAAGTAATGTCAGTGGAATGAGGGAGGGGTGGTGGAAGGAGGGTAATGTAGTGAGGAACTAAGGAGAGGAATCCAGGAATAGAAACGAGCTGAGCATATGCTGGTGGAGACAGGAAGTGAACCCACAGCAGCCTCAGCGGCAGGAGGTCAGGGATCTTCCCTCTGGTGCTGTTACCTTCCCTCCATCCTCCTCCTATTTCCCCTTTGTGTGCTTCTTGGAGCCCCTTTTCTCTCTCTTTTTTAAAACTTATTTCTTTTTAATTGAAGGATAATTGCTTTACAGTGTTTTGTTGGTTTCTGCCAAACATCAACATGAATCCGCCATAGGTATACATGTATCCCCTCCCTCTTGAATCTCCCTCCACCTCCCTCCCCATCCCACTGCTCTAGGTTGTTAGAGTCCCAGTTTGAGTTCCCTGAGTCATACAGCAAATTCCCTTTGGCTACCTATTTTACATATGGTAATGTATGTTTCCATGTTGCTCTCTCCATACATTCTACCTTCCCCTTCCTCCCCCCGCCTCATGTCCATAAGTCTGTTCTCTGTGTCTGTGTCTGCATTGCTGCACTGCAACTAATTTCATCAGTACCATCTTTCTAGATTCCATATATATGTGTTAGTATACATTATTTGTTTTTTTCTTTCTGACTTACTTCACTCTGTATAATAGGCTCTAAGTTCATCCACCTCATTAGAACTGACTCAAATGTGTTCCTTTTATGGCTGAGTAATATTCCATAGTATATATGTACCACAGCTTTTTTATCCATTCATCTGTGGATGGACACCTAGGTTGCTTCCATGTCCTAGCTATTGTAAATAGCGCTGCAGTGAACATTGGGGTATGTGTGTCTTTTTCAGTTGTGGTTTCCTCAGGGTATATGCCTGGTAGTGGGATTGCTGGGTCATATGGCAATGGCAACCCACTCCAGTACTCTTGCCTGGAAAATCCCATGGATGGAGGAGCCTGGTAGGCTGCTGTCCGTGGGATCGCTAAGAGTTGGACACGACTGAGCGACTTCACTTTCACTTTTCACTTTCACGCATTGGAGAAGGAAATGGCAACCCACTCCAGTGTTCTTGCCTGGAGAATCCCAGGGACGGTGGAGCCTGGTGGGCTGCCATCAGTGGGGTCGCACAGAGTTGGACACTACTGAAGCGACTTAGCAGCAGCAGCATGGTGGTTTTATTCCTAGTTTTTTAATGAATCTCCATACTGTTTTCCATAATGGCGATATCACTTTACATTGTGGGAGCCCCTTTTCCACTAGTGTTTATTTCATCTCAAAGCTTCTGCTCATTCATGCCTTCAGGTGACTTGCACCTTTCACCCTTCCTGGTCCAGAAGGGCCCTCTAGCCTTCAACTCTCCCAGACTGTGGAAACAAAGCATCATAAACCCTAATTTCTTCAATTCTGCTTCAGTTAAAACTAGAGTAAAATCCATTTGCCATAGCTTTCAATGATCTTTAATAATGGGTTTTAAGTGAAGATAGGGTTGACACGAGAGATTTGGAGAATGCAAAATCCTAGGATAGCCATTATCTTTTGTTTGAAAAGACAAGGAAGAAGATTGATCAATATTTATGTATTAACTCATAAAATTTAGGGTAAATCCATACTTACTTTCTGTATTTTGTCATCTAGTAAGTTTCAGTCTGTATTTTTTTAATTAGAAAGACCAAAGGACTCCTTTGTAATATTCAGAGGTTTGCTTTAGTAGTTCTGAGAAACACTGACTTATAACCTCAAGACTATAAATATTTGTTAGTGAAAGCTCACATTTATTATTAAATGTTTGTTGTACAGAACTGGATTTGTTCACTTAAAGTTGCAAACTATGCTCACCAAACCTGTGTAATTAACCACTGAACAAGACCTCATTCATTTAACTATAATTAATTCAACATATACAAATAGTTGTGCAGATTATTTTTCTAGAATTGGGAACACTTTTAAAGACATTTGCCCTTGCAAAAGTTATTTTGCAAGTAAAATTAAAAAGTGACTCTGGGAGGTAGCTTCATGAAGTGGTTCCCAGTGATCCCTGTTTCCTGGTATTTGAACCCTATGTAAGTGGATCCTGCCCCAGCTGAGCCTTGAGAGTACCACTCCCTCAGCCAGCACTTTGATTGCAGCTTCATTAGAGACCCTAAAGCAGAGGATTAAGCTAAATTATGCCTGGAAACTATGAGATAAATTAAAGTGTATTATTGTTTAAAGCTCCTAAGTTTTAGGGTGATTTGTTACTCTATAGTAGAAAACTAATACAGATTGACTCCAACAAATTGATTTTTTCAAAACTTTATTATTTTATATTGGAATATAGCCAACTAACAATGTTGTGATAGCTTCAGTTGGATAGCAAAGGGATTCAGCCATACATATATGTGTATATATTCTCCCCCAAGGTCCCCTCCCATTGAGGGGGCCACACTGAGCAGGGTTCCCTGTGTTGTACAACAGATCCTTGTTGGTTATCCATTTAAAATATAGCAGAGTATACATGTCCATCCCAAACTCCCTAATTATCCCATCCTCCCATTCTCCTCCTACTCCCCCAACTGGCAACCATAAGTTCGTCAACAAATTGATTTTAAAACACAGTGCTAATCTCTTTCTTCCATTTAGTCACTGATGACATCTAATTTACTCCAGACTTCCCAATTCATTTTTCTAAGAGAAATGAATTGATCCAACACAGCTAAAGAGGAACACAATGACAAGCCATCTTACAGACCTGAGCGTAGTCGTCGGCTGTCTTTTGGTCAGGTGCCCATCCAGTTGTGTCCAGTCAGTTGTGGACACAATGGGGAGATGGTTGGGATGTGGAGTTTTGTAATTCAGCCAAAAATGAATGTTTTCTGCAAACGCTGTGGGCAAGAAGGTTTCCCTTAGAAGAGCTGACAAGTCAATCCAGAATCATAATTTACATGCCTAACAAAGACCCAGCATCACAGAGCTGTAAATATATTTAGCCAGTGGTGATATTCAAAATATAAGTAATTGTACAGTAAGAGTACTATCCTTTGCAAGTGGTCCTCAGCCAGTTGGAATGGATGCCAGCTTTGTGCCATCCTGGTGTGTGCAAGTGAATATCATTCCTCATAGAAGACCCAAGCACCTTAGCACACATTTATTTTCTTCAAGTATTTAGACACCAAAAGTGCTAAAAGAGCAGAACGAACAAAGTTTACAACATCAAGAAAAGCGGTAAATATTATAAAAGCTGAGTTTCTCAGCCAGTGCCTCTTTTCCTTTCTTCTTATAGGTTAAATTTTCAAACCATGGCATATCTCACCAAGACTTGAAGAACCAGAACCAGGCTCTCAAAATCTCCTAGTGAATCAGACTGACAGGTCCTAGAGGTGACCTCTTTATCTTGATCTCAGGTCCTCAAGATCTTTCAGTTGTTCATCCTTTCATGGTGTCCTTGGCGTCTTTAAGAAATGGAACCCATACTGATGGACTCAGTATATGCAAATTCCCAGTACCTGGCAAACAGCAGTGCTCAGTGCTTTCTCTGTTTTATAGATGGAAATAGTGTTGTAGCTTAGGTTGTTGTTCAGCAAATACTCATTTCCTCCCCTACTCCCAGTTTCCTGGGAGGAATTTATTTCCCTGCCTCTTTGATGCTGACCTTGGCCCTGTGACTTGCTTTAGTCTCATGATAAGCAGAGTGCACCACCCTGTCTCTTGACTTGTGCCTGACCATCCGCGTGATTTGCTTTGGCCAATGGAAAGTTAGCCAAAGATGCAAGACTTGAAACAAAGTTGTGTTCCATCGTAGGAAGAACATGCCTTGGGTACCTCTTGTTTAAGGATGATGAGACACGTGGAGCAGACCTTGACCCAACTTACATTTTCGTGATGATTAATTTTATGCGTCAGCTTATCCAGGCAAAGGGATGCCCAGATAACTGATAAAATGTTATTTCTAGGTCTGTTTGTGGGGACATTTCTGGAAGAAATTAGTGTTTGAATTGGCAAATTGAGTTCAGATATCTGCCCTCCCCAATGTAAACGAGCATCATCCAATCTGTTGAGAACCTGAATTAGAACATAAAGGTAAAGGAAAGGTGAATTTACTCTCCTATTAAGCTGGGACATCTGTCTTCTCTTGCCCTCAGTCTTTGAAGTTCTTGGTTCTCAGGCCTTTGGATTCAGGCTGAGTTGTGTCATGGGCTTTCCTAGTTCTCCAGCTTGCCGACATCCTATCACGAGATTTCTCGGCCTCCGTATTCACATGGGCCTATTCCTCTAATAATCCTTCTCTCATATATCCATATATATCCATATATCTTCTCTGGAGAATCCTGACTAATATAAACTTTTGGAATCAGATCAGCTGAAGCCCAAATGATCCACAGTCATGTGAGAAATAATTAGTGTTTAAAAAATGAGTGGCTTTTTTGCATTTGTTTTTAAATGAGAGCTTCTCCAGACAAGCTTTTTGTTCAGCCATGGCTAAGTGTATTGCTCTTGGCTGTCACAAGGTTATTATTATTTCTTTGGCCAAGATGATGCATTTAGCTGTGGCCTTGCAGTGCAGCAGAGAAACTCCTCACAGATAAACAAGTGGCAATCACAAAGAAACTCCGCACCAGACCTACAACGTATGCTGAGCTTCAAGGAGTGGCTCCACAGATGTACCCACAGAAGTTTAAGAGGCAGCTTAACAGATGTACAAAGCTGCAGATCAGAGGGGATATAAAACAGTTAAACTTGCTTAAAGGCACAATGTGTCACCATCTAACAGTTACATGCATCCTGAGCTCCACTGAGGAGGGAGATGCACGGCCGTGCTCCTGGCTGTCGGCATGCCAGGAAGATTATAAAAACGCCATGCTGTGATATGCTGCCCTCCTGCCGGAGAAGCTACTATTAAGCTGAGTATTTACTGCATCTCTTCAGACAGAAGCGGCAGTGCAGAGTGCTACCTGTCTTCTGGTTGGATAAATTAGTTGTGGGTGTCACAAGATTATAGCTGCCTATTGTTCTGTCTGCTGAAGGTGGAACAAGATGAAAGCCTTGGTCTGCCCTTGTAATGTTTCCTGTGAAATGCAGGAGGCAGCCTCTTTTCTTCCCAAGTTAATGGCAAAACAAGACATGGACTGACTCGATTAGAGTTTGGGGTATAATTAAAAAGACAACACATGGCAAAGTGGGAGGGAGCGTTTATTTATAGCAGGAGGGCATGTATGAAAGGCAGAGGAGGGCGGAACGAGGAACCTGGGAAAATCAAACGTGGAAGGTGAGCCTGTGCGCACCACTGTATAAACCAGTGCTGTCAGCAGAACAGAGTGCGCAGAAGTCGGTGAATAAAGGATTTTCCATTTGTTCAACTCCTCTCAAAATATTTTTTATATAAATTGTTATGCCCTCATTTTTCCATGCTATATGGAGCGGTGAACTCTAAATTAGTGTTAACAGAAATTGACAACCTCTGCATTAAAAAATATCAGCCAGCCAGCCCTACAGGCTTAATTATGGAGGGAGAATGTGATGGACGCAAAAATCCTGTTTCGAAATTTTACCACATGCAGTATAAATAAAAGATTATGTCATCTATTAGTAACCTTACAGATCAAAAGGAAAACAAGAAAGAGATTTCACTGGCATTTATAATTATTTATCTCATCTCAGTGGTTTTGTTGTGTTTTGACAAATGCAAAATTTGTAATTTTTTATTGCAGCACAGAAGGGGTGGTAGCCCTATTTTGTGCATCTTAGATGTAAGTTTAGGAAATCACATGAATTAAAATATTAATTGAAATGGAGAAAGGTTTCCACATGGCAGATAAGACCATGTGGACTTATTCTTCAGCTGATGTTTGTAAATACCTACTACATGCGAGCAATATACAGGGGGTTTTTGTTTGTTGTTTTTAGTATCCTTTATAATGCCTCTGTGGAAAATTCTTTAATAGATGAAATACCAGACCACCTGACCTGCCTCCTGAGAAATCTGTATGCAGGTCAGGAAGCAACAGTTAGAATTGGACACAGAACCACAGACTTGTTCTAAATCGGGAAAGGAGTACGCCAAGGCTGTATATTGTCACCCTGCTTATGTAACTTATATGCAGAGTACATCATGAGAAACGCTGGGCTGGAGGAAGCTCAAGCTGGAATCAAGATTGCTGGGAGAAATGTCAATAACCTCAGATATGCAGATGACACCACCCTTATGGCAGAAAGTGAAGAGGAACTAAAGAGCCTCTTGATGAGAGTAAAAGAGGAGAGTGAAAAAGTTGGCTGAAAACTCAACATTCAGAAAACTAAGATCATGGCATCTGGTCCCATCACTTCACGGCAAATACATGGGGAAACAATGGAAACAGTGGCTGACTTTATTTTTCTGGGCTCCAAAATCACTGCAGATGGTGACTGCAACCATGAAATTAAAAGACACTTACTCCTTGGAAGGAAAGTTATGACCAAACTAGACAGCATATTTAAAAGCAGAGACATAACTTTGCCAACAAAGGTCCTTCTAGTCAAGGCTATGGTTTTTCCAGTAGTCATGTATGGATGTGAGAGCTGGACTATAAAGAAAGCTGAGCGCCAAAAAAATTGATGCTTTTGCACTGTGGTGCTGGAGAAGACTCTTGAGAGTCCCTTGGACTGCAAGGAGATCCAACCAGTCCATCCTAAAGGAGATCAGTCCTGGGTGTTCATTGGAAGGACTGATGTTGAAGCTGAAACTCCAATACTTTGGCCACCTGATGGGAAGAACTGACTCATTGGAAAAGACCCTGATGCTGGGAAGGATTGGGGGCAGGAGAAGAAGGGGACGACAGAAGATGAGATAGTTGGATGGCATCACCGACTCAATGGACATGAGTTTGAGTAAACTCCGGGAGTTGGTGATGGGCCGGAAGGCCTGGCATGCTGCAGTCCATGGTGTCGCAAAGAATCGGACACGACTGAGTGACTGAACTGGTAATGCCTCTAGCAGGGTTTATATTCTTTGTATGTTCCGAGTTTTATGTTTATTTTTTCCCTTCCAAAATCAAATTCTGTTGTAGTGGTTATGATTTCACACTGGACTTTTTTGTCATGATCTCATCAACACTAGAACCAGGAATGATCTTTAGCTTCGGCTTTGATATTCGGTCCTATTGCCCAGACATTGTCCTCCCAAGTGGTTGCCATTAGGAATGCCTCCATCTCTTATCTATCATTTGAACACTGCATGCTGCCAATTTATTAAGGTGGCAAGATGATCTGATTTACCCAGGACCTTCTTGATTTACTCCTATTGTCCAGCATAATTATTTACAACCCTCAATAATGTCCCAGTTTGGACAGTAAATATGTTTTTCTTACGCTGTGCTTTTTTTTTCCCTAGTAAAGCTACAAAGGATTGAAAGAGAGAGTGAGTATGTGAGGGAATGAATATTTGTAGTAATTGGAGGCTGTTTGAGAATGAAGGCCACTTCTTAACCTGCAGGCTCAGCTCACCTCTGGAAGGATACTGCCAAAGGGAAGATTGACTTGAACAAAACATGACATCTCTTTGAGATTACAGCAAAGTTTATTTCTTTAAAAAAAAAAAAAGTATGTATTTGTTTATGGCTGTGCTGGGTGTTCATTGCTGCACAGGCTTTCTCTAGTTGTGGTGATTGGGGGTTACTCTTTGTTGTGGTGCACAGGCTTCTCATTGCAGTGGCTTCTCTGTTGCAGAGCACAGGCTCCAGAGTGCAGGCTTCAGTAGTTGCAGTCATGGGCTCAGCAGTTGTGGTGCATAGGCTTAGTTGCCACGCAGCATGTGGAATCTTCCCTGATCAGTGTTCGAACTTGTGTCCCCTGCATTGCAAATGGATTCTTAACCACTGGACCACCAGGGAAGTCCCACAGCAAAGTTTCTTAATCTCAAACATATTGACATTTTGTGTCAGAATAATTGTTGTGAGAGGTTTTCCTATACACTGTAGGATGTTTAGAAATAATGTTTAGAAGTATTTATGGGCTCCCCCTACTGAATGCCAATAGCATTCCTCACCCCATCTGTGCCAACCCAAAATATCCCAAGACATTACCACATGTCCTTGGAGGGGGAGGGCATATTGCCCCCAACTGAGGAAAACTGAGTTAGAGAATGAATAGAATCAGTTCAGTTCAGTCACTCAGTCATGTCCGATTCTTTGCGACCCCATGAATCACAGCACACCAGGCCTCCCTGTCCATCACCAACTCTCGGAGTTTACTCAAACTCATGTTAATCGAGTCGATGATGCCATCCAGCCATCTCATCCTCTGTCGTCCCCTTCTCCTCCTGCCCCCAATCCTTCCCAGCATCAGGGTCTTTTCCAATGAGTCAGTTCTTCCCATCAGGTGGCCAAAGTATTGGAGTTTCAGCTTCAACATCAGTCCTTCCAAAGAACACCCAGGACTGATCTCCTTTAGGATGGACTGGTTGGATCTCCTTGTAGTCCAAGGGACTTTCAAAAGTCTTCTGCAACACCACAGTTCAAAAGCCTCAATTCTTCGGCACTCAGCTTTCTTTATAGTCCAGCTCTCACATCCATACATGACTACTGGAAAAACCATAGCCTTGACTAGATGGACCTTTGTTGACAAACTGATGTCTCTGCTTTTTAATATGCTATCTAGGTTGGTCATAACTTTCTTACCAAGAAGTAAGCGTCTTTTAATTTCATGGCTGCAATCACCATCTACAGTGATTTTGGAGCCCCAAAAATAAAGTCTGTCACTGTTTCCACTGTTTCCCCATCTATTTGCCATGAAGTGATAAGACTGGATGCCATGATCTTAGTTTTCTGAATGTTGAGTTTTCAGCCAACTTTTTCACTCTCCTCTTTCACTTTCATCAAGAGGCTTTTTAGTTCCTCTTCACTTTCTGCCATAAGGGTGGTGTCATCTGCATATCTGAGATTATTGATATTTCCCCCAGCAATCTTGATTCCAGTTTGTGCTTCTTCCAGCCCAGCGTTTCTCATGATGTACTCTGTATATGAGTTAAATGAGCAGGGTGACAATATACAGCCTTGACGTACTCCTTTTCCTATTTGGAAATAGTCTATTGTTCCATGTCCAGTTCTAACTGTTGCTTCCTGACCTGCATACAGGTTTCTCAAGAGGCAGGTCAGGTGGTCTGGTATTCCCATCTCTTTCAGAATTTTCCACAGTTTATTGTGATCCACACAGTCAAAGGCTTTGGCATAGTCAATAAAGCAGAAATAGATATTTTTCTGGAACTCTCTTGCTTTTTCAGTGATCCAGCGGATGTTGGAAATTAGATCTCTGGTTCCTTTGCCTTTCTAAAACCAGGTTGGACATCTGGAAGTTCACGATTCACGTATTGCTGAAGCCTGGCTTGGAGAATTTTCAGCATTACTTTACTAGCGTTTGAGATGAGTACAACTGTGTGGTAGTTTGAACATTTTTTGGCATTGCCTTTCTTTGGGATTGGAATGAAAACTGACCATTTCCAGTCCTGTGGCCACTGCTGAGTTTTCCATATTTGCTAGCACATTGAGTGCAGCACTTTCACAGCATCATCTTTCAGGATTTGAAATAGCTCAGCTGGAATTCCATCACCTCCACTAGCTTTGTTCGTAGTGATGCTTTCTAAGGCCCACTTGACTTTGTATTCCAGGAAGTCTGGCTCTAGGTGAATGATCACACCATCGTGATTATCTGGGTCATGAAGATCTTTTTTGTACAGTTCTTCTGTGTATTCTTGCCACCTCTTCTTAATATCTTCTGCTTCTGTTAGGTCCATACCATTTCTGTCCTTTATCGAGCCCATCTCTGCATGAAATGTTCCCTTGGTATCTGTAATTTTCTTGAAGAGATCTCTAGTCTTTCCCATTCTGTTGTTTTCCTCTATTTCTTTGCATTGATCGCTGAGAAATGCTTTCTTATCCCTCCTTGCTGTTCTTTGGAACTCTGCATTCAAATGGGAATATCTTTCCTTTTCTCCTTTGCTTTTCACTTCTCTTCTTCTCACAGCTATTTGTAAGGCCTCCTCAGACAGTCATTTTGCTTTTTTGCATTTCTTTTTCTTGGGGATGGTCTTGACCCCTGTCTCCTGTACAATGTCACAAACCTCCATCCATAGTTCATCAGGCACTCTATCAGATCTAGTCCCTTAAATCTATTTCTCACTTCCACTGTATAATCATAAGGGATTTGATGTGGGTCATACCTGAATGGTCTAGTGGTTTCCCCCACTTTCTTCAAGTCTGAATTTGGCAATAAGGAGTTCATGATCTGAGCCACAGTCTGCTCCCAGTCTTGTTTTTGCTGACTGTATAGAGCTTCTCAATCTTTGGCTGCAGAGAATATAATCAGTCTGATTTTGGTGTTGACCATCTGGTGATGTCCATGTGTAGAGTCTTCTCTTGTGTTGTTGGAAGAGGGTGTTTGCTAGGACCAGTGTGTTCTCTTGGCAAAACTCTATTAGCCTTTGTCCTGCTTCATTCTGTACTCCAAGGCCAAATTTGCCTGTTACTCCAGGTGTCTCTTGACTTCCTACTGTTGCATTCCAGTCCCCTATAATGAAAAGGACATCTTTTTTGGCTGTTAGTTCTATAAGGTCTTAGTGGTCTTCATAGAACTGTTCAACTTCAGCTTCTTCAGTGTTACTGATTGGGGCATCATCTTGGATTACCATGGTGTTGAATGGTTTGCCTTGGAAATGAACAGAGATCATTCTGTCGTTTTTGAGATTGCATCCAAGTACTGAATTTTGGACTCTTTTGTTGGTTCTGATGGCTGCTCCATTTCTTCTAAGGGATCCCTGCCCACAGTAGTAGATATAATGGTCATCTGATTTAAATTCACCCATTCCAGTCCATGTTAGTTCTTTGTTTCCTAGAATGTCGATGTTCACTCTTGCCATCTCCTGTTTGACCACTTCCAATTTGCCTTGATTCATGGACCTGACATTCCAAGTTCCTATGTAATATTGTTCTTTACAGCATTGGACCTTGCTTCTATCACCAGTCACATCCACAACTGGGTATTATTTTTGCTTTGACTCCATCCCTTTATTCTTTCTGGAGTTATTTCTCCACTGATCTCCAGTAGCATATTGGGCACCTACTGACCTGGGGAGTTCCTCTTTCAGTATCCTATCATTTTGCCTTTTCATACTGTTCATGGGGTTCTCAAGCGGAGAAGGCAATGGCACCCCACTCCAGTACTCTTGCCTGGAAAATCCCATGGACAGAGGAGCCTGGTAGGCTACAGTCCATTGGGTCGCTAAGAGTCGGACACGACTGAGCGCCTTCACTTTCACTTTTTACTTTCATGCATTGGAGAAGGATATGGCAACCCACTCCAGTGTTCTTGCCTGGAGAATCCCAGGGACGGGGGAGCCTGGTGGGCTGCCGTCTATGGGGTCACGCAGAGTCGGACACGACTAAAGCGACTTAGCAGCAGCAGCATGGGGTTCTCAAGGCTAGAATACTAAAGTGGTTTGCCATTCCCTTCTCCAGTGGACCACATTCTGTCAGACCTCTCCACCATGACCCACCATCTTGGGTGGCCCCACAAAGCATGGGTTAGTTTCACTGAGTTAGGCAACACTATGGTCCCTGTGATCAGATTGGCTAGTTTTCTGTGATTATGGTTTTAGCGTCTCTGCCCTCTGATGCCCTCTCACAACGCCTACCGTCTTACCTTGGACGTGAGGTATCTCCGCATGGCTGACCCTCCTGACCTTGAACGTGGAGTAGCTCCTCTCTGCCGCTCCTGCGCCAGCGCAGCCACCGCTCCTTGGACGTGAGGTAGCTCCTCTCGGCCGCTCCTGCGCCATTGGAGCGCCGTCGCAGCCTGACGCTGAATAAATAGAATAGATTTTCTAAAATCACTGAAGACAAAGAGGGAAAATGAGACACACTGAATCATAAAAAGCTGCGGGGTACTTTATATATATAAACATATATACATGCTTGCTGCATGCTAAGTCACTTCAGTTGTGTTGGGCTCTTTGCTACTCTATAGACTATAGCCCGCCATGTTCCTCTGTCTATGGGAGTCTCCAGGCAAGAATATTGGAGTGGATTGCCATTCCCTTCTCCAGGGGATCTTCCTGACCCAGGAATCAAACCCTTGTCTCCTGCATTACAAGCAGATTCTTTACCGCTGAGCCACCGGGGAAGCGCCATATAAAGCAGCAGGGTACTTATATACCCACACATATGTATATGTATATATCTAGCCCCCAAAGCATATACTTTTAAAGCCTAAAGTGCAAAATTTTATTTAAAATTTTAAAATACATATATGATACCAACTGAGAATTCAAAGATAATTCAAGTGCTGAATTTAGTCTCTACTCATTTAATTTGACTTGAGGGGTTCAGATTTAGTAATTTCTTCATTTGCTTATATGCTGGTAGACATGAAGTCAGAGTGTGTTTTTTGTTGTTGTTCAGATGTTTTTTATGTGCAGTGTCAACCTTATTAATGGCCTGATCTCTATCTCTTCTTGACTGGACATGAGGGACCACTTTACACTGGTTAGAATGGCCATCATCAAAAAATCGACAAACAATAAATGCTGGAGAGGATGTGGAGAAAAGGAAACTCTCCTACACTGTTGGTGGGAAATGTCAATTGGTGCAGCTGCTCTGGAGTACAGTGTGGAGGTTCCTTAAAAAATTAAAAATAGAACTACCGTATGACCCAGAAATCCCACTCTTGGGCATGCACTGTAACTTATTTGACCAGTCTACTGTTGATGGACCTTGACCTCTGTATCCATCCTTTGCTATTAAAGTTATTAGAAGAAAAATCAGTGAAAGGTATATGCATTTTGATAAAATTTACCACATTTCTCACAGGAGAGATTGCAGTATTGCTAGCAGTATAAGAAAATATCTCTTTTCCTTTAGCTTTGGCAACATAGTGCATTACTGCATTTTCTGGTCTTTACCAAATTATAGGAAAAAATGACCTTTCAATATAGCAATGTAGTTTTGTTTTTACGTTTTTCTTAAGAGCAATGTTGAAAACCTTTCCAGATATTTATGACCATTTGTATTTTCCTTTCTGCTGTATCTATTCCTTGACTCATATTCTGAATTCATTTTTTCTGTTGAGATGTTATTCTTTTTCTTATTGATTCATAGGAACTAATTTATATTAGCAAAGGCAGCCTTTGTCATATTCATATGAGTTGCAAATACTGTTTTACTTGTTTTGTCTTGATTTTGCTTATGGTAATTTTTAACTTTCAGATTTTTTTTTTTACTACCATCTAATATTTTATGGCTTCTGAGTTTAGTGTCATAATCTTAAAGATCTTCCCTGCTATTAGATTATAAAGTAATTTTCTTTTTCTAGAATTCTTTTATTTTTTACATTTAGATATTTGACCTATTTTGTACTTATTCTAATGGAAGTTGCTTTCCTAACACCAAACCATTTACTGAATAAGCTTTCTTTTCCACACTGATTCCAGAGAGCATTTTTATCATATACTAGGTTTGGTTGTATACTACATACAAACCCAAATATATGGCAATTTCTGGACCTTCAAATCTGTGCAGTTTCTCTCTATTCATATGGTACTATTTTAATAGACATATTTATTATTTCTTTGGGCTGGTTCCTTCTTCTTACTCCACTTGTTCAGATTTTTCCTGGCTAAACTTGCTAATTACTTTCTTTTCTACAACAGTGTTAGTTTGTCTCACTTCAGAATAAATCAATTGGTACATTTATAAGGATCAGGTTAGATATATAGCCTACGAGTGAGAATTGACAGCTTTATGACAGTAAATCTAAGAGGATCACATGGCTTTTGATTTGCTTAATCTTTTGTATCCTTGAGGTATGTTTTAGTTTACCTCATATGTATTTTGCACGTTTTTAAAGTTGATTTCCAAGTATCTTATGTTTTTGTTGCTCTTGTAAATGAAAGTTTTTTCTCCCTCTATCTGATGGCTGGTGAATGTTTATATATACAAAAGCAACTAATTTTTGTCTATCAATACTGAATTCTCTGGTTTTATTAGTTTTTCAGATTATCTTTTTAGATTTTTCAAATATCATATCACTGCAAACATGGTTGTATTTCTTCCTTTTCAGTTTTCTGCCTCTAGTTTCTTTATCTTATCTAATTATTTTGACAATACATTCTGAAAAATTAAACAATAATGGTGATAGTGTAATGGTTAACTCATTCCTGACTTCAGGGAGAATTTCTCTATGCTTTCCCACTAAGGGTTGTTCTTATTGTTCAGTTGCTCAGCCGTGTCCATCTCTTTGAGACCCAATGGATTGTAGCATGCCCAGCTTCCATGTCCTTTCACCATCTCCCGGAGCTTGCTCAAACTCATGTCCATTGAGTTGGTGATGCCATCCAATCATCTCATCCTCTGTCATCCCCTTCTCCTCCTGCCTTCAGTCTTTCCCAGCATCAGGGTCTTTTCCAATGAGCTGGCTCTTCGCATCAGGAGGCCAAAATATTGGAGCTTCATCTTCAGCATTAGTTCTTCCAATGAATATTCAGGACTGATTTCCTTTAGGATTGACTGGATATTTCTGCTTGCTGTCCAAGGGACTCTCAAGAGTCTTGTCCAGCCCCACAGTGCAAAAGCATCAATTCTTTGGTGATCAGTCCTTCTTTGTGATCCAACTTTCACATCCATACATGACTACTGGAAAAACCATAACTTTGACTCTACAGACATTTGTCGACCAAGTAATGTATCTGCTTTTTAATACACTAAGTTTGTCATATCTTTTCTTCCAAGGAGCAAGTGTCTGATAATTTCATGCTTGCAATCACTATCTGCAATGATTTTGGACCTAAGAAAATAAAATCTGTCACTGTTTCCATTGTTTCTCCATCTATTTACCATGAAGTGATGGGAATGAATGACATGATCTTAGTTTTTTGAATGTTGAATTTTAAGCCAGCTTTTTCACGCTCCTCTTTCACTTTCATCAAGAAGCTCTTTAGTTCCTCTCGGCTTTCTGTCGTAAGAGTGGTGTCATCTGCATATCTGAGGTTATTAAGACTTCTCCAGACAATCTTGATTCCAGCTTGTGCTTCATCCAGCACAGCATTTCACATGATGTAAAAACTCTGCATATAAGTTAAATAAGCAGGATGGCAATGTACAGCCTTGATGTACTCCTTTCCCAATTTTGAACCAATCTGTTGCTGCATGTCCAGTTATAAATGTTGCTTCTTGACCAGCATATAGGTTTCACAGGAGGTAAGTAAGGTGGTCTGATATTCCCATCTCTTTAAAAAATTTCCACAGTTTGTTGTGATACACATAGTCACAGGCTTTAGTGTAGTCAACGAATGAGACGTAGATGTTTTTCTGGAATTCTCTTGCTTTTTCTATGACCCAAGAGATGTTGGCAATTTGATCTCTGATTCCTCTGCCTTTTCTAAATCCAAATCAAACACCTGGAAGTTCTCAGTTCATGTACTAGTGAAGTCTAGCTTGAAGAATTTTGAGTATTACTTTGCTAGCATGTAAAATGAGTGCAATTGTGCGATAGTTTGAACATTCTTTGCCATTGCCCTTCTTTGTAGTTGAAATGAAAACTGACCTTTTCCAGTCCTGTGGCCACTGCTGAGTTTTCCAAATTTGCTGGCATATTGAGTGCAGCGCTTTAACAGCATCATCTTTTAGACTTGAAATAGCTCAGCTGGAATTCCATCACTTCCCCTAGCTTTGTTCATAGTGATACTTCCTAAGGCCCATTTGACTTCACATTCCAGGATGTCTGGCTCTAGGTGAGTGATCACATCATTGTGGTATCTGGGTCATTAAGATTTTTTGTATAGTTCTTCTGTGTATCCTTGCCACCTCTTCTTAATATCTTCTGCTTCTGTTAGGTCCATACCATTTCTGTCCTTTATTGTGCCCATCTTTGCATGAAATGTTCCCTTGGGATCTCTAATTTCTTGAAGAGATCTCTAGTCTTCCCCATTCTATTGTTTTCCTCTATTTCACTGCATTATTCACTTAGGAAATTTTTCTTAACTCTCCTTGCTATTCTTTGTAACTCTGCATTCAGATAAATATATCTTTCCTTTTCTCCTTTGCCTTTTGCTTCTCTTCTTTTCTCAGCTCTTTGTAAGACCTCTTCAGACAACCATTTTGCCTTTTTGCATTTCTTTTCCTTGAGGTGGTTTTGATCACTGCCTCCTCTACAATGTTATGAACCTCTGTCCATATTCTTCAGGCACTCTATCAGATCTGATCCCTTGACTCTATTGTCAATTCTACTGTATTATCATAAGGGATTTGATTTAGGTCATACCAGATTGGCCTCATGGTTTTCCTTACTTTCTTCAATTTAAGTCTGAATTTTGCAACAGGAAGTTTATCATCTGAGACACAGTCAGCTCCCAGTCTTGTTTTTTCTGACTGTATAGAGCTTCTCCGTTGTTGGCTGCAAATAATATAATCAATCTGATTTCAGTATTGACCATCTGATGATGTCCATGTGTAGAGTCTTCTCTTGTGCTGTTGGAAGAGGGTGTTTGCTATTACCACTGCTATTCTTGGCAAAACTCTATTAGCCTTTACCCTGCTTCATTTTGTACTCCAAAGCCAAACTTGCCTGCATCTCTTGAATTCCTACTTTGGTATTCCAGTTCCCTAGGATGAAAAGGACATCTTATTTTGGTGTTAGTCCTTGAAGGTCTTGTAGGTCTTCTTAGAACCTTTCAACTTCAGCTTCTTTGGTTATAGCGGTTGGGGCATAGACTTGGATTACTGTGATATTGTATGATTTGCCTTGGAAAAGAACAGAAATTGTTCTCTCGTTTTTTAGATTGTATCCAAGTACTACATATCAGGCTCTTTTGTTGATTATGAGGGCTACTCCATTTCTAAGGCATTCTTGCCCACAGTAGCAGATATAATTGTCATCTGAATTAAATTCCCCCATTCCAGTCCATTTCAGCTCACTGATTCCTTAAATGTTGGTGTTCACTCTTGCCATCTCCTGTTTGACCACTTCCAATTTACCTTGACTCATGGACCTAACATTCCAGGTTGCTATGCAATATTGTTCTTTACAGCATTGGACTGTATTTTCACCACCAGACACATCCACAACTGGGCGTTGGTTGTATCTGCTTTGACTCAGCCTCTTCATTCCTTCTGGAGGTATTTATTCTCTCTTCTCTAGTAGCATATTGGGCACCTACCAACCTGGGGAGTTCATCTTTCAGTGTCATATCTTTTTGCCTTTTTATACTGTTCATGGGGTTCTCAAGGCAAGAATGCTGAAGTGGTTTGCCAACTAAGTATAATGTCAGCTTTTGGGCTGAGGTAGAAGAAGCATCTTATCATGTTAAGGAGCTTTCCACCAATTTCTGTTTTATTAAAGGTTTTTTAAAAATCTGCATAAATATTGAGCTTTATCAAATACTTTTTCAGTATCTTTAAATATGATCATATGATTGTCCTCTTTGGAGCTATTAAAATGATTGACTGGGCTTCCCTGATGGCTCAAGTGGTAAAGAATCTGCCTGCAGTGTGGGAGACCTGGGTTAAATCTCTGAGTCAGGAACATCCCCACTTCCTGATTCAGGGAACCCACTCCAGTATTCTTGCCTGGAGAGTCCTATGGACAGAGGAGCCATGGGGTCACAAAGAGTTGGACACGACTGAACGACTCACACTTTATATGACTGCTGGCTTCCTAGGTGGTGCTAGTGGTAAAGAATCTGCCTTGGGTTTGATCCCTGGGTGGGGAAGATCCCCTGGAGAAGGGAATGGCTACCCACTCCAGTATTCTTGCCTGAAGAATTCTACGGAAAAAGGAGCCTGTTGGGCTACAGTCCATGAAGTCACAGAGTCAGACACAACTGAGCAACTAGCACTTTCAACTTTCATATAATTAGTTATTAATACTGAATCAGCCTTACATTTCTACAATAATGCCGATTTGTCATACTATAATTTTCTTTAATTTTTAAAAAAAAAATTTGGCTACACTGGGTCTTCATTGCTGCACACAGGTTTTCTCTAGTTGCAGCAAGCAGGGGCTACTCTAGTTGCAGGATGTGGGCTTCTTATTGCAGTGGCTTCTCTTGTTGTGGAGCATGGGCTCTAGGGTGCATGGTCTTCAGTAGTTGTGGCACACAGGCTTAGTTGCCCCATAACCGTGTGGGATATTCCTGTGTCTCCTGCATTGGCAGGCAAATGCTTAACTATTGGACCACCAGGGAAGCCCTGTAATTTTCTTTAAATGTAGTATTGGATTATGTTTGATAATATTAGAAGTTTTACATTGATGTTCATATTTGTGAGATTCATTTGTAGTTTTCTTTTTGTGACTAATCTTTGTTAGTTTTTTCTTCATTAAATAATTTGGACACTTTGCTTCTTTTCTGATACCTCAAAATTTAAATCTGGAATTTAAATATCAATCAAAATATATGTTTCTAGGAGATTTTGCGAAACTCATTTGTGACACCACCTAAACCTGATGTTTCACGAGAGGGATAACATTTTGACAACTTTCTGTATGTTCTCATTGATAATTGGCTGTTTAGATTTTCTCTTTTGAATTTATTTTGGTAAATTATATTTTCCTAAAAAATTATTCATTTCATTTGATTTTTCAGATTTATTTTCATAGACTTGAGCAATGTAGGCTCATATTGTTCATTTCCATAATATCTGTAGTCATTTCAACTTTATCATTTCTTGTGAATTTCTGCTCTTTCTCTTTTGTCTGAATTAGTATAGATAATAGTTTATCTAGTTTAAGTTTTTCCTTAAAATAAATTAACTTTTGAATTTATTTAGGTATAGTGCTTTCTGTTTTCAAGTTAATTTCTCTGTGATAATTTCTTTCTTTCATTTTTATGTTCATTCGTTACTGTCTTTTTTATTTGTTATTGATTACTGTGTAAGAAATCACTCCAAAACTTGTGAGTGATAATCACTCAGTCATGTCTGACTCTTTGCAACCCCATGGACTAGAGCCTGACAGGCTTCTCTGTCTATGAGATTCTCCAGGCAAGAATACTGGAGTGGGTTGCCATTCCCTTCCCCAAAACTTAATGACTTTAAATAGCAATAATTTTTCAAAAATCTCACATGATTTTTAAGGGTCAGGAATCCAGGTGCAACTTAGCTGGGTGATTCTGTCTCAGGATCTCTGAGATTGCAGTCAAACTGTTAGCTCAGGTCTCAGTCATCAGAAAGCTTGATTGGGTCTGGGAGATCCACTTCAAGGAAGCTTCATCCTTCCTATGTCTTTCAGTATTTCCATCACCGCTGTTAATCGCACTTTTCAACAAAATAAGAAACCCATTTTTGACTCATTTAATGATCTTTATCTTGTATTCCGCCTTGTCTGACATCAGACAAGATGACTAACTTGTTTCCTTTCTGTTTTTGTATTTGTCTGGTCTATTTTACTCATTCTTTTGTTTTCAACCTTTCTGAACCACTTTACTTAAGAAGTGTCTCTCATGTATGATGTGTAGTTCAGATTTGCTTTAAGAGCCATTCCAAAAGCTATTTTCTTTTAGAAGATGAGGTGAGTTCATTTATATTTACTGGTCTGACAGATCAGTTTTGTCTTACTCCTGTAAGATTATTTTGTATTGTGTTTTGTATTTTATAGTTTTGTGAGCATTTTTCAACATGTATTCTATTGCTTTATCTATTTGTGCATTTTTTTCATGATAAATAGAAAGTTTTAGGTTTTATACAGTGATTACCCTGAAATTGTAAGTTTTTATGATAGTGAATCCTCAGTTTCTTCAGGCAACATGCATTACTTTTTCAGAACATAAAGAATTCTATGTACTTCTTTTTCTTCTCTCTTTTCCACCTTGCAGTTTTTGTGGATTATTTCATCTTTCTTAGCATTCTTTTTTTCAACTGTTAGATATATATGCTTACCTATATTAATTTATTTGTCAATATTAAGATGGTATTCTTTAACCAGCAGCTGTTTAAAGATGAGGAAACCACATTGCAGATTTTTCTTGTGAATTTGCTTTGCCTTTACCTTCCACTACTTTCACTCTTCCCAACTTATATTCTTATGTCTGCATTTTAAAACATGTATTTATCTGTCTGCCTTGGGTCCTAGTTGCGGCATGCGGGGTCTTTGTTGCATCATGCGGTGTTCTTCGTTGTGGCGCACAGGCTCAGTAGTTGTGGCATGGGCTTTCCGGTTGTGCATGCAACTCTGGATCAGGGGCTCAGTAGTTTCGGGGTGTGGGCTTAGTTTCCCCACAGTGCTTGGGTTCTTAGTTCCCTGACCAGGGATCAGACCCACATCCCCGGCATTGCAAGGTGGATTCTTAACCACTGAACGACCAGGCAGTCCCATCATGTCTGCATTTCTAGGGCACATAATATTTACTTTCTGCTCTGTAATCCAAACCGCATATTTATTTAGTCTTATGGGCTCCCCAGGTGGTGCTAGTGGTAAAGAATTCTCCTGCCAGGTCAAAAGATATAAGAGACATGGTTTTGATCCCTGGGTCAGTGAGTTTCCCTGGAGGAGGGCATGACAGCCTGGAGAATCCCATGGACAGAGGAGCCTGGCAAGCTATAGTCCATAGGGTTGCGAAGAGTCGGACATGACTGAAGTAACTTAGAACAAACGCACACACAGTGCTAATACACTAAGTGCTCATGTTGGTCCCCTTACTGTCTTATCTTGATTAAGATAGTGAAAGTTAGTCCTCTAGGCTGTTTCCCAAGAAAGGCTTTGGGAACAGTATTCTGTGATCTTCTTGCATCTTCAGAAGTATTTGCCTGTTGCCCTTATGCCCAGTAACCTCTTTAGGTTACACATTCTTTCTTTGATGGTATTGTAGGTGTCACTCCTCTAACTTCTCCATGGATTGCTGCTGTGGAGAATTCTGAGGCCAGCACACACTTATTCTTTTGTGAATCACTCCACCTTGTTGCCAAAAGAAGGTTGTTGTTGTCATGGTGTTGTCTTGAAGTTCAATAACTTTACTAGGATATGTCTCAGTGTTAGCTCTTCTGAGTCTCTTTTCCTGGAATGTGATTTGTTCTTATGTTGATACAAGTTTTCTTTGACTTCAGAGCAGTTTTCTTGAATTATATCTTGAAATATTTGGTTGAAAGTGAAAGTCACTCAGTCATGTCCGACTCTTTGCGACCCCACGGACTATACAGTCCATGGAATTCTCCAGGGCAGAATACTGGAGTGGTGGCTGTTCCCTTCTCCAAGGGATCTTCCCAACCCTGGGATCAAATCCAGGTCTCCTGCATTGCAGGCAGATTCTTTACCAACTGAGCCACCAGGGAAGCCCAAGAACACTGGAGTGGGTAGCCTATCCCTTCTCCGGTGAATCTTCCTGACCCAGGAATTGAACTGGAGTCTCCTGCATTGTGGGCAGATTTTTTACCAGCTGAGCTACTAGGATTCAATATTTTCTTCTTTAGCAACCCCAGGTATGCACAGGTTTGATCTCTTTTGCCTATCCTCTGCCTTTCAGCTTTCTTTTTTATCCTTTTAATTCTTTTTTCTGTTTGATTTCATTTGTCTTCCCCCATTCCATCCTCCACCCCCGCCTTCCATTTGTATCTGCTATGTTCCCTGCTGTGTTTTTAGCATCAGTGAGTCTCCCTGGTGCTTTTTCCAATTTCACTTTAATTCCTGTAATGGTTTTATTTTTTCCTTCCATGTTTTTCCTAAGCTCTGCCAGATCACATATCACTTCTCCCTCTGTTGTCTCACAATGTCTTTCTGGAGTTCTTGCATTTCTAATTTGTGTTCTTCCATCATCTAGTCAATTGCTTCATCAAGGTTTTTTAATTTGGGGCAGGAAGTTTACTTATAAATTTCATCTACCTTGGGGCAATATTTTTTGGTGCTTGTCTGCCACTAATTTTTTTCCTGTGTTTCTGTTGGTCTTCTGATTGTCTTTTTTTTTTTATCTGTCAACTTTGCAATATGAGTTTTCCCTGATGAGATATTTACAAAAGTTCACACTAAGGCAAACTGGAACTTTTCTTATGTTGCAGAGTGTTGTGTATGTGTTTGTTTTTCTTGGGTCAATGGGATTTAGCAGCTATGAGGGTTTTCTAAGGCAAGGTTACTTTTCACCCCCTCTGACAGAGATAGACTGCTTCCTACAAATATGACTTATCTCTATGGTTTTTTTCTTCTGGCTTCACTTCTTTTCCTTCTTTAAATGAAACTATGTACAAGGGTGCTCCTACTGCCAGCCTATGCACCCTGTTTCTACTGTTTCATACAAGGTTTTCAGTTTTCCACATTAGGGTAAACCTTCACCTTTGAAAGGTGTATTCTGTCTTTTCCCAGGATCTGTGTTGCAGGTCCTCTCTCCCCATGTATTGCAAAATCATCTCCACTACTTTGGGCAATACTTTCACTTATAGTTTGAGGTTCTGGCTATTTCTAGATTTTGTCAGAAGTGGAGTTTGTCTTTTCTTTCTCATTTTCCTCCTTGCTTTTGAGTAGTTTCCAGGAAGAGAAGAAAGAAGTGCTGGTTTTATGGCACTGTATACAAACCCAAAGTCCCTTCAGTTCTTTTAAAATTACTATTGTTTGGACATGTTTTAGCATCTCTACAATATATTAAAATATGTATAAAATTTATATCAACATACTGTACCTATATATTAGGTTGAATGCTCCCCCCAAATTTTCATTTATAATTGATCAAAAAGTTTAGAGAATACTGAAGTTAAGAAAATCGTGTGTATTAAATGCTATTATAAAGGTAAATACCTAAAGCTGTTGGCCCGGAGAGAATAACATCTCCCTCTTCTAATAAGCCTAGATAGATACCACATTATGTTAGCAGTGTGCACTGAGAAGAAAAATGGTTTGAGGAATAATATCTGCCAGAAACACAATAATAATATAATTTTTCTGGTTTTGCAATTGGATAGTATAATATTTTGTGAAGCACTTTTACATATTACTGTATTTTATCCTCCAAATGCCCCCATTGATGGGGATATTATATCCTTTTTATAAATATGGAACATGAAGTCCACAGAGATTGTGACTTATTTAAGACCACATAAACGAAAGTCAAACCCTGGTCACTGAAGTCCTCAGCTACTACCTAAAATTTAGAGAATGATAATAATCCTTGGTGGGATATGGACTCATACAAAAGCAAGTCCTCTAGTTGAAGAACTACCTAGTTACAAAACTTTTCCTAATCAAAACACGGAAGTCTTGAATATATTTTTAATGGAATGAAAGCAGAGAGAAATGTCAGTTTTTTCAAATACTTGATATAATATTTTCAAAATCTCTTTGGCTCCATAGCACACAAAAAGAGAGCTATTTAAAATATTCATTCTTCAGTTTATTTATCAATGTATACGTTGGAGGCAGATAACAGAATTGAATTTTGAAATGAGAACTGGAAAATGGTCTAGTATTCTTTGTCATCTTACATGTTTTATTTTCAACTTATTCAATGTTCAGATGGCCAGTGGCTTGGTATCAAGTCAATTACTATTTGAGAGTACATCAAATAACCATCACTTAAAGTGTCAGAATAGCTTCATCCTTTTTAAATAAACTGCCTCTTCCATAATTTATTCTGATGCTCTGTGCCAGATGCTGTGCAATCAAATAATTGAAACTTCTATCACTTAAAATGTATCCTAGGCACAGCCAAGTGTGTAGTATCTTATTGATTTATTAGTACAGTCCAAGTGTGTGTGTGTAGGGTAAAGCACAAGACAGTTGTGAATAGATTAGCCATGCTCAAAGATTTCAAAAATGTATATACAGCATTTTAGTTAGGCAGTTAGACATTATTTAACAAGCACTGCCAATTCTTTCACAAATTTATGAATGTGTAATTGTTTAAGATTTCTTTAAAAAAATTTTTTTTTTAGTTTATCTTAAAAAATTATTTATTTATTTATTTATTTCTGTGCTGGGTTTTGTGGCCATGTGGGCTTTTCTCTAGTTGTGGAGAGTGGGGGCTACTCTAGTTGCTGTGCATGGGCTTCTCATTGTGGTGGCTTCTCTTGTTGGAGAGCACAGGCTCTCAGGAATGAGGGCTTCAGTAGCTGCAGCTCCGGGGCTCAAGCACAGGCTCAGTCGCTGTGGCGCATGGGCTTAGTTGCCCCTCAGCATGTGGGATCTTCCTGGATCAGGGATCAGACTCATGTCTCCTGCATTGGCAAGCAGATTCTTTACCACTGAGCCACCAGGGAAGTCATAAGATTTTTTTTATGTGGACCTTTTTAAAAGTCTTTATTGAATTTGTTATGATATTGTTTATGTTTTGGTTTTTTGTCCACGAGGCATGTGGAATCTTAGCCCCCTGACCAGGGAGCGAACCCACATCCCCTGCATTGGAACAGTCTTAACCACGGGACCACTAGGCAAGTCCCAAGATTGCTTTTAATCACAGATAGCCATGAGATTTTTCCTAAGAATATTTTTAAAAATAATTTTGAAAATTTGTAAAGGGTCAATTTTCTAAATAAACTCCAGACTTGGGAATCGTTGGCAATCCCTGTGACAAACATTCTTGCCTAGAAAGTGTTCATTTTTTACTGTTAAAAAATAAGTTGAAAAACTACAAAGAAGGAAAGAAAGGAGGGAGGAAGGGAAGATTTTAATGGAAAGTAGATGTTTATGTATTAATAATTTCATGTGAAATTAAAAGTTGAGAAGAGGCTTTTTTATATGAAATTATCTCCTTGCTCTCTGTACCTAATTTTCCAGGCCCTAAAATGGCTAATTAAAACCTAACTGTATTGCTTAGTTAATTCAGTTGACAGTTAACCCCAGGGAATATTTTGGCAGTTAATTATATACATTGACAATTTTTATATGGGTATAAATTTATAGTGATAGAGCTATAAAATCCCATCCCAGCAAACAAATTTTTGGTCATACAAAGGTTTAGATTAATCTTAATCAGTAGCAAGAAATGTAATTGAGCTACTTTGATAAGGGATTATTCTCCAGTGCTTCAAAGAGCTTGTCATTCTTATGAATTGTTTTTCTGCTGCAGTACAGTCTGCAGAAAATAATGTACATTTCTAAGGACCACACACTGGTAAATAAGAATTTCTCTCATGCACACAAACACACACATACACATTTTAGAGTTAAATTTCTTCTCATCTAAGTTTTACTCCATTACAGACTCATAATATAAACAACTATTCTGAGTCCAAGAACATGGTAGGCAAAACATATAATAGAAACACTATGAGTTTATGATCTAATTGCGAGAAAAGACTTTGAAAATACAAACCAGAGAAATAAGACAGAGCTGAATTGGGGACCAAAATACCAGGGGTTTCTAGGAAAAATCAGAACTGTGAAGATTAGAGGAAGCAGACAGACACAAGAGTAGTGACCCTATGGTGTGCTGAGAGCTGCAGTAGCCTTGGGTCCCCAGCAATCGTGACACAAAGCAAGCAGTGTCTAACTCATGCTAGGAAATGGGACAGCTTCATGAGGAATATGATACCTGCTTAAAAAATAGTGTTAAAAAATAGTTTGTTGGGACTTCCCAGGTGGTCCAGTGGTTAAGACTCCATTTTCCCAATGCAGGGGGCACAGGTTCAATCCCTGGTCGGTGAACTAAGATCCTGCATGCCCTGGGTGATGCAGCCAAAGAAAAGAAAGGATAAAGAAAATGCTTCCTGCGGTGGGGGGGTAGGGGTGGGCAGAGTTTGTCAAGAGGAAAAGGTATACAAGTCAAAGCATTAAAAATGCCAAGTTTAGGCTTTATCTTTAAGTTATTGGTGCCTCAAAAGAGTCTTTAAATGAGAGTAGGTCATGGGTCAGAGCTAGTTTTGGAAAGCCCTTCTGCCCCAGGAATCCAGAGGAGGATTATACTAGAGAATAGGAAGATGACTTCAAACCCATTACACCTGGCAAGACCTGAAGTAAAGGAGATGCAGTGGAGGAGAAGGTTAGGAGATCACCTTACAACTGTGTAGACATAGGCTAAACACTTTTTAAATTGAAGTACATTTGATTTACAATGTTGTGTTAGTTTCTTCTGTACAGCAAAGTGATTCTGATATATGTGTGTGTGTGTGTGTGTGTGTGTGTGTATATATTGTTTTTCAGATTCTGTTCCATTGTAGTTTATTACAAAATACCTGAATACATTGTTAACTGGTATTGAACAGTTAATTTTGGAGGCATAGTCAGAGAGAGAACATAAGTGATCACTTTCTTCAGAATCATAGATAATTACTCCCAGCCACCATCTACTTTCTGGGGTCTGGGATCTCCAAGCCAAATGGACAAATATTTCTGGAGTGTGGCTGCTCTCAACCCTGAGAAGATTCCATTTCTGTGCCATACACTCCATGCTCCAGCTCTGTGGAATGGGGAATGGAAACTGCTTGCACCCAGAAGCAACCTGCATTATGCAAAGTAGTCATGTATGTAGACAGTGTGGGAGAGAAGAAAAAAAATTACTGTGTTTTCCATTACTCAGTGAGTCCCATCCATCCACCTCTTACCAGTGAATTAAGTGTAAATAAATAAATGCAACCAAGTTCACTGGTAACCTTTAGTGCCTTCCATTAATCAGAGTAATAGGGGGTCTTTTCTAGGGTCTTCACTGATGCTATAGAAAGAAAAATGGTGACACGAGGTCAGTTTAACTCCAGCCCTATGACACTTTGTCAATACAGTATTGGCAATTCAGTTATGGTGAAAAATAAGGGCATTATTTAGCTGTTAGGAGTTAGTAAATAGATTATTTATTATGTTGTCTGTCATCAATCAGAACCCCAAGCCAATAAGCAGCTGCCCGAATAATTTTTCTGCAAAGGCCTCAAACAGTTTACTTGGTCTCTCTCCCCGAACCCCCTCCACCTCTGTTCTCTTTCCCTCTGTGTGTGTGTCTTAAAAAACATTATAGTATTTGAGGTTGATGAATGTGAGAATTTATTAACAGGAAATGAAAAGTGATAGGTATTTAACATTTAATGTGAAATAATCTACTGTAACATAAAAAGCTCAAAATAATACTAACTGTTTAATTGTTCATGGTAATTAAACTGTCACTGTGGTAATTAAAAAGATAGGTGGAGATAAGTTATTGACACAAGCTCTTCAAATAAAGTGGGCTAATTTTAAAAGTAAATTTAACTTGAATAATAGTCTGCCTCGCTCTCTCTTTTTTTAAGTAGCAGCATCAAGAGCTGTTTTTATCAGTGTTTACTGGGGGTACACCTAAAATAAAGTAACCTGAATCAACATCAATTAAAGCTCCGAGTTATGAAAACTCCTGGTAATAAAAATCTTCACTTTTACTAAATTAAAAGATTATTTACTCTATAGTGAGAGAACTGTGCTTTAGCTGTTTGAAAAGTGTCTGTATGTTCATCTCACATGACATATAGAAATAAATTCTGGATACATCTCAAGTTAAGCATTTTTAGTTGAACACAGAATTTCTAAAATACCTTCCTGAATATATGGCCGACCTTTGAACAGTCCTAGAGTTGGGGTGCTGGCCCTCTTCTCCATCACGCACCCGAGTATCATTTCTAGTCATCCCTCCATGCTCAAGTTTCCTTCATTTCCTTGGGTTCAAACCATTAGAATTGTAGTATTTACTACTGAAAAAAATCCAAATACAAGTGGACTTGTACAGTTCAAACCTGTGTTGTTCAAAGATCAACTGTATATCAAATCTCTTGAAACAAAAAGTCTGGACTGGAAATTCTGTAAAAATGCTGAGATCTTCCATTCTCAATCTGTCCTGTCTTGTTTAAAGTTATATAAGCTTTACAAAATTAGTTGAGAAGTGTTTCCTCTTCCTGTATTTTCTAGAGAAGTGTGTTCAGTATTGGGTTGGTCTAATAGAACTCAATTGGTGTTTTCTTTATAGGAACATTATTAATGTTCTGATTTCTTTTACAATTATGGAAAAATTCAAGCTTTCTATATGATGTTCAGTCAGTTTTGCTAAGTTATTTTTTCTAGGAATTTATCCATTACATCTAATTGTTTAAATCAGTTCACATAAAATTATTAATTTGTTGTTGTTCAGTTGCTCAGTCATGTCCAACTGTTTGCAACCCCATCGACTGCAGCACACAAGCTTCCCTGTCCTTCACTGTCTCCCAGAGTTTGCTCAGACTCAGTCTATTGAGTCAGTGATCCCATCCAACCATCTCATCCTCTGTTGCCTACCTCTCCTCTGGCCCTCAATCTTTCCCAGCATCAGGGTCTTTTCCAATAAGTTGGCTCTTCACATCAGGTAGCCAAAGTACTGGAGCTTCAGCATCAGTCCTTCCAATGAATATTCAGGACTGATTTCCTTTAGGATTCACTGGTTTGATCTCCTTGCTGTCCAAGGGACTCTGAAGAATCTTGTCCAGAACCACAGTTCAAAAGCATCAATTTTTCAGTGCTCGGCCTTCTTTATGGTCCAACTCTCACATCCATACATGACTACTGGAAAAACCATACCTTTGATTATATGAACATTTGTTGGCAAAGTGATGTCTCTGCTTTTTAATACGCTGTCTAGTTTTGTCATAGCTTTACTTCCAAGGAGCAAGCGTCTTTTAATTTCATGGCTGCGGTCCCCATCTGCAGTGATTTTGGAGGCCAAGAAAATAAAGTCTGTCACTGTTTCCATTTTTTCCCCTTCTATTTGCCAGGAAGTGATGGGACCGGATGCTATGATCTTAGTTTTCTGAATGTTGAGTTTTAAGCCAGCTTTTTTGCTCATCTTTCATCTTCATCAAGAGGCTCCTTAGTTCCTCTTTGCTTTCTGCCATAATGGTGGTGTCATCTGTATATCTGAGGTTATTGATATTTCTCCCAGCAATCTTGATTCCAGCTTGAGCTTCATCCAGTCCAGCATTTTGCATGATATACTCTGCATATGTTAAATAAGCAGGGTGACAATATACAGCCTTGACGTACTCCTTTCCCAATTTTGAACCAGTCTGTTGTTCCATGTCCAGTTCTAACTATTTCTTCTTGACCTGCATACAGGTTTCCTGGGAGGCAGGTAAGGTCGTCTGGTATGCCCATCTCTTGAATTTTCCAGTTTGTTGTAATCCACAAAGTCAAAAGCTTTAGCATAGTCAATGAAGCAGAAGTAGATGTTTTTCTGGAATTCTCTTGCTTTTTATATGATCCAGCAGATGTTGGCAATTGATCTTTGGTTCCTCTGCCTTTTCTAAATCCAGCTTGTACATCTGGAGGTTCTCATTTCACGTACTGCTAAAGCATAGCTTGAAGGATTTTTAGCATTACCTTGCTAGCATGTGAAATAAGCACAATTGTGCATTAGTTTGAACATTCTTTGGCATTGCCTTTCTTTGGGATTGGATTATTATTCATCATATTTCTTAATTATATTTTAGGAGTTGAAATGCACATATAATTACTTTTCTTTTCTTGTTTATATTGATAATTTCCATTTTATTTTCTCTATCAGTGCTACCAAAATTTTCTCTATTTGATTAGTCTTTTAAAAAAGCAACTTTGGGCTCTTTTATTCTATCTTTTGTATTTTTTTCCATTTATTACTGTTTTGACCTTTATCTTCTGTATTTTTTAGTTTATTCTTCTTTTCTACTTTGTAAAACTTTTTAGTTGGACACCTTCATGAATTTGTATCTTTTATCCTTTTCTAATGTAAGCAACTTAAATGTATTAATGTAAAATACCACTTTTCCTGCATCCTAGTGAAAATTTGACATGTATAACTTTCACAGTTCTGGTAATGACATTTAAAAATATCTCATATAGGTTCATCTTTGATCCAGTAGAGGCCACCAAACCTGGACTGTTCAGCCCGCTTGAAAACTTAGGCAAGTCTGCCCCTAACATGTATGGTGGCTGGAGTAGGAATAAAAATGAGATGTCTCCATATTTATATCTAAATACTTAAAAATTATAAATTAACCTGGTACACAACATCTGTTCCACTTCCCTACTTTGAGAACTATACCTTCATGCAACCAAACAGAGAATTATGTGTAAAACTATGACTTTTATATGACTGAAAGTCATATAAATGGTAGACAAAATGGTAGAAACAAGTGAAATTAAATTATTATTGTACAAATCTGGGTATCCTTTAGATAGTTTAGTGAGATTTGGCTGAAAAATAGGGACTTATAAAATTCTTAATTTTTATGAAATAAGTATATAATAACTTATCTTTCTTGCCTTTATTTCAGAAAAATCACTTACGATATATTAAGGATGTTCTTATAATTTATTTTCTATCAACAGTGATCTAAAAGATAAAAAAATCAGTTCAGTTCAGTCACTCAGTCCTGTCTGACTCTTTGCGACCCCATGAACCGCAGCACGCCAGGCCTCCCTGTCCATCACCAACTCCCGGAGTTTACCCAAACTCATGTCCATTGAGTCGGTGATGCCATCCAACCATCTCATCCTCTGTCATCCCCTTCTCCTCCTGCCCTCAATCTTTCCCAGCATCAGAGTCTTTTCCAATGAGTCAGCTCTTCGCATCAGGTGGCCAAAGTATTGGCCTTTCAGCTTCAACATCAGGACTGATCTCCTTTAGGATGGACTGTTTGGATCTCCTTGCAGTCCAAGGGACTCTCAACAGTCTTCTCCAACACCACAGTTCAAAAGCATCAATTCTTTGGTGCTCAGCTTTCTTTATAGTCCAACTCTCACATCCATACATGACTACTGGAAAAACCATAGCCTTGACTAGACAGACCTTTGTTGACACACTAATGTCTCTGTTTTTTAATATGCCATCTAGGTTGGTCATAACTTTCCTTCCAAGGAGTAAGAGTCTTTTAATTTCATGGCTGCAATCACCATCTGCAGTGATGTTGGAGCCCAAAAAAATAAAGTCAGCCACTATTTCCCCATCTATTTGCCATGAAGTGATGGGGCTGGATGCCATGATCTTAGTTTTCTGAATGTTGAGCTTTAAGCCAACTTTTCACTCTCCTAATTGCATTCAAAGTATACATGTAAATATTTGCCAGTCAAAATGATATACATAATTCAGTTTCTTATTTTAAGAAACTGAAACTTTCTAAATATAATTTAAATTTTTAAATTATTATTGTATATTTATATAATATAAAATCATTTGTAATTCTAGGGCTCAGTGTTTCTGTAGTTTCTAATATAAAGAATCCATAGATATCACATGTCTCATGAAGTGTATTGAAGTTCACACATCTGTGAGAGCAATGTGAATTGTTTAGTACTGGAAAATTTCTTCTACAGCCACATACGTTGGTTGCAAATACTGTGCTAATTTGTTAGTCCATCCTGAACCATAAATTGGACCAAAAAAGACACCCAAGAAATTGATGATTGAGATGGCTGAGTCATAGTTGACTGTGTGACAACTTATTGATTTCACTCCAAAGGAAAGGATTTACCAAGTTGATAAATTTATCTTTTGTTTTATCTAAAGGTTTCCAATCTTCAAATGCTCCCTACCTTCTAAAGCAGTATCCATCTCCAACAAACCTCACCACATTTAGACTTTATCACTCTTTGTTTAGATGCAACACAGCTCAAGTGTTTGATTCCCTGGTGCCTTAATGGAATTAATCTTGAGAGTGGTTGTATAGCGTATGTCATGCTGTGCCAGTGCTGAGTGTGTGTCCTTAATATGTACATGTACATGTATATTAAACCTAGAGACTTCTCAAAAACAAGGGCTGAATATAGGGTCTCCTTTTGCACAGGTCTAAGGATGGTGCCAGGTCAGTTTTCCCATTCCTGCTGGCCCAAGGCTAGATTGTGTTGTTAAGTCCCTAAGTTGTGTCTGACTTTTGCGACCCCATGAACTGTAGTTCCCCAGGCCATGGAATTTCTCAGGCAAGAATCTTGGAGTGAGTTACAGTTGCCTTCTCCAGGGGATCTTCATGACCCAGGGATCAAACCCGCATCTCTTGCCTTGGCAGATGAATTCTTTACCACTGAGCCACCTAGGAAGCCCCAAGGCTAGATAGTCATGTATAAAAGGTAGAGTTGCTATCAAGAAACCATCCTCCCCCTTGCTGCTAGCCACAGCCATTCTGGCTTTATCCAGTCCCACCTCACAGTTTTTCTGCCTTTCCTGTTTTCTAATAGGCAGGGCTCTTCAGAGTCCTCCTGTACTTCTTATAAACTTAGTAATACTTCTACGAGTGTGTCCTTTCTAGGGTTTAATTCCAGAATCTCTGCACTTTCTGTAGTCTAAGGGAGTCTTTGAGCATCTTATCATCCAGAATTCCAGAAGTGAAAGTCCCCCCAATATATTCAATCCCAATATACTGAAATTGTCTATGCCCTCACATCCTCACATAGACTGCAAGCTCTTGGAGGCCAGGTTTCGTGTGTTATTTATGTTTAAACCCACCACAATGCCAAGCACATTATACACACTTAATAAATATTTATTAAAATAGAATGACCAGGGAAGTCACAAAAGAAAAAAGGATATAAATGAAAAGAGAAAATTCCCAATAACCTTAGGAAAATGTCTGTAGCAGATATTGCAGAGAGCTATCATCTTTAGTATGTAGAGTTCACACAGATAGATACAGAAAAGCCCCAAACAATATATGTAAATCTAAAAGACAATCCTCAAAGGAAAAAAAATACAACTAGAAATAAACTCCTAAACTGATACAATACATTGGAACCAATTTGGCAGTTAAAAGCCTCATAATATTCAATTTACTTGACCTTGTAATTCCACTGCTAAAAATTTATGTAACAGAATTAGAAATTTTGAAGGGGAAAGTTTGTTTATCTAACACAAGCATGGTAAGATCTTTCTTTTTCTATCACTCAAGAGGTTCTTTGTCATCCTTGCTGGGGCTAGAGTGGAAGGAGCATCAGAATCCAGGCATTCAGAGTTAATAAGATGGCTAGACAATTAGAGGACAGTGGATACTTGCCCAGGGCTTCCCAGGGGGTGCTGTGGAGTTTTATGCTGCCCCCTGAGTGTGAATAACCCTGCACCCCTGTGTCAGCCATCGACACCTGGCCCTCACTGAAACAAAGAGTGAGATTCTCAGATGACCACACACACATTGGAATGCAAAAGGTCTTCATTCTAATCACATGCAAATAAAAGCTCTGCCCACTCACATTTAATACTGCTTTACAACTCAGAAACAGTGATTCCTGTGGAGTCTTGGTTCCAACTAGTCTTGTTCAGTCACTCAATTGTGTCCCACTCTGCAACCTCACGCACTGTAGCACACCAGGCTTCCCTGTCCTTGACTGTCTCCCAGAGTTTGCTCAAACTCATGTCCATTGGGTTGGTGATGCCATCCAACCATCTCATCCTCCTTTGCCCCTTCTCCTCCTGCCCTCAATCTTTCCCAGCATTAGGGTGTTTTCCAATGAGTTGGCTCAACACATCAGGTAGCCAAAGTATTCGAGCTTCATTTCAGCATCAGTCCTTCTAATGAATCATTCAGGACTGACTTCCTTTAGGACTGATTGGTTTGATCTCCTTGCTGTCCAAGGGACTCTCAAGCATCTTCTCTAGCACCACAGTTCAAAAGCATCAATTCTTCAGCGCCCAGCCTTTATGGTCCAGCTCTCACATCCTTACATGACTACTGGAAAAACGGTAGTTTTGACTATATGGACCTTTGTCAGCAAAGTGATGTCTCTGCTTTTTAATATGCTGTTTAGGTTTTTCATAGTTTTTCTTCCAAGGAGCAAAGCATCTTTTAATTTCATAGCTGCAGTCACCATCTGCAGTGATTTTGGAGTCCAAGAAAAATCTGTCACTGTTTCCATTTTCTCCCCATCTATTTGCCATGGCCTTGAGCCCCTTGGAAATGTAAGGCTTTGATCTAGGTGGAATGGCCACAGGAGCTTATTAGCAGAAGAGTTGAAACATCTCAGTTTATCTAGCTAACTGCCCAGGCCACTTTATGGAACAGAAGCTCTCTGCACAGGTCACCCCTCCTTGGTGATAATTAGCACAAATGAATGTTCTTGGAACCATGGTGATAGAGCATCTGGAAACTGACAATAGGTCCCTAGCTGTCCATCAAGAAGCACGGATGAGCCATGCTGCCACCTGCCATAGGAGAGCTTTTCACCACCACCAGCTCACTGGTCATTTCTTCACAGAATGTACTCAGCTGGCTTAGCCTGTAATACACTAATGTGATTTCAACTCAACAACAGAGCTAAATACCAGAGGAGTAGGGCACTTGGAGCAGAAAAGAAAGAGAATGAAATAACTATCATTACCTCCTTAACTTCAACAACTGTGAAAGAGCCCTCTTCCCGAGAAACCCAGATCCCCAATTTCAGACGGTGTAATGGCAGGCAGCCAGCTTTGCAGGACAGAAGCAGAAACACTTGTCTACAATGAGATCTCTCTCCTTTCCCATTGAACAGGTGAAGGTGATCCTCTGGCCTCAGTCCCAGCCCAAGGTTTGGGCCCCTGACCTCATCATCCATTTGATCCTAAAACAGTGGTTTGTACAATCTTATTGTTGTTCAGTCACTAAGTTGTGTCTGACTCTTTTGCAACCCCATGGACTGTAGCATGCAAGGCTCCTCTGTCCTCCACTATCTCCCGGAGTTTGCTCAAATTCATGTCCGCTGAGTCAGTGATGCTATCCAACCATCTCATCCTCTCCCTCCCTCTTCTCCTTTTGCCTTCAGTCTTTCCCAGCATCAGGGTCATTTCCAATGAGCTGGCTCTTTGCATCATGTGGCCAAAGTATTGAAGTTTCAGCAACAGTCCTTCTGGTGAATATTCAGGGTTGATTTCCTTTAGGATAGACTGGTTTGTAGAATCTTACTGAAAATTAAAATAATAGCTATGCACTCCCATTCTAGAGAAATGTATACATGCTACTTTCTACACAGTATCAGTGGAGCACAAGGACCACCCCCCCCACCACCACCAGAGGCCCATCCATGGAGCCCCTTCCACTGTCAGCTAGTTCTGTCTGCTCTTACACCACCACTGCCCATTCCTGAATGGGAGCAAGGGGCTCTATTCTGCTGAACTAGGAGGAAGCCTTACAACTTTTCCCCAACACAGAGCTCCAGGAGTCCACTTGGACTTTATTTCTGAAGGCCTGTGGATAAAACATCCTTGTCATTCTGTCCATCACTATCCACTTTAAGACTGTTCCACAGGAAACCTTCTGAGTCACTTCCCTCTCAGTGGATTTATATATAGTTCTCTAACGATGTTAAAAAGCAGTTCAGTGCTAAGGAAAAACAAAACCACTTGTGGTAAGAAATTAAGAGTGAAATTACAAAAAGCATTTTTTTTAAAATGGTATTCTGGTTGCATTTTTCAACTAAGAGTCATAAAATCATTTCCCAAGCCAGAGTATCATTATCTTCATTTCACAGGTGGAAAAACAGGAATTACAGAGAGGTTAATGGCTGTATCTGAAAGCACACAGCACGCCCTCATCAGAAAGAGCTGAAAATACAGGTACAGTCAAGGGCTCATACTGTTCGGTGATAACCCAAACTTTATGAACAAGTTTGGCTTGGCCCTAATTGGCATTCAATTTTAAAAAATGTCTTTCATTAAAAAATATAATTTGAAGAACTGGGTAATTGACTCACATTTGATTAAGGCAGAGTCTATTGGATTAACATGATTAATAGATAAAATTATAATCAAACAGAAAATGGTACAAAAGGTGACTAAGTCATGAATCACATTAAGATACTAAATTTTTTAAAGATGAATATGCTGGGTTTTTATGGTAGGAATATTCATTTCACAGTGAATCTCATACTGTTCAGCTCTTGCTAATAAAGTAATTAGAATGGGGTTTGTGTTCAGGATTAAAAGAAGAAGTGCTTGTGGGGTGTTTTGATTTCACAGTAAGGAGAACCCCAACTATCCTCATTCTGATTTTCCCAAATCATTTGTTCATTGGTAATTTCTCAAGCTGGTAGTGAAGGAAGCTGCTACAGTGGTTCTCTCTATTCATAACTAAATAGAGTTGATGCCACATCATATTCAAAGGCCCCTTTCAGGAACTCTAATGTTGACCAACCTGTGCTAGGATAACATACACCACAGTTTTACCTATAAATGCAAAATTAGATCCTCAGTGGAAATTTAGTTGATATGAAGCCACTTCCAGATAGCCAGACCAGGAAGTAAAGTGAAAAATAGGATACTTGAGTTTTTTCATTATCATTCCGTCTTAAGTCTGTTTTGCCCAAGAAATGGAAGCTGCTGTGGCATAAATGGATGTGAATCTGAAAGTCCTCTTGGGACATCCTCTTGGGACATCCCTGGTGGTCCAGTGGTTAAGTCATTGCCTTCCAACGCAGGGTGTGTGAGTTCAATCCCTGGTCAGGGAGCTAAGATCCCATATACCACATTGCCACATGGCCAAAAAAAACAAAACAGAATCAATATTGTAAAAAAAATATTGTAACAAATTCAATAAAGACTTTAAAAAAAAATCCACATTAAAAAAAAAAAAGCATTCTTCTCACCACCAAGTCTTTCTCTTTCAGAGAACTGACTAGGTAGTGACAACCTCCTTCCAAAAACTTCCATGTCTGCATAAACTGGCAGGTGGGAAGGAACTGGGAGGCATAATCTTCATCAGTGTCCCCAGATCACATGGCCACCTCGCATAACATACACAAAGGAAAAACTGGCTTCCTACAGCTCCACTGTCGTCTCCCTGGCTCAGATGCATGGAAGATTTGCTTCCTAATTCTGGTTTGGTTTTCCATCAAGCTGCTTGCATGTCTCAATATGTATCTTCTATGTGTCAAGGCATATGCTGTCTGACTGGACACATCCATCCTTTTGACAGTCTTGTAACTTTCATTGATTCTGCTTAACCCATGGTGTTGGTCACTATCTCAAAGTACCTAAACCTCAGCAACAGTGGCAGACTCAATGGAGAGGTTATACAGTATACACAGTGCTTCTAAAATACTTTTAGAAATAGATGTATTTATTTAAATAAATAATGCCTTGTAAGACATATTTATGTACAGTACCTGGTGGTGCTGATAGTAAGATGAGAGAAAATTTTAAGGAGAAAGTTCTCTGTATTTTTCTCTAGGGCCCAGAGCCATCAATTACATCATTGTTAGACTCTGATTATTTTCATAAGTTGCTTTAAATCCTCTCTGGAACTATAGAAAAAGCAAGCAGCAGTATTTGTTGAGTACTCACTATGTGCAAATTATATGCTGAGTGTTTTTCTCATATCTGTTTTCTTTAATGCTCACACCAGGCTGTTGATCATCAATTCTACTCCCAGTGAATTGTCAGATATTTGCCATAAGATATAGAGGTCATGTGGGCCTTTGACTTGTGGAGTCTGCAGCAGGCAAAGCAAAGAGAAGCAGCAGGGAAACCTCCAAAATGAGGTAGAGGTTGTGCTTACAAGTGTCAGGACACTCATGGTAGAGAGTCAAGGCTTGACTTTTTAAAATATTTTATTGAAGTACAACAAAGTGATTTGGTCATATAGATACCTATAGATAGATAGATAGATAGGTTTATCTATGATCTTTTCCATTATGGTCTAGTACACATTATTGACCATAGTATCCTGTGCTATACGTTAAGAAATTGTTGTGTATCAAGGCTTAACTTTCTTAATTGCCAGAAATGGTAAAAGAAATGACTTTGCTTCTACTTTCTCAGGTGTGGCTTTTTCTGTATATACCCTAAGTGGGAGACACCACTGAAGAGATAACTGATCCAACAGGGCCGATAAGGAGCAAAACACTTCCCTTCTCCCTTGCACCCCGAGTCTTTGTATTTCAGTGAGACTCCTGCCTGCTTGTTCAGTATCATGGGCACTGTGTTTCCCACAGTTCTTCCACAAGCCTGAGAGAACTGAAAAGCTTGTGCTTTTAGGATGTAACAGGTTTCATTTGCATGATTAGGTTTCAGAGCTGTAGGAAGCCCATCTTCACATTTGTGGGTGTGTGACATAGTCAAGTCTAAAATACATTCAGAGGTCTGACCTTTCCCCACTGAACAAGTGGGACGCTTGGGTCTCTGCTCTGATCCTGAGCTTGTGGAAAGAAGTGTCCTTCTAAGAGACAAAATCCAAACCTAAATATTGGTCATGTGCCAGATAGACAGTGCAAACAAAGTATGGGTCTAAATGAAGTAGATGGGAAGACAGCAAGGTTCCTTGGAACCTGCACAGGGAGACATCAGAGCAGTTCAGTCCCCTCTGGACAGAGTCACACGGTGCTGGGAGGCAGGCATGGAGACTTTTTATAGAGACTGTTTAGTGGGGAGAAACTGTTCAGAGCACTAACAAGTGTTTCAGGTCTCGCTGTACATAAGGGAGGCATTCCATAAATAATAGGCAAATGGTTTAACTTTTGTTCAAGCAAACGCATTCTCTCAGTGGTTACTGAAGCGACAAACAGTTAGACCTCTGTTACTGAGGCAAGTTGCAGCCAGCTGTTTCCATTGTAAGCTGTCCAGGAAGCTAGATGTCACGCTGGTTCTGTAGACTGAGAGTTTGCCATGTGTGCAAACACACACACACACACACACACACACACACACACACACACACACACATCAGAACACTGTTCTAATAAGAATACAGTAGGCAAACAAGAAGAGAGTCTGCCTTATCCCCAGACAACAAGTTCTCTCTGTTTGTCACTGAATACACTGCACAAAAATAGTGACATCATATATCTTACCAGACAGAAAAGTCTCTTTTTTCTTTATTTTTCATTTTTTTTTTTTTTTACAGTAGGTCTTTGTTGGTTTTATGTTTTAAACATAGCTGTGTGTATACATGTCAGTCCCAAATTCTCAGGCTATCCCTTCCCACCACCCTTTCCCCTGGTAAACATAAACTCGTTATCTAAGTCTGTGAGTGTGTTTCTGTTTTGTAAATAAGTTCATTTGTATCATTTTTTTAGATTCCCCATATAAGCAATACCATATGAAATTTGTCTTTGTCTGACTTACTTCACTTAGTATGATAATCTCTGGCTCCATCCATGTTGTTGCAAATGGCATCATTTCATTCTTTTAATGGCTGAGTAATATATTGTACGTATGTACCACGTCCTCTTTATCTGTTCATCTGTTGATGGACATTTAGGTTGCGTCCATGTCCTAGCTATTGTTAGTGGTACTGCAATGAACACTGAGGTGCATATATCCTTTGAACCATGGTTTCCTCTAGGTATATGCCTTTTGAACCTAATTTGCATCAGTATTTATATTGTGTCTCATACAGTACTTGGTACTATAGTATGTACAACAGGAATGTATGATATGTCCTTTAATGTTGAAAAAAATATGGTCTTTTGTGAAAGGTAATGTTTAGACATATCCAAGAGGTAACTTCTCAAGAAAGGAATACATTTTCCAAAAATACCAAGTTATATTCTCAGAACATTACATTTCCATTGTTCCCTCACACAGTCAATTCCATGGCAGAAGAGATGTCAGGGATTCCCACGGCTTCTTGTTGGGCTGGGTTTGACATCTGATATCAAGCCACTCACTATGAAGTCCTCCTTAACCCAACCAATAAGCTTCTAGAGAACCAGGGCCTATTATGGACTGAGGTGGAGGAAAGAGTGGGACAGGTAAGAAGGAAGGTTCCATGTAAATACACAGATCTTCATAAAATAAAGAGAAACATAATATGAGAGGAAGCTGGTTACAAGAAAGAGATTTATTACACAAAGGTGCTTTTGCTCATTTTATATGACTACCAGAAGGTACAGTCGCCCTCACATCTGCTCTGGAGCATATAGAAGGAAAGACTTTTCCATTTATTAGGTTGGGAAAGATTTTAAGGGGGTGGGCGGATTGGTTGTTGTTTTAAAGAAATGAAAATGACAGAGTTGTCTGTCAAGTGCAGACAACTTTAAAACATTGCTGCCACATCCGTGCATCTAATTGAGTCACTCATGGGTCATCAGGCTCTAGAGTATAATGATTTGTCAGCATAGGATGCAGAGTGGACCAATTTAATACTTGCTGCAGGGGTTAGAATTTCCACAGCCTTTGATTAGGTATTTTTTTTTTAGGTCAGTAACATTTAGAGGTAGATAAAAAAACGTCAAGTAATTGCTGAGAAACTAGATGGTTTGTGGCTAATTTGCAAAAGCACAGATTACATTGTTATTTGGATATTAACCACTTAACGAAAGAATCTTGAGATTTTTTGAAGAACACGTTAACATTGATACCATTGGTACCCTTCTGTAGTATGCAGAAATTGGCCATCTTCCCTGCTTGACACACCCTCTTGTTTGCTTGCTCACTGGAGCCTTCAAACAGGCAGCGACTTTCATGTTCTGCTAGATAAAAAGATTGAGTGTGACACTATTGCTCCTGTACACCTCCTTTTTACAAAGATGGATAATGAAACTCTGTATTTTTTACCTTAGAGCAGGATAAAGAGAATTGAAATCTGATATATAATCGGTGAAATTTCTGTTATTAAGTTACTTATTTTTGATTGTGCTGGGTCTTCATTGCTGCACATGGACTTTCTCTAGACTTTCTCTAGTTTTCTTTCAACTAGCTACTGTCTAGTTGATGTACATAGGCTTCTCATTGCAGTGGCCTCTCTTGTTGCAGAGCACAGGCTCTAGGGTGCATGGCCTTCGATAGTCACAGTGAGTGGACTCAGTATTTGCAGCCGACTGGCTCCAGAGTACATGTTCAGTAGTTGTGGCACACAAGCTCAGTTGTTCTGAAGCATGTGGGATCTTCCCAGAACAGGAATCAAACCCACATCCCCTGATTGGCAGCAACCACTGGACCCCCCAGGGTAACCTCCTATCTGTTATTTAAGAGAGCTGCTTAGAGTATCTCAGAGGTGGAAGCGAATGCCAACAGTTTTGTGTTATTACTTGCAGACACTGTTCCCTCTCTACCCACCAGCCCAGAAATTGTTTCTGAAAGAGGCTTCACAGACCTATTTAATCTCTGAATGTGTAACTCGGCCAGTGACCTCCTTTTTCAGGCACCAACACTGAATAGTGTTCCGAGAATTGGGCAGCCACACTCCAGTGGCCCACCTTGAACTTGTCCTCCACCAGAAACATTAGGACTTGTCCCCTGACCCACAGTTTTTTACCTGATAACCCACTGGCCTCCTTTTGTGTTTAGAAATAGGACAGGGAGGGGTAAACCCAGCTGATATTACTCTTTGGAGTGTTTCCTTCCACTTTAAAAAGAATGTTTTTTTAACTAGTGTATTATTCCACTGGGCTGCCATGACATAACGCCATAGACTGGATTGCTTAAACAAAAGATATTTGTTTCACACAGTTCTGGAGACTGAGAAGTCCAAGATCAAGATTCTGACTGACTGGGTTCCTGCTGTTCTGTTCATGGGATTCTCAAGGCAAGAATACTGAAGTGGTTTACCATTCCCTTCTCCAGTGTTTTTCATTCTGTCTGACCTCTGAAGAACTGGCTCATTTGAAAAGACCCTGATGCTGGGAAAGATTGAAGGTGGGAGGAGAAGGGGACGACAGAGGATGAGATGGTTGGATGGCATCATCGACTCGACAGACATGAGTTTGAGCGAGCTCCAGGAGTCGGTGATGGACAGGGAAGCCTGGCATACTGCAGTCCATGGGGTCGCAAAGAATCAGACATGACTGAGTGACTGAACTGAACCGAGGTTCCTGCTGAGACCTCTCTTCCTGACTTGTATATGGCACCTTGTTTTTATGTCCTCACATGCCTTTTTCTAAGTGTGTGCTCAGGGGAAGAGAGAAAATGAGCACTCTGGGGTGATTTTTTATAAGGACACTAATCCTGTCTAATCAGAGCCCCACCCTATGACCTCTTTTAAACATAATTACTTACCTAGAGTCCCCATCTCCAAATACAGCCACATTGGCAGTTAGGGCTTTCCAAATCTTCATTTCAAAACCTAAGTGTAACTCTAATTTCATCTACCTCTTCCATTCACCATGCATAATCTTTATGTTGCTGATTATCATAATCACATTTTCCAACTCTATTTTTTTCATATATTCTTATTATTTAAAAGTTTGGGATAATTCGAAGACATATAGTCAAGAAAGCTTAGAATTTTCTAAGTATTCACTATTAAATTTTATAGTGCATCCTCTTTCAGTATTTTTCAATGCATTTCTATATATTACATATAGAATATAAACTAACAGAGTGAAATATACAAAACTTAATAGGCAGTATTTGTCTCTTAGCATGGTGTCATAAATATCTCCCCAAAGTGGCTCAAAATTACGTGATCACATATTTTAACAGCTGCCTAGTATTTGATAACCTGACAGTATCATGATTTATTTATTCTGCTGTTGATTCCTTCTAGTGTATTTTTCATTTCAGTTATTATATTGTTTATCTCTGTTCTTTAAAGCACCTAGCTCTTTATCAAATGTTTCTTATATCCTCTCAGTCTGTGCCTCCATTCTTTTTCTGAGATCTTGGATCATTTTTACTATTATTACTCTGAATTCTTTTTCAGGTTGATTGCCTATCTCCACTTCACTTAGTTGTTATTCCAGGATTGTATCTTGTTTGTTCATCTGGAACGTATTCCTCTGCTGTCTCATTCTGTCTGATTTTCTGTGTTTGTGGTCTCCATTCCTCAGGCTACAGGACTGTAGTTCTTCTTATTTCTGGTGTCTGCCCCTTGGTGGATGAGGTTGGTCCAGGGGCTTGTGCAGGCTTCCAAGTGAGAGGAACTGGTGCCTGCCCACTGGCGGTAGAGCTGGGTCTTGTCCCTCTGGTGGGCAGGGGCCTGTGAGTTTTATCTCCATCTAAGCTGTGGCAACCAGAGCACTCCAGGGAAAGGGAAAGTGCTAGTTGCTCAGTCTTGTCCACCTCATTTAAGCACCAGGGAGGGCTCCTCTGTCCATGGAATTCTTCAGGTGAGACTACTGGAGTGGGTAGCCATTCCCTTCTCCTGGGAATCTTCCTATCCCAGGGATTGAACCCAGATCTTCTGCATTGCAGGCAGATTCTTCACCGTCTGAGCCACCAGAAAAGCCCACTCCAGTCATCACCCCAAATCCAAGATTTCCCTCATGAAGAGTCAGCCACAGCAATGCCTTATATTTGCTCAATTTGTCTAGTCAAATGGACCATAATGGCTAATATTTTTGAATGTTTGTAATGTGCCACTCACTGTTCTGACATATTTAAGTGTAAATTGGGTAGAAACTCTTTAGAAAGACTGTTATTTGTGGTCTCCTCTTCTAGGATGTTTCCTGGAAAAATTACTGAGATTTAGTTTTGATCCCTTCATCCTCTGGCCATGTAATTTATCATCTAAACTGAGATCCTTTAAAAGTGAAAAAGAATTCTGATAATTATAAGATAACAAGGGTAAGCTGGGACTGTTCCAGCTGAACTGAGATAGATGGCCACTGGAATCACAGCACACCCCTGCCTCCAGCTATGGTTGCTCTGAGTTAGATGCAATATAGGTGCTCAAATTATTCTCTTCACTAAGAGGTCCTCAACCAACATTTGTAGGGACTGCCTAATAATGTACATTATTTAATCATTTCTTCCTTTCAATCTTCATCTATTAAATGTAATTCTATATCAAATTTATTTTATGCATCAAATGACATCCTTAATCACTGCTGATGGTGATTGCAGCCACGAAATTAAAAGACGCTTACTCCTTGGAAGGAAGGTTATGGCCAACCTAGATAGCATATTTAAAAGCAGAGACATTACTTTGCCAACAAAAGTCCGTCTAGTCAAGGCTATGGTTTTTCCAGTGGTCATGTATGGATGTGAGAGTTGGACGGTGAAGAAAGCTGAGCGACGAAGAATTGATGCTTTTGAACTGTGGTGTTGGAGAAGACTCTTGAGAGTCCCTTGGACTGCAAGGAGATCCAATCAATCCATCCTAAAGGAGATCAGTCCTGGGTGTTCATTGGAAGGTCTGATGTTGAAGCTGAAACTCCAATACTTCGGCCACCTGATGGAAAGAGTTGACTCATTGGAAAAGACCCTAATGCTGGGTAGGATTGGGGGCGGGAGAAGAAGGGGACGACAGAGGATGAGATGGTTGGATGGCATCACTGACTTGATGGACATGGGTTTGGGTAGACTCTGGGAGTTGGTGATGGACAGAGAGGCCTGGCGTGCTGCAATTCATAGGGTCGCAAAGAGTCAGACACGACTGAGCGACTAAACTAGACTAAATATGGATTTTCCTTTGGACTAAATATAGATTTTCCTTTGGACTAGTCTCAACATAAAAAATAGGGCTTCCCAGATGGCTCATCTGGGAATGAGGTAGAAATCTGCCTGCCAAGCAGGAGACACGGGTTCAATCCCTGGGTTAGGAAGATTCCCCTGGAGTAGGCAATGGCACCCTGCTCCAATATCCTTGCCCGGAAAATTCCATGGACACAAGAGCATGGCAGGCTACAGTCCATGGGGTCCCAAAGAGTTGGACACGATTGAGCCAGTGAGCACGCAGCATTAAAATTTTGCAATAAATTCTTCTTCCTTCTCTCCTATTTCTTTCTCTTCCTTTCCAGTCTCTAAAAGCCGTTACAGAAACTAGTTATAGTATATTGCTGGTTTCCTTATTAATTGCTCTTCTCCGGTAGATCTTCCTGACCCAGGCATCAAACTGTGGTCTCCTGCATTGCAGGCAGATTCTTTACCAACTGAGTTATCAGGGAAATCCATTGTGGCTCACCTGGTAAAGAATACACTTGCAATGTGGGAGACCTGGGTTCAGTCCTTGGGTTGGGAAGATCCCCTGGAGAAGGGAAAGGCTACCCACTCCAGTATTCTAGCCTAGAGAATTCCATGGACTGTATAGTCCATGGGGTCGCAAAGAGTCGGACACGACTGAGTGACTTTCAGTTTCACTTTTCACTTTATTAATTGCTAAGTTAGCTAAAATCTTTGACAAATGTTCACTTTGAAAGTGTATGGGTTAGGATTAGGGTTATATAAACCCATGGCTGATTCATGTCAATGTATGGCAAAAACTATTACAATATTGTAAAGTAATTAGCCCCCAACTAAAATAAATAAATTTTAAAAAAATAATAATAATAAAAAAAAAAGTGTATGGGAGTCATGACTTTACTTCAGTTGTCCTTTAACCAGAGCTTGGAGGTCATGCACCAAGATGCCTTAACAGAGGCAGGTGAACTGCGTTGCCAGAGAGATGTACCTGTTGAAAGGAGCAAGAATGTGGGGCATGAGGAGATGATTTAAGACCAGGTACATCTTTTCTTGGAAGCCAGAAATAAATCTCAAGGAGCAATAGAACTTGAAATTTTCTGTTTCTGTTTCTATAGCATTTTTTTTCACTCTCTCTCTCTCTACTCTTTTGCATTTTGTTTTTGTTTCTGATTCACACGTGAAGGATAAGTTATAATGAAAACAATAGTCAGCAAAATTTGGTTTTAGGGTCTGACTATTTGGTAATATAAGAAAATAGATTAGTGCAGAGGTCCCCACCTCTGGGGTATAATACCTGATGATCTGAGATGGAGGTGATGTCATAATGATAGAAATAAAGTAAACAATAAGTGTAATGCACTTGAATCATCCTGAAACCATCCCTGGCCCCTGTCCGTGGAAAAATTGTCTTCTGTGAAACCAGTCCCTGGTATCAAAAAGGTTGAGAACTACTGGATTAGTGGACCACAGAGGTCTCTTCTCTACTGAATGAAAGAATAGAGAATCTAGATTTTTAGTCTTTTCTGTTTGTTTGTATACTTTGAGCTCAAAGAATTTCATGTTCATGAGGAGAGTGAACATCTCTGTGACACCTGGTCCTGTCAGTTTTTGTTTTGCTGTCTTGCTCTTGACCTATGAATAGGGTTGTAGAACTGAAGGTATACACTCTTTCTATTTATGTGTGTGTCTATGTGACTATAATTCGGAAAGTTCTTTACCTACGTATTTGTAGCTGCTCCATAGTAAACACTAAAATAAACTTTCATAGAAAAAAAATTCAGAAAGTTCTTTACCTCTTTTAGTGTAAATGTGAAATGTTTTCCCATCTCTGGAGTTATTAGTAAATTAGATTATAAAGTCTTTTAAATTAAAAGAAACTGTTCTGATTGGTTTATAGATATAAACAAAGTCCTCTACTATAAATTAAACATTCCTAAAATTCCTGGAAAATAAGGAAAGTGAACTCCAAAAACATTAAGTATGCCTGACATAAAAGCTATTATGCAGAGGAAAGCATAGTAGGTGGAGTGGTGGAGTCCCCTGAGGCTGAGAGAGGACAGTAGGGGTAACCCTATAGGAAAGAAGGGTGGTGACAGTGACTGGAGATTGATTATACACAAGTAGGTTAACTTGATAACTGAATACATTAGCAATAACAGAAGTCCAATTTCTCACTGTCAAGGGAATTACTGAAAGAAGGAAAACTACAACAGACCATGTGGTATTGGATTCAAATGGAAAGTATCAGTGTGAACTCACAGTTTAATACATATATATAAATACTTCCATACATTTCTCTATATAGCTATATAGAGAGATAGATATAACTATATATGTCTACAGACAAGGACTGGACATCACTGTGCATTGAGCACATGTAGCTCCCAGATTTGGGGTTCGAAATAAAATTTTCCACTGAAAGTAATCAGGGCTCCTTGGAGAAATAGAAGATTCCAGTGCTGGTGCAGGAAAAGAACAAGATGAGCCTGAAACATCCTATGCCAAAGAGAGAGTGGTCAAAGAATAATGGAAGCATGTGTCAAAACAACGTTAAAGTCGACTTGAAGGAGTTCCCAATGCCCAAATCCAGGACAATTTGAGCAGCAAAATAAGCAATGAAGTAACAAATGAAATGAAATAGGAATACATAAGTTTATGGTAGCCTAAATAAACTAATATTAATTCATTAAGATTAATCAATTGAATTTTTGAGGTACAGAATATTTCTAACATCTCAAAGTAATTTCTTGCCTAATCAGTATTAATTACAAAGGGAAGAAAGAATGACTTTACAATGGAGAAAGCTGGTAGATACCACCTCAGGGAAGTGACTAAATTAATATAACCACTAATAAGACTAATCGAACTAGGAATTCCCTGGAGTTCCAGTGGAGAAGACTCTTCGCTTCCACTGCAGAAGACACAGGTTCGATCCCTAGCTGGGAAACTAAGATCCCACAAGCCATGTTGTGTGACCAGAAAAAAAATGACTAGTCAAAGGTATGTGCCACACAATTAGATTTAATGCAAAGAACACATCATCACTGATGTATCACTTTTGACACTTATCAAAGTCATGTAACCTGAATCAAATCTTAAGGGACCATCAGACTTAACCAAGTTGAGGTATCCTGTGTTAATACAAGGTTACTGGTCTGTAGTCTTCAAAAGCAGAATGACTTTAAAAAGCAAGGGAAGAAAGAGGACTTGTTTTGTATTGAAGGAGACTAAAGAGCCATTACAATCAAAACAAAATGTAATTTTGAACTGGATCCTTTTACCAAAAAGACATTATTAAGACATTTGGCAAAATGAATATAGTGTGAGGACAAGATGGTAGTAATGTCTCAGTGTTAATTACCTAATTTTGATGGTTACTTTGTGGTTATGCAGAAAAAAATGTATTCATCAGTAAGAAATTCACTGTGATGTAGTCCAAGGATGATAATTTGTTGTTGTTCAGCCACTTCAGTCACATCTGACTCTTTGTGGCCCCATGGACTGCAGCACGCTAGGCTCCCCTGTCCTCCACTATCTCCCAGAGTTTGCTCAAATTCATGTCCATTGAGTCAGTGATGTTATCCAACCATCTCATCCTCAGCCACCCCCTTCTCCTTTTGCCCCAACATTTCCCAGCATCAGGGTCTTTTCCAGTGAGTTGGCTCATATCAGTAACTTACTCTCCAATAGGATAGGAAAAGTTCTTTGTATTCTAGTTGCAGTTTTTGAAAGTTGGGTATTGTTTCAAACTAAAAAAAGAAAGAAAAAGAAAATTTACATGATGCAAAGGTGTGAGCATTTTAATGATTCTTCATACAAATTGCTAAGTTGCTTTTCCAAAAGGGATGTACCTCGTCTTATAACTATGCAGTTCCATTTTTTCCTATTAAATTTTTGTCAGGTAAGCCAGGCACTCACTACATTCAAAGACCTTATTTTCAGCCCTACCTGTCACACTTTATAATAGAAGAGCTGATTTTCATGAACTCACTTATTATCTCAAAGTGGGGGTAATCACTCATTGTATCATTAGCTGATAATGACTAGATGAGTTGATTGAGCTGTAAATGACTCTGGTTCAAGATTGCAGCTCTAGCTGATTAGATAAATATGCCACATATTTCATTTTGATCATATCAATTTCACTATCATTTGACTGAAATGTCTTCCTTCAACCTAAAGTTCTCATTAAGGCATGGTAATTTCTCTGAAATATGACTGTATGCATGACTTCTATCAGCCAAAACCAATAGTTACAGAAAAGGAAGGTTATTTTACATTTTAGCAACTGCCTAGCTGTATGATTTTCCACAACTTGTGAAATCTGAAGATCCTTTGTTAGAGAGTGAATAATATCTTTATTGCGCTCAGAGTATACATATGTGGTAGGGCAGAGAGACCAGTACAGCTTTAACTGAATGTCTTGTCTAGTTTAAGAATTTGGGTGAAGAGATTTGGGGATGGGTTGTATCCCCAGTGAGCCCTAAAGAATAGCTCTCTTTGGCACCTTGTGTGTGTTCGTTATTCTGTTGTGTACTATGCTTTGCAGCCCCATGGATTGTAGCCTGCCAGGCTCCTCTGTCCATGGAATTCTCCAGGCAAGAATACTGGAGTGGGTTGCCATTTCCTTCTCCAGGGGATCTTCCCTATCCAGAGACTGAACCCACATCTCCTGCATTGCAGGCAGATTCTTTACCATCTGGGCCACCAGGGAAGCCCACATCAGGTAGTATTTAGACTTTGTAGCCAAGTACTTCACTAGCTTTAAAGTATATGTGAATCTTGTTAAAATGCAGATCTGGTTCAGCAGATCTGGTGTGGGGCCTGAGAGTCTGCATTTCTGACAAGATCCCAGAAGATGCCGATAGTGCTTGTGTACAAACCACACTCACAGCGAAAGCAAGTAGCTAGCAAACAGCCCACTTATGCTGTTTCATCAGGAATGGACCTCAGAAGTTGTGTGTGAGGCTTGACACACTGGTGAACCTGCTTCTCTCTGGGGCCTCACTCATCCACCTGTGAAGAGTGGACTTCATTCAGAGGCCAGCTGGGTGGACCATGACAACAGCCACAGGGAACAAATTTATTAGACCAAGCTGGTGTACTTAAGAAAATAGACAAAAATTTGTCTTGTTGGTGCAGTGGTCTTCATTAGGATGTGGCCCATATCTTTTATTTTTCTCCTAAATCACCTTGTACAACCTGGGGAAAACAAGTCCTTGCCATTCCTTGGAAAGGGAAGATGAGAAATTGTGGGATCTCAGGAGCTACCTTGGACAATTCAAGGTTAATAGGAAACTTGTCTGCTCGGGTGAGCCACAAATTGACCTGAGGTTTAGGTTTAAGTTTATTCAGTCATTTTTCTCAATGTTTGGATAAGAGGAAGTGCTCCTTTAACAGGAGTTGAGTATTACTTAGTCTTTTCTGTGAATAACCTTGATTCAGAATTTTTAGGGATGTAGTTTACTTAATGGTAAACAGGCATGTTAACATTTCAAAGGCTTAATAAGGCAACATTTTCTACTTTAAGGGTTTCTGTTAATCTTTAGAAATTGGGTAATATCATCCCCATTATATTGATCTGTAAATTGAGATTCTAGGAGGTAGTTAACCAAGGACACATGTTAATGAATGGTGGAAGTGGGATTTGAATTCTACCTTCATGACTTTTTGAAGCTCAATGGCCATCCAATATGTCATACTTCTAGTGTTCTTTACTAAGGATACTTGTAAAGGAAATGTATTTTAGTCTAAACCAGTGGGAGATTGGTGATATTCTAGGATTTTATTGCTTGACCAAAATTATGCAACTATTAAGTGTTGGAGAAAGAATTCAAAGCCAGGTTTCAACTGTACAGGCTTTGCATTGTACCCATTTCCTCTAATGATCCAAGATTCATTCTGCCAACAGCAGTAACATGAATATTGCCTCATACTTGTACAACACTTAAAAATTCTCAGAGTTGTCATTTTAGTCCCCTAAGATCCCTGAGAGGAAAGTAGGGCAGGCTTTTCATGTAGTTCATAAGTTAGGAAATCAAGATTGAAAGTTAAACTCAAGGGCTCACAACCAGGAAGTAGTGACCCTAGAATCTAGGTCTTGGGCAGCAAATTCCATGGGCCCACAGCCTTTACTGTCATCACAAGACCTCAGCAATCTCTGGATTACTTTTTAAATGGGTATATCCCCCTCTGTGTATGGAGATTTCTTTTGAAGCAGCCTTTTAGAAACTAGCCAAGGCTGTGATCTGCTTTTAGATTCCTAAGATAATGGCAGCTGTCTTAATAGGAAGTTTTTGAATACCTACAATGCATAAACATGAAAATGACATGGGCCCTGCCTTCAAGGTGCTCACAGTGTTGTAGGTACAAAAAGACATAAACAGACATGAGCAAAACAAAAAATTCATTTGAATCTATATGTAAAGAAGAAAGTAGAAACTGAGGCAAAGATGTAAGTAAGTGAGAAATAAAAAGACTCCATCCTGAAAGAGGAGGGCTACTTTGTTCATAGCAGGTGAGTTTTCTTTTAAGGACAAGTACCATTATGTTCACTTCAGTTCAGTTGCTCAGTCGTGTCCAACTCTTTGCGACCCCATGAACCGCAGCACACTAGGCCTCCCTGTCCATCACCAACTCCTGGAGTTTACCCAAACTCATGTCCATTGAGTCAGTGATGCCATCCAACCATCTCATCCTCTGTCATCCCCTTCTCCTCCTGCCCTCAATCTCTCCCAGCATCAGGGTCTTTTCAAATGAGTCAGCTCTTTGCATCAGGTGGCCAAAGTATTGGAGTTTCAGCTTCAATATCAGACCTTCCAATGAACACCCAAGACTGATCTCCTTTAGGATGGACTGGCTGGATCTCCTTGCAGTCCAAGGGACTCTCAACAGTCTTCTCCAACACCACAGTTCAAAAGCATCAATTCTTCAGAACTCAGCTTTCTTTATAGTCCAACTCTCACATCCATACATGATTGCTGGAAAAACCATAGCCTTGACTAGATGAACCTTTGTTGACAAACTGTCTCTGCTTTTTAATATGCTATCTAGGTTGGTCATAACTTTCCTTCCAAGGAGTAAGTGTCTTTTAATCTCATGGCTGCAGTCACCATCTGCAGTGATATTGGAGCCCAAAAATATAAAGTCAGCCACTGTTTCCACTGTTTCCCTATCTTTTTGCCATGAGGTGATGGGACCAGATGCCATGATCTTAGTTTTCTGAATGTTGAGTTTTAACCAACTTTTTCACTCTCCTCTTTCACTTTCATCAAGAGGCTCTTTAGTTCTTCTTCACTTTCTGCCATAAGGGTGGTATCATCTGCATATCTGAGATTATTGATATTTCTTGTGGCAATCTTGATTCCAGCTTGTGCTTCATTCAGCCCAGCGTTTCTCATAATGTGCTCTGCATATGAGTTAAATAAGCAGGGTGACAATATACAGCCTTGACATACTCCTCTTCCTATTTGGAACCAGTCAGTTGTTTCATATCCAGTTTTAACTGTTGCTTCCTGACCTGCATACAGGTTTCTCAAGAGGCAGGTCAGGTGGTCTGATATTCCCATCTCTTTAAGAATTCTCCACAGTTTATTGTGATCCACACAGTCAAAGGCTTTGGCATAGTCAGTAAAGCAGAAACATATGTTTTTCTGGACATCTCTTGCTTTTATAATGATCCAGCAGATGTTGGCAATTTGATCTCTGGTTCCTCTGCCTTTTCTAAAAACCAGCTTGAACATCTGGAAGTTCACAGTTCACGTATTGCTGAAGCCTGGCTTGGAGAAATTTGAGCATTACTTGACTAGCGTGTGAGATGAGTGCAATTGTACAGTCGTTTGAGCATTCTTTGGCCTTGCCTTTCTTTGGGACTGAAATGAAAACTGACCTTTTCCAGTCCTGTGGCCACTGCTGAGTTTTCCATATTTGATGGCGTATTGAGTGCAGCACTTTCACAGCATCAACTTTGAGGATTTGAAATAGCTCAACTGGAATCCCATCACCTCCACTAGCTTTGCTCGTAGTGATGCTTTCTAAGGCCCACTTGGCTTCACAGTCCCAGATGTCTGGCTCTAGGTGAGTGATCACACCATCGTGATTGTCTGGATCGTGAAGATCTTTTTTGTATAGCTCTTCTGTGTATTCTTGCCACCTCTTCTTAATATCTTCTGCTTCTGTTAAGTCCATACCATTTCTGCCCTTTATTGAGCCCATCTTTGCATGAAATGTTCCCTTGGTATCTCTGATTTTCTTGAAGAGATCTCTAGTCTTTCCCATTCTATTGTTTTCCTCTATTTCTTTGCATTGATCGCTGAGGAACACTTTCTTATCCCTCCTTGCTATTCTTTGGAACTCTGCATTCAAATGGGTATATCTTTCCTTTTCTACTTTGCTTTTCACTTCTCTTCTTCTCACAGCTATTTGTAAGGCCTACTCTGACAGCCATTTTGCTTTTTTGCATTTCTTTTTCTTGGGGATGGTCTTGACCCCTGTCTCCTGTACAATGTCACAAACCTCCATCCATAGTTCATCAGGCACTCTGTCTATCAGATCTAGTCCCTTAAATCTATTTTTCACTTCCACTGTATAATCATAAGGGATTTGATTTAGGTCATACCTGAATGGTCTAGTGGTTTCCCCCACTTTCTTCAAGTCTGAATTTGGCAATAAGGAGTTCATGATCTGAGCCACAGTCAGCTCCTGGTCTTGTTTTTGCTGACTATATAGAGCTTCTCCATCTTTGGCTGCCGAGAATATAATCAGTCTGATTTTGGTGTTGACCATCTGGTGATGTCCATGTGTAGAGTCTTCTCTTGTGTTGTTGTAAGTGGGTGTTTGCTATGACCAGTGTGTTTTCTCAGCAAAACTCTTTTAGCCTTTGCCCTGCTTCATTCTGTACTCCAAGGCCAAATTTGCCTGTTACTCCAGGTGTCTCTTGACTTCCTACTTTTGCATTCCAGTCCCCTATAATGAAAAGGACATCTTTTTTGAGTGTTAGTTCTATAAGGTCTTGTAGGTCTTCATAGAATTGTTCAACTTCAGCTTCTTCAGTGTTACTGATCGGGGCATCGTCTTGGATTACCGTGATATTGAATGGTTTGCCTTGGAAACGAACAGAGATCATTCTATCGTTTTTGAGATTGCATCCAAGTACTGCATTTTGGACTCTTTTGTTGGCTCTGATGGCTACTCCATTTCTTCTAAGGGATTCCTGCCCACAGTAGTAGATATAATGGTCATCTGAGTTAAATTCACCCATTCCAGTCCATCTTAGTTCGCTAATTCCTAGAATGTCGACGTTCACTCTTGCCATCTCCTGTTTGACCACTTCCAATTTGCCTTGATTCATGGACCTAACTTTTCAGGTTCCTATGCAATATTGTTCTTTACAGCATAGGACCTTGCTTCTATAACCAGTCACATCCACAACTGGGTATTACTTTTGCTTTGGCTCCATCCCTTCATTCTTTCTGGTGTTATTTCTCCACTGAGGGAGTTCATCTTTCAGTGTCCTATCTTTTTGCCTTTTCATAGTGTTCATGGGGTTCTCAAGGCCAGAATATTGAAGTGGTTTGCCATGCCCTTCTCCAGTGGACCACATTCTGTCAGACATCTCCACCATGACCCGGCCATCTTGGGTGGCACCACATAGCATGGTTAGTTTCATTGAGTTAGACAAGCTGTGGTCCGTGTGATCAGATTGGCTATTTGTCTGTGATTGTGGTTTCCGTCTGTCTGCCCTCTGATGCCCTCTCTCAGCGCCTACTGTCTTACTTGGGTTTGTCTTACCTTGGACGTGGGGTATCTCTTCACGGCTGCTCCAGCAAAGCGCAGCCACTGCTCCTTACCTTGGACGTGGGGTAGCTCCTCTCTATGAACCATTATGTTGGTTCATAGCAATTTGGTTCTTCATTTCTCCTTTCTGTGTCCAAGAGCCCAAATGAATCAGGCAGAAATCCTGTGGAATCTTATCCGTGAGTAGCAATTACTGTTAGCTCTACTCATAGTAACCTCCAATAGCCCTGTTGGACTGCTACACTCCAGTTGTTTTAAAAAACAAAGAAATAAACAAGCAAAACACCTCTTCTCCAAACATGCTGAATTCTCATCCTGCTCCAAGCCTTCACATGTAAATACTTTTACCTCTGGAACACTGTTCCTTTCAGTTCTTCCAGTCTTTAGGTCTCAACTTAGCCTTGTGCACACTGAGAAACTTTTTGAATTGTCCACATCTGGAGTAAAATATGGAGAAGGCAATGGCACCCCACTCATATATAGTGGTCTGTATAGCTTAGGCTGTGCTGCAATGACAAACATCTCCAAATCTCAGTGGCTTAATAAAAAAATAAACATTTATTTCTGATATATACTGTGTGTCCATTGAGACTAAATAGGGCTCTGTTTCATATTATCCACCTTTGGGGTCCAAGCCCAAATATGCAGTAATCCCAGTCACCATGAAGGAAAAAGGCCTTCCACCTAGATATGACTTGTGTTACTTCCACCCATATTTCATTAGCCAAAATTAAGTTGAGAATTCCCTGGCAGTCCAGTGGTTAGAACTCGGTGCTTTCACTGCCAGGGCCCAGGTTCAATCCAAGGTCTGGGGAACTAAGATCCCATAAGCCATATGGCCAAAAAATAAAAACAAATAAGTCATTCCAAACTTTAGACAGGTAAAGAAGTGCAGTCCTAACTTGTGCCACAGAGACCCAGAATCTCAGTTAATGTCACTGATAATCAGCACAGACCTCCTCCTACTTGCTCTCAGAATCCAGTAATGACCACAATTGCCATACTTGTTAAATACTCAGTTGCAATTACCTGATTATGGTCCGTGTCCCCTCACTAGATTCAAAGCTTCTTTGGACAGCTATTCAATTCTCTTCATATCCAGTACTTGCCATAGTGTGTGGCATATATTCTGTGAAAAAGCTTGAATGAAGGAATCTATGTCCTATTTTTTTTTTAATGCAGGTTGGAGAAGGCAATGGCACCCCACTCCAGTACTCTTGCCTGGAAAATCCCATGGACGGAGGAGCCTGGTAGGCTACAGTCCATGGGGTCGCTAAGAGTCAGACACGACTGAGCGACTTCACTTGTATCTTTAAATGTATGATTTCAAAATAATTATAATTCAAAATACTATTTAGGTCTTATGTTCCTTAGGAAAGATATACGTATAGCCTTGAGCTACAATTCTGAATTTGCTTTTGAATGCAAATATTTTAACAAGTATAACACACAGAAGCTTGAACTAGCAATTATTTCTAGCAGATTATGTAAAATATCTTGTTTATCACAGAGATCCTAAATTAGACGGAAGAAAAACTTGTCTTTAAAAATATCTCTCTCAGATTTTGTATTTGTCCTCAGCTTGTCTTGAAGATGAGTCAATAGTTAGAACCACAGTATTTAAGAAAGAAAAATTATATTTATTTCACTTTCTTAGCTATGAGTGTTATATTAATATAACAAGTAAATGCAAAAGACAATGTATGCATCGTAAGCTTCTACGTTTATGGTTAGGTATTAATTTTTTTGGATATTTCAGGGCTTTAAAAGAGATAGGTTGAATTTCTTTTTTTGAAGTAATTTTAAATTTATTTATTTTATTTTTGGCTGTCCTGAGTCTTCACTGCTGCTCCGGCTTTTCACTAGTTGACGCAAGCGGGGGCTACTTGCTAGTTGCGGTATGTGGGCATCTCACTGGAGTGGCTTCTCTTGTTTCAGGGCATGGGCTGTAGAGCACAGGGGCTTCAGTAGTTGCAGCATATGGGCTCAATAGTTGTAGCGCACGAGCTCAGTTACTTTGAGGCATGCGGGGTCTTCCCGGATCAGCGATCAAACCCATGTCTCCTGCATTGGCAAGCACTTTCTTTACCACTGAGCCACCAGCCAAGCCCAAAATCAGTTGAATTTCTACCTCAAAAAGTCAATTTAGGAAATAACCCACTTGTTTATTGTTGGGTTCAACCAAAATGGTAAATTCTCTAAAATATCCAGCTGCTAACAAGTAGCTTGAACAAATTAAATGACATGTTCCCAGCAAGCTGGTGTTCATAAACATAGCTATGAGGTACTTTTGGAAAATGCACAAAGTGTAAATTTGTAACAAAAACTACAGTTCACTGAAATGTCACATTTCCTTAACAAACTTGTTATCAGAGAAATCATGTCATTTTTTTTAAGTGTAAGCATTGGATTTAATAATTATTAGATTTAGCATGAAGAATATGCTTACCAATTTTAGCTTCTCTAATTTTTAAAGTTTTTAAAAATCAGATTGGCCCTAGGAAAATCTATAGGATATATTATGTTTGTATGGTATGTTTATGTCATTATAACATTTTTTAAGTTTTATTAAAGTAAAGTATAATTGATTTACAATGTTGTGTTAAGTTATGCTATGCAGCAGAGTGACTCAGTTGTAGATATACATATTCAGTTAAGATTTATCCTTTTTCATATTCTTTTCCATTATGGATATTGAATATAGTTCCCTGTGCTACGCAGTAGGACCTTGTTGATTATCCATCCTAAAGATAATAGTTGGCATCTGCTAACACCAAACTCCCCATTCTTTCCTCACCTCCTCCCACTTAGCAACTACAAATCTGTTCTCTATTTCTGTGCGTCTGTTTCTGTTTCAAATATATATTCATTTGTGTCACATTTTAGATCATATGGTACTTACCTTTTTCTTTCTGACTTCACTTAGTATGATAATCTCTAGTTCCATCCATGTTGCTGCAAATGGCATTATTTCATTCTTTTTTATGGCTGAGTGGTATTCCATTGTGTGTGTGTATACATATATGAATATGTATACCTACATATAGGGCTTCGCAGGTGCCACTAGTGATAAAGAACTTGTCTGCCAATGCAGGAGACGTAAGAGACATGGGTTTGCTCTCTGGGTAGGGAAGACCCCATGGAGGAGGGGAAGCCCCAGGAATGCATATATCTTTTCAAATTATAGTTTTCTCTGGATATGTACCTAGGAATGGGGTTGCTGGATCCTACGGCATCTCTATTTTTAGTTTCTTTGAAGAACCTCCAAACTGTTCTCCATAGTACTGCACCAATTTACATTCCCACCCACAGTGTAGAAGGGTTCCCTTTTCTCCACAACCTTTCCAGCATTTATTATTTGTAGACTTTTTAATAATGGCCATTTTGACTGGCATGAGGTGATATCTTATTGTTGTTTTGAATTTGCATTCCACTAGTAATTAGCAATGTTGAGCATCTTTTTATGGGCCTTGGCCAACTGTATGTCTTCTTTGGAGAAATGTCTATTTAAGTTTTCTGCCCACTTTTTGACTGGGCTGTTTGGATTTTTGTTATTGAGTTTTATGAGCTGTTTGTATATTTTGGAAATTAAGCCCTTGTCACTCGCATCATTTGCAAATATTTTCTTCCAGTCCATAGGTTGTCTTTGGTTTTATTTACTGTTTCCTTTGCTCTGCAAAAGCTAGTAAGTTTGATTACACTCAATAACAGTTTTATTTTGATCACCATGATAATGTTCTGAGACATATGAATATCAGCTACTTTTAGCCATATCTGACTGGACCATTTTCATACTAAAATTAAGTTTCCATCTTCCAAGTCCACTTTCCAGTAGTCGCAATTTTTTTTTTTTTAGCAGTTACATTTAATGGGGAAATGTTCACGAGTCCTCTCAGCAACCTGTCATTTAGTCAGCTCCCCGCTGATTTGGGCAAAGAATTTCATCTCCTCCAACAAGAGCTTCTACCTTGTAATTTTCTCCTTTTCTTGATGATAAAAACGCAACTTGATCAGTTCAGTTCAGTTGCTCAGTCGTGTCCGACTCTTTGCGACCCCATGAATTGCAGCACGCCAGGCCTCCCCGTCTATCACCAACTCCCGGAGTCCACCCAAACCCATGTCCATAGAGTCAGTTATGCCATCCAACCATCTCATCCTCTGTCGTCCCCTTCTCCTCCCGCCCCCAATCCTACCAAGCATTAGGGTCTTTTCCAATGAGTCAACCCTTCGCATGAGGTGGCCAAAGTATTGGAGTTTCAGCTTCAACATCAGACCTTCCAATGAACATCCAGGATTGATCTCTTTTAGGATGGATTGATTGGATCTCCTTGCAGTCCAAGGGACTCTCAAGAGTCTTCTCCAAAAAACCCAACTTGATAACTTATGGAAAATATCTGGATGTTTACTTAAGAGAAATATGAGTTCCTATAAACAGATGTTTACTTTTAGGGTTATATCACCTTGTTTTTTACATTAAAAACAACTATAGGGTGGAAGGACCTAGAGATCATCATACTGAGTGAAGTAAGTCAGACAGAGAAATGAGAAATATCGTATAACATCCCTTATATGCAGAACCTAAAAAAAAAAAATGATACAAATGAACTTATTTACAAAACAAAAGCAGGCTTACAGACTTAGAGAATGAACTTACGGTCACCCTGGAGAAGGATAGGAAGAAGGGATAGTTATGGAGTTGGAGATCAGTATGTGCACACTGCTGTTTTTAAAATGGATAACCAAGAAGGAGCTACTGTCCAGCACAGGGAGTTCTGCTCAGTGTTGGGAGAGGAGTTTAAGGGAGAATAGATACATGTAAAATGTATGGCTGAGTTGCTCTGCTGTCCACCTGAAACTATCATAACATTGTTAATCAGCTATACTCCAATATAAAATTAAAAGTTTTTTTAAAGTGAATAAATTTAAACAACTGTGGAACTTGTTGGATGACACTAAAAAGTAGCCAACTCGAAAATTATTCCTTAAGACCCCTGAAGCATGAGGTGGGTGTGTGTGTTAGTCTCTCAGTCATGTCCTACTCTACGACCACATGGACTGTAGCCTGCCAGGCTCCTATGTCTATGGGAGTCTCCAGGAAAGAATACTGGAGTTGGCTGCCATGTCCTTCTCCAGGGGATCTTCCAGAGTCAGGGATTGAATCTGGGTCTCCTGCATTGCAGGCAGATTCTTTACTGTCTGAGCCACCCGGGAAGTCCAAAGTATGAAGTAGATAATATTAATTATCTCTGAAAATCTACATCATGGCTTGAACTAGGTGAAATAGTGAAAGAGATGAGGATCTTGCTATTCGTTTCTCACTGTTCAGTCTCTTAATTATTTATTGATTACTTACTATATGCCAGGCCCTGAGATTGTATTTAGTACTAAATGGTAAGCAAAAATCAAACCCAGAATATAATGGGAAAAATTTACAGTAGTCAAATAATCATGTCAAGGAATGCATAGTGACAAACTGAGTTAAGCACTTTAAAAGGTGGTAACCAGTGTGTACACGACCTTCCCAAAGTCTTTAACTATCCCTCCCCCTTCTCCATGGCAACCACATGCTGCTATATTTAAAATGGATAACCAACAAAAACTTAGTGTATAGCACATGGAACTCTGATGTGCCAGCCTGGATGGAGTGGGGTTTGGGGGAGAATGGATACATATATATGTATGGCAGAGTCACTTCACTGTTCACCTGAAACTACCACAACATTGTTAATCAGCTATACCGCAATACAGAATGTTTTTGGTATTAGAAAAATTAAAACAATTTTTTAAAGGGTGGTAAGCACTCTTTCAAAGTGAATAATTCCAAAAGAACTTGACCTCGAATTGGAGAGAGGAAAGGTTATGGGGAGTCTTTACTGAGATGACCCTTGATCTAAGATCTGTTAGATGAAAAGATATGAATGGGGACCTGGGATCAAGAGAGAATAGTTGAAGCACAGAGAACAAGCTGAGGTTGGGGATCAGGGGCTGAAGGTGTCAGAAGATTGGCAGAACTCCAGTCACACAGGACCTTGTAAAACATGCTCAGGATTTTGATCCTCATCAAAAGGGCAGTAGAGACATGTTTTAAACCAATGATGGACATGACCAAATTCATGTTCTGAAAGAAATTACTCTAACTTCATTGTGGAGATTAATGAGAAAGCAGAGTTGGACAGGGAGAAGGGTGGAAAGTCTGGTCTGGAGGTGGGGATGGCTTAGTTTAGTGTAGATCCGGTGGCAGAAATGATAAGGACTTCCTTTGGGGCTCAGTAAAGAGTAAAGAGTAAAGGGTAAAGAGTCTGCCTGCCAATGCAGGAGACATGGGTTCAATCCCTGATCCGGGAAGATCCCACATGCTGCAGAGCAATGAAGCCCATGCACTGCAACTATTGAGCCTGTGCTCTAGAGACTATGCACCACAACTACTGGAGCCCACACACCCTAGAGCCCATGCCCCACAACAAGAGAAGCCACTGCAATGAGAAGCCCATGCATCGCAGCTAGAGAGTAGCCCCTGCTTGCTGCAACTAAAGAAAAACCTAGTTGTAGCTCAGCAACAATGACCCACCACAGTCATAAATAAATAAATTTTTTAAAAAATTAAAAATGGACACATTTGAGAGATAACTAGATAAAATTGAGAAGACTTGGTGATGGATTGGCTACAGAGAAGGAGAAAAAAAGGGGGGGTCATAGAGGAGTCTGAGGTCTCTGGCTTAAATAACTTTTTGGATGCCAGTACTGAACAGGTAGAAAGCATGAAAGGACCTGGTTTGGGTCTGAGTATTGGACATGCGGAATCTGTGTTATATTTGAGATAGCCAAGTGAAGATGTTGAGTGGGTACCTGTAGATATCTGGAACTCAGAGGAGGGGTCTGAGCTGGAGATTTCAATTTGTAAGTCACTAAGGAAATGGCAACCCACTCCAGTATTCTTGCCTGGAAAATCCCATGGACAGAGGAGCCTGGTAGGCTACAGTCCATGGGGTCGCAAAGAGTTGGACACGACTGAGAGACTTCACTTTCACTTTCAGTAATTAGAACAACAGAGATGTATAGAGTGAGATATGGGAAAAGAACAGAAGAACTAGGTGAGACCAGGAGGACCTTCTCTGTGTGATGACTGAGTGGAAGCAAATAAGCCTGCACAGGAGACTTGAAATGGAAAAGCCAGGTGCTAGGAGGAAAAGCTGGAAGGTGTGGTAGCTGAGAACTAAGGGAGGAAAGTGTTTTAAGAAGAAAATGATCAATAGTGTCAGTTTCTGCTGAGAGATCAAGAGAAGTGAGACTGACACATGCACATTGGATTTAACAACAGTGCAAGTGATGGCAGAAGTTTGAGTGTGTTTACCTGTCAAGGGAAAGCAGCTGCCTGAGAGGGAGGGGCCCCATACACACAAGAGGTAAGAGGTGATTTTTCATCCTGATTCTCCAGCATCCTCCCAATGTCTTGACCACTTTGTGTTATCCTCCATAACATTAGACAATAAGCAGCTCCCTAACCGGCATTTCATCCTTTAACGTGCAGGATTGTTAGAAAGATTGAAGCAAGAGAGTAGGTGAACAGAAATTATAAACTATAAAATAGAATTGAAAGCAATTATTATTTCCCCTCAACCACTGGTTTAGCCAGAGTTTACCTTTCCTATGCCCTCTTCCTTTAGGTCCCTGCTAGATAGATAACACACCCAGTTTCCTTATCTGTGACTGGCATTCTTACTGTTCAGCAGCTTCTAGATGTCAACCGTGAGACTTCTGTAGTCTCAGTGGTATTACATAGAAAGAGGGTCTCAGAATCCCATTGCATGCAGCATGACTGACCAGCAGGCAGATCATCACGAGCAAGGACCTTTTTCTGCAGCCTACCTAAAATCATATCCAGTAAGCAACTGCCTTTTCTACCCACTCGGAAAACCATGATTCTTAGGTAATAGAAAGAATGTCACTTTCTCCCTCTCCCCTCTCCACGAAATCGAGTTAGCCAAACTTATAAAGCATTTCGGAAGGTTTTGCTTTGTTTTTGAGCCAAAGGAACCATTTAGAAAAATAAGGCAAGAATGCCATCTTGGGGTTTCTTCCGACAGCACAGGCTACCTGAGCTGCAGATGGAAAAATGAATGTTTTCTAGAGAGTGTTCAAAGTGACTGCAGCAATATATTTAGACCCTTAAGGGCCTTTTTTGGTTGGTTAAGCTTAACTGTTGGAATCCTCTAAATAAACTATTTAAAAATTTTAAAGTCAGACTCTTTCATGACATTTGGGTTTGGACCTTTCCACATTGAGCTTTTAGCTGAATCACACTTAGCTTTAGCCATCCTTGGTCTTTTCTATTCATAATCTAATTGACAAGATGACTCAGAGTTTGGGGGCATCCTTTGATAACTTCCTTTCTCACCCACCTTTTCTGCTTATCTCAGGATACATTAAAAGAAAATGAAGTGATAACAGAATGGCTCAGGATTTTGTTTATTTTATTTTGGGAAGCATCTATGGCTTATAGAACCAACTCCCATGGTTCAACAGGTATGACTCAAGTAGTGGGATTCCTTGCTGGAGATGAGTTTTATTCCTTAATAGGACACCTTCTTAATCTTCTACTTGCATAATTCTCTCCTAGTTTTATTTTTTAATGTGGTAGAGAAGGCATTATAGTATGATGGGCATCCTTCATTAATCTTTCTGCATCTCGCCCGTATTTACTAAAGAGAAGTAAATCCAAAGTTGCCAAGAATCCCCCCACTAGGAAGTAATTTGGAACCCAATTTTGTATGTTTCCTTTCTTCACAGTTTCTTCTGTTTAAAGAGAAATCTTTTTGTTATTAATTTTTATTAGAATATAATTGCTTTACAACAGTGTGTTAGTTTCTGCTGTATAGCAAAGTGAATTAGTTATGCATATATCCCTTCTTTTTTAGATTTTCTTCCCATTTAGGTCACCACAGAGCACTGAGTAGCCTTCCCTGTGCTATACAGTGCATTCTCATTAGTTATCTATTTTATACATAGTAGTGTGTATATGTCGATTCCAGTCTCCCAATTCATCCCACCCATCTCCCTTTAAAGAGAAATCTTGCTTTGAGTAAGGTCGCCTAAGGATTCTATGCATGAAAGATGCAGTACAGGGTGATGAAGAGAGTTGCAAGATATAAACACTTACTTTCATTGTGCCTTCCTCCACAGTCACTTCTAACTCTCTCCACCCAGCCCCAATAGGATTTTTTTTAATTCCTTACTGTAAGGATTCATACCATTATCTATCTGACATGGCGGCTTGTTGTTGTTCAGTCCTCAGTCATGTCTGACTCTTTGCAACCCCATGGACTGCAGCACGCCAGGCTTCCCTGTCCTTCACTATCTCCCAGATGGGGCTAGAGAGCAGTAATCATTTGTTGAATCTAGCAATGTGTGTCTCAAAGGTAAGATTTACATTTGTTCTTTCCCTCCCTTTGAGTTTCTGTGCATACCTTTATTATCTCTCCACAAGTTTGGAAATAGTATTTATGCTGGTAACTGTAAGATACGGAGATGAGGATGCAAAAGGGAAAGTTGAGTACCCAGTCAAGGCAAGCACTGATTGCTTGTTCCTTTGTCTTTTCTACTATGGAGGAAAGTGTGATCATTATTTAAAAATACAAGAAGAGGGAGGAAAATTAGAGGGTTTTTTTTAAACCAAATTTGAAAACAGGAAAGTATGTCAAGAACTGAGTGAGAATAGGAAACTTCATATATGACTATTCCGATATTCAAAGTCTACCCTTAAATCCTCAGAGGTGGGCTGGGACCAGATTTGGGGCTCCATGTGAGCCATGTGACCCTGAGTAAGCAAGGTTACACATTACTGGCCAGGGGATTTTTGCAGAAACTAACACCTGTGGCCAGTGATTTGTTATGTGAGTGAATGTTGAAACACTCCAGTCAATAATGTTCAGGTAACAAGACATATTAATATATCTCTGGTCAATAAGTTGTTAAACTATCTGTGCCTCAGATTCCCCATCTGTGAGATAGAATTTAGCACAGTACTTCCTTTGTGAGTTTATTATCAGGGTTAAATGAGCTAATGAAAGTAAAGTACCTGGCAGTGACCACTGCTCTATAAAAATAGTAGCCACTACTAGTAAATTCCAAAGGCCAAAAGGCCAAGGGGCTTCTTTCCTTGGGTGTCAGCGACTCACAAGTCCACACTGCCTTGGAGGGAGCCCCATTCTCAACATGTATATATGTTACTCCAGGCTGTGGAGAAAATGAATCCACATAAATGTCGTTTGTGGAGATATACTGAAATCTCAAGCAAAAACTTCTAGGTGACCTTGCAAAAATCAGCATCCAATAAATGAATTAAGCAGGGGATAGAACTCTGGGAGAAACAGAGAAAGAAGTTAAAGCAACTTCAAGAGTCGACTAAATATGAGAGGGAAATCAGTTGGGAAAAAAATGGAAAAGAGGGTAGCTACTGGTACCAGTGTGTCCAGGCAGAGACGAAATCCCAGGAGAAACAGATTAGTTCGGGGAGAGTTCCAGGGGAGGGGAGAGGGTGAGAAGTTTCATTGCATGTGATATCAGGAGAGCTAGTCGAATTGCAGCCCATCCTGACACACCACAGAGTGAACCTCCCTTCCTAGCAATGAGGGAGCTGAGAAACTTACTTTACTGATTCACAAAGGACAAAAGGAGATGTCAGAAGCCTGAGCATTCAGTCTTTGGAGAAGAAACTTACAAATCCACAGGTGATGGGAATAGAAATTTAACCTCAGGGTTCAAATCATAGAATGTTCTCTATAGATTTCTGTTTTGGGGTAAAAGTGATTCTAATTTTTCTTTCTTAAAAATGTAACTTTCACAATAGGTAAACGTTGATTTCACTTACTTGCTTGACCTCCATTAAATCCACCAAAATGGGAGTTCCCTGATGGTCCAGGGGTTAAGACTTTCACTGATGTGGCCCACATTTGGTCCCTGGATGAGAATCTAAGATCCTGCAAGCCAAGCAGCATGGCCAAAACAGAACAAAAGCCACCCCCACCCCCCACCAAAGTCATTTGTTAATGTTTAAAAAGTGAAAAAAATCATTTCCCTGCCTAAACAGGCACTTTGACACTTTGTTGGTGGGAGCGCTCACTGTTACAAGGCCAAGGGAGGACAACGTATTGCTGTCTATCAAAGCTACAAATGAGTGAGTCTTTGCTGCAGCATTTCCTCTTCTAGAAAATTTATCCTGTCAATACTTGCCTGCAGGGATGTAGCATTTCCATGAGTTGCTTATTGCAGTCAATGTACCATGGAGTACTATCCTGCTGTAAAATGAAGGATGAATTTATTTGTATGTTGAAATGGCAAGATCTCAAATATGTATTAAAAGAAAGGATCAAGATAAATAATGCTCCATTTTTTAAAAATTAAAACAGGTAGAAAAAGACATGTGTGTGACCCTGTGACTCAGGTCTTTGAAGATGAACTGCACATGGCAATGCTAGTTCATAATCTAAGGTTTCAACCAAGATGATTTGAAAAAGGTGCTTCTGAAGGGTTTCATAAATATCAAATACCCCATGAATATGCAATATGTTTCCCTTTCTCTTCATTGATGAAACAAATATAGACTTCTATAATAGCATGAGTCATAAGTCTATACATCCCGTGAAGGCAGAGGCTGCATTGCTTTTGACCAATTATTGTTGATGCTAACCTGCGTTTCCCCAGAAGTAGAGCCTAAGATGAAGGCTATGTGCAAAATAGTGATGCCAGCAGGCAAGAATAAAGGACAGGGAGACGGAACAGGGAAGGAGTGAGGGCCAGTACAATGTTGCATTATCAAGTTGACCATTGCTGTAAGTAGCCGGTAGATACTATGCAGTCTTCTGAGGAGCCTTATAAAATGCATCGCAGACCCTTACACTCGGAGACAGAAAGGGGAAGGCATTCATCCATCAGTCCCAGCTCGCATTGGTCAGACATTCTCACCAAACTGTGACTCCCCTACCACTCCAAGTTATGCAAGCATGAGTTACAAGTGGGTTCTCCTGGGCATCCAATGACACAGCTTCAGAGAAGCAGAAGTAGGAAGCAAGAGGCCCATGATGCAGGCCTGCACCAAAGTCCAGCCAGGCTGCCTCTGCACAGAGTTGGGTGAAGCCTGCAGAGAATGGGGGGCCACAGCTGTGGCTGGCACAAGAGGCAAGTCTGAGAAGACCTGAAGTGACGTACAAGAGGTGTTCAGTACTTGATGTGTGTCACACTGTAGGGGCTCAATAAATATTTGTTCACCGAAAAGGCCCCAAGTGACTGGATCACAGAATTGGAGGATGCCTTGGAAATAGGCTCATCCAATCTTCTACCTGGTACAGGTTTTTCTTTTGAAGGATGTTGCTTCAACACTGCCCCAAAGTGGGAGCTCACCCACCACTCACAGGGAGTCTTTTTCATGTTCAATGACTTCTGCCCCCTGGGACGTTTTCCTCACATGAACAGAAATGTGTCCTGCTGAGACTTCTGCCATCAGTTCCAGTTTGGCTCCCAATAGCATAATATAGCCTTCTTTTGCCATATTACACCTGTAAATGAGGTTTGCAAGTAAATGCAACACTTAAACAGGAAGCCAAGGGTTGTTATTTTTGTGTCCTCCAACTTAAGTCTGCTGGAGCCAGGAGGGCTGAATCCTACCACCATGCCACCCCTACAATCTATCCTGTTATGATAGCTGTTAGGGAGCTGATTTATATCCAGCTGGGTGGAATGGACTTACACTCTCAGAAAAGCAACTTGGATGTACATCAAAATCGACACCTTCTGTCCATCATCCCATGGTGAGCACCCTGTCGTAGGATGGATGATCACCCCTGAGGACCCCTCCTGAGTGGTACATCCTTGAGAAAATGAACCACAGCCAGAAGCAGCAAACTGGGTACACTCAGATGTTTGAGGACACTGACCACGTCTCTTCAGAGACATTTCAGTGCCTTCTGTCATTTCCCCATGAGGAGATGGTACCTTGCTGTGTTGGCCACTTTCCTCTCAGTATTTTCCAGTTTATCAAGTGTCAACTTTTTTTTTTTTGTCACACCACGAAGCTTGTGGGATCTTAGTTCCCTGACCAGGGATTGAACCTGGGGCCCCAGAAATGAAAGAGCCAAATCCCAGCCACTGGACCACCAGGAAATTCCCCATCAAGGGAAATGATGGGAGAACTCTCTTAAAATGATGAGTCCAAGATGAAATCATTGCTCCCTGTGGGACCTGACCAGCTCTGGGCACAGTAAGGCTCTGAGTCACACTACACACTTTTGTTCATGTTAAATCAATAGGAGAAAACTTGCATCCAGTTAATTTTGGAAAACTTAATGAAACAAACTGTAGAGAAATATGAAACACCATTCGTTCCTATGTGAATACACATATGTTCTTTTAAGAAAAAGTAAGTAAGCTTGTGTTAAGACTTAAAGAAAAAAAAAGGAAAAAAAACACTTCATGAATGTCGGGATTTCCTTTCTTACACTCTCAGGTGAACCTCACTGGATTAGGATGCCCAAATTGCTGACAGGCTGCACTTTAAGTTCAAGGGAGCCCTGAGTTCTCCTGAAGTCCTACCTGTCCATTCACTCGTTCATTTTCCTCATCAGCTGTTTCCTGTATTGTATATTCTAGCTCGCCTCAAACTTCCAACCACTTCTCCTCAAATCCACTTTTGGCTGATGATCTTGCTTCCTATTTGGGTAAAAATATAGAAGTTTGCCATTCCCACATCCACCAGCCTAATGGCATCTGTGCCCATGTCTGCTGATTTCCTTCCTGTTACTATAGGTGGTGGTTTAAAAATACACCCACAGATTTTGTGACATTCAAAGAATTTTCAAAAATGGAAACGTACATTTTCTCCCCTCGACTAGGACTTACTTCTTTCTAAAGGGCTTCCCTCATGGCTCAGCTGGTAAAGAATCCACCTGCAATGCAGGAGACCTGGATTCAATCCCTGGGTTAGGAAAATCTTCTGGAGAAGGAAACGGCTACCACTCCAGTATTCTGGCCTGGAGAATTCCATGGACTGTGTAGTCCATGGGGTCACAAAGAGTCGGACATGACCGAGCCACTTTCACTTTTCTAACAAGTAGAATATGGAAATACTGAGGCTGTGTGACTTAGAAGAATAAATTATAAAAATCACTGAGGTTTCTGCCTTGGTCACTTGTTCTGGGGCAAAACTGCCATGTTGCAAGGATACTCAAGCAGCCCTGTGGGGAGATCCTTCTGGTGAGGCACTGAGGCTTCCTGCCAACAGGAACTTGCCAGTCATATGAGTAGCTGTCCTGGAAGCCAATCAAACCTTTAGATGACTGCAGCCTTAGCTAGCCTCAGAAGAGACCTTGAGCCAGAACCAGTTTGCTTAGGTGCTGCTGAATTCCTGACTGTCGGAATTTGTGCACAATAATAAATGTGGGTTTTCTTGGTTTGTAAGCCAGTAAATCTGGGGGCAATTTGTTAAGCAGCAATAGGTAACTAACATATTGTGGATGAATTGTCCATGCTTCCATTTCAGGCCAACCCAACGTTGTGCACTAGACTCCATCCCTTCTCACTAACTCATAGATGTTCTTCAAGCAAAGGGTCCCCTTTTGCTCCTGCATTACCAGTGTTTTCCTCTTTAATGAATCAGTCCAATCAGCATGCCAACATGTGATAATATCTCCCATCTAAAAAGCAAACAAACATACACAACTCAGCAGTATATTAAAGTTGTGTGTTCTCACAACTTCCTTCTAGCTATAGTCCAGTTTCTCTATTCCTCTTTACAGCAAAATTCCTCATAAGAGAGTCTATACTCTGTTTTCTTTCTTTTCATTCTCTACTGAAGTCCCTTGGGTCATTTCTTTCTCCTCCACTGCACTGAAAAAGCTCCTGTCAAGGTAGGTCTTCAAAGATCTCAGCAATAAGATCCCACATTCCCACTGTGGTTGGCCTGTCAGTGACACAGATCGCTCCCTCTTCTGAAAATACTTGCTTCACTTTCTTTTTGAGTTACTCCTCTCCTGGTTCTCCTAGTCTTCTGGTCACTTCTCAGGTTTCTCTGCTAGTTCTTCCTTATCTTCTGACCCCTAGATGTCAGAGTGCTGCAGGGCTCAGTCCTTGGATCAGTTTTATTCCCTGCTATAGTCCCCTCCCCCTCTGGTGACTGCTTGACTCTCCTTTGCCTGTGACCTCTAGTTAGTGCAGCCTCAGGATTCTAGGAACACCAATGCCTGCTTTAACCACCTGACAGCGCTTTATGGTGTGCCTTCACCAGTACACACCAAAGTAATTCAATAATAAAAAAACAGGGACTTTCCTGGTGGTGCAGTGGTTAAAACTCCATGCTCCCAATGCAGGAATGCAGGGGACGTGGGTTTGATTTCTGGTCAGGAAACTAAGATCCCACATGCTGTGTGGTGCAGTCAAAAAAAAAAAAAAATCAGTGAAACCAGTTATTCTGATATATAAAGACCAAGGTACAAGATGTGGGGTTGTTTTTATTACTCTGCAACTGCCGATGTTATATTGACTACCTTAAAACAGGATTTCAGAAGGAGAGTGGGAAGAGCTGTCCTGTGCATTGTAGGGTAGCCAGCAGCACCACTGGCCTCTCCCCACCAAATGCCAGTAGCTACACCCACACCAGCTGTGATGATCAAAACATCTTCGGACTTTGCTAAATGTCCTCTCAGGGTCAGAGTCACTGCCAGTTAAGACACACTGCCTTAGACATATGCCGCATGTGGGGACAGGAGGTGTGTAGGTAGGCTGAGGGATTTATTCAGTATTTACTAAGAGAGGAAAAAGCTAACGTAAACAACCTTTCCTGGGCAATGATGAATTAAGGCATTAAGGCTCTTTTTTTTTTTTTTGGCTTGGAATCCTTAAACATTTTTTAATTAATTTATTTTTTAATTGAAGGATAATTGCTTTACAGAATTTCGTTGTTTTCTGTCAAACCTCAACTGAATTAAGGCTTTTAATTTCCATATTTTTGTTGGGGAGGAGGTTCTGCTGCAGACCAGTCAAAGGGCAGGTCTTCAAATGGGGAAGAAAAGAAATGGAAATGGGGGACTAAGAAAAGATGAAGCTAATAAGGCTCCATCCAGCTCAGCAATCCCTTACACACATCTGTATGATTGTACTACAACATTGCTGTGACATGATTCCTTCCCATTTCCTTAAGACACTATGAACAAATTGAGGGTAAGGACCCGCCTGTAGCATGGTTCCCAGTGCCTTGTTTGTGGCCAGTAGTTTTTCATTGAAACTAAATGTGGACACCACTCTCTCCCAGGCCCAAAGCACAGGGTGGGAATCACCTACCCTTTCTTCCCCTCACAGTTCCCCTCACATGTGGCTCACACTTTAGACCTGCTTTTGCCTTTCATTTAGCTAGATTCTTTACAAAGACCTTTCATTTTCTGTGTGCTTCCATTTGAGAATTAGCTCTTCACCTGGCAAGGAGCTAGTAGTTTAGCTGGACAAGGGGAGGTCCATAGCCCTCCAGGTGCTTCCCTCGTGGCTCAGATGGTAAGGAGTCCACCTGCAATGCAGGAGACCTGGATTCGGTCTCTGAGTCAGGAATGTCCCCTGGAGAAGGGAATGGCTACCCATTCCAGTATTCTTGCCTGGAAAATCCCATGATCAGAGGAACCTGGTGGGCTACAGTCCATGGGGTGGTGGAGAGTCAGACATGACTGAGGAACTAAGCACTAGCATAGCCCTCCAAGGAATCTGACTGTTAAGACAGTGACATTCTATAGAGGGAGATACTAGCAAACCCCATTCACCTCCTATCACCACCTATAACCCCCTGGTAAAGTCAGAGAAGCCTAATTGCTTATCATACAGTTTCTAAACGATAGGTGTGTGTATATGTGTGTGTGTGCGTATGGAGGGGATACCGTCACTGGGAGGGAAGGGGGCAGCTGACATGTTCCTCATACAGTTTAACAGAAAGAGCTAGAAAACACTAGAGCTACACAGAGGTGTGGAGAGCAAGCTGTCTAGCCCTCTGTCTACAACCCAGGGAGGAGTGACTCTATGAAGGTCAAACAGTTTCAGCAACACAGCTCTGCCTGGAATGCTAGCCCCCTGGCTCCTAGTCCCACAAAGTTTCTACCTCATTGTGCCATCCTGGTTGGCAAACACAGAAACTTAAGGCGTTCCCCCCGCCCCAACCCATCCCAAGATGGACAAGCCCGACTCTGGCTCAGCCCGCTCCAACCCCCAACCTTGACTCACAGCACGGAGTCTCCCTGCACCCTTGGACAGTTTCTACTTGCATCCGCATCGATTAAACCTTGATCTCATTTATTATCTCAGGAAATGGTCTCAAGGTCACAGGGCTGGAAATTTAATTATGGTAGCAGTATATTAAGTGGCACATTTAAAGATGCTGAATTGTAGTAATTAATTTTTTGGATAGTGGTCTCGGAGGAATGGGTTTTCTCCACACTGGGTGTTCGGCATCCATCATGGCCATTGAGCTTGGCAGCTGTCTTTTAGGTTTAAACTGCCTCGTTATTCATCTTTTATGACTAGCCTTTAAAAACACTAGGCGCTGATATCCCCTTTCATTGTAATATATGTGTGTGGTGGGAACAGAGCCATACTTCACCTTCGCTATAAAACATGAACCGAGGGTGCCAGCCACTACCTGAGCTGGCCTCTAAATTGAGACAACAATTACCCTTCGCTGACATCTAGTGTCAAGACATGAGATATAGCCAGCACGCTGAATCCATTGGCCTGGAAAACTTATGCTTCCCCAATGATAAAGCCCGTCTTGCCCACGAAGCTCCAGCCCCAGCTGTAAGACAGGAAGTAGAGGGATTAACTTGGCCCTGGCTGTTGACTTTGCTGGGGCGCTAGGTTATCAAATGGGATGCCCGTCTGCCAAGGCCTGAAAGAGCTTGTAATGTTTAATGAAGGGACAGTCATTAAATGTGTTTGGTTCAAATATTAGGCTCGATGAGCCTGGGTGGTACTTAATAGAGAGGTGGGAAAATATGAATTAAATTAGAGAGATTCATTAAAGAAATTGGCCTGGAGCCCAAGAATGATGGGTTGTCAGGCAGAGCTGCCAGGAGCTCGGAGCTCATCCAGGGAGAAAAATTCAAACTAGTTGAGGCTTTAAATCCAGAATAACACTGTAAAACATATTTAAATACCAGTCAGCCTGTGCTTGTGGAGAAAGGGATACCCATAAAATAAAATCTTTTATAGAATAAAGGTATGGATAGAATGCTTATGGATAGAATTTTTTCCCTCTAGGAAATCTTCCTTGGTGGCTCAGCAGTAAAGAACCTGCCTGCCAATGCAGGAGATGCAGGTTCAATCCCTGGATCGGGAACATCCTCTGGAGAAGGGAATGGCAACCCACTCCAGTATTCTTGCCTGGGAAATCCCATGGACGGAGAAGCCTGGCAGGTTAAAGTCCGTGGGGTCACAAAAGAGTGAGACACAACTTAGCAACTGAGCACACACTAGAGAAAATCTGTGATCTTTGCCTCTGGCAGTAGAAAAATGCAGTATTTGTACACTTTCAAAGCAGAGACCCTAATTTCCCCCCACTCTGAATAGGGTCTGTCCTCTTCTCTATTCCAGGGTTTTTCAATCTGGTGCTACTGATATTTTGGACTGGGTTATTCTTTGTTGAGTGTTGAGGGGCTGTCCTGTGCAGTGTAGGATATTTTATAGTATCTCTGGCCTCTACCCACTTGCTGCCAGTGGTCTTCCTCCCCTTAACTGTGACAATTAGAAATGTCTCCAGACATTGCCACATCTGAGTTGCCCCTGTAGCTAGCCTGATGTTGATGTTGACCGTGACTTTGCTTTCTGGCTTGTATGTTGGACCTTGGACTGGTGAACTCGAACTCAGCTTTGACTGTAGTCCTAGGTCTTTACCAGCAGTATTGTTTGATCTCCTGACCTTATTTTAATTAACATTAATCCTATAACCAAGTCCCAATATCAGTTAAGTATCTCTTTCCTCAGTCAGTCAGTCAGTCAACATATGTTTCCTGCCAGGGATTCCATAGGAAATAAAACAAGGAGAAGCACTGCCATTACGAGATTTACATTCTAGTGATGAGAGATAGCCAGTAAGTGCATTAATAAATAAGCTATATTCAGATGATGATAAGTGCAATGAAGAAAATTAACCACGTAATTGGATAGAGTATAGAGGGGAGGACGGGCTACTCTAGCTATGGTCAGTGAAGACCTCTCTGAAGAAGCAAAGACAGCCAAGATGTGAACAATGAGAAGTAGGTGGCTCTGAATACAGTGTTATTTCCACTACTACAGACTGCATTTTAAGAAGATATGTAATAAGATTATAGCATACACAGAGTAAAGTACATAAATCTTAAGTGAACATCACAGTTAATTGTCTCACACACACACACAGACACCACCACCACCACCCAGATCAAGATACAAAACCTTTCCATTGTTGCAGGTTTTCTCTTGCCCCTTCCCTGTCATTTCATACCTACAAAGAAAACTATGCTCTGTTTGATCACCATCAATTCATTTGTCCAACAGTCTACATTGTATTTTTTTTCTTTTTGCTGGGAAAGCCAGTCAGGTCTTCTATACCAGCAACTTTTCATAAATTCTTGTAAGCCTCCAGTTACTTATAAAACGGAAGGAGGCCACTATCACCTCCTGTAGGAAACTTTAGAAACCAGTTGTAATGAAACCCACATCATCAAGCTCCCAGCAGGTGAATTTGGCCCTGACTGGTTCCGTGACATCCAGAAAGAGAGAGGCAAAAGGAAGCAGCATCTCTGTGCTTTCATCCCTACCCCCTTCCTTCTTGTTTGCTGAACAAACATTCCTGCCAGAGATGACAGAGGAAAACACTGGGCTCTGTCAGCCCCCCATTAATCAATGAGCCATAACAAATCACAGGATGAAGCCTATGACACATCAATTACACTAAGAACTGAGGGCATCTACGGGAACAGGCAATCAGGCACAGACCTCCGGGGTTATCTCTACCCAGCCCCTGAGGCCTGGATGCTCTGCTGTTTATTGGTCCAGCAATGGGGTGATGGCTCAAAGGTGAGCAAGTGGCCACAGTGTAAGGAATGCTTCATAGGGGCGGTGGGCCGAGCGGGGATTGTAAGGTCTAAATGGGCTGTGCCATGTATATGCTTCTTCAAGCCTGTTATGGGTGATAGCTTTTTCCAGAACTTAGTGATGATGAAAACAAATGATCTAGCAATTGGAAACTTGCTTCTGCCTCTGCCTTGGACTACCTAGAAACTTGGGCAATTGAGTTGACCCCTTGGTATGTGCATTTCTTTTGCTACGTGTACTATACCACCTCATGAAAGCGTTGCCTTTGAAGGTCAGGAAAGGGATCAAGAAAAGTGTAAACTTTTTTTTAATCAATTTATTGGCTATGCTGGGTCTTCATTGCTGTGTGAGGGCTTTCTCTAGTTGCAGAGAGTAGGGGCTATTCTCTAATTGTGGTGTGAAGGCTTCTCATTGTGCTGACTCGTTGTGGAGCACAAGTCTAGGGCGTGTGGGCTTCGTTGCTCCATGGCATGTGGGATCTTCCCATACCAGGGATCAAACCTGTGTCCCTTGCATTGCAAGGTAGATTCTTAACCACTGGATGACCAGGGGAGCCCAAGAAAAGTGTAAATTGAATGGGTGGTTATATTTGCATATGAGTTGGCATTTACTCATCATCTACTCAGTGACATTATGTGTGTCTACTGTGTGTCAGTGTTTCATTTTCCTCAAGGAGCTCACAGTGGAGACAACAGGTTGAGTTGAAAGTGGGAAAACCACACAGAGACATCCAACAGAAGCAACCAGCTAACATTATAGCCCACCAAGCTGTGTGTTTCCCGAAGGGGAGACTGGTGAGAAAAAGGGCATAAATAGGAAGAGTAATGGAACATGATGGGAAAAAGTAAAAGATGGGCCAAATTCAGAACAGTGCATGGGGACTGATACCATCAGAACCACACACAGGACCAAATGCTCCCTCAGAGTGACACACCCATTAATGAGCCAATCCAAAGTCTCTGGTCCCCCGAGTCCATGCTGTTTCTTACAAATAGGTGATGGCTTACCAAGTTAGAGTGCTTGGTTACAAACAACAGAGACTAATTTGGGCTGATAAATGAGAAAAGGAGTTTGTTCAAAAGATGTTGCCAGGAAAAAAATCACCCAGTAGATACTAAAATCATAAGGTAGGTTTTTGAAGAGCAGGATGTTCATAATAGGTAAAGCACAGATTACTTACTACAAAGCATTAGTTACTCAGTCATGTCCAACTCTTTGTGACTCCATGGAATATACATATAGCCCACCAGGCTCCTCTGTCCATGGAATTCTCCAGGCAAGAATACTGGAGTGGGTAGCCGTCCTCTTCTCCAGGGGATCTTCCTGACCCAAGGATAGAACCCGAGTCTCCTGCATTGCAGGCAGATTCTTTACCATCTGAGCCATGAGGAAAGCTACTTACTACAAAGATAACTTGAAAAAGGGAAAAACCATATATTGACACAGAAGTGATCAGGCAGTGAGAGCATCCTGACCAAATAATCAACTCTGCTATCACCAACAATAGTGAAGGCCCTATCAGTAGCTGGTACCTACACTCCTACAAAGTATGCTTGCCAAAATGTAAACTTAAATCTACTCAGGACTCTAGCCCTAATTTCAGATTTATGGGAAATATAAAAAGAGGAATAAATTAAATACCACAAATAGTAAGCTATTAAACTAATCAAGAATGTAGGAGAGCCTCTAAGACAACTGTTTTACCCCTCAAAAAGTCAATGCCATGAATAAATTTTTTAAATTAATTTACTTTGACTGCCGCAGGTCCCACTGGTGGCACACAGGATGCTTAATCCTTGCCGCAGTCTGCAGGATCTTCATCTGTGGCATGAGAACTCCCAGCTGAGGCAGGTGGGAGCCGGCCCCCTGACCAGGGATGGAACCCTGCATTGGGAACACAGAGTCTTAGCCACTGGACTACCAGGGAAGTCCCCTTGAGAAAAAATTTAAGTTATTCTAGAATAAGAGAAACTAAAGAGAGATAACCACCAGTTACAACATTGAATTTAGATTGGATCCTGTTTTAGGGAGGAAAAAAAGGTTATAAAAGCCATTTTCAGACTGAAGGAATTTAATATAGTCTGTGTTCTAGGTAGTATTATGAAGTTAATATAAATTTTCTTATGTTTGATAACAGTATTGTGGCTTTGTAGAAGATGATACTTATGAGATGTACTCTTTAGAGGCACTGAAGTATTTAGGAGTAAAATGTTGGGTTGATGATTTTCAAGTGAATGACTTTCAAGTGGTATAGCAAAAAATGAGGATGACATGACACATACACACAGAGAGAAAGATAAAGCAAATATAGCAAAAGGTGCCCAGTTATTGAAGCTGGGTAAATTTAATATACATGTTCATCAGACAGGGGTAGGAAGGGATGCTGGGTAATTAAAAGAGCTGGGGAAAGGGCTGGAGGGCCAACATGAGGCTAAGTTCCCCAGAGCAAGGCCTAAATCACCCAGGGTACCTGGCCAGGTGAGAAGTTCCATCGCTACTGCTGCCTTCCTGACCAGCAGAAGACACTGCCTCTCTGCCCCCACAGCTTCTTCTGCACCAGGACATTACCCTTGACACCACTTGGGTAAATCCCTCATTGCCTTTGCTGTACCTAAAAGGTAGGCATTTGTGCCACCCAACCCACCTGCAAAAATGGAAATGCTGCACACAAGTGTTTCTCAAATAGCTCAGGTATATCAGTCTCCCACTGGTGCATCTGATTGGTGGAGCCTAGTTCTCAGGCATGTAATCCTGGCTGCAAGGGAAGCTGGGAGTTGCTATAGTGATGCTTCTCCTGGTGACACTGGCAGAAGGGTAGGCAGCCTTCATTCTGATAGGTGTTGGCTACACACAACAACCATATATGTAAAGTAACCACGGGTCCAGGCTCTGTCCTGTTACTTAGCCTGATGACTGCAGGATACTTCCAGATAAGAATAATTATAATTTTTCTTTTAAATCTCTGCCAGTTTCACATATAACACTTCTTTAATGTTGAGTTCTGGGTAATATTGTTGTTGTTGTTTAGTCACTAAATCATGTCTGACTCTTTGCAACCCCACGGACTGTAGCCTGCCAGACTCCTCTGTCCATGGGATTTCACAGATAAGCATACTGGAGTGGGTTGCCATTCCCTTCTCCGTGCGATATTCCCCCTCCAGGGATTAAACCTGCGTCACCTGCATGGCAGGCAGATTCTTTACCACTTAGTCACCTGGGAAGCCCAATTCTGGTTATTGTCATTTATTTACAGACCAACTCTGACATTTATTTAGTTGGGCATATTCCCTTGTTTGAATATAAGTTACTCTCTTAGTTGTTTTCTGTTTAAATGCTGAGAGGTCTTCAGGCATGGATTGTCCATAAATTCAAATGTATTATTATTATTGTTCACGATGATTCAAAACTATTCTCTCTGTCATCAGAATACATAATTAAGACATTACATAGAAGAAATTTCTAAACACGTGGGTGTTTTATCCACTGAAAATCTAAGAGGATGATAGCAAAGCTCTCCTGGCAGTTAGTGATAGATTCAAATGCGATTGAATTCACACTACCATGACCTAATATTAATATCCATTAACACATTTTATATTGATAAATTCAGAAGGGAATTCACAGTGTTCTCTCAGAGACTGCTGAGAAGAAACTTCCACCCTTTCATTTGTCATCATTATGGGGAAGAGCTCTGGTCCACAACTTATCATTTGTTTATGGCAGTTAGTACAGTGAAGGCGGCAAATGTGATGGCCCTGTAAGGCATCTGGTCCTCTTTCTTGTTACTGTCTTGGGGATTGGCAATGCGATATATCCAAGTTCTCATGCCACACACCTGGGAAGCATCCTTGATGCCTTCCTCCCCCTCACTGGCCCTAACCCCCAGTCCATGCCTAGTCCTGTTGATTTTAACTCTGAAATCCACCCACTTCTGTTTCTTTTAATGTCAGTCCTTTCCTGAGTTAACCACTACTTTGCCTGTATCACAATCACCCCTAAACTGGCCTCCCTACTCTGCTCTTCCTGTGTATCTTGAGAGATGTTTTAAAGGCCAGTCAGGTTCTGATGCTCTCTTCTCTGCACCTACCATGTTGTAAACCTTTTTCAGTGGTTTCGAATTGGATTTGGAGTACAACCCCAGATCTTAACTCTGGCCTATGTGGCTTTGTATGCCTCTCCCCACATCATCAGCTTCTACCCTCATCTGGCAGTCTTTCTCTCTTGGTCACTGGGCTCCAGCCACACACACCTTGATTCAGTATTTTTTAATACTCCAAGCTTCTTCTCCCTTCCAAACCTTTACTTGTAGTAAAGGTTGCTTTGTACTGATTCCTTTCCCACCTGTACCCCTTCCTGTGTAAATGCTCCCCATAAAACCAAATCTGTTCTACATTCTCATAGCCCCCTCTATCTTTCCTTTTCCATATCATCACAGCTTAAAATTATACATACATTGGTGTGATTATTTGATAACTTATATTAACTAAACTGGGATTCCCTGGTGGCGCAGAGGGTGAAGAATCTTCCTGCAGTGCCGGAGACCTGAGTTCGATCCCTGGATCAGGAAGATCCCCTGGGGAAGGAAATGGCAACCCATTCCAGTATTCTTGCCTAGAGAATCTCAGTAAACAGAGGAGCCTGGAGGGCTACAGTCCATGAGGTCGCAAAGAGTCAGACATGACTGAGCGACTTCACTTTCATTAACTAAACTGGCAGCACCTTGAGAGACAGGGAGCCTGCATCAGACCTTTTGCATCCTCAACTGACAATGCAAAGCCTAGACATAGAAGGTGCTAGGTATGTATTACTTGAATAAAAAAATTTTTTTGAACAAATGAATGAATATAAGTGATCATAAAGAAATGTGGCCCATAGAGAAATCAGAGAAGGGTGAGAAGTTCCAGAAAACATTTAAATGGTGGCGCAAACATTGTCTTTGAATGAGGATTTAGAAACAAGGTCGTGAATGCTAGCTGATCTCATGTCTTCTGCCCAGTTGAGAGACTGAGATGGTCAGTTCAGATATAAACCATTCCAGAGATTTGAAAGGTATGCTCGAGGAGTGAGAAAAACTGATTTGCGGAGCTTGATGAGATCTCAGCCCAGACTTAGATTTCCATGATTGAAATTCCCTATAGCCACCTCCCCTGAGCTGCACTCAACTTTCCTAAATGAGATTTTATGGGAACTGATTGTGATTAGATAAATGGGCGACTCCACTAATGTATAATACAATTTTCAATTACCGCATATGTACAATAATTTACATTTCTTGTTTGATGGTGTGATATTTATGTGACATATTCTGGATGAGACCCAGCTGCTGTTTACATAATGATCTTAATTTTCTCTTAGAGAAGATCTGATTTTCCATTTTCTTTTTGTGCTGCAAGGTATTGTCATTCCAAGACAAACACAGTATATTATAGGCTATGCAGGTGAGAAACATCAATAAAGTAATACTTTAGATGGGTTTTAATAATTCTTATTTATGCCACTGGAGTAGGTAATAGAATGGTTCACCTTTCATAAAACATTGGAATAAAAATGTCCCCAAAATTATAGTAAATTTTGTGATCACTTCTGTGGCAAAGTGCCACTGAATACCAAAAATGAATGTTTCATTGAATATATTTGACCATTAATAACATAATATTCATCACCAGAACACTGCTTTGAAGTTGGAACAATATCAAAGTGTCTTTTTTCTGAGCTTTAAGACTAAGTCTGCATGAAACAAATGCTTTTGTGCATTTAACCCAAATATTAGTCCTCGCCTCCTAGCTGAAGATGGTTGATGAACAAAGGGAGAAAATAACTCCCAGTCAAATGCCTTTTGGATAGAAATCTCTTTTTAACATAGCAAAGGGGAGGGAAGGAGAGCACAAAGGAAATAGGTGAAATGAACCTGACTTAGGGTTCAAGACCCAGACAGCTATCAAGACACAGTGCTAATGATCTTGAACCCAGGGAGTCCCCTATCTGGGTAAGAGAAGGTCAGGGAGCCACTGCTGCCCTCCATCCTGCTTCAACTGTAATACATCTCCTTTGTCCACATTGTAGACTGGTGCTCCCAGTAAGAGTTCATTCAAAAGGAGAAAGGGCTATTGCTAAAATTTCACAATAACACAGGAAACTACTTTATGCACTGTGGTGATCTAACTGGGAAGGAAGTCAAAAAGGGAGAGGATATATCCATATGTGTGGTTGACTCATTTTGCTATACAGTAGAAACTAACATGAGAAATAGATGGGGAAACAGTGTCAGACTTTATTTTTTGGGGCACCAAAATCACTGCAGATGGTGATTGCAGCCATGAAATTAAAAGGCACTTACTCCTTGGAAGGAAAGTTACGACCAACCTAGACAGCATATTAAAAAGCAGAGACATTACTTTACCAACAAAGGTCCGTCTAGTCAAGGCTATGGTTTTTCCAGTAGTCATGTATGGATGTGAGAGTTGGACGGTGAAGAAAGCTGAGCGCCGAAGAATTGATGCTTTTGAACTGTGGTGTTGGAGAAGACTCTTGAGAGTCCCTTGGACTGCAAGGAGATCCAACCAGTCCATCCGAAAGGAGATCAGTCCTGGGTGTTCATTGGAAGGTCTGATGTTGAAGCTGAAACTCCAATACTTTGGCCACCTCACGCGAAAAGTTGACTCATTGGAAAAGACCCTGATGCTGGGAAGGATTGAGGGCAGGAGGAGAAGGGGACGACAGAGGATGAGATGGTTGGATGGCATCACTGACTCGATGGACATGAGTTTGAGTAGACTCCGGGAGTTGGTAATGGACAGGGAGGCCTGGTGTGCTGCGATTCATGGGGTCGCAAAGAGTTGGACACGACTGAGTGACTGAACTGAACTGAACACAACATTGTAAGGCAGCTATATGCCAATAAAAATTAATTTAAAGTAAAAAAATAATATTTCATTGTGAAAAGAGCACTGTTCTCAGAGTCAGCTCCCTGAGCTCCATGTCCTCGTTTATAAAATGAAGTTTGTATTTAATGATCACTAGCCTTCTCCGGTTCCACAATATGTACTGTTTTATATTCCAGGCCAAAACACTACTGTAGATGTGGCTATTACTTGGTATAACAATCTAATTATGCCATGTTATCAAATAGCATGCTTGCCTCCCTTTTAACATAACAAGGGAAGTAAAACATCCAGGCGAGTAACCAGAGATATATCAAGTGCACTGGTCTCAAATATAAAATGCTCACTTGAACATGGGTCACTGGAAAATGCTCAGATAACCCTCATGGATTCTAGAGTACAGGGTGAAATACTGTACATTTCTTAAGGTTTGTCTGCATTTAGATGAGCCCAATATTAGATTAAGGTGCAAATCAACCCATGGTTTTACTGTAATTAAGAAAGCTTTAAAATTTTGAATAGTGTTCTTTTTGTCATAACTTATTTTAGCAGTAAGCAATTTATTGTTTCTCCTTTCTGCAAATAAAAATTCATCAGCTAAGTAAATTATAGTGAAATCATAAAGTCAAATACTATGCAGCCATTAAAATGATATGAATGCATGTTTGTTGGCATGAAAAAAATGTTCAAATATATCAAATGAAAAATCAAATAACAAAGCAGCATATCTAATATTTCATCTTTTGAAAAAAATCACCAGTACACATGTACATACAGAAAAAATTTGAAGAACAGCCATAGCTATTCTCTAAATAGCAGGATTATAACTAATCATTATTTTCTTCTTTATTACTTTTTAGTATTCTGAAATTTTTAGGGAGAGTTTACACTAATTTTGAAAGCAGAAAAAGGGCAGTTTGAGAGATAAAACCTCACTGATTTCTTGATCCTGTGTATTGTTCAAAAGATGTATACATGAAAGCTCCTTAAGAATAGTGAGCTATTAAAAATTTGCAAGCTTTCTCTATAAAGGGCTAGTCATCAAATATTTTAGGCTTGTGCGCCATACATTGATTTTGCCACCATTTAGCTTTGCCATTATAGCATAAAATAAGCACAGATGACAAGGGAATGAATATGTTAATGCTTGACTGTGACCCAATAAAACTGTTCAAAAACAGAAGTCATACCACTATCTTACACCATACATAAACATTAACTAAAACTGGATTCAAGATGTGAGAGTAAGGCCTGGAACCACAAAACTCAGACAGGAAAACATATGTAGTATGCTCTTTGACGTTGCTTTTCACAGTGTCTTTTTGGATCTGTCTCCTCAGGCAAGGGAAACAAAAGCAAAAATAAAGAAATGGGACTACATTAAACTAAAAAGTTATTGCCTGGCAACAAAATGAGAAGACAACCTACCAAACTGGAGAAGATATTTGCAAATTATATATGAGTAGGGTAACATTCAAAATACACAAAGAACTCACTTCACACAACTAAACAATTTTTAAAAAAAAAGACAATTGAAAAATGTGCAGAGGAGATGAATAAACATTTTTCCAAAGAAGACATACAGATGGCCAATAGGCACATGAAAATATGTTCAACATCACTATTCATTAGGGAAATGAAGTCAAAACTACAATGAGATGACACACCTGTCAGAATGGCCATTATCCAAAGTCAAGAAATGAGAAGTGTTGAAGAGGATGTGTAGAAAAGAAAACCCTTGTGCACTGTTGGTAGGAATGTAAATTGGTGCAGCTTTTATGGAAAAGAGTATGGAGATTCTTTAAAAAATTAAAGATACAACTACCATTTGATCCAGCATTTCTACTTCTGAGTATTTATCTGAAGAATACAGAAACACTAATTCAAAAAAACAAGTGCAACCTCATATTTATTGCAACATTATCTACAATAGCCAAAATATGGCCGAATGCCCATATGCGCGCGCACACACACGCACGCACGCACACACACACACACACACACACACACGCTTCCCTGGTGGCTCAGTGGTAAAGAATCCACCTGCCAAGCAGGAGACGGGTTAGATCCCTGGGTCAGGAAGATCCCCCTGGAGGAGGGCATGGCAACCCATTCCAGTATTCTTGCCTGGGAAATTCCAAGAACAGAAGAGCCTGGCAGGCTACAGTCCATAGGGTCACAAAAGAATTGGACACAATTTAGTGACTAAACAACAACAATACATATAGACACAATGGAATATTTGGAATATTACTCAGTCAGAAAAAATTTGCCATTTAGGACAACAAGAATGGGCCTTGAGGAAGTTATGCCAAGTGAAATTAGTCAAATGGAGAAAGACAAGTACTGTGTGATTTCACTCATATATGGAATATTCAAAAAAATAAATGAACAGATAGAAACAAGCACATAGATAAAGAGGACAGATTGGTGGTTACCAGAGGGGAAGGGGAGGTAATGAGAGGGTGAAATGAGTGAACTGGGACATTTGTATGGTGATTGATGGGAACTAGACCTTTGGTGGTAACCACTTTGTAGTGTATACAGAAGTTAATTGTAATGCTGTGTACATGAAACTTAATGTTACAAACCAATCTTTGCTGTTGTTGTTTAGTCACTCAGTCGTGTCCGATTCCCATGACCCCATGAACAGCAGCACGCCAGGCTTCCCTGTCCTTCACTATCTCCTGTAGTTTGCTCAAACTCATGTCCATCGATTCAGTGATGCCATCCAACCTTCTCATCCTCTGTCACCCTCTTCTCCTCTCCTGCCCTCAATCTTTCCCAGCATCAGAGTCTCTTCCAATGAGTCAGCTCTTCCCATCAGGTAGCCAAAATATTGGAGCTTCAACTTTAGCATCAGCCCTTCCAATGAATATTCAGGGTTGATTTCATTTAGGGTTAACTGGTTTGATCTCTTTGCTGTCCAAGGGACTCTCAAGAGTCTTTTCCAGCACCACAATTTAAAAAAACAAGAGAAACAGAGTCACAGCTTGCCAATCCCTGGTGTGACAGAAAAAGAACCTGGACTTTGAGGAGCAATGAGATGAGAGTTAGAATCCTTGGTCAACTGCATAGAGATGTATACCACTGCAGACTTGGTTTCTTTGTGTGAAAAATGAAGAGAGTAACACATCCTTTAAAGACTTGAATGAAAAAGTGCATCTCACAAAACAGTGGTGGTGGTGGTGGTTTAGTCGCTAAGTTGTGTCTGACTCTTGTGACCCCATGGACTGTAGCCCAGTTGTGTCCGACTCGTATGACCCCATGGAGTGTAGCCCACCAGGCTCCTCTGTCCATGAAATTTTCCAGCCAAGAATACTGGAGTGGATTGCCATTTCTTTCTCCAGGGGATCTTCCTGACCCGGGAATCGAACCTGGGTCTCCCACATTGCAGGCAGGTTCTTTACCGACTGAGCTATGAGGGAAGCCTCACAAAACAGTACATACCTTAAATGATTGTTTCCTGCTACCTTTATTTCAATCTTAAAGGAAATCAGTCCTGAATATTCATTGGAAGGACTGATGCTAAAGCTGAAACTCCAATAATTTGGCCACCTGATGCAAAGATTTGACTCACTGAAAAAGACCCATGCTGGGAAAGATTGAAGGTGGGAGGAGAAGGGGATGACAAAGGATGAGATGGTTGGATGGCATCACTGACTCAATGGACATGAGTTTGAGTAAACTCAGGGAGCTGGTGATGGACAGGAAGGCCTGGTGTGCTGCAGTCCATAGGGTGGCAAAGAGACACAACTGAGCAACTGAACTGAACATTTATTTCTGGAGCATAAGTGGAAAAATGTTAAATAAAATAAGATTTCAAAGCAAACTAATTCTAACACCAACATTTATCCATAACAAAACTGTTTTATAGCTTAAAGAGAATTTGTAGGGCAGGCTAGGAAATAGGATGAAAAGAGGCAGATTGACCCAGTGGGTTATTTCCTTTTCACTGCTCCAGGGATGGTGATGACTATAGAAAGTTTTGAAAGCACATAATGTGTTTAACTTAAACACAATTTATCTGATAAAATTCATATTGAGTGTACCCTAAGACAAAAAGTCATTCAGAACTGGCAACATGGAGCACTGGCCTCAAATAATTTTGTGTAGAATAGTATTTTTCCTTCACTTTATTTTTTATTGAAGTATAGTTGGTTTACAGTGTTGTGTTAGTGTTTGCTGTACAGCAAAGTGCTTCAGTTTATATGCGTTGTATATTTGTACATATGTATATATACACACACATTCTTTTCTATGTTCTTTTCCATTAAGGTTTATCATAGGGTGTTGAATATAATTCCCTGTGCTATACTGTAGGAGCTTGTTTTTTATCCACCCTATATATAATAGTTTGCATCCGCTAGTCCCAAACTCCCAATCCATCCCTTCCCCATTCCTCTTTCCTCTTGGCAACCATGTCTCTTCTCTGTGTCTGTGAGTCTGTTTCTGTTTTGTAGATAAATTCGTTGCATCTAATTAAGATTCCACATATAAGCAATATCATATGGTATTTGTCTTTCTCTTTCTGACTTATTTCAATTAGTATGATAATCTTTAGTTCTATCCATGTTGCTGTAAGTGACATTATTTTAATGTTTTATGGCTAAATTCTATTTCATTCTATACCTCATCTTTATCCATTCATAGGTCAATAGGCATTTAGGTTGTTTCCATGTCTTGACTATTGTAAATAGTGCTGCTATGAACATAGGAGGGCATGTATCTTTTTGGATTAAGAGTTTTCTCTGGATGTATACCCAGGAGTGGGATTGCTACATCATATGACAACTCTGTTTTTAGAGGAACATCCATACTTTTCTCCACAGTGATTATACCAACTTACATTCCCACCAACAGTGTGGGAGGGTTCCCTCTTCTCCATACCCTCTGCAGCATTTTTTATTTGCAGACTTTTTGATGATGGCCATTCTGACTGGTGTGAGGTGATATCTCACTGTAGTTTCGATTTCATTTCAGTTCAGTTGCTCAGTCGTGTCTGACTCTTTGCGACCCCATGAATTGCAGCACGCCAGGCCTCTCTGTACATCACCAACTCCCGGAGTCTACCCAAACCCATGTCCATCGAGTCGGTGATGCCATGTAATCATCTCATCCTCTGTCGTCCCCTTCTCCTCCCGCCCCCAATCCTACCCAGCATTAGGGTCTTTTCCAATGAGTCAACCCTTCGCATGAGGTGCCCAAGGTATTGGAGTTTCAGCTTCAACATCAGACCTTCCAATGAACACCCAGGATTGATCTCTTTTAGGATGGATTGATTGGATCTCCTTGCAGTCCAAGGGACTCTCAAGAGTCTTCTCCAACACCACAGTTCAAAAGCATCAATTCTTCGGCGCTCAGCTTTCTTCACTGTCCAACTCTCACATCCATACATGACTACTGGAAAAACCATAGCCTTGACTAGACGGACTTTTGTTGGCAAAGTAATGTCTCAGCTTTTAAATATGCTATCTAGGTTGGCCATAACCTTCTTTCCAAGGAGTAAGCGTCTTTTAATTTCATGGCTGCAATCACCATCAGCAGTGATTCTGGAGCCCAAAAAAATAAAGTCTGACACTGTTTCCACTGTTTCCCCATCTATTTCCTGTGAAGTGATGGGATCAGATGCCATGATCTTAGTTTTCTGAAAGTTGAGCTTTAAGCCAACTTTTTCACTCTCCTCTTTCACCTTCATCAAGAGGCTCTTTAGTTCTTCCTCACTTTCTGCCATAAGGGTGGTGTCTTCTGCATATCTGAGGTTATTGATATTTCTCCCCACAATCTTGACTCCAGCTTGTGTTTCTTCCAGCCCAGCATTTCTCATGATGTACTCTGCATATAAGTTAAATAAGCAGGGTGACAATATACAGCCTTGACGTACTCCTTTTCCTATTTGGAACCAGTCTGTTGTTCCATGTCCAGTTCTAACTGTTGCTTCCTGACCTGCATACAGGTTTCTCAAGAGACAGGTCAGATGGTCTGGTATTCCCATCTCTTTCAGGATTTTCCACAGTTTATTGTGATCCACACAGTCAAAGGCTTTGGCATAGTCAATAAAGCAGAAATAGATGTTTTTCTGGAACTCTCTTGCTTTTTCGATGATCCAGCGGATATTGGCAATTTGATCTCTGGTTCCTCTGCCTTTTCTAAAACCAGCTTGAACATCTGGAAGTTCACGGTTCACGTATTGCTGAAGCCTGGCTTGGAGAATTTTGAGCATTACTTTACTAGCGTGTGAGATGAGTGCAATTGTGAGGTAGTTTGAGCATTCTTTGGCATTGCCTTTCTTTGGGATTGGAACGAAGACTGACCTCTTCCAGTCCTGTGGCCACTGCTGAGTTTTCCAAATTTGCTGGCATATCGAGTGCAGCACTTTCACAGCATCATCTTTGAGGATTTGAAATAGCTCAACTGGCATTCCATCACCTCCACTAGCTTTGTTCGTAGTGATGCTTTCTAAGGCCCACTTGACTTCACATTCCAGGATGTCTGGCTCTAGGTGAGTGATTACACCATCGTGATTATCTGGGTCGTGAAGATCTTTTTTGTACAGTTCTTCTGTGTATTCTTGCCACCTCTTCTTAATATCTTCTGCTTCTGTTAGGTCCATACCATTTCTGTCCTTTATCGAGCCTATCTTTGCATGAAATGTTCCTTTGGTATCTCTAATTTTCTTGAAGAGATCTCTAGTCTTTCCCAATCTGTTGTTTTCCTCTATTTCTTTGCACTGATCGCTGAGGAAGGCTTTGTTATCTCTCCTTGCTATTCTCTGGAACTCTGCATTCAGATGGGAATATCTTTCCTTTTCTCCTTTGCTTTTCGATTTGCATTTGTCTAATAATTAGCAACGATGAGTATTTTTCATGTGCCTGTTGGTCCTCTGTATGTCTTCTTTGGAGAAATGTCTGTTTAGGTCTTCTGCCCATTTTTGATTGGGTTGTTTGGGTTTTTTTGTTATTGTTGAGTTGTATGAGCTGTTTGTATATTTTGGAAATTAAGCATTTGTCAGTTGTATCATTTGCAAATATTAGGATAGTATATTGACCCGTTTTCTGGGAACAGGCCACATGGGTTGATTCACAAACTCCCTTCACTAAAAATATGTGATGGGCATCCTCATGTTTTCATGTTAACACCTTAGATTTCACTCTTCTTTCCTTGCTGCTCATAATGATGTCTGTGGTCCTATACCTCATCCCAAATAATAGAAAGTGAGATCAAAATATGTCAATCTCTCTTTTATTTACCTTCCAAAGAAATTGTTTTCATTTGTAGGTTCAAAACACATTAATCACCCAATGTACTTCATTAGTTTCTATCTCCATGTCTAGGAAACATATCTTCTAATAATTATTTTGACTACTCAGGGTTTCTGCTGACTGGAGATAGCTGATTAGCTTCAAAATGATTTTTTTTAAAAGGCCCTACTCATCCTGTGTGTACTTTACGTTCTTATGACCCCACTGTGCCAGTATCATGTTTCATGAAAGCTAGAGAAGTAAAGAATATGGAACACAAATCTCTCTTAAGAACTTCGATTCTGTTCCCAGCCAAGTATTCATGATTAGCGATTTCCCCCTGGAAAAATCTTTAAAGAAAAATCTTTAAATCTTGAAAAAAATGTTGACATTGATACCAAAACACATATCACCATACAGTGTAACATAACATCAAGGGCTGGTTAGTGATTTGAAATGGCAACTCACTCCAATACTCTTGCCTGGAAAATCCCATGGACAGAGAAGCCTGGTAGGCTACAGTCCATGGGGTCGCTGAGAGTCGGACACGACTGAGCAACTTCACTTTCACTTTCACTTTCATGCACTGGAGAAGGAAATGGTAACCCACTCCAATGTTCTTGCCTGGAGAACCCAGGGACAGAGGAGCCTGTTGGGCTGCCATCTAGGGGGTCGCACAGAGTTGGACACGACTAAAGTGACTTAGCAGCAGTGATTTGAAAAGGAAGCCTGCTATGAAAGGGAAGGTGCTTCTCTAATCACTAACCTCAACACTGAGTGTGGAAAAGGAAAAATTTCTATAACATTTGCCTAAGACAGAAGGAATTAGAGGTAGTGACTAATACACATACAGGTGTCTGGGACAGCTCTTATGTTTGGTATTAAATATATTTCTTTTTAGTATTTATTCATTTATTTGGCTGTGCCAGGTCTTAGTTGAGGCACTCAGATCTTCCATCTTTAGTTGAGGCATGCGGGATCTAGTTCCCTGACCAGGGATCAACCCTAGGCCTCTGCATTGGGAGCGCAGATTCTAAGTCAATGACCACCAGGAAAGTCCCAAATGTATTTTATAAGTATAATATTTAGATCCAAAATGTAGTACTGTGTGCCTTTTCCTTTTATTTCCAGGGAAATAAAGTCTGTAGTAGGCAGATAGCCTTCTTCAAATGAGGAATGGTTGTAGGATCCTGAAGGTTTGTGCACTGCACATGAATGCCCAGACCAGGAAGGATAGCACTGGAATCCAGCACAAACTCAGCAACCTACCCACTTATCAAGAAGGGGTTGTGTGGGCTGGCTCCAACAATGGGTCCTTGGGCCAGTTCAGATGATCCCAGATAGAGACTGAAAACCTACCCAGATAGAGACTGAAAACCTAGGTTTCTCTGGAAGATCAAAACCCAGGATGAGAAGAGTCAAAGATGGAAAGTGGGACTGTATTGAAAGGCCATACCATATAGTAAGAAATTATCAACAACAGTCGTACAACAAATATTTATTTGGGGAAACAGATGACCTCTAGAAATGTATATTCTAGAGTGACATCTAAGGTAATGACATCTAAGTTTCAGAGGGAGGATGGATGTAATAGTGAGTAATTCATGTTAGCGGAAGGTAATGCTGGGGGAAGAGGGCCAGGCAAAGAAGAAGGGTCCAGAAAGGCTTTCTACAGTAAAAAAAAAAAAAAGCCTTCTGCTAGGCCTTAGAGAGTTCACCAGCTGGATAAAGAGAAAATGGGATTTCATGGAGAAGGACCAGCATAAGCAAAGTTTGGAAACATGAAACTTGCCAGATTTGGGGAAGAGCAAATCATTTTGTGTATCTGGAATACAGGGGCTGACCAGAAATAAGGTTCAAAAACTGGAGAAGAGAGGATTGTTGTATAAGGTCTCTATACATCACCAAGGAGTTTGAATGTAATCCAGGAGGTAGTGAGGTTGACTAAAGCTCACTTGTGGTTTTAAAAGCTAACTTCATGCTTGTAGAGTCATGAACTGGACTCCATTGCAGGCTTTAAGAGAATTGGAGAAGATAGAGAAAAAGCTTTTTAAAAAATAAATAAATAGATTGTACCAATACTAAGTGTGTTTTACACATATCAACTCGTTTAATCCTTATAACAATCTCCCTATTTTACAGATGAGGAAGCTGAGGCCCAGAGAGGTTAAGTAACCTGTCCAAGGTCTCACAGCAAAGAAGTGGTAGAGGCAGGGTAATAGGCCAAGCAGCCTGGCTCCAGTGTTTGTGCTCAGAGCTATTCTGTTGGGTTTCCTGTGTTGGTCCCTGGGCCCAGTAGGCAGTTCATGGTAAGTGCTCAGTCAAGGTTGGCACAGACGTAACCTCCCAATGCTCTCTCATCTCTGAATAACTGGGCTGCATCTTTAGTATCATCCTATCATCTGTCTCCCTTGTCACACCTACTGGAGGTGAGGGAGGAAAACAACTAGCACCTACTTTTCATTTTTTCTCTTTAGTGGGTATTCACCTTCCATTTACAGTGTGTGAAATAGTATCGACAAGGCAGGTCATGGGCCTTCACTGAAGCAATTTAAATATACATATTTTTATATTTATAAGTAGTTTTTTGGTCAGTAATTTTTTTTTAAATTTTGTGAGCTATCTTTTGAAAGAAACCCTTCCAACTACTGTAGAACACTTTTGACATGAGTCTGTAAAATTGATTGAGACAGTTTGCCAAAGCCACCAGTCTTAATTAATGACTTACCATAACCTCCAGTTTTATTAGGTCTATATTTCTAGTATATTGGTACATATATTAATGACTGACCCGTGAATAAACTGACAGTTTTAAAATGATGTGAGATAACTTGTTTTCTTATGAGGAATTCACTTGTGCCTTGAACTTAGAGTAAAATGATTATTAGTTCAGTGAATTATGACTCCAATGTTCTTATGATCACCTTAGCAATAGAAAAATTGTCTGGATTTTATTTCTCTATGAAACTCTATTTTGGAAGAGTCTCTCTGGTTAATCTTATGCTCTAGGAAGTAAAACTGTTGCCGTCATAGTCATAAACTTTTCAAGTAGAAAAATATTCACTGGGAGTATGGTGGTTTTCTATATTAGTAATACCCAAACCTCCACAGTATTTTCCAATATCCTAAAGAATGTATTAAAATATAAATACATATTTATAGTAAACAAAAATTTTATTAAGCAAAATTAATTTGAATTCTCTTTAATATTTAGTAAAATCCTTAAGGAACATTTTATGGCACTAGTGGTAAAGAATCTACCTGCCAATGCATGAGACACAAGAGACACAAGTTCGATGCCTGGGTTGGGAAGATCCCCTGGAGTAGGAAATGGCAACCCACTCCAGTATTCTTGCCTGGAAAATTCCATGGGCAGAGGAGCCTGGTGGGCTACAGTCCATGGGGCCCCAAGCAAAGAATATGGTTTAATAGTTTTATAGTGAGATAGGATATTAATAAAATAAGCAATGTGAATTTTATAACAACAACAAAAAGTAGTTCGATTGACTACTCTCGAACTTGAAACAGTTTGCTTCATTCCCTCAAAGAAGACACCACAGTTTTTTTACTGTCCATATTCTACAGCCAAAGTCTGGCTAAGATATAACGGCAGAAGCAAAAACTGCTGAGTTACTGCTGAGTTACCTTATTTTCCAGTCCTTTCTCCCCAAATTCACAGTCTTTTTGAAAGGTGAACTTTGAAATTAATATGACAATTCAAAGTGACAGTGAAAATAATGCACAGAGCTGAAATTTTTCATTTGAAGTTAACACAGAGAGCTTGAACCAGACCTCCAGTTAGTCAGTTAAATTTGTGAGGATTACATTGTGTCTGAGGGTTACTCCCAGAGGCCTAGCATAATTCAAGGCTGCTTCCCACAGTGCTGACAAAGATAGCTAATCTTTTTTTTCCCCCGTTGGAGTGACGCCACCTTGTGGCAATAGCATAAACACAGTTTACAAGTCCCTCAACCAAGCCACTTCAAAATGAGACACTTGACAGGTTTTTCTTTTTGAGATTATGTGCATTGTTTAAAATTTTGTACAGGAGAGATTCAACTAATATTTTATACTACATGATTTCAAATTAGTATATTTCAAAATAACATAAAATGCGAAAGTGTTGTGTTTTTATATTTAAAGTGATTAAGAGAAGGTACTTTGAAGCTAGTTACCCTGGACTGCAATCCCAGCTCTGCTACATATTCTCTGAATAATTTTGGACAAATTACTCAACCTGCCAAGTCTCAGTTTTCTCATCTTTGTTTCTGTTTTGTAAATAAGTTCATTTGTGTCATATTTTAGATTCCACATATAAATGATATTGCACTATTTGTCTTTCTCCTTTTGATTTACTTCACTTAGTATGATAATCTCTAGATCCTTCTGTGCTGCTGAAAATGGCATTATTTCATTTTTTTTTATGGTTGAATAATACTCCATTGTATACACATACACATCTTCTTTATCCATTCATCCAGTAGCTATTTTTTGCAGCTCAAAAGCCAGTACCATACTTTGAGATGATTGTTTTAAAAGAAATCAAAATAGTTTCAATGTCTTTGTGTCAGATTACATCACTTAAATGTTCAGTGACAAATGACTGAGTTTCAGCATTTTAACTCTCCTTGTGAAATCCATTCTTCTAGACAGACATCTCAAGTTTTAATGTATACGTAAATAACCGGAGACTCTCGTTAAAGTGAAGATTCTAAGTCAGTAGGTCTGAGATTGTTGCATTTATTATAAGCTCTTAAATGATGCCAATACAGTTGGTGACAGAGCACACTTGGAGTAGCAGCCCTCTAAATCACTGAAATTTGTGTCCATTTCCGCTTAATTATTGTCTTCCCTTGTTAATCAGCAAAACATGGTAAGTTAATCACAAGTTGGAGCAAAGCCTTAGGAACCAAGATAATATCCTGTGTGGTCTTCACTTTCCCTCAACAACTTAACCTTCATCTTTCACCATGGCAGTGACTACAAATGTAAGGTAACCATAAGTGCCTAACAGAGCTAGGAAAAGTGTGGAAGGGCCAAGTTTTATCACAGTTGTTGGGTACTGTTTTTGTTGTTCAGTCACTCAGTTGTGTTCGACTCTTTGAGACCCCATGGACACAGCATGCCAGGCTTCCCTGTCCTTCACCATCTCCTGGAGTTTGCTCAAACTCATGTCCTTTGAGTTGGTGATGCCATCCAACCATCTCATCCTCTGTTGCCCTCTTCTCCTCCTGCCCTCAATCTTTCCCAGGGTCAGGGTCTTTTCCAATGAGTCAGCTGTTTGCATCAGGTGGCCACAGTATGGAGTTTCAGCATCAGTCCTTCCAATGAATATTCAGGATTGATTTCCTTAGGAATTGACTGATTTGATCTCCTTGCAGTCCAAGGGACTCTCAAGAGTCTTGTCCAACACCGCAGTTTAAAAGCATCAATTCTTCAGGGCTCAGCCTTCTTTATGGTCCAACTCTCACATACACACATGACTACTGGAAAAACCATAGCTTTAACGGTAGGGACTTTGGTCAGCAAAGTGATAGCTTTGCTTTTTAATATGCTGTCTAGATTTGTCAAGGAGCAAGCGTCTTTTAATTTCATGGCTGCAGTCACCATCCACAGTTATTTTGCAGCCCAGGAAAGTAAAGTCTGTCACTGTTTCCATTATTTCCCCATTTATTTGCCGTGGAGTGAAGGGACTGGATGCCATGGTCTTAGTTTTTTTAATGTTGAGTTTTAAGTCAGCTTTCACTCTCCTCTTCCACCCTCTTCAAGAGGCTCTTTAGCTCCTCTTCGCTTTCTGCCATAAGGGTGGTGTCATCTTCATATCTGAAGTTACTGATATTTCTACCATGCCAAAATTTCCAGAGAACTGGAAATAATGTAGCTCACACTTATACTGAAAAGCCTCACACGTGGCAAGCAGAAAGGGTAGTGCAAAGCCCACTGAAGTATAAAACAGGGATCCATCATCCTGGAGATCTCACGAGAGCAAGAGTCACATGAAACATTCATAAAAGTCCTTCCTAAAATACTTGAAAGTAAGTTAAGGGGTTTTATTGTTTGTAAAGCAATGCCTCAAATATTGTAACTTTAAAAACTCTTCGGAAATTTGCATAAGCTTATTTAAAATCAAATATTAATAGTTACGGCTTAAGTAAACAAGATGCACTTTTACTGTCAGTAATTAGAAAATAGCAGATCAAGAAATGTGGTATTATAGACAAGACCCCAGAAGTTGAGAACTTCTTGGGTTCTGACAGCACCAATTCTCACCAAATAAACAGTTGAAATAATTTCCAGAAGGTAAAAACATATCCTTAACAACATCTGTATGCTTTTTTTAACCGTATATGTAAAATAGCTGCAATATTTTATAGTCAGTAAAATCACATTTTAGTAGAAGAGTTATAAGTATATATGGAAAAAGCTAGAAAGATATAAAATATTGAGGGACTTCCTAGTGGTCTAGTAGCTGAGACTTCGAGCTCCCAATGCACAGGGCCCAGGTTTGATCCCTGGTCAGGAACTAGATCCCATATGCTGCCATTAAAGATCCTACATTACACAACTAAGACCTGGTGCAGCCAAAATTTTTAAAAAAACATATAAATTTTTAAAAAATAAATTGAGAAGAGTTAGCTTCAATGGTGATTTTTATTTTCTTTTTGCTTAAGGGTACTTTGTCATGTTCCATAATTAATGTATTATTTTTGTAATATGGGGGTGACGGGAGAAACAGGACCAAATTTTGCTTTAAAAAAATCATGTCTTAAATGTGAATAAAATATTTTAAAAGTTTATTGCGTAGCAACTGAAAATCTTATATATATGACTACATGGTGCACTTTCTTCTGCTTGTTGCTATTGGCCAAGCTTCTGAAAATATAATCGGACTCCTTTTTTAAAAAAACAAATACCAGTATCCAAAAGAGCACTTTAGAGTCTTGAGAATTTTTCCTGCTAATAATTAATTGCATGCATTCTTTGGATTCTAAATTACTCTGAAGGAAATCTGAAATAGAGAAAAACCTATTTTTGTTCGTATCTGCATGCTTGTGGCTCCTGACTGGGTTTTCATTTCAAGTGCATTGGGGCCTTTGCTATGGAATTTCTTAACTTTTTTGACCCTAGAAACATTTCCATGGAGCACTTGCAAGAAAACTGCTTCAAATTGGAAGCCTTCTGCTCGGGCACAATCATGCAAACAGCCGGCAGGATTTATTTAACCTTCAGCCAACTGCTCAACCAACTTGAAATTATTGATAGCCCATCAGCAATGATCAAGATGGAGAGGCTAAATGAAGAGGTGCTTTTTTTTTTTCTTGCTTGCTTTTTTTTTTTTTTATGAGAGAACCATTGAGCTGGTAACAGGACTTGAAATGCCGTGTCAGCTCAGCTCGCCTGGTCAGGGAGCTCAGCTGCTAGAGGGAAATAAGACTGTTCACTTATGGCCGCCCTCCAATCGCTCACAGGGGTAATGGTGTTTGGCTTCAGTCAGGTTGTATGTCAGCAAATATACATCTCTTAGACAGCCCCTAAGAGTGCCTTAAGATCATGCTTATTGTTTTTTATAGATGGGGGTCGGATGCTGATAGATGGTGGTCAGAAGCCACCGAAATAAATTTTACCCCTTTCAGCAGGTAAAGTTAATCTCAATCCTGGAGAATGAGAGAGCCATTTTGATAGAATATTCATTCCATTGACAGTGATGGGACATTTTTCCTCTGTTAAGCTCTGGTATAGATCATATGAAAGCTGATATCCGAAGTACTTTCCCATTCTCCCATTGCATGAAGTCCACCTGCAGAAAAAGAGACCTCAGGAACAAATCAGAGAGGTTCCTTAAAGTTAAACTTGAAAAATGGAGTTTAGTTGAAGGAACTCTCCAGGGAACCAAACATACCATAGCTCTACCCTGCAGTGGTCAAAATAACACAGGAATCAGAGAAAGAGATGAAGAGTCAGTAGCTGTTCTGTTGAATTATTGATGCCCTCTCCCAAGTCTATCATATGTTGGCAATCAGACACAGTCCTCTTTTCCACAGAGCCCGGATAAATTTCAGAACCTCAATCTAGCATTATAAGTACTCAGATTAAAATGAGTTTGTCACCATCCCATTAAGTCTTTATGTTTTTAAGATTTTTTTGATGGGACCATTTTTAAAGTCTTTATTGAATTTGTTACAATATTGCTTCTGTTTTATGTTTTGGTTTTTTGGCCCTGAGGGCTGTGGGATCTTAGCCGCCAAACCAGGAATCGAACCTAAGCCCCCTGCATTGGAAAGCAGAATGTTAACCACTGGACCACCAGGGAAGTACCCTACTAAGCTTTTAAAATCTAGAAATCTGCCTTCAAACATTCAAAGAAATATAGTGAGTCCTCTAAAGTTTCTAAACTAGAAAAGTTTCCCAAAGCATGATGAGAGGGTTGTTCCAGTTCTAGAACCCATGAGAAACAGAGAATATGATACTGTCTGTGAGAGACTTTTCTTGAGAATGATATAAGAAGCCCTACACAAACAAGACACAGTGTTATTCATTAGAGGAATGAGAAGACTTTTTCAAAGAATTGGATCTTCTTATCCCTGGAACAAGAATCAGAAGACTCGTGAATACTGAGTCAGGTCCTTACAACAGCCTTGAGGAGCTATTTTTCATTAGGAACTCTCAGAAAGTATGAAGTGGGAGAAAGAAAAGTACTCAAAGAATGTCAACCTCAAAGTGACAGCAAGCTTATGTTGTGTCAGATGCACTTAAAGAAACCAACCCTTTGTCAGTGACTTCAGCCCTTGGGAGACTTGCTGTAGAGCATGGATGGGACTTGCCTAATCCCCCTGACCTATTGTTTCATTTATCAGACTGGATTCCTCAGACAGTATGTCTTAGAGATTGTGTGCCCTTTTGTTAGGTCGTGTCTGACTCTTTGCGATCCTATGGACTATAGCCCACCAGGCTCCTCTGTTCATGGGATTTTCCAGGCAAGAATACTGCAGTGGGTTGCCATTTCCTTCTTCAGGGGATCTTCTTGACCCAGGGTTCAAACCTGCATCTCCTGCGTTGGCAGGTGGAGTCTTTACCGCTGAGCCACCTGGGTTGCCCATGTCTAGAGGTTGCAGTGCGGTGCTAAGTTGCTTCACTCCTTTCTGACTCTGTGACCCCTGAGACTGTAGCTGGCCACGCTCCTCTCTCCATGGGATTTTCCAGGCAAGAATACTGAGTGCCATTTCCTTCTCCAGGGGATCTTCCCAACCCAGAGGTCAAACCTGCTTCTCTTACATCTCGTGCATTGGCACACGGATTCTTTACCACTAGCACCACCTTGGAAATTAAGAAAGTCTCATTTTCTTAATTCAGGGAGAGTAGGTCTTTGTTTTATTAAGCTATTCACCTTCTTGTTTTCCACATTTTTTTAACTTATTTATTTATTTATTTTAATTGGAGGCTAATTACTTTACAATATTGTGGTGGTTTTTGCCATACATTCACATGAATCAGCCATGGGTGTACATGTGTTCCCCATCCTAAACCCTTCTCCCACCTTCCTCCCCATCCCATCCCTCAGGGTCATCCTAGTGCACCAGCCCTGAGCACCCTGTCTCATGCATTGAACCTGGACTGGCGATCTGTTTCACATATGATAATATACATGTTTCAATGCTCTTTTCTCAAATCACCCCACCCTCGCCTTCTGCCACAGAGTCCAAAAGTCTGTTCTTTACATCTGTGTCTCTTTTGCTGTCTCGCACATAGGGTCATCATTACCATCTTTCTAAATTCCATATATATTTGTTCATATACTGTATTGGTGTTTTTCTTTCTGACTTACTTCACTCTATATAATAGGCTCCAGTTTCATCCACCTCATTAGAACTGATTCAAATGCATTCTTTTTAATAGCTGAGTAATATTCCATTGTGATTATGTACCACAGCTTTCTTATCCATTCATCTGCTGATGGACATCTTGGGTGCAGGGTGTTGCTCATGTATCTTGGTGTCCTAGGGGTAGTGAGCACCGGATCCAATAAAAGCAGTGAATACAACATTCAGCACTTCCCTTTCAGAATCCGGTCTCTGGAGTTTTAGCATAGTGTGCCTTAAGTAGGCCTATTTCTGCGTCTAGACCAAAGTATTTATACTAAGTTCATGTTACCTAAAAAAGACCAGGTGACTAGACTCTCCTAGAACTTGAAAAATAAGTTTTTAGTATTTTGATTCACAAATATCCTGTAAGAACGGAAGAATTCACTATTCTGCAAGCATGTGGCTAAAAGAATAGAGATAATGAGCATTAAGATGTTAATTATAAGCGTTTTGTTAAGAAGAGGATTTGAACCTCTGGTTATAAAGATTTAAGTTTTATGCAATTACCCAGCTCTGTCACTCTAACAAACTCTATTTTGGGGTAAGATTTTCTATATATTAATTAAGATATCATTAATTGGTTTTAAGGCTCTGTTTAAAATAGGCCTCGTTTCCTTTGTCCTCCTGTATTGAGAGAAATATGTAATGGATAGAAACCAACCTGGATTGCTCCAGTCTGAACTCAGATCATGTAGGACTTTAATCACTGAACAAATGAACGTCTAATAGTAGCAGTTACACCATGGGTATGTGCTGATCCAACATCAAGGTTGTAAACCCTATCATCAGTATGAACTCTAAACTAGATTGTTATGCCTAGGATAACTTGTTCCATTGATCCATTTTTTGTGATGGTGTGTTTTGACTAATATAGACTAGAATAGACTTTATTCAGAGGCTTTTTTGTTCCCTGAGGTCACTCCAACCAAAACTGTTAACCCATGTGAAAATGTTGTTAACCTTTGGTGGTTTAGTGGCAGGGGGAGGGCGTTTAATTAATTAAAGCTCCATAGGGTCTTCACGTCATTTTGTTATTCCCCACCTCTTCATAGGAAGGTCCATTTCACTGATTTAGAAAGTAAGGGACAAGAAATTCCCTGGCAGTCCAGTGGTTAAAAACTCTATGCTCTCATTGCTGAGGGCGTGCATTCAACCCCTGGTAGAGGAACTAAGATTCCACAAGCCAAGTAGCCAAAAAAGGCAATAATATCTTTGTGTAGCCATTCATACAGTCCTCATTTAGAAAGCAAATGATTATACTACCTTTGCATGGTCAGGTTACCATGGCTGTTTAACAACTGTCACTGGGCAAGCAGTGCCTCTAATACTAGTTATGCTAAAGATGATGTTTTTGGTGAATAAGCAGGGTTTATGTTTGCCAAGTTCCTTTTACTTTTTTAAATTTTCCTTGGGTGCATGCCTATGTTGAGTTAACAGTGTACATAATAATTTATGTTGAGTTGTGTTTATTTGCTGTTAACTATCAGCAAAGTATCAGTTACTGATGGTAACTTATGCAAGGAGAAGTATTTCTTATTGCTCATACTAACAGTTATTGCTTCTATTGGTCAACCCAATAGATTAGTCCAGTGTAAAACTAAGAGTTGATTTGCTTATTGTTGATATTAAGTTATTGTCTCAGCATGAACACTTTCTTAATTCATGGCTACTTTTAAAGCCAACTATGATGTTGTTTATTTCTACTCTCTAGATAAGGTTGTTGTTGTTGTTTAGCTGCCCAGTTGTGTCCAACTCTTTGAGACTCCATGAACTACAGCACGCCATATAGATATGTATATAGATATGTTGTATCCATTTCTAAAAAGCTGTGCCTTTTTAGGGTAACATTTAAAAACACATTAAAATTTATCATTTTTTGGTAATTTTTAAAATTGAACTAAGATCCTTCCCTTGGACAACCAGCTATCACCAGGCTTGTTAGGCTTATCACCTCTGTTTTGCTTCAGAGATGAATTTGTTCTACAAACTGTTCATAAGTAGCTCATCTGATTTTGAAATATTTAGCTTAAGTTCTGTTTGTTAAATGTTTACTGGTTAAATCATTATGCAAAAGGTAAAAGGGGTAAATTCTGCTTTTTATTACTTTTAATGTTTTTATCATCATTCCTTTAGGGTACTTTCTCTATAGCACCAAAGGTTGTTTAAATTTCTCTCTCCTATACTTTAAATGTTGAATGAACGATTGATTTGATTTGCCTGTGTTAGTAAAATTTGTGGCGGTTTGGGCTAGATTTAGTTCAAAACATTCATGGATTATGAATGTAGGTGCAAACTAGGTGCTATGCTTTGATTTATCCAAGCCCAATTACCTTGTGTGCTTACCTTGTTACAACTTGTCTTCTCTTATAGTTAGTGTTTGTTAATAGGTTATAGAAAATTGTTTTAGTACTTGAGGAGGGTGACAGGTGGTGTGTGTGTGCTTCATGTCCTTATTCAATTAAGCTCTCTATTCTTAATTTACTACTAAATGCTCCTTTAGTTTTTAGTTTTCATAAAAACTTTTGTGTACTGATTAACCTATTTGCAGGGCAGGAATAGAGATGCAGACATAGAGACTGTGGACACAGTCGGGGAAGCAGAGGTTGGGACAAATTGAGAGAGTAGCATTGACATATACACACTACACTCTGCAAAGCAGATAACTGGTGGGAACCTGCTGTATAGTTCAGGGAGCTCAGCATGGTGCTCTGCGATGACCTAGAGGGGTGGGATGGGAGTGGGTAGGAGGGAGGCTAAAGAGGGAGAGGATATATGTATAAATATAGCTGATTCACTGTGTTGTACAGCAGAAACTAACACAACATTGTAAAGCAATTACACTCCAAATAAATAAACTTCTGCCGTGAGAAATATATTCTTGAAATAGAAAATGTAGCCCATTCTTCCTATCCCATAGGTTACTCCTTGACCTAATATTTTTATGTATAATTATGCTTGCTTTTATTCCTTTTTAAGTTTTGCTGAATATGGCAGTATATAGACTGAATTAGCAAGAGTTGGTGAAATTTGTCAAGGTTTATATATTATAAAACAGGCTCCTCTAAAGGAATGTGAAGAAATGCCAAGTCCTTTGAGTGTTAAGCCTCTGCTAGTAGTACTCTGGCAAATAATTTGATTATAATTATTTAGGTTTAGGGCTAAGCATCGTGGGGTAGCTAATCCCAGTTTGGGTCTTAGCTGTCATGTAATTAGAAAATATTAAAATCAGTTTCATGGTTTGTTTTAGCTATGGGTTTTTTTGGCTTAGTTAGAATTTAACTTTATTTTTCTATTGCCCTTTAATATGCTTTACATCAGTTTTCTATTAATTTGGGTCAATTGTATGCCCATGGTGGCTGGCACGAAATTCACCAACCCTAGATAATATAACTTGGTTGAACTTTTGTTTATGGTGTAATTTTATCACTGCTCTTTCCCATGATTGTGTTGTTGATGTTGTTGTTTAGTCGCTAAGTCATGTCCAACTCTTTTGCCACACCATGGACTGTAGCCTTCCAGGCTCCTCTGTCCATGGGATTTCCTAGGCAAGAATACTGGAGTGGGTTGCTATTTCCTTCTCCAGGTGATCTTCCCAACACAGGGATCAAACCCACATCTCCTGCACTGGCAGGCAGATTCTTTACCATTGAGCCACCAGGGAAGTCCCATTTCCCACGGGTATGGTTAAGCAAGACCTTATGAGCTACTCCTATTAGTGTGCTTGATACCCGCTACTTTTAATCTTAATGATTTAGAGGGTGTTCTCACTGGGGTGTGGATGCTTGCATGTGTAATTATATTAAAAACTAGTAGAAAGGCTGGGACAACACCTATGTATTTATGGAGTTAATAAATTCATCTAAGCATTTTTAGGATTTAAGCTTTAAGCTACATAAACAAGTTGTGTTTATATAACAAAGTACCATAGATGTAGTTGTTTTGTATAACTTACGTTAGATTTAGTGTAAAAATTTTAATATAAAATGACCAATAGATCTAGGGAGATGTCTGTCTATGTTAGTGGGTATATATCTAAGTAATTCGTTGGTATGATTAGGGTTTATATTCTAGGTCTATCTTGCTTTGAGCGCTGAAATGTTCATGTTTTGTTGGATAGACTCATTAAATTCTATGTATTTATGCTTTGCCTTGTTTTGGGGTGGGGGGCGGTTTGGCAGGGTCTTATAAGCATGTAGAGCATAGGGTTTAAGTGGAAAGTGAGGGGGATTTGAAGAATAGGAATAATAAAAAATATACTCTATGGTGTTCCAATAAGAAAACTGTACAGCAGGATATAAAGTAAAATTTTGTTCTGAATTAGTCTCAACTATAGACTTTTTAAAAATGCCCTTTAAAAGTTTTTCTTAAATAATGAAAATTAATCCTTAATGAAGTCCTGCCAAACAGAGGTCCTGGAGGGCCTTACTTTGATGAATAAATTAAGGATTTTTAATTCACTGATTTAATGGTTTCCTGGCCCCTCCCTGAGGAAGGAATTGGCATCTAATGCAACCTTATGTCACCTATAGTGCTCAGCAAGTGGCTTGAACAAAGCTGAAATTCAGGAAGTAGCTACTAAATAGATGCTTGCGGTTGTGAGGAGTTTGAAAACCATTTTCTCCCTTGAGTAAACAGTTCTTCCATATTTTTCATTTTATGATGTAATTGCCACATTTTTTTAGCCACTGCAAAGTTCAGTTTTAGTTAAGTCCATGAAAAAGTGATTATAAATTCCATATATGTGAGATCCAAATTGACACAGTTTTACTCAAATTTACAATGTGGCACTATAAATTGAGTCTTTGAAATGTGTTTACTTTTCACCAAGTAATTTCACTTTCAGAAATAGTAAATAATAATGGATTATGTAAAGATTCAGATAAAAGAATATTCATTACTGGAAAGCAACTGAAATGGCCAAGTATACCTTCAGTGGACTAACATTCAGCCTTTAAAAATGGTCCTGTAGATAAGTATTTAGTGACTTGGAAAAATAATAATATATTATTAAGTTTCTTTTTAGTGAGGTTAAAGATGACTGAGCAGAGGGTGGCAGATTGAACCATGGATTAAGAGAATGAGGTTATTCACTGTCAGAGAAGAGTTACATATGTGGAAGAAGTGAAGGTTAGAATTCACCCTGCAGTATTGGACTAGAATTGGTGATATTGTTGCGAATTTATGGCTTTCAGAATGCATAAACATACATATATAAATATACATGTATTATACATATGTATCTTTTCTGAGTGTCTGGGAGCATCAACATTCCAGAAGCAATAAGCACACCCCTTTCTAGGTCTGGAAAGACCTCTCCACTAAAAAGTACCTCCATGAAAAAGAAGCAGGGCTTCTTGGAGAAATAGTGACTCCAGGGCTAGAGCAGGAAATGTATACAATATGCCTGGAACATCTTGTACCAGAACGTAAGGCAGTGCTCAGAGAACAGTATGGGCATTCACATGGAAGCTAACTCTCAGGGGCTCCCATTGGCTAGATATGGGGCAATTTCATGGTCAGAATAATTAATAGCAGCAATAGAAATATACAGTAGTAGAAAAACAATAGAAATCCATGATCCACACTGATATAAATGAATGAAGAAAAAGCTCTTCTTTATAATAGAATGTCAACTAGCAAACATAGGAGAAATAATGGATTTAGAAAAATCGCCATTTGATAGCTATCATAGTAGTAATAAACGTAATTAAGAAACATCAGAAAGTGCTAAAGCTAGTGGAAGAGAGTTGGTTAAAAAATGGGAGATACACACATATTTATGTATGATCTCCATACAAAATATTTACTACTTACAAAGGAAAAACAATTTTATAGGGAAAAACCTGCTATAAACCAACTTACCAGTGACAAAAGTTAACATCACTAGTAGTGGAGAAATCTAATAGTATGCCATTGTATAAAAAGCAGTGAGAGGCCAAAACATTCCTTTGTGATATTCCTACCAAAGATGCATAAACTCAGTCTAATCATGAGGAAATAGCAGACAAAACCAAATAGAGGGACAGTTGACAAAGCAACTAACCAGTAATCTTCAAATATGTCAAGGTTGTAGAAGTCAAGTAAGGATTGAGGAACTGTCCTTTTAATGAATGTCCCTTTTAATAAAAAAGATTAAAAAGATAAGAGCAATGTTTATTGCTGGATTGGATCCATTTGTATAAAGAACATTTATTTGTACAGTTAACAAAACTTGAATAGGATCTTTGGATGGTGGGTTTAGGGAGTTCTTTGTATTGTACTTTCAAATTTTCTATAAGTTTGAAATCATTTCAAACTAAAAACTCAGGATATAATACAATATGTAAGCTATAATCTCATTTTGTAAAAACTGCACATTGTAATATATATGACACAAAGAGAAAAGTCAAAGAATATACATCAAAACATGGTAACCTCTGAATAATGGGACCATGTTTATTTATATTTTATTTTTTATCTGTTTTTATCTGTAGTTTGTAATTAAAAATGAATATAACCTTTGCCATTTAAAAATTATTTCTGTTTTTTAATGTGTATTGTGCACTTTGGTAATTTCCAGCCTTCAACTGGTAAGATTATAAAGCATAATTTCTTCATTTATAATTCAGTTAGCTTCCACAATAAATAGTTTTGTATTTCCAAGTCACTGCAAGATTGTGTTTTCACATTGTCTAAAATGTGAAAAATAGTCCTATTTGGGAAATGCTGTTTATCTCTACTGTATTACTTGTTGCTCATTGATAATATCTCTGAAAAATAATCTACTGTAATCGAATCACTTCCATTCTAATATTTATAATAGAACTTGTAAATTAGACTAGTCTTAGACTGGATTTAAAATAGTCTTCTAAAGACTATTTATCTAGATATAAAAAAATACTGTGTATGAATGTGAGAGTTAGACTATAAAGAAAGCTGAGCACCAAAGAATTGATGCTTTTGAACTATGGTGTTGGAGAAGACTCTTGAGAGTCCCTTGGACTGCAAGGAGATCCAACCAGTCCATCCTAAAGGAAATCAGTCCTGAATATTCATTGGAAGGACTGATGCTGAAGCTGAAACTCCAATATTTTGTCCATCTGATGCAAAGAGCTGACTCATTGGAAAAGACCCTGATGCTGGGAAAGACTGAAGGTAGGAGGAGAAGGGGACAACAGAGATGAGATGATTAGATGGCATCACTGACTCAATTGACATGAGTTTGAGTAAACTCTGGGAGTTGGTGATGGACAGGGAGGCCTAGTGTGCTGCAGTCCATGGGGTTGCAAAGAGTCGGACACAACTGAGCAACTGAACTGAACTGAACTGAAAAAAACCCTAAAATAGTCTATTTTCCTTTTGTGAGTTTCAGCATATTTTTTTGCTTTTCTTCATTCAAAAGCATGTTACAATTATGAACATCATTGTAAGGAATAATGGGAAAAACTAATAAGACTGAGATTACCAGAGTATATAGTATCTCTTATCTAGTAAACTCTTATTAAAAGAATCTGAGATTTTGTTGAATTGTATTCACTGAAATGGGTTCAACATTCTTGTCATTCGCAAAGGCAAAGCCCTTAGAAGTATGAGGCCTGATATTGCAGAACAAGAACCTTGAAATATCTAAAAAATGAGATTCTTCATCAGATTTTGAGTAAATTGGTAGTTATGGCCATTGTGCACATAATGTATAGGACACAACTGAGAATGTATACTAAATTCACCTTTTTTATTTTTGGTTCTGCTGAATCTTTGTTGTAGCATTCAAGCTCTTTGTTGTGGCATGTGGGCTTTCTCTTGTTGCAAAGCATAGGCTCTACAGCACACAGGCTCAGTAGCTGTAGCACAGGCTTCTCTAGTTGCAGCACATGAACTTGATTGCCCCATGGCATGTGGGATATGTTCCCTGATCAGGAATTGAACCCACATCACTGCATTAGATAGCGAATTCTTAACCACTGGGCCAGAGGAAGTCCCTAAATTCACCTTTTTGCATGACAACTTGGGAACAAAACATCTCCTCGGTCAGTTTGGCTGAAAAGAAAATAAACAGTGCACCTTTGCAAACTATTCAACCCTGGAGGTACACACACAACTCCAATTAACTGAAACAAAATTCTCAGCATGCTTTGAGTAGGGAGGATATTCTTTAATCATGTCATTGTATTTTGGCAGGTAATTTTAATTACATAAATCAGAAATTTTAACAGCAGAACCCTCAGAGGCATAGAACTCCCACGGACCATAGCCCACCAGGCTCCTTTGTCCATGGGATTTTCCCAGGAAGGAATACTGGAATGGGTTGCTGGAATACCTCTGTGCTGATAACATCCTAAATTTACACCTAGGGCCCTATCCTTTCATGATAATAATTAGAATTTGTATAACACTTTATAATTAGAAAAACTACATTATGCTTGTGCTCAGATGCTTTAGTCATGCCCGACTCTTTGTGATCCCACAGACCATAGCCCACCAGGCTCCTCTGTCCATGGGATTTTCCCAGGAAGGAATACTAGAGTGGGTTGCCATGCTCTTCTCCAGGGGATCTTCCCAACCCAGGAATTGAACCCACGTCTCCTGCATTGCGGGTGGGTTCTTTACCACTGAGCTACTGGGGAAGCCCACAAAAACTACCTATTCATATATTATATCTTTCAAACATTACTATCCATATAAAGTTGTGTCCATTTATTTAAAATGAGCCAGAACAGTAGGGAAGCTCTAGACCTGGCACTCCAGATCTAGGCTAGGTGAAAGCCAGAGACTGGATATTTAAGCTTCAACCTCTGGAAACATTGTCAACAAACAGCTGGGCACCAGCCACTGGCCTGGAAATCAGAACAAAGCACTCATCTCAGGGGAGGAGCACAAAGGACAAGACTAGAGTTTAGTCTGAAGGGAAACATCTCTCATAGGTTAGATGAGGACTGAGGAATCAGGACCAAGGTAGAAATCTACAAATAAAACCTAAGACTGAGGACTATATAGAAAAATCCAGCAAGTTCTCAGTAAATTTTGATGAAGGAATGAGTGAATGAGGTAGCAGACTTGTAGTAGAGGTTATTTATACTGCTTGAGTTGTCACATCCATTACTTATATTAACTTTAAATGGCATATATGAGTAAATATATACATACATATATATACACATATATATATATGTATGTGTGTAATGTAGGTATGTGAGGCATATATATTTCATAGCTTCATCTACTTCCTTCCTTCCAATATTGTATTGAAACTACTGAATCATAACCTACTTGAGGACAGTATCCATGTCTTTACTCATTTGTATCCTATAAAGCACTTGTCACACACATTGTACTTATACATACTCATTTATTATTGAGGGAAAATCTTTTCAACCAGTAAAAGAGCAATGTGGTAGTATAGAAAAAGCACATGTTTGAATTCTGGCTCCAGTGTTTAATAACTGAGTCATTTTACTTCTCTGAGAACCTCCTATGCGTGAAATGGTGATGTAGTTGGAAATAGCCTATAAGTATGTATGCTCTTTGACCCAGGTACTCAGTTCTATGAATGTATCTTATAGGTTGTCATGTGAGAAAAAGAGGCAGACTGCAAACAAAGAAATGCATTTATTTGTGGTCTTGGAACGGCAATCTGGGAGCACAGATTCTGGCAGCAACCAGAATAATGTCCTGTCTGGGGAACACAAAGTAGGGGGTTTTAAAAGGGAAACAGAGAAGTACATTTAGTTTACATAAGTTGTTTGCCAAGAACTATGGTTGAACATCCATAAGATGTTACGGAAAAGCCCAAATGAACATTTTGGCCAAGCCAACTTTTTAAAACAATTTATTGCCCTGTCAAGGATGTCTTAGTAAAGGCACATTTCTATGTAGTTCTCAGGAATTACATTCTCAGCAAATATCCCCTTCCTTTTTTTGAAAGCAGAGTTTGGTCAGCACAGTTATGGAGTCATTAAGTACAAAATAGGGTTATTGCTGACATCTCCTCCCAGAAGGCAAACTTGCATTTTTAAAAAGTGGTATACTTACAGGTTTATTCATTGCAGCATTGCTTGTAATCACAAAAGATTATATGTAACCTAAATGCACATCAATAAAGAACTGATTGACTGAATTGCAGCACATGTACACAATGATAGCATAAAAAAGATTAGGAAAGATCCTTTGTATTGATATGGAACGATCTCTAAGATATATCATTAAATGCACAATTATGTGTATAGCATACTACTATTTATCTTTAAAAGGGTAGGGAAAGAGTGTATTTGTTTACATATGTAAACACACACATACATACATAAATGGAGTAGAAAATGACAACCCACTCCAGTATTCTTGCCTGGAGAACTCCATGGACAGACGAGACCTGTCCATGGGGTCGCAAAATGTCAGACACGTACATGCATAAATTAGCTCTAAAGAAACAGATAACATTACATATGTGTGAAGTGAAATATCACAAGAAACTGGTAATATCAGTTGCCTGTGAGAAATATAGCACAGAGGCTGAGGGACAAAGGTGGCAGGGGAGAGTTTTCATCGTATAATCTGTTGAACTTTAAAATTTTTCGAACTTATGAATATGTTTTCTATTTAAAAAGAAATAATATAATTTAAACGTCAGACATTAAAAATAAAGAAATAATGTTGTAAAATACCTAGCATGTGACTGACATTTAGATATCAGCCTGGTGGCTCAGATGGTAAAGCATCTGCCTGCAATGCGGGAGACCCGGGTTCAATCCCTGGGTTGGGAAGATCTCCTGGAGAAGGAAATGGCAACCCACTCCAGTATTCTTGCCTGGAGAATCCTACGGACGGAGGAGTCTGATAGGCTACAGTCCATGGGGTCGCAAAGAGTCGGACACGACTGGGCGACTTCACTTTCACTTTCTCTGATAGATAAGTTATCTAACACTGTGATGAGGAGTGATGGAAAGCTACCTGCTATTCTTTCCAAACATTAACCTCCCTCCCTCTGGTGGTGATGCTGGAGAGTTGCACTAAGTGGGAGAATGAAAGTTGAAACGTCAAATTCATGAGTAAATGAGCAGCAAATTGAATACCTACCTTCATCTTCCCTAACCACTTCAGTTCATGCTTTTTCAAAGGAGCTCTCAAGTTATAGTCTGGCACCCAAGAGTTTCCCCAAGGCCTATGAAGAGTTAAGAATATATGTGGTCACAGTAGCCAGCACATGTAGCTCAGTTTACACAGACCTGTGGATGCGTCTTAGAAAACTTCAGGATATTATCAAAACTCAGCTCCAGCTATTCACTGCTCATAAGCAAATATTCGAGAGGTAGGTGTTGACAGAAAAAAAAAAAAAAAGGTTGATATTTATTCATGAGACTGGCAACTGGGAAAGAAGGCAGACTTGTGTCCAAAGCCCAGATCCCCTTGCCCATCAGAGGGCAAGAGCTTTTAAAGGGGAGTTTCAAGGGTGTACAAACAAAGAGAGCCTACATGTAGGCCCGTATGGTCAGCTCTGACAATCATCATGAAATTAGTGATGCAGTGGTTTGATCAGCATTATGTTATTTCAAGTACAGTTAACAAATTATTAACCAAAGACGTATTGATACGTCTTTTGTCACCCAAATGTTATTGACTGGAGTATTTCGATATTCACTTGCATATTGACTAGCGTGTTTCAGTGTTCAATTATGTAACAAATTGCTGGCCAGAGTGTTAGTTTCTGCAAAAATCCCCCAGTCAATTATGTGTTAATCTTCAGTTCCAGGGTTGGTTTGTTCCCATTGCCTTGAGGCCAGTTCTTATAATTGTGACAGCTTATGTCATGGCTCCCTGATGGAAGGAATGGCAACCCACTCCAGTGTTCTTGCCTGGAGAATCCCATGGACAGAGGAGCCTGGTGGGCTACAGTCCATGGGGTCACAAAGAGTTGGACATGACTAAAGTGAATGAACACACACACCACACACACACACGTCATGGCTACAATCTGGTCATCATATAGTTAGTTAATTTCTTCCACCTCATGGGGCTTTTAGTGTCTATAAAACAGCTCAGAGGATATGGCTCAGAACATTGTCTATAGCCTTTGAGAAGGAACTAAAGGTCCTTGACTTTGTTTAATGACTAAATTATTATTATTTGTCTTGTTTGACTGCTTTTCCTTTGTTTCTGCATATTCTTATTTCTCTGAATACATTTATTCTTTGGTTTAAGTTCTTCTACAGACAAAAGACAGGTGGAGGACATGGAGTGAGTCTGTCCTAGGAGGGCCCTACAGGCTCCTGCTCAGTTTCAGGGACTGTATATCTGGGCTTCCCTGCTGGCTCAGTGGTAAAGAATCCACCTGCCAATGCAGGAGGCATGTGTTTGATCCCTAATATGAAAAGATTTCCTGGAGAAGGAAATGGCAACCCACTCCAGTATTCTTGCCTGAAGAACCCCGTGGACAGAGGAGTCTGTTGGGCTACAGTCCATGGGGTTGCAAAAGAGTGGCACGACTTAGCAACTGAACAACAATCACCACAAATATTTGTAAATGGATAACCTAGAAATAAGGGCTTCCTTGGGCTTCCCTGGTGGCTCAGTCGGTAAAGAATCCACCTGCAATGTGGGAGACCTGAGTTCAATCCCTGGGTGGGGAAGATCCCCTGGAGGAGGGCATGGCAATTCACTCCAGTATTTTCACCTGGAGAATCTCACCGGACAGAGGAGCCTGGCAGGCTACAGTCCACAGAGGCGCAAAGAGTTGAACACGACTGAAGCGATTTAGCAGGCACACACGTAACCTAGAAATAAGCATCCAAATATTGTTCAATGATCAAGGCAACTCACCTGCTGCTATTCAATCACAAGCATGATCTTTAATGAAGATAACTAATTCTAATAACTTCCACAATTCAAGATGTCCTAGGCAAATGTACCATTCTGTGTTAGTTGATGTTTATATTGCTGAAAGAGTGATATTTTATGTATATCACAGTTTTTCCTGCTAAGGACCCCAGTGAAGCCTCAGGAATGTTAAATCTCATTAGCATTACCTATACTGGAGGGAATTTGATCTAATTGGGAGTCAACACACATTTTATACCTTTTTGGGAGAAAAATCTCAGGATTTGGGTATGATTAACAGAAAAGGCTCAGTATAGCACTATGAAGAATAATTAAGCTATAAATTTCATCTTTGTTTGCAAAGTGAGAAACGCCTTTAAAAAAATATGATCCACTCTTTCCCCCCCAACTTTATCTGTCTCAGTAAATATAATTAGGTAATGGCTGATGATTTGTTAGCATTTTATTTCTTGTGTTTGCAAGGGCATTAGCGGTGATCATAAAGCTCACAACAAATATGGTCCGTTTCTGATTTTCAGAGGCAAGAACGTGACTTTTGAGAATCAAATGGGCCAGAAGCGGGCATTCTTGCAAATTAACTCTTCCTGTATTCTGAACAGGATCAGAGAGACTTTTGTCTTAGCTGATTTGCATGCACTAATTGCTAATTCTGAGTAAATGTGGAGTGATCACCTACACAATTGCATTCATAAATTAATATTTTTACTTCACAGTTATTTACACACAGGAAGAAACAGTACAAATAATTCTAAGACTGTGTCTACACTTACATAATGAAGTGGTTAATTAAAGTAATGAGCTAGTTAATGACAAGCCTAGAAATTTTTCATGAAATATCCATATAAGGGAGGAAGAAATGTCTTTGCCTGAATAATTCTCATAATTGCCTGAACATTTGATTTCACTTTCTATGCACAGAGACATGCCCTAAATGACACTTCAGTTATGAATCTAAATTATCTTTTGATTTCTCGTGAGTGATATTGTTACCAGTGCTAACTTCCAAGGTGACAGAATTAAACCAGAGGTATCACACAGAAAGGAGAAATAGCCTCACCCCCAAAAATTATACTGGACACAGGCTGATTCACACAATTAGGTGGCAGTGAATGTACAGAAACAGAAGCCAAGCAAGGTTTAGAGTAAATCAGCCACTGGCTATCAATACCAAGAGGCTCCTTTAACCTACCCCACGTTTAGAGGGACCCATCCTTTTAGGATCTCTGATCCCTTGGTCCAATACATCTCTGACCTTAATGTTGGAGACCAAATTTCCTCTAACTTTTTGTTTCACGTCTGGAATCGAGGGGCCTGCAAAAAAACCCTAATCATCTGGGTTTGGACAAAACCCTCACTTATTTGGGAAAAGATCTAGTCTTTCCCTATTTCAGTGAAGAGCACCGCATCCACCCAGCTGCCCAAAGCAGAACTCTCGCAGTCATCCTTGATTCTTTGCTTTCCTTTGTGTCGGGCTGAGCCACCATCATCTCTGATCATTAGTCTCCTTGCCTCGACTCTTGCTCCATCAACCACGCCACTGATCCCCAAAGCCTATTCTCACTTCAGGAGCTGATATAATTCTTTAAAATGTTTCCCAGGTTATGTCAGTCCTCTGCTCACAATCTTGAGCAGATCGATGGGGCTGAAGCTGTGGAACGTACTCTGGGTCTGGAAGCATGTAGAGCAGGTAGTAGAACAGCTTCTGAGGGATAACAGGGAGTCAAGTTCTCATGAAGTATCTGGGAATTAATCTCCTCTACTGGTTAAAGCCATGACTAGGGCTGGAGCTCTTCTGTCAACTTTAAGGATGCTTTGGCCCAGGAATATAATTTATGAGACGGTCAGCATCTGGAGAGGTGAAAGGACATAGACACATCCTCTTTACCTAGATCTGACCCAATACTGCCTTGTATATTAATAATATCACCTAGGATGGGACCTGGGAACAGCTGCCAGTACACTGAGTTCTTGCCTGAGGCCTCTAGGGGTGATTCTCTCAGGCAACTATGAAATCACTAGACAGCAGGAGATGAGCACACACACACAAAAAGAAACAAAAACCTCCCACCCAGAATCTGAAAACTTAAATTCTAAAATATAACAAAGAAACTAATTCTAAGACTGGGGAGCCAAATAAAACTGTGGTAAAAAAAAAAAAAAAACAAGCAAATTTACTTGAGGCAAAAGAAAAAATGTTTTTTAAATCTAACAAATATAGTTTGTTTCTGCAAAGAAATACAAATTTTCCTTTGAAACTTAAAAAAATTATAGTATAGGTGAAAAATTAAACAAAATGCATGGCTAATAAAGCAAACTAAAATGTCCAGATGGAATATTACACTGATAAGACATTTAAAAAAAATCAGTATAAGGGACAAACTCTGGATAAGAGTTGAAGAAAGAATTACTGAACTGGAAGACAAAACTGGGGGACTCTCTTAGCATGCAGGCCTTAGATACAAAAAAATAAAAATATCAAAAAGCAGTTAACATACATGGAGAATAAATTATTTTGGATATTATTCTATTAAGAGTTCCTGGAGGGAAAAAAATGAAAAGAATACAATAGAATGTTCAAACTACAGCACGATTGCACTCATCTCACGTGCTAGCAAAGTAATGCTCAAAATTCTCCAAGCCAGGCTTCAAGTATGTGAACCATGAACTTCCAGATGTTCAAGCTGGATTTAGAATAGGAAGGAACCAGAGGTCAAATTGCCAGAATCCACTGGATCATCAAAAAAGCAAGAGAGTTCTAGAAAAGCATCTACTTTTGCTTTATTGACTACACCATAGCCTTTGACTGTGTGGATCACAATAAACTGTGGAAAATTCTGAAAGAGATGGGAATACCAGAGCACCTAACCTGCCTCCTAAGAAATCTGTATGCAGGTCACGAAGCAACAGTTAGAACTGGACATGGAACGACAGACCAGTTCCAAATCGGGAAAGGAGTACATCAAGGCTATATATTGTCACCCTGCTTATTTAACTTATATACAGAGTACATCATGTGAAATGACCGGCTGGATGAAGCACAAGCTGGAATCAAGATTGCCAGGAGAAATATCAATAACCTCAGATATGCAGATGACACCACCCATGGCAGAAAGCAAAGAAGAACTAAAGAGCCCCTTGATGAAAGTGAAAGAGGAGAGTGAAAAATTTGGCTTAAAACTCCACATTCAGAAAACTAAGATCATAGCACCCGGTCCCATCACTTCATGGCAAATAGATGGGGAAACAATGAAAACAGTGGCAGACTATTTTTGGGGCTCCAAAATCACTGCAGATGGTGACTGCAGCCATGAAATTAAAAGACACTTGCTTCTTGGAAGAAAAGCAATAACCAACCTAGACAGCATATTAAAAAACAGAGGCGTTACTTTTTACCAACAAAGGTACTTCTAGCCAAAGCTATGGTTTTTCCAGTGGTCATGTATGGATGTGAGAGTTGGACTATAAAGAAAGCTGAGTGCTGAAGAATTGATGGTTTTGAACTGTGGTGTTGGAGAAGACTCTTTAGAGTCCCTTGGACTGCAAGGAGATCCAGCCAGTCAGTAAAGAAATCAGTCCTGAATCTTCACTGGGAGGACTAATACTGAAGCTGAAACTGCAGTGCTTTGGCCACCTGATGTGAAGAACTGACTCATTGGAAAAGACCCTGACACTGGGAAAGATTGAAGGTGGGAGGAGAAGGAGACGACAGAGGATGAGATGGTTGGATGGCATCACTGACTCGATGGACATGAGTTTGAGTAAGCTCCAGGAGTTGGTGATGGACAGGGAAGCCTGGCATGCTGCAGTCCACGGGGTCTCAAAGAGTCAGACACAACTGAGGGACTGCACTGACTGAAGCAGCATTTGAAAAAATACAGAATTTTACAAAATTTAAGAAAGATGGGAATCCTTAAATTGAAAAGGTATCCTAGAAACCAAGAGGAAAATAAATAAGTACACACTTAGACTTGTGGAACTAGAAAATATCACTGATAAATCCCATCAAGGAGGGAAAACATTAGTTACAAAGGAAGTACAATTAAACTAATATCCAGCTTCAGTCTTCAGATGCCTGAAGGCAATAGAGAAGTAGCTATAAATGTCAATTAGAATCCCATACAAATCTGAACTATAATTTAAAAGTGAGACTAAAATAAAGACATTTTCTGGCAACTAAAAGTGCTTACCTGTTACTGACCCTCAATAAAATAATCATTAAAGGATCTTATCAAATAATAATATAATCAATGTCAAATCACAAATAATGTTATCAAAGAGAAAAGTGAACCTAGAGGAAAGAAGTAAGATGCAATAAACAGCATTGAAATTAGGTTTGGTTTTAATGTTGCTGAATTTAAATAGCTACTAACTGTATAGGTAGACTGGAGAAGGCGATGGCACCTGACTCCAGTACTCTCGCCTGGAAAATCCCATGGACAGAGGAGCCTGGTAGGCTGCAGTCCATGGGGTCACAAAGAGTCGGACACAACTGAGCGACTTCACTTTCACTTTTCCCTTTCATGCATTGGAGAAGGAAGTAGCAACCCACTCCAGTATTCTTGCCTAGAGAATCCCAGGGACTGGGGAACCTGGTGGGCTGCCTTCTATGGAGTCGCACAGAGTCAGACACGACTGAAGCGACTTAGCAGCAGCAGCAGCAGTATAGGTAGATAGAATTGTAAGATGGCCCCAAGATTCCCCAGTTCTAGTAATCTCTAGTATATACTTTGTCTAATTCCTATCCTTGAGTGTGAGTGGGACATCACAACCATGATTAGGTTATGTCACGTTGAATTGTTATCATTGTTGTTCAGTTGCTAAGTCATGTCTGATTCTTTTCACCCCCATGGATTGCAGCATGCCAGGCTTCCCTGTCCTTCACTATCTCTCCGAGGTTGCTCAAACTCATGTCCATTGAGTCAGTGATGCCATCCAACCTTCTCATCCTTTGTCGCCCCCTTTTCCTCTTGCCCTCAATCTTTCTCAGCATCAGGGTCTTTTCCAATGAGTCGGCTCTTCACATCGGGTGGTCAAAGAATTGGAGCTTCAGCTCCAGCATCAGTCCTTCCAATGAATATTCAGGGTTGATTTCCTTTAGGATTGACTGGTTTGATTTCCTTGCTGTCCAGGGGACTCTCAAGCATCTTCTCAAGCACCACAGTTAAAAAGCATCAATTCTTTGGCACTCAGCCTTCTTTATGGTCCAAATCATATCCACATATGACTACTGGAAAAACCATAGCTTTAACTACACGGACCTTTGTCAGCAAAGTGATGTTTCTGCTTTTTAGTATGCTGTCTAGATTTGTCATAGCTTTTCTTCCAAAGACCAAGAAGCTTTTGATTTCATAACTGTTGACTCTAAGGGAAGTAGATTATCTTGGATGGACTTGATTTAATCCAATGAGCCCTTAAGTGGGGTCTGTCACTCCTTGGAAATATTTGAAGTATGATGGAAGATTGCTCTTTGAAGACAAAGAGGGTTACCTATCAGAGAATGAGAATAGCCTTAAGGAACTAAAAGCATCCCCAGTTGTTAGCCAGTAAGAAATGGGAATCTGAGTCTTATGATCACAAGGAATTGAACTGTCCACATAAGCTGGAAGAGGGCCCCATTTCCAGATGGGAATGCAACCCGGCCAACATCTTAATTTTACTAATAGCTTTGTGAAACCCTAAGCAGAGAACCAGTCACACTATGTCCAGATTTCTGACCCACAGAACTGTGAACATTTAAAAAGAATGTTTTCAGCCACTAAATTTGTGGTACTTTGTTAGGCAGCAATAGAAAACTGTTTGAGGTAGATTAGTTCAATGGCTATAATTAGCACTGATTATAGTAGAAAGAATCTAAAGGACAAAAAGTGAGTTAGAAATTGCTGTAGTAATCTAAGGATGAGATGATACCAGTAATAAAAATCTAGTAACAGATTGTGAAGGAAGAGTCCTTTAGACTTGGTGTTCACAAAAGCATTCAGGGGTAGTTAACTTCTATAGCAATGATTAACTGCAAAATTCATTGGAATCAATCATGAACTTTCTTTTGATAGCTTTCCTGCTGTAAGAAGATAGAGTAGAAGGTCCCCAAGGAAAGAGAACCTAGCATGGATTTCTTGACAGAGGAGAATTTTTATCTAAACTTGACCCCTACTTTTCATATCTTAGAGAGGTCTCTCCCTGTAGGCTTTTACAGGAATACATTGACAGGTCACGTCTTAGGAAGGTCTATGCAGTATTACAGGAATCCATTGACAGGTCACGTCTTAGGAAGGTCTATGCAGCATTTCAGGATTAATAGTTCTACTGATGTAAAAGGCAAACACAACTGGTAATTTTCTATTTTAATTTGAGCTGACTTGAATGTAATTTCTGTATAAACAGGGGGAGTGGACTATTACATGACCCACCTCTAACCTTAGGGAAGAGGAAGAGAATTTACCCTATTCTCTTCTTGCAATTTCACAGACAGTCACACAAAACGGGCCCAAATGACACAGTTTAGGAAAGTGTGTCAAATGAGAAATTGGTGTCATGAAGGGGCAAGAAGGGGTAGTAACGACAGTACTAGGATTAGTGAAAGCATTAATATTGAGAGGACATTAGAAAAGAAAGGCAAGAGCTCTGTGTTAGCATGATAGCATCGTATATTTTCAGAGAGATGTAGGCATTTCTGTTTTACAACATTGGTTATCTTTCTTGAGTTTTATGTTTAAATTTAAGATGGGATATAAATTTTTTACAGCGGTTAAATATCACACTTTTTGAGAATAGAGGAATTTGAATTTTAAATTAACAATATTTCCAATATGTTAGAAGTTAACTACATCCCATGTTCAATATTTTCTTAAATAACGGTTGTATATAACAGGCCATTTTGAAGTATAATAAATGATGTCTTCTAAATTCTAATAGTGGCTGGCATTACTTATGACCCTTTCTGCAGCAATAGCCAATAAAAGAGATCATATTTTCAGTATATACATATCACTTTGAACACCCTAATGTTCAGAAGTGAGTCAGTTTATTTAATTTATAGAAATATGAAAACCATTCTAGGAATAACATTTTATGATTCTACTCATCAATATCTGATACTCTAAATTTTCTTTTTAAGCATCTCCATTTTCCATTGTCATGTCTGAATTACTTTTATGATTGTATTTTACCTATTTCAATGTCTACTTCTTTTCTTTTATAAATGAATTTGCCAACTGGAGCCAAAGTAGCCTGGAAGCCCTTAAGATTTAAAGCACACTTTAATTATCATGTTTCACGCCATTAAGAAAAATCAGATAGAGCTCTCTAATAAGAATTATGTTTACATTTATCTAATCATTACATCTGACATCAAAAAGAATCTTTTAACAGCAATAAAAATAGAAATAAAATACTAAAAATTTGTATTCTTATTTTATTTAAAATTTTTAAACTATTTGAATGCTGTTGCAACTGTATTCATCATTACCTCTGCTTATTTTACTTAAGAAAGAAATGTTACCCATTGAAAATGTACATGTAATAGAGGCTAGACCTAAATAAATATACATAGAATGACTATATATACACATACATATCAACAGACAAAACAGTAAAATAACTCTTTTAAACTTCTACTATTAAAAATGCTTCAAATACAGAGATCAGAAAATTATCAGAGATTTTCTTAGCTTAGAAAATAGCATAATTAATTTCAGATAAGTCCTGAGTGGTCAATTGAACCTGTGAAAATTTTCTTGTTTTTCATTCATCATTTATGTTTCCCCACTAGTCATTTGGTAACAAATTAGAAGAATAACTCCAGTTTGTTAAGATCCACGTTTGTGTTACTATCTTATTTAACTCCCAGACTGTAGAAGACCCACCAATTTGCCTTCTATTTGAATGGATATTGAGAGAAATGAAACAGAAATATGGCTTTATTTCATAAATACTAAATACCATCTAAAAAGTTAGTTTATTGGCCCTGGGTGAATATTTGACACTCATGAAAAAATTGCAGGATGTGCTTTTAAATCACTGTATATTATTAGTTGCATTAAACCTTTAAGTTTTCACTTCAGTAATTATTTTTAATTCTCACTCATTCCTTCAATTACTTTTTCCCTTTGAGTAGTTCACTTTTCTCAAACTAAAGCTTGTACTTTTCAATTTTGTATTTTTCTAGACTAAATAAAATTATTCTTGCCCTAATAACCTAAGTAATGTTACAAAATTAGATGTTAATAAATATGTTGCAGGATTTTTAAGATTAGCTATCAGAGACAAAAATTGATACCAAAGCTCAGGATTTTTAATAGAAAGGTTTTGGCACTATGTTCTGGTCAGTTTATGGCTTGGAAACTTAGAGCAAAACAACCTGATACATATACAAATCAATCAATAAATAAAAGCCATATTTCTTATGTGACATAAAAGCCTTATTTCTTATGAACATGTCTCATCTCCCTTATTAGATGGTTAGCTTTTTAAGGACAGAGCCAAAATAATGTCCCAGTGTCTAGCAAAAGGCTAGAAAGTGTTAGGAAATACATGTTTGAGTTGGTTTTGTAAGACCAATGAATCTTTGCCATGTATATTTATTTATCCCAAAATGAAATGTTAGACCATTTAAGCTGTACAGCTACTAAGTTATTTTCACACTTCTGTGAGTTCTGAAGTCTAACAAATCAATTAACTTCACTTTCTATCCTGAATTTATATTTCTCCTATTTATCAGTCATGAGGGATGGCATGCTTTTGTTGCTCTTTTCTTAGATTATTGTGTCAATTTTCATCATATTGGACAAAGCAAAACATTTCCCTTAGGCAGTTTTTGTTTCCAACTTACTCTTTTTTGCTTTTGAGATTGTTTAACATTTCATGCTGGTGAAAAAAAAACAAAATTATTTTAAATGAGCAAATGAAATAATAGCCAACAAAAAAACTGTTCTCTGCATTAGATAATAGAGTTTTAATGTATTTCTGCTGTCGGGTTGGTGTATTTGTGTGATAATTTTATGTGACAGTGTAATTAAATTGTAAAACAATTCCCATTTCCTATGTATTTTATCTATTTATCATCATTTATTTCTTTACCTTCTTTTTCTGCAGTAAATATTATTGTAAGGAGAGTTAAATAAGTTAAACCAATGCAATTACTTTTGTAGATTGAAATTAACTTCATATATCAATTCGTGCACATTTATACAAAGTACCTACAACTTGCTCAGTATAAATAAATGTGTTTATTGCAGTATATTTTTTTTTTTTTTTTTTTTTTTTTTTTTTTTTCATAATCACAAGCAGTTTACTGTTTGACATGTCCTTCTAGGTCTCATTTGTTTATTTTCACAACTAAGCATCTATTTTTTATGTAATTGAGATCATATAGTTATGTATCATGCTGTTTCACACATTATGAATATTTACCATTTCAAAGTCCCACAGCTATGAGTATTTTGATAACCAAGAATAGACTACACCAACTCAATCTGGAAGGAAAAAAATGTAATCTTGCCTTTCTTGGCAACAAAATTTCAAAGACAAAAATGGCAACAGGCCTCTAGATAAACATATTGGCAGAGCTATGATTAAAATACTACATTCCCTTAATGTTCAATTAAAATGAGACATAAAGCAAGAGAGTACACAAAGTATAATAGTTCTAAAAGGATTCATCATCTGATCTAAACTATTAAGGTATTAGCAAGGAGGTATGTTTCTGCTGAATTATTTAACAATGCATTCCTATAGTACAGCCAGGAGATGCACACACATCGATGGTTATCATCAAAATACAAACGTGAACACATCCACATTCAGCCCTCCCTCTATACTTCCTTCCGCCCCTCAGCTGCCAACCTAAATGAACAAGTCCTGATGTACATTTCTCAGACAAGGTGTAATTATTCCAGGTCCAAGATGCTGCCTTTTTTAAAAATCAATTATAACAAAGATATTTACAAATTGGTTAATTCACTAGTTCTACTTTATATATCATACATTGTCACCTCAGGACATCTAAAAAGCATAGATGTTGCAAAGTAACGAACCTTGTCCACAATAAACGTAGGTACTTCACAAAAATGCACATACAGACCTATGGTTATAACCTAAAACTGTCTTCCAGATAATGGGAGATATTAGCCAAGAGCCCTTCCCCTCACCCTTCCTCTTACTCCTCCAGCATTGCAGCGACTAAGTACCAGACTACATCTAGTTCTAAGAGGTGGATTAACATAGATACTCCCAGAAGACACAGCCCTTCCTAAAAACCAACAAAAGGCATTCATTAAGGGGTTATTTTACTACCTCTACTTTTAATATACTTTGGGCATTAGGACTTGCTTGTTCTTTAATACACAGCAATATTAACTAAAATGCATAAACAGAACAATGGGTAGACAATCTGAACTTGTCTATAAAGACGGATGGGCACAGAGCCCTTCTCTCTGCACTTCCTTCCCTGTCCCCTACCCCCACCCCACCACCCAGTAAACATCAGCTTACTCTGCAAAACAACCCCACTCCCCAAATAAAACCATTCCTATTAACAGAAAAAAAAAAAACTTAAAAGGTATTTAACTCTCTACTTTCAAAATAGGTTGTGTACTTTTACACATCTAAAAGGCTAGATGTTTCAAATAAGGATTTAAGTTTGTCCACTATACATACACATAGTAGCACTGAATACACTGCATACAATGGCTATAGTCTCAAAGTATCTACTAAACAGAACACTCTAGCCAAGGACCCTTCCCCTTCTCTGTCAACCCAGTGGACAAGTCTAGTAAGCATCTATAATGCTTAGAAGGGATTTTAACAATTTCACTTCTGCCAGTTGTTTTCAGAAGTCTTGCCTATGAATTTTAACATCAAGTGTACACAACGTATTTATTGGTTATTTTTGTCATACACTGGCAACCTCTTTAACATCTAGGAAGACTAGATGTTGTAAATTTGGACGTTTGTCCCTTATGTACACTATATACACAACTAAGTAACCAAAAGACAGACACATACAGGACAATGGTTAACCTTGCCTAACATAAACACACTGGTATAACCCCCCCTTGTACTTTCTCCCTGAACCAGCACAAACAAAATAATACATACTGCTCTGAGAGGTGGTTTGATCATTCTGATAATTCCACTTCTAAATGAGTATTTCGTATGAATCTTAACAAAAGGATATATCTACAAAATGTTATTTCACTACCTCTACTTTTAACATACTTTGTGCACTTCTAAACATCTAGAAAGACTAGATGTTTCAAATAAGGACTTAAGTTTGTCCACTATATACATAGTAGTGTTGAATAAACTACACACATGTAACAACGGTTATACCTGAAGGTATCTTCTACGAAGGAACATTCTGGTCTATTACGAAGGAACATTCTGGTCTATAATCTTTCATTTCTTCCAATTCTTCCTTTTCGCCATCCATCCAACAGTGGGTGGCGAGTACAGGCACGTGTATCACTTAGATGTGATTTATTACAATTTCACTTTCAAAGGTCCTTTTCAGAAGACAGCCTTTCCAATGAATTTTAACACAAAGTGTACAAAATGTGTTAGTTTACTAACCCTACTTTTGTCATACATTGGCAACCTCTTTAATATCTAGAGACTAGATATTATAAAATTGGGACCCATTTGTCCAGTATATACATAATATATACAGTAAAGTTAAATGAAATGCACTTAACATATAAAGCAATGGTAAGCTGAAATGTTCTAGTACACACTAGTAAAACATTTTTTGCAAACTTCCCTCCCACCTCCCTCAACCCAATGAAAAAGCAGAGTATACTGTTCGGAGAGGAGGTTTAACAATTCCATTTCCAATTACAGTATTTCCCATCAGTTTTAAAAAGCTATTTACAGGAAGCATTACTACACTACTACTTTAAAATGCATCAAGCACTTCTAAATATCTAGAAAGACTAGATATTTCATATAAGAACTTACTTGTCCACTATGTACACAGTACTGTTAAGTAAAATCGCACACAGGTAACAATGGTTATAATTTGAGGTATCTCCTAAAAATGACCTTTTTGGCCTGAACCATTCCCTCCCTCACTTCCTTTTCTCCACCACCAATCCAGTGGACAAGTACAGGCATGTGTAACACTTAGAGGTGTCTGAATACATTCATATAAAAAAATCATTTACAGAAAACAAGCATTCCTATGAATTTCAACACAAAGTGTACAAAATGTGCTAATTTTACTACTTTGTCATACACTGGCAACCTCTTTAACATCTAGAAACTAGATGTCACAAAATTAGGACTCATTTGTCCATTATATACACTATATACACAGCAAAACAAAATGCACATAACACAAAAAATAGTTTCATCTGAAAATGTCCAGGTGCAAACAACTAGCATATTAACCTTTTGTAATTCTTTCCCTCCTCCAAACCACTGAACAAGTGTAGACAACAGTATACTGCTCACAGAGGTGGTTAACATTCTCAAAGACAGTACTTCCTATGAATTTGAGCAAAAAGTTATTTACAAAGTGGTATTTCACTACCTCTACATTTAACATACGTCGGGCACTTCTAAACATCTAGGTGGACTAGATGTTTCAAGTAAGGACTTAATTTGTCCACTATATACAAAGCAGTCTTGAATAAACTGCCACATGTAACAGTTATAATATTGAAATTGTCTTCAAAATATGAGTATTCTAGCCTAAGACCCTTCCCTTCTCTTCTCTCCTCTCTCCACCATACCCAAGGGGCTATAATGCTCAAATTTTCAGAAGACAATCTTTCCTAGAAACTTTTAACACAAAATGTACAAAATGTATTATTTACTAACTCTATTTTTGTCATACACTGGCAACCTCTTTAACATCTAGAAAGACTAGATGTTGTAAATTAGGACTCATTTGTCCATTATATACACTATATATACTGCAAAGTGAAACAAAATGCACTAACTGACAAGACAATGGTTAATCTTGCCTCACTATCAACACACTGGCAGAGATCTGCACTTCCCTCCCCTCTCCCGACACCCCGACCTTGAACCAGTGCACAAAACACAGTGTACTGCTCCAGGAAGTGGTCTGGCCAATCCCCCCACTTCGCAACATTTCGTGTGAATTTTAACAAAAAGGTATTTACAAATATGTCTTCTTACTACCTCGGCTTTTAACATGTATCAGGCACTTCAGAACATCTAGAAAGACTAGGTATTTCAAAAAAGTACTTATTGTCAACTATATATACAGTAGTGAGGAATAAAATGCACACACAAAACAATGGTTATATAGAAATGTCTTCTAAGTATGACGACTCTAGCAAAGAACTTTCTATTCTTCCTCCTCAAGGTCTTCCATTCCACGTCCTCCAACCCACTGAACAAACGGGGACTTCGGTGGCTCCGGAAGTTGCTTCTACAGGTAATCAAACAACTCCATTTCGAAAAGTCATTTCCAGAAGACATTTCTTTTCTATAGCTTTTTTTTTTTTAAACAAATGGGCATTTACAAGACGTGATTTTTCTATCAATTTTATCATACGTCGGCAACCTCTTCACATCTAGGAGGCCTAGATGTAGCGCAAGTTTTCTTTTGAAAGGTTGGGGGTAAAGTTGAGAGCAGCTTTTTCATATTATATACACAGGCCTTGTATCAGCGGCCAGTAAATCTTCACAGAGGGCGGCGGGCACTTTCTCTTGGCCACAAGGGGTACGTTATTCTACCATTTCTATCTTCCGACATCAAGGTCTCGGTAGAACGACGATCACCGCCCGATGGCCCGCTAACGTTCCACCCGTCGTCAACCGCGGCTCCGCTCACCTTGCGGGCCCGTTAAGGCCTTTGTCCGTCGTTGTCCGGACGAGGTGAGGTCTCGTCCAACTGGGACAGAGCGGTCACCTCAGGTGGCAGATTCGCGTGGCCCCAAAGCCTAAGGGTGGACGAGCTGGCGTCCACAATCCTTCCCGGGCCCCCGAGGCTCTAACGGCCCTCCGCTGAGTTCGAGCGGCCGCCATTCTTCTAGTCCTGCCACGCCCGACGCCCAAAGGCGCCACGTTCTCGGTGGCCAGGCGGAGGCTTCGCCTAAGCCCAAGCCCTGCAGCGCTGGGTGAAGAGACCCAGCGATCGGCAGGATCCTGGCTCGGAGGGGCCGCCGCCATTATGTCGCGGCGGTGGGGGTGGGGGTGGGGAGAGAGGTTCATGGCTGCTTTCAGTCTTGGGCCCTGCCAACTGGCGGCCTCGGCGACCGCTCTGCAAAACACAACCGAAACTGTCCCGGGGCCCCCCAGTTCACCTACCGACCAGAGGCCGGAGGGCCTGGAGGGCCCCAGGGTACAACGCCACGATCCGCTTCTAGCCGCGCTCTCTGCCGGAACTATTGCAGTATATTTATGATGTCACTGTGGTTTCCATGTTTGCCTTCCTTTTGAGTAATGATGTATATGTTTAAACTTGACATTTTAACAGTATTTTCAAACAATTTCATTCATTATCAAATAACCATTTATTACACTATGGCAATTTCATACCATTTACTGAACCCTTTAGACATTCCTAAACAATGATTTATCAACCAATATACAAATTTTAATGCTTATCACAGCAAATATAGAAAGTAACATTAAATAGTGACTTGACAAGAGATAACTAAATTATCTTTTAAAAGAAATCTTGATGAGTCATGTTTAGCAATTGCCACTCTGCATTTATAGCTGTATAAGTAATTAAAAGAAGAGTATTAGATTGTTATGTTCTTCATCTATTAAGATGGTTAATTATAAAACCTATATTGACAACAACCATATAATCCCAAATGCTAATTTTAAAGGAAAGAAAGAAGTTCAGTTCAGTCACTCAGTCGTGTCCAACTCTTTGCGACCCCATGAACTGCAGCACGCCAGGCCTCTCTGTCCATCACCAACTCCCGGAGTCCACGCAAACCCATGTCCATCGAGTCAATGATGTCATCCAGCCATCTTGTCCTCTATCATCCCCTTCTCCTCCTGCCCTCAGTCCTTCCCAGCATCAGGGTCTTTTCCAATGAGTTAGCTCTTCGCATGAGATGGCCAAAGTATTGGAGTTTCAGCTTCAACATCAGTCCTTCCAATGAACACCCAGGACTGATCTCCTTTAGGATGGACTGGTTGGATCTCCTTGCAGTCCAAGGGACTCTCAAGAGTCTTCTCCAACACCGCAGTTCAAAAGCATCAATTCTTCGGTGCTCAGCTTTCTTTATAGTCCAACTCTCACATCCATACATGACCACTGAAAAAACCACAGCCAAGAAAGAAGAAAGAGTTTTAAATATTTTGGATGCTGACCTACTTGGTAGTTTTTTGTGTCTGGGCTTCTCGATAAATAGGAGAGACAACATTCCTGTTCAGGAAATCATCCTTGGATGACAAGGCTGGGGTGAGCTGGATGGATCATGTTGTGTGAAGCAATGGCTCCTTACCATAATCCTATCTGCTTGTTGCACACAAAACACAGCCAGATTGTCCTCATGATGTCTGACCATACCATCCTTGCTGAAGCATCCCACAGAAGTTATGTAGCTGTGAATTTTATTAGGGGGGAAAATTTCATTTCTCTACCCAAAGGAGCCAAATCAGTGGCAGAATGTTATTCTTGTAGGATCACACAGTTGATCCAGGGAAGACTACAGTCCTCCAAGAAACTTTAGTTTAAAACAAACAATTGATGAGGACAGAAAGGGAGGAGGGAGAGACAAGACAAGCTTCCTTTCTAGTAGGATCATTTACATAAAACATTAAACCTGATAAAGGTTTCTGTCAGTGTGTGGGAGGGTCTGTATTTCTTTAGTTATCCACATCCAGAATGAATTAATTTGACACTAATTGCAGAAGGATTAAATTTATTCAATCTCTGTAGACTACTCCTTGACTATTAAAATTAAATGAAGATAAAAATGAATTATTCTTTCCTAGATCAAAAATTAAACACCAAACCAATTTATGAGGATGTGGGGGAAGACAGGCAATAAAGACTTCAACCTGTGGGTTGTTTTTTTTTTTCTTCCTAAAATAGATTGAAGTGAAAAGCTTATTTTTTGATAGATTTATTAATTTAACAAAAAGATCCCTTATTTAGGAGGCCCTGGGACACCTTTAGAAAATGCATTCTAGCTATGAGAACCTGAAAATACATACATTTTCATTAATACTTTTAAAATAGATAGCTATGCCAAAAAATTGGTTATATAGAGAATGACTTTTTGTAATAGTCAAAACACAAAGAATTATTAAGATCCAAAAGAGGAACAAGTTTCAAGTGATTTCATTCCAGCATGTGTTTTCTGTACCTCTAGGTCAAATAAAGAACTGAAGCCAAAACTATTATCAGAAGAGGCATGCTTATAAACTAAACTTTGAAGCAACTCCTCATTTTCAGAATGGTCCTTAAACAAAAATGATCAAGACAATTCCTAAGACTCCCTGAGACTGCCATCTGTTTCTTCATTTACTGGTACCTATTTACTAGTCTTAGAGAATGCATGTTGCATCGAGGAGAAGGGAGACTTACAAATTCAGTAGTCAAGTTGGAATTTTTTTGTTTTTGGTTGGGGGCGGTGCGGGCAGGGCTATGCTTATTCTTCATTGCTGTGTGTGGGCTTTCTTTAATTGTAGCAAGTAGAGCAGAGAAGGACATGGCAACCCACTCCAGTATTCTTGCCTAGAGAATCCCGTGGACAGAGGAGCCTGGTGGGCTGCTGTCCATGGGGTCGTACAGAGTTGGGCACAACTGAAGCGACTTAGCAGCAGCAGCAGCAAGTAGAGGCTACTCTTCATTGTGGTGCTCAGGCTTCTCATTGTGATGGCTTCCCTTGGTGCAGAGCACAGGCTGTACGTGCACAGGCTTCAGTAGTTGCAGCACACAGACTCAGTACTTGGCAGCTCCCAGGCTCCAGAGCACAAGCCTCAGTAGTTGTGTTGCAGGGGCTTAGTTGCTCCTCAGCCTGTGGAATCTTCCCAGACCAGGGATTGAACCCATATTCCCTGCATTGGCAGGCGGATTCTTATTCACTGCATACCAGGAAGTCCCGAGTTGGAATTTTAAAGGAAATTTGCTGATTCTGAGTTCAAGACTTTGTCTACTGTATTGTACAAGCTTGCAAACTGTGAACACCAATATCCCTGGTAAATATTCAGATTCTTTAAAGTATCTTTCCTATGACCTAACATGGATTTTATTTATGTATTTGGATTGTCTTCTTTTTTTATGCCATTTTTTTAAAAAAAAGGTAACATGTAAGGCATGTAATTTTCAGATGTTTATACTTAAACATTCACTTAACATTTTCATGAATTCCTAAAATTTAATGAAATAATAAGCCCAACTTCAGGCAAAATGCTAACTTAGATAAAAATGAGTCTCTGGTACCTCATAAATTACTGACAAGCAAACTGAAGTTCTAGGGGATATAGGTTACTTGCCCAGGGTCACAGAGACTGTAGCGGAATAAGAACTAAAATGCCTCTCCTAATCCCAGTCCAGTCCTAGCCTTCTATTTTCACATAAGGTTTATGTGTTAAGCCATTCTATGAAAAATTAATTGCATTCTAAAAGGAACCAGTGCCATAAGCTAATTAAGGAACGACTAATAATGCAGTTTCAGGCATTAGTCATCTTATTGATTTAAATTCACCCCCACACTCTCTCATATCCCAAACTACACACAAGAACATTAGATACAATATTTGTAAATAGTGCTGGGTAAGGTTATTGTCAGATGGAATACCATCTCATATATAGGTGTGTGTGTGTGTGTGTGTGTATAATATTATATATATACATAAAGTTCCTCATATTAATGGAGACCTTGCTGAACAGTTAATACTCTAAAATTTCAGAGATTAAAGAAAGATGATAATTCATGCTAAACTTCTATCATTTCATCTCTCCTAATTTTATAAACACCTAAAACTACAAAGTATTCATTGTTTTTAGTAACTATAATCCTGTTCTTTAGTAATTACATTAGAAGAATGATGTTCGTCATTAAGTATTATAAGGGAACTGTGTAAGTGAAAAAGAATATTACAATATTAATATTTTCTCATTAGTTTTACTGAGATTCATTAACAAGAATTTGAGTTAGTACATTTTATTTATTTACAGAGTTCCAGTGTTTCAAAATATAAATAATATCACCTAGATTCTCTCAGCTGAGGTAGTTACTTTTAGGAGGTTAAAGTATGTTAGGAAATAAATTTGTAGAACATTTAGCCCATCACAGTAGTGGATTAGATAATACAAACTTTTGATTTTTATATTCATATAAAATAAAAAATAAAAATGCATTTGCCTTACATAGAGCCGTGTTAACATTTTTCGTTAAGCAGAATGAAATTCCCATTGACCCCAAATTGTTTGTGTCTTTTTAAAATGCACTTACTTGTTTTCTTGAAACAAGTAAAATTGTACTTCAACTCTAAAGATGCAGCATAAGTTGTTAATGTTTTGGTGAACAACGGTGCTGTATCTAATTTTGTGTTAATCTTAATGCAGGAAATGTAACTGGCTGTGGGACAGTTCACTTTAGTTATCAATTCCCACTTTTGGTTACCCAGCCCAGAAAGAATTAAAAAATCATTAACACTGGTTAAAAATCATCATCATTAATCAATCAAACTCTGCTTTTTTAATTGAAGGTGATTAGTTATTTGTATGTTTCTAATTTTAGATGGTCATACTGCTAAAAAGATCTGGTATCTTAAAAGAGGGAAGGAAGAGTAAAATCTACTTCCCTCTTCAAAATGAGTCTGTATTTTAGTTACAATCCAAGCATAGTAATACTATGTTTCATATGTTTGCAAAGGCATTAATTAATAAGTGGAGTGATACTTTGGTAATGACTCCTATTCAGAGTATTTGGATCTCTGCCCATCATCTTCCCAGATGACAATCACGATCGCCAATCTATTTATTGCCATGATTTTGCCAAAGTTTGTGCTTTTATGTTATAAAATGTATACTATCTGATAGTTTCAAACTCATTTGCCATTTCCGTTATGAGACTGCATCAACATCTTTTTAAAAGCATTTATTGATGTAACTGGGCCCAGTGTTAGTTGCAGCATGCAGGATCTTTTAGTTACAGCATAGGAACTGCTAATTGTGGCCTGTGGGATCTAGTTCCCTTACCAGGGATCAAACCAGGGCCCCTTGCATTAGGAGTGTGGAGTCTTAGCCACTGGATCACCAGGCATTAATATCTTCATATAGGACTTGAGTATGGACTTTAAGCTTTGTTCACAGTATTAATTTTGATAATGGTCTAAGGTGTGCTGTGCTTAAGTCGCTCAGTCACGTCTGACTCTTTGAGACCCCATGGATGGTAGCCTGCCAGGCTCCTCTGTCCATAGAATTCTCCAGGCAAGAATACTAGAGTGGGTTGTCATGCCCTCCTGCAGGGGATCTTCCCAACCCAGGGATCGAACCCAGGTCTCCCACATTGCAGGCAGATTCTTTACTATCTGAGCCACCAGGGAAGCCTAAGAATATTGGAGTGGATTGTCTATACCCTCTCCAGGGGATCTTCCTGACCCAGGAATTGATCCAGGGTCTCCTGCATTGCATGAGGATTCTTTACCAGCTGAGCTACCAGGGAAGGCTAGTACTAGTCTTTCCTAACTTCTATTGAATGAAATGCACATCCCTACTGTCCCCAGTAGTCATGTATGTATGTGAGAGTTGGACTATAAAGAAAGCTGAGCACCGAAAAATTGGTGCTTTTGAACTGTGGTGTTGGAGAAGACTCTTGAGAGTCCCTTGGACTGCAAGGAGATCCAACCAGTCCCTCCTAAAGTATATCAGTCCTGAATGTTCATTGGAAGGACTGATGTTGAAGCTGAAACTCCAATACTTTGGCCACCTGATGTGAAGAGCTGACTCATTTGAAAAGACCCTGATGCTAGGAAAGATTGAAGACAGGAGGAGAAGGGGATGATAGAGGATGAGATGTTGGATGGCATCACCGACTGAATGGACATGAGTTTGGGTAAACTCCGGGAGTTAGTGATGGACAGGGAGGCCTGGCATGCTGCAGTCTATGGTGTTGCAAAGTGTCAGACATGACTGAGCAACTGGACTGAACTGTCCCCAACAAACATGACCACATCCAGATCTGAACTCATATTCTCATATGACTTTAACCCATAACCTAGCTATTTCCCTGAATGAGTTGAATCCTTAAAATCCTGCAGACTGAAATACTCCAGTAAATCAGCCTAGTTTTCCTCTTAAATGGCCATATTCCAGCTCTATGCATAGAAATATTTCATTGGAATGTATGCTGATGCTTCCCTGTATCTATCCTGTAGAATGTGGCAGCATCACCCTACAGTGAGGTGTAATGTATGTAGGCAGTCCAATTTGAATTTTCTGAAATTGGGAAGCAGAAATTCTCTCTGGAACAACATCTTTTACTGGTTCACTGTAGAAAAGAAACTTGCCACCATACCAAAGACAAAGCTGCTGCTGGGTTTAGTTTTGAATTTTATAAAGTGAATAAGTGAAAAATATATACACATTCATTTCAGACTCAAGTTATGAATAATTAAATGAATATATAATTGTATCCAGTTTTACCCTCAAGCTCAACTAGCAAAGACATCTTCAGCCCATATAAAAAGGATACTTTATTTTTTTCAAAAATTATTAGTGAGCTGCCAAACATCACTGAATTTATATGCTCATAAGCAATAATAACAATCTGTACATAAAATTATACAGTGGAGAGTGCAGCAGCCTTGAAGAGTTTTGTTTAATGTACATATGTCTTCTGAAATTTACACACACATTTTCTTTTTTTTTTTTTTTTCTCTGTCTGACTTACTTTCTTCTTTTTTTTTTTTTTTTATAAATTTATTTATTTTAGTTGGGGGCCAATCACTTCACAACATTGCAATAGTTTTTGCCATACATTGACATGAATCAGCCATGGGTTTACATGTGTTCCCCCTCCTGGACCCCCCACCCACCTCCCTCCCCATCCCATCCTTCTGGATCATCCCATTGCCCCGGCCCTGAGCCCTTGTCTCATGCATCGAACATGGAATGGTGTTCTGTTTCACATATGATAATATACATGTTTCAATGCTATTCTCCCAGAACGTCCCACCCTCACCTTCTCCCTCAGAGTCCATAAAATTGTTCCATGCATCTGTGTCTCTTATTCTGTCTCGCATATAGGGTTATCGTTACCATCTTTCAAATTCCATATATATGCATTAGTATACTGTATTGTTGTTTTTCTTTCTGGCTTACTTCACTCTGTATAATGGGCTCCAGTTTCATCCATCTCAGTAGAACCGATTCAAATGTATTTTTTTTAATGGCTGAGTAATATTCCATTGATACACACACATTTTCTTAGCATTGTCTCAAATGTCTTCTTCATCACCCCTCATCTCACCTCTGATGCAAGATTTAGGTGGGGGTGGGGAGTAGGTTCATCACTTAAGTCCATTTTGACTGAGTGCTTTTGTTTTGATGTATGAAGTATGACAAAGAACATGAATAATCTTAACATACACACTAAAGCATATATTCCAATGAGTACTATCCCTCCCAAAGTTGTTCTCTTAGGGCTTATCCTAATGAAGCTGCCATTGTGCAGGTCATTTTCAAGCTCTTCTTTTGGAGGGTAGTTATAAAGTGGTGATTGATTGCATTTCCAGTTTGCTCATCATATTTATTGGCTTGAATAAATCCTTAGTATTAAAGAAACATTCCTTTTTACTCTAAAAAAATTTCTTTGAAATATAGTTGATTTATAATGTTGTGTGTGAATATAGCTGATTTATAATGTGTTTCAGGTGTATAGCAAAGTGACTAAGTTATATATATATAACTGCTGCTGATGCTGCTAAGTCGCTTCATTCGTGTCTGACTCTGTGCGACCCCATAGACGGCAGCCCACCAGGCTCTGCCGTCCCTGGGATTCTCCAGGCAAGAATACTGGAGTGGGTTGCCGTTTCCTTCTCCAGTGCATGAAAGGGAAAAGTGAAAGTGAAGTCGCTCAGTCGTCCGACTCTTAGCGACCCCATGGACTATAGCCTACCAGGCTCCTCCGTCCATGGGATTTTCCAGGCAAGAGCACTGGAGTGGGGTGCCATTGCCTTCTCCGATATATATAACTGAATATATATAATATATATATACTTTTTATGTTCTCTTCCATTATAGGTTATTACAAGATATTGAGTATAATTTCCAGTGCCATACAGTAGGTCCTTGTTGGTTATCTGTTTCATGTATAGTAGTGTATATATTTTAATACCAAACTCCTAATTTATCCTTCCCCCCGCCCTTTGGGAGCCATAAATTTGTTTCCTATATCTGTGAATCTGTTTCTGTTTTGTAAATAAGCTCATTTGTATCATTTTTTTAGATTCCATATATAAGTGGTAATCATGATGTTTATTTGTTTTTGTCTCACTGACTTTACTTAGTATGACAATCTCTAGGTCCATCCATGTTGCTGCAAATGGCATTATTTCATTCTTTTTAATGACTGAGTAATATTCCATTGTGTATAGGTACTGCATATTCTTTACCCAGTTCTCTGTCAGTGGACATTTTGGTTGCTTCTGTGTCTTTACCGTTGTAAATAGTGCTGCTATGAACACTGGGGTGCATGTATCTTTTCTAATTATGTTTTTCTCCAGAGATATGCCCAGGAGTGAGATTGCAAGATCATATGGCAGCTCAATTTTCAGGGGAAAAAAAAAAATCCCTTTTTTATCTGGCCTTTAACTACTTATTGTTGTTACTACAGCCATTCATACCTGCTCATACTCCCGTTGCTTGTGCTTTAGTCACAGTGAACAGCAGGCACTTTATATGTCATTCCCTCTGCTTAGAAGATCCTCCTCTTAATCTTTTTTTTCTTTAATGTTTATTTATTTCACTGTACTGGATCTTAGTTGCAACACATGGATTTTCAATCTTCACTATGACATGCAGGGTCTTTAGGTGTGGCACATGGGATCTTTAGTTGTGGCATGAGAACTCTTGAGTTGCAGCACATGAAATCTAGTTCCCTGACCAGGGATGGAACCAGTGCCCCCTGCCTTTGGAGCACGGAGTCCTAGCCACTGGGCCACCAGAGAAGGAAGTCCCCACTCCTCTTATTCTTAAGCTTGATATACTTCTTGCAGAAAGTCTTCCTTTCTTGACCCCATCTGCCACCCCCCAATCTGGTTAGCTTCCTTCTGTTTAGCTGCACCTTAGAAGTACTAAGATCACTCAATCTACCAAACTGTTTACTGTCTTCACTTGCCCCTTTCTCTGACTAGTCTACGAGCTCCTTGAGGGCAGACATTATCTCTTTTTCATCTTATCCTCAGAGTCCAACCCTCAGGACTCACAATATTGTCCAATAAAGATTTGTCTAATGATCTGTGAATGAAGACAAAGGTTTGTCAAATGTTTGTGAATGGGCACTTGAACAAAGAGGGGGACCTTAGATGATAACTTTGAAGGTAAACATTCACTTGATTGAGTCCTAGTCAAGTTCAAAAATTTACTGGATTATTCAATAAATGATGTTGGGTGGAATATTGTGTCAGTTTAGTAAAAATCAGATTCCTTACCTCATATCATAAGCACATATACAAAATTCCAATTGGATTTAGTGTTTGTATTTTTTTAAAAAGATGAACTCTAAACAACTGTGACTACTTGTTTAATTTTAGAGTGAGGAGACTCTATTTAAACATAACACCAAGACCAAAATCCACAGAGGAAAAGACCAATGGTGGCTCTGAGCTAATGTATTGCTTTGTGCTTAAGGTCTGGAAGCCACATGTTTTTCCTTTGTGGACTTAAGAAAAACTCACAAGGTAATAATTGCAAGCAGACTTTATTCAGTGTCTTTCTAAGAACTATAGTGGGAAGACAGCATTTCAGATAGCTCTGATATACTGTTCCAAAGAGGTAAAGAGGGAGGGGAGGTCAGTATATCTGTGACTTGAGCAAAGGGGGGATGTGCAACCAAGCATACGTCTCAGAAGTTTGCTGCTAGTCACAAGGAACACATCATAGTTAATGGTTTTAGTGCTTTTCTAAATATGGAAAGATGCAAGAATCCAGGTTCATAAAAAATTTCTCCTGAAAGTATCTAACTATCTAAAGGCTAATTCTGCCAGTTTTCCCAGATCATAAAGGGTCTCAATCCTGATCTCCACCCTGAACTCCTTTCAGAGTCCATTAAAAGTCAGCAGCTGCAATTCTAATGATTCAATCCCTGTAGCACCACATGGCTAGCAGCATTCTTTAGTTGGCACCTCTGAATTATTTTCCAATTTTTAGGACTCTAAATATCTACCTATTCATGGAACCACATAGAAAAAGCAAGTGATTGTCACAGTACACTAAAGATTATCTGAAAAGTTTGCAAACACAGGGAAAATAGTATATTCTTTTTTCAGATTAATAATTGAACCCATTGCTTCAAGTTATTTCACCGAAAAGTTGAGGGAAAACATATTGAATATATAATTTGAAAATGTAGCCAATATATTGTTTGGAAAATAAGTCAGTCCTATGTTTCTGACCTTATGGATATTCTGGGCAGTGTTGTCTTTAACACTAGCTGGAGTATCCAAAATTGAGCAGCCTAAATGTTCAATAAGGAATTATCAGTACATAAATTATCCATAATAAAAATGATGGTGTTAAATATACTTGTTGACCAGAAAAGGAATTCAGGATATATTTTTAAATGAGAAGAAAAAATTAGATTATAAACTATTAGATAAATTATTTTATTTTTCTAAAATATGAGCTATTTTTGTAGTTCTCTCTCTCTCTCTCTCTCTCTAGATATATATACAAAAATCTGAAAGGCTATACATAATTATGTTAATAGTGCAACTATCCTTCTTGTCTTATCCATAGTTTGTAACATTTCAACAATAAGAATGGATGATTCATGAGATGGGGATAAAAAGTCAAACAGTAGAATGGCTTATTCAAAATACAAAGCAAATACTGACCAAGCATATTTAAACAATAAAGTTAGTGAAATGAAAAAGAAACTAAAGATTGTAAAACCACATAACTGTTTATGATTTCAAATGATTTTCTGCCACCCTGTGGAGAATATTACACATTGCAGGACATGGAACTGAAAAATCTGTTAATTGAAGATGAAATTGTTTTCTAAGGAGCATGGTCCAAGAAGTTGTTTAAAGCTCTATTAGTTGATCAGTTTTATTTTTGTTGTTCACTCTGCCAGCTACTTAACAAAATTGATAGGAAAATAATACCTAACACATATACAATTACAACATACCATACACTGTTCTAATATACATATGGCTTTATCTCACAAAAGTCCTATGAAGTATTACTTATTCCCCATTTTATAGGTGAGACACACAGAGTTTAACCCCCTGCCAGCTGTGAGTAAATGTTTCCAAAGCAATGTAAACCCAGGAACTGCATTTTGGGTCAATGACTTAAAATTTTGAGCTTTTCAGTTCCCCTCAAGCCCCACTATTCCATAGTGTACTACCCAAATTGTTGACTACTGAGCCTTTGCAGGGAGTTAGGGTTTGGGATTTGAGAAGACTCATTACATTCTCCAAACTAATCTTAGTTCATTGAAGCTGTAGAGCAGCATTGCTACTCAAAACATGGCTCATAGACCTGGGCCCTTCAGAGAACTGTTTGTTACTGGGCCACAGTGAGACAAACAGCACAGAGACTGAGAATAAATGTTTAGAAAACTTTATAGCAAATTGGCAGGTAATTTTATGGCTGTTGACTCTAATGATGAAATTTTCCTGATACTTTTATCTTACTAAAGTATGGTCCACAACTAAATAAGCTGATCGTTCTCTGCATATAGTTTTGTAAGCAGATAGGGTAGTGGGTCCTCGGAGGAAAGGAACTAGATACAGCGTTTTAACATAAGAGAAGCCATTTTAAGCCAATGCCATTTTGTGATCCAACCCTGACCACAGTGCTTGCCTTTGAATGGCTGTCAGTAATAAGGATCTTTTTTCTTTTTATTGTTTTTAAATTATTTTTTGTTTGTTTTTTAAGTCATTTTTTAAAATTTATTTTTTAATTGGAGTATAATTGCTTTACAATGTTTTCATTTCTGCTATATAGGAACATGCATCATCTATAAGTGTACATACATCCCTTCCCTCTTGAGCCTCCCTACCACCCATCTCACCCCTAACCCACCCATCTAGGTCTTCACAAAGCACAGAGCTGAGCTCCCTGTCTACACAGCAGCTTCCCACTAGCTACCTGTTTCACACATGGTGGTGTATATATGTCAATGAGAAAGTAGCACTGACATATATACACTACTATGAGTAATAAGGATCTTAAAGAAACGGAAGAACAAATGGCTGTTATCCGGCAAAAGAAGAAACAATAACAAAGACAGCTGTAAAGACTCCCAGTTCTGTTTCAATGGTAAAAATTAACCTGAACATTCAACCACCAGATCAATGGGAACCTAAGAAATGATGATATTGACCTTTTCTCACCATCAAATGACTTCAGTCAACTAAAGCCTGGACTCGGTCAAACTTTGCCCCAATTCGATGTTGCAATATACTCTGCTCAAGCCCCTTCATGCATATGCATGAATCCTTGGCTTAAAACTTCCTAAATTTCTGTTTGGAAGACACTACTTTGGGGAAGATTCCCTAGCATACTCCTTGCTTGGTGCAAGAAATCCTTCCCATGATCTTTAGCTTGCTTATCTTTTGGCTCAATCCCCACTAAGAGGTGAACCCAGTTTTCTGGTAACAATTTGAGAAGCACTGTTATAAAGCTGTTCGCCCAGGACTATTTTACCAAACTCTAAGGATTTTGCTGAGGTTTACTGTTGTTTAGTTGCTAAGTCATGTCTGACTTTTTGCGACCCCATCGACTACAGCACGCCAGGCTTCCCTGTCCAACACCAACCCCCGGAGCTTGCTCAAATTCATGTCCATTGAGTCAATGATGCCATCCAACCATCTCATTCTCTGTTGCTCCCTTCTCCTCTTGCCCTCAGTCTTTCCCTGTATCAGGATCTTTTCCAATGTGTCAGCTCTTCGCATCAGGTAGCCACAGTATTGGAGCTTCAGTTTCACCATCAGTCCCTGTAATGAATATTCAGAGTTGATTTCCTTTAGGATTGACTGGTCTGATCTTCTTGCTGTTCAAGGGACTCTCAAAAGTCTTATTCAGCACCACAATTCTTTAGCACTCAGTCTTCTTTATGGTCCAACTCTCATCCATACATGACTACTGGAAAAACCATAGCTTTGAATATGGACCTTTGTCAGAAACGTGATGTCTCTGCTTTTTAATATGCTGTCTAGGTTTGTCATAGCTTTTCTTCCAAGGAGTAAGTGTCTTTTAATTTCATGGCTGCACTCACCATCCGCAGTGATTTTGGAGCCCAGGAAAATACTCTGTCACTGTTTTCATTTTTCCTCCATCTATTGACTGGATGCCATGATCTTAGCTTTTTGAATGCTGAGTTTTAAGCCAGCTTTTTCACCTCTTCTTTCACCCTCATCAAGAGGCTCTTTAGTTCCTCTTCGCTTTCTGCCGTTAGGGTGGTATCATCTGAGTATCTGAGGTTGTTGACATTTCTCCCCACAATCTTGATTCCAGCTTATGAGTCATCCAGCCCAATATTTTGCATGATGTACTCTGCGTATAAGTTAAATAAGCAGGGTGACACTATACAGCCTTGACATAATCCTTTCCCAATTTTGAACCAGTCTGTTGTTCCATGTCCAGTTCTAACTGTTGCTTCCTGACGTGCATACAGATTTCTCAAGAGGCAGGTCAGATGGTTTGGTATTCCCATGTCTTTAAGAATTTTCCAGTTGATTATGGTCTACACAGTCAAAGGCTTTAGCATAGCCGGTGAAGCAGAAGTAGATGTTTTTCTGGAATTCTCTTGCTTTTTCTATGATCCAATGGATGTTGGCAATTTGATCTCTGGTTCCTCTGCCTTTTCTAAATCCAGTTTGTACATCTGGAAGTTCTTTGTTCACATGCTTTTGAGGCCTAGTTTGAAGAATTTTGAGCGTGACTTTGCCGGCATGTGAAATGAGCGCAACTGTATGGTGGTTTGAACATTCTTTGGCATTGCCCTTCTTTAGAATTGGAATAAAAACTGACCGTTTCCAGTCTTGTGGCCACTGCTGAGTTTTCCAAATTTGCTGGCATATTGATTGCAGCAAGCACTTTAACAGCATCGTCATTTAGGATTTGAAATAGCTCAGCTGGAATTCCATCACCTCCACTCGTTTTGTTCGTAATAATGCTTCCTAAGGCCCACTTGACTTCACACTCCAGGAGGTCTGGCTCTAGGTGAGTAATCACACCATTGTGGTTATCTGGGTCATTAGGACTTTTTGATACAGTTCTTCGGTGTATTCTTGCCACCACTTCTTCATCTCTTCTGTTTCTCTTAGGTCCTTGCCATTTTTGTCCTGTCTTGTGCCCATCTTGGTATCTCTAATTTTCTGGAAGCGATCTCTAGTCTTCTATTTTATTGTTTTCCTGTATTTCTTTGCATTGTTCACTTAAGAATTTTACCAAACTCTATGGGTTTTTCTGAGTTTTACCTCCCCAATGAGACATCAACTATTTTTCCTCCCCTTTTTGCATCCATTTTATTATATAGTGTAAACCATAATGATCAGTAAAGCCAACATGAAGAATACAAAAATGGCTCTTTGAGGCTCAAGGGCAGTGGCCCAGCGCAGGAAGAGGAAGCCCTGCAGATGTGTAAACGATTGCCAACCTAACAGAAACGCTTGACAGCTCCGCTGGCCCAGTCGCGGGAGAAAACAGAAAGCCGGCGGGAGGACTAGTTCCTCCTTCCCGGCCCCGCCCGCCACCGCTGAGGGTGTGGGCGGGGGGAGGGACTCGGGGGGACGCCACGCCTCTGGCTGGGCTTCCTCCAGCTTCGGGGTCCGGAGAAGGTCGGGGTGTTGTCACTTCCTTCGAAGCGGCTCTCTGTATCCGGGTCGGCCGCTGTAGTTGCCGCTGTGGCTCAGGGGCTGGGCCCGGGTCTCGCTGCCGTCAGAGAGGAGCGGGCTGCGCTCGGCGCTACCTTCTGCGACCTGGCCGTCAGCCCCACGTCGCCGGCCTGGAGGGGCGAAGAAGACGAGGAGGCCAAGGCTTCCTCCGGGGTGAGTACCCCTTGTGAAGGCTGAGGCCGGCGGGTCTGAGCCGAGAACAGGCCTCGGGGGGCAGACATCCGAAGGGCGCACCCCCGGGGCGGTCCGAGAAAGGAAGCCCGGAGCTTTATCCGTTATAGGAGGCGCCCTAGAAACTGCCCGGAGGCGCTTTCCGGACCCCCGCCCCGCTTCGGCCCCCGCCCTTGGCCAGGCTTCTGTTTGCTTTTTGCCACCCTTGCTTCCCCCCTTCTCCCAACCCTTTTCCATTTGTGGTGGTTGTGCTTGGCTGAGAACCCTCTTCTCTGCCCCCTGCATACTTCCCGGTCTGGGTGCAGTCACTGGGCGCTGTTAGTCCCTATTTCTCACCAGCGTCGGTCCTGGTACAGAACAAAGAAACTTGGATGTCTAACGTGCTCCACACCCTTGGGGAATAGACAAGGAAGCAGCATTTGTAATGGACCTTGATACGTGAAAAGCTGAGTTCCTGCATGGACATTATCTTTTACTTAAATAGCTGGCACAAGTGGCTTGGGTTTCCTTGGTGCACCTGATGCCACGGATGATCGGCTAGACCAACTCATATTAAATCAGAAATTTATTTGCGTCTATTACGTCGATTTGAAACTTCCCCTTGGTCTGCTGTGCTCTGGCAAGCTCTTTGAGAGCACGGCTTTAGTCGTCCAGGTAGTCTTAGCGCCTTCCATATAGTTTAATGAAATGTGTGATTGATTTTTGATGTTGCTTTTTTTCCCATCTTCACCTTTTTAAAAAAAAGAATTAGGCTACTTCTCCTAATGCTTAACTACTTAACTTTTTAAATTAAACGTATTCTTTATCTAAAATTGTATAGGAATTTCTGCAATTTGTAAATGGATGTTTCCTCAGAATTTTAACTGAAGTTACTGTGTCTAGTTATCCTATAGACCATTTTCTTGATGATCTTGCATATCTTCTCCTTAGTTCCTATAATTTTACATTTTCTCCACACTATTTTTAATTTTCATAATCTCTGTTGCAGGAAGTATGACAGGTCACCTTCTGCAAACATAGGACTTGAACTTCATTATCATAAGTTAGTGTTACTGTAGTCTTAAGGCATTACAGAACCTTTGAAGCTAAGTTTAGCCAAATCTAGCTTGACAGGCTTATTCTGTAGAAAGTTGCCAGTGAACTGGAGACAGTGTGCTGTATTAGAAACAGTCTAGGTCTAATCTGGAAACCAGGGTGTGGTTATTTGACTCAAATATAAGCTAAAATGGGGATAATAACCGCAGTGTTTTATATATGATACAGAATTTTTGGTTGGAATGTATGAGATGGATATACAAACAGTAAGTGAGTGGGAAAAGCACTCTTTGGAAAGTGGTTCTGTTCATTCTTCTGGTGTAATGCTCACAGAAGGAGCAGCAATGGAAAAAGACACCTAAGAAAGAAAGTATATGTATAGCCAGATCAGGTAATTTAACCTTTGCTGACTGTGGATCAAAAGATGTCGTCTTAAGCTTACACTCTATAAAGCAGAGTGCTAGTATACTTAGATGATAATAATATTCCAAAGTTATACTTTTATATTACATCTAATATTTGTAACTCTAGAAAGTATTAGAAATCAGTTATTAGACTTTAATATTCTTAAAGGTCTCAGAGCTCTCCAGTATATTCTGCATACTGATACTATAATAAATATACCTTTTATGGTCGGCGTAATTGTCCTGTGCTTTGTCTTCACATCAGGGCTGTTGTAATTTTTCTTGAATTTTGTGTTAACATTTCTGATAGGGTATCACATTTAATTGAGGTATGTAATTGACAGATAACTTTTTTTTAGTTTTAGGTAGACAACATCATGATTTCGATATTTGTATGCATTGCCAAATACATGTAAGTCTAGTTAACACTCATCATCATATTTAGTTATAAAAACTTTTTTCTTATCATGAGAACTTTAAAGATTTACTGTCTTAGCAACTTTCATATATCTAATACACTGATACTAACTATAGTCACCATGCTGTACCTTTCCAGAACTAACTTATTTTCTAGCTAAAAGTTTATCCCTTTCGACACCTTTCATCCATTTCACACACTTTCCACCTTCCACCTCTGGCAACTGCCGATATGTTCTCTGTGTCTATAAGCTTTGATTTTTCTCTTTTGTATTTTTAAGATTCCACACACATAAGTGAGATCATAATGTGTTTTGTCTTTCTCTTTCTGACTTTACGTATGTTACATAATGCCCTCAAGGTCCACCCATGTTGTGGCAGATGGCAAATTTGTTTTAAATGATTGAATAATATTCCTGTGTGTGTGTTTGTTTATCCATTCATTCATCAGTGAATACTTAAGTTACTTGCATATCTTGGCTAATGTAAATAATGCTGCTGTGAACATGGGGGTACACACATCTTTTCTAATTAGTGTTTTAATTGTCTTCCGATAAATATTCAAAAGTGGAATTGCTGGATTGTACCGGAATTCTGGTTTTAATTTTTTGAGGAACTTCCTTCCTGTTTTCCATAGTGGCTGCACCAGTTTACATTTCCACCAAGGATTTCCTTTTCTCCGCACCCTCACTACTGCTTGTTATTTCTCGTCTTTTTGATAATAGCCATTCTAAGGTGTTAGTATCTTTGTGTCATTTCATTTTTAAAAACCTGCATGACTCTGCTCTCAAGGAAACAATGAGAAGCAGGCATATAGGGTCTTTACAGAAGTATATTGGTGACCTTCCTGAACATACAGGCTGGCCAAAAATATTTTCCTATATGCTACCAGTATTGCCAGCTTCATAGGAAAATGTGAACATGAACATTTGGAACAAAGTCCTTTCATTTAAATGGGGATGTGAAAGGCTTGCCTAAGCATTTCCTTCTGCCGAACAAAATTGGTTTGAGTGTACATGTTGAGTACTAGCACTTATTCCACCATCTGTATTAAACTACATAATGGTGAAGTTGTAATGTAAAATTTTAACTTATAATTTGGGCGTTTCTAAATGTGATCTTAATATTTAATTTTTACTTATATTGTTAGGCTGCATGAGGAAATCCCCATTTTCATCTTGGTTGAATTTACCACCACACCTCACTGAAGTCAGCTACCGTTTTGTATTTATCTCTATCACCACCACTGATAACTGGCATAAGTAATGACGTGCCACTGCTACCACAAGTTTGTTGAGAAATCAAGTTATTCCTGTTCCATTTGGTTGTTTTGACAATTAGCATCTTAAACTATTACTTCCCCATTCTGATTTATTTATATTGTGAGTCAGCGATATCCTGATTTCCTTCAGAGTTGTGCTTAAATTGCTCCTTTCTCGCTTCCTGTTCTTACAACTGCTGATAATGTGCTTCTAAGAACAGTCCTCTTTCAAAGACTTTTTGACTTTACCTAGTTTAAACTTTACCTAGTGTGTCAATATTTTTCCCTCTAAAATTTGTTATGAAATGGTTAAGAGTGAACCTATTTTTCTCTCCCTCTAGGTCCTGTTTAACAAGCTTAAGTAATTATTCCCAAACTAAATATCCATGTCCACATGCTGGGGTGTATTAACATCATGTGACTCAATGATATTAAAGTAAAAATTGAATGAATCAGCTTAGTGAGCTGACAGACTCTGGCTCTTTGTGTTTAAAGTAGTATTTTCATGTGATAGACTTATTGAAGTGGTAAAATGCTAAAAGACACGGTTTATCTTGTAGAATTGCACAAGGTGTGTATTTTCTCTTACAAACATGGAATATTTTTACCAACAGAAATGGACAGTATGTTAGTTGCCCTAAATATTTTCACTACTCTTTATTGAGGTGTAAAACTTAACAGGAAGCCTATTTATGTAGTTTAATAAGAAAAATAAGCTTGAGGTTGAACAGAACAAATGCTGTTATTCAGTGTTACACCTTACAATTAAATATTTATTTTTAAATTTAACTAATATCTACAGGCTTGTTATGTGCCAGACACTGTGCTAGATGTTGCAAACATAGTGGTAGCAACTTCTAGTCACTGCTTATATTTTTGAAATATTAAATATTTTTGAGTATGTGAAGTATTTGAAAAAATACTGAGAGTGTCCTATTATTTTTCTATCACCTAGTACAAATGTGAGACTAAATAATGAAACTTCTCTGGTTATTAAATCTAGGATAAAACATTAGTTCACTTTATAGTGAATATCAAAGTCTTAAATAAGTCAAGATTACTGTATTTTAAGTGTGTTTTCCATTCATTTCTCAAAATTGCCTAAGTTTTTCCCGGAGAATTAAAAATGCCTTACTCCTACATATAAATTAACTGACTTTTCCCAGCAAATATGTTGATGGAGAAAAGACAGCATTTGCTTTTTTTCTGTTGTCAAGTGGTTCCTCAAAATGTAAACCTTTTGAAGATGTTTGAAACTCTTAAGCCTAAGTAAGAATTCAACTGGGAAAAAAGCCTCACAGTCTTGGCAGAGATAAGAATTTAGTTTATTGTGTGAAATCTAACACTTTAGAAAACTTCTATGTAATTTTGTTATTGTTGTTCTGGAACATAATGGTTTTTTGGTACAGCTTTGTGTATCTTTTGACTGTTATAATGACACAGCAGATAGGCAACCATTAAACATGACCACTGGTTACACATATGTGGTTTTAAAAGTTAAATAATTTAGAAGGATTTACTGTGAAAAGCCTCATTCTCCCCATCCCACCTTCTTTCTTTTTCCACTGGTGTCAATCCTTTTACCTCTGGTTTAAAGTTTCTAGTGATAACTAGTAATGCTTTCTATCTCTTGAGATGTATGTGTTCAGTTCAGTCACTCAGTTATGTCCAACTCTTTGCAACCCCATGGACTGCAGCACACCAGGCTTCCCTGTCCCTCACCAACTCCCGGAGCTTGCTCAAACTCATGTCCATCAAGTCGGTGATGCCATCCAACCATCTTATCCTCTATCATCCCCTTCTCCTCCTGCCTTCAGTCTTTCCTATCATTAGGGTCTTTTCCGATGAGTCAGTTATTCACATCAGGTGGCCAAAATATTGGAGTTTCAGCTTCAGCATCAGTCCGTCAATGAATAATCAGGACTGATTTCTTTTACAATTGACTGGTTTGATCTCCTTGCAGTCCAAGGGACTTTGCAAGTCTTCTCCAACACCACAGTTCAAAAGCATCAATGTTTTGACACTCAACTTTATGGTCCATCTCTCAACATCCATACATGACTACTGGAAAAACCATAGCTTTGACTAGACGGACCTTTGTTGGCCAAGTAATGTCTCTGCTTTTTAATATGCTATCTATGTTGGTCATAGCTTTTCTTCTTGGGAGCAAGAGTCTTATAATTTCATGGCTGCAGTCACCATCTGCAGTGATTTTGAAGCCCAAGAAAGTAAAGCCTGTTACTGTTTCCATTGTTTCTCCATCTATTTGCCATGAAGTGATGGGACCGGATGCCATGATCTTAGTTTCTTGAATGTTGAGTTTTAAGCCATCTTTTTCACTCTCCTCTTTCACTTTCATCAAAAGGCTCTTAGTTCCTCTTTGCTTTCTGCCATAAGGGTGGTGTCATCTGCATATCTGAGGTTATTGATATTTCTCCCTGCAATCTTGATTCTGGCTTGCGCTTCATCCAGCTAGGCATTTCACATGATGTACCCTGCATATACATTCAATAAGCAAGGTGACAATATACAATCTTGACTTACTCCTTTCCCAATTTGGAACCAGTCTGTTGTTCCATGTCCGATTCTAACTGTTGCTTCTTGACCTGCATACAGATTTCTCAGGAGTTACTTCCTTTTTTAAAGTTAAGTTTAGTCATCTGTTGACTTACTCTAATGTGAGTGAACCAAATATTCTGTTTATACCTCCTGCCCCCTCAAGTTACCACAGTTTTTGTTGTACTGCTAACCAGTTGATCTTACTGATTTCTTAAATATATTCAAACCTCTCTTTCATATTCCATCAACCTTGCCAAACTCTAGATCCGTCATTTTGTAAACTGAAGATAGTAACACCCATATCCTTCCTTAGAAAAACTGAACTTAAGTTAAAACATGTAGTTGCATGAATAGAAATATTCACTAAGATCAGTGTCTGAAAACTCATCATAAACTACATGAGAAAAGCTTGGTATAGATATGAAACAAATAAAAATATGGCATAATTCATTTACTGAACAGGTACTGAATAGCCCTCTTTAAGTGGCTCAGAAATTGTGGCGTTGGAACTACGGAGAAGTAAATATAAGAGACAGCATACCACTTGGGCTCTGCTGAGTTAAGAGTATAAATGCTAGTTACTAGTGTTCAATTTCCAGAATTAACCTCTCTCCGAAGGACAGAAAATTTGATTATGGCTCTAGAGTAGAGAATATATTTATTTACTTGATTATTTGTGCCCCTCAGCCCCAAAATGGCTTTTCCATAATTCACAGTACCTAATAAATTGTAAATCATGTCCTGGACACACACATGCATGTATACATGTGGAATAAGTACTTCACTGCACAGCACCCTTATTACAAATGGTAATTACTAGAATATATATACTCTGGCTCCTTTCTGATTCTTGGGGCCGGGGGAGGGGAATGGAAAGTAGTAGTTGCAACCCACTAAATTTATTTCATGACCAGGGTGGAAGTGTGAACTTAAATATAAGATTATTGCATCTCTTCAACAGATAATGTGGAAAATAAGCCTGTGAAATTTTTTCTTTCTCTCTCTTTTCTTTTTTTTTAAAACAGGATTTTGGCACTCTTGATTATCAGGAGTTTGTAGTTGACATTGAGTCCAGACTGAGGATGGAAGGTGTAGAACTTAAGGAAGAATGGCAAGACGAAGATTTTCCAATGTGAGCAATGTTTTTAAAGGAAAACAAATTCAAAACAGAACTTCACTACTTCTTTACTGAGGTGTCACTTACTAAATGAATATTGATTGGACTTCTTAAAGAAACCCAGTGTTGCAAAATGTTCCTTTAGTACTAGTAATAGAGTCTTCAGGGTTTCTAGAGGAAGATGGTCTTTAGAAGCCTGCAGGAATTATTAAATTGTATGCTTTTATTTTAAGACAAAACTTGTTAAGTTAGATAAGGGAAGCTTTCTATATTATCTGGTGAGCTACCTTCACACATTTGTGTTTGTGTTTACAATTCTGTCAGCACCAGCTAGGGTAAGAGAAAAAGAGCAAAGGCAGATCATATATTTAAGGGATACTTCCATGCCATTTTGGTCAGAAGACCGTCTCAGTGCATAAGAAGATTACTTAACAGTTGGAATAGGAACAGCTGGTAAGAGTACTGAGTCATTGCATAGCACAGCATGATAATCGTAATACAGAAATGCTGAGCTCAAAAACATATAATCGTCATTTTCATATTCCCATTGTAAGTGACAGTTTAGCTTCATCATACATTGTATTGTACATCCCATTAAATTCATGCATTTGAAGTATATTCACTTTGTAAAGTAGTGATTTTTTAAATTTGTTTTGTAGTTGTATTTAAGAGCTGTTACATAGGGAATATATACCTACTTTTATATGTTACTTATATAGATATGTAAATCAATTGAGACAGTTTGAAAATTTTCTTTAACAGTAGTTTGTAAATTACTCAAGCTTAAGGAACACTGCTTTATTCAGTTTTCCACATAATTGTTTCTATAAGCTATTTTAATAGATCTTTGAATGTCAAAAGATTTTTTTTATTAATTTCTGGGTTAAAAATTATGTCTGTGTGTTTTAGACCTTTACCAGAAGATGATAGTATTGAAGCAGATATATTAGCTGTAACTGGACCAGAGAGTCAACCTGGTAAGAACTTGACACTTAGAAATAGACTTTTATCTGTGGTATTTCTTTTTAACACACTTTGTCACGATATAAAATATACTCAGTTTTTGTTCCATCATAGGGTGCCAAAGGGTAAGTTGACTGTTTAGGAAAGCATTTTTGGAATGCTTTGGAATACTTTGCAATACTTTATAAAAACATACCCTTGGGTTTTAGAAATTTTGATCATGAAGGAGAGAGGGAGGATGATTTTTAGTAGTAAATAGTGATTGTAAGTTCTGCTTCTGTTATTTAAAAAGGCATATCCTTGCTGGGATGTGTCAGCTTGCTGTGATACAGAAGCAGTAGTGATCAAAGTCCAAAGTTTGTAAGTAAGGGCTTTGGAATTGTTTAATGAATGTTATTTTCTCAAGAATAAAGTGATTGAAGTTCTCTTATTTGATTTATGCATTTAAGCATTTTTTCTAAATATATGTTTGATTTTTCTTTTTAACCCATTCCAGGCTTGCTAGAAGTTAATGGCAATAAAGTGAGAAAGAAACTAATGGCTCCTGACATTAGCCTAACTCTGGATCCTAGTGATGGCTCTGTGTTGTCAGATGATTTGGATGAAAGTGGGGAGATTGACTTAGATGACTTAGATACGCCGTCGGAGGACAGTAATGAATTTGAGTGGGAAGGTAGGTGTTTCATTGATTTTACCTGACCTTTGTTAATGAATGTTTGTGTTCATGTATATGCATAGTGGCATTTTCACTTGATTATGAAACCAACTAAAATCAATGATTATGGGATTTTATTGAAATAAGATCATGTATAGGTTGTAAAGATATAAAATTTGGCTAGCATCGAATATTATGGCTTTCCAAACTGTTTATAGTAGATTACATGTGGCTTTTTTTTCAATTGCCCAGTGCTGTAAAGTTACATTTTTCCATTTTGCTTCCAAATATTGCTTGATAATTACAGCGTGTTCTTTTATTCAGTCAGTCAACTAAGAGGGAAAGCACTGAAAAGAGGGAATTCTTAAAAGTAGTTAAGAATTTGCAGAGAAGGAGTTCTATAGGGAGGGTTTTGAGGGTTTTTTTTTTGAGGTTTGTTTTTTTTAGTGGGTTCATCTGATAGTGCTGCACTTTGTAAACGACCAACTTGAACTAATGTAGTCTCCTTGACTCCACTCTTACATTTGTTATCATTAGCTATTTGGAATTGAAAGGAATTGGCATATGTTTTGTTTTGCATGCTTCCTTTAGTTAGATAATTACTGTCTAGTATCTTTGTAGTTGGGAATAATTTATATATGCATATTTCATCTTTTAAGACTTTTGCTTCCAAGCAGTGTTTAGCACTAGGTATGTTATCTGCAGTAAAGAGTAAGATTCTTAATGTACTTTACCTTTTGTTCTTTTTTCTTCCCCATTTTACTGGTTCAATAAGCAATCCGGTAGTAAACAATATTTTATAAAGATACTGAAATAGTTTTCTGCCTATGTGTTTTGTCTCTTCTTTCTTTAATGCTGCTGTAGTCATTTCCTGGAAGGATATTTTGCGTTAACAGCTTTGTCTTGGAAACAAACAACTAACATACAGTAGGTTTCCCCTTCCCCCAACTTTTGGTAAGGACTGTGATACTAAAATTTTGCAAATCATTACATCATGAAAAATCAGCTAAAATGCAACCTTAAAATGTAAATTATACCTAATCACTGGTGCTTGTGCTTTGGCTAATGTCAATTTAAAATAGACTTTTGCATGTACACTTTGTAATATTATCAAATAATTTTCTGCTTTATGAAACTGATCAAATGAGAAGTAACAATTGACTTGTTAACCACTTTTTATCTGGTATTATAATGTTTGGGGAATAATTTATGTGTTCAACAGCAAAAAGCATTGGCCCCCAGAGAGTTGCTTTAGTTAATATAGTGGTAACTATCTGTCAAGGACAGTGTTGTCAACAGAATCTGAAAATTGTAGATGTGCATTGTACTGCGATTAGGTCCTCTGTGAATTAAGCAATGAACTATGATTTCCAAAAATAAAATGGCCTTATATCAAGAGTAAGCCTTTTCCTCTATTATGGAAGAGATATTTAAAATCCCACAAACAGGGAACTCTACTCAATATTATGTATCAACCTAAATGGGAAGAGAATTTGAAAAAAAATAGATACATGTGTATGTATAACTGAATCACTTTGCTGTACATAGGAAACTTTCACAACATTGTTACTCAATTATATCCCAATATAAAATAAAAAGTTAAAAAAAATTCCACAGAAGGTATAATAAAAAATATTCTCTGAACAGTCTAATTAGATAGTAAAGTGGTTAACATGTAATTTGATTTTTATTGTGTAAGTAACAATCTGTGATTTAAAAATCTTTTATTTTGACAGATGATCTTCCAAAACCCAAGACTACTGAAGTTATTAGGAAAGGCTCAATTACTGAATATACAGCAACAGAGGAAAAAGAAGATGGACGACGCTGGCGTATGTTCAGAATTGGAGAACAGGACCACAGGGTTGATATGAAAGCAATTGAACCCTATAAGAAAGTTATCAGCCATGGAGGTAAGAGTTACCAGAGATTTTTCAGATTTTTTAATACACTATCAGATATCTGAATGCTTAGAGAATCTCTCCTTTGAGATATTAACATAATTTTGAAAGTATAATAAACATTGTGTCCTTTTAGAAATGTAAGAGGTTTGAAGCAAAAGAATAGAGCATTTAAAAATTGTTAATACACACATACAATAAGTTCCAAAAGTATAAGAGTATACAATGAAAACTATCTCCCTCCACCCTTATCCCTAACACCCTTAAACTGGGACTTAACACTCTTCTCTTTTTATCCATTTATAATTTATATGGAGTAAAATACTCTAATCCTTTGTTTTCTTTTTGCAGTAGTTGCAAATTCCTTTTTTTCTTTTCCATATTCATTGAGATAAAACTGACATATGGCATTGTATGTAAGTTTAAGGTATAAAATATGTTGATTTGATGCATTCAGTATTGGAAATGATTGCCACCATAGTATTTGCTAACACTTGCATCACGTCACATAATTACCAATTCGTATTTGTGGTGGGAACATTTAAGGTCTAGACTACCCTTTAGCAACTTTTAAGTACATAATAGATATTGTTAACTGTGTTAACTATTGTCACCATGTGGTATGTTAGTCCCCAGAAATTACTCATCTTCTGACTGGAAGTTTGTACTTTGATTGTTATTTCCCCTTTTATCCTGTCTCTGGTAATCACCATTCTAATCTCTGTTCCTAAGAGTTACGGTATTTTAGATACCAGTGATATAGAGTATTTATCTTTGTTGTTTCACTAGAAATGCTCTAATCTTAAGTGTATGATTCACTGAGTTTTGACAAATGCCTGTATAACCATATATACTCATAATCTACACCCCCTAGACAGACAGAACATTTTCATGGCCCCAGAAAATTCTCTGGTACTCCCTCTCAATGAATACCCTCTTTGCAGTAACCACTATTCTAATGCCTACCCCATGGTTAGTTTTGCCTGTTACAAAATGTCGTGTAACTGGAATCACAGTTTACACTCGTCTACTTTCACTCAGCATAATGATTTTGACATTTATCCATGTTGTTGCATGTGTCTGCAGTTCATTCCTTGTTACTGCTGATTTGTTTATCCATCTCTATTTTGATGGACCATGTGAGATTTTTCCAGTCTGAGCTATTATGATTAAAACTGCTGTGAACATTGTTGTACAACCCTTTTGTGCTTATAAATACAACATGGCCCCTTAAAATATGATTCTTAATTTACCTTAAAACTGTGAACAAATCACTTAGCTTTACCACAAAGTGGAGAATTCATTCCATATTTTTATGGAACACCTACTTTGTGTATTTCTGGAATATACAAATATAAGGCTTGATCCCTTAAGAAATTTACAAATCAAATAGGAAAAGCTATGAAGTACAGCTATAATTTCTATCATTCTGACTGTCCTGTATGTAGAAGTTTACATAGTCACTGTTTAAATAGCACCAGAATGTTAGTGGTAGTCAAAATACACTCTGTAGATCATGTCATATAACCTGAATTCCTCCTAATGCAGGACAAGGTGCCACATAGGTCAAGCAGATTGATTTTTTCACATAGTCATTTCTGCTTAATTTGCTCTCTGCCAAATGCTTTCTCCTGCTTATTTCTATGGTCTTCATTCATTTGAAAATAAATCACTTGAATGTTTGCAGTTGCATTATTCTGCCTAATTTAGTCTTATTTCGTGAAGAAAACAGGATAATATGGATCAGGAAGTCCACAGATAATGTATTAATTCAGCTCCTTCATTGGAAGCAGGTTGTAAGACCTGCCTCATGGTTTAAACCTAATATTTTTGAGACATAGCACTTTATTTAAGAGAAAATAGTAACTAGGGCCATTTTGTCCTACTGAGTTACTGCAATGTGTTTTGTGACTAAGAGGTTAAGAAAGGTAGTGAAGATTCTAATGTACTTGAAGTGTTCAACCTTTTCAGTGCATGTTTGTAAACAATGGGAATAAAAGTTAAAGCAGAAATACTCATTGCTGGTTACAGCTTAATATCTATTATAATTAAAACATTTACATTTTAGAGATTATAATTAAAACATATTTTAGTGCTGTTTTTCTTCACTTAGTCTTATGTCAAAGATATGATCTTTTCTTACTTTGTAAGACCCTAAAAGCTACAAAATGCTAGACATCATTGAATGAAAAACTATTTTTTAAAAAGCAGCCACTGTAAAAAAAAAAAGTTGCATAAGAATGTTTTATTGCAGATGTTGTATATTCTTGGATTATATCATTCTATCTATTTGATAAAATAGGGCTAGCTTTCTGAGTATGCTAATTTAAGTGGGTTTCTGGTTTATATGGCCACCATTTCCTCTTCAAATTTTATTGTTTTTGAGAAGAGAGGATTTAAAGATCTTTGTAAGACTATACAAGGTCAGACCAAAGACAGCAAAAAGTATACTTTTTGATTCAGAAATGTGTGGAACATAAACCACTATAATTTATCAACTATAAATGATATCCCCTGAAAAGTCTTCAGAGTATAATCATATGCTGGTTTCTTTTTCAGGATATTATGGAGATGGATTAAATGCCATTGTTGTGTTTGCTGTCTGTTTTATGCCTGAAAGTGGTCAACCTAACTATAGATACCTGATGGACAATCTCTTTAAGTAAGTAGATCATCACAATATTTGGAAAGAATTGAGTAAATCAGATCTCTAGTTTAAGAAAGTGAACTCTATTTAACTAGGTAAAAATTGTAAATATCCTGGTTCTGGTTCCTTAAGTCTGTTATTTGGCTTTATGAAACTATTCCAACTCAACAGAAGAATTGTCATTTTAAAACTGGAAGTGATAGTACAGATTATTTGTTCCAACTTCTTTATTTTGCATTTGAGAACACATTAAGTGCTTTATTGTGGGAAATTTCAAACATATACAAAGGTAGAGAGAAGTATATATTAAATCTTTGTCTAACTATCACCCACTTCCACAATTATCAATTTATACATTATTCCCAGAAATACTTCCCTCATGAAAAATTTTGAAGCAAATCCCTGCAAGTATTTATCATCTATAAACATTTCAATGTGTATTTCTAAAAGAAAGAACTTTTTTTTCTTTAAATAACAAAAATACTAACTAATAGAGTTTTGAATTTTTGCTCTCAGGGAAGGAGAGGGAAGGGAATTGTATTATTTAGATAAACCTGGTTTGGTTCTGCACAGCAGTGTTTAAGACTTTATTTTTATAGGTATGTTATTGGCACTTTGGAGCTGTTAGTAGCGGAAAACTACATGATAGTTTATTTAAATGGTGCAACAACTCGAAGAAAAATGCCCAGTCTGGGATGGCTCAGGAAATGCTATCAACAAATTGATAGAAGGTATTGTAAATACAAGTTAAAAGCTAGTCTGAATAAATTTTATAATGTCCTTATTAGTTTAAAATTTATTTTCTGTTACCACTTACAGGCACTATGTATCTACTTCATAAATTACATTTACTAATTTCATAGGAAGTTTCTATTTTTAGACTTATAAAATTGCTCTTTATTTCTCTTTTGTACCACATCAGACATTTTCCTATAATTTATATTTTGGGAAAGGATGGGGAATTCAGTACATTTCCTGTTTTATTACATTCTGGGTTTTGCTTCATTTATAGTGCTTAGTTGAAGAAGGAAATGGCAACCCACTCCAGTTTCTTGCCTGGAAAATTCCATGGACAGAGGAGCCTGGCGGGCTGCAGTCCATGGGGTCACAAAGAATCGACCACAACTGAGCATGTAGTGCTTACTATATTTTGTTGTTTATAATGCTTATTTATCTGTAATCTTTCTTTGGAGTGAGCTCTAGAATTGTCTTCTTCTGAGAGTCGTCCATGCTAATAGAAGGAATTTTGATCCTCTCTTTGGTTTGATTTGACCACAGCTAATTCAGAGTAGTTTAATCAACTCAGGTCTATGAATAGGTTTCTCTTCATACATGAAGATGACATTGGCTGGTTCATGTAATTTTTTAATGTTTAGTGATTATGATAAGTGTGAGCTCTAACAATAAAACAGCAGTTTTTATTTCATCGTTTTAAGTTGTCTAGGATAATGCATTTAACTTTTAATCAGAATTTTAGACTTGGTGGTGGTGGTGGTGGTTTAGTCGCTAAGTTGTGTCAGACTCTTGCGACCCCATGGACTGTAGCCCACCAGGCTCCTCTGTCCGTGGGATTCTCCAGGCAAGAATACTGGGGTGGGTTGCCATTTCCTTCTCCATTTAGACTCCATAAGAATACGTTAGATCTGATTCATGTTGCCTCTTCCCTAGGGGATTTCCCCTCTCACCTTTCTGCCTGCCCAGTGCCTTTCATGTTGTTGAAGAAATCAGTAGCAGTTTCCCCTGCATTCCTGAGAAATGAAAAGAGCTTACTTTTATATTCATCATTGACCTCTACCCCTGACTGACAGAGTCCTGAAGACAAGTTGTATACTAGGAGACATTTAATAACAGGCCACACTGTGAAAATAAATATGAATGAAGTAGAATTCACTTCATGGCAGTGGGAAGGACCATTTCACTTTACAAGTGCTTTTTGTTTGTTTTATTTATCTTTTGTTGTCTTTAGTAATACATCTAAATGACAGCTCTTGAGTGAGGGTTTTTTTCAGTTTTTTTGTATAGACTTGCACACACTTATTGATGACTTAGCTTTTCTTCTAGCATTAGAATTTGTAGAGCTTTTTAAATTTTCTTTTTTTTTTTTTTAACTCCAGGTTACGGAAAAATCTAAAATCTCTAATCATTGTACATCCCTCTTGGTTTATAAGAACACTTCTGGCTGTTACAAGACCATTTATTAGGTAATTTTCTGAGAGCCATTAACTCAAAAAAAAAAAAACCTACAAACTCTTTGAATTGAATGTTTTGTCAATTCTGTTGGTCAGAAATATTAAGGTATTTATCTTTATTTTTTTCCATAGCTCAAAATTCAGCCAAAAAATTAGATACGTCTTTAATTTGGCAGAACTAGCAGAGCTTGTCCCCATGGAATATGTTGGAATACCAGAATGCATAAAACAGTATGTTATCTTTTATTTATTTCATTGTATTTGGATCTTTATATTTTGATAAACAAGAGGTAAATATTTCGATACCTATTCTTTCTCCCTTCATACATTATAAGTATTTTGTAACTGCTCTTTTTTTAATAACAAAGAAAAGGGGGAAAAAGACACTTCAGAACACCTTCCTTACAAGTCACCATTTTCTTTGGGCTATCAGTTGAAGTAGGAGAAATTGTTTCTGGTTTGGTTCATTTATACTTTTAAAGACTAGTGACAGTCTAAGAAATGATTCATGATTGGTCAATACTAAAGCACATTCTCCACACCTGAACATGCTGCTCTTCAAATTTAAGTAAGCTCATTATGGCATCGAATAATCATATTACTAGGGAAATAAAATATATTTATATCAGCCTAACCTTGACACTTTTCAGTGGCTGTAATTTGTTCTATTTACCAAATTTACTTATCTAACTTCTAGAAGGACTTAACAGAAGGCTGTTAACATAAATACTTGAGTATCACAGTGCTATAATATAGAAAAATGTTTCTTTGTTCTAATAATCTGAGGTTTTAGTTTGTTGAATATATCAACGCCACATTTCTTATGTCAGTTCTGACTTTCTATATAGTGTATTAAATATTTTTGAGTTTGCCTACAAACTTGAGTTTGTTGCTAGAGCCTTTTTCTTTTAGTTTTTGTTCATCTTCGTAACGTGTATATTTACTAAAATAACTCTTCCCTACCAAGGTATGAAGAAGAAAAGTTAAAAAAGAAAAAGAAAAGGTATATGCACACCTTGACTGGGTTGCATCTAGACTAGTCCATTTGCATTGCACAGACTAACTCTTCTTTATTGGTTGGTTAGCTTGTAGACAAAGATAATAGCATTTGTAAATATAAATATACCCCAGGATCCAAATATGGAGTGAATCCAAAGTTCCTGCTGCTGAGTGTGGCTTGGATTCTCACTACATAGAAAATAAAGACTAGTTAGAAAATAAAGTCCACTTAATAATGCCAGTTAGAAAATAAAGACCACATCTCCTTCCTCCTTTTGGTATATATAACAGATGGTAAATTCCTAAGAATGCTCTTTGAAAAACCAATTACTTATAACACCTTACCAGTTTGTGCTTTTGAAATATTTATGTTCTTTTTTAATATATCAGATTTTCCCCTGGGGTTGATAATTATATTTACAATGCAGATATTCTTTGGCTAACCAACATTGATTTCCTTGTATGCTTAAACAATGGCCTGCTAACTAGTAAAATTCTCCATGTGATAAAATACCTAAAAGTTCAATATACCATTTGATAGTACACTCTGCTTTCCATCTTTAATTTAATTTTGAATACTTCTGCTTTGAGCATAACAAACTGTCATCTGTTAATATGTTAGCATAGAAGATGAAAGGCAAGGGTATAAATTAGTACTATTTTATACAGTAATTTAGACAAGTACAGGATTTAGATCTGACTTGTTAATGGATTTTTAAAATATTGACAATTAAATCAGTAAAACAGATTCATACAGTCTTTCATAAGAGTTAAGGTGAGAGATTTATTTATTATTTGGACTACTGTGAGGAATTAAAGCTGGAATATTCTTAACTTCACATTTAACTTCAAACCCATTTTGGCTCTGTTGATGAGCAAGAATTCAGTTGACCACATGATAGACTCATAGCTTTACGTTTCTATATGACACTTTACAGCTAAACGTTTTAAGATAGAGATAAGAATAATGATTTTAGATCTTTCTCATTTCTCTCCTCTCAAGGCATTTGTGTGCACTTGCCAGACAACTGGCTGAAATGTAGTCTGTAATTATAGAGTATTTTGAAGCTGGCTGCTTCATGGATTTCAAAATGAATTGCCTTTGTGGATGAAATCTGCTGTGTTGTATCTTTTTACAAAATTCTTGTTAGTAACTTAGGCACCAGAAAAAAAAGTGGAATTGTACTTTTTATTTAAATGTATTGTTTGAAACTTACAAGTATTATTTTTATCTTGATTTTTTTTAACTTTTATTTAACCTTAAATAGAATCATTACATATATCTTTCAAGCACTTCTTAGTTTTTGTACAAAGTTTCTTTAGCCTTGAAAAATAATCCTTGTCAGCTTGAAAATGACAACATTCAAGTTCAGAAATAGAAGGGCATGTTTTTAATATCAAATTAACAGAAGCTACCTGTGGGGAGCTCACTCAAGGTAAACTCTCTGTAATGAGTACTGGTGACAGGAGGATGCAGAGCTGAGTGTGCCTAAATGCAGCAGCGCTAGATGTTGGTTTCAGACACCTCAGTGTCAGCGTAGCCAGAGAGATGTTGACTGTTAAAAGGTTTGAACCGAGTTTTAGAATAAAGCAATTATGAATTTAGTTCATACTGATATTTCAGATGTTGAAAAGATTGATGTATATATTGCATGCCTTATCAAGAATATGTACCTTTCAAATTTTTGATACCAGCATAACTAATATTTTTAAATGTTGTTAATCTGGCTTTACCACAGGCCAAGGCTTTGATCATAGTAATGGAAACAAGTGTGAAAAGTTTCTTCATATATCATACCAAGATGTTTTAAACTCCACTCCATCAGTGATTCAAGTACTACAAATAAAAATATACCAATATAATAGTTATAAATTGTTGTACATAGTCTGTGAAGGGTTGTCTGTCAGTTTCTTGTGGCAATTACATAATTCTCCTAGTTTTGAATCCACATCTAGATATTTCTGATTATTAAATTCTGTGACTTCTTACTGTCAAGATAAATGAAAAGCATTCAAATTCTTAGTGTACCAGTAAAATTCTGGAGAATAATTACAGCATCCATAAATATGTACTTTCATCACTGAACGTAAAAATACAAATTGATCACTTGGTGGCAGTTGTGGCATTTAAATATTTCAGTTAACAAAATAGTTTTTGACAAGTGATTTTTCCTGCCACTCAGATCACTTAGCTCCCTGCCCCAGCCATGTTACAGTTCAACATATTAATATGCCTGTTGTAATTTGAACTTCTAATAAGATTTATGTGCATTTGTATATGAAGTATCTTATACTCTTTAGAAAAAAAACAGCAGCAGCAGTCACATTCTTTCCAGTGTCCTCTTGCCTTTAAAAGTTATCTTTTCCTGGTTGGGAGAATGTTTGGTAACCTTTTTACTATGTCTGCTTCTTTGCAAAGCTTTGTTTTTAACAGAATAATAATCTATGGTAAAATTAGTCATTATTTTTAAAAAGAAAATTGATCATTTGCTGATAACTTATTATCTGTACTATTTTTCATTAAACAGAGTTGATCAAGAGCTTAATGGAAAACAAGATGAACCGAAAAATGAACAGTAAGTTTGGCATCTAGTCCAAACACAACTGAAGAATGTGCTGATGAAGCAGTGCTTCTTTGCATTTATAATGCATTTATTGGTCCTGATTTTTATGTAACCTGTTACAGAATTGACTTGACTTTTTCTTAATGGACTTTTGTATAAGGGACTGTTCACTGCTGTATTGGTTTGCAGATCTCTTGAATTTAGTTCTTTACTAGCTAATTATATTGTAATCATTTTATATTTTATATTGCTAAATAGCAGAGAAGCACACTTTATATAAAGCAGTTTTTGCGTTTGTTTGTTAAATGATGCATTTTCTTCAGTAAAATATTTATATGCCTAAATGGAAAAAGGAAAGAGATAATATATATTTTTATGTTTTTGAGCAATATTTTTTAATGTATACCTTTCTTGTGGACAAATATGCAGGTAAATAAGACCATGATTTTTTAAAGTGCATGTTAGAAGTTTTGTTTTTGTAAATGGTTAAATATACTTCCTGGGTCACTTAGAAAATATGCTCATAAGGTGAGGGACAGTTAAACTGGTTCTCATGAATATTCAAAGGTCATGTACATAATCTAAGTAGATTAGTACCATTCTGAACATTTTTCTCACTGAACATTTATTGTTTATTAATTCAGACACAAATACAAGTATATTGCACACTTTTTTTTTTTTTAAAGACAAATCAAAAAGCCATTTCTAGAATTAGAGAATTTAAAGAGGTTAAGAATTGGGGTTTGTGTATTTATATGTATATTTTGGGCATTTTATCTTCTGGCCAAAAGTCAAAACTTCATAAAAACGTTTGGTTTGTTCACTAATGTGAAATAAGCTGTGTGTCCAGGATATCACTCTTATGAATTTGTGTGAGTGCAGTGTAATATTTAGAGAATGTGATGAGTTACTCACTGTCACTTCTTCTCTTTAGAAAACAGGGCTGCTTTTTTAACTGCTTTCAGTGTGGGCACTTTACCAAAATACTTTCTTATCAGGTGTTTGACCTAGTTAGATGTGGTGTGTTTTCACATTTTCTGTTAAATTGCGTTGACAGTACTGTAAACTAAGTTATTTTGTAAGTCTTAGAGCATCATCATACTATGGTGTTGTGGATGACGCATTTGGTGTAAGCATATAAACTGTTTAATTTGGTAAGTACCCTGACTCTACATTGAAATTGTGCTTATGCCCTCAGGTAGAACTTAATTACCCACAAAATCATCCAAAAACAACAGATTGGTCTAATACCCTTGTGGGACTCATATATTTGGTGAACTCAGTACTTTCCTAATTTAAGGGTCATACCATGCTCCAGCCCTTCACATTAGGTAATTTATGTGAAAAGGGTAGTGAAATTGGGGTGAATGAGAGCTAAACCTTCAAGATTTATTCTGTCCTAGATTGGCTTTTAACATTACTGTTTTCAGTATAAACTTTTCTATTACAGAAGAGAATTTCCTTTACTCTTTGTCCTCCCCACTCATAAACTTGACATGCTAACCCAAGTCCTATTTTGGGAGAGGCTGGAGGATTCCCAGGATGAGACTCTTTCCTCAGCAGCCTTCTGACTTGACTTGGATCCAGCAGCTGTAGGCAGATCCTGAACTATTGTCATTACAGTGACTAAAACCAAAACCATATTGCTTGCTCAGATCTTAGAAATACTTTCTGTTGCAAATGCAAACTAACAACTTAGGCATTCCTTCTGAATTTATTATATGAGAATTATGAATAAAGGATCATACTGAATTTATTTGTGATTAGAGTGTATATTTGTAGAGTGCTTTAAGTGATTTTTTTTTTCATCAGAAAAGTAGTCTCAATCTGGGCTGAGCTTTTTAATATGTGGCTTTCCTCCCCACTTAGTACCCAGTTCTTCAGTTTCAGCATGTTACTGTTTATTGACTTTTGCTTTCACAAGCATTGTTCCTGACTATAGATACAACTTGTTGCAAAAGTGGTGCATAGTCCTACTTTTTTTTTTGAAGTAGAGGTAGCCTATATTCTATTAGAACATTAAAATTCAGAGGGAATGTGATACAAGCAAAGGGGTGTGCTATCAATCACTAGATTTAAAAGAATACCTGTTCTAACCTACACCTTAATGGAATATGGTCCAGAGACATGCTCCATAATGTTTCATAATTATGAGACTGAAGAGCATAACAAGCAGGCTAGAGGAAAAGTATTTATTCAATTTGTTATTTACAAATAGTAATGTGACTATGTGACATTAGTAGCTATGTGACATTTTCCCTATATCATTAAATTTTAATTTTCCATTACTGATTAAGGTAAATAGATATAATTATGTTGTTTTATCTTTCTGCTGGGATCATGGATTTAACTTGTTTAATTTGATACTTCTGTCACTATTTTTTGTTGTGTTTGAGTTCGGAGTGTCTCTTTTTTTAGTCAAAAGTTTCTCATTAAGTAATTTGATTGTGTTTCTTCTTGGGCATATTCCTTATTAGCACCAAGGGTAGTCAATATATTGATCCCACAATTTAAGCTGAAAAGTCTTTTTAACTGGGGGTGGGGGAATATGTAAAGAAATATGATTCTAAGTAGGGCCTAGGGATAAATTTAGTTGTTATCTAAGATGCCACTGAATGTGTCCTTGTTAAGGGAAGTACTATATATGGCAGCTGTTGGTACCATTTTTTGTATCAAGCAGGAATTTACAGAATATTGCAGGCTACATACAGAATACATGAATAAGGAGACTGGAGTGAAGGGTGCACAGGCTGGTAATACCTCCAATGAGAATGCATATTTCCTTCTGCTTTCTTTGTCTCTTCATACAGAAGCAAGTTTAAATAGGGAATGTTGGCAATTACAATGCTTAGATTAAAATGTAGGGTTATGGGATAGGTTACTTTTGACATTTCATGGCTAGGAAACATTTAATGTATTGTTCCAAAATGGACATCGTTATTTAGTAACTACACTGAATATTGAAGTTTGCTGATTGACAGGTTTATATAGGTAGCTAGACTGTCTTTCAGCTGCAGTTCCATAACTTAAAAAGGTAAGGAATCCGCTTTTTTGATAGAGCCTTCTTGTAAATGACTGTTACTCTGGCTGTTGTCAATGTGAGTGCTCAGGGAATTTGAAAGTGTTTGAATTAATACAGAAGTGGCTTTTTAGATCTCTTCAGTTGACAGATAAATTAGCATTAGGATTATCAAGTAGAACAGTCCAGTTTTCTAATGAGATTGGAAAGGTTGTATATAAGGTGACAGTAGTTTCATCCTTTGCCCCATGTTATATGTGGAGAATTGTTAACATTGCTCAATCCGGAGGAGGGGAGACAGACTGAAAATAGATAGATATGGCTACCCCATTCTGTTTTTTCATGTCTTGTGTATTTTCTTATCCCGTATAGATTATTTGAGAAATGGATCACAGATCTCAGAAGGGTGGGATATCTAGAAGAACTAATGCACTTAAAAGTTAGACCAGGTACTCTGTTGGGAATAGGGATTGTGGAACTTCAGTTGCTGGCAGACAGTTAAGGACTTAGACTTGCATGCTTGCATAAGAAGGTCAGCTGGGTAAGAGAAGTGGGAGATTATTAGTGTTCTAATAGTAAAGAAGAATTACCTGTGGAGCCTTTCACACTTCTCTTCCTATCCCAAGATTCTGAATAAATTAGATCAGTAATGAGTCCTAGTAATGTAACTTTCCTTTGAAGTTGTAAATGGTAATTGAAACCAATGTGGTGACCGGCAAGGAGTGACACTAAAATTTGAAGAGAACTGTTACTTTGCTGCAGCTGTATATGGTAGATCTACCTAATTTCTTATATTTTGAGAACTACTTTAAAAATGCTATGGAAGGTCTACATAAAGCACTAAATACATCATACAACAGAAGAAAATCAAAGGTTTAGTGCTTTCATGTTACTAAAGAATCTCTTTCAGATACCTAGTCCTGTTTTATAAGACATTCTGCAAGAGGTTAAAACATTTGCATTTTGAAATTTTGATACATTTTCACATTCAGTGTAGCTAAGGAGGAACTTGGAAAGTAATGTTAATTAGCTACCCCACTGCACTTTTTGTATTTGAATTTTCTAAAGTTATGCCCCTTAAACAGTTTTATTTACGTAAACTAGCTAGTAAATATTTGTGATGTTCAGAGCACTGACTTGCACAGACCTTGGGGCACATGGAACACAATTCAGAATTCGTTAGACACTAATGCACTTTGATATGTGTATTTAAAGAAATCAAACATTTTTCTTACTATAAGTTCACATGCTGTCATTTAGACACAATTAACGTACTGTGATCATTTTACCACTATTTACATAATGTTGGGTAGCCTAGTGCTCTCCTTTTACAGTGAGAGAGATTCACTTCTAAAAATGGTGTGTGCAAGATGTTGATGTGGTTGGTCCCTGTAAGAAATACTAGGGTTGGTCTGGATGTATTGATACTAAGATGTACTATTTTCTTTGACTTGTTAGGAATACAATAACTTGTGTCCTGATTTGTTGCACACCATACTTTTGCAACGTTAATGAGTTTAAATAAATTAATTATAAAGTTTGTTTTTGACTCATTTTATCACATTTTTCTCTCTCCCATTTCACTACAGAATTTTTACAAAGTTGATCTTGCAAGCTTTTCAAATAGTTTTAGACCTTTACTCTTGTTTCTGTAGTTTGGGTGCTGCTTCTTATTCAGAGGGGTGAAGAATTCATCCTGCTTTAATTTTAAACATTATCTTAACTATAATCACACTTCGTATTTCATAGTTTGGAATTAGTTCAGTCATGGGGAATCCACGAATGAAATCAGTTCACTAAGTGGCTGGAAACATAGCATAAATAATAACCTGTTTACTCTGTGGACCTGCTCAGAGGTTCCAGATAGTAACACTTGTTTTGCATTTACTCCTCTAATCACTGTTCAACTGCTTAACGGCAGACAGCTGTGCACGTTCCAGCTTCCTTTGTTCCACAGTTAGGATAGCACTTGAGATTACACAATGCGAATATATATTTAAGTATTTGTCTTGTATTAGGCACAGGTTTTAAATACAGATTCTCCCAAATCAAAATACCAGATGGTTCACAAGCCAAGCGCTTGCTGGGTTAAGTTAATTGTCGCACTGTTTTGAATTAAGAAATCCTTGCTATAAACTTATTTAAGAGTTTGTCTTCAGTTTACAGGGTCTTAACAGCATTACGCTAAACACACTGCAGGCATAAAATGTGACTGCCTTAGATTTTCTAAGAGTGTTCTAATTGTGAAGAACAGTCTGTAAAGTTATAATTCTGTTATTAATTATGTAGTGAACCTGGTGAGTTACTCGAGATCTAAGTGGGTTGAGCGGTGTAAGCTTGAAAACTGCGGCTACACGCTTCTCTCTACACACCCCCGCCTTCTCAGGCGTGAGTGGATGGCGGGAGCGGGAAGGGGCGGGGCTTCTCGGCCCACCCCTGTGTTGTCACTTCCAGGTTCTGCGAGCGCTTCCGGGTCGTCGGCACACCTCTGCGATCTCTGCTGCGGCGGGAGAGGTGGTCGGGGAAGTAGGTACCCCAGGCTGAGCTGTTGGCTGCGCCACTTCTGTCCGCTCCGAGGCGGGAAGCGCCTATTCCCCAGGTACTGGGTGAACCGGCCCGCACTCCCTGCCACTCTCCAGAGCGGCATTACGTCAGTTGGGTCTTCTGGGAGGGCCTTTTCGGCCTGGCCCGTTACCGATTTCGGTGCCTGAATGGTCCCGCGGCGCTCCCGGGATGGGAAGGAAAGGGAGGCGGCCAGGAGGCTTGTTGTCCACCGGTGCTAAGTAAACAGTACAGGGAACACGGGGAGCTGGGAGAAAGGTCCTCAGCCTAGCCCTGTATTTTTAGCCAGGTGAATGTCTTAAAGCTTACAGGGTGATTTCCCCCCCAAATATCGAGGGGTCGCTTTCTTTAAATGTCTCATTCTTGTGTATCTTCGGTCACTTGAAACCTGCTTTCAAACCCCTTGTGAATTCGTACTAGAATGAATTTAAACTGGATGGTTTGCTCAAGAAAGACTAGGACTATTGGGTTACTTCCGAACGTGGAGCCTTCTACTTTTCTAAACTGCAAAATGGAGTAGTAGTAAAATTATGTGGCTCAGACTACATCTAGAAGAATTGAACATCTCACAAGCAATTTTTGGGAATCTAAGACTATTAAAGCAAGTAATTTTAACAAATATTTAAATAACTATTTGTAAAAGTATTTTTTGAGGTATAATTGGCATGTAACTACATGAGTTTCAGGTGTGCAGCATGATTCGATGTTTGTACATACTGCAAAAGGATCACCCCAGTAAGTCTAGTTAGCATCCGTCACCATGGTTGCAGAAAGTTTTTTATGAAGGATTAAGATCTGTCTTAGCAACTTTCAAATATGCAATACAATATTACTAACTCTAGTCATCGTGTTGTACCTTATATTCCTGCGATGTATTTTGTAATTAAGTTGTATTAATTTATAATTTTATGATTTATATTTTATAATTGGAAGTTTGTAGTTTCATCCATCCTTTTCCCTTACCCCTAATCTTCTATGAGCTTAATTTTCTTTGTTTCTTGGTTTCCACATGTGAGTGAGACCATATGGCATTTGTCTTGCTCTAATTTATTTGACTTGGTGTAATTTATTTGACTTGGTGTAATGCCCTCAAAGCCCATTCACATTGTCTCAGATGGCAAGATTTCACTTTTCTAAGTGTCTGAATAATCATCCCATTATATATACCAAACCTTTTTTTATTGATTTATCCATGAATGGACATTTTTGTTGTTTCTGTGTCTTGACTGTTGTAAATAATGCTGCAGTGGAAGAGTGTATATGTCTTTTTGTGTTTTTTTTTTTTTATTGGAATATAGTTGATATAGTTGTGTTAGTTTCAGGTGTACAATAAATAGGTTATACATATATCTACTTTTTCTTTAAGGTTCTTTTCTCATGTAGGTCATTACTGAATACTCAGTGGAGTTACCTGTACTTTACAGCAGGTCGTTATTATCAGTTTTTTTCGCTTTTTTATTTTTTAATTTAAAAAGTTATATTTTCTATACAACAAATACTAAAACACTTGCAGTGCTTTCATTTTTATTAACATGCAAAACCATCACAATGCAAAGAAATACAAAATGTAAGATGAAGCTATTGACTGTTGTCTGAAGATGACAGACAGCAATGGCTAAATTAGTTATGCTGCTCATTTACCTCCAGAGGTTTATTTAGCTCATCAGAAATATCTTTTCTCTTAACATAAAAAAAGACAGTGAAATGTGCATTCTTATCAGTTTTACATACAATAGTGTATATATGTCAATCCTTATCTCCCAATATATCACTCTCCCTCATCCCCCTGGTAACCGTAGTTTGTTTTCTACATCTGTAACTGTTTCTGTTTTGAAAATAAGTTTATTTGTACCATTTTTGTAGATTCCACATAGAAATGATATCATGTTTTGTCTTTGTCTCATTTACTTCACATAGTATGACAGTCTCTAGGTCCATCCATGTTGCTGCAGATGGCATTATTTTGCTCTTTTATGGCTGTGTAATATTCCATTGTATATACGTACCACATCTGTATTTAGGGTTGCTTCTATATCTTGGCTTTGGTCCCTTGGTCCGGAAGATCCCCTGGAGAAAGGAATGGCTACCCATTCCGGTATTCTTGCCTGGAGAATTCCATGGACAGAGAAGCCTGGCAGGCTACAGTCCGTGGGGTCACAAGGAGTCAGACATGACTGAGTGACTAACAGTATAGTCTTGGCTATTGTAAATAAATAATGCTGCAATGAACATTGTGTGCGTGCCTGCTCAGCCATATGACCCCATGGACTGTAGCCAGCCGGGCTCCTTTGGCTATGAGATTTTCCAGGCAAGAATATTGGAGTGCATTGCCATTTCCTCCCCCAGGGGATCTTCCCAACCCAGGGATCAAATGCACTTCTCTTGCGTCTCCTGCATTTGGCAGGCAGATTCTTTACCATTGCACCACCTGGGAAGCTCCAGTAAACATTGGGGTGCATGTATAGGAGTGGGAGTGCTGGATCGTATGGTAGTTCTATATTTAGTTGTTGTTTTTTTTTTTTTAAAGAAGCTCCACACTATTGTCCATAATGGATACACTAATTTACATTCCCATCATCAGTGCAGGAGCATTTCCTTTTCTCCACACCTTCTCCAGCATTTATTGTTCTAGATTCTTTTGCTGATAGCCATTCTGACTGGTGTGAAGTGATAACCTCATTTCAGCTTTGATCTGCATTTTTCCAATTTTAAGCATCTTTTCGTGTGCTTCTTGGCCATCTGTCTGTCCGGTTTGGTGCTGATGGTTTAGTTGCTAAATCATGTCAGACTCTTGCAACCTCATGGATTGCAGCCTGCCAGGCTCCTTTGTCTATGGGATTTCCCAGGCAAGAATACTAGAGTGGGTTGCCATTTTCTTCTCTGGGGGATCTTCCCAACCCAGGTATTGAACCCATGTCTCTTATGTATTGCGGCAGTCTCCTGCATTACACATGGACTCTACCAACTGAGCCACCAGGGAAGCCCTATTTGGAGAAACATCCATTTAGATCTGCCCATTTTTTGATTGAGTTGGTTGGGTTTTTTGATGTTGAGCTGCATGAGCTGTTTGTTTATTTTGGAGATTAATCTCTTGTTGGTCGTCATTTGCAAATATTTTCTTCCATTCTGTGGGTTTTCTTTTATAAAAGCTTTTGAGTTTAATCAGGTCTCATTTATTTGTTTTTTTTTCATTGCTGTAGGGTGTGAATCCCAAAAGATATTGCTGTGATTTATGTCAAGGAGTGTTCTGCCTGTGTTTTCCTCTAAGAGTTTTATGGTATGCAGTCTTACATTTAGGTGTTTATGCTGAGTTTTTGTGTGTGTGTATGGTGTTTGAGACTATTCTGATTCCAATCTTTTACATGTAGCTGTCCAGTTTTCCCGGCACCACTTTCCACCCCCCCGCCCCCCCTTTTTTTTTTAAGATTACTGTCATTTATATACTTACTGATTTTTGGTTGCATTGTCCTGATTGCGCTGGGCCTTCGTTGCTGCACAGACTCTATCTAGTTGCAGAGAGTGGGGGCTACGCTCTAGCTGTGGTGCACGGCCTCCTCATTGCAGTGGCATCTCTGGTTGGGGAGCACAGGCTGTAGGTGCACAGGCTTCAGTAGTTGCAGCACTTGGGCTCAGTAATCTTTTTTTTTTTTTTTGGCTACATTGGGTCTTTGTTGTGGCACACAGGCTATAGAGCGTGCAGGCTCAGTAGTTTTGGTGCAGGGGCTCTCTAGCTGTGGGTGCATGGGCTTAGTTACTCCACAGCATGTGGGATCTTAGTTCCCCCATTAGGAATCGAACCTCAGTCCCCTGCGTTGGAAGGCAGATTCTTAACCACTGGACCACCAGGGAGGTACCCCCAGCACCACTTGCTGAAGAGACCATCTTTCCTCCATTGTCTGTTTTTGTCTCCTTTGTCATAGACTTCTTGACTATGGGTGCATGGTTTTATCTCTGGACTTTATCCTGTTCCATTGATATATATTTCTGTTTTTGTGCCAGTACGGTCCAAATTCCAGGAGCCTGATTGCCCCAGCTCTGTCTTTTCTCAAGATTGCTTTGGTTATTCAGGGTCTTTTGTGTTTCCATACAAATTGTAAACTTTGTTGTGATTCTGTGAAAGATGCCATTGGTGATTTGGTAGGGAGTGCATTGAATCTGTTGATTGCCCGGGGTAGTATTTTTGATAATATTGAATCTTCCATTCCAAGAACATCTCTCCCACCTGTATCATCTTTGCTTACTTTCATCAGCGTCTTATAAAGTTTTCAGAGTACAGGTTTTTTGCCTTCTTGGGTAGCTTTACTCCTGGGAATTGTACTCCTTTTGATGTAATGGCAAATGGGATTTTTTTTATTATTATTTATTTATTTTTGGCTGCTCTGGATCTTCATTGCTGCTCAGGGCTTTCTCTAGTTGTGGAGAGCAGGGACTACTCTTTGTTGTGGTGCGAGGGCTTCTCATTGCGATGGCTTTTCTTGTTATGCAGCACAGGCTCTAGGGCACACAGGCTCAGTTGCCCTGTGGCATGTGGGATCTTAGTTCCCATACCAGGGATTGAACTCATGTCCCCTGCATTGGCAGGAGGATTCTTAACCACTGGACCACCAGCGAAGTCCTGGGATTTTTTCCCCTTAATTTCTCTTTATTTTCTTTCGTTGTTAGTGTATAGGAATGTAAAAGATGTCTTTGTGTATCCTCTAACTTTACCAAATTCACTTGATGAGCCCTAGTAGTTTTCTGATAGCATTTTTGGATTTTCTATGTGTAGTGTTGTCGTCTGCAGTGGTAATTACACTTCTTTTCCAGTTTGAATTCCTCTTCTTTCTTTCTTCTCTGATTGCCATGGCTAGAGCTTCCAAAACTGTTGAATAAAAGTAGCAAGAGTGGACATTCTTGTTTTGTTCCTGATCTTAGAGGAAATACTTTCAGTGTTTCACTGTTGAGAATGATGTTAGCTGTGCTTTTGTCATGTATTGCCTTTATTATGTTGAGGTAGGTTTCCACTCTGCCCACTTTCTGGAGAGTTTTTATCATAAATGTGTGTTGAGTTTTGTCAAAAGAGTTTTCTGCATCCAGTGAGATGATCATACGGTTTTTATTCTTCCAATTTGTTAATGTGGTGTATCACATTGATTTGCAAATACTAAAAAATCCCTTGCATCCCTGGGAAAAATCCCATTTGATCATGGTGTATAATCCTTTTAACGTGTTGTTGGATTCAGTTTGCTAGTGTTGTGTTGAGGACTCTTGTGTCTACGTTCATCAGTGATACTGGCCTGTAATTTCCTTTTGTTGTGGTATCTTTGGTTTGGTATCAGGGTGATAGTGGCCTTGTAAAATGAGCTTGGGAGTGTTCCTTTGCGTTTTGTTTTTTTTTTAAGATTCATATATTTATTTGTTTTTGGCTGCTCTGGGTCTTTGTTGCTACATGCAGGCTTTCTCTAGTTGTGGCAAACGAGCTACTCTCTAGTTGCAGTGCATGGCCTTCTCATTACGTGGCTTCTCTTGTCATGGAGCATGGGCTGTAGGCACAGACTCAGTAGTTGTGGCACACTGGCTTAGTTGCCCTGTGGTGTGTAGGATCTTCCCGGACCAGGGATTGAACCTGGCCCTGCACTGGCAGGTGGATTCTTAACCACTGAACCACCAAGGAAGCCCCCTCTGCAGTTTTTTGGAAGAGTTTTTGAAGGGTGGTAGAAGGATTGGAGAGGAAACGGCAACCCACTCCAGCATTCTTGCCTGGAAAATCCCATGGACAGAGGAGCCTGGTAAGTACAGTCCATGGGATCACAAAGAGTCTGACATGACTGAGCGACTGACTTTCTTCTTTCTCTCAGTAGAAGGATAAGTGTTAATTAACTCTTCTCTAAATGTTTGTTAGAGACAAATTCACCTGTGAAGCCATCTGGTCCTGCACTTTTGTGTCTTGGGAGTCTTTTTTCAATCAGTTTCAATTTCAGTACTTGTGATTGGTCTGCTCATATTTTCTGTTTCTTTCTGGTTCAGTCTTGGAAGGTTGTACCTTTCTAAGAATTTATCTGTTTCTCCTAGGTTGTCCATTTTATTTGTGTGTAGTTGCTTATAGTAGTCTCTTATGATCCTTTGTATTTCCGTGGTGTTGGTTGTAACTTTTGCTTTCTCATTTCTAATTTATTTGAGCCTTCTCCTTTTCTTTCCTGATGAGTCTAGCTAATGATTTGTCAGTTTTGTTTTTTCTTTTCAGAGAACCAGTTTTTTGTTTCATTGTTATTCTCTGTTGTTCTCTCTGTCTCAATTTCATTTATTTCTGCTTTGATCTTTATGATTTCTTTCCTGTTAGTAACTTTGGGTTTTGTTTGTTCTTCTTTCTCTAGTAGCTTTAGGTGTAAGATTAGGTTGTTATTTGAGATTTTTCCTGTTTTCTGAGGTAAAATTATATTGGTATAAACTTCCTGAGAACTACTCTTACTGCTTCCCATGGAGGTTGGATCATCATGTTTTCTTTGTCATTTGTTCCTTGGTTTTTAAAAGTTTGCTCTTTGATTTCTTCAGTGATCCATTGGTTGTTGAGTAACATATCAGCTAGCCTCCACACATTTTCCCCCCTGTAATTATTTCTAATCGCATACCATTATGATCAGAAAAGATGCTTGATACGATTTCATTTTTCTTAAATTTACCAAGGCTCAATTTGTGGCTCAAAATGTGATCTATCCTGGAGAATGTTCCATGTACCCTTGAGAAGAAAGTATATTCTCCTTTCGAATGGAATATCCTGTATAGGTTAAGTCCACTTGGTTTAATGTATCATTTAAGGCCTGTAGTTCTTTACTGATTTTCTGTCTGGATGATCTGTCCATTGACGAAAGTGTGGTGTTAAAGTTCCACACTATTACTGTGTTGCTGTCAGTTTCCCCTTTTATGGCTGTTACCATTTGCCTTATGTATTGAGGTGCTCCTGTGTTGGGTGCATGTATATTTACAGTTCTCATATCTTGTTGGGTTGATCCTTTGATCATTATGTGGTGTCCTTCCTTGACTTTTGTAACAGTCTGTTTTGTCTGATAGGAGTGTTGCTGCTCCAGTTTTCTTTTGATTTCCATTTGCATGGAGTATCTTTTACCATCCCCTCACTTTCTGTATGTGTCCCTAGTATGAAGTAGATCGCTTGTAGACAGAATATATACAGGTCTTATTTTTGTATCCGTTCAACCAGTCTGTGTCTCTCGGTTGGAGCATTAATCCATTTACATTTAAGGTATTTTGATGTGTATGTTCTTCTTGCCATTTTTTTAATTGTTTTGGCTTTGTTTCTGACAGTCTTTTTTTCCTTCATCTTTGATTCTCCTGTGGTTTGATGACTGTCTTTAGTGTTGTGTTTGTGTTATTTTTGTGTGTGTGTGCATCTGTTGTGGTTTGCGTATATCATTTTGAATTAGTGTTTCATTTTCCTTCAGATAAATACCCAAAAGTGGAATTGTTGAGTTATATGATAATTCTATCTTTAATATTTTGAAGAACCTATATACTGTTTCCCATATTTGTTGTACCAGTTTACAGTCCCACCAACATTGTACAGTGATTCTTTTTTCTCTGCATCCTCACCAGATACTTGTTATTTCTTGTCTTTCTGATTATAGCCATGCTGATGAGTGTGAGGTGGTATGTCATTCTGGGTTTGATTTGCAGTTCCCTGGTAATTAATCATGAGTAGTTTTTGGCCAGCTGTATGTCATCTTTGGGAAAATGTGTGTTCTGATCCTCTGTCCATTTTTTAATCAGGTTACTTTGCTTTTTTGCTGTTGAGGTGTCTGAGCTCCTAATATATTGGAGATATTAACTCCTTATCAGATACGTGATGTGCAAACATTTTCTCCCACTCTGTATGTTGGGAGTTCCCTGGTGGTCCAGTGGTTAGGACTCCACACTTCACTGCCTGGGTTTGATACCTGGTCACGGAAACAAGATCCCTCATGCATCCCTCAGTGTGGCAAAAAAAAAAAAAGAAAACATATATATGTTGCCTTTCTATTTAGTTTTTTGGCATAACTCTATATGTTACATCACTTTGAAAACTCTTAACTGTATTTTGATAAATTCATTGTTTTACCAATTCACATGTCCCCTGATCAGTTTAATTTAATTTAACATTTAACTCATTATGTATTTTTCAGTTCAGTTCAGTCGCTCAGTCGTGTCCGACTCTTTGCAACCCTGTGGACTGCAGCACACCAGGCCTCCTCCCTGTCCATCACCAACTCCTGGAGCCTACTCACACTCATGTCCATTGAGTCGATGATGCCATTCAACATCTCATCCTCTGTCGTCCCCTTCTCCTCCTGCCTTTAAACTTTACCAGCATCAGGGTCTTTTCAAATGAGTCACTTCTTCCCATCAGGTGGCCGAAGTATTGGAGTTTCAGCTTCAGCATAAGTCCTTCCAATGAATATTCAGGACTGAAGTCCTTTAGGATGGACAGGTTGGATCTCCTTGCAGTCCAAGGGACTCTCAAGAGTCTTCTCCAACACCACAGTTCAAAAGAATCAATTCTTTGGCACTCAGCTTTCTTTATAGTCCAACTCTCATATCCGTACATGACTACTGGAAAAGCCATAGCTTTGACCAGACGGACCTTTGTTGGCAAAGTAATGTCTCTGCTTTTTAATACACTGTCTAGGTTGGTCATAACTTTTCTTCCAAGGAGTAAGTGTCTTTTAATTTCATGGCTGCAGTCACCACCTGCAGTGACTTTGGAGCCCCCCAAAATAAAATCCATCACTGTTTCCACTGTTCCCTATCTGTTTGCCATGAAGTGATGGGACCAGATGCCATGGTCTTAGTTTTATGAATGTTGAGTTTTGAGTCAACTTTTTCACTCTCTTTCACTTTCATCAAGAAGCTCTTTAGTTCTTCTTCGCTTTCTGCCATAAGTGTGGTGTCATTTGCCTATCTGAGGTTATTGATATTTCTCCTGGCAATCTTGATTCCAGCTTATGCTTCATCCAGCACAGCATTCCTCATGATGTACTCTGCATATAAGTTAAATAAGCACGGTGACAATATACAGCCTTGACGTACTCCTTTCCCTATTTGGAACCAGTCTGTTGTTCCATGTCAGGTTCTGACTGTTGCTTCCTGACCTGCATACAGATTTCTCAAGAGGCAGGTCAGGTGGTCTGGTATTCCCATCTCTTTCAGAATTTTCCACAGTTTGTTGTGATCCACACAGTCAAAGGCTTTGGCATAGTCAATAAAGCAGATATTTTTCTGAAACTCTCTTGCTTTTTTGATGATCCAGTGGATGTTGACAATTTGATCTCTGGTTCCTCTGCCTTTTCTAAATCCAGCCTCAACATCTGGAATTTCACAGTTCATGTACTTTTGACGCCTGGCTTGAAGAAATTTTGAGCATTACTTTACTAGCCTGTGAGATGAGTGCAGTTGTGCAGTAGTTTGAGCATTCTTTGGCATTGCCTTTCTTTGGGATTGGAATGAAAACTGACCTTTTCCAGTCCTGTGGCCACTGCTGAGTTTTCCAAATTTGCTGGCATACTGAGTGCAGCACTTTGACAGCATCATCTTTTAGGATTTGAAAGAGCTCAACTGGAATTCCATCACCTCCACTAGCTTTGTTCGTAGTGATGCTTCCTGAGGCCCACTTGACTTTGCATTCCAGGATGTCTGGCTCTAGGTGAGTGATCACACCATTGTGATTATCTGGGTCATGAAGATCTTTTTTGTATAGTTCTTTTGTGTATTCTTGCCACCTCTTCTTAATATCTTCTGCTTCCGTTAGGTCCATACCATTTCTGTCCTTTATTGAGCCCATCTTTGCATGAAATGTTCCCTTGCTGTCTCTGATTTTCTTGAAGAGATCTCTAGTCTTTCCCATTCTGTCTTTTTCCTCTATTTCTTTTTTTTTTTTAAGTATACATACTCTTTATGGCACCCCACTCCAGTACTCTTGCCTGGAAAATCCCATGGACGGAGGAGCCTGGTAGGCTACAGTCCATGGGGTCGCTAAGAGTTGGACACGACTGAGCGACTTCACTTTCACTTTTCACTTTCATGCACTGGAGAAGGAAATGGCAACCCACTCCAGTATTCTTGCCTGGAGAATCCCAGGGATGGCAGAGCCTGGTTTAATGCAAATGAAGGAATGCAATAAAGTCCATGCATGAAATGTTCCCTTGGTATCTCTAATTTTCTTGAAGAGATCTCTTGTCTGTCCCATTCTGTTGTTTTCCTCTATTTCTTTGCATTGATGACTGAAGAAGGCTTTCTCATCTCTCCTTGCTATTCTTTGGACTGCATTCAAATGGGTATATCCTTCCTTTTCTCCTTTGCTTTTCACTTCCCTTCTTTTATCAGCTATTTGTAAGGCCTCCTCTGACAGCCATTTTGCTTTTTTGTATTTCTTTTTCTTCAGGATGGTCTTGATCCTGTCTCCTGTACGATGTCACAAACCTCTGTCCATAGTTCTTCAGGCACTCTATCTATGACATCTAATCCCTTGAATCTGTTTTTCACTTCCACTGTATAATTGTAAGGGATTTGATTTAGGTCATACCTACATTAGGTCTAGTGGTTTTCCCTACTTTCTTCAATTTATATTCTGAATTTGGCAATAAGGAGTTCATGATCTGAGCCACAGTCAGCTCCCAGTCTTGTTTTTGCTGACTGTATAGAGCTTCTCTATCTTTGGCTGCAAAGAATATAATCAGTCTGATTTCAGTATTGACTGTCTGGTGATGTCCATGTGTAGAGTTGTCTCTGTGTTTTTGGAAGAGGGTGTTTGCTATGACCAGTGCATTCTCTTGGCAAAACTCTTATTAGCCTTTGCCCTGCTTCATTCTGTACTCTAGGGCCAAATTTGCCTGTTACTCCAGGTGTTTCTTTACTTCCAACTTTTACATTCCAGTCCCCTATAATGAAAAGAACATCTTTTTTGTGTGTTAGCTTTAGCAGGTCTTGTAGGTCTTCATATGTATTTTTAGCATATATATAAACATGTACGGGCTTCCCAGGTGGCCTGCCTGCCAATGCAGGAGACATAAAAGACGCTGGTTTGATCCCTGAGTCAGGAAGATCCCCTGGAGGAAGGCATGGCAACCCACTCCAGTATGCTTGCCTGGCAAATCCCATGGACAGAGGAGCCTGGTGGGTTACAGTCCATAGTCCAAAGAGTTGGACACAACTGAGATAACTTGGCACACACACATACATAAACATAAACGTGTGTATTATAAGGTCTGCCTTTGGAATATGATTCAGAGTTTCTGTATTTGTTTTGCAGTTGCATTTTTTTGACTCCCTTCACCTCTGGCAACTGTCAATCTGTCTGTATCTGTGCACTTGGGGTTTTTTTGTTTGTTTTATAGATTACACATACAAGACAGAGCATTTGGTATTTTTTTTCCTCTCTGACTTTTAATTCACTTAGTATCATGCCAGGTTCCATCCCTGCCATAATAAGTGACAAAATTTCATTCTCTTTTTCTGACAGAATGATCATTGTGTGTAGATACCATAATTTCTGTATTTCTTTAAATGTATACTTTATATTAGAGTATGGTTGAGCTACAGTGTGTTAGTTTCAGGTATATAGGAAAGTGATTCAGTTATAAACTCTGAATTTATCCCTTCCTTCCACTGTTCCCTTTTGATAATCATAAGTGTTTAAGTCTGTGAGCTTGTTTCTGTTTTGTAAACAAGTTCATTTGTATTATGTCACATGTAAGTGATATCATATGATATTTGTCTTTCTCTGTCTGACTTAACTTGGTATCGTAATCTCAGAGTTCATTTATGTTGCTGCAAATGGATTATTTCGCTTTTTTAATGGCTGAGTGATATTCCATTTTATATATATATATCTCACATCTTAATTCATCTGTCTGTGGACATTTAGGTTGCTACCATGTCTTGACTCTTATAAACAGCACTGTGATGAACATCGGGTTGCATGTGTCCTTTTGAACAATGGCTTTCTCTGAATATATGCCCCGGAGTGGGATTGGTGGATCGTATGATAGCTCTATTTTTAGTTTCTGTGTTTTAACACCCACTTTTATTTATTTTTTTAAACTTTTAGGCTATGCAGCATGTGAGATCTTAGTTCCCCACCAGAGATCGGACCCGTGCCCCCTGTTTTGAAAGTGTGGAGTCCCAACCATTGAACCGCCAGGGAAGTCCCTATTTTTAGTTTTTTAAGGAGCCTCCCTACTATTCTCCATAGTGCCTACCAGTTGACATTCCCACCAAGAGAGTAGGTGCATTCCCTTTTCTCCACGTACTCTCCAGCGTCTGTTGTTTGTAGACAACTTGATGATAGTCATTCTGACCAGCCTGAGGTGATATCTCATTGTAGTTTTGATTTGCATTTCTCTAACAGTTAGTGGTAAGCATCTTTGCATGTGTCTCTTGGCCATCTGTGTGTCTTCTTTGGAGAAATGTCTATTTAGGTCTTCTAGCCATTTTTTGATTGGGGGGGGTTGTTAGTTGTTTGATATTGCCTCCTTGAGCTGTTTAAAAATTTTGGAGACTAATCCCCTGTTGGTTGCATCCTTGGCAAATATTTTCTGCCATTCTGTGGGTTGTCTTTTTGCTTTGTTTATGGTTTCTTTTACTGTGCAAAAACTTTTCAGTTTAATTAGTTCCCATTTGAGGGCTTCCTGTGGCTCAAACAGTAAAGAATTTGCCTGCAATGCTGGAGACCCAGGTTCAGTCCCTCAGTCGGGAAGATCCCCTGGAGAAGGAAATGGCGACCCACTCAGGTACTCTTGCCTGGAGAATTCCATGGACAGAGGAGCCTGGTGGGCTACAGTCAGTCTATGGGATCACAAAGAGTCGGACACGATTGAGCTACTAACTTTCACTATTTTTGTTTTTATTTTCATTACTCTAAGAGGTTTATCCCAAAAGATATTGCTGTGATTTATGTCAGAGTATGCTGCCTATGTTTCACTTTTAGTCTATATGTGGCCCTACATATGAAGTGGGTCTCTTGTAGATGGCATAAATACAGATCTTGTTTTTGTATCCATTTAGCCAGCCTGTGTCTTTTGGTTGGAGCATTTATCCATTTAATTTAAAGTATATCGATATGCATGTTCTTACTGCCATCTTAATTGTTTTGGATTTGCTTTTGACAGTCTTATTTTTTCTTCTTCTATTCTCTTGTGATATGATAATTAGAGTTGTGTTTGGATTCCTTTTTCTTTTGTGTGTATATATCTATTGTAGATTTTCAGTTTGCAGTTACCATGAGTTGCTGGTCTTTTAATTTCAAATGTGTTTCCATTATCCTGCATTTGTACTCTACTCGTGATTGTTGGATTTAGTATCATATTTGTGTGTGAATGATTTCCTACTTTTACTGTGTGTTTACCTTTACCTGTGAACTTCCCAGTCATAATTTTCTTGTTTCTAGTTGCAGTCTTTCCTTTTCCACCTAGAGAAGTTCCTTTATCAGCTGGTCTGGTGGCGCTGAATTCTCTTAGCTGTTGCTTATCTGTAAAGCTTTTGATTTTGCTGTCAAATCTGAACGAGAGCTTTGCTGGGGAAAATATTCTTGGTTGTTGGTTCTTCCCTTTTGTCACTTTAAATGTATTGTGCCACTCCCTACTGCAGAGTTTCTGCTGAAAAATGAGCTGATAGCCTTACAGGATTTCTCTTGTGTTTCATTTGTTGTTTTTCCCGTGTTGTTTTTAATATTTATTCTTTATCTTAAATTTTGTCAGTTTGATTACTGTGTACCTTGGTGTATTCCTCCTTGGGTTTATACTGTATGGGACTCTGCTTCCTGGACTTGCGGATGTCTTTTTTTTCTTTCCCATGTTAGGGATATTTTCGGCTACTACCTCTTCAAATACTTACTCAGGTCCTTTCTCTCTCTTTTCTCCTTCTGGAACCCCTATAATGCAAATGCTGGTGCATCTGTTGTTGTCCAAGAGGTCTCTTAAACTGTCCTCATTTTTTGTTTTCATTCTTTTTTGTTTATTCTGCTCCATGGCAGAGATTTCCACCATTCTGTCTTCCAGCTCACTTCTCTGTTCTTCTGCATCATTTATTCTGCTATCGATTCCTTCTGGAGTATTTTTCATTTCATTTTATTGTATTGTTCATTTTAGTTTGTTTCTTCTTTAGATCTTCTAGGTCTTTGTTAAACATTTCTTGCATCTTCTTGGCCTGTGCCTCCATTCTTGTTTCAAGATCTTGAATCATCTTTACTATCATTAGTCTGAATTATTTTTTGGGTAGATTGCCTATCTCCCCTCTGGGGCTTTACCTTGTTCCTTCATCTGGGACATACTTCTCTCCTGTCTCATTTTATCTGACTTTTTGTGATTGCAGTTTTTCTTCCACAGGCTGCAGAGTTGTAGTTCTTATTTCTACTGTCTGCTCCCTTTTGGATGAAGCTGATCTAAGACTTTTACAAGCCTTCTGGTGGGAAGGACTGGTTCCTGACCATTGGTGGGTAGAGCTGCATCTTGTCCCTCTGGTGGACAGGGCTGTGTCAAGGGGTGTGTTTAGTAGGAAACTGTAGGCTCAGGAAGACTTGAGACAACCTGTCTGCCAGTGGGTGGGGCTTGTTCCTGCCCTATTGATTGTTTGACCTGAGGCGTCCCCATACTGGGGCCTACAGGCTGTTTAGTAAGAAAATGTCAGCCTCCAGAAGGGCTCACACCAGTGAGTACTCTCCAGAACTCCTGCCACCCTTGGCTTTGTCCTCGGAATGAGCTACCGTCACTACTCACCTCTGTGGGAGGCCCTCCAGTACCAGCATGCGGGTGTGACCTAGTATCCTATGAGTATCCCAGTATCCTGGCTTCTCTGTGTGTGGATATAGAAAATTTGTTTTGGTATGTTCCAGTTATTTAGCTGTGATTTTGGTGTTTTTGTGAGAGGAAGTGAGCTCATGTCCTTCTACTCTGCCATCTTGTCTCTCATCCCACAGTTTCTTCATCCATTCCATTTTTGATGGACACTTAGGTTGTTTTCATATCTTGACTGTTGTGAATACATGTGAATATGGGGGTGCATATATCTTTCCCATTTAGGGTTTTCTTTTTCTTTTGATAAGTACCCTAAAGTGCAATTGTTGGGTCATATGGGAGTTCTATTTTACTTTTTTGAGAACCATCCATACTGTTTTCCATAGTGGCTGTACCAGTTTACATTCCTGTCAGCAAGTCACAAGGGTTCCCTTTAACTCACATCCTCGCCAATACTTGCTATTAATTGTCTTTTGATAATAGCTAATAGTATACATTGGAATATATGAAATAGACTATATTACATATGTGATTTATAATTTTTTTTTTACTGGGATTGTTTGGGTTTTTGCTGTTGACTTTTGTGTTTTTATATAGTTTGGATATCAGCCTCATATAAGATATATGATTTAAAAATGTTCTCCCTCATTCATTAGGTAACCTATTCATTTTTTTTTATGGTTTCCTTTGTTGTGCATAAACTTTTTAGTATGATCCTATCCCACTTATTTATTTTTGCTTTTCTTTCTTTTGCTTCTGATGTCAGATTCAAAAAAGCATCACCAAGATCTGTATCTAGGAGCTTACCACCTCTGTTTTTTTCTGGGAGTTTTAGAGTTTTGTAGTATTAGGTCTTATATTTCAAGCCTTTAATCCATTTTGAGTTTAGTTTTGTGTATGGTGTAATATAGTGGTCCAGTGTCATTCTTTTGTCATGCGGATGCCCAGTTTTCCCAGCACCCTTCATTGAACAGACTGTCATTTCCCCATGTACAACATTCTTGTCTCCTTTATCATAAGTTAATCAACCATACATACATAGGTTTATTTCTGGGCTCTTTATTCTCTTCCATTCATCTGTACATCTGTTTCTGTTGACAGTGGCATACTGTTTTCATTACAGTAGCTTCATTATAGAGTTCAGTTCAGCTCAGTCGTGTCCGACTCTTTGCGACCCCATGAACCGCAGCACGCCAGGCCTCCCTGTCCATCACCAAGTCCCAGAGTCTACCCAAACCCATGTCCATCGAGTCGGTGATGCCATCCAGCTATCTCATCCTCTGTCGTCCCCTTCTCCTGCCCCTAATCCTTCCCAGCATTAGGGTCTTTTCCAATGAGTCAACTCTTCGCATGAGGTGGCCAAAGGATTGGAGTTTCAGCTTCAACATCAGTCCTTCCAATGAACACCCAGGACTGATCTCCTTTAAGATGGACTGGTTGGATCTTCTTGCAGTCCAAGGGACTCTCAAGAGTCTTCTCCATCACCACAGTTGAAAAGCATCAATTCATCGGCGCTCAGCTTTCTTCACCATCCAACTCTCACATCCATACGTGACTACTGGAAAAACCATAGCCTTGACTAGACGGACCTTTGTTGGCAAAGTAATGTCTCTGCTTTTAAATATGCTATCTAGGTTGGTCATAACTTTCCTTCCAAGGAGTAAGTGTCTTTTAATTTCATGGCTGCAGTGATTTCACTATCTGCAGTGATTTTGGAGCCCCAAAAAACAAAGTCTGCCACTGTTTCCACTGTTTCCTCATCTATTTCCCATGAAGTGATGGGACCAGATACCATGATCTTAATTTTCTGAATGTTAAGCTTTAAGCCAACTTTTTCACTCTCTTTCACTTTCATCAAGAGGCTCTTTAGTTCTTCTTCGCTTTCTGCCATAAGGGTGGTGTCTTCTGCATATCTGAGGTTATTGATATTTCTCCCGGCAATCTTGATTCCAGCTTGTGTTTCTTCCAGCCCAGCGTTTCTCATGATGTACTCTGCATGTAAGTTAAATAAGCAGGGTGACGATATACAGCCTTGATGTACTCCTTTTCCTATTTGGAACCAGTCTGTTGTTCCATGTCCAGTTTTAACTGTTTCTTCCTGACCTGCATACAGGTTTCTCAAGGGACAAGTCAGATGGTCTTGTATTCCCATCTCTTTCAGACTTTTCCAGTTTATTGTGATCCACACAGTCAAAGGCTTTGGCATAGTCAATAAAGCAGAAATAGATGTTTTTCTGGTACTCTCTTGCTTTTTCGATGATCCAGCAGATGTTGGCAATTTGATCTCTGGTTCCTTTGCCTTTTCTAAAACCAGCTTGAACATCTGGAAGTTCATGGTTCACATACTGCTGAAGCCTGGCTTGGAGAATTTTGAGCGTTACTTTACTAGCGTGTGAGATGAGTGCAATTGTGCAGTAGCTCGAGCATTCTTGGCATTGCCTTTCTTAGGGATTGGAATGAAAACTGACCTTTTTCAGTCCTGTGGCCACTGCTGAGTTTTCCAGATTTGCTGGCATATTGCGTGATGCCTCCAACTTTGTCCTTCTTTCTCAAGATGGCTTTGGCATTTTGGGATCTTTGTGGTTTCATATAAATTTTAGGATTGTTTGTTCTATGTTTTTGATAAGAATTGTGTTGAATCTGTAAATTGCTTTAAGTAGTATGGGCGTTTTAATAATATTGATTCTTCTAATACACATGCATGGAATTTCTGTTTATTTGTATCATATTCAGTTTCTTTCATGATTGTCTTGCTGTTTTCAATATCCAGATCTTCTACCTCTTTGGCTAAATTTATTTCTACATAGTTTGTTCTTTTTGAGGCAGTTGGAAACAGGATTGTTAGTTTCTCCTTCTGATAATTCATTAGTAATGTCTATTTTGTAGGTAACTCTTGGACTTATCTTAAATGGGAAATGGGGAGGACACAAGATTCTCTACTTTTGTCAAGTTTATGTCCTCCTACTGGTACTCCTTCTTGCCCTCTTTATCCCCCTAACCTACCCCACACATTACGCTTACTGGTGTTTTGCCAACCTTCACTTATTTTTTGAACAGATGTTTAATTTTCTTCCATTATATGCCAGGTAGTGTTTGGTCTCAATGCCTGGTTTACTTCAGTGAACAAAAGCAGATGAAAGCCCTTGCTCTGGTAGGTTTTACATTCTGCTGGAGGATGCAGAAAAGTAAACATAAAATAAGAAAACTATATAATGTATTAGAAGGTCATGGTGCCATCAATGAAATAGAGCAGAGTGAGGGAGATGGAGAGCTGCAGAGTGGAGGTGGGGGTGGGATTTTAAATATGTGGTCTGTTTAGACCCCATTAAGTTCTTAAAGGGGTTAAGAAAACCAAGTGGATATCCAGGGGAATATCATTCCAGGTAGAAAAGACAGCTGTCACAAAGGCTTACATAAGCAGGAACATGTATGTCATGTTCTAAGAAAAATAAGGAAGCCATTGTGTCTGGAGAAGGGCAACAACAAGGGGGAGATGGTGGATGAGGTCATCGAGATAATAGGTGTTGTTCAGTCACCAAGTCGTGTCTTACTTTTTCGTGACCCCATGGACTGCAGCACACCAGGCTTCCCTATCCCTCACCATCTCCTGGAGTTTGCCCAAGTTCATGTCCATTGAATCAGTGATGCCATCCAGCATCTCATCCTCCATCACCCTGTTCTTCTACTTTCAATCTTCCCAGTGACCAAGTCTTTTCCAGTGAGTCATCTGTTCATATCAGGTGGCCAAAGTATTGAAGTTTCAGCATCAGTCCTTCCAGTGAGTATTCAGGGTTGATTTCCTTTAGGATTGATTGGTTTGGTCTCTTTGCAGTCCAGGGGACTCAAGAGTCTTCTCCAGCACCACAGTTCAAAAGCATCAATTCTTCGGCACTCCACGTCTTGTTTTTGCTGACTGTATACAACTTTTCCATCTTCAGCTACAAGGAATGTTATCAATCTGATTTCGGTATTGACCATTTGGTGATATCCATGTGGAGAGTCATCTCTTGTGTTGCTGAAAAAGGGTGTTTGCTATGACCAGTGAATTCTCTTGGCAGAATTCTGTTAGCCTTTGCCTTGCTTCATTTTGTATTCTAAGGCCAAACTTGCCTGTTACTCCAGGTATCTCTTGACTTCCTACTTTTGCATTCCAGTCCCCTATGATGAACAGGACATCTTTTTTTGGTGTTAATTCTAGAAGATCTAGGTCTTCATAGAACTGATCGGCTTCAGCTTCTTCAGTGTCAGTGGTTGGGGCAGAGATTTGGATTACTGTGATATTGAATGGTTTGCCTTGAAACAAACCAAGATCATTCTGTCATTTTTAAGCTTGCACCAAAGTACTGCATTTCAGACTCTCTTGTTGACTATGAGGGCTACTCCATTTCTTCTAAGTGATTCTTGCCCACAGTAGTAGATATGATGGTCATCTGAGTTAAATTCACCCATTCCGGTCCATTTTAGTTCACTGATTCCTAAAATGTCGATGTTTCCTGTTGTCATCTCCTGCTTGACCATGTCCAGTTTACCTTGATTCATGGACCTAACATCCAGGTTCCTATGCAATACTTGTTCTTTACAGCATTGAATATTACTTTCATCACCAGACACATCCACAACTGAGTGTCATTTCCACTTCGGCCTAGCCGCTTCATTCTCTCTGGAGCTGTAAGTGTCCTCCGCTCTTCCCAGTAGTATATTGGACATCTTCTGACCTTGGGGGCTCATCTTTCTGTGTCATATCTTTTTGCCTTTTTATACAGTTTGTGAGGTTTTCACACCATTCCCTCCAGTGGGTTACATTTTGTTAGAACTCTCCACTGTCACCTGTCCAAATTGGGTGGTGCTACATGAGAGTTTTGCACAAAGAAGAGAAATATTGTGTTCTAAAAGAGCACCTGACTGCTGAATTGGGATTAGAATGTAGAGGGCAAGAATGGAAACCAGGAAACCAGTTAGGACACTATTTCAGTAATCCCAATGATAGTTGATAGTGGCAGACATCAGGGTGATAACAGTATAAATGGTGAGAAACGGCTGGATTCTGAATCCATATTGAAAGTAGAGTTAACAGGTTATGCTAGAGATTGGATGTAGAGGTAAGATGGCCAGACCAGGGGTAGGAAAATGTGGTCAGGAAATGCCTAAGCCCATAGAGGTATGGAGTTTTATCAACTGAGATAGGAAAGACAACAGAGATGTTGAGTAGGCAGTTAGATCCAGGAATGAGTTCAGGGCAAGGTCTGTGCTAGTATACAAATTTGGGGATCATCAGCAATGGTGTGTAAAGCCATGAGACAAAGTGATAGCAGCAAGGAATGAGTGTAGACAGAAAGTCAGAGAACCAAGGAGGTGTCTTGTGAAATGATGAGTTAAGGGAGAAGAGCATCAACTAACAAATGATATTGAGAAGGAGGGACCAGTAAATTTAAGAGAACGACCCTAAAAGTGTACTGTCCCAGGAACTAAGACAAGATCCTTTATCAAAGAGGAGAGAACAGGCAGCTTTGCCAAATGCTTAAGTCTGGTGAGAACTAAGAGTTGAGGATTATTAGTTGTAGCATTCATTGCCAGTGATAACCTTCACAATCTGTTTCATTTAATGCTTGAGGCAAAAAAGGAGTAAGTTTAAGAGAAAATGTGAGAAAAGGAATGAGAGACCATGAATACAAACAACTATTTGATGTTTTTGCTACATAGAGGAATAGAGAAATAAAGTGAGGCTGGCGGGAAAAGCAAGTTGAGACTTTTTAAGATGAGAGAAATAGCTCCTGTTTGTTCATGGGAAAGACCCATAGACAGGGGAAATTTGAGAGAGAAGGAATAATTGAATTCTTGGAACAATATCCTGTCCTAGAGAGGTTAGGACCTGGTACACAGGTAGAAGGATTGTATTTAGGTAACAACATGGATAGTTTGACTTTAGTGACAGGCAGAGTATGTAGATACTGGTAGGTGCTTAGATGTAGTTTTGAGAGTTAAAGTTCTTACTGCTTCACTTCCTTCAGTAAATTAGAAAACCTATTATAAATGCACCTAATGACAATACAATTTGATATTGGCATTCTGACATATCACCAAGTTATTTATTCACGAACAGATACTTACTGAATTCATACTGTGTTTATGAATTCATACTTGCTCCAGATGATAAATATATAAGTGAATGAAAGTCCTATCTTTAGGGAACATCTGTTTTAGTGGGGATGGAAATAGGATAAGCATATTTATGTCAGCTTCAGTTAGTGGTATGAATGAAAATGAAGCAGTACAAAGGGAAAGGGGGGAAGTTCTTTTTTCTAGGTTGGTCACAAAAGTCATTTCTGATGAAGTGATACCTGAGCGGAGATCTGAATCAAATGAGAGAGTAAACCATGCAGGTATCTGTGCAGAGCATTTGAACCAAAAAGAACAGCCAATGCCGCAGCCCTAAAGAAGAACATCTTGCCATACTGAAGCAGAGGACTGGTACAGCTGAAGCAGAGTCAGTGAGAGAGTGGGTGGAAGAAGTCAAGTTCCAGAGACATAATGGAGGGCCCAGATCATTCAGGCCTTGAAAACCATTAGTTTTTTTACTTTGAAACCATTGGTAAAAAACCATTGGTTTTTACTTTGAAATAGGATGCTGTTATGGAGGTTTTGATAGATGAGTGATGTGATTTTATTTCTGTTTTTAAAAAGTCACTGTAACAACTCAAGAGGCAGGCAGGGGTGGAATAGACAAGGGTAGAAAGAAGGTGACCCCTTACCTGTCTATCACTGTAAATCTTAGTGACAGATGATGGCGGTCTAGTACTAGCAGTGGAGATGGTTAAAGTTGTCCAATTCTGGTTATATTCAAAAGGTATAGCTGAAAGTATTTGCTGATAGCTTGCATGCAGGATGAGAGAGAAGTTGACTGTAAGGTTTTTGGGCCATCTTTCTGGAAGACTAGATTTACCGTTAATTGAGGTAGGCAAACCAGGGGCAGAAAAGTTTTGAAGAAAGAATATCAAGAATTTGGTTTTTGACAAATTTAATTTGATCTACTGTTGGATATTTCCATCCAGTGTCAAGGACACCATTTTGTGTGCAGCAACATGGGCATCTGAAAGGTCAGGACTGGCAAAAAGAAGTTTGCATGTCATCAGCAGATAAATACAATGTATTTAAAGTTGGAGCCTAGATAGGGTAATTAAGGGAGTAAACATATAGAGAAGACACAAGAAGCTTTGGGGTACTCAAGTAGTTAGAAGTCAAACTGCTGAGGAGCAGCCCACCAAAGGAAACGAGAAACTCGAGTACCCAGTGTGGTGGGAGGAGAAGACTGAATGTGGGGTCACAAAAGCCAGAGAAAAGACTTCGAGAAGGCAGGAATGATCAGGTGTATCAGATGTTCACAAAGTATGTAATGTGAGGGCAGCTATTATTTTTTGCTAAGTTTTACTTGATGGTTACTCTTGTGTACAACTGTCTCCTTCTGTCCATCTCTAAACTGAAAGTGTCACGAGGTCAGGGATCTTACACGCAACGTGTGGTAGAAGTTCAGTATTTGTTGAATCTGTACTCCTCTTTGAGCCCTCATCCCTCATCTTTCTAAACTTGTATTCAAGTACATCCTTTACAGTGCTGCCCATTTGTCTGACCTTTCCTGCCTAGAAAGCTTCAGGGGCTCCCCTTACCTTCCCTGTAAAACTCTGGCACCTTTCCTGACAAAGCCATCCATGTCATCTTTTTCAGCCTCATGTCCTACCACTTCCTGTTCATATACCTATACTCTAATATGGATCAATTTGTAGTTCTCTCTACAGACTGTATGATTTCATCCTTCCGTGGCTTTACTCCTGTTTTTTCAGCCTAAGGTGACTTTCTTCCTTTGCTTGGCTAAAGTCTAGCTTGAAGAATCAGGAAGTTTTTGTGAGCCAACTCAATCAGCCTCTGTATAATCTCTGTCACAGTTCTTATTCTCTATTAAATTTCTTTTGTATGTCTTTTTTTATGTTTACCTTCCCAAAAGTATAAATTATTTAGAATCAGAGTGTATATTTATCTTCCTCTCCCATGATACCTATCAGTGCTATCTTCTTGGTAGGTGCTCTATAAATACTGCATTTTAAGAGAACAGGAAAATGAAGGGGAAGGCACACAAATGTGAGCTCGAGATTGAATCACTGCCTTGGCAGTGAGTGGAAAAAAATGGTACATGGTAAAGTCCAGAGTAGATCAAAAGGTAGATGTTTGAAAGAAATGATAAAGATGTACATTTATATACACACACACACACACACTTTGTATAAAGGAGTGTAAATGCCTGTGTTGAAATAATAGAAAAACAGAAAAACCATTTTTAACCATTCCTTGTAATTCCTGAGTTGTAATATAGTACATATAGTTATGTGCTGAGTCACTCAGTCATGTCCAATTCTTTGTGATCCTTTGGACTGTAATCCACCAGGTTCCTCTGTCCATGGGATTTTCCAGGCAAGAATACTGGAATAGGTTGCGATTTTCCTCTCCAGGGGATCTTCCCCACCCAGGGATCGGACCCCTGTCACCTGTGTCTCCTCCATTGTAGGCGGATTCTTTACCCCACTGAGCCATCAGGGAAGCCCACTAATAGTGTATATTTGAATATATGAGGTAGACTGTATTACATATGTGATTTATAATGTTTTAATACTTTCATATTAAATTTTTAGGACATCAATGCAAGCCTGAATAAGAAAAAGAATTTCTCCCTCCTAAGCCATGGCATATCAGTTGTACAGAAATACCACATTGGGAAACAGTCTTCAGGAGAGCCTCGATGAGCTTATACAGGTGAGAGACTAAAAATCAACATTTTTATTTAGATGGATATATAGTAATTCTTGTTCTCATAATTATGAAGATAGCATATTGTGTGTAGCTTTAACTTTAGACAAGTTAATGCAAGTCTTGAGATGTAAATTAGAATTTTGAATTCATATTCTTAATTTTAGGAAAATTAACATTTTTACATAAACTTCTCATCCAAGAACATAGTGTGTATTTCCATTTATTTTCATATATCTTGAACTTTGATGAAGTTTATTAGATTTTTTTTTAACATATTACTGATCCCAAGTTTTTTCTCAAGACTTGTTTCCTTCAATTTATCAGTGAAAACATCTTTCCAGATACTGTGAAGGAGTGATGGACAAAGTTTTGTCCTGATGTTGCAACATCACTGTATGTTTTCTGTTCAAAATTATGTTTGTTTCAAGATAGTGTAAGAAAACACTGTCAGGTTTTGCCTATTAATTGCCTGTTATCACAAAAAACAAGGGATTCAAGTTTAGAGGCTCTGATTAACCTTAGTAAAATGTTAGATGATAAATCATGTATTTTTGTCTTTAATGTTCTTCCCAAAGAGGATTCATGACCTTTATTTTTTCTCAGTCTCAACAGATTACCCCCCAACTTGCCCTTCAAGTTCTACTTCAGTTTGATAAGACTATAAATTCAGCGTTGGCACAGAGAGTCAGGAACCGAGTCAATTTCAGGGTAAGGATATATATTCTTAAATCTAGAAGCTGCACCATGGTTGTTACAATAGTGATTTTTACAATACCTCCGTATTTATTAATCATAAAAAGAGATGACTTAATCAAACTTTAAAACTTGTTTTAGAACAACTGAATCCTGTTTTATGTTTAAATGATATATATACCAGTTCATCCACTTAATGTGAGACACAGTTGTTATTGGATTTTTATGCCATTATTTCACAAATCAGCCTATGTATGTTTGGCTACCTTACTTGAAGAGTTACTGAGATTTCAGACGTCTGAAACAATATCTTCAGGATTGAAGGTAAGTGAGAGTAATCTCTAAGGGTCAATTATGATTTTTAAACTCTGGCCAGGGAAGTATAATGTAATTTCTAGAAACTTCATTTTGCGTCCCACCTGCTCTTAAATAACATGGCCTATTGGCAGACCTGTTGGCAGATAATGGTCTCTTCTGGTAGCTAGGTCTCATAGGAATCATTTATACTTTGAACAGTAAGCCCAAACTGAACAAAATCTTAATTTGACAGTAAATTCAAAGATATGAAAAGCATCATATAAAAAGAACATAGATGTTAATTTGCGTTTAAGAGAACATCAGTGTTTGGAGTTTTTTGGTTGTAGTTGGTGATGAAAAACACAAAAGACAAAATGCCAAACATTTCAATGCCTATTAGTACAAGGCATTGTTCTGGATATTGGGTATAGGGGGCAAAAGAAGACAAACAGGGCCACATTTGACTTATTTATGTGAAGGGATAAAATCTGCATGTATTTTATGTTTGTAAACAAGTCACACCAATTTCACATGCCTAACAATTATCTAGAGTAAAATATGTCTTTATAAAATGTAATCAGTAGATTCTTGAACAGCAGTAATTCTGGCAAAGTTAGCTTTTTTTTTTTTTTTTTACAGTCATACATACACATCTGCCTAGTTTGTCATTCAAAACTTGATCCTTTAAATTGAGCCATGCTGGTACATAAACTTGAGCCCATGTAGAGAATTTGTTTATAGAGTCATAGGGTTCACAAGGTCTGAGTGATCTAGTTATTGTAGATTTCTAGTTTGGATCTGTTTAAAGGATTTAAAAAGTGTTACTCAGTTATAACAGAGAAGGCAATGGCACCCCACTCCAGTACTCTTGCCTGGAAAATCCCATGGACGGAGGAGCCTGGTGGGCTGCCGTCTATGGGGTTGCACAGAGTCGGCCACGGCTGAAGCGACTTAGCAGCAGCAGCACTGTTATAGATGTATGTAAAAAAAAAAATGTGGGAAAAATGTATATTAAAGATACAGTGTAACCGCATATTATATACAAGGAGTATTTTGAATATAAAGTATTGAATTTCAGCATATTTGAATGTTCACATGCTAATCATAAATCACAGTGACCTACCTAGTTCACATTATTGACACAGCTACCACCAACTGGATATGACAGTAACCTACACGTTCATAGGATCATGGATTATACACACACTTGGGGATGCCAGAAATGAACACTAAAGTTGGCATTTGTTTTTTCAGCCTTCCAAAAGGCTCAAACTATAGTCAAAAGAACAGATCTAATTTTAGAAAAAAAATTTTTATACTTAGAACTCTTTTTACTTAACAATATGTTCTGAGTGATTTTCAACGCATTAATCCCACTCCTCTACTGAAACTTCTCTTGCCAAATTATTTATTCATAAATCCAGTGCACAATCAGTAATACTGTTGATTAATCTTTTGAAACCCATACTTCCCTTGAAACCATACTAGCTTTCCTTCTATTCTCTGAGCCCTCTCTCAGGCTCCTGTGTAGGTTTCCTACTGTCTGTGTCACTTAATTGTTGGTTTTCCTAAGGGGTTATCTAGGGCTTCACATATGCTCCTTTCATGATCTCATCCAGTGTTTGACTTTAAAGCTGGTATTCTCCCATGCTTGCTTTTACAGTCCAGCTGTTCACTGCATACAGTAAGTTGTAGCTCAAACTCAAATTTAACTTTCCTCTCAAACCAGCTTTTTCTATGAAGGCATTGTTACACGAGCCAGAAACTTGGGAACAACAAGGATTTCTCTCTTCACTGTCCGATCATATTCAGTTGGTTGTCAAATTTTGACAGATCTACCTTTTAAAACCTCTCCACTTCTTAAGACCTGTTGCTCCTACTATTGCCCAGCCTCTTTCACCTCTTTGACACAGCCAGCTAAAGTATCAGCTTCTTAGGGGCTCTCCTTCCTCCAGTCAGACTCCCCTCTAGTCTCGTCCTCATGCCATCACCAAAAATGCAGTTATTTTGGTACATTACTCCTCTGCTTGAAATCCTTCATTGATCTCCTGATACCCTCAGGATATGAAAGCTTTCCCAAGGTTCATGATCTCTTACCTTAGGATCTCCTGTCATATTCTGGTTTCTGGAACTTCTTATCCCATTCCAAGTATTTGTCTTCATTTCTGCTGTCCCACCTTTCTTTCCCTTGACTCTTAGTCTTTGGAGCTCAAGCTTTCTCTGTCCTGTCTTCTACACCCTTGGGTGCCCCTGCTATACTCCAAGTAACTCAAGCTTACATAGCACTTCACGCTATGTATTTACTTGTTTTAATGATCTTCCCTGCTCAGCTAAACCTCTTGAGTGGCAGGGATCATATGTGTATTGCTTACCATTGTATCCTTAGCACCTAGGATGGTAATTATTCCTATTATTTAATGGATTTAGTAAATTAAGTCATAACCATTATAGTTTCCCTAGTCATCCTAACTTTGTAAGACATTAATGAGAACTCACATTTTGGTATTACAGGTAACACTGAAGGGAAGAGTTTTGTGCTGAATTTTTTTTCTGGTTTGAAGGTTTTAGGCATATAAATGTCTTAGCAAATACTAAATTTCAGTGTTTTGTGAAGCCATGTGCATGTGTCTGTCTCTCGGGTTTTGATTATATTCTGCTGGCATTCATCCTTGCACCTTCATCACACTCGTCAAAAAGATCCTTTTAATGTTTAGACATATATTTTTCCTAAAAGAAATTAATTAGAAGAATGTCAGTTGCACAGGACAATAATGTTATCATCTTAGTGGCTAATATAGTAATGTTTCTAGGAATTCCATGCTTTTGTACAAATTTGGAGAATTAACATACACAATAAAATAGGTTGCTTTTTTAAAGTATGTTCGTAAAAATTCAAATGCATTTTCATAATTTAACCACATGAGGGCAGTAGAAATACAAATTCAAATTTCCCTTCAGCTTTTCTTCAGATTTCAGGTGAGTAACTTGCAGGCTCTTCCAGTGCTGGAAATAGTCTGCTAACTGAAATAAACTCTTACCTTGGCATATTTATCTAGGATTTTTTTTTAAGTAATAATATGATATTTTAACACTTTTTGCTTTATTTTCCTTAATTTTCATCCTATTTTGAGAATTATGTACTTGTAGCTAGGATTTCCTAAGCTGTCTGCAGAAAAATGTGAGGGGGGAAAAATGACTTTTCATGGTTTGCCTCAATGTTTTGTTTTGTTTTAAAGGGCTCTCTAAATACGTACAGATTCTGCGATAACGTGTGGACTTTTGTGTTGAATGATGTTGAATTCAGAGAGGTGACAGAACTTATTAAAGTGGATAAAGTGAAAATTGTAGCCTGTGATGGTAAAAGTAAGTGTCTACCCTAATTACTGTGAAAGCAAAACTACTTGAAATCTTGTTTTCATCCATCTTTAGACAATCATCTGAAAGTAAGGGGGGAAGTTGGCTAATGGTCTACTCTCATCTAGAGACCTGGCTTCTTTCTCAGATTCTAAATTCTGGATCTCAAATAGTCCTCTAACTTTAGGTATGAACGTTTCATATGACACACAGACTACTTGCACAGGTTGAATTTGTGTTGGGGAAAAGGGAACAAATTAGTAAGCTTTTCTTCCCTATTTCTGTTGCAGGTTTGAAGTATTTCTCAAGCTTTTTCTTTTTCCTTAAGGAAGTGTTTAATTTCAACAATTTATCCTATGGTTTCTGTGTTGTTGGATAGCTATACATTTTAAAGTGATTATTTAAAATCTTTTAAATAATTATAACAGCCCCATCAGTCATAAGGGTAAACATCTAATCTTCTCATGGGTTACTCACAGATATTTTCACAGCAGACCTAGGAACTTGGTCACGCCTTTAATATGTTTCAGAAACTGTATGTGTCTGCTTTCTGTTCCATGATTTTTGATAGCTGCCTGAAATTATACCTTTCTCCCTTTTTAAAGCAATTGTCTTTTCCAGATATCAGAGTCTCTAAAACAAGCATTGTTATAGTGGCTTGTACATTTCAGAAGGTTAACTAGGAATAATCATTCTAAGAACTTTAGGATGACTTTATATAGTTATCATGTACTTTGGTCCTTGTTATAACAACAACAAACAAAAGTCTGTTTAAAAATAGCTCCTGGAACACAAGCAATAACATTTCTGTATGTCAGATAACGTATTTTTTTTTCCCCAAGTCTTTCTTATAATTTAGGCTAATAGCATCCTTATAACCCTTAGGTTTTCAAACTTCTACTATAGAATTTGAGCATTACTGTGTAATTTCTAGACCTCTACCAAATGAGTTAATTATATGGATCAGCATCCTGATGGAAATTTTCTGTCTGTACTCTCCTGTAGCCACATCTGATATTAAGCACTTGAAATGGGTTAGGGTAGCTGAGATATTTAATGGTCTCATTTTTATTAGTTAACTTTAACCACATGTGCCTAGCCAGTGGCTACCATATTGGAGAGCACAGATATAGACTAGCTGAGTGTCAGTTTCAACTATTTGAAACATATTTAATAACCAAAAAGTCAGTGAAGGCCCCTGAGCAAACTTAATATCAAAGAGTCCATGTAAACATACATATTTTACTTATAAGTGGTCCTTAAAGTATATATTTCTCTTGCTTCTTAAAAGATGTAGCTTACTTTCTCAAACTTTAGTGGATGTAAAGTACAAATCAGCCTTACCTCCTTCAGTGGCTTCTGAGGAGCTTGCTTCACTTACAGCACAGTATAAGTGATTGCTCTTCAAAGAAAAAATTGTTGCATATTCAAGAAAAGTTTAGATTGTGTTCCATGTTCCTCTATGTCAGCAGAAAAAAACAGTCATTAAAATATAAATGCCTGTGGCACTTAGAGGTAGAAAATTAAGTAATAATACCATTCCTAACCAGATAAATGCAATGCTACTGTGAAATAAAACCATTTTTTCTACAGGTCAGCTTTCTGAAATACAGTTCAGTTGGTAATAGAGAAGCAGAGAAAAAGTGATAGTGGCTAGAATTTGGGGTTTTTTTCTTACCAGGAATTAAATACAAATTTCTTCTGATTATACATTATTGTCCTTTGTGGTTTTAAATTTTGGGAAAGTAGAGGACCTGAAAAAAAGTATATAAACCAAGTGTAGTATAACTTGATTTTTCTTAACATAAATATGGAGGCTAAAGGTTGACTTTCCCATTAAGGTAAAATGACATTTAAGTACAGAAGATACTACTGTGGTCAGCTTTTTGTCTCCCCTTCTTCACCACCGTTAGTTCCTGTTTTACTTTTGAAAGATTTTCTTGAAATATTTAAGTTGCTTCTTGAACTTACTCTTTCTCCTCTGTTTCCTAGATACTGGCTCCAATACTACAGAATGAATAGAAAAAAGAAACAGCTTTTTAATGCCATCCTGTTACTGTTCATCGCTTTTTGAAGAGAGGCATAGAAGAGACTTTTTTTTAATTTATTCTAGCATTGCAGAAATGACTACTCTGTGCTATACTATCAGAGAATTCCAATAGAAAGAAGCTCATAACTCTGTACCCTCTTTATTATACAGCATGAAGAAACAGAACTTTTTTTTTTATGACAAATCAAACGTTGCCTTCCTAGAACCATTCTTTAATAAATTCATTTTAAAACTCAGTGTGAGTAATAACTGCTAGAGCTACTAAGCTCAATATGAAGATACTAGAAAGCATTTTGAAAGAGTACCGTGTTCCTTGCAAAGGAAATTAGAACATGCCTTCATTTCAGTAGAGTCAAGTTAGTTATCAATTGCAAGTTTAGCAGACATTATTAGGGGCAAAACCAAAATTCCAGACTGGAACTTTCCTTATAAAAATCTTTTTTTCAAAGTGCAAAAACAAGGGTAATCATTGGTGTGAAAAACTCAACTAGGAAAAAAATTAGACCATCTTTAGACAGCTTACATAGCTAAAATAAGGGCTTCCCTTGTAGCTTAGCTGGTGAAGAATCCACCTGCAATGCAGGTGACCTGGGTTCGACCTCTGGGTTGGGAAGATCCCCTGGCGAAGGGAAAGGCTACCCACTCCAGTATTCTGGCCTGGAGAATTCCTGGGTTGCAAAGAGTCGGACACGACTGAGTGACTTTCACAGCTAAAATAAAACCAAAAAACCTATTTGCAACAACATAAAATAGTCTTCACATGACATATAATTAAATTGGCTGTAACAGTCAAGTTTCATTTCTAGAGTGCTCTACATCATACCAGTTATTAGACTTTCAGTAAAAAAAAAAAGTCCTATTAACTGTCTGTCATATCTTTGTGTATTTGAAGAAGTTTTGTCAGTCTAGGAATACATCGTGAAGAATGTGGCATTTCTAAAATGTCTCACAGAATGTTTATCATTTAGTAGGAGCAGGCTTGTACAGCCCCGTCCTGTGGTCCCCCTCAATTCAACCCTTTTCAGTGTGATGCTGTCTTTTCATTCTCACTCCATCATAAACCTATTACAATATTTAAAAGATCTTTATATTGCGCACAATCCCTCAGCTTATTTTGTTGTTGAGAAAGCATGTTATTATAGGTGTCATCATTTTTAAGTTTTCAGTGCTCAAGTCTGATCTGTGTAAGAGAAGGGCGGACATCACTCACTTCATTATGGTAAACCAAGTGCTCTCTGTGTTTTTCTTCTAGATAATCCTCGCAACCACCCTGGAGGAACTTTGTTCCCCTTTTACCGATTTAGAAACTTAATTACCAAAGTTTTTACCTAATTAGGATTTGTCTTAACTGCAGTTACTCAAGATGAATACCTTTTTATTTTGAAGGTTCAACATAATGGTTACAAGATAAGTAATGTTGATAGTAAACTTAACAATGGTTGTAGAAATTTCTGTTTCCTAAGGAATAATGGTTTAAACTTGCATGTTATGAACAGTCATGGAGATTTTACAGAAAGAAGTCTATGACTGGAGGTGCATACTTTTTTGGGAATTTTAAATCCTATAAATGATGTCACTAGATTGTGTTTGCAAAAGATACAGAAGCACGTTGGCTTAGGTCTTGAGTTTCTTGTAGGAAATGGTTGACTACTGTAACCTACAAATGGAAGGAAGGACTGAGTGCACCCAGGGTACCTCAGCGTGTCAGTGCAATCCTTGATTCTTAACATTAAAACTGAACTTTATTCTTGCAGCCCGTGCTGCATAGTCCAGTCCAGTGTTCTCTTCCTAGTCTTTCGTACCAGTGATCACATAGTCTGCTCAGTTAATTTGAGAAAGACACAAAAAAAGACTTCTGTCTTTGGTTATGCAGTTTCCTTCATTTGTCATAACTTACCTTTCAGAATCAAAATTGTACCTATCCTTCAGAACTTAAACCCACTTGTATTGAATGTAGCCCATATTGATCTCTTTCTTATGCTGCTGCTACTAAGTCGCTTCAGTCGTGTCCGACTCTGTGCAACCCCATAGACGGCAGCCCACCAGGCTCCGCCGTCCCTGCGATTCTCCAGGCAAGAATACTGGAGTGGGTTGCCATTTCCTTCTCCAGTGCATGAAAGGGAAAAGTGAAAGTGAAGTCGCTCAGTTGTCCGACTCTTAGCGACCCCATGGACTGTAGCCTACCAGGCTCCTCCGTCTGTGAGATTTTCCAGGCAAGAGTACTGGAGTGGGGTGCCATTGCCTTCTCTGTCTTTCCTTATTAGTTGTTAACAAAGAACATGAGTCATAAGTCATGAGAAAACACAGCAAAGGACAGGAAGAACTTGCATGAGTTTCAGTACTCATATTCACCCAGGTAACTGGTACGGAATGCCAAGTGTTTATGGTATACCTGTAATGCCCCAGGTGTAGTCCCTAGGGATTATACCTCATTCCACAGGTTGAAACCAGTTCTTGTACCTAGCTCAGCCACCATACACACCTGTTTTTCCCTGGGCATGAATGCAGAAGTCACAGCCTGACATTCCCTCTCAGTTCTAATTACATGCATACACATCACATGGCTAACATTTGCATAGTGATATAAGTGTTCCAATCTTCCCACCACAGTAGTACTCAGACTTTACTAGAGATTACAGGAGACACACAGCCAGAGTGTATACCCCTTGTGCTCTCCCACAGGCTCTAGAGATAATAAGCTTACTTGCCTCTTAATGTGCAAGAAAAAAAAGTCTATTCATCTATTAGCAGAACTAAAAGAAGAATTTGCAACCTTAGTTTTGTCAATCCGTTCTAAAAATCCACTCTAAATTGGTGAAAATTCAACCACTTTGTATATGCTGTAGTAACGACAGAATCTTATTTTTCTAGTACATAGGTAGATAAAATGTGTGCAAGGTTTGAGGCAAGGCATTTACCTTGCCTTAAGGTAAATGCCTTGAGGTGTTACGAAGCATGCTGCAAAGGATTTAGCAGGATTAGTTCAAGAGAGCATTGTGCAAGAAAACTGTCAACAGTATTCTCTCTTGAATATTCCAACTGTCTTATTCTCTAATCCTTTCTTCCTCTGCTTTTACTCATTCTGTTCCCCAAAGTGAACCACAAAACACCTTCAACAGCTAAAGCAAGAACGACCCTGAAATCATCACACTTCCTGCTTTCTGACTATATTATGAATCTATAGTAATCAAAACAGTGTAGTACATTGGCATAAAAACAAACACATAGATCAATGGAACAGAATAGAGAGCCCAGAAATAAACCCACACATAAACGGTCAATTTATGACAAAGGAGGCAAGAATATGCAATGGGACAAGGACAGTCTTGTCCATAAATGGCATTGGGAAAACTGCATCCACATACAAAAGAACAAAACTGGACCACTATATTACACTACACCAAAAAATTAATTCAGAATGCACTAAAGAACCTAAGACCAAAAGTCATTAGACTAAAAGAAAATGTGTAAAGCTTCCTGACATCAGTCTCAGCAGTGATTTTTTTGTTTTTTGGGTTTTTTTTGTATTTGATACCAAAAGCAAAGGCAGCAAAACTAAGTGGAACTACATCAAACTAAATAGCTTCTCTGCACAGCAAGGGAAACCATCAATAAAATGAACAGGCAGCCTAAAGATTGGAAGACAACATTTGCGAGTTACATATCCGATGTAGTTATATCCAAAAAATAACAGAATTCAGGCAACTCAATAGCTAAAAGTAAAAGATCTGAATAGACATTTTCCCAAAGAAGACATAAGTAACACCAACAGGTACACAAAAAGATGTCCATCATTAACCAGGGAATTGCAGCACAGAACCACAGTAAGATACCACCTCACACCTGTTAGAATACTACTATCAAAAAGACAAACATTAGCAAAGATGAGAGAAAAGGGAACCATCGTGCCTTGTTGGCAGCAATGTAAATTGGTGCAACCACTATGGAAGACTTTGGAGACTCCTCAGAAATTTAAAACCTTAGAATATGATGCAGCAATTCCACTTCTGAGTACTTATGTGAAGTAAATGAAATTTTTATCTTAAAAACATAAGCTCCACCCATGTTTAAAGCAGCACTATTTACAATAGTTGAGATGTGCAAATAAGTGACCATGGATGGATGAATGCATACAGTGTTATGTGTGGCCCGCAAGGACCAGAATATTATTCAGCCATTTTAAAAAGAAATCTTGTCATTTGCCACAACATGGATCCTGAGGGCATTATCCTAAATGAAAGAAGTTAGAGAAAGATAAAGACTATATAAACACTTATATGTAGAATCTAAAATAAACTGAACTCATAGGTACAGAGCAGATATTGCCAGAGGCAGGTGGTGACCTGGGTGAGCAAAATGAGTGAAGGTGTCATACAAACCTGCAGGTATACAAATAAGTCCAGAGAATATAATGTACAGCACAGTGACTATAGGTAACAAGTGAAGGAGAGTGTGGAACAAATTGAGAGTAGCACTGAAATGTATACACATCATGTGTTAAAATAGCTAATGGGAAGTTGCTATATAACACTGGGAGCCTCAGCCTAGTGCTTTGCGATGACCTAGAGATGGGGAGAGTGAGAGGGAGCTCAAGAGGAAAACTGCTAAGCTGCTGCTAAGTTGCTTCAGTCGTGTCCGACTCTGTGCAACCCCATAGACGGCAGCCCACCAGGCTCCGCCGTCCCTGGGATTCTCCAGGCAAGAACACTGGAGTGGGTTGCCATTTCCTTCTCCAGTGCATGAAAGGGAAAAGTGAAAGTGAAGTTGCTCAGTCTTGTCCAACTCTTAGCGACCCCATGGACTGGAGCCTACCAGGCTCCTCCTTCCATGGGATTTTCCAGGCAAGAGTACTGAAGTGGGGTGCCATTGCCTTCTCAAGAGGGAAGAGAGATGTGTAAACTTACAGCTGACTCACATTGTTGTACAGCAGAAACCAATGCAACATTGTAAAGAAATTCTCCAATTAAAATTTTTTTTTAAAGTACTATCATTCACACCAGTTTGAACTGTGCAAGACCACTTATACAGGGATTTTTTTTTTTTTAATAGTAAGTACCACAATGCTGGAGAAGGAAATGCTAACCCACTCCGTTATTCTTGCCTGGCAAATCCCATGAACAGAAGAGCCTAGTGGGCTATAGTCCATGAGGTTGCAAAGAGACACGACTGAGCACACACACACACGACAGTGCTACATGACCCACAGTAGGTTGAATCCACAGATGGGGAACCACGAATCCAGAAAAACCACAAATAGAAGGCCAACTGTAAGTTACACAGGCCAACTGCAAAGGGTCAGCAACCCTAAGCCTCATTGTTCAAGGGTCAACTGGGTGTTTAAAAGTTGCTGAAAGTAGATCTCCAAGCCAGGCTTCAACAGGACATGAACCATGAACTTCCAGATGTTCAAACTGGATTTAAAAAGCCAGAGGAACCAGAGATCAAATTGCCAACATCCGCTGGATCATCGAAAAAGCAAAAGAGTTCCAGAAAAACATCTGCTTTATTGACTATGCCAAAGCCTTTAAGTGTGTGGATCACAACAAACTGTGGAAAATTCTGAAAGAGATGGGAATACTAGACCACCTGACCTGCCTCCTGAGAAATCTGTATGCAGGTCAGGAAGCAACAGTTAGAACTGGACATGGAACAACAGACTGGTTGCAAATAGGAAAAGGAGTACGTCAAGGCTGTATATTGTCACCCTGCTTATTTAACTTATATGCAGAGTACATCATGAGAAATGCTGGACTAGATGAAGTACAAGCTGGAATCAAGATTGCCAGGAGAAATATCAATAACCTCAGATATGCAGAAGATACCACCCTTATGACAGAAAGCGAAGAAGAACTAAAGAGCATCTTGATGAAACTGAAAGAGGAGAGTGAAAAAGAGTGAAAAAGTTGACTTAAAACTCAACATTCAGAAAACGAAGATCATGGCATCCGGTCCCATCACTTCATGGCAAATAGATGGAGAAATAATGGAAACAGTGACAGACTTGATTTTGCGGGGCTCCAAAATCACTGCAGATGGTGACTGCAGCCATGAAATAAAAGACGCTTGCTCCTTGGAAGAAAAGCTCTGACCAACCTAGACAGCATATTAAAAAGCAGAGACATTACTTGGCCAACAAAGGTCCGTCTAGTCAGTTATGATTTTTCCAGTAGTCATGTATGGATGTGAGAATTGGACTATAAAGAAAGCTGAGCACAGAAGAATTGATGCTTTTGAACTGTGATGTTGGAGAAGACTCTTGAGAGTCCCTTGGATTGCAAGGAGATCCAACCAGTCCATCCTAAAGGAGATCAGTACTGAATATTCACTGGAAGGACTGATGCTGAAGCTGAAACTCCAACACTTTGGCCACCTGATGCGAAGAACTGATTATTGGAAAAGACCCTGATGCTGGGAAAGATTGAAGGCAGGAGGAGAAGGGGACAACAGAAGATAAGATGGTTGGATGGCATCACCAACTCAATGGACATGAGTTTGAGTAAACTCCGGGAGCTGGTGATGGACAGGGAATCCTGGTGTGCTGCAGTCCATGGGGTCGCAAAGAGTCAGACACAACGGAGCAACTGAACTGAACTGAACTGAAAGTAGATCTAATTTTTAAAAGTATCATTACAAGAAAAAAATTTTCTGTGTCTTGATGGATAGTAACATCATGGTAATCATTTTGCAGTATACACATATACATATATACACAAAATCACTTTGTGCATCTAAGATTAATAAAATGTTACCTGTCAATTTTAATCTCAATTTTTTTTTTTCAAGTTGCCATCTTCAGAGACTTCAAGTCATGCCAGAATAACAAGGGCAGGACTTAACTTCCTTCCGTAAACAACTAGAACAGTACACAAAATGTATGAGACCGTGTTCTTCAGACAGTAGACAGCAGACAGGACACCAGGCTGTAATCCCCGAGAATCAGGCGGAGGTAAGGATGAGCTCTACAGTCGTCCAGCTGTCTGCATGGAGCAATACCCAGACTAAAGACACAGGGAGAGGGGGACCCAAACAGCCTGGCAACCCTGCTGAGCTGAGAAGACACTGAGTTTAGGAAAGCTAAGGTGACTGAAAATTGCAGCGTTTTAAAAAGGAATCAAACGTAGTTTATACACACACACACATAGAACAAACAAACATGAATGGCACAGTCCTCATTTTTGTAAATTAGCCATCAGGCTGATCTTTTTGACACGCAGCCCATACCATTTTCCAGTTGCCTTCAGTCAGCACCTTAGCTGACTGTGGTTCTTGAGGAGACTCTAAACTTCATTCCTAAAGTATTTAAGTTCTTAGTGAATTTACCTTTAGTGAATTGCTACAGTCTTCCTTTAACTTTTACAACTGAATATAGGGGCACTAAGGCACTCCAGTGGGTTACAGTGTTCAGTTCAGTTGCGCAGTCAGGTCTGACTCTTTGCGACCTCATGGACTGCAGCACACCAGGCTTCCCTGTCCATCACCAACTCCCACAGCCTACTCAAAGTCATGTCCATCGTGTCAGTGATGCCATCCAACCATCTCATCCTCTGTCGTCCCCTTCTCCTCCCGCCTTCAATCTTTCCCAGCATCAGGGTCTTTTCAAATGAGTCAGTTCTTTGCATCAGGTGGCCAAAGTATTGGAGTTTCAGCTTCAGCATCAGTGCTTCCAATGACTATTCAGGACTGATTTCCTTTAGGATGGACTGGTTGAGTCTCCTTGCAGTCCAAGGGACTCTCAAGAGTATCCTCCAACACCACAGTGTTTACCAGCAGCTATATGTCCCTTGATAATTGGGATCAATGACCCCAGTCAATGGGCTTCCCTGATGGCTCAGACAGTAAAGAGTCCACCTGCAGTGCAGGAGATCCAGATTCGATCCCTGGAGTTGGGAAGATCCCCTGGAGAAGGAATGGCTACCCACTCCAATATTCCTGCCTGGAGAATTCCATGGACAGAGGAGCCTGGCAGGCTACAATCCATGGAGTTGCAAAGAGTCAGACACAGCCAAGCGACTCACTTTTCACCGCAGTCAATATAATAACCCCCTTGTTTTCCTGTTGGTCCAGGGTCACAAGAACCCTAAATACTCAAGGGGGAATCTCAATTTCCAGTTCAGTGGGAACATTGTTGGTTTCCTGGTGGAAGAATTCCTCCCTTGGGGCCCAAAAAGCAGAGCCCAAAGTTGCAGATACCAGAAGCAAAAATTCTCTTCAATGGGTTATTGAATGTAACTTTGCCAAGAGCCATACTTACCCTCTTGATTCCTGGATCCTTTGTTTCAGTGACAACCCATTTACAAAGAGCATCTCTAATGCCAAAATTATGGTTTAAAAATACCATTCATATTTAGAAACCAGAAAATTTTTATGAGAATAGCTAACTAAAGGTAAAGGATAGAAACACAATCTTAGAAAGGCTTCTTATAACAGAAAATGAGGAAGTTATCCAAAATTACTGGAATCATATCCCAAGGAAACAGCCAACTTTAAAAGGTTCTCACTCTGCTGAATAATGACTCCCAGAGATACCAAGTCCTGATCCCTGGAATGTGTAAATGTTTCCTTATGTGGCAAAAGTTTTGCAAATGTTATTAAGGATCTTGGAATGGGGGAAAGTGTAAGATAATCAGGATGGGTCCTAAGTGCAATCACATGTATCTATAAGAGGGGTGCAGAAGGAGGCTTGGCATACAGGAGAAAAGAAAGCAATATGACCATGGAGGGAAAGACTGGAGCAATACAGCTACAAGCCAAGGAATGCTGGCAGCCACAGAAGCTGGAAGACACAAGGAGAGGGTTCACCCCTAAAGCCTCCAGAGGGAGCATGGCCATGCCAATACCCTGTCCTGACCCAGTGAAACTGGTTTTAGACTTCTGTCATCCAGACCTGTGAAACGGTAAGTTTCTGTTGTTTTAAGCCACTATGTTTGTGATACTTTGGTCCTTTAGCCATAGGAAAATACACTAGCCAAAGATGGAGCATCATTAAAATAAGTGCAGTGAATCACAGCATATAAATTATGTTTTTTAACATTTCTGGAGTTCTAAATAAATACACGTAGATTCATTTTCATTAGGTAACCAATTCATTATTCTGCAAATTGATAAAGGGAAATAATTCTTCTTCAGAGTAGCAATACAGTTGATAAGGAAGTTTTGCTTCACATTAAATTTTAAATGAAGGATTTATAGAATTAGGATACTGCTGCTGCTGCTAAGTCGCATCAGTCGTGTCCGACTCTGTGCGACCCCGTAGACGGCAGCCCACCAGGCTCCTCCGTCCCTGGGATTCTCCAGGCAAGAATACTGGAGTGGGTTGCCATTTCCTTCTCCAGTGCATGAAAGTGAAAAGTAAAAGTGAGTCGCTCAGTCGTGTCCGACTCTTCGTGACCCCATGGGCTGCAGCCTACCAGGCTCCTCCGTCCATGGGGTTTCCCAGGCAAGAGTACTGGAGTGGGGTGCCATTGCCTTCTCCTATTAGGATACTACCATTTTGTAATTTGTTATAAAATAATAGGACTAAACAATGATTTTCAATGGCTGCTTAAATGATTAGGTGAAAAGGTTATAGGAAATGTATAATCCACCTGACAACTTCCAAACCCCATAGTTCAATCCCAACATTAAAAAAAAGAAAAAGGCCAAACAGACATATGTACCTCCTGCTGTGATGGAATAGGAAATACAAGATACCAAAATGAAATTTTCTTGGCAAAACTTCAAACCTGAATCCTTTTAAGCTTCTAAATCTAAGTACCAGTTTATAAGAAATATTGGGGACAGGAACATATTAAATATGTTAAATAATATTGCTGGTGTCCTATCAGCAGAATCCAAAACATGGTGACCATTCAGGTGGAAAAAAAAAAAAAAACTTGTTTAACAAACTGCCAAAACAAAAAAGATGGAGAAAGGAAACTAAAATTAAAAGAGATTTACAAGATTTATCAACCCAATGTATCTTAATTCAAATAACCCACCATACAACATAATTAAGACACTGGGCAAAATTTAAAAACATTTGGTATCAAAGAATTACCGTTACTATGTTAGGTATGATATAATATGTTGAGTTTTTTTAATGTTTATTACTTATCTCAGTTGAGATTTACATACTGAAGAATAAGTTAATTTAAAAATATATTTAGGGGCTTCCCTGGTGGCTCATTGGTAAAGAATCTGCCTGCCAGTGCAGGAGACATGGGTTCAATCCCTGGTCCAGGAAGATCCCATGTGCCTCGGAGCTACTAAGCCCATGTGCCACAATCATTAATGCCTGCAAGCCCTAGAGCATGTGCTCTGCAATGAGAAGCCACTGTGATGAGAAGCCCACACACCACAAGGAGAGACTAGCCCCTGCTTGTCACAGCTAGAGAAAAGCCCTCACAGCAATGAAGACACAGCACGGTCATAAGTAAATACATAAAATTATTTTTAAAAATAAAAATATATTTGGGCTTTACTTCAAAATAGCCCAGTTGGGGTTAGAAACTTAGTCTGCATGTAGGTCAGGAGTTGATAATTTTTCTCATACTTGCTAGGATAAATCACAAACCTTAATAAAGCCTACTCTCTTCCTACTATACGCCTGTACTCTTGCAGCTGACTGTGAATGAGTGGCTGATTTCTTTTTATATTCACTTTCCCTAACGTCAATGGGTTCTTAATGCTGCCAGGCATCATTTTTTTTCCTGGTTTCTTTTCCAGTTCCCAATCTGAAACATTTAATACATTTGACTCTTTCTTAACCTCCACTATCTCTTCCCCATTTCCTCATAAAATCATCTTGCTGTTTCAGCCCACCAGACTCTTTGTCCATGGGATTCTCCAGGCAAGAATACTGGAATGTGTTGTCATTTCCTTCTCCAGGAGATCTTCCCAACCCAGGAATTGAACCCGGGTCTCCCACATTCCCTGGTGGCTCAGATGGTAAAGCATCTGCCTACAGTGCGGGAGACCTGGGTTCAATCCCTGGGTCGGGAAGATCTCCTGGAGAAGGAAATGGCAACCCACTCCAGTATTCTTGCCTGAAGAATCCCATGGACGGAGGAACCTGGTAGGCTACAGTCCATGGGGTCACAAAGAGTCGGACAGGACTGAACAACTTTACTCACTCACTCCTGCATAGAAAGCAGACTCTTTACCAACTGAGCTACAAGGGAAGCCTGAACAAAATACGGGTAATCGAATGAGAACTTCAGAATATCCAAATGGCAATAAGCATTTGAAAAGCTACTGAAGAGTGATGCAAATTAAAATTACCATCTGATATCACCAGCACCCACAAGAAGGATTAAAATGACAAAGGTTAGTAATATTAGCAAAGAAATGAAGCAAATGCAACTTTTACACCTTGCTGGTGGGAGTTATATTGGTAGATCATGTTGTAAAAACTATGACAGAACTTATTAAAGGTAAACATGTGTATACCTTATGGCCCAGCAATTTCACTCCTACATACCTACTAAACTGAAATGTATACATATATTCCCTATAAAACATTTCAAGAAGTTCATCGAGCACAATTCATAAAAATTAACCTAAATATTCATCAGCAATTGAATGGATAAAACTATGGTATATTCACATAGGGGATATCACACAGCAGTGAAAATCATTGAGCTACAACTACATGCAACATAGATGAAACTCAGAATGTTGAGTTTAAGGAGTCATAAACAGAAGAGAATACTTACAAAAAATTAAAAAACAGGTCACTGAGTAGTGGTGTTAGTGAACTTGGATCCACTCACCTGAAGGCCGCAGAGCCAACCCACTAACACAGGATGGTGATAAAGGAAAGTACCATTATTTGTGGGCTTCCCTGGTGGCTCAGATGGTAAAGAATCTGCCTGCAATGCAGGAGACCCAGGTTCAATCCCTGGACCAGAAAGATCCCTGGAGAAGGAAATGGCAACCCAATCCAGTATTTTTGCCTGGGAAATCCCATGGACAGAGGAACCATGAACACGTAGGCCATAGCGTCACAAGAGTCAGTCATGACTGAGCAACTAAACAACAAAAGCAAGGAGACTGGCCAGCTAAATACTCAAAAGACCCGAAGTTCCCAATGGGTTTTGGTTTTTAAAGGCAACTTTAGACATGAGGGTTGCAGGATGTGTGATCAGGTTGGGTGAGGTTTCAGGAATGTTAATCGTCAATCTTCTCGTTCTACCAGTCTGGGGTTTAAGATCTTGTGATCCTCCACCAGATGTAAGTCTTAGTTTCTGCAGGACAATTCAAAGATATGCATCAGACTGTTATCTACCTCCCTTCAGGAGAAACTAGAAGTCCTCTGACTCCAATGTTCAAGCTCTTTCCACATTTACTTTCTCTAGTCATTAATTCGAGTCTGCTCTTTGAAATTTTAGGAATACCTAGGAAAGGAAAGCTTTTCCTACAAAGAAGTCTGACAGTCTATGGAGTCTTTTCTATTTCTGTTCACTTCTTGAGGGCTCTCATCCCATTTCATGGCTTTATATGATATATACACTGAAGAACACCAGGTTAAGTGTCTCCAGTCCAGACCTCTCTCCTGAACCCAGACTCCTGTCACAGTCATCCCCTCAACATCTTCTCAGATGTCTAATAGGCATCTTCAATTTTATATCTTCAAAGTCAAACCCATGGTCTTCCGCTAAACAACCACTCTTTTACAATGTGCCCGTCATGGTTAATAGTAACCCTATGCTCCTAAACTTAACACCCGAACAAAACCACTGGAGTCATCCCTGACTCCTCCACTGCTCTCGTAAACAAACTCCATCTGTCAGTAAACTCTCATATTGAACCTTCAAAACATTTCCAGCATCTGACCACTTTGACCATTTCTCTTGCTGCTACCCAGGTCTTCGCCACTGCTGCTAGGGCTGGCATCCGCACGCTGGCCTCTGCACTAGCCTCCCTGCCCCATTCAAATGTTAGTCAGATCATGCCAGCCCTCTACTCGAACCCTTCCAGCGGCCTACCATCTCGCTCAGAAAAGACAAAGTCCACCTTATGCGTCACAAAGGCCCTCAGGATACATCCTCTTCCCGTGTTCTCAGCTCTTTCACCCCTCCCTTTCCTCTGCTCCATTTACACCAGTTTCCTTGTTCCTTAAACATGACAGGTGTGTTCCTGCTTCAGGGCTATGCAGTCTTTCCTCTTGGCCTAGAATGTTCTTCCCCCATTTATCCTCACCGGTCATTCTTTCCTCTCCTTCGGATGTTTACTCAAATGTTACATTTTTCATTAAAATGTAACCTCCCTGACCTGACCACACTATTTAACAAACCCCCCCACCCCACCCCGCCACTGGAAGGTCTCATTCACTTCAATTTCTCTCTAGCACTTGTCTCCTTCTAATATACATATATGTTAACTGTTTATAGTTGTTTTCCCACTAGTATGTGAACAACATTAGCATGGGAATCTCTGTTTTATTGACTACACTACCCCTGGTGCCAAGAACAATGCCTAGTAAATACTAAGAGCTTAATTAACATTTGTGGAATGAGTGAATGAGCTGTTCCATTGCTTGTCATACACTCAAGCATCATAGAGATGGGATCTATATCTCTGTAACGACTGACTAACTAAGGGAAAGAAGTCACAGTAGATAAACTCAGTTCAGCTGAAGTACTTAAGGCAGGCTGTGGATTTAATTATTCTGTCCATTTTTCATTCAAATACTTGTTCTCCCCAAATAAATTATATCATCTCTTTCCAAACAAGATTAACTGCCTTTTCTTCCTTTCTTAAATTTTTACAAAATCAAGAAAAGAGGGCATATTACAATGGGCAGAGTGTGCAGCAAAAATATAGTTATTAAAACAACACTTATCAACAGTCCACAAATCAAAAGAGGAAATTCAAGCTTTGTAAAGGAATACAAACACAGATGCTCAATTCATTAATAGGATGTTTCCTTTCCAGAGATAAGGTATAGAAACAGATATGAGAGAAGGAAAAATCAACAGATGTGTTGGTTTAATTGTACAATTTCTAAAATACACTAACCCAAGGAGGGTGAAATTTGACCCTTCTGATATGAAAACCTTGTGTTTGTTACTAAATAAAGAGAACTTCCTGTTCACCTGAATGTATACTATTTCTAGAGGAAATGTCAATGCTTGGAGAATTCCAGCAACTTGTTCCCCCAAAACGATAAGTTCACATTTTAATCTTTTTAATGTATTTATATAAAGACATATTTTTTTTTTCCACATGAAAACTTAAAGGAGAAGTTGACTATGAAGCCAAAGACGCAAATTCTTTTTTCAGGACACGTGTACTTGGAAACTTTTCTGCCCCCTTGCAGCTCCCTCAGAGGGGAACCAAGGACAGTCAGAAGGCTAATAAGTGGAGAGGTCTACAGGCATTGCTGCTAAGGACAGACCTTACAGGGCTCACTGCAGAGCAACTGACTACTCATTAGTCATCTCCATGATGAGAGCCAGGTGACGAGGGCCCTGCGACAGTGCAGGTAAGCTGGTGGTGGCATTGCCAATTATCAAAGGAATACCACCTTACAGAAGCAATCACTAACTCAGAAAAGTCACTGTGCCAGACACAGTCATAGCTATGTCAGAGTACATGGAATGCTGGGCAAGTTGATTGTGAGAGAACACTCGATGAACTGAATCAAAATCAGAAATGAAGAAATACAGGCTCGTGCAGCATGACATATTAATGGGAACGTCATTCAAATCATACAAGTGAGTGAGTGAGTGAAAGTCGCTCAGTCATGTTCCAACTCTTTGCGACCCCATGGACTATCCAGTCCATGAAATTAGGCCAGAATACTGGAGTGGGTAGCCTTTCCCTTCTCCAGGAGATCTTCCCAACCCAGGGATCGAACCCAGGTCTCCCACATTGTGGGCGGATTCTTTACCAGCTGAGCCACAAGGGAAGCCCAAGAATACTGGAGTTGGTAGCCTATCCCTTCTCTAGCAGATCTTCCCGACCCAGGGATCTAACCGGGGTCTCATTGCAGGCGGATTCTTTACCAACTGAGCCATCAGCGAAGCCCCAAATTATACAAACTGGTGTGTAAATCACTTTTCCAGAATGTACTATATGCAGAAAACCAGTTCTACCATATACAAGATATGCTTATCTGTTTACAAAGTATCACTTCCTCATCACAGAAGAATATAACTTGCAGCTAATTGCCTTCTGATAACCTGAGATCTCCCTGTAGCTCAAACGGTAATGAATCTGCCTGTGATGCAGGAGACCAGGGTTCAATCCCTGGGTTGGGAAGATCCTCTGGAGAAGGGAATGGCAATCCACTCCAGTATTCTTGCCTGGAGAATCCCGCAGACAGAGGAGCCTGGTGGGTTCCAGTCTGCGAGGTCGCAAACGGTTGCAAAGAGTCCGACACCTAAGCAACTAACACAACCTGATAATTATCTCTGGAGCTTTAGAAAAGAAACTGTTTCACTGGGTAACATTTGTTGGGCAGGTGGCCAGAAGGCTGAGGCAGAGAATGCACATACACATACACACACACAACTGTCTCTCCCCAGGGAAATGTATAAACCGCAGAATCAGTGACCATTCCATTCACATTCCTAAACAAGAGTTTTGACTCAAGAGGCATAAAGACGGAGTAACCAGACCTAGTTTATTCTTGTTATCTAAATAATTGTTAATACTACAGGCCACCCACCCCCCCCACCAACTAAAATGAGTTCCAGTTTTGACAGCAAATTATACGGTGACCTTACCTAATGGCTGCTACAATCTTTGTTATGGAACATTAAGCTTTGGCCATGAAGCTTGCAAAATTAGTGCTGTAATTTTCCTGTAAGGATATGGATGGTCACATTGGTTAAATCACCCTGCCTTTTTTTCTGGCAATGTTAACAGAACAAGGGGGGCTTTACATTCTTGTGCATCGGCCATTTAGACAGCCTGCCATGATCACTAGGGAATAATGGTGATTCTCTTGCTGGCCACCGGGGATTTCAAATGTCACGAAGAGTTATGAGAAAAAGTCTCACAGTTTTATCTTATTTCTGGCTTACTAGACAAATAAATAAAGAGGTAGAGATTTTAATCAGAAGCTATTTATTGAGTTAATAGTACAAAACAGAAGGCCTTCTGTCCATCAAAGTCCCCTCCCCACTAACAAGCCTAGAATTATTAGGAATGGGCACCTCCAGAGAGGGGAAAAGTCGATACCAATTCAACCAGTCCAGACCCTGGATTTCACCAGGGTCTCCTCCCACACTTACCCAGACAGCTGGTTCTTATTATGAACTCGGTGAGAAAGTGAGTGAAGGAGCTATTGGAAGTGGGCTGAGCGACCAGTCAGTGTTCACCCAGGGCAGCAGTCTGCAAGGCAGCATGTCTACTCTGCACACTCCAAGAGCAGGCCTCTGACCCTGGGGGATGCCATGGAGTCCACAGCCCTCGCCCCCCACCCCACACAGAACCAGCATGCCCTGGGTGTGTTGGCACATGTCCCTGGCCCTCAGGTAGCGATCCGCCCACAGTACAGCTCAAAGTTCAGTCCCATAGATGGCCTTATGACGTAAATACTCTTCTAAACACTGCAGGACGTTATCATCCACCCTTGGGTCAAACTTGTTTGCCAAGAGGTGATGGTTCTGGAGAATCCAGTGCAAGTCCCCGGCCCCGTAAATGCAGATGGCCCGCTGATGGATTCCAGAGCAAGGTGCGTAAGGTGCCCCCATGCTGACATCTCCCTCGTGGCCCTGCCACTTGACCAGCCTGGCTATGGCAGTCATGTCTGAGACGTGATACTTGGAGTGGTAGGGAACAGAGCCAGGCATCCATGGTGCACGCTGAAGGGTGGCCCAGAGGTGTTCATCGGGGCTATAGGTGTCTTTGGCCCATTCAATCAGCCTTCGGGATTTGGGGTTCTCTAAAACATGTTGGACAAAGGCTCGAGAAGCCACAAAATAGGCATTCCCCGTGAACATAGGTAAATTATCAGGAGGAGGGTCCTTCATCTTGCTGGTTAGGTACAGTCTGTCTGTCACCTCGTAGCGGTATTTCCAGCGGGTTTTTTTGTACTCAGAAGGTATCTCAGACTCCATACTGTTCTTCCCATTCAACATCTTGAGGGCCAGGACCATCTCGGCATTGGTCTTTATGGGGAAGTCTGTCCCGCATGTATTCAGTAAGTATTTCCATGGCACCGAGCTCTGGAGCAAGTCTTCCATACAGTTCAGGTCAGCCTGCACTCTGGACCAGGAGGCATAAACCACCGGAACCAACTTACTGGCCATGAAGACATTGGGGAAGCAGGAAATAATGGCCTTGACTGCCTCTTTAAAAGTTTCTGGGGACTTCTCATCCACATGGACACAGTATATGTTCTGAGGGGCATACACAGCTCGCAGCAGCCGTTCAAAGTTTTCAATCTTCTCATGGACCACCATCGAATATGCAATGGGGAAGTCTAACTCTTCTTTGCTCAATGGGAACTGTATGAACTTCCTTTGGGCCTTAAACCGCTCACAGTCTCTGGTCATGTTGAGGTAATCGGTGTCAGTGAAAGGCAACCGCTTCTTCTTGACTTCCAGGTTGTCCAGGAGAGCCTGGACCACCGCTTCCCGGTCCCCTCGTGTGATCCCAGAACAGTTGATGGATCTCTTTGCTGGCAGCTTCAGGTTCTTGTACAAGATGTCCCTACAGTGCTGACTTTGGAAGTCCCTGGACTCCAGATCCAAGGAATCTACATCACATTTCAATCTGAGAGAAAGCCTCAGAGCAACAACGGCCAGCAGCATATAGCAGCCCAGGGCCCACAGATGATGCCCGCGGCAGAGCTTCTTTTTCCACCCAGTCATCTTCATGGGATGGGAGATCGGTAGAGTTTGGGCACAGAGAAGGCGGAGGAGGAGGTCCTTGGACAGAACAAAATGCCTTCAGTTACAAATTAATCCGGAACATCCTCAAGGAACATCAAGTTCAACTCCAGAGTGATGGCAAAGATAGATTTCTTCTCTAGACAAATATCCTCAGTCAAGTCCTGCCTAGGACCCTTGTGGATGGAGATCTGTAACCTGATGCTGCAACCCAGCTGAACATGCTGGGACCGGAGTTAGGACCCAGCTCCACCTCTACCCAGGAGAGAAAAAAAGGAAGCAGCCCTGGGTACCTGCTGCTGTGGAGGAGTACTGAGTAAGAGGAAGTCCCCACCCTTTATTCCAAGGAAGAGAGGACTTCTGCCCATACCTTACCACCCTGTGTCTAAAATAGCTTTTATCTGGAGGACAGAATTTGTGATTGGTCTAGACAGAAAAGACAGGAAGTTCACACTCTCACCTTCAGTTCTAGAAATCCAAAGTGCTTTTAAAAGATAAAGTTCACTTCTTGGTCTTATTTGACAGTTCATATTTTAGATGCTTTCACCACACATAATTCACTGGTTAGATATGGCATCTAGCCATGCTTTAAAGAAAATGTTCTTAAACAAGTACAAAAAATTGAACATAATTCCAAAAATACATTGTAGTCATTCATATAGATAACTTTCAGTCTACTCAGATTTAAAATCTATCCAGGGACTTTCCTGGTGGTCCAGTGGTTGACTCCACGCTTCAAAGGCAGTGGGTGCGGGTTTAATCTCTGGCTGTAGAACTAATATCCCACATGCTGCACAGTGAGGCCAAAAATAAATAAATAAAATATATCTACACATAGAGAAGGAAATGGCAATCCACTCCAGTATTCTTGCCTTGAGAATTCCATGGACAGAGGAGCCTGGCAGGCTATAGTCCATGGGGTCGCAATAGTCAGACACAACTTTGCAACTAAACCACCACCATCCACACACAGAGACACACAGAGCTATGCATATACAGGATGTAATGAGTACTTTCTATGAGTCAGAAATGTTTCTTTACGTTGTCCCATTGCATCTTCACAGCATGCTTAAAACACAGTATTATTAGGCCTCTTTTATAGAGAGGAAAACAGAAGCTAAATAACTTGCCAAATATCACATACTTACAAGAAGCAAATCTGGAACTCATCCATATTCCCTCATCCCCCCTCACCATTTGCGTGTGTGTGTGTGTGTGTGTGTGTGTGTGTAAGCTTGAACTCATCCATATTCCCTCATCCCCCCTCACCATTTGTGTGTGTGTGTGTGTGTAAGCTTGAACTCATCCATATTCCCTCATCCCCCCTCACCATTTGTGTGTGTGTGTGTGTGTGTGTGTGTGTGTGTGTGTGTGTGTGTGTGTGTGTGTGTAAGCTTGATACCTATTCCTCCACCACAGTTACATTGTAAATACAATATAGGGTACTTAGAAACTACTATGTAAAAAAATAGACAAGGTCCTACAATACAGTACAGGGAACTATACTCAATATCTTGTGATAAAACATAATGAAAAAGAATATGAAAAAGTATGTCTATTTAAATGTCTATTTGAATCACTAGGATACTTAGTACCAAAGAAAACCAGATACTATAGGGGCAAAAAAAATTCCTAAAAGGTGAGAAAGAGAAACAAAATGTGACATATCCTTCCAGCAATAACTCTTTTCCCTTATCACAATCTCCTTTGATGCATAAGATTGTATCCACTTGAGGAATAACTTATGAAAATCTAAGACGAAAGAAAAATGAACAATAAAGAAAACTCTCACCTTTAATAGCTTCTGTCCTATTTAGGGAAGATCTCTTGCCACAGTCTGTTTCTTTTTCCAAGGGTCAGGTTCTGTGGAAGCGAACACGAGCACCATATTTCCTGGTCTCCTTTCAGCCTCTCCAGAATATGTTTTCTAACTTCCACAGGACATCCAAGAGGCTGTGGCAGTCTCCTCCTTAATCTCTGTAAAGTAAAGAGCAGCAGGTGCCTCCGTCACTCACCCAGCTTCCTGCTCTCAGATAAGAGAGCAAGCTCAGATATATCATTCAGGATCATATTTGCAAGAGTAAGTCACCGAGGGAGGTGAGCAAGCAGAAAAAAATGCTGGCAATGTCTGGGAAGGCAAGCAGCTATTTGATCCAGAACAGCCCAGTTTGTACCCATGCTCTCCTGCTGCACAATCATTCGTAACAACCTGTCAATACTCATGCAAGAACCTGAAAGCATTCTTCCCTCTTAACAAGGAACCATAAAAACATACAGGTATTCCCTTGCCTTCTTTTGGCCTGGAGATCAGAGGTCACTCCTGTTATGTTCCCTGAAGACTCCCTGAATTTCACTGAATTCTGAAGCAATAAAAATGACCTTCAAAGTTGTTTCTTTTGTTGTTTTATTTGAAGGGAAAAAGTAAGTAAAAACCAGAGTTTGTTCTTTCATGGCAACTTCTCAACAAAACAAAACAAACAAAAAATCCATTTGCCTTTCCATGACTGTTAATAATCTTTAGGTTGTAGAAATATCCTTGAGGTTCCAGACTGTAGATCTCCCTCACTAATGTCTGAGACTCTAGGGTTCTTGGCAATCTGAACAAAGGATAACAGCAAGAGAGTCCCATAGGTGGTTTTGGCCATACAGTGTGAAAAATGCCTCCTTCAAAACTGCTGGCAGGGACTTTGCTGACAGGTTCTTCCCTGATGGTCCAGTAGTTAACACTATGACCTCCCAAAGCAAGGGGCACAGGTTCAATTCCTAGGTAGGGAACTAAGATCCTCATATGCCACACCCAAGAAAAAACAAAAGAACTGCTCACATTGCTTGCCACTCTTTGTCTGTCTCACCCTCAAATCACTCCTCCAAAAATGCAGCATTCCTCGCCAAATGTTTGAAATAGCAAATTTAATATTAATAATTTCATGAAAAGAATTTAACTAGGTATCAAGTAAGTAAGTGAAAGTGGGGGGAGGGATAGACGATGCTAAATTATTAGGAAAGTAGCAATTGCTGGAAGTAGGCTGGAAGGAGGGAGATACTTAGGAATTGTTTACTTGAGAATTTGGGAAGAGGGGTGCCAACAAGGAGCAACTCAGACCTCTGAGATGGGAACCCTAAGCAGATGGTGCCTGGGTCACTGAGCTCAGAGGAGATCCTTTTAGCCTGAGATCCAGACCTCTCCTGAAGAGCCTGGTGTCTCTGTCCTCCGTTACTGTTAACTGGATTCAGTGTAGGCACCTAAAGGAATGGCGACAGCGAGGTAAAAGGGCGTTGCCATGGTGATGCTCACATAAGCACTGTACAGAGAAAGGCAACAGGAAGTTCCGCCTCCAGCCTCACTGCCTCCCTCCAGCGCCCCCTATTGGCAGAGTGTAACAGGGGGCGCTGATAAAGCACTAACATGGTTTGCAGACTCCCCCATTCCACACAACAAAGGTGAGTCCAGAAGGGCAGGCTTCGTGGAAAGACAACAGTGTAATATCGGGGGTGAGTCAGTGCTGCCTTCCTTCTACGAGAATTGTTTACGCAGCGCCCAGTAAAGCATCGGGAAGTTAGGTCTTTTCCTTTTGGGGACCTCCTCTATGCAGAGTACATCATGAGAAACGCTGGGCTGGAAGAAGTACAAGCTGGAATCAAGATTGCCGGGAGAAATATCAATAACCTCAGATTTGCAGATGACACCACCCTTATGGCAGAAAGTGAAGAAGAACTAAAGAGCCTCTTGATGAAAGTGAAAGAGGAGAGTGAAAAAGTTGGCTTAAAGCTCAACGTTCAGAAAACTAAGATCATGGCATCTACTCCCATCACTTCATGGGAAATAGTTGGGGAAACAGTGGAAACAGTGTCAGACTTTATTTTGGGGGGGCTCCAAAATCACTGCTGATGGTGATGCAGCCATGAAATTAAAAGACGCTTATTCCTTGAAAGTAAGGTTATGGCCAACCTAGATAGCATATTTAAAAGCAGAGAGATTACTTTGCCAACAAAAGTCCGTCTAGTCAAGCCTATGGTTTTTCCAGTGGTCATGTATGGATGTGAGAGTTGGACGGTGAGGAAAGCTGAGCGCCGAAAAATTGATGCTTTTGAACTGTGGTGTCGGAGAAGACTCTTGAGAGTCCCTTGGACTGCAAGGAGATCCAATCAATCCATCCTAAAGGAGATCAGTCCTGGGTGTTCATTGGAAGGACTGATGTTGAAGCTGAAACTCCAATACTTTGGCCACCTCATGCAAAGAGTTGACTCAATGGAAAAGACCCTAATGCTGGGAAGGATTGGGGGCAGGAGGAGAAGGGGACGACAGAGGATGAGATGGTTGGATGGCATCACTGACTCGATGGACATGGGTTTGGGTAGACTCCGGGAGTTGGTGATGGACAGGGAGGCCTGGTGTGCTGCAATTCATGGAGTCGCAAAGAGTCGGACTGAGTGACTGAACTGAATTCTGCCTGTTTATGGAGGCTTCCCTGGTGGGCTAGTGGTAAAGATGTAAGAGACGTGGGTTCAATCCTTGGGTCAGGAAGATCTCCTGAAGAAGGGAATGGCAACCCACTCCAGTATTCTTGCCTGGAGAATCCCATGGACAGAGGAGCCTGGCAGGCTATAGTCCATAGAGTTGCAAAGAGTCAGAGGTGACAAGCGACTTAGCATGCACTGCTGGTTTCTGACTATAGATGAAGACAAACCAATGGCAGGCAACCATATGTAGTCACATGTGTCCCCTCTTATGCCCCCTCCTCCCCCATCAGATCTTGTCTTCTGCCAGCGTTGGTCACTCTGGGGCAAAAACAATTAAAGGATAACACTTAAGTATCTGGATGTAGCAAAATCTTTCTAATTTGTTTTATATCTTTCTTTGCTTTGATGACCTCCTCAAAGTCCCACCACCTTTCCCATAAAAAAAAAAAATTCACAGAATCTCTCAATAGAGATATATCTTGAATATTTGATTTTTTAAGGTAACCTAAACAGATATCCACTTTTACTTGTTAAATATATGCCAATAGAACATTAACAAATTGTGGATATATTTTGTTAAGATAGTCTACATATTAGCAACACCAAGTGGCTAGTAGTTATGAGCACACCTGGGTTTTGGCAGGAGAGATAGAGCTCTGAATCCTGGCTCTGTTACTTTCTAGCTGTGTGACCACTGGCAGATTTTTTAATCCCTCTGTGCTTCAACGACTTCCTTTATATAGATGGGGCTGTATATATAATACTCATTTTATTGAATTGTTGCAAAGATTAAGCAAGATAACATATGAGAGACGGAGGAGCCTGGCATTCTGCAGTCCATAGGGTTGCAAAGAGTTGGACACCACTTATCAACTGAACAAAAACAGTGAGCAGCTTGACTTTAAAGCTGGCATATGCAGCTCCTTGGTGAAGGTTACTGTCAGATAGTCTCCAATGGGGCCTCGTTTTCTCACAGAATAGCTCAAGAAGGGTACAAATAGTGTTCTTTAACTCTGGATCAAGGGAAAATGTTGATGCTGGTGATGTGGCTAGACAGGTAGATCAGGGAAGAGACCTGGAATTGGCCCCTTCTCTGTGCTCTTCATATAAGTGGTCAGCATTAGCACCACAGAGAGGCAGGGTAAGTGTCAGCTGACCCCTGGGAAATGCAGGAGAGAAAGCAGAATGGCTGGAGAGAGACACAGGAAGATCAGGAGCCAGGCAGCCCACAGAGATCACAATACAGCAGATTCCACGCCTTAATTCCATGCTGGCCTTGAAGAGAAAGTTCAGCACCGGCAAGAGGGAGGAACAGGGGACTTCCCAGTGGTTAAGAATCTGCGTTGCAATGCAGGGGATACAGGTTCCATCCGTGAATGGGTAACTAAGATCCCTCATGCCGTCAGGCAACTAAGCCTGGGTACCACAATTACTGAGCCCCTGTGCCACAGCTAGAAAGTCTGAGCAACACAAGGAAGATCCCCAGTGCCACAACTGAGACCCAATGCAGACAGCAAAATGAATAAATAAATACTTAAAAAAAAAAAAAAGGAGGGAGGAAGAGCCCAGTCCCAGAGTGCCTGGTGACCAAGCAAGTTTCGAGGCAGGAACCCAGACCTAGGAAATGAATCCCTTCATGTGGGTTTCTTTTAGCCTTGTTGAGATGCAATAAAGCCAGGTGAGCCTGGGGACAAAGATATTTACAAGTCCCGAGCAATGAAATTGATGAGGGCCCTGGTGGCTCAGTGGTAAAGAATTTACCTGTCAATGCAGGAGACACAGGTTCGATCCCTCTGTCAGGAAGACCCCTTGGAGGAAGGAATGGCAACCCATCCCAGTATTATTGCTGGGAAAATCCCAGTGAGGTCACAAAGAGTCGCACATGACTGAGCATACATGTACACACACACACTCACCTCCCTCAAGTATTGAAAATAAAAGCAACATTAAGCCCAATAACAAATATAAGTCTGACACAGTCCTGAGTTCTCACAGTGACTATTGCTTTGGTTTCATTTCTGAAATAGCAGACTTTTCGCCCTCAGACCGCTCAATCCTTTTCTCCTAATCATGAGTTTCATCTGATTATTGGCAAACAGTTTTACCTGCCTCCATGGTCTTTAATCACAAACCTCTATTTGTCTGTGAAATGGTCTAGGAGTTCCAACAATGGGGAAACTAAGGCAGGCTCAACATGATAGATCTGGAAGAATGCAGTAGACTTTGGTGTTAACCTTGATGGAGGTACAGGGAACCCTGGGCTTCCCAGAGGGCGCAGCAGTAAATAATCTGCCTGCCAATGCAGGAGACGCAAGAGACACAGGTTCCATCCCTGGGTCAGGAAGGTCCCCTGGAGTAGGAAATGAACACCCACTCCAGTATTCTTGCCTGGAGAATCCCATGGACAGAGGAGGCTGGCAGGCTACTCTGAGAAAGACTGCAAGGAGTCGGACACAGCCCAGCACGCACACACGCACACACACCCTACAGTTCCAACAAGAGGGTCAGAGGAAGGTCCAGGCAGCAGAGATCCAACCATTTGAGGCTGAGTTTACAAACTAGCAAATGCATCCTTTTACTTATTTCATTAGGGTGGTATTCATCTCTAGTATCTGTCAGTTTTGTCCTCTCATTATCTTCAAGCTCCTGAAAATATATTCTTTCTCTCTCACTTCCTAGTGCAGTAGGTATTATCAGAATTCTAAGGCTACCCAGAAGAGAAAGCTTGCATGAGGTCAGAGAGCAAGGGGAGCCCCACTGACTGGCTAAGGAGAAGGGGCCATGACTCAGAGACACAGGAAATAAAAAGAGATAACCAAGCCAAGTTAATATGTTATCAAATAGGTAGAACTGGAGTCTGAAAGAGATAGAAGGTACTGAGGAAGGTGGGGTATAGGTACTTTAAGCCCTAACCTCATTCAATGTTCTGTATCAGTAGGCTTTTGGAGAAGATGGATTGTGGTCTCTAGCCACAGAGAAGTGGTTCAGAGACCCAGCATGATCATCTTTCTCTCCAATCAGGCATGTAAAACACAGCTCAGGCTCAGCTAAGGTTGGCTGGCTGGGGGTACTCTCCAGTCCCACGCAAAACTCTCCCTCCCCCTGGACACACTCCACACTCTTAAAGAAAAAAGATTCAAGAAAGAAAAGAAAAAAAGGAAGAAGGAAAACAAAACACCCCACAGAACTCAGTAAGAACTTACTCTCTAAATGCAGAGGAAACTTCTGAGAGAAAAGAAGAAAACAATCTCCTCAGGTAAAATAATCCAACTCTCCCTGCTCCTCCCATTCCCAAGGTGGATCACTCACTGAGTTACAAAGGAAGCCCCCTTTCCTCACTCCTTATGCCCTTACTTTTGGGTGATGCTCCACTTTCTACCAAGGCCAGGGTTCCTGCTTCTCAGCACCACAGATGGCAGGGCAGCCATAGCCAGGCTTTTTCTATGCCACCCCAACTCCCACTCCATGGACACATCAAGACACACTTGTCCATCCTGATCGTGGTGTCATGATCCCAAGGGCAAGGACCATTTCTTACTCAGCTCTGCTTCCTTATAGCAGCTAGTGCGAGAACTTGGAAAAGACAGATGCTCCAGAAATGTTTCCTGAATTGAACAGCTTCCTTGGTGTCCCTGGAAGGTCCTCCAAGTACTGGAGTCTTGAAACCAAGGCTTACTAATAATTACTGGACTTGATGAATAGAGGCACCCTCCAATTGTACACAAAAATACAATACCACAGAGTTGAAGCCAATTGAAATCCAAACAGCATCAATGAAACCAATTTGCTTAAGAAACTTCCTCAGAAGAAACCTTCCAAAATTGAAATTTAAAGGCATATTAATTTGAGATTATGTTACCTCCTACTGAGTCATTATAAAGTAACGTTTTAAAGGGAACCTGTAACAAATGACATATACAATGACACTGTTTTATTCACTCACTGCATTTAACATTTCAGTATTAGAGATACCAAGTGGATTAACACAATCCCTACTCTCAAGCTGAATATTCATTGGAAGGACTGATGCTGAAGCTCCAATACATTGGCCACCTGATGCCAAGAGCTGCCTCACTGAAAAAGAACCTGATGCTGGGAAAGAGTGAGGGCAGGAGGAGAAGGGGACGACAGAGGATGAAATGGTTGGATGGCATCACCGACTCAATGGACATAAGTTTGAGCAAGCTCCAGGAGATGGTGAAGGACAGGGAAGCCTGGAGTGCTACAGTGGGGTCACAAAGAGTCAGACGTGACTTAGTGACTGAACAACAACTCAAGCTGTTTATAGTCCTGTGTGGGAGAAATGTTTGAAAATAGATTATAATGCCATGTATAAGTGCAAAAAAAGATATGTGTTGGATATAATGGAGGACTAGAGTTTAAAACTAAAAAAGAAATGGTTAGCAATACAAGTGCAAAAAAATTAGTGTAGGTTTTAATGAAATCTAGAAAAAGAAGATTAAGGATTTGTCTGAATGCCTCCTGCATTGTTTCAGGAAGGATCTTGGCTAATCGCTACGAGAGGAACAGATATTATGGGTTAAAGAAAACATCCCCTTATGGAAGTCATTTGGAAAAAGAATGTTAGATCCCTACCCCACACTATAAACATAAATAAACTACAGATTAAAACCAAAAGGAAAAGATAGTTCTAAAATTTCAGGAAATATACAGAATAATGATACTTAGGTTGGCAAAGTATTTTAACTATTATACCAAAACCTGAAAATTATAAACAAAAAAGAAACAGATTTGACTGTGAAAAATCATAAACAAAAATACAATTTAAAGTGTAAAATGGGCTTCCAGGAAAGCTCCTTAAAAGGGAGAGGCTAAGCCCTTCTTTCCTTTCTTTTTATTATAACGAAAGCAGATGTAATGGTTGGGCTCTGGCAGCTACTTAGGACCTGGAGGCAACATTGAGGAAGGGAGCCATCGAGCCACTTTACCAGTTCTAGACTGCCTACTTCTAGGCTTCATTTATATGAGAAAGAAATTTTCTGCCTTATGTGGCCACTATTTTTTCAGGTCTCTGACATGAATCACAAATTCTTAACCCATACAGAAGCTGTTTCCTAACTCAGGGACATTTAGAACCATATGTATGAAACAGGCATAGGTTTCAGGAAGTAAAAAGAAGTTCTGAAACCTGCAAAGTACAGAACAGGAGCTCTAATTTCTGTACTCTCTATCACCACCTCTCCCATCCCTATAACACCACCACCATTATTTGTTTCTTATTTGAAAACACATTCAAATGGAATGTCTGGAAAGGAATGTACTAAAATATTAACCATGGTGTTCTGAGTTGTGTGATTGTTGCCGGTTTTCAGTTTCCCGTTTCTGTCTCATCAGTTTTCTAATTTATCTAGAATGCACAGGCATTATATTTTTTTAATTTTTAAAAAAAAGCTATTTTAGAATCATCTTAGGAAGCAAAACAAAATAGTGCTCTCCACTCTTTGTTAATACAATAGCCACGATGTGGAAGCAATCTAATATCCATTGATAGAAGAATGGATAAAGAAGATGTGGTATCTTTATACAATGGAATATTACTTAACCACAAAAAATGAAATAATGCCATTTGCAGCAACATGGATAGACCTAGACATTATCTCACTAAATGAAAAAAGTCAGAGAAAAACAAATGCCATATGATATCACATATATGTAGAATCTAAAATATGATACAAATGAACTTGTTTACAAAACAGAAACAGTCTAACAAACAGAAAACGAATTTATGGTTACAAAGGAGGAAAGGGGCTAGGGGAGAGATAAATTGGGGATTTGGGATCAGCAGACACAAATGACTATATATAGAATAAACAACAAGGTGCTGCTGTATAGCACAGGGAACTATATTTCATATCCTGTAATAAACAATAAAAAAAGAATATGAAAAGAAATATATATATATATATGAATCACTTTGCTGTATACCAGAAAATAACACAGTATTTTAAATCAACTATAGTTCAGTTTTTTAAAAAAAAAAAATCATGTTGTCTTTGATTGCAGAAGCCAAACAGGATGGTTTTTCTTTATTTTACCTCTTCGCAGGTCGGTGTGAACAGGTCTAGGCTTTATTTTTGGGGGCGGGGTGATGTAGGATTGTGTGTATGTGCATGTGTTTAAGTCCAGCTGGATACTAATAGAAAATATCTTTTTAATAAATGTAAAATTGGGAGTTCTAACGAGAACCTAAATAAAATAACTGAAACACTTGTACCACCAAACACAAAGTACCACTTCACTTACCCATATGATCTTTTAAAGGAAAATGACCACCATGCCAACTAATATGGAAATATAACAATGCATTAAATGACAAGACAACACATATCTTGGTTCTAGTTTCTTGAGCTTGAAAAACAAAATAGAAATAAGAAAACTACTGGCTCTTCATGCCATCCTTTTGGAGAACACAAAAAGAAAGTATTTCTAGGATGGGACCCTCTCTAGGCTATCTGAGCCCATGAGGTCGTATCTACAGTATACACTGTGGACCCCTAGAAGGTTTCATGTTTGTGGTTATGGTCATCGCCATCTTTCAGTCATAGGCTGTTACAACATCATGCTGGGCCCTGGGCGGAGAGAGGCCACCTTCTTGGGTGGGGAGCAGAGGGAAAGGGGAGGAGGAGGAGTGCAGGCTTCTAAGAACCAGTGGTGTTGACTTCTCCCCCACCTACACCTGCTGCTCTGAAAGGCAGAGTGGATTCCTGAGCAATTGGGAGGCCAGACAGACTGAACTCGGTACCTCTCAAGGCTTCAAATACTGTGGTTCCAGCTCATGGGAGACTAGCTTTGTCTTTTTTTTTTCCTGTTACTTTTTTCGAACTGAAGTATGATTGATTTATAGGGTCATGTTAGTTTCATGGGTACAGTGACTCAGTTATATATGTATGTGTATATACAGTGACTCAGATGGTAAAGAATTTGCCTGCAATTCAGGAAACCTGGGTTTGATCCCTGGGTCGGGAAGATCCCCTGGAGAAGGGAATGGCTACCCACTTCAGTATTCTTGCCTGGAGAATCCCGTAGAAAGAGGAAATGGGTGGGCTACAGTCCATGGGGTTGCAAAGAGTCGGGCACAGCTGAGCAACTTTCACTTACTCATATATATATATTCCTTGTCAGATTCTTTTCCCTTATAGGTTATTACAGAATATTAAGTACAAGTATTGTCTTTGCCCTGGACAGTAAAGCTGGGCAGCTGCAGCCCACGTCTGGCCTGGGTATGCTTCCCATGGTTGAGAGTGGACAGGAGCCCATTGTGGAATGGGTGTGGAATTCAAGGACTCAAAACAGAAATTGGACCTCTTTCTCCTTGGGAAGCTCCCAGACCCTCTCTCTGCCTCTGTTATCTCATCCATACCAACAGGCATGCACTGGTAAACAAGTGCCATGCAAATATAATACAATCATGGAGGAGCTCAGAGTTTAGTAGGGAAGATCAGTCAACAATCAGAGACAGTTAACTGTGGAAAGTACCAAGGGTACTCGTACCAAGTAGACTGAAAGCTCTGTGGGAAGGTGGGATCCCTGGAAGTCATCCTGAAGGAGGTGACCTTTAGGCTCATACTGGAGGGGTGTACAGATCTGTCACGCAAAGAGTAGGGTTAGAGGAAACAGTCAGGCTGAAGGTTCACCTTAGTTGCCTTATCCTCAAGAGAACAATAGCATTCCTCACCCTAGCACGTGCTGAAGCATTTCTCCCACTTTGCATTCAGTTCTGGAAATAACCACTTCTCCGCTCAGCTCCGGACTCTGACCCAGTTTATTCTCCCCACCCAGAGGGAAAGGCCACCCCTGCCACCTCTAGGCCTCAGCTTGGTCGAGACTCCCCCACTTCCTTGTTCTCTTAAGATACTGAAACATTACTTCATCACAGTATTTCCCAACACCTTTTCCACTATGTCATAAATGACCATGCTTTCTGGTCCACCTTTTAATCCCTGAAGGCTTGCAAATAATAAACAACATAGACTGAAACATATTGTGTTCTAGGCACGGTCTCAAGCCCTTTACATTTAATTCTCACAACAAATCCTGTAAGGCAGAGAGATACTGAGTAACTTACTCAAGGCTACACAACTAGCAGGTGGCAGGGGCAGAATTTGTACCCTGGGGTCTGACCTGACAACCACTCCCTTATCCGCACTTCACTGACTACACTAGGAACACAATTTCTAGCCAGGCTGCCTCTCCTGGAACAATTCCAGCCTCGGCCTCTGCCTCTCCCTGAGAAGCCATCTAGAACGCAGGTTTTACCTTCATTGGGCCTCAGTTTCTCCACTCACAGTGGAAGGTAGAGTGGATCATGTCTAAGGGAAGAAATTAACCTACCCAAGTAGAGCACCATGTGATGGGTTCACACTCAGGCAATTAGTTTCAGCATCAGTTTACTTAACCTCACTCTCACTGCCTCAGGGGCACAACAAATGTTTATGGAATTAGTGAGTGACCAGGTGGTTGAATGGCTGAAACCTGTCCTTCTCTGAAGGGAGGGAGGATCACTGAATCCATCCAGAAACCTAATGATTGACTCGTGGCAGGAAACTTCTAGAAGAATGCATATCAACAGCAGTGAACATATATTATTATTATTATGTGTGTGTGCATGCTCAGTTGTATCCAACTCTTTGTGACCCTATGGACTGCAAACTTCCAGGCTCCTGTATCCATGGGATTTCTCAGTCAAGAGTACTGAAATGGGTTGCCATTTCCCCCTCCAGGATATCTTCACGACCCTGGGATCGAACCCGCGTCTCTTGCATCTCCTATATAGGTAGGTGAATTCTTTACCACTGAGCCACCTGGGAAGCCAATATTATGATGATGATGCAAAAAGAGGATTCTGTTTTATCTGTCCTTTTGAATCTTGCTTTTTTCTCTTTACAATACACACTGAAAGTCATTCACAGTCCATACATTTTTATCAATGTAAATGAAGTTATTCCCAATGCATTTCCAATTATAAAAATTGTTACATGAAAAATTACAGTTTTGGGTATTTGTTATTTTTATTGACTAAATTACTAAAAGAATAATTTCTAGGTCAAAGATTATACAGCTTTAAAATTGTCTAAATTGGCACTACCCAAAAGGTTTTACCCACTTTAACCACAAAAGTAATTGTTTCCCCTCAGCATCCCCAGATATTTTCTTTCTTTTTCGTCTTTTCCACAATCAGAAGATGACAAATGCTATCCCGCTATGATTTTTGTCTACTTTTCTTTGATTATTAACGAGCTTTGGCTTCTTTTCCTGTTTTTGGCCATTTGCTTTTTTTCTTGGCCACACTATGAGGCTTGCAGGATCTTAGTTCCCCAACCAGGGATTGAACCCAGGCCCTAGCAGTGACAGTGCTAGGTACTAACCACTAGACCACCAGTTAAGTCCCTGTATTTCTTCTTATATTTCTTTCCTGTTGATTTTTTTCTGTCCGTTTTTCTATAGGGCTGTTAGCTTTTCTAACTGATTTGTAAGAGCTCTTTGAATTTATCAGTTATTTATCCTTTGTTCTGGTTTTAGAGGTATTTCCTCCCAATGTGTTGTTTGAGTTTGACTGTGTTTTATGGGGTTCTTTCCAACGGTCAACACTGATGTGTTGAAGTTTGCAGTTATCTTAAATGTAGTTAAATTTATCTATACTTTCGCTTTGGCTTCTGCAATTCATATAATGCTTAGAATGCCCATTTCCACTCCAGGGCCATACAACTATTCACTCACATTTTCTTTAAAAAAAATTTGTGACTTTTAACATTTAAATTTTGGATTCATCTGGAATATATTTTGATGTATGTAATGAAATAGGCAAGGTAATGATTATAATAGGCTCAAACAACTATGCTTTGAAATAAAGCTGTGAGCCTTTTGATTTGGCACTTCAGGAAAATGCCAAGCACTAATGAGTGGGGGGAGGAGGGGGCATGGGGACCTAAGAACACAGTGCTGCCTGAAGGGAGAGTGTCACTAAGCTCTAAAAATACATTCAATTTTGATTACATAAACACCAGTCTGTGATTTTGAAAAACCACACAGTGCTGGTGATTTTGTGGGGAATATCAGAAGCTGAATAAAGAAAGAGAAAGCAAACAAACTAAATCTTAATTGGTATTATAGAATGGGATTTTTGGTGCCTCAGATGGTAAAGAATCTGCCTACAATGAGGGAGAGGGTTTGATCCCTGGGTCAGGAAGATCCCTTAGAGAAGGGAATGGCTACCCACTCCAGTATTCTTGCCTGGAGAATTCCATGGACAGAGGAGCCTGGCAGGCTACAGTCCATGGGCTCACAAAGAATCAGACACAACTGAGGCACATACAAACCACATGAAATTTTATTACCTCTATTAAGAAGCATTTAATCTTGGCTACATTCTGAGTGACAGAGCTCAGGTATTAAATGCGATACTCTAATGGGGCTCTAATCACAATCCCGATTGAGGAAAGAAAAGTGGATATGGTACACATTGTGATCTAGACAATTGTGCAAAGACAAACAGCATCTGACACGAAGCTGACTCAATTATACTTGTAGGGGAAAAGTTTTTTAAGGGGCTAACACACTTATCAGTTCTCTGTGGGAGAAGCACAAAAAGGAGAGTTTAGAAGGTGGTGTTCATGCAGGAAGATGAAGTAGCACTTGGAGGCCAGTGGGCTGGAAGAAAGCAGAAATAGCCAGTTGAAAGTAAATAGATTAACTACAGGAGTATCAGGAAAAACCAGCCACACAATCCAATGAGTGGCAGAAGGAGGAAGCCAGACAGCCCTTTCTGAGGTAAAAGCAGGCAAGATACTAAAGCTCAAGGAAAGTTAGTCAGGATTGCCCTGAGAAGTTCTGATTGAAGCCCGAAACACTTGGGTTAGCTGGCACTCCCCTCCTCATGCCCATGAATGCAACCATTTTCTGCCCTGGAATGGAAATGACGGGGAAAGAGGTAACACCTGGGATTTATGGAGTGCAACGGAATGACATAATGGAAAGGAAATGACAGAGGAAGAGGTAATATCTGGGATTTATGCAAAAGCCAGTGTCCAGAGACCACCTCAGGACATTCAACCTGATTACTAACCTCTTCAAAATGATTTCCCTCCCTCTCTGTGTGATTTTATAATCAGCTACTGCCTGCCAATGCAGGAAACACAGGAGGCGTGGGTTCGATCCCTGGGTCGGGAAGATCCCCCAGAGGAAGAAATAGCAATCCACTCCAGTATTCTTGCCTGGGAAACCCCATGGCCAGAAGAGCCTGGTGGGTTACAGTCCATAGGATTGAAAATCGTCAGACATGACTGAAGCAACTTAGCACAACGTTTGATTCTTTGGGTCTCCGTCTCCTCACTGTGTGGGAACCCTAACTATAAACCTTCATCCGAACCTCTGACCCTGAATCTGAAAGACCAGTTGTTTCACCGCAGCACTACTCACAATAGCCAAGACATGGAAATGTCCATTGACAGTGAATGGATAAAGAAAATGTGGTGTGTGGTGTGTATACACACACACACACACACACACACACACACATACATGCATACACACAATGTATTGATCAGCCATAAAAAAAGAATGAAATAATGCCATTTGCAGCAACATGGATGGACCAATAGATCATCATACTAAGTGAAATAAGTCAGAAAGAGAAAGACAGATACCATATGTCACTTATGTGTGGAATCTAAAATACAAATCAGCATATCTATGAAACAAAACCATACTCACAGATATAGAGAACAGACTTGTGGTTGCCAAGGAGGAGGAGATGTAGGGGAGAGAAGGAATGGGAGTTTGAGATTAGCAGAGGCAAACTATCAATATTATATATAAGATAAACAACAAGGTCTGATTGTATAGCCCAGGGAACTATATTCAATAACCTATGACAAAACATAATGGGAAAGAATATGAAAAAGAATATGTATACATACATACATATATATAATTGAGTCACTTTGCTGTCCAATAGAAATTAACACAATATTGTAAATCAACTATACTTCAACAAAATTTTTAAAAAGAAAAAAAAAAAAATTCTGTGTCTCTGCTGCCTGGAGTTTTTGTCCTGCAAGCATCATGTCGGAGCCACAGTTCAGAAATCCTTATTTAGTGGTGGACTTTACCAGGGATGGGAGGAAGGAGCAAAATACTGGCAGTGAGGAGGACTGCAGGGCAGATATGACAAGTGGTCAAGTGGATATGATGCGGACCCAACCAGGTAGGTGGCTGGTCGATGGGAACAGCCAGAGGAAAGGGTTGCGAGGGACAGGAAGAATGTAGAAGCACCACAGGGAGAGATCTGAGAAGACTTGGAAGCCAAATCCGAAAGCTAGGAGCCTTCTGACCCAAAGTTCACACTGGCAGCCCCAAGTCATGAGATTGCCAGGAAAAGTTAACCATGCTAATGCATAATTTTCCCAAAAGTTAAAAAACAACTCTTTCCAAACATAAACTGAAATGCATCAAATGCTTGGCTGACTACTTAATGGAAGCAGTCAGATGGTAAAGTTGGTTCCTGAGAAACTTGCTATTTGTACACACAAAGAAGGACTGACGTTGAAGCTGAAACTCCAAAACTTTGGCCAACTGATGCAAAGAACGCACTCATTTGAAAAGTCCCTGATGCTGGGAAAGGAGAAGGGAGGAGGAGAAGGGGACGACAGAGGATGAGATGGTTGGATGGCATCACCGACTTAATGGGTATGAATCTGAGTAAACTCCGGGAGTTGGTAATGGACAGGGAGGCCTAGCATGCTCCAGTTCATGGGATCGCAAAGAGTCGGACACGACGGAGTAACTGAACTGAACTGATAAAAGAAGGCTAGAGTCAAGTTCCCTTGCAGATACACCACTGGCTAATGCTCTACAAGATAACAGAAAACCATAACATTTGGAATCTCCCTTCTACTGGGGAGAAATTGTTTACATCTCAACCGAGTAAGATCTGCAAATGGACCAGTAACTTCACTGAGTCTGCACCCTTAATTAACAGCAAATAGCGAAGTCAAATATTCATTCTCTAAATCAGCGGTTCTCAAACAGGACTGATGTTGCCTCTCAAGGGATATTTGGCATCATCTGGAGATGACGGCTTCTGGCCACAACTCAGCCAGGGGTAGGGGGCGGGGAGAGGGATGACACCTAGTGAGTAGAGGCTAGTGATGCTGCTAAACATCCTACCATGCAGAGGACAAATCTCATTCCAAGATGCATCCTGCCCAAAGGGTGAATAGCGTGAAGGCGAGAAGTCCTGCCTCAGGTAAGTAACTAACCCTTGGGTGAGCTCATTGAAGAATGCCGCTGTGTTCATGTCATCACTGCAAGGGTATGCTGCCTACCTCTTCCTCTTATTCCCAAGTTCTAAATAATTTTTCTTAATGATAATTGTCAACCATCTGCCTTCGAAGTAAAGTAGACTTCTCCTTTTTACAAATATGTCACCCAAGTATTTTAAAAAGGTTCCTACTTGACCTGAAGGACATCAGAAAAAAATCAGTTAAACAGAACATCCCTTGCCAGTTATTGAGCCTTTTGTCTTATTAAGATCTTACTACAGTTGCAGCAAAAATGATGAGATTTTCCCAGAGAGCATGCAAATGCTCAGAAGTTTCTTAAAAAACAAGAATATCCAACCTCCTTGCTCCCCCCCAAAAGTGACAACTAAAAAGATGTGCTGATAGCACTGGGAGAAGCTGGCAGCCGGGCAGAAGCGCAGTCATAGGAAGTACAACTGGGAAAAGAAAATAGAGGCTGATGACCCCTCTGCTGACCCAGCCTGAGCACATCTCTCCCGTTCCTGCTCCAGACCCATCATTCCAAATCTTGGCCAACTCGACCGTCTACCCAGGCAACGGGGCTAGACTTGGCAGTAACCTTAGCTTCCTCTTTGTTCCTACCCATCTACAGGAATTTGCTCATTCAGTAAGACATTTATGGAGCAGTAATTCCCAGGCAACAAGGGCAGTGAGTGCAATAGTCTTCTGGCAGCTTCCCAAGCCCTCAGATTCCTCTTTGATTAGCTCTCCATCCTCACCACCCTCCTTTCTTGCCTTTAAACTCTATAGCTGCAGCCTCTTAAATTCTCCTGTCCCAATCTGGCCTCCCTTGTTTTCAGATTATCACCCTGAAACATAGCTCTGCCCAGGCAGCTCCCCAGCCGAAAACAAATCCCTAACAATTTCCCTTTGTTCAGGGAATGGGCTCAAAGAATAAAATCCAGACACCTTTGCTCAGCATGGTTCCTTTATACTTAACCCACCTTGCTCAAAGACACTGCCACTGAAAGCACTATCCGGGGCCCGCGGAACAGATGCAGGCTTCCCCACACCATGCCTTTCTTTGACATCCTCCTTTTTGTCAACTTCCTCATCGGCAGATATCAAGATATATCAATTAACATACCTGTCATGCTAGAAAAATATATTCTGGCCCCAAAATAAATATGCCTAGTGTGAGGTGACAATTTATGATCATCTACATCATGCCTGTAGATTAATAACACATTTTTATTAGATTTTTCATTAAATAAATTAATTTTGCTACTTTTAAATATTCACAGGTAGAGTGTTTAAAAACCTAAATATGAAGAGCAAGTTCTCTAGAAAAAAAAATATTCATCAAGAGAAGCAAATGATACATTCTTTTTAGAATATTTTCACAAAGAACATTTATCATTTCAATACTGCATACAAGGGAATTCTTGGTGGGCCAAATGTAGGCCCTTATCTTGAGGAAGTTAACAGACTACTAGAGAATACAGGCTGGTGTTAGACCATGTTTTAAGTGATATGATTAGGCGCTTTGGAAACAAATATGTGGGTTAGGGAGGACTTATGAGAAAGGTCACTCCTAGGCTGAGACCTAATGTTTGTTCCCATTAATTTTTTTTTTTTCCATTTTGTTCTATAAGCAGAAGGCTTAGATACCAGGATTGTCCAGTCAAAACCTGAACCCCTTTTGGCACTTGTCACAATGTGGTAACGATAGTCAATTACTCTCTGGCCTGGCACTCCACTATTTCACTCCTTTGGCCAGCCACCTTCTTATAGATAAAGCCTATATCTTATTTATTATGTATCCCCAGGACCTAGGATTGTGGCTAGTATTTATGTCCAACCAACAGACTGGAATGAAATGGATGAAACAGAAAATAAAATTAGTCAGTGATCAATTCACCTATAATGGAAAAGAATCTGAAAAAGAATGTGTATGAGTGTATAACTGAATCATTTTGCTGTACACCTGAAACATTGTAAATCAGCTATGTTAATCACTCATTTGTGTCCAACTGTTTGCGACCCCATGGACTGTAGCCCTCCAGGCTTCTCTGTTCCATGGAATTCTCCAGGCAAGAATACTGGAGTGGATAGCCATACCCTTCTCCAGGGGATCTTCCCAACCCAAGGATCGAACTGTGGTCTCCCACATTGCAGGCAGATTCTTTACTGTCTGAGCCACCAGGGAAGCCCCCAAATCAGCTATACTTCAATTTAAAAAAAAATTGTGATCAATTCAGTCCAATCATTGCCTTGACTTCTCTTTTCTCCACTGAAGTAAACTTACCAAGCCAACCCTTCCACAGGCAATTGCCACTTATAATACTCTATAGCACAATCAGCCCAAACTGGAGAGTGGTTAAATAAACCTACATATCTACCTGTGTATATGTTAGTCACTCAGTCATGTCTGACTCTTTACCACCTCGTGGACTGTAGCCCACCAGGCTCCTCTGGTCATGGAATTCTCCAGGCAAGAATACTGGAGTGGGCTGCCATACCCTTCTCCAGCGGAGTTTCCTGACCCAGGGATCAAACCCAGGTCTCCTGCACTGCAGGCGGATTCTTTACTGTCTGAGCCTTCAGGGAAGAAATGAGCAAGGAGACATAAATATTATTTAAATACATAAATAAATATTTATTGCTGGGTGAGACAGACTGAACTCTCTTACACAACAGTTGAAAGGTATAAAAGTCTAGACACTTAACCTTGCTTCATCATTTCTGGGAAAACTCACCGTGTTTGAAGTAATACAGCTGGCCTTTGAACAACAGAGGTTTGAATTGCACAAGTCTAGCTATACACAGACTTTTTTCTTCAATAAATACATACTGTAGCATTCCACGGTCTGTAGTTTGTTGAATTCATGAATGTGGAACTGCAGATGTGGAGGGGTGACTATAAAGTTATTCTTGGATATTTGACTGCACAGAGGGTCAACTCCCTTAACTTCTGTGTTATCCTAGGGTCAATTGTAGTTTGAATACGTGTGAAATGTATCAGCTTGGGCTAGTGATAATACTTAAATAGGACGGCTGAGGTCTGCTTGACCAGGTAGGACCCCATTCTGTGCAGCCCGAGCCCAAACTTCTCACAAATTCTAGGGTACAGGACACAAAGGCATCTAAAGAACGGGTGACAGTCAGAAACACCGTGCTTGGAAGCTTGAAACTGCCCTCCATATCTTTTCCTAATCACCACCTTTCTTCAGATGTAAGATACCGTTGATTAAAAGATGCATCGCTTTTCATGAGCCACTGAGGAAGAACAAATGCTACAACAAATAAGTTAGACACAAAGCTTTCTGGTCATTTAGAATGTTTACTTTATGCTTATAGAAAGAGTCCCTTTCAACATATTTCAACACAGATGACCTGTAACCTGTGCTCTAACTTATAGCATTGACAGTGTAATCTTGAGGATGAAGAAGCCTGGGGTGGGGTCAGCATTTTATATTTGGCCACATTTGGAGCTTGGGTCTTGGCCCCACGGAATCACCTGTCTCAGGATGTTGACCAGCTTCCGTTCAAATTCAGCAGAAAGTTCCCAACAAGTTAAACAGTAAACTCCTTCATCATAGTTCAGAGTGATGCATGTCACACTGACATGTCATGGCTTTGAAATTTGTTTCAAGGAATGTTTTCATTCTTCCTACATTCGGGTACACTGCCTGACCCAGTATCAACAACAAAACACAAGTTTTTATGGCTTTATAGTTAACCTTCTTTGTTATCACTTATAAAATACTCTACTGGTATTTGTGAGAAAATTTAGGATTGTGATTATTCCACCAACAATGAACATTTGCTTCTCTTATGTAAACTATGCCCCTTTTGTATGTTTTGTTTTAATGCTGCATCGTAAAGGGATCTTTTTTCATTGAGATGATGATTTTATGGAAATATATATGTATATTTTATAGGATTACATATATGTATATATACTTTATGGATGATGATTTTTATGGAAATATATATATTATAGAAATATATATATGTTTTGAGATGATTTTATGGGAATATATATACATACATATCCAAAGAGGCATACCTTGGAGATACTGTGGGTTCAGTTCCAGACTTCATAATAAAGCAAATATTGTGATAAACAAGTCATGAAAAATTTTTGGTTTCCCAGTGCATGTAAAAGTTATGTTTACACTATACCACAGTATAGTAAGTGTGCAACAGCATTGTGTCTAAAAATGTACATACCATAATTATTACTTTATCACTAAAAAATTCTATCATCTGAGCCTTCAGTGAGTTATCTTTTTGCTGGTGGAGGCTTTGAAATACCGCAATAATTAACAAAACATGCCACAGAGACTCAAAGCGAGCAAATGCTGTTGGGAAAAATGACATTGACAGACCCTTGACACAGGGTTGCCACAAACCTTCAATTTGTTTTTAAAAAATGCAGTATCTCCTGAGCACCAAAAAGCAAAGCACGATACAGTGAGGTCTGCCAAATGAGAGAAAGTAAACTTGAATATGTGCAGTTTACTGTATGTCAATTATATCTCAGACTTTTTAAAAAGCACTGTAAATCATCAATGGATGAATGTATAAAACAAAATGTGTGTAAATATATATATATATATATATATATATATATATAATTCAGCCTAAAAAAGGAAGGAAATCTTGATACATCTATAGCACACACCAGCTCTTAAATACATCTGGCGCCTGGGCTTTCTGTCTGCTACCCAGGGGACGATTCTGGATCGCCTGGCTCTGGTGGCCAGAAAGGTTTGCATTCCTGGGTCCCTAGAAACTAACAATTCTAGAGATAGTCCTTGACAAGTAAACACCCCAAGTGAACACTGGGAGTGATTAAAAATAAAATAAGTTGCTTGGACAATCCCAAAGGTTTGGAGACTACTGAGAGCTAAGACAGGGTTTAATCTGCCACATGAGGCCGCTTCAAGACTGGGACAGATGGCTGTTTTATCTACTGCATAGAAACCAACTGAGTCAAGCAACATGAAGAAACAGAGGACTATGTCCCAAATGAAAGAAAAAGATGGAACCTCAGAGGGAAACCCTTGATGGAACAAAGAAAAGTAATTTACCTGATAAAGGATTCAAACGAACGGTCATAAATATACTCTCCAAAGTTGGGAGAAAAATGGATGATCACAGTGAGAACTTCAACAAAGAGATAGGAAACATAAGGCAAGAAGAAGGAAATAGGCATTCAGACCCAGAATGTCTAGAAAATTTCAAAGACAAGGAACCCAAAGAAACCCACCAAGGCACATTATAATCAAAATGTCTAAAGCTAAAGACAAGGGAAGAATCTTAAATGTGGCAAGAAAAAAAACAACGCTTACATACAAAGGATTCTCCATGAGACTATCATCAGGAATTTTGCAACTAGAAAGGAATGGCACTGTATATTCAAAGCGCTGGAAGGACAAAAAGCAAGAATACCCTACCTGGCAAAGTTATCTTTCAGAATTGAAGGAGACATAAAGAGCTTTCCAGACAAGCAAATGCTAAAGACATTCATCACCACTAAATTGGCTTTACAAGAAATATTAAAGGGCGTTCTTTAGGCATAAAAGCAAAGGTGCTAATTAAGAACAAGAAAACATCTGAGAGTATAAAGATAAATGTAATTGGGCTTCCCTGGTGGCTCAGATGGTAAAGAATCTGCCTGCAGTTCAGGAAACCCCGGTTCAATTCCTGGGTCAGGAAGATCCCCTGGAGAATGGAATGGCAACCTGCTCCAGTATTCTTGCCTAGAGAATTCCATGGACAGAGGAGCCTGGCTGGCTACAGTCCATGGGGTTGCAAAGAGTCAGACAGGACTGAGGTAATGTTTTAATCACTTTTAAGGCTAGCATGAAGATTAAAAACAAAAATAGTAAAATTAACCAGCTACAATAATTAGTTAAGGAATATATAAGATGCTGCTGCTGCTGCTGCTGCTGCTGCTAAGTCACCTCAGTCGTGCCCGACCCTGTGCGACCCCATAGATGGCAGCCCACCAGGCTCCACCATCCCTGGGATTCTCCAGGCAAGAATACTGGAGTGGGTTGCCATTTCCTTCTCCAGTGCATGAATGAGAAAAGTGAAAGTGAAGTCGCTCAGTCGTGTCCGACTCTTAGCGACCCCATGGACTGTAGCCTACCAGGCTCCTCCGTCCATGGGATTTTCCAGGCAAGAGTACCAGAGTGGGGTGCCATCGCCTTCTCCATATTTAAGATAAAAATACGTAAAACTGTGACACCAAAAATATAAAACACTGTGGGGGGAGTAAAGATGTGGAGTTTTAGAATGCATTCAAACTTAAGTTGTTATCAACCTAAAACAGATTGTGATAAATATAAGTTGTTATATGTAAGTCTCATGGTAACCATAAAGCAAAAAACTTATACTACTGGGTGGGCCAACATGGTTAATATGTCTTGTGTGAAAGAACTGTTGACCTGCAACTATTTCACATAGTCCTTCAAGACCTGGCTCAGCCTCTTTCATCCTGTGTGCGTTTAATTCACATTAATCAAATGAAAAAAATGAGAATTTGTTAACATTGCAAGGATAAAATGTTATACTACCAGCTTCATTTTACCTAAAATTTTGATCAATTTTCTAATTAAGTACCACAAAGAGTTATTAACAGCTTCAGGGTATGTGTTTCTGCCTTTAATTTCTGATGCTTAATGCTAGATAAATACAGTGTACATTCTGTTATTTTTTTCATAAATATCCCCAAATCAGTACAGACTACTCTTCACAGTGTCCCTGCTACTCATGCTTATGTTTTTCTGGAAACTAGAGAAGAAAGTCACACTTGAAAGGAATAAATCATTCCTTCAACCACAACACAGAGTGGTAAATAGCTACAGAAAGCAAGGTAAACTTCTAGAAACACAATCAATTCTTAACGACTTTTTTGGCTAGTACTGGAATCTTTTTTAAATATGTGTTAACTGCTTTTTCAAAGAGCCATTTAAAGTTTGCCAAGGTAGACTTATAAGATCCATTTTTCCCTTCCTTAAGGTATATCACAAAGTCCCTTTGTCTTGCCTTGATGTCACGTGATCCTCTTTGTGGACACAGGGCAACACTCAAAAGGGATATTATGTCATAATCATCAATAAAATACATTCTGTCATTTTGATGTGGTAAGATACCAGTCTGTGGTGATTGCCCAACAGTCCAATCATGCGCCTCTATCCTTCCCGCAATGCGGTTCTTAGAAGTAATCTCAGAATACTGTAACATTCTGTGTCTGGGGTCTTTCTGTCCCACAGTAAACCATGGAGGAAGCTGACCTACTTTTTGTCACACAAAATGGGCAGAGTACTACAGTCAGCAGTGCCATATGACTTACATGGCGTTTCTGACTCTGTGGAGACCATTAGTGATGGCCTCCAGATTGGGTCCTTTTGTCTCCTGGTAAATATCAGGGAGTCAGAATTTCCATCCGGTATCACACATGAGTGGAATCCCCACGGTGAATGCTTCTTCAGCCCTGCTCCTGACTCTGTTCAGGACAGTTTCCCATTGCCATTACCTAGAGCTTCACTTCTGGTGAAAAGATGACACGCCTTGTCCTCAGGCACCAGGAGAGAGGTTCATTTCATTGTCCTCTAGGAAACCACCACGCAATATTTTCCAGGCATGTCAGTCTTTATTGAAGGATTTGGAAGAAACTCACTGGATTGGTTCAAAATTGGGAAAGGAGTACATCAAGGCTGTATATTGTCACCCTGCTTATTTAACTTATATGCAGAGTCAAGATTGCCAGAGAAATATCAACAACTTCAGATATACAGATGATACCACTCTAATGGTAGAAAGTGAAGAGGAACTAAAGAGCCTCTTGATGAGGGTAAAGGAGGATAGTGAAAAAGCTGGCTTAAAACTCAACATTCAAAAAAATAATATCATGGCATCTGGGCCCATCACTTCATGGCAAATAAGGAAAAAGTGGAAACACTGACACATTTAACTTTCTTGGGCTCTCAAATCACTGCAGTGACTGCAGCCACAAAATTAAAAGACACTGGTTCCTTGGAAGAAAAGCTATAACACACTTAGACAGCATATTAAAAAGCAGAGCTATCACTTGACTGACAAAGGTCCAAATAGTCAAAGCTATGGTTTTTCCAGTAATTATGTACAGATGTGAGAGTTGGACCATAAAGAAGGCTGAGTGCTGAAGAACTGATGCTTTCGAACTGTGGTGCTGAAGACTCTTGAGAGTCCCTCGAACAGCAAGGAGACCAAACCAGTCAATCCTAAAGGAAATGAACCTGAATATTCATTGAAAGGACTGATGCTGAAGCTCCAACACTTTGGCCACCTGATGAGAAGAACTGACTCATTGGAAAAGACTCTGATGCTGGGAGAGATTGAGGGCAAGAAGAGAAGGAGGCAACAGAGGATGAGATGGTTGGATGGTATCACTGACTCAATGGACATGAGTTTGAGCAAACTCCGGGAGATAGTGAAGAACAGAGAAGCCTGGCGTGCTACAGTTCATGGAATCGCAAAGAGTCAGACATGACTGAGTGACTGAACAACAACAAGAGAATTCAATCAATACAGAACAGCTATAATTTGATACGAAATTCCTCTCAAAGCACTCCCAAGCTCCTAATTTGGATCTCTTGCCTACCTCATATTGCCTCTGCCTTCTATGCAAAATAACCAGACCAGAGACTTCTCTGGCAGTCCAGTGGGTAAGACTCTGAGTTCCCAATCCAGGGACCCCAGGTTCAATCCTTGGTCAGGAAACTAAGATCCCACATCCCACAAGGTGCAAACAAAACAAACAAAGAAAAAACCAGGACCTCTATCTGTAGGGATGAATTTTACCCCAGTATCCACCACCCCCAACTTGCTGTACATTTTCCACAGTCTGCATCTGGAATCACAAGTCAGAGTGTGTGTGTGATTCATGGGGTTCATGGCTCAGCAGGACATTCAGTAATGGCAATTATCACTCCCAACCATTCATAAAAGACCCCACAGTTTTAATTTTCAGAACTTCCACTCTCAACAGTCCAGCACAGAACATGGAGAAATAAACATAGTTTAAATCCCAAGAAGGAAGAGAACTCATCTCCCAACTGACTCATTCTTTGCAAAGTAACTCCCTCTCAAGGTGAACCTATTTGCCAGACAGGGAAAGAGACACTGATATAGAGAATGGATGTGTGGACACGGTGTGGGGACGACACAGCCAGGATGTGGGGGATGAATAGGGAGATTGGAACTGACATATATACACTACCATGTGTAAAACAGATAGCTGGTGGGAAGCTGCTGTATAGCACAGGGAGCTCAGCTTGGTGCTCTGTGATAACAGAGAGGGGCAGGCAGCGGAGTGGAGCGTGTGAGGGAGGTCTGAGAGAGCCATAGGTGTACATATAGCTGATTCACTTCAGTATACAGCAGCGACTGACACAATATTGTAAAGCAACTACACCCCAACTAAAAAACAAAAATGATAGAGCCACCAGCTCACAATGTTACACAAATTTTAGCTTTAGTTCTTTTCCTTTGATCCCCACTTTCCAAAATGGGAATAATTCAATTATGATAATGTCCTCTGCTTGAAAATCTCAAAGTCCAAGTTTTCAGATTTTGGCCATAAAAATGTGATTGCATTTTTAGTCCAATATCATCTTAATGTTTTCTGAGGATGTGTTTGAGGTGAAAGACAAAGGAAGATTATCTTATCATTCTAGTTATACATGATTTGAATGACCATATTACTGCACTTTGAAGTTTTTGATACTGTCCTATTAGAATAAGAAGAGGGATGTTCATGAAACTTCTATAAAGATGCAATTCTATACTGTATACTGGAGTGGGTAGCCTTTCCCTTCTCCAGGGTATCTTCGCAACCCAGGGATCAAACCCAGGTCTCCCGCATTGCAGGTGGATTCTTTACCAGCTGAGCCACAACGGAAGCCCATATATTGTATACAGGATGTGCATTTTCTATGCAATTACATAAATTACACATGAGTTACATATATAACCATTATACATATTTGTGTGTATATTAGTGTATATATGTATAATATTGAAGAATTCTTCAATAATGTAAGCCCTTTGTAAATCAAAGTATACCAACCTGGGGTAGACCCCAAAGTCTGTATAATTCACTGGTTCCTGAAAGAAAAATGTAGGAACCCTAATTTCTAGGAAACATCAGCTTTCTTGAAATTATATTTCAAATGTGGTATGAGTATGAGCCTTCTGCTTGGTAGCTGAACCCTCAGAGTTGGTTTCTGTGACTGGTGCAATGTGACTGCTTCATCTGGGGTCTTCATGTGAGCTCCCACTGTGTTCACTCAGGGTTGCTGACCTGTCTGGGCTTGTCTAGAAGTCAGGTGAAAAGGATGGGTCAGGATTCTGTCGGACTCATAAAAGAGATCACTAAAGGAGGATAATTACCCTCATGGAAATTGGAGACAGAATTATGCTTAGAAGAGAAAGTACATGAAAAATGGTATGGCCTCCAGGCCCTAGGAAGGGGCAATTTTAAATACAGAAGAGAATCAACCACTCCATTTCAGCAACCTCAAAGTGTTGGTTCAGGTCCTTTGAACTGCTGACACTAAAATGGAATTGAACATACAAGACGATTACTGGGGGACTGCCTATGAAGAATAAAGGGGGTGGGGTGCTTTCAAACAGCAATCTAGGTCCAACAACCTAGGTCATGTGTCAAAGGGAGAGAGAAGGAAGGATTATATAGGAAGAGCGTCCACGTGCAGTTCTGAGAAAGTTCTGGCAAAGATAACAGGGAGTCAAAGTTGCCTGATATAGAAATCCCATACTTGGCAGGAATTTGTGGGCACACATGCTCCCATCGTGTGCAGCCCATAGGCTGGGATCATCCTAGGGAAAGTGCAGCTTCAATACTCACAGGGCAGCATCTGGAGCTGCCAGTCCACCATGCACCCCAGCAGCTTTTCTTAACAAGTGATGAGTGGAGTGCTCCTTGGCCAAAACATAGCCACTTCTTAAACTTGTTCAGGAAGCAGGCTTCCAAGGTTCCCGTGGGCCTCTCTCCCTGAGAGGAAACTCAGAAGATTGGTGAGATGAAGTAGAGCCCCGTTTGGTCTCAGCAATGGATCTGGTGCTGCTCAGTCCCCTATCTACAGTCTACTCTAAATTCCCTTCACCTTCACCTATCAACTCATTGGCCTTGGTGTCTTATTAGTGATGTGACGTAAACCTTCACTTCCTAGAGTCTGCACCTTTGGTCATCAGACCCTTCTTTTGTTGCTTCACAGTACATGAGACAGAGAATTACCGCAAGTTTCTAGACACATTCCTACCTGCCCCCCATTGTGTGAAAGCAGCCATGACCCTTTCTGATGATTATGGTCAATATTCCTGCTGACATGACAACTCCTCACCCACTGCCGTTGGACGCGAGTAGTTCAAAGGACCTTAGTGACAGGTATAGATTATAGGCTCTTTCTCCAGATAAGAGTACATCCCATGGGAACTGGAAACTCCTGCCCTGCAGGACTCAAGAGTTGTGAGGATGGAGCACAAAGTCCCTGCTTTGGGTCACAGGTCATTTCTGTTACTGCCTAACAAGTAGTACCATTCCTCCAAGAGACAGAAACAAGACAAGATTAAATATCTAAGAGCTTTACAGGGTGGGGGGCAGATATCTGTGATGGATCAAGGGGCAGGAGGCAGACTAGGAAAAGGAGAACCTTCAGAACACAAAGCAGCTCTGACAGCTTTGAAAAGAGAGAGGGCAACAGAAGTGTTCTGTGCTTGGATATCCATTCATCAAAGCTGACAGAGTAATGCATGTAAGAATAAATATCTTACTATACATAAATTAGACTTCAATAAAAATATTTGAAAATATGAGATGTTAATTGTAAAGAAACTTTTCAAATGGTAGAAGATAAATAGATGAATTCCTATGTAATCTGACTATAGGGAAAGACTTTCTATTAATGACTCAAAATCCATATGCCATAAAAGAAAAGACTGATACATTTAACTACATAAATATAAAATTTGTACATAGACCAAAAGCAAGATAAAAAGATAAATAAATTTGGAAGAAAGTATTTGTAACATATATCACAATTAAAGGACTAATATCCTTAATATATGTTTTTAAATAGAGGAAAAGAGACCAAACATTTTACAGAAAAATAAAAGTCACAAACAGAAAATCAACTGATAAAAAAATGACCCTTAAATATGTGAAAAGACATTTGACTTCACTAATAAGAAAAATACTAGTTAACATTTCCAGACCTTGACAACACATATGTTGATGAGTCTGAGGAAATAACCCTCTCAAACGTTTCTGGTGAGAACACAAAATAGTGTAATCTTTTGAGAAAGGAATTTGACAGTATCTAACAAAATTACAGAGAGTCAGACACAACTTGCAAATGACAAGAACTGAACAACAAAATTACATACACATTTATCTTTTGATGTAACAATTTTCACTACTTGGAATTTGCCCTGAAGTTACATACTCAATAATTCGGAAAAAAAAAAATGTATAAAGTTACTTAGTGCAGTATTTTTTACAATTGCAAAATACTTGAAACTACTATGTAAGTGACCAAACATAAGAGATGTTGATGTACTATAGTACATCAACACAATGGAATATTCTGCAGTGGTACAAAGGAATGAGGAAGAACTCCCTAAACTAACATGGAATAATTTCCAAGGTATACAGTCAAGTAAAAAAAGCAAAATAAAAGAAAAAGGAGGGAAAAAGAAAACATACATGTATCTACCTTTTTTTATGTATAGAAAAACAAGTAATGAAACCTAAAAAGGGAAAGGGAAAGAGAGGAAAGATGGAAAGGATATAGGTGAAAGGAATACTTCTCTCGAGTATATTTTTGAACAGTTTTACCTATTGGAAGCATGATAATGTTCTATGTGTTCAAAAAATAAAATTAAGCAGCTGAGGGTAGAGGGAATAAAACTAAAGACAAATAGAAATAAATAAACCCCACTGTATTTCAAATGAGTGACATAACCCCACTGAAGATGGCAAGTGGGAGAACTGATCCAAATAACTGAATGCAGCAGTTTGACTATGTACCTTTAGGCTAAAGACGAAAGAGAACTGCAAACAAACCTTGAATTGTTTCTAGTAAGTTTGTTTTTCACAGTGGTTGAGCCTGAAAATCTAAAACTATTGTAGGTCTGAGCAAATAAGCAACATGATAGATATGTTGACATTGTTGAGAACCAGTGTCCCCACTATGGAAGAAGGAAAATATAATGTGGGAAAGGGAAAAAAGGAAAAAAAGAATTATCGCAGGGAAAAATTTAAGTACCAAGATGAACTCGCGGTTTCTAGAATGTGTACGTGTATAATTTTAGAAATCATGAACCAGTTTTTGTTTATATACATACCTCCCTTAGGTCAATCCACTGACAGACCCTAGGAGCAATGATACCCCCAAAACCTTGAGCACACTTAGTGCCCAGATTTTTGGCTTCTCACCTAAGTGGAACTGGGGCTCCTCAGAGAATTGGATAATTCTAGAGCTAGGTTAAGGAAGGAACAACATGAGACTAGAATATCTTACTGTGCCTCAAAGTAAGGGAGTACATGAAACATAAGGGAAGCATGTCAAAAGAGTACAGGAGTCAACTTGAAGTTATCTCAAACAACTGAGCATTAAAATATATTCAGTAGTATTAGAGCATAACAAATTGAATAGAAATCCATGAGTTTATACTGATAAAATAGATCAGTATATGATGGATAAATGAATGCGTAGATGGATGGACAGAATGGCAAGCAGGCAAATGAGAGGAGCAAGTGCCCTTCCCTACAGAAGAATACCAACTGATATTGGCATTCTACTGTAGGGAGTGGTAGAATGGTAAAACCATTATTTTGCAACTATCACAGTAAAGGTTGGTCTATGCAGAGACCATCATGGATTCTAAATATAGGACAGATTCTAAATACAGGGTAGAGAGTTTGAAGAGGATCAGGATACCTGCATGATCTTCACGTGCCCCCACAGATTATTTATTGACTCCAAAGGGTAAAACAACACAGTGGAGAAACTGGACGACACCTTGACACCCAGACCCGGAGACTAATTATCATCTCCAGTGAGGGGCAAATAGATATAACTTGCCTCCAGATGCAACATCCTGAGAAGGACACACACTCTCTTACATAATGTTCCAGCCAAATTTGACTATAATGAGGAGGAAACATCGGGCATTCCTAAATTGAGAAACATTGTGTAACATAAATAGCCCACATTAAAAAAAAAAAAGTCAATGTCTGAAAAGCTAAAGAAAGACTGAGCAAGAGTTCCAGACTAAAGCAGACTAAAGAGATCGGAAAGCAAATGTAACACACAATCCTGCACTGAGATAGGAAAAATACTAGATAGAAAAATGTACTATAAATGAAAGTGTGCTGTAAAGAACACTAAGGGAAAAACTGACAAAATTAGAATGCAGACGAGGTCAGATTTCCTGTACGTGCTAACTGTGTTGTGGTCATGCAAGAGGATATTCTAATTACAAAATACACAATGAAGTAAGTCTTAATGGTTATGGATCAGTTCAGTTCAGTTGCTCAGTTGTGTCCAACTCTTTGCAACCCCATCGACTACAGCACGCCAGGCCTCCCTGTCCATCACCAACTCCCGGAGTTTACCCAAACTCATGTCCATTGGGTCGATGATGCCATCCAGCCATCTCATCCTCTGTTGACCCCTTCTCCTCCTGCCTTCAATTTTTCCCAGCATCAGGGTCTTTTCAAATGAGTCAGCTCTTTACATCAGGTGGCCAAAGTATTGGAGTTTCAGCTTCAGCATCAATCCTTCCAATGAACGTTCAGGACTGATTTTCTTTAGGATGGACTGGTTGGATCTTCTTATAGTCCATGGGACTCTCAAGAGTCTTCTCCAACACCACAGTTCAAAAGCATCAACTCTTCAGTGCTCAGCTTCCTTCACAGTCCGACTCTCACATCCATTCATGACTACTGGAAAAACCATAGCCTTGACGAGATGGACCTTTGTTGGCAAAATAATGTCTCTGCTTTTTAATATGCTGTCTAGGCTGGTCATAACTTTCCTTCCAAGGAGTAAGCGTCTTTTAATTTCATGGCTGCAGTCACCATCTGCAGTGATTTTGGAGCCCCCAAAAATAAAGTCTGTCACTGTTTCCATTGTTTCCTCATCTATTTGCCATGAAGTGGTGGGACCGGATGCCATGATCTTAGTTTTCTGAATGTTGAGCTTTAAGCCAACTTTTGCACTCTCCTCTTTCACTTTCATCAAGAGGCTCTTTAGTTCTTCTTCGCTTTCTGCCATAAGAGTGGTATCATTTGCATATCTGAGGTTATTGATATTTCTTCTGGCAATCTTGATTCCAGCTTCATACAGCCCAGTGTTCAGGGTGACAATGTACAGCCTTGACGATCAGGGGTATAAATTATTGTTGTTGTATGGTCATATCCAACTCTTTGTGACCCCACGATCTGTAGCCCACCAGGCTCTTCTATCCATGGAATTCTCCAGGTCTGAATACTGGAGTGGGTTGCCATTACCTTATCCAGTGGATCTTCCCAACCCAGGGATCAAACTCGTGTCTCCTGCATTTGCAGGCAGATTCTTTACTGATGAGCCACCAGGGAAGCCTCATGAGTAAGTAACCTATTCTCAAATGATGCCCAGAAAAAAAGAACAAGTGCTTTTGTGTGTCCAGGGAGTTGGGATAAGGGAGGGAGAAAAAACAACAAAGCAAAAGTAGTGAAATGTCAACATTTAAGGAAATGAAACATACATGGGATTTTGGTGCTATTTTGGCAACTTTTCTGTTAACCTGAATGTATTTATTTAATTAAAAAATAAAAGCAGTTTGAATATATTTTTATTACAATCTGAAAAGTTTTTAAAGCCCAGTAAGTATTCTAGCAAGAGGAGAGAAAGGAGGAGAAGGAAGAGAAGCAGAAGTGGGGAAATTACCCAGGAACTTCCAACTCCCTCCTCCCTACCCCCAGGCTCCTTTCTGCGTGGGGTAGCAGGCCAGGGAAAAGGTCAAGTCTCACAGGAGTCTGATTTGATGACATGACGCTTATTTTCTACAGAAAGAGAAAAGTGAATCACTTACAGAGTTATGTGAATTCTGCATGAATTTTCACAAAAACCTTCACTACTTAAAAAAAAATATATGGTACTCATGATAGCTTCTTTTGTCTGTGCTGTAAATCCCCAGGGTTCACTAACCTCACTTTCCTGTTAGCAGATCATGGAAAGGGCGTGGCAAGGCCAGTGCCTAGAGGACTGGAACCAAAGGTTTCAGAGCAGTTGCTGTTTAGTCACTAAGTCGTTGACTCTTTGGTGACCCCATAGGCTATAGCCTAATAAGCTCATCTGTCCATGGAATTCTTCAGGCAAGAATACTGGATTGGGGTGCCATTCCCTCCTCCAGGGGATCTTCCTCAGGTATTAAACCTGGGCCTCCTGCATTGCAGGCAGATTCTTTACCAGTGAGCCACCAGGGATGCTCAGAGATTTCAGAGCAAAGTTTTGCAACTTCTAGAATTTATGCCAAAGGTAGTTTCTTAGACACCATAGGACAGAGGTCCTGGCCAGCCTCAGGTAAAGCCACTGGAGCTCAGCCTCCCTGCATCAGCTGTCAGAGGAGAGGGCCATGTGCCTCTCTGTTTCAGTTCTGGATAGTTCCATGGGTTGCACAATCCCTCTCTCTCTCCTGTCACCCCACTGCTCCAAGAAACAGTGAAATTGTTCCTGAAGTAATTTACCAACTTCTCCTGGATGGCAGGTTTGGCGGCCAGAGCAATCCTTTTGATGTTCAGTGTTTTGGCTGCTCTCCAGGTTCCTATCATCCTGTGTGGCAGGTGGGGATCCCTGGACCTTGGTGAGACCACCAGGATGCACAGGAGCTGAGCAGCATGCCGATGGTGGGCTGGGGTCCCCACACTCAGACAGATCTTCTGGTTCCGGGTTCAGTGGCTTTGACCTTTAAGGCCCCAGTTAGCCCTCTCAACCTCTGTTACTGTTTTTGCAGCACCTAAGTTTTTCTGCTTTTACAGAGGTGAGGGTGGGGGTACTTAGGAACACTTTTTCTACCTTCCTCATCAATAGCCCTTTCCCCCTTTTTGGTGTCCCCTACACATTCTTGGCACCTCTTTTTCTCTGTCACTCCTTGAAAAAATCTAACTTTTGTATAATAGCAGGACTCTAGAAATCACTCTCTGTAGTTTGGCCTGAGGCCAGAGCTGTGTTCCCTGTCTGGGAACACAGCTTCATCCATCAGCACAAAATTGGGTTAAAGATTTACTGAACATGGTCTTGCCCACCAGAACAAGACCCAGTTTTTCCCTCAGCCAGTCCCTGCCATCAGAAAGCTTCCACAAGCGTCTATCCTCATCCATCAGAGGGCAAACAGAAGGAAAATTAAAACCACAGAAAACTAACCAAACTGGTCACATGGATCACAGCCTTGTCTAACTCAATGAAACTATGAGGCAAGCCATGTGGGGCCACCAAGATAGACAGATCATGGTGGAAAGTTCTGACAAACGTGGTCCACTGGAGAAGGTAATAGCAAACCACTTCATCATTCTTGCCTTGAGAACCCCAGGAACATTATGGAAAAGAAAAAAGATATGACACTGAAAGATGAACTCCCCAGGTCAGTAGGTGCCTAATATGCTACTAGAGAAGAGCGGAGAAACAGCTCCAAAGGAATGAAGAGGCTGAGCCAAAGCGGAAACAATGCCCAGTTGTGGATGTGCCTGGTAATGAAAGTAAAGTCTGATGCTGTAAAGAACAACATTACATAGGAACCTAGAATGTTAGGTCCATGAGTCAAGGTAAACTGGAAGTAGTCAAAGAGGAGATGGCAAGAGTGAACATCAACATTTTAGGAATCAGTGAACTAAAATGGACAAGAATGGGCAAATTTAATTCGGATGGCCATTATATCTACTACTGTTGGCAAGAATCCCTTAGAAGAAATGAAATAGCTGTCAAAGTCAACGAAACAGTCCAAAATGCAGTACTTGGATGCAATCTCAAAAACGACAGAATGATCTCAGTTCTTTTCCAGGGCAAACCATTCAATACTATAGTAATTCAAGTCTATGCCACAACCACTGATGCCAAAGAAGCTGAAGTTGAACGGTTCTATGAAGACTTACAAGACCTTCTAGAACTAACACAAAAAAAGATGTCCTTTTCATCATAGGGAACTGGAATACAAAAGTAGGAACTCAAGAGATACATGGAGTAACAGACAAGTTTGGCTTTGGAATACAAAATCAAGCAGGGCAAAGGCTAACAGTTTTGCTAAGAGAATGCAATGGTCATAGCAAACACCCTCTTCCAACAACACAAGAGACAACTCTACACATGGACATCACCAGATGGTGAATACCGAAATCAGATTGATTATATTCTTTGCAGACAAAGATGGAGTAGTTCTGTACAGTCAGCAAAAACAAGACAGGGAGCTGACTGTGGCTCAAATCATGAACTCCTTATTGCCAAATTCAGACTTAAACTGAAGAAAGTAGGGAAAACCACTAGACCATTCAGGTATGACCTAAATCAATCCCTTACAGTAGCAGTGACAAATAGTTCAAGGAATTAGATCTGATAATAAACTCAGAGGTGGCCACAGAACTGGAAAAGGTCAGTTTTCATTCCAATCCCAAAGAAAGGCAATGCCAAAGAATGCTCACACTACCACACAATTGCACTCATCTCACATGCTAGCAAAGTGATGCTCAAAATTCTTCAAGCCAGGCTTCAACAGTACATGAACGGTGAACTTCCAGTTGTTTAAGCTGGATTTAGAAAAGGCAGAGGAACCAGAAATCAAATTGCCAACATCTGTTGGATCATCAACAAAGCAAGAGAATTCCACAAAAACATCTACTTCTGCTTCATTGACTATCCCAAAGCCTTTGACTGTGTGGATCACAACAAACTGTGGAACAACAGACTGGTTCCAAATTTGGAACATAGCATGTCAAGGAGTACGTATTGTCACCCTGCTTATTTAACTTATATGCAGAGTACATCATAAGAAATGCCAGGCTGGATGAAGCACAACCTGGAATCAAGATTGCCGGGAGAAATATCAATAACCTCAGATATGCAGATGACACCTCCCTTATGGCAGAAAGCGAAGGGGAACCTTAATGAATCTCTTGATGAAGTTGAAAGAGGAGAGTGAAAAAGTTGGCTTAAAGCTCAACATCAGAAAACGAAGATCATGGCCTCTGATCCCATCACTTCATGACAAATAGATGGGGAAACAATGGAAACACTGACAGACTTTATTTTCCTGGGCTCCAAAATCACTGCAGACAGAGACTGTAGCCATGAAATTAAGATGCCTGCTCTTTGGAAGAAAAGCAATGACAAATCTAGACAGCATATTAAAAAGCAGAAGCATTACTTTGCTGACAAAGGTTCATACAGACAAAGCTATGTTTTTCTTTTTTTTTTTTTTATATTTTTTTTTTTTGGGGGGGGGCTAATTACTTTACAATATTGTAATAGTTTTTGCCATACATTGACATGAATCAGCCATGGGTTTACATGTGTTCCCCTTCCTGGACCCCCCACCCACCTCCCTCCCCATCCCATCCTTCTGGATCATCCCATTGCCCCGGCCCTGAGCCCTTGTCACATGCATCGAACATGGAATGGTGTTCTGTTTCACATATGATAATATACATGTTTCAATGCTATTCTCCCAGAACGTCCCACCCTCACCTTCTATGTTTTTCTTGTAGTCATGTATGGGCGAAGAGTTGGACCATAAAGAAGGCTGACCACTCAAGAATTGATGCTTTTGAACTGTGCTGTTGGAGAATACTCTTGAGAGTCCCTTGGACTGCAAGGAGATCAAACCAGTCAATCTTAAAGGAAATCAGTCCTGAATAATCACTGGAAAAACTGATGCTAAAGCTGAAGCTCCAATATTTTGACCACCTGATGTGAAGAGCTGACTCATTTGAAAAGACCCTGATGCTGGGAAAGATTGAAGGCAGGCGGGGAAGGGGACGACAGGGGATGAAATGGTTAGATGGCATCACTGACTCAATGGACATAAGTTTAAGTAAACTCCGGGAGATAGTGAAGGACAGGAAAATCTGGCGTGCTGCAGTCTATGCGGTCGCAAAGAGTCGGACATGAATGAGTGACTGAACAACAACAGAAATAACCTAAATAATTTACCTGCCAATGCAGGAGATGCAGGTTCAATCCTTGGGTTAGGAAGATCCTCAAGAAATTAGCAACCCACTCCAATATTCTTGCCTGGGAAATATCATAGACAGAGGAGCCAGGCAGGCTACAGTCCATGGGGCCACAAAGAGTCAAACACAACTTAGCAACTGAGTGGACACGTGTACTACAGTAAAAGGTTAACAAAGCAGGCCACATCACTATGAAATATTAAACAACATTATTATTGTGAAAGCTAATTTGACACATAGGATAGTTTATATAACAGTAATTTGAAAAAAGACAAATTACAGACAGGAAAAAAAAACAGATTACAAAACTGTAGGCCCACTATAATCATGAGAATGTAAATTACAAGTCTGGGTGTGATCTGGAAGACAATCTGAAAAAATGAGCATCATTCCCTCTTGTTATTAATATCTTCTTGGTCCTTGCCATGTGTCAGGTTCTGGACTATGGGGGTTAGAAATATTACTTAATCCTCATAACAACCTAACAGCCTCCTAAAAAAGTTGGTACTATGATTTCCCCTGTTTTGTGGACGAGGATACAGACAGGTTAAGTTGCTCAGTGCTACACAGCTGCTTCGTGGGAGCACCAGGACTTGATCCCATGTAATCATGTTCCGTATCTCCCTTAAGCTCCTCTACTACTCTTACACTGCCGACCCTCAAACAGTGTAGGGTTTAGGCATGCTGACTGCCCTCATGGTTGAAAATTTGACTCCCCCCAAAGTTAACTAGTGATAGCCTGCTGTTGACCAGAAGCTTTACTGATAACACAGTCAATTAATACACATTTTGTATGTTATATGCATGATATACTATGTTCTTACAGTAAAGTAAGCTAGTGGAAAGAAAGTGTTAATAAAATCATAAGGAAAATAATTTATGGCATTGTATTTATTGATACTATAAGTTTACATTGTCTGTTTATGAGATGAATTGGCTGTTAGTACCTATATCAATATTGCCTCATAGGAGACAAAAATACTGTAGATATTATATGTATTACCAAAATGAGACATCAAAAGTGGAAAGATAATGTGGAAAAGAAATTCATATTTATTTACAGGTATAATGACTCATGCATTGAAAAGCAGCAATACCATTGCTGTGTGGTAGCTTAGTATAATCAATACAACTGTTTCACAGTAGACTAGCCTATACCCTAATGAATGAATTGTTTTAAGATGTTTATGGTATGCTGAATTACAGTTATATTCATAAAATAGTATTGAAAACTGTGTTACTTTTTTTTTAAGCCACTCACCTGTGATGATAGACTGATATGCTATTTTTTTCCTGAGAAGAAGAATGTTACACTATTCATCTGCTCACTTTTTCAAATTGTTGTTCATCTCCAAAAAAATTTCCAATATATTTATTGAAAAAATATAAGTGGACCCAAACAGCTCAAACCCGTGTTGTTCAAAGATCAACTATACTACTAGAATAGTTCCCTTGTGCTACCTAGTCTATCTTATAAGTTAAGAAACTACAGATTAATTCCTCTTTTTGTTTCACCTTTTTTTCCCCTACTATTACCCTTAGTCTTTATTACCTAAAAATTTAAAACAAACAAAAATATTTAAATCAACATGACCATGTTTGATCATGTTATATACATATGTAATATGTATAGTTTTAAAATCAGATGGATTTATTAGTGAATCTTTTCTAGGCAATGTTTTCTAATGACAGTGAAAGAAATACGTTCATGCTACATCAACTGAAAAAAAGACAGGTTTTTTTTTTTTTTTATTTAATTGGCTGAGTCATGTGGCTTAGAGGATGTTAGTCTTCCAACCAGGGATCAAACACAGAATCTCCACAGTGACAGTACTAAGTCCCAACCACAGTATTGCCAGGGAATTCCCAAGACAGACATTTAGCTTCATCTGACAAAACTGAGTACATGAGCATTTGAGATTCGATATATTGACAGGCCGTGTCAATAAGAGGTGGACAAAATGACCCAAATAAACTCCGTCTTGCTTTTATGTCGTAATTTAAGAATATATTTACCGATAAGATGATATATCTTGGAATGCTTCAAATTAACAGTGAATGGAGGGATAAAAAGGTCAAGATTGGCTAATAGGTTAATAAATACTGAAGCTATATGATGGTTTCATTTAGGCTTGTTTTACTATTCTGTCCATTTTTATGCATGCTCAAAATTCTTCATAATGAAGCTTTTTAGGAATATATGTACTATGAAAGATAACATCCAATGTATTGATGCAATGCAGCTGTGATTACAGCTGTCAAAAACTATTTCTTGGAGATTTATAATTACATGTACCAAAGAACAGAATAGTAATGGACAAATCTGATTTTTAACGTAGTCGCATTTTTTAAAAATCTAAAATATAACTCAGTCCAAGCAAAATTTTAGTAATACAGGTTTGAACTATCAAAGTATAAATTTTAAGAGGTTTATCACATGGCATAAATTAATAGGGAGCCTATGTCAAAGACATACTTAACTCATTAATAAGAGAATCAGTAGAATATTAGAGCTGATTCCAAGGAGGATAGGATGGGTAAACACATAATTAAAGGGAAAAAAAGAATGCCAAAATAGACCTTCTGGTCAATGTTGTATGAGAGAAATCAACTGTAAGCTTTCAGGTTATCTTTTCTAAAAGACATAATCATTTTCATCTATTCAAGACAAAAATCCACAAGTTAATATTAATTTTATGAACTCTGGGCCCTAATCAGTAGAAAATAGCAGCCTAAAAGCTTATCTCTCAGTATCAGATGATTTAGCAGATGTGTTAGACGATGCTTAAAGTGACCAATACGATTTTGAAAGGGTGTACAGCACTCTTTGCCTCATTTCTCAGTTTTACATGGTTTTTCTATTTTTTGTTGTTTTTGAGTTTTGTTTTAAATTCACTTTTTCGTTTATTTTTTATTGGAGTCTGATTGCTTTACAACATTGTGTTAGTTTCTGCTGCCACCGTTTTTCTTAAGACCTCACTCCCCAACAAACATGAAGCACTACAGTTCTTTGGGTCATCAAGTCTCAACCAGAAGATTAGGGACTGGATTCCACACATTATCATTTCACTTCAAGTTCAGTGAAACTGGCAAGGATTTATTCAATGTATTCTTTGTGCCCCAGTTTCTATTCCGGGTTCCAAGTTGCCAAAATAAAGAAAGCACTCCCCTAGCCAGTCTGGAGAGGCAAGAACACAGTCACCCCCATTCCACCGGCAGGGTCCCAGTGTGCACGTCAGTGGATGTTTCTAGCCTCACCGGGCATAGTCCCTACCTGACCTGCCTCACAGGTTGGTTCTCTTGCTCATTTACATCAAAGTTTAGGAAAACGCCTTGAAACAATAACAGACATAAGCATAAATTGGTATTATTGTCATTACTCATTCATACTGGCCTCGAGTCTAGAACTATGTTTGAAGGTGTTGAAAGTGTTAGTAGCTCAGTTGTGTCCAACTCTTTGTGACCCCATAGATTGCAACCCGTCTGGCGCCTCTGTCCTTGGAATTCTCCAGGCAAGAATACTGGAGTGGGTAGCCATTCCCTTCTCCAGGGGATTTTCCCAAGCCAGGGATCAAACCCACATCTCCCGCATTGCAGGCATATTCTATACTGTCTGAGCCACCAGGGAGCTATGTTTATCCCCACTACAAATACAGCAATGTGCTAGAGGGTCCCCCTTTTCTAGGGTCTGGTAAGGATCAGCATCACCAACTCAATGGACATGTGTTTGAGCAAACACTGGGAGACAATGAAGGACAGGGAAGCCTGGTGTCCATGAGGTCACAGTTGGACACAACTTAGCAACAACAACAAAGGATCAGCTGCAGAATTTAGTGAACAGATCTATATTGGAATCTACACTTTTCATGTGTCACACCTGTTTCCCCAGGCTGCACCAGTCTTGAGGTGAAAATGAAATTTTTAGAAGTCTGTCTCTGGTTCCAGTCCCCACAGGCTTTGGGGACCAGGACCACCACTCTTTGCCCTTTAAAGTCATCCCCGGGGGTGTGTCCTGTGCTCCCTGGGATGCCAATTTCTCCTTTCTTGAACTACTCTTTTGAACCATCTCCAGACTGAAGAGCTACCTGCAAGAGCCTTACAGCTTCCACTGTAGCTAGTGTCACCTGTTAACGGCACTGTTGCCCAAGCCAAGTCCCTGTCACCCACTGCCTCTAAAGTTACTTGTGCCTTTAAAGACACAGATGCCTTGCTGCTGCTGAGCTGAGAACAAGCTGAGCCAACATTGCTAGGAGACTCTGCCTCCAGTGTTTCACCATAACAGCACATTTTAGCTACTGCTAGCAAAGGGAGGGCAACTGTGCCGGCACCATCCCTCTTCTCTTATTGACACCCAGGACTGGCTACATAATTGCACGGCCTGGAGCAAAATGATTATACAGAGTCCCATGCCAAAAAAAATTAAGAATATCAAGACAGTGGCAGCATTAAATCAAGCACAGCGCCCTTGTGAGTGCAGGGTCCTGGGCGATGGCATAGATCACAGGCCCACATAGCTGATCCTGCTGATACTTTAAGACTATCTTAAAGATATTTCCCAAAGAATTAACTGCTTCCTTCACCAGCGTGCCCCAAGTGTTAAACTGAGCTTAATGCTAGCTAGGCCTCTTCAACACTGTGTCTCTAACCAAAAAAATCAGCTCTTTTGGTTTGGTTATTACCACTGCTATAAATGGTTGTTGTTTCCTGCCATCACCCTCTCTATTGGACCCAGGCACAAGGTTGCAGTGCTGTACTCTCAACTCCCACGCCTCTTCACCCAATCCCACGCCCAGCCACAACCCCAAAATTGAACTTCTCTTTCCTTGAGGTGAGTTCCTGTCAGCAAATCTCCTCAGCCTCCTGCACGTGAACTTACGGTGACCAATTGCACCACCTCCAGAGGAATCAAGCTCCCAAGGCTCCCAACACAGGGACTGATGCACCCAACAATTCTGGTACCTTAACAGCTAGAAGCCACAGAGACCACTATGTCAACACTGCCAGGAGTTTCACATTTAAAGGAAAGGCAGCATTCAGCTTTGGTGCTAAAGTTAATCTTTTATTTTGGAATACTTCGGGGCTATTCTGGAGTTGCAAAGTAAATAGACAGATCCTGCCCAAGAATAAGAGGCTTGAATCTGAAGAGGTGTCATCCCTGAGGGTAGAGCTACATATCCAAAGGGATGCTGAGGATGGAAGGGGAGGATTTCTTCCTTCCTGGGTGTGTTACTGTGATTCATAGTAAGAAATATGTATTTGGTCTTCAGCCCCTTTTCTGCCACTGGGCTCCTAAAACTCTTAGAATTTTCTAAGTTTTTAGAGCGGCAAAAGAGTCTTTCGTTGTGTTAATGAAGTGACTTTTGAAAGGTTGGGGGCTGCGGGCCAGGAACACCAACCATAAGATTAGAGAGAGTAAAATTACCATATGATCCAGGAATCCCACTACTGGGCATATACCCTGAGAAAACTACAATTCAAAAAGATGCACGCATATGGTTTTAGGAAGTGTTCTAATTTCATTCTTTTGCACATAGTTTTCCAGTTCTCCCAGCACCACTTATTGAAGAGACTATCTTTTCCCCACTGTATACTCAGAATGGACTAAAGGCCTGAATATAAAACCAGAAACTATAGAACTCTTAGAAGAAAACATAGGCAGAACACTGTATGACGTAAACCATAGCAAGATCCTCTATGATCCACCTCCTAGAGTAATGGAGATAAAAACAAAAATAAGTGGGACCTGATTAAATTTAAAAGATTTTGTACAATGAAGGAAACTATAAACAAGGTGAAAAGACAGCCCTCAGAATGGGAGAAAATAATAGCAAATAAAACAACTGACAAAGGATTAATTTCCAAAATATACAAGCAACTCAATACCAGAAAAAAAAACAACCTAATCAAAAAGTGGGCAAAAGACCTAAACAGACATTTCTCCAAAGAAGACACATGGCTAACAAGCACATGAAAAGATTTTCAACATCACTTACTACTAGAGAAATGCAAATCAAAGCTACAATGAGATGATATCACCTCACACTGGTCAGAATGGCCATCATCAGAAAATCTACAAACAAGTGCTGGAGAGGGTGTGGAGAAAAGGGAACCTTCTTGCACTGCTGGTGGGAATGTATATTGATACAGCCACTATGGAAGACGGTATGGAGATTCCTTAAAAAACTAGAATAAAACTACCATACAACCCAGCAGTACCACTTCTAGGCATATACCCTGAGAAAACTAATTTTAAAAGACACATATACCCCAGTGTTCACTGAAGCACTATTTCCAATAGCTAGAATTTGGAAGCAACCTAGATGTGTATCGACAGATGAATGGATAAAGAAGCTGTGGTACATATATACAATGGAATACTACTTAGCCATAAAAAGGAATGCATTTGAGTCAGTTCTAATGAGGTGGATGAACCTAGAGCCTAACATACAGAGTGAAAAGAGTCAGAAAGATAAAAACATATACCATATTTAACGTATATATATGAAATCTAGAAAAATGGTACTGATGAACCTATTTGCAGGACAGCAATAGAAATACACAGACGTAGAAAACAGACTTATGGACACGGGTTGGGGAAGGAAGGAGAGGATGAGGTGAAAGGAGAGAGTAGCATGGAAGCATATACACTACCATATGTAAAATAGATCAGTTCAGTTTATTCACTCAGTCGTATCTGACTCTTTGCGACCCAATGGACTGCAGCACGCCAGGCTTCCCTGTCCATCACTAACTCCTAGAGCTTATTCAAACTCATGTCCCTTGAGGTGGTGATGACATCCACCATCTTATGCTCTGTCATCCCCTTCTCCTCCCGCCTTCAATCATTCCTCCCAGCATCAGGGTCTTTTCCAATGAGTTAGTTTTTCACATCAGATGACCAAAGTATTGGAGTTTCAGCTTCAACATCAATCCTTGCAATGAATATTCAGGACTGAATTCCTTCAGGATGGACTGGTTTGCACTCCTTGCAGTCCAAGGGACACTCAAGAGTCTTCTCCAACACCACAGTTCAAAAGCATCAATTCTTTGGTGCTCAGCTTTCCTAATAGTCCACTTCTCACATCCATTCATAACTACTGGAAAAACCATAGTATTGACTACATGGACATTTGGTGGTAAAGTAATGTCTCTGCTTTTTAATATGCTATCTAGGTTGGTCATAGCTTTTCTTTCAAGGAACAAGCGTTTTTTAATTTCATGGCTGCAGTCACCTTTTGCAGTGAGTTTGGAGCACAAAAAAATAAAGTTTGTCACTGTTTCCATTGTTTCCCCACCTATTTGCCATGAAGTGATGGGCCCAGATGCCATGATCTTCATTTTCTGAATGCTGAGTTTTAAGCCAGCTTTTTCACTTTCCTCTTTCAACTTCATTAAGAGGCTCTTTAGTTAGTTCTTAGCTTTCTGCCATAAAGGTGGTGTTATCTGCATATCTGAGGTTATTGATATTTCTCCCGGCAATCTTGATTCCAGCTTGTGCTTCATCCAGCCCAGTGTTTCTCATGATGTACTCTGCATATAAGTTAAATAAGCAGGGTGACAATATACAGCCTTGATGTACTCTTTGTCCTATTTGGAACCAGTCTGTTGTTTCATGTCCAGTTCTAACAGTTGCTTCTTGACCTGCATACAGATTTATCAGGAGGCAGGTAAGGTGGTCTGGTATTCCCATCTCTTTCAGAATTTTCCAGTTTGTTGTGATCCACACACTCAAAGGCTTTGGCATAGTCAGTGAAGCAGAAAGAGATGTTTTTCTGGAATTCTCTTGCTTTTTCTATGATCCACTGGATGTTGGTAATTATATCTCTGGTTCCTCTGCCTTTTCTAAATCCATCTTGAACATCTGGAAGTTCATGGTTCATGTACTGTTGAAGCCTGGCTTGGAGAATTTTGAGCATTACTTTACTAGCATGTGAAATGAATGCAATTGTGTGGTAGTTTGAACATTCTTTGCCATTGCCTTTCTTTGGGATTGGAATGAAAACTGACCTTTTCCAGTCCTGTGGCTACCTCTGAGTTTTCCCAATTTGCTGGCATATTGAGTGCAGCACTTTCACAGCATCATCTTTTAGGATTTGAAATAGCTCAATTGGAATTCCATCACCTCCATTAGCTTTGTTCATAGTGATGCTTCCTAAGCCCCGCTTGACTTCACATTCCTGGATGTCTGGATCTAGTGAAAGATCACACCATCGTAATTATCTGGGTCGTGAAGATCTTTTTTGTATAGTTCTTCTGTGTATTCTTGCCATCTCTTCTTAATATCTTCTGCTTCTGTTAGGTCCATTCCATTTCTGTCCTTTATTGTGCCCATCTTTGCATGAAATGTTCCCTTGGTATCTCTAATTTTCTTGAAGAGATCTCTAGTCTTTCCCATTCTATTGTTTCCGTCTATTTCTTTGCATTGATCGCTGAGGAAGGCTTTCTTATCTCTCCTTGCTACTCTTTAGAACTCTGCATTCAAATGCATATATCTTTCCTTTTCTCCTTTGCCTTTCACTTCTCTTCTTTTCTCAGCTATTTGTAAGGCCTCCTCAGACAACCATTTTGCCTTTTGCATTTCTTTTCCATGGGGATGGTCTTGATCACTGCCTCCTGAACAATGTCACGAACCTTTGTCCATAGTTCTTCAGGCACTCTGTCTATCAGATCTAATCCCTTCAATCTGTTTGTCACTTCCACTATATAATCATAAGGGATTTGATTTAGGTCATACCTGAATGGTCTAGTGATTTTCCCCACTTTCTTCAATTTAAGTCTGAATTTGGCAATAAGGAGTTCACGATCTGAGCCACAGTCAATTCCCTATCTTGTTTTTGCTGACTGTGTAGAACTACTCCATCTTTGTCTGCAAACAATATAATCAACCTGATTTCGGTATTGAACATCTGGTGATGTCCATCCATGTGTAGAGTTGTCTATTGTGTTGTTGGATGAGGGTGTTTGCCGTGACCAGTGTGTTCTCTTAGCAAAACTCTGTTAGCCTTTGCCTTGATTCATTTTGTGCTCCAAGGCCAAACTTGCCTGTTACTCCAGGTATCTCTTGACTTCCTACTTTTGCATTCCAGTCCCCTATAATGAACAGGGCATCTTTTTTGGATCTTAGTTCTAGAAGGTCTTGTAGGTCTTCACAGAATCGTTGAACTTCAGTTTCTTTGGCATTACTGGTTGGGGCATAGACTTGGATTACTGTGGTATTGAATCGTTTGCCTTGGAAACGAACAGAGATCATCCTGTTGTTTTGAGATTGCATCCAAGTACTGCATTTCAGACTCTTCTGTTGACTATGAGGGCTACTCCATTTCTTCTAAGGGATTCTTGCCCACAGTAGTAGATATGATGGTCATCTGAGTTAAATTCACCCATTCCAGTCCATTTTAGTTCACTGATTCCTAAAATGTCGATGTTCATTCTTGCCATCTCCTCTTTGACCACTTCCAATTTACCTTGATTCACGGACCTAACATTCCAGGTTCCTATGCAATATTTTTCTTTACAGCATCGGACTTTACTACCATCACCAGTCACATCCACAACTGGGTGTTGTTTTTGCTTTGGCTCTGTCCCTTCATTCTTTCTGGAGTTATTTCTCCACTGTTCTGCAGTAGCATATTGGGCACCTACTGACCTGGGGAGTTCATCTTTCAGTGTCCTATCTATTTGCCTTTTCATACTGTTCATGGGGTTCTCAAAGCAAGAATACTGAAGTGGTTTGCCATTCCCTTTCTCCAGTGGATCACATTTTGTCTGAACTCCCCACCATGACCTCTCCATCTTGGGTGGCCCTGCATGGCTTGGCTAATAGTTTCATTGAGTTAGACAAGGCTGTGGTCCAGGTGATCAGTTTGATTAGTTTTCTGTGATTGTTAGTTTTCATTCTGCCTGCCCTCTGACAGATAAGGATAAGAGGATTATGGCAGAGACTGTGGAGGAAACTCTGTCTTGTTCTGATGGGCCATGCTCAGTAAATCTGCAATCCAATTTTATGTTGATGGACAGTGCTGTGTTCCCTCTCTGTTTGTTGACCTGAGGCCAAACTATGGTGGCGTTAATGCATATACTGGCAACCTCCTTCAAAAGGTCCTGTGGACGCACTGCCACACTCAGTGCCCCCAGACCGTACAGCAGGCCACTGCCGACCCATGCCTCTGCCAGAGACTCCTTGACACTCACGGGCAAGTCTGGGGGGGTCACTGCTCCTTTCTCCTGGGTCCTGGTGCACAAAAGGTTTTGTTTGTGTCTTCCAAGAGTCTGTTTCCCCAATCCTGTGTAAGTTCTGGTGGCTCTCTGGTGGGGTTAATGGCGACCTCTTCCAAGAGGGCTTATGCCATACCCAGGTCTGCTGCACCCAGAGCCCCTGCCCCTGTGCAGGCCACTGTTGACCCATACCTCTGCAGGAGACACTCAAACACTCAAAGGTAGGGCTGGCTCAGTCTCTGTGAGGTCTCCTAGTGCACACAAGGTTTTGTTTGAGACCTCTCAGTATCTTTGCTGGGGATGGGGTTGATTCTAAATGCAATTTAGCCCCTCCTACCGCCTTGCTGGGGCTTCTCCTTTGATGGCCAAAGGAAATTTGCTGTATGACTCAGGGAACTCAAACCAGGGGTTTCTAACAACCTAGAGAGGTGAGAAAGGGTGGGAGGTGGCAGGGAGGTTCAATAGAGAGGGGACATATGTACACCTATGGTTAATACATGTTGATGTATGGCAGAAATGAAACCAATATTGTAAAGCAATTATCCTTCAATTGAAAATAAATAAAGACTCATGTACCCTAATGTTCACTGCAGTACTATTTACAATAGCCAGGACATGGAAGCAACTTAGATGTTCACTGACAGATGAATGGACACAGAAGATGTGGTACATATATACAATGGAATATTACTCAGCCATAATTGTAGTGAAGTAGGTGAAACTAGAATCTGTTGTATATAGTGAAATCAGAAAAGAGAAAAACAAATATAAGTCAGAAAGAAAAAACATATAAAGCATATATATGGAATCTAGAAAAACAGTACTGATGAACTTATTTATGAAGACGAAATGGAGACATAGATGTAGAGATGTAGAGTAAGGTCTGGTGGACACAAAATTCAGCATTCATTTATGATAAAAGAAAAACTCTCAATAAATTGGGTATAGAAGGAATGTACTTCAACACAATAAAAGTCATACATGGCAAGCCAATGGCTAACATCATACTCAACAGGGAAAAGCTGAAAACTTTTCCTCTTAAATAAGGAATAAGACAACTTATTTGTCATAGTATTGGTAGTCCTAACAAGAACAATTAGGCAAGAAAAAGAAAGAAAAAATAAAACTGTCTCTATTTGCAGATGACATGTAATATATGCAGAAAACTCTAAAGGCTACACACACACCCACACACACACACACACACACACACACGTACACACAACTGTTAGGACTTCTCTAGTGTTCCAGAGGTTCAGAATCTGCCTGCCAATGCAGGGGCACAGGTTTAATCCCTGGTCCAGGAAGATTCCATGTGCTTTAGGGCAACTAAGTCCATGCACCACAACTGCTGAGCCTATCCTCTAGAGCCTATGAGCCACAGCTACTGAAGCCCACAGGCCCTACAGCCTGTGTCCACAAGAGAAGCCATCGCAAGGAGAAACCTGAACACCACAACTAAAGAGTAGCTCCCACTCACTGCAACTCCTACAGAAAGCTCATGTGCAGCAATGAAGACCCAGAGCAGCCCAAAATTTTTTTAAAAATTAAAAATTAAAAGACTGTCAGAATAAAAAATTTCAGTAAAGTTGCAGGATACAAAATCAACATACAAAAATCAATTGCACTTCTAGCACTTCTATACACTAGTCAAGAACTATCAGGAAGAGAATTTTTTTTAAACTCCTATTTACAATTGCATCAAAAGGAATAAAATACCTAGGAATAAATTTAACCAAGGAGGTGAAAGACTTGCAGGCTGAACACTATAAGACTGATGAAAGAAACTGAAGGAGATGTAACAAATGGCAGTCGAGCGAGCAAGATGCATCAGGATCAGGACTGATGGGGACTCACTGCTGGACCCCCAGGCGCACAGCTTGGTCCTGATCCTCCTGGCGTGACTCTCTCTGCTCAGGGCCTCAACTGAGACTGGGGACTCTGGACTGGGATCAGGCAACTTTTTCTTCCCAAATGTCCCTGGGCGAGGTAAAACGGCCAGGAAAGGGATGGGTTCCTCCCTCCCTAACAGCCTCCAGGCCTATGGTGGGCTCATTCCCGACACCAGAATTCAGGAATTCACTTCCAAGTTTCATCATACTCCACCCTCAACCAGTACAAGCACATAAAGAAATTTTGCCATCATCTTTGGTCAATATCACACCCTTTGTACGTGCATGCAGAAAGTTTCCTTTTTTCCTCCCTGCTGCTGGTGGACCACTATTTCACACCATACATGAAAATCAACTCATAATGGATTAAAGACACAACCATAAGACCCGAAATCATAAAACTTCTAGAAGAAAACATAGGGGGTAAGGTCCTTGACACTGATCTTGGCAATGGTTTTCTGGATTTACACCAAAAGCAAAGGCAACCAGAGCAAATATTTAAAAGCAGGACTACATCAAACTAAAAGCTTCTGCACATCAAGGGAAACCATCATGAAAATGAAAAAGCAGCACAGAATGGGAGAAAATAATTGCAAATCATGTATTTGATAAAGGTTAATATCCGTTATATATATACATATATATATGTAACTCATGCAACTCAATAGTAAAAAAAAAAAAGTCTGATTAAAAGCAGGCAGATCTGAACAAACATTTTCATGAAGAAGAAATAAAGATGGCTAACAAGTATACAAAATGATGCTCAACATTGCTAATTATTAGAGAAATACAAATCAAAACAACAGTGAGGTATCAGCTCCTGCGAGAAGGACTCACAGGAGCTAAGTCAGAGAATGACTATTATCCTGTAAGAATGACTATTATCAAAAAGTCTACAAATAACAAATATTGGCCAAGATGTGGAGAAAAGAGAACCCTTGTGCATTTGTTGGTGGAAAGACAAATTGGTGTAGTCACTATGGAAAACAGTATGGAAGTTTCTTTAAAAAATTGTTTTAAATAGAACTACCATATGATCCAGCAATTCCACTTTTTGGTATCCATCCAAAGGAAACTAAAAGAATAATTGCAATCCCATGTTATTGCAGTATTATTTACAATAGCCAAGACATGCAAACAATCGAAATGTCAACTGTTGGATAAATGGATAAAGACGATGTGCAATATAGCCATTCCCTTCTCCAGGGGATCTTCCCGACCCAGGGATTGAACCTCTGGTCTCCTGCACTGTAGGCAGATTTTTCATGTGTATTATTCCACACATAATGGAATATTAAGCCATAGAAATAAAATCTTGCATTTATGACAACAAGGATGAGGGCATTTATACTAAGTGAAACAAAGCAAACTGAAAAAGACAAATATCGTATGATCTCACTTACATGTGGAATCTAAAAACAAGTGAAAACTCCAAACCCACAGATGCAGAGAAGAGATTAATGGTTATCAGAAGCAGGGAGTCAGGGATAGGTAAAAATGGATGAAAGGGGTCGAAAGGCATACACTTCCAGTTATAAAATAAATAAGGCCTGGGGATGCAATGTACAGCATAGTGACTACAGTTAATAATACTGAACTGTATATTTAAAAGTTGCTAAGAGAATAAATTTTGTAAGTTTTCATCACAAGAAGAAAAATTGTATAACTATGCATGGTAATAGATGTCAACTAGATTATTGTGATGATCGTTTTCAATATTACATATAATGAATCGATGTTGCACACCTGAAACTAACATAATGTTCTAGGTCAATCATCTCTTAATTAAAAAAGAAAGATTTATACATGTTACCGGATCTGGCAAGAGCTTATATATGTCCAGCTCCATAAAGCAGGATTAAGTAACACTAATAGCTGCTCTAAGATTGGAGGCGGGAAAAAGGAACAATAAAACTGTTTATCACCTCTCTATTAATAATTTATTGACCAGAGATGTATTAATATGTCCTTTGTTACCCAAACGTTATTGGACCAGAGTGTTTCAGTATTCACTCACATAACAAATCACACTGGCCACAGGCATTAGCATCTACAAAAATCCCCCAGTCAACAAGGCATCAAGGGGCTTCCCTGGTGGTCCAGTGGTTAAGAATCCACCTTGCAATGCAAGAGACTCAGATTTGATGGGAAGACCCCACATGCCTCAGGGCAACTAAACCTGCGTGCCACAACTACTGAACCCGTGCATCACGACTACTGAAACCCATATGTCTAGAGCCCATGCTCCACAAGAGAAGCCATGGCAGTGAGAAGTTCACACACTACAATGAAGAGTGCACCCCACTTACCACAACTAGAGAAAGCCCACGTGCAGCAACAAAGACTCACCACAGCCAAAAAATAAACAAACCTTTAAAAAAATAATAATGTATTAAAAGAAGGGCACACTCAGCAACATTCTCAATGACCAAATAGCTATTTTTTGATAAACCAAATAACTTACAGCCATACCTTGAAAATTAAACTCTTACACACTACATGGCAATAAAATAAGTACAGACACTATTCTGCAAAGTAATGAAAGCAATTAAACTTTTTAAGTTTTACCTAATTTAGCTACTTGATTGAGGATAGGTGATGGCAGTGAGATAGGCAGAGAGCAAGGCTGGGCTCTAACTCTGGCCATTGCTTCTTTGGAAACAACTCTGAGAACTGACCACAGTGCTTGCAGGTGCCAGCCCAAACCCCAGTGGGTGCAGGTCAACGCTTGGGAGGAGTGGACCAGAAGAGGAGATGCCTACTTGCCCACTCTCATTTTGCATCAGCAGATCCATGCTCTCGTCCTGTTTTCTGCGGTGACTATGATAAACATGCCCACTCTGAGCTGGGAGTGCTGCCCTCAGAACAATCAGAGGCTCAGGGACATTGATGGTGCTGCCCAGTCTTGCCCCCACCCCCAAGTCAGGGGCTGGGCATCAGCTTCAGGATGTGTGGTTCTGGGTACCCTGAAATAGAGTGGCATGGGCCTGGTTACAACTCTTGGACTTGAAATCCACATTTAGTCACCCTGAGTTTCCCCCTGCCTGGCCTCTATCAACTGATCCAATGCTCCTCCATCCATGGCATTTCCCAGGCAGGAATACTGGAATGAGTTGCCATTTCCTTCTCCAGGGGATCTTCCTGACCCAGGGATCGAACCTGCATATCCCGCACTGGCAGGCAGATTCTTTACCACTGAGCCATCTCAGAAGCCTGACCCGATGCACACAAACCCTAGTTCAGGGATGATAAAGAGAATCTATCTCAGATGAGCAGATCTGCTCCTGTACCTGGAAGGGCTAGACGAGGACAACCCCAAGGGAAAGCTAAGTTTGGACTGAAGAAACTGACAAAAGAAAGAGGCATCCCAGGCTTTCTGACTTCGGCCTCAGACTTGATCACCAAGCCAGCTGGTGAATGGGCCCTCTGCAGGAGCTCAAGACCAAGAAATGGGCTGGCTGCTCCACGTCTGCTGGGGAGGGAATCCTGAACAGCCTCCCCTAAAAGAGTGGTTCCAGGAGAAGTGTCCGTTAATTATAAAGAAATAATCTGGCCCTGTTGAGCAGTTCTACAAACAATGAATAAAAGTACAAAAACAGAACAAGAAAGTTAAAATCCTCTCTAAAGCTGCTGTCCAGGCCCCATCTGTTCTGTTCTCATCCTTTCAGGTGCAACATGGACTGAGGGTGAGACCATGGTGTTCCCGGATGGAAAAGGAACCTGGTTCCCACATGAGCTGCACTGGCCAGCTGACTTCTGCTGGGAAGAATGAGGAGACCTGGGAAGGCTTCCCAGGGAATATGACTGCCTGAGACATTGGAAGGCAGTCTGACCATGGGAAGGAGGGCAGGGAAAGGGCTTTCTAGACAGAGGGACAGCACGTGGACATCTCTGAATGTATGAAGACAGAGGAAGGCTTCCAGTAGGACAGATGACAGGAGGCTGAAGATCTTGAGTTGGGACAACAGCCACAGATGAGGCTGGCAGTGTGAATAAGTAGCTTGTTCATGAGATACCTTTTAGGCTAAGGTGAGAAGTTTACCTTTTTCCCTCTGTGACAAGATGACACAGTAGAAGCTATATAACTACCTGCCTGTTGGTGGGGGTTGGATATACACCTGAGTCAGACTAGAGCAGAGGACCCAGGTAGGAGCATGTTAGACTAGCTCCCAGTGAAATAAAGCCCCCTGGGAAAGCAACACTATCAGAACTTGCCTAACACACTCACAGAGCTAGGCATGGGGCCACGCACATTACATGTATTGATCACTTATCTCCACAGCAAGCCTACAAGGAAGGCACTATTACTAGTATTTCCTTTACATTTGAAATGAGGCAGAGAGAAGCTGAACAATCTCCCTTTTGCTGCATAGCAGTGAGGACAGAGTCAGAATCCACCAGTGCTCTCAACCATTACATGTCCTCTCCTGAAGGTGGGAAAAAATGGCCGTCATATTCTAGAGATGGTTGTTAGGAGGCAGAATTGATAGGACTTTATGGTGGATGGAGTATGAGAAGAGGAAGAGTCAAGAATGACTCCTAAATTTCTAGCTTGGGTATCTGAATGGAAGGTAACGTCTCTCACATAAGATGGTCCACATGGAGGGGTGGGGAGGGACTTCAAGGAGGAGGAGCAAATGCTTCTGGAAAATGACAAAAGTCTGAAAAGTCTGAAGGGTTTATGGGAGATTTTAGGAAGGGCAGAAGCAGTGGATTAGCTGAGAATGGGTTAAGGGGAGGAAGCAAAGTAGAGAAATAGTGTAGACAACTCCATAGATAAACTTGGCTATGAATAGAGAAGGGAGTGAAATGTCCCATGAAGAGGGATTTTGCTTTCACTTTTTTGTTACTATGACAAGACCTAAGCAGCTCCTACCTCATGACAAGAGAAACTATGAAGGGGTTGAGTGAGTCAGTACAGAGTGAAGGAATTTGCCATGTGGTGATTCCTGTTTTATCTAGAGGAGGGGGGTGGTGATGAAGCATTTTACCGATCTGTTAGATGGTCAAGATCATGGTCTGTACAAGACCACACAGGCTTCTCAACCTGTGTTCTTTCTGTTACACAGATTAAAAGGTTTCTTTTGCTTTTTCTCAAACAAGCAGCTTTGAAATGTTATTTCCATATAAAGTGGAATTATAATATTTAGCCTGTAAGTTAATCTTGTTTCATGGATTGCTTTCTCTTTCAAGAGAGGACTTTAAACAGGTTTCTGGATAAAGTGTTCTGCACAGTATTTGAAATAAATGTTCTATTCTGGAGATTGGAAGGCTTGTCTACTGAGGGGGATGAGGAATCACTTATGAGTTTTAGATTGCAATGCAGACTTTAGAAATTCACTTATAGAAGAAGTCAGTCAGAAAACAAATATCATATATTAACACACATATATGGAATCTAGAAAAATGGTATTGATGAACCTATTTGAATGGAAGGAATGGAGACGCAGATGCTATCGAGAAGGTAGCATCAACATATATACACTATCATGTTTAAAATGGATAGCTGGTGAGAAGTTGCTATATAATACAGGGAGCCCAGTCTGGTGCTCTGTGATGACCTAGAGAAGTGGGAAGGGGGGATGGGGGGAGGCTCAAGAGGAATTGGATACATGTATAGTTATGGCTGATTTGCATTGTTGTACAGCAGAAACCAACACATCATTGTGTAAGTTAAAAAATAAATTCACTTACAAGTTGTACACCAAAAAATCTCTAGAAAAAATTAGAAGTTTCTCCATTTTGGATTGTATTAAATAAAAAGAGAAAAAAGTAAAGAGTAAAACTAAAGATCATGGAGGCTAGATTGGTTTGGATGATGTTTTTAACCTTTTATAGTGAGAGTGGGGGACAGACTCAATGACCAAGAACCACAGTCTGTGTGGTAATATATCTAAATATAGGGAGATGTAACAGAATCTATCCTGGATTCCTAGAGTAATGGAAATAAAACAAACAAGTGGGAACTAATTAAAATTACAAGTTTTTGTACAAAGAAGGAAACTATAAACAAGGTGAAAAGACAGCCCTCAGAATGAGAGAAAATAATAGCAAATGAAACAACTGACAAAGGATTAATTTCCAAAATATACAAGCAGTTAATATAACTCAATACCAGAAAAACAAACAACCCAATCAAAAAGTGGGCAGAAGACCTAAACAGACATTTCTCCAAAGAAGAAATACAGATGGCTAAAAGACACATGAAAAGATGCTCAACATCACTCATTATTAGAGAAATGCAAGTCAAAACTACAGTTAGGTATCACCTCACATGGGTCAGGACGGCCATCACCAAAAATCTACAGACAGTAAATGCTGGAGAGGATGTGGAGAAAAGGGAACCCTCTTGCACTGTTGGTGGGAATGTAAACTGATACAGCCACTATGGAAGACAGTATGGAGATTCCTTTAAAAACTAGGAATAAAACTATCATATGATCCAACAATCCCATTACTGGGCATATACCCTGAGGAAACTATAATTGAAAAAGACACATACACCCCAATGTTCATTGCCACACTATTTACAATAGCTAGGACACGGAAGCAACCTAGATGTCCATCGACAGATGTGGTACATATATACAATGTACATACAATGGAATATGACTCAACCATAAAAAGGAACACATTTGAGTCAGTTCTAATGAGGTGGATGAACCAAGAGTCTATTATACATAGTGAAATAAGTCAGAAAGAGAAAAATAAATATTGTATATTAATGCATATATATGGAATCTAGAAAGATGGTACTATTTGATGAACCTATTTGCAGGGCACTAATAGAGATGCAGCACAGAGAACAGACTTGTGGACACCGCAGGAGGGGGAGGGAGATGGTGGGACAAATGTGTAGAGTAGCATGGAAACATATATTCTACCATATGTAAAATAGATAGCCAGTGGGAATTTGTTATATGACTCAGGGAGCTCAAACCAGGGCTCTGTGACAACCTAGAGGGGTGGGATGGGGTGGGAGGTGGGAGGGAGTTTCAAGAGGGAGAGGACATGTTGGTGTATGACAGAAGTGAAAGTTGCTCAGTCGTGTCTGACTCTTTGCGACCCAATCAACTATAGAGTCCATGGTATTCTCCAGGCCAGAATACTGGGGTGAGTAGCCTTTCCCTTCTCCAGGGTATCTTCCCAACCCAGGGATCAAATCCAGGTCTCCCGCATTGCAGGCAGGTTCTTTACCAGCTGGGCCATAAGTATGACAGAAACCAACACAATATTGCAAAGTGATTACCCTTCAGTTAAAAAATAAACACTTTAAAGATAAAAGCATGGAGAAACTGAAGTTTAAAAAAAATAAATTTTTAAAAAAGTCATTCTACACATACAGTTATAAAGTCTGATCTTTTCGCTTAGAACTATATGCTAGGCAATTACTCACAGCATGAAGACCACTTTGTAAACATTATTTGAATCATAGTATGAGATACCAGGTCAGAGATACCTTAGCTCACTTCCTCATTCAAAGGGCCCCTACTGGGCAGTGAGCATTTGCCATCTGCTTGTTTGCATATTCAGGTGGAGACTAGGGGCTTACAGCTAAGAGGAGTGGGGGCCTTATCCTCTGAACAATACAATTTCTTTGACTGACTGGTCTTAAAATTTTACTGGGTTAAAGCAATAAAAAAAAAAAAAGTCAACCAGCAGGAAAATGCTAGGTTTGATCATTCAAGGACTACAATGTCTCTTTTTTTTTTTTTTCTGTTTTCTAGGTTTCTGATACAATTATTTGTTAAGCTCCTATGGGCTTGGCCCGGCTGCGAGTTTTGGACAGGCTGAAGTATTTCACTTCACAGCTTTCAGTAAATAGAGTAATAGGTTTACTGTGCCTATGTTGTCCAAGAGGAAAGAGTTAGACATGGTCAAACATGTCAAATCTCTGGTCAAACAAATTATAAAGCACCCTGCCAGATGCTACCTCCCACAGCACTGCAGGAATTCTTCCTCATCCCCACCCTCCCACATACCCCCTATCCCTGCCAAAATAGGCTGGACCACACTCAGTCATACAGCCTAATGCTCCTATATTGAGCCTTGGACTTGCTAGGCTACCCTTCCTCTCCATATTGTAGACTTCCTCCAAGTTCAAGCTCTTCCAATGTAATTTCACCAGGCTAACATATCATAGGATTTAATCAATTGCTGGGAGCAATTTTTCTGAGCTTCGGTTTCTTAATCTATAAAAAGGGAAGAATGTTACTTAGTCATATCGTTCCAGGGATCTGAAATTACGTTTACTTCTGCCAAGAGAAATGATGGTGATAAAGAAGTGTTTCCACATGGAAGTGACCTTGATATCCTCAAGTGAAGGAGGTTGACATTTCTTACCATACATGAGTTTCAGTACTTGGCCTCACAATGCTGAGATAAGGACACTGGACCCCTAAGAAGCCATGCCACTCCATCTAAGGGCTGCTGTTGCTGCTGCTGCTGCTGCTAAGTCGCTTCAGTCGTGTCCGACTCTGTGCGACCCCATGGATGGCAGCCCACCAGGCTCCCCCATTCCTGGGATTCTCCAGGCAAGAATACTGGAGTGGGTTGCCATTTCCTTCTCCAGTGCGTGAAAGGGAAAAGTGAAAGTGAAGTCGCTCAGTCGTGTCCGACTCCTAGCAACCCCACGGACTGTAGCCTACCAGGCTCCTCTGTCCTTGGGATTTTCCAGGCAAGAGTACTGGAGTGGGGTGCCATTGCCTTCTCCGAAGGGCTGGTGTTAGGATAAACTAAATCCAGTGAGAAAGGAGCCACTGCACCACTTCTGATACAGCAACTGTGGGGGTTTCAGCACCCTGGCCACACAGCATCCACTGCAGTGTACTTCCTGCTTGCCCAATGCTGTATTACAGGCACCAATGCAGGATCAGAATCCCTGGGTTCAAATCCGAATTTGCTACTTCTTAGCAGTATGACTTTCTTGGAAGTGTTACTTAACTTCTTTGTACCTTGTGAAAAAATGGAATATTTCCTGCTATATCAGTAAGCAAAGGATGTCACAGTCATCAGCAATTGCAACCCTTCTCTATGTGAGTCTTAAGGAAACTCAAGATGTGAAAACACAGAATACTGACCCCAGATAGTTGAGGTGCATATGAAAGGAATGATTTCAGTGAGCACAGACTCTTGCATCTTTCCATACATAGAAAAGTGCTAAGTTCCTTGAGATATCTGGTTTTCGTTCATTAATAATAATTCTTTGATGTTCCAACTACCTGCCTGTTGTTGCAAAACTCCTAGCTCCTTCCCTCACCTCCTTGGAGCAGTGTCTCAGAGCTATATGAAACACTGTCTCCCAGGTTACAGCCCTATTTTGCCCCAAATAAAACTTAACTCACAACTGTCACTTTGTATATTTTTTTAAGTCAACACTTGGTTTCCTCATCAAGAATGAGTTCTGGACTTCCCTGGTGGTACAGTGGATAGGAATTTGCCTTCCAATGCAGGGCACACGAGTTTGATCCCTGGTCCCAGAATATTTCACATATCCCATAGTAACTAAGCTCATACACCACAAATACTGAGCCTGAGTACTGCAACTGCTGAAGCCTGTTCACCTGGAGCCTATGCTCTGCAACAAGAGAAACCACTGCAGGGAGAAGCCCACGCACTGAAATGAAGAGTTGCCCCTGCTCACCACAACTAGAGAAAGCCCATGTGCAGCAACAAAGACCCAGCACAGCCATGAACAAACAAATATTTTGAAAATAAAGAGTTCTACTTCACAGAGCTACAATAAAAAATGAATATATGTAAATCCCTAAGAGCAGTACAAACAATAGCTGGGCACAAAGAAATGCTCTATAGATGTTAGTTACTATTAATTAGATGCTGTTTTGAGATCTAAGTCAACTCTTTCCTTCTCTTTGAAGAAAAGTCCTTTTCTAGAGAAGCAGCAGTGAGTAAACCATGGTTCCAGGGAAACCCACCATTTATTTGGCCATTCAATAAATCATTATTGAGCACTGAGCACTCTCAAACTTTAAAAATATGGAGGGGTTATGGTGGAGACTACTATCTTGCTAATAAAACTTGCTCTAAATCTTATCTGCTGAACACTTGTTTAGTGCTTTTTATGGGCTAGCAAAAGGTTTCACTCATTTAGTTCCATAGCAATCCTATGAGTATGTTGCTGTTATTCCCACTTCACAGATGATAAAATAGAGGCTTAGAGTTCTCAAGTACACTGGCTAGATCAGCCAAGGAGGTGAGGAGAAAGGGTCACTTCAGTGTGTGTGTATCGTCAGCAAAGGGAAGCATATCTTATCCCTGTTTGTACCACTCAGAGCCTTGCATTTAGCAAGCTCTCCAAAGTATTTCTGGAGTCATTAATTGTTAATAGTGTGAAACTAGCTTTAGCTTTAAGAAAACCTAAACTTCACAATTTTTTACTTTTGAGTAATACTTGTCAATATATCCAGCAAAACGCTTATTTAATAAATAGCTCTAGCACAATTAGTTATCCACCTGGAAGACAAAGTTAGACCCACACTTCATTTCATGTACAAATAAATCCAAATTGATTAAAAGTTTTAATATAAAAGTGTTAGAAAAACAAAGGGTATTTGTATTGCTTAAAGGGAAAGGTGATTAAAAATAAAGATAGGCAACACAGATGCTATAAATAAAATCTTAAAACCTCGAGACTTAACAGTCTAGAATTTAAACAATTTAGTATGGTAAAAGACACCACAAGCAAAGTCAAATAACAAACAGTAAGCCAGGGAGAATATGTTCATTTAACATCCATAACAAATGATCTCTTCTATATGACAATTAGAGATTGCCGTGTCCTGCTGAAATCTGCAGGTGTATGTCTTGTGACCAGTCCATAGTATCTTATCAGGTAGGTACAGAGATGGTAGAGTAGAAGAACATGCACTCATCTTCTCCTACGAGAACACCAAAATCGCAAATAGCTGTTGAACAACCATAGACAGGAGAATGTTGGAACCCACCAAAAAAAAGATACCCCACATCCAAGGGCAAAGGAGAAGATGCAACAAACGGTAAGAGGGGGCAATCGCATTTAAAATCAAACCTCATACCCGCCAGAGACACTTGGAGGGCACAGACAAAACCTTGTACGTACCAGGACAGAGGGAAAAGAGCAGTGACCCCCATAAGAGACAGAGACAGACCTGACTTTGACTGTTTGAGGGTCTCCTGCAGAGGCATGAGTCAGCAGTAGCCTGCCATGGGGACAAAGACTCTGGCAACAGCAGCCCTAGAAGGCACAGTGTGTGCATAAGTCTTCTTAAAGAAGGTCGCCATTAGTCCCAATATAGAACCGGGGTGGGCAACTCACAAACTTGAGAACAATTATACCAAAGAAGTTCTCACACTGCTGTGAAAGTTCTAGGCCCCACAGCAGACTTCCCAACCTGGGGATCTAGCAAAGGACTGAGTATCGCCAGGAATCTGACTTTGAAGGTCAGCAGGATTATATCACAGGACTTCCAGAGGACCGTGGAAACAGAGACTCTTGGAGGGCATGAACAAAACTTGTGTACACCAGGACCCAGGAAAAAGCATGACCCACAAGAGACTGAGCCAGACTTGCCTGTGTGCTTACGAGTGTCTGGCAGAGGCGTGGATTGATGGTGGCCTGCCCCAGAGTCAGGGGCACTGACTACAAAGGTCTTGGGAGGCCCAAGGTCAGGCAGGCTTAACTCCTTTTGCCAACCCCTATCATAGTCTGGCCTCAGGCCAAACTACTGGGAGGGAACACAACCTCATCCATCAGCAGAAAATTAAAGACTTACTAATCATGACCTTGCCCACCAGAGCAAGACCTAGATTTCCCCACAGCTACATTCTCCCATCAGGAAGCTTGCACAAGCTTGCAATGAAAAATGAACCCTCCTCCCCTCCCCCATCAGTGGGTGCCCAACATGCTACTGGAGAAGAGCAGAGATATAGCCCCAAAAGTAATGAAGAGGCTGAGCCAAAGTAGAAACAACATCGAGTTGTGGATGTGTCTGGTGGTGAAAGTAAGGTCTGATGCTGTAAAAAACAAGATTGCATAGGAACCTGAAATGTTAGGTCCATGAATCAAGGTAAATTAGAAGTGGTCGACAGGAGATGGCATAAATAAACATCGAAATTTTAGGAATCATTGAACTAAAATGGACGTGATTGGGCAAATTCAATTCAGATAACCATCATATCTACTAGAATCCCTTATGGAAATGGAGTAGCCCTCATAGTCAACAAAAGAATCCAAAATGCAGTACTTGGGCGCAAAAAAATCTCAAAAATGACAGAATGATCTTGGTTCATTTCCAAGGCAAACCACTCAGTATCGCAGTAATCCAAGTCTATGCCCCAACTACTAATGCCAAAGAAGCTGATGTTGAATGATTCTATGAAGCCCTACAAGACTTTCTAGAACTAACACCAAAAAAAAAAAAAAATGTCCTTTTCATCATTGGGGATTGAAATGCAGAAGTAGGAACTCAAGAAATACCTGGAGTAACAGGCAAGTTTGGCCTTGGAGTACAAAATGAAGCAGGGCAAAGGCTAACAGAGTTTTGCAAAGAGAATGCACTGGTCATAGCAAACACCCTCTTCCAAAAACACAAGAGACAACTGTACACATGGACATCACCAGATGGTCAATACCGAAATCAGATTGATTATATTCTTTGCAGCCAAAGATGAAGAAACTCCATACAGTCAGCAAAAATGAGACCAGGAACTGACTGTGGCTCAGATCATGAATTCCTCATTGCCAAATTCAGACTTAAATTGAAGAAAGTAGGGAAAACCACTAGACCATTCAGGTATGACCTAAATCAAATCCCTTACAATTATACAGTTACAATGACAAATAGAGTCAAGAGATTAGATCTGATAGAGTGCCCGGAGAACTATGGATGGAGGTTCGTAACATTGAACAAGAGGCAGTGATCAAAACCATCACCAAGAAAAATAAATGCAGAGAGGCAAAATGGTTGCTGAGGAGGCCATTGAAGTGAAAGACAAAGGAGAAAAAAAAGATATAGCCATTTGAATGTAGAGTTCCAAAGAATACTAAAAAGAGACAAGAAAGCCTTCCTAAGTGAACAATGCAAAGAAACAGAAGAAAACAATAGAATGGGAAAGACTAGAGATCTCTTCCAGAAAATTAGAGATACCAAGGGAACATTTCATGCAAAGATGGGCACACTAAAGGACAGAAACAGTATGGACCTCACAGAAGCAGAAGATATTAAGAAGAAGTGACAAGAATACCCAGAAGAACTATACAAAAAAGATCTTAATGACTCTGATAACCACAATGGTGTGGTCACTCACCCAGAACATGAAGTCAAGTGAGTCTTAGGAAGCATTACTACAAACAAAGCTAGTAGAGGTGATGGAATTCCAGCTGAGCTATTTCAAATCCTAAAAGATGATGCTGTTAAAATGCTACACTCAGTATGCCAGCAAATTTGGAAAACTCAGCAGTAGCCACAGGACTGGAAAAGGTCATTTTTCATTCCAATCCGAAAGAAGGGCAATGCCAAAGAATGTTCAAAGTACCACACAATTGTACTCATTTCACATGCTAGCAAAGTAATTCTCAAAATCCTTCAAGTTAGGCTTCAACAGTATGTGAACCAAGAACTTTCAGATGAACATGCTGGATTTAGAAAAAGCAGAGGAACCAGAGATCAGATTGCCAACATCATTGGATCATAGGAAAAACTAGAGAATTCCAGAAAAACATCTACTTTTCTACTTTATTGACTACCCTAAACCTTTTGACTGTGTAGTGGAAAATTCTTAAAGAAATGGAAATACCAGACTACCTTACCCTCCTCCTGTGAAACCTGTATGCAGGTCAAGAAGCAGAAATTAGAACCAGACCTGGAACAACAGACTGGTTCCAAATAGGGAAAGGAGTATGTAAAGGCTGTGTATTTTCACCCTGCTTATTTAACTTATATGCAGAGGACATCATGAGAAATCAGGGCTGAATGAAGCACAAGCTGGAATCAAGACTGCCAGGATAACCTTAGATATGCAGATGACACCACACTTGTGGCAGAAAGCAAAGAGGAACTAAAGAGCCTCTTGATGAAAGTGAAAGAGCAGAGTGAAAAAGCTGGTTTAAAACTAACATTCAAAATACTAAGATCATGGCATCTGGTCCCATCACTTCACGGCAAATAGATGGGGAAACAGTGGAAACAGTGACAGACTTTATTTTCAGGCTCCAAAATCACTGCAGATGGTGCCTACAGCCATGAAATTAAGAGACTTGCTCCTTGGAAGAAAAGCTATGACAAACCTAGACAGCATATTAAAAAGCAGAGACATTACTTTGCCTACAATGGCCTGTATAGTCAAAACTGTGATTTTTCCAGTAATCATGTATAGATGTGAGAGGTGGACAATAAAAGGCTGACCACCAAAGAATTGATGCTTTTGAATTGTGGTGCTGGAGAAGACTCTTGAGAGTCTCTTGGACAGCAAGGAGATCAAACCAGTCAATCCTAAAGGAAATCAGTCCTGAATATTCATTGGAAGGACTGATGCTAAAGCAAAGCTCCAATACTTTGGCCACCTGATGTGAACAGCCGACTCATTGGAAAAGACCCTGATGCTGGGAAAGATTGAAGTCAGGTGGAGAATGGGACAACAGAGGACAAGATAGTTGGATGGCATCACTGACTCAATGGACATGAGTCTGAACCAATTCTGGGAGATGGTATAAGACTGGAAAGCCTGGCATGCTGCTGTCCAGGGGGTCACAAACTGACAGACACAACTGAGGGGCTGAACAACAACAGAGATTGTTCGGCAATGCGCTTCAGTGGATATATAAGACACACAGAGTAAAGTGTTTCTATTTTAATTAATTTATTCAACACGTAAGTAAGTTAATTCTATTTAAATCCATTTAGCAGCAACTGGGATTTTTTTAAGTGCTTTAACACACATCTTGTCTTTAGCCTGGTTGATCAGCATGGCTATCCATCTCTGGCTGTATCTGCAACATTTTTCCTCTTCCTCATTCCTCACCCACTAGCCTCACTGCTGTTCCTAAATGTTCTAGCACCTGCTGCCTCAGGACTTTTTCATGTGCAATCCCTCCCTTTGGATACTCTTGCCTCACATACTGTCTTGCTTGATACCTTATTCCATTTAGGTCTCCCTTCAAATGTCCCCTCCTCAGTCAGCCCTTCTGAGACCACAAGGGCAGGGACCCTGTTTGCTTCTGCTGTGTCCCCTGTGCGTAAAGCAGTGCCCTTCCCATAAGAGGAACAAAAATCTACTGAATCATAGAATTAATTTTTTCACTTAATTTGATTAATTTGATTCTTACAATAACAAGATCTGTTTATCCAGGATATTTATATTTCTTGATCTGAATGTAATACACACCCTGCTCTTTTTTTATTTTCTTTTACATCCCTCCAGCTCAACACACCTGTCTCCCTGAAGCATGCAAAGTCTCATCCTTGCCACCGTGCCAATGTGAATTATCCACTATAGAGATTTCGCTGTTTAAAAAATTCTTGTGAAGCCAACGCTTGCAACAAATACTACTGCAATATGACTCATTCTCCTTTCCTCTGGTTGATGATAAAAAGCAGTCAATATGGAAATTTTTAGCAATTTGCCGTCTGTTAGCAAGTTGTCTCATAGCATTCTGTCCTGTGATGATTCCAGGTTAAAGAGGCACTTCATTACCATTTCCTGCAAAAATTTCCACCAAAACGTGAAGCTATCCTGCCCATTCCTGTGCTGACCTGCTGTCACACCATGGGCAGGTCTCACAACAAGCTCAGCAAGTCCCTGTAGGACACAGTGACCTGCGTGTTTTACATCAGATTGGAGAAGGATAAACGCTATTTTCATCATCTAGCCCAGGGCGAGGTGTAAATAAAACATACAAAGTGGTTTAAAATCCTTGTTCTCAAGATATAAAAATACAATAGGAGATTCAAGTTATGAAATCATGAGGCAGCTTGTTAGAATGAAAGTTAGAATGAAATAGATGCTAAATAGAAGTCCAAACACTGTGCTGGGGAAAGGTACACTGAGGGGGAAAGGAGAGAAAGGTTTTGTGTTTAAGGATGAGGAGGGCTGGGTTAAGTTGTGGTAGACTCAGAGTGTAGGGGGACTTCCCTGGCAGTCCAGTAATCAGGACTCTGAGCTTGCGCTGTGGGGTGGGGTGCAGGTTTGTAACCTGGTTGGGGAACTGGGATCCTGCAAGCCATGCAACATGGCCAAAAAAGGGGAGGCTGGAGAGGAATTTAAGATACAATAAAGAAGGGATGATTATTGGTGAAGTGGATGATAACAAGTGCTGAGGTAGACAGGACAGTCTCAGACAAGAGGGAGGATGACTTCCTCCTCTGAGACATAGGGGCATGAGTTGAAAAGAATGCACGGGGATGTGGTGACCTCTTATTGAGGAACAGGAAAGTTTATGCCACAGTCTTCTCAGAGAAGTGGACGGCTAGGTCACTGAGAGAATGAGGAAGGAAGGAAGGAAGAAGGAAGGCTAGGTCATTGAGTGAATGCACAAAGAAGAATGAGGTTGCAAATGAAGATATCCCAAACAGCTGAGGGGAATACGAGAGTAACTGAGGGTAAAGAAATGAACCCAACTGCATTGAGGAGTCAGCTAAAGAGTGATCACCTAACTGTGTAATGAAATCAAGCAATGTGGCTCTGTTTTTGGTTTTGGTGCTTTGTTTCGCCAACACTATCTCATCAGTTTGTGTGCAGCTAGGCTTACCTGCAGTGAGAAATCAACTAGGTTCCTGAAAAGAAAGTTCAAGGGTGAGAAGAAAGCAGGAAGTTCACGAGAGCAGAAGAAATGAGCATGAGGTCCACACTGGGTAGGGAAACAAATTAGGCCAGCAGGGACTCAGGCTTTGAGAGAAAAAGGGCGAGTTTTCAGGCGCCAGAAGTTGAAATGCTATCACAGAGCAGGTCTAGGGGGAAGCAGGATGTAGAAAAGATAGAGGTTTACCTTTGCAGAAAGGAGCTTCAGGGTTTGTAATTTCAGATTCAGCAAGGGGACCTGTCCAAGCAGTGACCTGCTAGCACGGAGATGAAGAAACACGGTGGGCCCAGAATGCTGGAAGAACGAGCTCCTCCTCCAGCCCCTGGGGCCAGCCTGGATGACTGGCAGGGACTCAGCACCAGGCATGCCTGAGATCCAGGGGCCAAGATGCTCGAGGCATCTGGAGGAACCTGGAGGTATGAGCAGCCTGCAATACAGCTAACCGGTGCTGTCATAAGAAGTGATGATCGAGTCACCATCTGGAAGCAGAAGGAAGAGCAGAGACACGGTGCTGTCTTCCTGGCTTCAACATGCAGGGACTATGAGGTTGTGGGGAAATTGTTTGTTTAAAAAAAAAAAAGGCTGAGCACACAGGGAAGAGGGAGGACGGTGACCGTAGTCAAAGGGTCAGGTTGGGTAAGGGACCCAGACCACACGGAGAAGCCCTTCACCTCGACACTTTCGAGCCTCATAGCACTCCCCTTCCCCCACCACCACCTTTAGCTCCTGACTCTTCAGCTATATCATGGGGTTCCTTCAAGATTCCCTTTGGTCAGAGGATTTCAGTGGTTGCATCATGCTCTTTGCCCAACAGCCCCCAGCATTCACGTTTTGGGTCCAAGTGATGGATTTGAGCTCGACAGAGAAAAACTTTCAAGTAAATACCGCTGTCCAACAAGGATGAACTTTCCCAGAGTAATAACCAGAGGTGTCTGGACACTGCTCCCTGACCAGTAGCCCCACTGTCAGGCATCAGTTCAGTTCAGTCGCTCAGTCGTGTCTGACTCTTTGTGACCCCATGAACCGCAGCACACCAGGCCTCCCTGTCCATCACCAACTCCCGGAGTCCACCCAAACCCATGTCCATCGAGTTGGTGATGCCATCCAACCATATCATCCTCTGTCGTCCCCTTCTCCTCCCACCCTCAATCTTTCCCAGCATCAGGGTCTTTTCAAATGAGTCAGCTCTTCGCATCAGGTGGCCAAAGTATTGGAGTTTCAGCTTCAACATCAGCTCTTAATAAGTTAACTATGAACAAGGAAATGTCCCTGAGAAAAAAGTCTAGTTAGGAAAGAATCAGAGAACCACCTGTCCTTGAGCACCTTCTCCCCCCACCCAGGGACTCCCTGCTGCCTCACTGTGTCCACACAGCCAAGGACTGGAGACTCTGACATAAGGTGCTAACAGGCTGCAAGGAGGTCATTACTGGCTAGCATTTAGAAGGATCAGCTTTGATCTCAAATGCAACTGTGTTCTGATTCTAGCTCCGCCACACCCATTCTTGAGCAAATTTCATCATATCTATAAGCTTCAGTATCTGTACCTCTAAAGTAAGAAAATTAAATACTATTTACTTCATATAGGGTTTTTGTGACTATGAAGCACAGTTCCAGAACCAGACATATGGTCAATAATCAGTAAATGTTGAGTATTATTACTGATACTATCACATTAATATCAATGTTGTTATTATATTGAATACATATATCTATATGCATTAATACTTATACATGTACATACATCACACAGCAGACCTTCTGAGAATGTCTGTAAAATGAATGTCAAATGTAAAATGAATGCTCATGTCCTTCTCCAGGGACGCATAGATATTCATCCATAGATATTAGTGATTCTGAGAAAATTTATTTCCTCTGTTTGCACATGAAAATTGAGTGTTTTCCATAGATACCTCATTTCTCCATTGGACAGAAGAGTCAAATAGGTCACCTGTCTTTGCCCTCACAACTAAGATCTATGATAAAGTCTGCCACAGTTGCCTGCTGCCTGGTTCTCATACCTTTGCACCAACCACCAATCAGCTCACCCTTCACAGTGCTCACTACAAGGGTTCCTTTCTGAAACAGCAGTGGTATCAGTCTCTCTCTCCAGTACCATGTTGAATAAAATTGTTAGGAGTACAGTAAGTCCCCTACATATGAATGAATTCTGTTTCGAGAGCACACTCATAAATCCGATTTGTTCATAAGCCTCAAGTCAGCCTAGATACCCGACTAACACAATCAAAAGGCAAGCAGCCATTTCACTCACACCTGATGTTGATGGAACACACGTTCCCATCTCTGAAAGTCGGCAACTTGAAGGTTCTTATGTAGGGGACTTACATCGATATTCTTGACTTGTTCCTAATCTTGGGAGATAAACATTGAATCATCTGCCGTTGAGTATAATTTTAGCGATCGGGTTTTGGTTTTTTTTTTAAGAGGTTTGAGGATGCCTAGTATGCTGAGAGTTTAAGCAGGAATCGATGTTAGCTTTTATCAAATGCATTTTCTGTAGCTATTGAGATGATTATGCTTTTCCTTTGGTCTTTTAACATGGTGAAATACACTGATGTTCAAATGTTATTCAAACATTCGGCCAAACATAAATTCCTAGATAAACATCACCTGGTCACAATGTAGTATCCTCATTATATACTGTTGAATTTGTTTTTCTAACATCTTGATAAGAATTTTTGCATCAATATTCATGTGAGATATTGCTGTGATTTTTTTCTTCTAGTGTTTTGTCTTGTTTTGTAGAAATGCTAGCCCTACAGAAATTTCAAGTATTGTCTCCTCTTCAATTTCTGAAGAAGAATGTGTGTGTGTGTGCACTCTTCATAGCCCTGTCTGCCCCTGGAAATTCCAGGCATTAATTATCAAGTGTATTGACTGAGTTATTAGAGGCAACAAGAAGAAGAGTCAAGAGCAGAGATCATTGCTGTTTATTGGTTTTACTTAAGATTCATAAATACTTTGAGAACTTTATAATTCTTTCTGATAAATCAGCATTTCTGCATGTCTTTAATTTGGAGCAATATTCAGGGACCTCATTTCCTGATACTGACCAAAATCCTACCGTCTATAACTCACAACTCCAGCATTCAAGGTTCAGAAAAATGGCAATGCTGGGAACCTGCTGAGCAGTAAGTCTTGCTCCCTTGGTCTCCCTTCAACTCTCCCAAAGGCATCTGAGACTTAAGTGCAGGGCTAAGGATGCAAGAAAATGACACATGGCCACTGGACAACCTCAGTCCTAGTGTTGAATCCCTGAAAACTCACATCACATGGAACAATTAACATTAACCAGAATTTCCTATTCTTTGTTTCATGTTTCATGTGCACACATAAGCCCATTCCAAATGTTCTGTGACTGGTTGAGGGACAAATTTCTTCAACTCCCAGCTCCTCTCCTTTGGAATTCAAATCTGTACATTCCTCTCCCATCAGGGGTCTCTTGCAATCTAAAATGTCTCACGTTAGCATCTTGATTTCCCCTTCATTTACAAGCCCCTCTCCCAACCAAATCAGCCTCTCTTCCAGATCTCCCATCACTAAAGGATACCAATGGCTTTTAAGAGAAACCCGAGTCATTCTTGGAACCCACTTTTTCCTAATACCAATGTATCACCAGGTCCCCTCAATGCTACCCATCAATGCCATATTTCCTCAATTATAAAACAATGAGATATTCCTAGAAACAAAAGTGTGGTGAAGATTAAATTGAATAACAGAGAAATTGCTTAACAAATTAAGTGTTCAGTATCTACTCTATTTTTTCACAACATACATCAAATAGCCGTTAGGCAGAGGGGTGGGATCTGTCACTGAGGTTGTGTCATTGATAACTGTCACTGCTCTGCATGTGACTTGGCTGGGCAGCACAGATATTCCTACATCTGTTACCACATTTGGGGGACACTGCACAATAGAATTTCTAATTTGGATTCTTCATTCTGTCCTAAAATATCTTCGACACAATTCACTTACAGGAAACTTGCAAAAATTTAGTATAAAGAACTCCCTTACACCCTTCTTTAGATTCTCCAAGTTTAATATTTTGTTTGCTTTCTGAACCATTTCAAAGTCAGTTACAGACTGGTGAGATGGTGCTTCTTTACCCCTAAAGGGATCTTCCCAACCCAGGGATTGAACCCAGGTCTCCCGCATTGCAGGGGATTATTTACCAGCTGAGCCACCAGGGAAGCCCTGGTATTACCTGAGAGTCCTCCAAACCTGGTAAAAGACAGTAATCCACAGATGTAAGAAGCCTTACCAACCTTTTGCAGAATAAATTTTAAAAATCCTTTTCTAGATGTGTGATAGGACTACTGCGGAGAACCAAAAACAAAGAGAAAATCATAAAATCTAGAAGCGGTCAGAAAAAAAACAACTTACTGTTTTCCAAATCAGCTAACATGATAGAACCTAAGGGTTAGAAACCAAGAAATAATGAAAAGATATCACCAAGCTTCTGAAAGAAAACAGTGTCTAACCTAGAATTTTGTAATCAGTGAAATTATCCTTCAAGAATTAAAGGAGAAGAATTTTCTAAAACAACACTGAGAATGTTATTGGGTGATTGCTCTATAGGAAACATTAAAGAACGATATTAAAGCTGGAGAATTCAGTCCCAGGTAGAAGAAAAGAAATGACAACTGAAACAAGGAAGAAGAAAAACAATAAATCAAGATGAATATAAAACAGTAACAGCTACAACTCATGGGGTTTTAAATGAGCTAGAACTTAAGTATTTGACAAAAATAGCATGCAAGTTAGGTGGGATGTAAATGGACTCAAAGTGACTTGAAGGTCCTAAGATTATCAGCAATAAAGAAAGCACCAATTACCATTAGCTTTCCAAATTGATATATAGGTTCACTGAAATCAATCCCAATAAATAAATCTCAGCCTTTTTTTCCTAGAAAATATCAAGCTGATCCTAAAATTCATTCAAAGGACTCAAATTAGCCAAAACAACTTTGAAAAAGAACAAAATTGAAGAGCTCACACTATCTGATTTCAAGACTTACAAGGAAGCTACAGTATTGAAAAAAAACTTAGTATAAAGATAGAAAGATAGATAAAGGGAACAGAGTAGAAAACCCCATGTACCTATGAACTGATTCAAAAACAACAACATATGCCAAGCCAGTGCATTGGAGGATAGTCTTTTCAACAAATAACCCTCAAACAATTGAATATCCATATATCAAAAAAAAAAAAAAAAGAATAAGCCTGGGCAAATACCTCAAAATCATACAAATGTAAAGTCTAGAACTATCCTATCTATAGGAAATCACAGAAAATCTTTGTGACTCTGGATTAGGCAAAAATTCCTTCAATAGGACATTGAAAGCAAAATATATAAAAGAAAAATGATAACACTGGACTTCAAAATTAAGTATTCCTGCTCTCTGCAAGACACTGCTACACTGTTAAGAGAATAAAAGGACAAACCACAGACTAGAGGAAAGATATTTATGAAGATATTTTAAAAGGATTTGTATGCAGAAAATGTTAGAAAAAAGTTCTCAGCTCAGAAATAAGAAAACTACCTAATTTTTTAAAAATTTAAAAATAGGCTGAAGATTTAGATACTTCACCAAAAAAAGATACACAAGTGGCAAAAAAAAAAAAAAAAAAAGCATGTACACCCAAGGCTGATTCATGTGAACGTATGGCAAAAACCACCACAATATTGTAAAGTAATTAGCCTCCAATTTTTAAAAAAGGCAAAAAAAGAAAAAGAAAAAAGGCTTGCTACTTGGAAGAAAAGCTATGACCTACCTAGACAGCATATTAAAAAGCAGAGACATTACTTTGCTGACAAAGTTCCACCTAGTCAAACCTATGGGTTTTCCAGTAGTCACGGATGGATGTGCAAGTTGGACCATAAAGAAAGCTGATCACTGAAGAATTGATGCTTTTGAACTGAAGACTCTTGAGAATCCCTTGGATTGCAAGGAGATCCAAGGAGTCAATCCTAAAGGAAATCAGTCCTGAATATTCATTGAAAAGACTGATGCTGAAGCTATAGCTCCAATAGTTTGTCCACCTGAGGCAAAGAGTCAACTCATTGGAAAAGACCCTGATGCTGGGAAAGATTGAAGGCAGGAAGAGAAGAGGACGACAGAGGATAAGATGGTTGGATGGCATCACCAACTCGATGGACATGAGTCTGAGCAAGCTCTGGGAGTTGGTGATGGACAGGGAGGCCTGGCGTGCTGCAGTCTGTGGGGTCTCAGAGTCAGACACAACTGAGTGACTGAACTGAACTGAAATGCCTTATACAAACCTTTAAAGATGTGATAAATTAAAACTCTAAAGTTATAAAACAGAACTTTGTAAATTACATTTCAGTTTGATAAAAATCTTGCCACTGATTTTAGTAACTTTAGGTGACAAAACCATACTTGGAAAAACTAAACAGCTGCCTTTGTCTCACAAATATATAAACCAAAATAGAATACAGGCCACAAGGACCCAGACTAAGCCCAATTAAGCAGGCAAGACCTGCAAGATCAAGGAAACAAAGAAGTGGCAGTTTTAAATCTAAACTGCTGAGAATGTTCCCACAGCCAAACCTTATAAGATAGTATGCCTTAATACCTGAGCAAGCAACAGAAGGTATGTCAACTGTGTGTCACTAATAAGTTTATATCAATATTGTAATACCTGGTTCATATCTAAGCTTTTAGTAAAGCCATGAGATCTCTAGTTTATGTCTATGTACACATTATAAATATCTCTACTTCTAAAAGATATTATTAGAATTGGATTTATAAAGACCTCTTTTTAATTTTAATGAAAAATGCTTACATTTAAAGAAACTGGCCAAGATGACTTACAGGTTCACATGAACTGGGAAATATTCAATATTAAGTTAAAGCCTGATATTAATGTTTAAGTGTGTGGATCTAAATTAATATAAACTTCATTAAGAATCATCAAAATTAAGTATAATACTTTATTGTACCTAGGTTTAATAAATAAGATGTGACTAATCTCTTGCAAGAAAGTAACTGAACATGATAAAACTTCTAGGTAAATGTAAATGAGATAAAAACTTTGGGATAAAAACTTTAAACATATTTTATAAATGTGTAATTAATATGATCCTTCCAGATGTTTAGTAACTTGAGATTCTAAAGCTGTGCCAACTTAAGCTAAGTGATGAAAGTTTATTTATTTAAAAGGTACTGAGACATCAATTACTAAAAAAAAAAAAAGAAAATTAAAAGTATTTGAAAATATAAATGAAAATGTTTGGTATCACCTAAGATGTTCTCTATAAGAAAACAAATGTTTTTAAAAATTATCACTGATGTTCAAGCTCACCAATTTATAACATGCCAATGTAAAGACAGTGCATAATTACTTATTTCTTAGTTTAATTAAAATTAAGGTTTTAAGAGTTGAGGATTCTAATTTAAACATGTAATTAAAGCTCTTAAAAATAATACAGTAACTTTTCAGAATACAGAAGAAAATTAAATGTATGTTTTCAATAAAAAAGATATGAGAAATGAAATTACATTTTAATTGAAAATAAACTAGTTAATTTTCTTCAGGTAAAAAAATGAAAGACAGGCTGGATACAAAAAGTGATTAGAGATTATAAGAGGAATCCTGAGGAAAAAGTTCTATACATAGTCGGGATTAAATAAATTTAGACTGAAGTTAACTAAGCTAATACAAGACTAAAAATGTTATTTCTGTTATAAGTGCTCCTTTTCATAACAGATTTTGTGAGTTTCTGTGCCCTTAAATGATCTATTTTCTTTGTGACCTTGGTTAAATAAATAGGTATTGTTTAAGTGACATATGATCCTGTATTTTAAAATTGTTTTGCTATTTCTAACAAACTTCCCAAATATCAAAATCTAACAAAGCTTTTTAGCCTCCAGCTGACTCTGGGATTGATGCTTCAAAGAAACATCTTTAAGGAACCTCAAAGACAAATGTCAAACTAAGTTTATTTGGTATTTTTAATTCAAAAACATTGCCAAGTGATTAAAAGTAAACTTTAGGTTGTAATATATAGATAAATATCATTAATACAGATATTTCAAAATTTATATGAAATTCCTAACATCTGACACATCCTGATAAAATGTTATCAGTCATAATTCTAGTGATTATACTAAAATGTTTCATGTTGCAAAAATATCCAAGTTTCCTAACTGCACTATATTCAAATCTTTAACCATGAAAACGAGCCATGGCACAATTGGTAGGGAAGCTGCTTTTAGAAAGAGTGATTCCCATCTGGAGAATCCCCTCTGAACTACATAGTGACAGAGGGACCCATTTTTCTGGACAAATTGTTAAGGAAATCTGTAAAATTTGGCCAATTATGCAACATTTCCATTCTGCCTATCACTCCCAGTCTTCTGGGTTAATGGAAGGACAACTGAAACAATTAAAATTCAGTTGGCTAAAATTTTGGATGCTTATTCTTTCCCTTGGCCTAGGGCCCTTCCACTGGTTCTCCTCAATTTCAGATCCACTCCTTTGACAAACATCATTTGTCTCCCTTTGAAATTATTATAGGGAGACCAGTGAGATTAGATAAAAGACTATATAATCTTATATTACTTAAGGGAGATATATTGTATTATTATAAGAGTTTAATCAAATAATTGACAAGTCATTCTAAACTAGTTTCTAACACTTATTACAGTAAGCTATCCTCAAATAAAGATCAGATGCCCCATGACTTACAACCATATGTATAAAAATTAAAAAAAAAAGACATCATTTAAATGAGTCCCTCCAACCTAGATGGAAGGGCGCTTATCAGGTTCTTCTGACTAGCTCACACACAGTAAATTGGAAGGGATTTGACTCTTGGATTCATATTTCCCACCTAAAAAGGGCTTCTGCACCAGACTGGTCTATAGAGAGAACTGCTGACCTTCAAACTCACCTTAAAACAATACTCTGATAATAAGGAAACACCAACGCCAGGATGAGAAGATGACATCAGAAATAGATGGCTGTCCCAAGATACTGGATCTGACCCATATGATTGCTCTTAAGTTTTCCTCTTAGTTTCTTGGACTCTTACACAAAAGTCGTGGGGTTTTTTTTCCCCCATCATGGGCACAATCTTATATAAATTTTAGAAATCAATCAAATTGTTGGGTTTGTGGCCAATTAACCTGCATCCAGTACTTCTGGTTTACCTTGATGGGTTTCTCCCCTCCAAGGCTCTGATTGAATGTTGCTTAGAAAGTTTATTTTAAAAGAAAGGAATTATAGTTCTGTCTGTCTGGGCTACTACTGATAACACTAAATGGGAACCACTCTCTTGGCCAATCAAACATACTTATTCTAACCCTAGCCATAAATATGAATTTTCCCTTAAGGTTGCTCTAGTTCAGTCAAAACAACAGGCTAAATTCCAGTCAAAAAATATAAACTCTAGACTAATATCAGGGACACTTCCTCAGTTATGGGATGGATTTATCTGGCTAACACCAGGCTATGAAAAGAAGAGAAGTGAAAGGCAAAGAAGAAAGGGAAAGATACACCCAACTGAATGCAGAGTTCCAGAAAATAGCAAGGAGAGATAAGAAAGCCTTCATAAGTGAACAATGCAAAGAAATAGAGGAAAACAATAGAATGGGAAAGACTAGAGATCTCTTTAGGAAAACTGGAGATACCAAGGGTAAATTTCATGCAAAGATAGGCACAATAAAGGACAAAAACAGCAAGGACCTAACATAAGCAGAAAAGGTTAAGAAAAGCTGGCAAGAAAATGTGGCTCTGAAGTATTGATGCTTTCAAACTGTGGTGCTAGAGAAGACTATTGAGAGTCCCTTGGACAGCAAGGAGATCAAACCAGTCAATCCTAAAGGAAATCAACCCTCAATATTTATCAGAAGGACTAGTGCTGAAGCTGAAGCTCTAATACTCGGGCCACCTGATGCAAAGAGCTTATTCACTGGAAAAGACCCCAATGCAGGGAAAGGCTGAGGGCAAGAGAAGGGGGCGACAGAGGATGAGATGGTTGAATGGCATCACTAACTCAATGGACATGAGTTTGAGCAAAGTTAGGGAGCTGGTGAAAGGCAGGGAAGCCTGGCATGGTGCAGTTCATGGGGTTGCAAAGAACCAGACATGACTTAGTGAACGGACAACATGGTAATCTAATCCTAAAGGGCCCCCTATGCTGGAAACAAATAGATCATACCAAGAATAATCAACCTAATAACCTTAGAAAATTAGGCTGGGTATCTTATAAAAACTGCCAGGGCACCACTTCTCTTAAAGACAGTGATTGATATGGAACAGATTGGATCAGATGTACAGAAATATACTCGCTGGCACCTAACAGGATTCAATGACATTGTTGGTCCAATCTATGACCCTGGCTTCCACCAGGCTGGCTAGGAAGGTGTACTTTAGGATTCCTTTGGGCTCAAGACTACTTATGTACAAACTTAGATGTGACTCCAGCAAATTTACTGTCAATACAAACCCAGTGGGCCAAGAGATCTGTATTTCACTGGTATGATCACTTAGCAACTATTTTTGTGTCTTTAGAAGGATTGGAAAGTGTTATTTCTCACAATGAAGCCTTAACAAATTTCTCTCAAAAGGCATTAAATGATAGCAACCAGATTATTAGTCTACTAAATTCTGAAATCACTATGATGAGAAAAGCTGTCTTACAAAATCATATGGCCCTTGATATCCTTACAGCATCTGATACCAGATAAATCCTCTACTGGGTGATGTTTTAGGAAGATGGTTTGGTTCTGAAACTTCATGGCTTAGATCCCTATTTGTAACTTTAATCACGTTATTAGCTATATTACTTGTAATTTGTTTTATAAGATGGTTGTCTTTAGTATTATATGATATATAACCAAAAAAGACCACATTCATAATGTAAAATAACTGAAATAGCTTGGTTCTAGATATGGGAAGAGGCAACAAGGGAGATATCTCCTGGATCCTATTAGTTTAGAAGACAGAGGATCCAGAGAATCTTTTACTATTTATTAATGGGCCTAATCCAGAAATTAACACCTAGAGTGACTTATCAGTGAGGACCTTCACCTGATCTGGGATGAGGCTCCCAGCACCCTGGAACCAAAAAAAAAAAAAGAAAAGGTCATGAAATGTCTCCCAAATATGGTCAAATTTATGACTATGGGGAGGGACTATGAAAATATCTCCTTCCTTATTAATAAACAAGAAATGCCACTGCCATTAGTGATTTCTGGCCTCCAAACGTGAATGAGGGCTCCCAAAACTTGGATCCAGGGGATGCTGCCACCACCCATGGTGACTGCTGAGGAGCTGGAGGGAATGGAAGAAAAAAGAGGAACAAGGAAAAAAGACTGGCCCCAGATAGCTAAGGTGCATATGAAAGAATGACTTCGGTGAGCACAGAGGATTGCATTTTCCCATACATAGAACGCTAAATTCCTTAACTTGATATCTGACCTTTGATGTTCACACTGTCTTCTCCCTTTGTTGCAAACTTTTTTATGGTCTGACTTCCCCTCCTGCCTCCTTGAGACAGTTTTCTCCAAGCTACTGAGATGCTGTCTCCAGGGCTCAGAATCCTAAACATTCCCACCAAATAAAATAACTGTCTACTTTTGTTAGGGGAAGCACACTGACTGGAACCACCCACCCTGGCCAGGCACCATAGTAACCATTTGCATGAGTTGTTTTACGATAGGAGGTCCTGCTAAGGAACACAGAACTAATAAGCCACCACCAACCAGAAGAGTTCGGGAAAGGTCAAAAGGAGACACCACATGTCCAACCACCTCCCAGAATCCTTCTCTCTGGCATCCATCTTGGCTGAACAAGGCGTGCACCACCAGGAAGGACTCTGAGTCAGAATAATTGGCTAAAGACAACCCGGAAACTAATCCCATCACCATAAAACCCGAGACTGCAAGCCATGTGGCAGAGCTGTTCTCCTGGGTTCCTTTACACTTCTGCTCTCCACCCAGGTGACTTTCCCATAAAATCTCTTGTTTTGTTGGCACATGTGTCTCCTCGGACAATTCATTTCTACGTGTTAGACAAGAGCCCAGTTTCGGGCCCTGGAAGGGGTCCCCCTTCCTACAACACTTTCAGATTGTGACTACATTTTTCAGTAAACAGCTCTAAAGAAAACGTTAAAGAATGATCTTAAAGCTGGAGAATTCAGTCCCAGGTAGAAGCAAGAAATGAAGACAGGAACAAGGAAGAAAAAAAACAATAAATCTAAATGAATATAAAACAGTCACAGCTACATCTCATGGGGTTTTAAATGAACTAGAACTTAAACATTTGGCAAAAATAGCATGTAAGTCATGTGGGATGTAAATGGACTCAAAGTGCCTTAAAATTTCTAAGGTTATTAGTAACAAGGTAAAAGCACCAATTACCATTAGTTTTCCAAATTAATATACAGGTTCACTGAAATCAATTCCAATATAAATCTTGGCCTTTTTGTAGAAAGAATCAAGCTGATTCTAAAATTCATGCAAAGGACTCAAATTAGCCAAAATAACTTTGAAAAAGAACAAAATTGAAGAGCTCACATTATCTAATTTCAAGACTTATCTTGAAGCTACAGTACTGAAAACAAGCTTAATATTAGTATAAAGATAGAAAGATAGATCAGGGAATAGAACAGAAAAACCCATGTACATATGAACCAAGTTAAAAACAACAATAACATACGCCAAGCCGGTGCACTGGAGAAGGATAGTCTTTTCAACAAATAACCCTCAAACAACTGAATATCCATATATCAAAGAAGAAGAAGAAGCTTGGACACATGCCTCTAACTCAAAAATCATATAAAGGTAAAGTTTAGAATGATCCTGTCTAGAGGAAATCACAGACAATCTTTATGACTCTGGGTTAGGCAAGAATTTCTTCAATAGGACATTGAAAGCACAATATATAAAAGAAAAAATAATAAAACTGGACTTCAAGATTAAGTATTCCTTCTCTCGACAAGACACTGTTAAGAGAGTGAAAAGACAAACCACAGACTAAAGGAAAGATATTTACGGAGGTATTTTAAAAGGCTTCATATCAGAAAATTATACAAAAAAATTCTCAGCTCAGCAGTAAGAAAACTACCTAATTTAAAAATAAAATAGGCTTAAGATCCAGACACTTCACCAAGAAAGATATAAAAGTGGCACACTAAGATGCTTAATCTTTAGGAAAATGTAAAATAAGACCACAGTACCTCTGTACTCCTATTAAAATGGTAAAAATTAAAATGATTGGTCCTATTAAGTATTGTTAAGAATGTGGAAAAATTGGAACTCCCAATAAGAATGAAAATAATACAACTGATGAGAATGAAAAAAAGGTGCAGGTACTTCAGAAAACAGTTTGGAAGTTTCTTTAAAAGGTTATATACCTATGTTATAATCCATCCATTTCATTCCTACATATTTACCCAGAAGAAAGGGAAATACAAATCCATACAATGACTGTACACAAATGCTGATTAACAGTTTTTGTAATAATGAAGAAAAAAAGAAAAGAACCCTGAAAACAACTCCAGTGTCCATCAACAGGTAAATGGACAAATAGATAAATCCCAACCGATATATAGTGATGGGCTTCCCTTGTGGCTCAGCTGGTAAAGAATCTTCCTGCAATGCGGGAGACCTGGGTTTGATCCCTGTGTTGGGAAGATCCCCTGGAGAGGGGAAAAGCTACCCACTCCAGTATTCTAGCCTGGAGAACTCCATGGATTGTATAGTCCATGGGGTCACAATCGATCAGACACGACTGATTGATTAAGTACCTCACTGTGTATCTATAGTGACAGGGGCTTCCCTTGTAGCTCAGTGGTAAAGAATCTGCCTGCTATGAAGGAATCACAGGAAATGTGGGTTCGATCCCCAGTTGGGAATATCCCTGGAGCAGGGTACACAACCCACTCCAGTATTCTTGCCTGGAGAATCCCCATGGACAGAGGAGCCCAGTGAGCTACAGTCCATACAGTTGCAAAAAGCTAGACACGACTGAAGCAACTCAGCACAAACAACGCAGTCTACAGAGACTGGTATCTTAAGGAGGGAAGGGGTGAGGAGGGAAAGTGAAGCGATTACCAAGGGACAGGAGAAACTTCTGGGCATGATGGACACATACATTCACTTGATTGTGGTGATGGTTTCACAAATGTTGACAATCAAAACTTAAATTGCACACTTTGAATATCTGCACTTATTTTATGTCAGTCATACCATAGTAAAGTTGTTTAAAACTACATTAAGGTACCATTTGTTCCCTATTAGACTTCCAAAAATTAAAATATGACAGAACACTCAGATGAGACTGTCCAGAAGGTAAGTAACTCTCTCTACAGAGAGCATGTGACACTAATTATCAACATGAAAACTATACCTCCTCTGACCTGAAGTGCTACTTCTAGGAACTCATCCTATGGATGGAAGTATGTCAATATGCATAACAGATGTATTAGGATAAGACTTATTGAAGCATTGCTTTCAGTAAATAGTTGCCAAGTAGTAGAAACACTTCCACGCCCATCAGTAGAGTTTAAAGCTAATTAAAATCAATTATGGTAAATTGCTATAAGAACACATTATAGCTATAAAAAGCAGGAGGGAGTTTATTTTCTGAGAATGGAAAGATCCTCAGGATACACATTTGACCCTTGGACAACATGGGCTTGAACTGCCGAAGTCCACTTACAGGTGAAGTTTTTTCAATAAATTTAAATACCTGTTTTTTCATTTTACAGATGAACACACAAGTCAACTGAGTGTGTGGCAAAGTTTGTTTGATGAGAGACCACAGTATGTGGAACCACAAGAACTAGAGTTTGAATCCTGATTCTATCAAAACTGCTTCAGCTTCCTGCCCTTAAGTGAGTCATTTTTCAATTCCTTCATTTTTGAGACAGATAGCAGCCCTCAGATTTTCAACTGGGGAGCAGGCACCCCTAATCCCTGCAATGTTCACAGCTCAATCATACTTTTAAAGGACAAGGTACAGACCAATATGCATACGTTACCAAGAGAAGAAAGGGAGGCTGGAAGAATGAGTGTGAAGACTAGCCACAAAGGTGAAGATAATATTTGCAATATAACATGACATTTCTTTGCACAGTGAGGAAAAAATACAAGAAACTAAGAGGAACAAAATGATAAGAGATTTACAAGAGAGGATATCCAAATAGCCAATAAACAAGAAAATGTGCTGAGCTTCATGTGTGATAGGAAAATCCAATTAAAACCACCACACTGCTGATTGGCTTCAAGCTTTAAAGGATAACAGCAAGTTTTGGTGAGGATATGAAGTAACAAATTCTGCTACACTGCTGGTTGGACTGTAAGTTGGTGCAACCACTATGAAGACACTTTAGTAGTATCTAAAGTAGACACTTTTAGTGTCTACTAAAGTAGACTACTTTTAGTAGTAGACACTTTGGTAGTATCTACTGAAGCGAAGATATTCACACTCTGACTCAGCAATTCCATTCCTAAGTATATAACCATCAGAAATGTTTGTACATGTTCATCAAGATACACATACAAAATTATTCTCAGGGGCCTTAATTTCAACAGCCCCTGTAAATTCTGCACACTCAGTTTCAGTGCAAGGGGAGGGTTTTCCCCACCAAGCTCTTCTCCAATTCCAGCTGTGTGTCCCACCACTCAACTCAATTCTGACACAAGCTACCCAGTGATACTATCTAATTCCACAGGTTAAAGACTTAGTCCCACAAGATAGTCCTCTACATCATATGATACTTAGAAACCCACATTAGCTTCCGGCTATAAATTAGAGGTTCTGCAACCCCTTCCTTGGGTTCAATGAATAAACAGGCTCATAGAAATCAGGAAACCAGTTTACTCACTAGATTTCTGGCTTATTATCAAGGATATTAAAGGATACAAATCAAGAACCAGGTGAATAGGTATACAGAGTGAGTCTTCAACAAAGTAGCGTCTGTGTTCATGGAAATTTAAAGCCTGCTTGGTGGCATGTGGAAACTCTGGTTGCCTAAACTGGAGCTCTCCAAAACCCCTCCTTTTGTGTTTTTATGGAGGCTTCATTGCATAGGCACTGTTGAGTAACTTATTGGCCATTGGTGATTGATTCAATCTTCAACCCCTCTCCCGTCCCGGGAGGTCATGGAACAGGAGAGGTGGAAAGGAGCCTGAAAATTCAAAAGCTCTAAATATATGATTTCTTGCCTGACAGCTATTCCCTATTCTTAAGGTGGTTCCCAAAAGTCAACTCATTAACATAAAACCAGTTGCGGTAGAAGGGGTCTTGTTATGAATAACAAGACACTGATTTTGCCTTTATGAAGCTACCATGAACAAGGGAACAAATATTAGAACAACAACAAAAAATGCTGCCATTGCTCTTATTCCTCAGAAAATTCCAAGGGTTTGGAAAACAATGAGCTAGGAACCACAAACAAATACCAAATACATATTTGTTATATATCACAATATCATAGCCTTAAACAGGAAACAACTGAAATATTCACCGAGAAGAATATATAAATTGTAGCATATTTACATAGTGGAATAGTGTACCCAGCAATAAAAGTAAAAAACTATAGCTTTAATTACGTGTAAAGTTGAGCCTTATCTTTCCATGTATTTTAGAGCATTTCTGTTTCCTTTTCTGTGAACTATTGTTCACTGTTCATGTTCTTTGCACATTTTTCTTATGAGTTTTATTCCTTTTCTTCTTGGTATCTAGGAGTTCTTGCCATACTGGAGAAATTAGCTCTTTACTCTTACTCTATGAAATGAGTTGGAGCTATTTTTCCCCATGTTACTATTTGCTTTTCTTCTTTTCTTAGTGTGTATGTTTTGCCAATTGCAGATGCTCTCTCTCTCTCCTACTCTCCCCGTCCTCAAAGTTATATACTTTCTCCTTATGGATTCTGACTTTTGAGTCACATTTACAGAGATCTTCCCCACTCCAGACATATAAAGGAATTTACCATATGTTCTTCTAGTACATTTATGATTTCTGTTTTTAACGTTTAAATCTTCAACCCACTTAGAATTTATCTTCGTCAATAAAGTGAGATGTGTATCCAACTTAATATTCTCCTAGATTATCACCTACTATCTTCTGTTTAATCAATAATCCATTGTTAACTACTTCAGTTCAATTCAGTCACTCAGTCGTGTCTGACTCTTTGCTACCCTATGGACTGCAGTACGCCAGGCCTCCCTGTACATCACCAACTCCCGGAGCTTGCTCATACTCATGTCCATCGAGTTGGTGATGCCATCCAACCATCTCATCCTCTGTCGTCCCCTTCTCCTCCTGCCCTCAATCTTGCCCAGCATCAGGGTCTTTTCAGTGAGTCAGTTCTTTGCATCAGGTGGCCAAAGTATTGGAGTTTCAGCTTCAGCATCAGTCCTTCCAATGAGTATTCAGGGCTGATTTCCTTTAGGACTAACTGGTTGGATCTCCTTGCAGTCCAAGGGTCTCTCAAGAGTGTTCTCCAACACCACAGTTCAAAAGCATCAGTTCTTCGGTACTCAACTTTATGGTCTAACTCTCACATCCATACATGACTACTGGAAAAACTATAGCTTTGACTAGAAGGACCTTTGTCAGCAAAGTTTTGCTTAATACTTTAAGTCTCCCAACAGTAAAATAAATAATTTATTGTACAGAAGAGATTTTAAGTTATCCGCATTCTATGCCCTCAAAGTGCCAAAGATACACAAGTATCTCTTCATCTCTAAGTGAAATGAAGGAAAATCACATAGACTCCCCTGTCAAGTATCAGGAAAGTTGTAGCCTGAGTAATAGGCCAGCCTCCAAAGCCCTAAGAATGCCAAGTCAATACTGTTTTCCAGGCTTCCAGATGAATCAACTGAGGTTGCACCTGCCTTTCACAAAAACTCATGGCTGAGAAGTTCCACTAAATTCTTTACAAGATTATGGTAACCAAGAAGCTGGTTTACAATACCAAACAACTCATTCAATTCATTCTTGCAATGCATTCCTTGCCACCCCCCAACCCATCCCTTCCCCCACCCTCCCACTGAGTTATTCAAACCCATCAAAATATTATACAATGGCCAATCTCCATTGAAAATACATGTAGTTAAAAAAGGTTGTGATGACATTATGAATACATTGTTCTCCCCATGAGCTTAATAACCATACCAGAGTCACAAACAAAGGCATATCAACAAAGTTAGATGAAAAGATTGGAAAGGAATGCAAGAAAATAAACTGGAAAGAGGCCAGATAGCCCAGAGTTTTATTTTCTCCAAAAATATCTTTTATTTATCTCCCTCTCTCGTTTAACCAACAATGTCGAGCACATCCTATGGGGCAAATCCATGCTATCCTCTACTTAGGTGTGGTTGGATCTCATTTGGAGGACATGTCAACTAAGAGGTGGCTAAAGTAAAATGCCTTCTTTCATTTGTATGGTGTAATGGAAATGGCAATGATGGAGGAGTCCAAAACTTTACTCATTGAATGACCTAGAACAAGTTACATAATCCTTTGTCTGGTAAGAAATTGCTCAGTTCTGTCTGACTCTTTGCAACCCCATGGACTGTACCCGCCAGGCTCTTCTGTCCTTGGAATTCTCCAGGTAAGAATAGTGGAGTGGGTTGCCATCCCCTTCTCCAAGGGACCTTCCCAACTCAGGGATTGAAGCCAGGTCTCCTGTATTGCAGGCAGATTCTTTACCATCTGAGCCACCTGTGCTACATGGTAAGTGCTATGGAAGTGTAAGGTAATCCTTGGGTTTTGCTCTTTACTCTGTCAACTTAAAATATAGTCACATCCTGAAGTAGAGTATTTTATTTGTTGAAAAATCTTAGGACTTCAAGCCCGGCAGGCAGCATCCCAAGTAGCACTAGAGGAGGAGGGAGAAGGAGACAAGGCTATATATAAATCTGCAAAAAAGGGGGCAGGTAGTCTAATCAATAATTATTGTTAAGTAAGGAAAACTAGATAGCAGATTAAGGAATTTTGCATTTCCTATGTGTGGGAAGATGCAAGAGTCTGGGATTATTGAAGTCATTTCTTTCATATGAATCTCAGCAATCTAGGGCCAGCATCCTGCATTTTTACAGAGGTATTCTCTTTATTGAGTTGCCTTCAGTTCAGTTCAGCCATTCAGCCACGTCCGACTCTTTGGGACCCCATGGACTGCAGTACACCAGGCCTCCCTGTCCCTCACCAACTGCCGGAGTTTACTCAAACTCATGTCCATCGAGTCAGTGATGCCATCCAACCATCTCATCCTCTGTCGTCCCCTTCTCCTCCTGCCTTCATTCTTTTCCAGCATCAGGGTCTTTTCCAATGAGTCCGTTCTTCGCATCAGGTGGCCAAACTATTGGAGTTTCAGCTTCAGCATCAGTCCTTCCAATGAATATTCAGGACTGATTTCCTTTAGGATGGACTGGTTGGATCTCCTTGCAGTCCAAGCGTCTCACAAGAGTCTTCTCCAACACCACAGTTCAAAAGCATCAATTCTGCAGCGCTCAGCCTTTTTTATAGTCCAACTCTCACATCCATACATAACTACTGGAAAAACCATAGCCTTGACTAGACGGACCTTTGTTGGCAAAATAATGTCTCTGCTTTTTAATATCCTGTCTACGTTGGTCATAACTTTCCTTCCAAGGAGTAAGCGTCTTTTTATTTTATGGCTGCAGTCACCATCTACAGTAATTTTGGGGCCCCCAAAAATAAAGTCAGCCACTGTCTCCACTGTTTCTCCATCTATTTGCCATGCAGTGATGGGACTGGATGCCATGATCTTTGTTTTCTGAATATTGAGCTTCAAGCCAACTTTTTCACTCTCCTCTTTCACTTTCATCAAGAGGTTCTTTAGTTCTTCTTCACTTTCTGCCGTAAGGGTGGTGTCATCTGCATATCTGAAGTTATTGTTATTTCTCCCAGAAATCTTGAGTCCAGCTTGTGCTTCATCCAGCCCAGCATTTCTAATGATGTACTCTGCATATAAGTTAAATAAGCAGGGTGACAATACACAGCCTTGACATACTCCTTTTCCTATTTGGAACCATCTGTTGTTCCATGTGCAGTTCTAACTGTTGCTTCCTGACCTGCATACAGATTTCTCAAGAGGCAGGTCAGGTGGTTTGGTATTCCCATCTCTTTCAAAATTTTCCACAGTTTATTGTGATCCACACAGTCAAAGGCTTTGGCATAGTCAATAAAACAGAAATAGTTGGTTTTTTCTGGAACTTGCTTTAGGGCTCTGTAATCACCGATGGCTGTGACATCCTTAAATTCTGTAAGAAGTGGCCTGCTTGTCAGGATGGCTCAGGAACTCATGGCTGCTGCTTGCTGGCATGGCTCAAAAATTCACATTTGGAGGGTGAGAATCACAGACAGCTGTGACATCCTTGTTTATTGGTATGGCAGGAGATATCCGACTTGATGAACGTGAGTTTGAGCAAACACTGGGAGTTGGTGATGGACAGGGAAGCCTGGCATGCTGCAGTCCATGGGGTTGCAAAGAGTTGGACACAACTGAGCAACTGAACTGAACTGATCCCATTTCACAACTCATTGAATAACCTAGTATAAGGCACTTAATTCTCTTCCAAACCCAAATTTCTTCTGTAGCATCAGGTAAGATCTCTTTCATCTACAGCCACTATTGGATTGAGTTAAATCAGCTACTATGGAACAAAGGGGCTTTTCAAAACACAGAATTATGGGATTTAGACTGTGCGGATAGAGAAGAAAAACAAGCCATATGCCCCAACCCAGTAATTCAAATTTTACTATATAGAAACTGCCAATCTTGGGAGGGTATGGAAGCCACAGCCAGGGCAGAGTTGGAATTGGACCCCTGACTTCCCAATACCAAGCTCAGTGCTTTTTCCAAACTGTCATGTTACAAGCCTTCAGCAGGTTGACAGTGAGGGTGGAGTATATCAGTCAGTCACACAGCTCAGGTGTATCTCCACACCTGCACTTGCCACTAACATTGTACCTTGGAACAGCAGCCTCACTATCTCTGGGTCTTGGTTATCTTTTCACAGGAAAGAGTTGGGCTATCTGCCCCTTTAGCAATGACATTCTAAGGAGTATCCCAGGGCCAAAACACACACACACACACACCCTTTACCTGGCCACAGAAAGGTCTCTGCAGTTCTATGAGTTCCCAACCCACCCTCATCTTCTAGGACTGCTCATTGCCTTAGATCAAGTTAAGTACAAATACCTCTTTTCAATATTCAAAGCCCTACCATTACCAAACTGCCTTTCCCACCTGAACATAGCCTAGTGTGATCCTCACAGTCCCCATATGTTCCTGCCATTTCCCACCTCTGTGTTTTGATTTATTCGATTCTTGAATAGAAACATTTTCTATTCAAAGGAACATTCAAAGGAACATTTCATGCAAAGATAGGCTCGATAAAGGACAGAAATGGTATGGACCTAACAGAAGCAGAAGATATTAAGAAGAGGCGGCAAAAATACACAGAAGAACTGTACAAAAAAGATCTTCATGACCCAGATAATCATGATGGTGTGATCACTCACCTAGAGCCAGACATCCAGGAATGTGAGGTCAAGTGGACCTTAGAAAGCATCACTATGAACAAAGCTAATGGAGGTGATGGAATTCCAGTTGAGCGATTTCAAATCCTGAAAGATGATGCTGTGAAAGTGCTGCACTCGATATGCCAGCAAATTTGGAAAACTCAGCAGTGGCCACAGGACTGGAAAAGGTCAGTTTTCATTCCAATCCCAAAGAAAGACAATGCCAAAGAATGCTCAAACTACCGCACAATTGTACTCATCTCACACGCTAGGAAAGTAATGCTCAAAATTCTCCAAGCCAGGCTTCAGCAATACGTGAATCGTGAACTTCCAGATGTTCAAGCTGGTTTTAGAAAAGGCAGAGGAACCAGAGATCAAATTGCCAACATCCGCTGGATCATTGAAAAAGCAAGAGAGTTCCAGAAAAACATCTACTTCTGCTTTATTGAGTATGCCAAAGCCTTTGACTGGGTGGATCACAATAAACTGTGGAAAAATCTGAAAGAGATGGGAATACCAGACCATCTGACCTGTCTCTTGAGAAACCTGTATGCATGTCAGGAAGCAACAGTTAGAACTGGACATGGAACAACAGACTGGTTCCAAATAGGAAAAGGAGTACGTCAAGGCTGTATATTGTCACCCTGCTTATTTAACTTATATGCAGAGTACATCATGAGAAACGCTGGGCTGGAAGAAACACAAGCTGGAATCAAGATTGCTGGGAGAAATATCAATAACCTCAGATATGCAGATGACACCACCCTTATGGCAGAAAGCGAAGAAGAACTAAAGAGCCTCTTGATGAAAGTGAAAGAGGAGAGTGAAAAAGTTGGCTTAAAGCTCAATGTTCAGAAAACTAAGATCATGGCATCTGGTCCCATCACTTCATGGGAAATAGATGGGGAAACAGGGGAAACAGTGTCAGACTTTATTTTTGGGGGCTCCAAAATCACTGCAGATGGTGATTGCAGCCATGAAATTAAAAGACGCTTATACCTTGGAAGGAAGGTTATGGCCAACCTAGATAGCATATTTAAAAGCAGAGACATTACTTTGCCAACAAAAGTCTGTCTAGTCAAGGCTATGGTTTTTCCAGTGGTCATGTATGGATGTGAGAGTTGGATGGTGAAGAAAGCTGAGCGCTGCAGAATTGATGCTTTTGAACTGTGGTGTTGGAGAAGACTCTTGAGAGATGCTTGGACTGCAAGGAGATCCAATCAATCCATCCTAAGGATCAGTCCTGGGTGTTCATTGGAAGGACTGATGTTGAAGCTGAAATTCCAATACTTTGGCCACCTCATGCTAAGAGTTGACTCATTGGAAAAGACCCTAATGCTGGGTAGGATTGGGGGCAGGAGGAGAAGGGGACGACAGAGGATGAGATGGTTGGATGGCATCACTGACTCGATGGACATGGGTTTGGGTAAACTCCGGCAGTTGGTGATGGACAGGGAGGCCTGGCGTGCTGCAATTCATGGAGTCGCAAAGAGTCGGACACGACTGAGCAACTGAACTGAACTGAACTGATTCTTGAATCGCCATCATTTCCACAGTTTTCAAGACCCTGCCTTTCTTTAAGGTTGGAGGATGATGGAAAGGATCCTGGTTCACCTGACCTACCACATGCATGGGCCATGTCACCAGGGTGTGATGCTGTGGGGGACCTTGTCCATATTCTGTTCTTCTCACTTTCCCCATAGTGTTCAGAGATATGCCTCCAAGCACAAAGCAGGGGCTCCACTACAAGCACTTTCTGCTTTTGAGTTTGAATTTTTTTATCTGTACTTGGGGGAAAAAAGGATCCAGGGAAGGGGTGGGATTGGCCTAACATCACACAACTGATCAAGGACACATCCAAAATAGCCGAGCTGGAAAGGAAGCCTGGATCCCCTCACTTCTAACCAACAAGCTTGATTTGTTTTTTCCCCCTATTGATGAGTTGAATAATTTAGCATTTAAAATGTGTGCATGTAGGTTTATTAGGGTTCTATTTTTAAGAGTAAAAAAGTCAAAGCCACCAAAATAAGAATAATTATGGTACCATTAGACTATAAAAACTTATGAAGTCATTAAAACATTTTAATAGAGTTATCTGAAATCTTTAAAAAATTATTTAAAAAGTGACTTGTTTATTTTTAATCTTTTGGCTACTCTGCATGGCAAGTGGGGTTTTAGTTCCCCAAGGGATAAGAACCATGTCCCTTGCATTGGAAGTGCAGAGTCTTAACCACTGGGCCACCAGGGAAGTTTCTAAAAAGGATTTGGAGCGTAGAAAAAATGAGATAGCACGCAAAATTAACCAGGATGGGTTGTCAATGAAAACAAGTGTAGGGGAATGTGTGAAATAATTCATCTGCATAAAAAAGAAAGCATACACATTTACACACAGGTATGCAGGCACACACCAAATACCTGCACTGGAAACCAACCTTAACTATTATCAGAGCTTTACTGCACTGGGAGAAGTACATGGAAATTTTTGCCATTTTTCATACTTGTGTAGAAGGAAATGGCAACCCACTCCAGTATTCTTGCCTGGAGAATCCCAGGGACAGAGGAGCCTGGTGGGTTGCTGTCTATGGGGTCGCACAGAGTCAGATACGACTGAAGTGACTTAGCAGCAGCAGCAGCAGCAGCAGTATACATATGTGTTTTATAATGCACATGCACTATCTTCATAGTCAGAAAAAATAAGGATCCATCCATTTGGAAAGTTAAAATGCAAAAAATCTTAAAATTTATATGGAGACACAAAAGACCCTGAATTGGCAAAGCAGTTTTTAGAAAAACATAACTAGAGGAATCATACTTTGACTTCAGATTATACTACAAAGCAACAGTCATCAAAACAGTATGACACTGGCATAAAAACAGAAATATAGATCAATGGAACAGAATAGAAAGTCCAGAAATAAACCCACACACCTATGGTCCATTAATCTAGGAAAAAGGAGGCAACACTATACAATGGAGGAAAGATAATCTCTTCAATAAATGGAAAACTGGACAGTTCCATGAAAAAATTAATGAAATTAGAACTTTCTCTAACACCATACACAAAAATAAACTGAACATGCATTAAAGACCTAAATATAAGACTGGATACTATAAAATGGATACTATGTTTTCTCAGAGGAAAACATAGGCAGAATACTCTGACACAAATCACAGAAAAATCTTTTGATCCATTGGAAATAAATGGAAATAAAAGCAAAAATAAACAAATGGGGTCCAATTAAAATCAAAAGCTTTTGAACAGCAAAGAAAACCATAAAACCAAACAGAAAACTCACAGAATGGGAGAAAATATTTAGAAACAATCTGACTGACAAGAGATTAATCTCCAAAATATACAAACAGCTCATGCAGCTCAATACTAAAAAAAAAAAGGAAAAAACTCAATCCAAAAACCAGGCAGAAGGCCTAAATAGACAGTTCTCTAAAGAAGACATACAGATGGCCAACAGACACATATAAATTGCTCAACATTAGAGAAATGCCAATCAAAGCTACAACGAAAAAAAAAAAAAACAACCCAGCTACAATGAAGTATCACATCAGTGAGAATGGTCATCATCAAAAAGTCTACAAATAATAAATGCTGAAGAGAGAAATGTGTAGAGAAAAGGGAACCCTCCTACACTGTTGGGGGAAAAGTAGATTGGTACAGACACTATGGAGAACAGTGTGGAGGGTCCTTAAAAGGACTAAAAATAGAGCTATCACATGATCCAGCAATCCCACACCTTGGCATATATCTGGATAAAACCATGGCTAAAAAGGATATGTTCACCCCAATGTTCACAGAAGCACCATTGACAAAAGCCAAGACAACGAAATGAACTAAGTGTCTGTTCATGAATTAATGGATAAAGAAGATGTGGTACTCATATGATGGAATATTACTCATTGAAAAGAATGAAATAATGCCATTTGCACCAACATGAATGGACCTGGAGATTATTACACTAAATGAAGTAAGTCAGACAAAGACAAATATAATATCACTTACGTGCAGAATTTTTTAAAAAGCTATAAGCAAACTTATTTACAAAATGAAAACAGACTCACAGACTTTGAAGGAAATAACAGTTACAGGGAAGAGGGGATAAATTGGGAGTTTGCGACTGACACCTATGCATGGCTACATTTAAAATACATAACCAACAAGGACCTATGTGTAGCACAGCAACTCTGCTCAATATTCTGCAATAACCTAAGTGGGAAAAGAATAGATACTTGTATAAGTATAATTGAATCACTTTACTGTACACCTGAAACTAATACAACATTTTAATCATCTATACTCCAATATAGAATAAAATTTTTTAAAGAGAATATAAAATGTATAAAAAGAGAATTCTTTGATAGGTGTACATCCCACCCAGTAGAGGAAATGACAGAATGCAAACAGGCGAGTGGCTCAGCATCGAGACTGTCACAATCACTCTACTAGGTGAACTCAGACCTGACAGCTTAATTGCTCCCCTGTTTTAAAAGCTTCCCCATTAAGCCCTTAGCAACTGTGTCAGAAGATCGAAGCCATTCTTTAGTGATGGAACCTGAGGACAGCAAGGAGGCTGCTGCTGCTACTGCTGCTAAGTCGCTTCAGTCGTGCCCGACTCTGTGCGACCCCATAGACGGCAGCCCACTAGGCTCCCCCGTCCCTGGGATCCTCCAGGCAAGAACACTGGAGTGGGTTGCCGTTTCCTTCTCCAATGCATGAAAGTGAAAAGTGAAAGTGAAGTCGCTCAATCATGTCTGACTCTTAGCGACCCCATGGACTGCAGCCTACCAGGCTCCTCTGTCCATGGGATTTTCCAGGCAAGAGTACTGGAGTGGGGTGCCATTGCCTTCTCCGAGCAAGGAGGAGAGGGCTACAAATTTCCTATGTGGCCCCTGGATAGTCTAACTGTCCCCCACACTATTTCTAACAGATGAATTTGCTTTCTGCTCCTTTCACTCTTGAGGATGCTTTCTTGGTTGTGGTGGGAATTATTAACACAAGGAACTGACCCAACACTTGAGGCTTACTTAGTTCTCTCACTGATTGCAAAAGAAAGGGCCAGTTACCTTCTCTTCCTGGACCAGTTTCCTCTTTTACAAAATGACACTAACTCTGCTTAGCCCCTGACATTTTCTCGTCATGTTATTTATAATTTGTGCAAAAGGATTAATCGCCAAAATATACAAACAGCTCATGCAGCTCAATATCAAAAAAACACATAATCCAATGAAAACAAACAGGCAGGAGACCTAAATATACATTTCTTCAAAGAAGACATTCAGATGGCCAACAGGCACATCAAAAGATACTCAACATCACTAATTATTAGAGAAATGCAAATCAAAACTGCAATGAGGTATCACCTCACACCCCTCAGAAAGACCATAATCAAAAATTCTACAAATAATAAATCCTAGAGAGGGTGTGAAGAAAAGGAAATCTCTTGCACTGTTGGTGGGAATGTAAATTGATACAACCACTGTGGAGAACATTATGGAGGTTCTTTAAATATTTTAAAATAGAATTAACATATGACCCAGCAATCCCACTACTGGACATAAAACCTGAGAAAACCATAATTCAAAATGACACATGTACCCGAATGTTTATTGCAGCACTGTTTACAACAGCCAGGACATGGAAACAAATTAAATGTCCAATGGCAGATGAATGGATAAAGAAGATGTGGTACATACATATGATGGAATATTAGTCATAAAAAGAAATGAAATTGGGTCATTTGTAGAGATGTGGATGGACATGGAGTATGTCATACAGAGTGAAGTAAGTCAAAAAGAAAAACAAATATCGTATATTAATGCATACATGTGAAATCTAGAAAAATGGTACAGATGAACCTATTTGCAGGGTAGGAATAGAAATGCAGACATAGAGAATGGACATGTGGACACGGGTTGAGGGAGGAGAGGGTGGACAAATTGGGAGATTAGGACTCAAATATATACACTATCATGTGTAAAATAGATAGCTAGTGGGAAGCTGCTGTATAACACAGGGAGCTCAGCTAGGTGCTCTGTAGTGACTTAGGTGGGTGGGGTGGGAGGGAGGCTCAAGAGGGATGGGATATATGGATATCTGAATATATATAGCTGATTCACGTTACAGCAGAAACACAACATGCAAAGCAATTATACTCCAATCTTTAAAAATCTAAAAGAAAAAAAAAGCTGGCTTCCAGTTCAACATGGCAGAGTAGAAGGATGTGTGCTCACCTCCTCTGCGAGAGCACCAACATCACAACTAGCTGTTGAACAACCATCGACAGGAGGATGCCAGACCCCACCAGAAAAAGATACCCCAGGACCAAAGACAAAAAAGAGGCCAAGCAAGACAGTAGGAGGGGCGTAATCATGATAAAATCAAGTTCCATACCCGCTGGGTGGGCTACCCACAAACTGGAGAACAATAGTACCAAAGGAATTCTTTCACTTGTTGTGAAGGTTTTGAGCCCCACGTCAGGCATCCTAGCCTGGGGATCTAACCATGAAGGCCAGTGGGATTTAACTATAGTCAACCAAGTCCAGGAAGCACCGAGTCCTAGGCAGAATAAACCCAAGCAGGAACGCACCAAGACACATAGTAAAATCAAACTGGCAAAAATTAAAGACAAAGGTAAAGTATTAAAAAGCAACAAGGGAAAAACAAATAACATACAAGGGAACTCCCATCAGGTTATCAGACGGTTTTTCAACAGAAACTCTACAAGCCAGAGGGAATGGCATGATATATTTAAAGTGAGACCTATAGTCTCACTGTAGGTGAGAAGACCTTACAGCCAAGAATATGCTACCTCGCAAGACTCTCCTTCAGATTTGATGGAAAAATCAAAAGCTTTTGAGACAAGCAAAATTGAAGAGAATTCAGCACCACCAAACCAGCTTTACAACAAATGCTAAAGGAATTTCTCTAGGCAGGAAACACAACAGAAGGAAAAGACCCACAGAAAATAAACCCAAATTTTCTTAATTGTTTTATTAAGAAAATGGTAATAGGATCATACATATCAATAATTACCTTAAATATAAATGAATTAAATGCACCAACCAAAAGACTTAGACTAGCTGGGCAATGAATACCTAACCTGTGCATGTGTGCACTTTCACTTACCACATCATTCTGCTTGACCCTCCAAATTGTATGTAATTATCTTATATTGTAGGTTAATCATGTTCCCATTATGGCTTGCAATTGTAATTATTTTTTTTTAATCTGGCTCCTGATTGTGAAAACTGATAAACATCTTTTACTATTGTGATTATGTAACTATTACTCACTTAATACCATTGTACCATGATCTGTCAACAGAAAACTAGACTTCTGTATCACCAAAACTACCATTTAGTAGAAAACTCTGTACACTTTTTAAAATCCAGATGCATATTAGAATTATCTTGGAATTTTTTGGAAAATACAAATGCCCAGGTATTGCTTTTTTCCTCCAAAGCTCCAGATATATTTCTAATGAGCAGCCATGTTTAAAAACAACTGGACTATATGATGATCTTTTATCTAGTTTTTTCACTTTTTCTATTTCATAGTCAGTGCTCTCATTTCATTTGGTTTGTGTTTTCCAATTTCTCCATCTCTTTTTTTTTTCTGATGTTCTTTCTCACACCTTTATCAACTGTAGTAGAAAAGCTTTTGTGTGTGTGTGTGTGTGTGTGTGTGTGTGTGTGTGTGTGTGTGTGTGTGTGTGTAGTATGCATAATATATATTTTAGAAAACTTATGAATTTTTGCCTAACTAAAAAATTTGACATTTTAATTCCACTTGTTTGACTCAGTATGAATAGAACGTTAGATTTCTAATTTTAAATAAATAGATATGCAACAAGCAACAAAGCTTTACTGTATACCACAGGGAACTATAGTCAATATTATAATAACCTGTAGTGGAAAATAATCTGAAAAATAATATATGTGTATATTATAACTGAACCACCTTGCTGTGTACCTGAAACATTCTAAGTCAACAATACTTCAATAAAATATATATATTAAGAAAAAAACAAAAATTAAAAGAAGCTTATATGGATTAATGTTAATGGAATAACAAATTTTTTTTTTAAGACTTTGTACAAATCTAAAAAAAATAGTGAACCCCTGTGTTATCCACTTGAAAGAAATGTAACATTTTAAATCAATTTTACTTCAGTAAATAAACTTTGTAAGTGGAAAAAAAATATATATATATGTTATGTCCAGACCTTGGAGTTCTGTGTAGATATTAAGACCAGGGATTGATTTCCTCGGTGAATGTGAAGGGCACCAAGATGAATTAATAAGTGAAAAAACTCAAGGCCTAGAAGAATGTGCTGTGTTCATCCTGTTTGGGTGGGGATATAAATGACATGCTTTTATGTGCTAGAGGATTTCTCTATAGACTCAAACTTAGGCGGTCTGAAGGAAACATGGTTGACATGAGCAAAGAAGCCTTTTTCATTTTAGTGCCATTTTGTTCTGCCTGAATTTTATCTTGTACTAACTTTCATACAATTTAAATTAAAATAGATAACGCTATCTATCTCATGAGCTAATTAACAAGACTAAATGAAACTGTCTGTATACAACTTTTCTGTAAAGTTCGACTCACCAATGTCAATTTTATTCTTAAGAGAAGCAAATATGGGATTCTAGTCTAAAAGTAAGAATCAACTGAATTAGAACTTTCATCTTTGATATTCTTGATGGTTTGAGACAGGAGACCAGTCACCATCTTAGGGTGTTATGTGGGCCACCAAGGGTTGGCCCATCTCCCCCCACTACCACCACCCCCAACCTCACCACTGAGGTCACCACCCTGAGGCCATATCACCATCTAACCAGACTCCCTGCTCCCTTGCTCCTAGGTCTTCTCCTCACAGTGGTTACAGAAAACAGCTCAAACTCAAGCAGTCACCGCTCTGCTCATGACCTTCTAATGGCTCCCACGTCAGCCAAAACCAAATTCCTTACAAATGTCTTACATCATCCACCTGCCCCCTCCACGTTTCAAACCACTTTTTCCACTCCTTTAAGCATGGCTCCAGCCGTGGGTCTCTTGCCTGCTCCTGGCCTACTGACACCTCCCTTCCTCAGAGCCTCTGTTCTTACTTGTATTCTATTGCCTGTACCCGTGTCCCTGGTTACCTGCATGGCTCACTCCTACAACTCAGGACTCAAATGTCACCTTCCCAGGGCAACCTTCACTGATCCCCCACTTCCATGTTATATCCCTTCACACACACACATACCCTACTCCCCTTTCCTGGTTTATTTACCTAACACTTACCACATGTTTTTTATACTTTTCATTATTGCCTCTCTCCCCTTACTGCAAAGTTCACTCCATGAAGCCAGGAAAGTTTATTTTGTTCATCCCCAGTCCCTAGAACAGTATGTCACATGTAGAAAAGAAAAAGTGAAAATGTTAGTCACTCATTCCTGATCCCACAGACTATAGCCTGCCAGGCTCATCTGTCCATGAAATTCTTCAGGCAAGAATCCTGGAGTGGGTTGCCATTCCCTTCTTCTGGGGATCTTCCCTATCCAGGGATTGTACCCCGGTCTCCTGTAGTGCAGGCAGATTCTTTACTCCTGAGCCATCAGGAAAGTCATGACACATAGAAATTGCTTGATCAATCTTATTTTACCTAATTCTGGCCACAGGGAGAGTAAATAATGAATTAAGCTACCGGTCAGAAGGAAAGACAAGAACTTGAGTAGGTAGTTTGGACACCCTCTTTGGAAGGGGGGAGGGTCTTTTTAAAATTGGCAGGGGTGTTACATGATGAAAGCAGGAAGAAAACCATCTCAATGAGATAACAGAACTGTTCACTTAATTGGTAAGAGTTTAAGGTCAGACATGAGATGTGCAGTTGCTAAAGTTCATAAAGGGCTTCCAGACAATATTCAGAGTACAGTCTTCCTGGATGGAGATGAGGAAACATTCTTGCAACAAGTAAACACAGAATCAACACAGTCATTAGGATAAATACTGATACTGTGTGCTGATTCATGTTGACATATGGCAGAAACCAACACAATATTGTACAGCAGTTATCGTCCAATAAAAAAAGTAAACAAAAATACTAATTGATAAAACAGGCAAGGTTAAACATTTACTCTGCACTCACAATAAATGTCTTAGCAGATCACAGATTGGGAAATACTGGGGCATTTTCTGGATAAAGTCAGATTAGAAGCAGTAATTACTTCTCTTTTGATCACTTCACCGGGGTGGTTTCCCCTAATGTCAAGTTTGCCATCAGTTTTACAGCTGTGCCCACACAGCTAGTGGCTCAGGCATGTGATTTTATTGCCCTGATAACAAAATGAAGTTTCTGAGAAATGAACAATGGAAAGACCTCTAAGAATCAATGAGTCTTCTTGGGATAGTACAGTCAGTCACAAACAGGCAGGACCCCTACTCTTGTGAGTCATGAAGAAACCAGAGGGGTCTCCAGAACTTGAATGTGAGATGAGACCATTTGATATCCCCAAACAACCCAATCAAAGAAGCTGCACTTCCTTCAACACACCTGTGCAAATCACTTGTGGCCATCCCGGCCACCGTAGGAATGTTCTTTGTATTTCATGAGGTCTGATCTTGTATAATAAGAGAGGTGATCTCATTCTTGGAGAAGAGCCATTTCATTCTGCTATGAGCAAAGCTCTACTCCTGTTGCCACTTATTTCCAACCTTCTCTTCAGCCTCTTCTATCTCCTGCTCTTCCCTCTCTGTTAGATCCCAGTTGTATCTCTCCCACTTATATTTCTTGCCCAATTCCCAGTGACTATCACACAGTACATGACACCTTTGAGTTGGAGGGTCTTAGTAGGAAAAAAAAAAAAGGAGGGGGGCAACTGGTCTATTTATTCTGGATGTCATTCATACCTAAAAGCCTGAGCAAGTCAGTGATCAGTTCATTTCTTATTGGAGGAGCAAGTTAAGAAAGGTGATGCAAAGATATGAAATGGGCAAGACATAATATAGAATTGGAATGTATCTAATACAAAAATGTATGCCAGAACGTCTCATGCCTTTAAGAGGGCTACAGATTCAAGTCTAAATTTTCTACCTGGAAAAAAAAAGACTATCAGTAACATAAGCCCTAGGGTCTATCCAATTCAGAAATAGAATGGTTTGAGAAACACATGCCAGACATGATACCAATGGGAGAAAAAAAAATACAATGTAATGAACAATGTCTCATTACATTTGGAATGTTCTAAACGAGTTTCATGAACTACTTCTTAGAAGAGCCCTCAAGAAAAACCATGGCACCTCTCCTCAGAGCCCTTTATTGACAGCAACTCTAGGGAAGTCCAGGTTTGGAGCATCAGCCTATCTGACATAGCCCATCCCACACTAGCAGCACATACAGGGCTCTGGTGTAGCAGGGACTGTTTTGTGATTGCTATTACTGTTTTTAAGTTAATCCCCTTAGCAGGGATGTGTGTGTCTCAACTCTCCTCCCACTTTTGCATTTATTCCAGTCATTTTGTCTATTTATGTTACACAACTGGCCTCTGAAGACGTGTTGGAGATAGTCATTCATCTACTCACTTAGGTATTTCAGTATCTCTTACTGCCTCATAGTGTTCTCTGCAAGTAAGCAAATAATATCCCACCTCAGAAAGCTTAAATCCTAGTACAAAGGAATGGGCGTGGGGTATCAGATAGGTAAATGTTATAGAAAATAACAAAGCAAGAAAAAAGGGAGGGCTGGAGGGAGGAAGAGTCTAGGGAATAGTTAGGGAAGGTCTCATTGAGGAGGTCACATTTGAGTCATGACCTGCAAGAAGTGATGAAACTACGTGAATGGCTGGGGGAACAGCAAATACAATGGCCCTGAGGTAGGGAAAACAAAGTGAAAGTCGTTCAGTCATGTAAGACTCTTTGCAACCCCATGGACTATACAGTCCATGGAATTCTCCAGGACAGAATACTGGAGTGGGTAGCCTTTCCCTTCTCCCACGGATCTTCCCAACTCAGGGATCAAACCCAGGTCTCCCGTATTGCAGGTGGATTCTTTACCAGCTGAGCCACCAGGGAAGCCCCTGAGGTAGGTAGGGGATTGCCTAGTAGGACAAACAGAATACAAGCTAATGTGACCACAGTAACAAATCTAGGTGAGCCAAGAAGCCCGTGAGAGAGAAAAGGAATGGTAGGAGGGCGGGGCAGGCAACACAGGACCTGGTAAATCACCGTAGGCACTTCAGAAAAAGACATTGGAGGGTTTTGAGTGGAAAAATGACATCACCTAACTTAAGTATTAGAAAGACAGCAGTATAATGGATGCAGCAGAAGCTTGTCTAATGACCACTGCATTCATCCACTGATTTAGAGAAATAGTAACTGTCTATTATGTGATGGCATAAGTCCTTTTGAAGGAGGTTGCCACTATTGCCATTAACCCTATCACAGTTTGGCCTAGGAAGGGAACACAGCCACACCCATTAGCAGAAAATTGGATTAACGACTTACTGAGCATGGCCATGCCCACCAGACCAAGACCCAGTATGAAAAGGCAGAAAGACAAGACACTGAAAGGTGAACCTCCCAGGTCAGTTGGTGTCCAATATGACACTAGAGACAGTAGAGAAACTGCTCCAGAAGGAATGAAGAGGCTGAACCAAAGCAGAAACAACACATAGGTGTGGATGTGTCTGGTGGTGAAAGTAAAGTCCAATGCTGTAAAGAACAATATTGCATAGGAACCTGGAATGTTAGGTCCATGAATCAAGGCAAATTGGAAGTGGTCAAACAGGAGATGGCAAGAGTGAACATTGACATTTTAGGAGTAAGTGAAATAAAATGGATGGGAATGGGCGAATTTAACTCAGATGACCATTATATCTTCTACTGTGGGCAAGAATCCCTTAGAAGAGATGGAGTAGCCCTCATAGTCAACAAGAGTCTGAAATGCAGTACTTGAGTACAGTCTCAAAAATGACAGAATGATCTCAGTTGGTTTCTAAGGCAAACCATTCAATATCACAGTAATTCAAGTCTATGTCCCAACCACTAATGGTGAAGAAGATGATCAGTTCTATGAAGACCTACAAGACCTTCTTGAACTAACACCGAAAAAAGATGTCCTTCTCATCATAGGGGACTGGAATGCAAAAGTACAAGTCAAGAGAAAACTGGAGTAACAGGCAAGTTTGGCCTTGCAAAATGAAGCAGGGCAAAGGCTAACAGTCTGCCAAGAGAATGCACTGGTCATAGCAAACACCCTCTTCCAACAACACAAGAGACAACTCTACACATGGACATCACCAGATGGTCAATACCGAAATCAGACTGATTATTATTTTTGCAGCCCAAGATGGAGAAGCTTTATACAGTCAGCAAAAACAAGACCAGGAGCTGACTGTGGCTCAGATCATGAACTCCTTATTGCCAAATTCAGACTTAAATTGAAGAAAGTAGGGAAAACCACTAGACCATTCAGGTATGACCTAAACCAAATCCCTTATGATTATACAGTGGAAGTGACAAGTAGATTCAAGTGATTAGGTCTGATAGAGTGCCTGAAGAACTATGGACAGAGGTTCATAACATTGTATAGGAGACAGTGATCAAAATGATCTCCAAGAAAAAGAAATGGAAAAAGGCAAAATAATTGAGGAGGTCTTACAAATAGCCAAGAGAAGCGAAAGGCAAAGGAGAAAAGGAAAGATAAACTGATCTGAACGCAGAGCTCCAGAGAATAGCAAGGAGAGATAAGAAAGCCTTTTTAAGTGAACAATGCAAAGAAATAGAAGACAATAGAATGGGAAAGACTAGAGATCTCAAGAAAATTAGAGATACCAAGGGAATATTTCATGCAAAGATGAGCACAATAAAGGACAGAAACGATATGGACCTAACAGAAGCAGAAAATGGTTAAGGAGAGGTGGTTAAGAATACACAGAAGAAGGTCTTAATAACCCAGATCACCAAGATGGTGTGATCACTCACTTAGAGCCAGACATCCTGGAGAGTGAAGTTAAGTGGGCCTTAGGAAGCAACACTATGAACAAAGCTAGTGGAGGTGATGGAATTCCAGCTGAGCTATTTCAAATCCTCAAAGATGATGCTATTTAAATCCTAAAAAATGCTACACTCAATATGCCAGCAAATTTGGAAAACTCAGCAGTGGCCACAGGACTAGAAAAGGTCAGTTTCATTCCAATCCCAAAGAAGGGTAATGCCAAAGAATGTTCAAACTACAGCACAATCACACTCATTTCACATGCTAGCAAAGTAATGCTCAAAAACCTTCAAGCTAGGCTTCAGCTGTATGTGAACCAAGAAATTCCAGATATACATGCTGGATTTAGAAAAGTCAGAGGAACCAGAGATCAAATTGCCAATATTCGCTGGATCACAGAAAAGGCAAGAGAATTCCAGAAAAACATCTACTTCTACTTCATTAACTACACTAAAGCCTTTGATTGTGTTCAGTTCAGTTGCTCAGTCATGTCCGACTCTTTGTGACTCCATGAACTGCAGCACGCCAGGCCTCCCTGTCCATCACCAACTCCCGGAGTCCACCCAAACCCATGGCCATCGAGTTGATGATGCCATTCAGCCATCTCATCCTCTGGTGTCCCCTTCTCCTCTTGCCCTCAATCTTTTTTTTTTTTTTTTAGATTTTTACATTTTAGTTTCTTTTGAATACAAGTCACATTTTGCAAGCTAGGAGGCAGATCAAGCTAAGGCAGTCCAGTCCTCTAGAGATCCAGGCCAATTCTTAAAATCTTCAGCAGAATGACATTAATACAAGGTGCCAACAACAGGGTTATAAACTCTAAATAATAACCATTCGTTTACATATTTTCCTTAGGAAACAGCCAAAAGTCTAGTCCATAAAGGTATGATATAAGAACATCTTGATCTACACAGGACAGAATGATCCAAATTATATGCTGGTCAGCCTATCAGTGAGCCAGATCAGAGCTGGCCCAGGATTGGTATACAGAGAAAGATGTTTACATTTTGAAAATTTGCTTTGAGGTTTAAAAAATTGCTAGTTGTTGTTAATAAGAAAGCAAGTAAAAAATATTATTGCCCTCAATCTTTCCCAGCATCAGGGTCTTTTCAAATGAGTCAGTTCTTCGCATCAGGTGGCCAAAGTATTGGCGTTTCAGCTTCAACATCCGTGACTAATACCCACTGGAGCTGGGCTACAACTGTTGGCTGGAAACTCCAAACAGCAGGTGCAACAAAACTTTTATCAACTTCCTCCTAAGAACAAGATGCCCAGGGAACATGGAGGTCTGAGCAAAGCTACTTCCTGGTGAACCTAGACTGGGAGGTAAATGAAATCTAATGCTGCCTTCCTTGGGCCATAATAATCAGTTAAAACATGATTAGAAGTGAAGGCCTTTGAAGGAAAGTTATTGTCTGGAGAACAATAGCCCTTTCTTCTGGCCTGTAAGGGTTTCTACATGTCCTAGCAGTTCAGGCACCTGAGCAGGAAGGGTCCCACCCCCTCGCCACACACAAATGGCCCAAGCCTCTATGAGGCACCTGAGTGCAATGGACAAGCACTCTGGGTGTCCCAAGGCTGCGCTTTGTAGCGAGGAATCTCAGGCAAGTTGTGTCTCTGAGGTACAGTGTCATCTCCAAATGGGGAGTTTCATGAGGATTTGATGAGATTATAAATGAGAGGAACAGAGCACAGCTCATCATGGGAACTCATTCAAATCACAGGCTCCCTTTGCCTTCCCCTGATCTATGCTGACCAAGAAGGGGCCCCAAGCAGGGCCCCCAGCACCTCTGACTTCTTTTCCATGTGACTTGCATTTCCCAAGTGCTGGCTAGAGAAGTCTGAAGCTCCCCAGTCTGTGCGTAAGGCCAGGGAAACCCACCGAGACCTGATGGGTTTGTTGCTACGGAAGACCAAGCAGACTCTTGGTAATTTCCTGCTTGACCCCCTGCCTATCACCCCCACGCCCAGCCCACACACTGCCCTTGCCCAGCACACGCACAGCCGAGGAGAAGGCCCTGGGCAAGCCTCCCTGAGGAAGGCTGGGACAGCTCCACGCCACACTGCAAGGCCTGAACACTTGGCACAACTATTTCTGTCTCTCTTATCAAATGCAGAACATGAACGGTTGCCTAAGAGGTTTCGAGAAAGATAAACAGGAGCCCCTTCAAGGAAAAGGAGAGTTTTTCTGGGTGTTACATAGGTCACCCTCAAGGTCTCATGTAGGAGAGCAAAGAGGGAGGGTTCAGGCCACAGCCTCCTGGACACAGGATCGTTACCCTCTGCAGCCTCTGCCCAGTGTGGTTCTTGGCCTCACCCACAGCCACCTCCCAAGGTAGTAGAAGCCAGATTCAACTGGTAGACACCAGATCCACACCAGGGCAGAGAGGGGAACCAAATTGCTGCAAAGATGAAGCCCAAGAAATAAGATCCAGAAAGCCAAGCTGCCAATACCTGTAAAGCCACCCAGGGCCCAGACCTCTCTTTCCTTACACGGAGAAGTCTGGCTGGCTGGCTTTGCTCAGCTTCTCCTGCTCACTTCACAGGAGCAATGAACCCACATTGCTTGAACCAACGGACTCTAGTCCTTCCACACAAGGACGTCATGGTGCTACTGAGCCCCTCCCCTTTCTAGAGTTCCTATCTGAAGCACCAGGACACTCCAATCCGAGCTCCCTTTCTCTGGCTGGTGTGACATAACCACCTTGCAACTTCATTCCAGTTCTTGGCCCCACCTCCCATTTCTTGCTCCTCACACTCACGCATCATGCCCCAGGTACCAGAGCACAGCAGGAGGGGTCTCAGGGCTTTGGGGTCACTCCTGCTGGATTTGGAGGTGTCCAGAGTCTCCTCTCACACATTCCTGTGTGAACTATGTCTCCCCTCCCTGTAAGCAAGCTGAATTGCTGCTGCTGCTGCTACGTCGCTTCAGTCGTGTCCGACTCTGTGCGACCCCATAGACGGCAGCCCACCAGGCTCCGCCGTCCCTGGGATTCTCCAGGCAAGAATACTGGAGTGGGCTGCCATTTCCTTCTCCAGTGCATGAAAGGGAAAAGTGAAAGTGAAGTCGCTGAGTCGTGTCCGACTCTTAGCGACCCCAGGGACTGTAGCCCACCAGGACCCTCTGTCCATGGGATTTTCCAGGCAAGAGTACTGGAGTGGGGTGCCATTGCCTTCTCCGCAAGCTGAATTAGCCACCCTGTAATACGTCTCTTTGACATATTAATTGCTCAAAGCTGGTCATTTTCTGAGAAATAACATGGGAAGGGCTCTGAAAACAAATAGGAGTTGCTCTTTTGTGAGAAACACCGTTGTAAGAGAAATCCCCATTTTTATGGGCAACTGTCTGTGAACCTGGAAGGAAAAGATGACCAATTCTCTAGAAACTGATCAATGGAGAAGACAATGACCTAAGTCCATATACCTTCCCCTGTTTACTGTGCTTTTCCTGGTCACCTCCCATAACTGACTCTCCCCACCCTCCACATCCTCCTGTGTCTTCAGCTGAAGACGCTATTCAAGGTGAGGGTTTCGGCCATTTTGATGAGTTACTCATTTTTCCCCAGTCTCTTTCACATATACATGTTCTTAAACTAAAGTTTATTTTTAATTGGTGCATAATTGCTTTATAATATTGTGTTGCTTTCTGACATATCTCATATTATTAAACTTCCGTTTGATTTTTCCTCTGTTAATCTCTCCAATGTCAATTCAATTCTTAGACCAGCCCGAAGAACCTAGAAGGGCAGAGTAAAAGGTCTTCCTCCCTGACACCATTTGTGGACATCTCACATTAGGTTGATTTTACCAGCTTCAACCCAAAACACCAAACTCCTCCAGACTCCAATCTCAAGTTCAGATATGTCTCACCTCAGCTCCACAGGCACTAGGTCCCCAGGTAACCCGACAATCCTACCACTTTAACTCCACAGACTCACAATCTGAGCAGCAAGACAGCCCAGAAGTCATCACATCTTTACAATCTTTGAATTCCTTCTGCCATAATGGAGGGTGACCTCCTTGAAAAGAAGTGTAACCCCCACAGTCCCAGGGGGAACCAACCAACCAACCATCCTTGCTGGACAGAAATGAGTCCCCCTGATATCCCACGTCATCCTTTGGATGACACGTTGTCCCTCAGCCCCCTCCTCCTCCTGAAGCAGCCTCTCCAGTGTCAAAGTGCTTATTTCCCTTCTCCTGTTCTTTCTCCTCTCTTCCTGACTCCACATCCTCAATTTCTTTCATGCCTGCTCAGATGCCTCTGTTTTGAATCCCCTCATTAGCCTCATCTCTCTTTAAATATACCCTGAGTTCCACATGCTTCTTGCACCTTGACACGAATGAAAATCACCTGGCCTCTCCCTGGCATTCTTGCTTGGGTTCCAAGATCTGGGATCTCACTTGGGATGTTTCTACTCGGAATCAGTTGGAGCTTGTTAGAAATGTAACTCCCTGGCCCCATCCAGACCTTTTGAATCAGGATCTGCATTTTAACAAGATCCATAGGCGTATAGTATGCCATTAAGATTATAAAAAAAATATATGCTGGTAGCCATGACTGAACATTATACTCATTGGAGAAATTGGAAAACCATCCCGTGGTCCAGCAGTACTGCAGACCACTTACATCAGAGGCTGGAATCCAGGCATCAGTGATTTTAAACCTTCCCAAGTGGTTGTAATGTGCAGCAAGTATTGATAACTCTGCTATCGAGTATGTTAAAGCACAGAGCCTCTCTTTGGGACCACTGCCAGGGAGTGCCAGGATGTGCTCTGCAACCTTGAACTCCTCAGGTCCTGGCCGCAGGTCCCATTTGCTCAGGGCAGCCCTCCACACTAAGACAGCAGGACCACATAGTCCTTCCTCCCTATGTCCTCTGCCTGCCTTTTGTCTACAGGACGTTAGTCAAAAATAATTTAATCAGAGAAATGAGAAAATGCAGAAGCAAAGGAAACAGGCAAACAAGACCAAATAATAAAAGTTTAGTCATTAAGCAAAGTCAAGGACCTTTAGTTCTTCCTCAAGGGCCCTGGAGAAGGCAATGGCACCCCACTCCAGTACTCTTGCCTGGAAAATCCCATGGACGGAGGAGCCTGGTAGGCTACAGTCCAGGGGGTCGCTGAGAGTCGGACACGACTGAGCGACTCAGCAGCAGCAGCAGCAGCAAGGGCCCTACGTAGATAATGCTGCTGCTGCTGCTGCTAAGTCGCTTCAGTCGTGTCCAACTCTGTGCGACCCCATAGACGGCAGCCCACCAGGCTCCTCCGTCCCTGGGATTCTCCAGGCAAGAATACTGGAGTGGGTTGCCATTTCCTCCTCTAGTGCATGAAAGGGAAAAGTGAAAGTGAAGTCGCTCAGTCGTGTCCGACTCTTAGCAACCCCATGGACTGCAGCCTACCAGGCTCCTCCGTCCATGGGGTTTCCCAGGCAAGAGTACTGGAGTGGGGTGCCATTCTGAGCAATATGCTTTGAGCTGTTCAGTAGATAATGAAACTTACATCAGGCAGAAGTAGTTAACTACGTGGTAACCAAACTGTAGCCATGATGTAAGCTGCTACAATCTGAGAACTGGCTTCAAGGAAGTGGAAACAAGTTGCCTCTGGAACTAATGATTAACTGTACTTTAAAAAAATCAAGATGATGCTGATTAGACCATTGCATGATCAGTTTCAAGAAGACCATCAGAGCTAACTGTGCTGTTTCTGTATGTAGCTCCCTCCCTCTGCCTACAACCTTGAGACTCTCCTTTAAAAGCTCTTGTCCACTGATTGTCAGGGGGAAGCTAGCCATTGGACACGAGTCTGCCATCCTCCCCATCTGCCCACCTCTGAAATAAAGCAACCCTGCCTCTTAATTATTGGTTTCTGAGGAGCGAGCAGATGGACTCAGTATTGGTAACAACAATGCTGACTCTCTTTGAGGCAATACAGAGAAATGGTTAGGAGCACTATTCTGGAGTCAGGCAGACCTGGAATGAATCCAGAATTCCAACTTAATTAGCTGCATGATCTCAGAAAATGTACCTAATTTCTCTGGGCCTTATTTCCTTGTGAGTAAAGTGGAGCCAAGACAGTAGCTACCAACTAAAGTCATTGTCAGGGTTGAATTAAGTGAGAAAAGGCATGCACAGTTCTTAGCACAGCACCAACGCCATAAGAGATAGGCAATGGTTCACTGCAGTTACTAACACTGATGCTAAAATTCCTGATATTTTGCCTGTGCAGCTGCTACACCACAGGGACTCAAGGTATCCATTGAGGTTTCCCTTCACAAGGAACTTCAGTTTAACCAATTCTGGCTGATCCAGGCAGAAGAGAAGCGTATCACAAGACATGCCCAAAACTAAACACAGGAATGGAGCCAGCTCCAGGGGTCTCACTGGGAAACTTTCAGTGGTGTCCTGGGAAGGATTCAGTCTCAACAGCATCCACGAGCCACTCAGCTCAGGATTCGGGTTTCCAAGCCACAGTCTGCACAGGGGGTTACCTGCCCCCTGTGTGGAAGGTAAGGGGTCCTGTAATTTATGCTCCCAACAGGACCATCAGAAGGAAGCTAATTCTCCAGAGAAATCAGAGACTGTCACCTAGAGAAGGTAGAGGCTGGCCAGACAAAAGGAGATGTCCACTTCATCCCATTAAGTCTTGGACCCAAAGGCAGGACCACACATTTATACTTACTATATTTTTATATTATTTTAATTTTTTTTATTATAGTTTTTTGACTGTGGAGCATTTGGGATCTTAGTTGCCCAACCAGGGATTGAACTCATGTCCCTGCAGTGGAAGCTCAGAGTCTTAAATACTACACCATCAGAGAATTCCCACGACATTTTTTAAACTATTTTTTACTTATTTATCTTTGTGCTGGGTCTTTGTTGCTGCATGGGGGCTTCCTCTAGCTGCAGAGAGCAGCGACTCTGGTTGCCATTCAGGGGCTCCCCACTGTGGTGGTTTCTCTTGTTATGGAGCACAGTCTCTAGGCTCACCAGCTTCAGTACGTGCAGCGTGTTGGCTCAGTGGAGTCCCTGTGGACTCCAGAGCAGGGGCTCAATAGTTTTGGCCCACAGAGCTAGCTGCTCTGCAGCCTGTGTAATCTTCCCGGACTAGGGATCAAACCCTTGTTCCCTGCACTGGCAGGAGGATTCTTATTCACTGAGCCACCAAGGAAGTCCCCCACTACATTTAATGGAAGTATTTCTTTCTTCTTGGAGTGTTTTCTAACATCAGCTTTCTTGAGATCTAATTCACTCTTTTAAAGTGTAAATTCAGGGGACTTCCTTGGCAGTCCAGTGGTTCCACTGCAAGGGACATGGGTTTAATCCCTCCTTGGGGGAACAAAGATAGTGCATGTTTTGCGGCACAGACAAAAAAAGAGAATGAAATGACAATTCAGTAGCTATTAATATATTAACTATCACCACCATCAAATTCCAGATCATTTCATCACCCCCAAAAGACTCCCCACCCCATTAGCCATCACTCCTCATTCCTTCTTCCCCACAGCCCCTGACAACCACCAATTTATTTTCTATCTCTTACAGATTTGCCTACTCAGGACATTTCATAGAGTGGAATCATATTTGTTTGTCCCTTTGAGTATCAAAATTTCGTTCCTTTTTTATGGCCAAACAATATCCCATTGTACTGATACACCACATTTTCTTTATCCATTCATCAATGGATGACCATTTTGGGGTTTCTACCTTTTGTCTTTTATTAATAGTACTGTTATGAAAATTATTGTACAGATTTTTGTACAATAGAATGTATACTAAGCAATTGTAGACTAAATACCCACATAAGACAGATATTAGCTAATTTATGTCAATCTTCCTTCACCACTTCATCCCCTAGCAAATGGAAGGGATTACATGCAAGTTTAAATAGCTCTAGACCCAACTCAGCTTTTTGTACATGTGAGTGGCTGTCTTTGATAGTGTGTCCACCTTGGTCCAATCAGCTGTGACCAGGGCATAAGCCATCTGGGAAAGATTGTGTGCAGAACCGTTTCATGTAACGAGTTATGGCAAAGAAGACACCCAAACTGACATTTCTAGAGTACTTCAGAGGTGACTAAGTTACAGAAGGACTCCTGAACGAAAATTTTTCAATAATGAATGTTTCATATATTTAGTGTTGTTAATTTGCTGATGCTTCAAAGAGAAACACCACCATCCACTTTAATATTTCAATACATGTTTAGTAGGCAAAGGTCCATCTAGTTAAGGCAATGGTTTTTCCAGTAGTCATGTATGGATGTGAGAGTTGGACTATAAAGAAAGCTGAGAGCTGAAGAATTGATGCTTTTGAACTGTGGTGTTGGAGAAGACTCTTGAGAGTCCCTTGGACTGCAAGGAGATCCAAACAGTCCATCCTAAAGGAGATCAGTTCATTGGAAGGACTGATGTTGAAGCTGAAACTCCAATACTTTGGCCACCTGATGTGAAGAGCTGACTCATTTGAAAAGACCCTGATGCTGGGAAAGATTGAGGGCAGGAGGAGAAAGGGACGACAGAGGATGAGATGGCTGAATGGCATCACCAACTCGATGGACATGAGTTTGAGTGAGCTCCAGGAGTTGGTGATGGACAGGGAGGCCTGGCGTACTGCAGTCCATGGGGTCACAAAGAGTCAGACATGACTGAGTGACTGAACTGAACAACTATTTATCCAATAATACTTACTACCTGTTAATTACTTGTCCTTTTTTAGGCATTAGAATAAATTTATATTTTAAGAGGGATTCAGGGGACTTCCCAGGTGGTCCAGTGGCTAAGACTCCCAGCTTACAATGTAGGAGGCTCAGGTTTAATCCCTGGTCAGGGAACTAGATCCCACATGTTGCAACTAAGAGTTCACGTGCCACAATTAAAGAATCCCTCATGTCCCAACTAAGACCCAGTGTAGTCAAATAAATAAATAAATATTTCCTTAAAAAAATAAGAGGGATTCAGGACTAAGGGGCTAGGGAGGATCACCAGAAAGAAAGGACTTACTACTAAAAAGCGTTTTCAATCTGAGACTCATGACTACCTGTAAGGCTTTATTCATGGGGCCAAGCACCTACAATGGGCTTCCCAGGCGGCTCAGTGGTAGAGAATTTGCCTGCCAAGCAGGAGACTTGGGTTAGATCCCTGGATTGGGAAGAATCCCTGCAGAAGGAAAATGCAACCCACTCCAATATTCTTGCCTGGGAAATCCCATGAACAGAGGAGCCTGGCAGGCTACAGTACATGGAGTCTCAAAGAGTCAGACACAACTTAGCAACTAAAAACAACAACAAAGAGTTTCCCTGTTTGTGTATAGCTCAGCAAAGTCCCCTCAAGGTCTCATGTAGGAGAGTAAAGAGGAAGGGCTCAGGCCACAGCCGCCTGGACACGGGATCCCCACCCTCTGCAGCCTCTTGGCTGTGCAGGGTCCTGAGCAGTTGTTGGCCTCTCTCCCAGACACCTCCCAGGCTGGTAGAAGCCAGATTTGACTAGCAGACACCAGATCCACACCAGGACAGAGAGGGGAACCAAATAGGTGGAAAGAACACGTGTAAGAAATAAGATCCAGAGACCCAAGCTGTCCACACCTGTGAAGCTGCCCGGAGCCCAGACCTCTCCTTTCCAAATCTTCCTGGGCGGATTCCCTCAGCTTCTCTTGCTTCCTTCACAGGAACAATGAACCCACATTGCTTGAACCAATGGACTCTAGTCCTTCCACACAAGGACATCATGGTGCTACTGAGCCCCTTCCCTTTCTAGAGCTGTTTCTATCTGAAGCACCAGGACACTCCAATCCAAGCTCCCTTTCTCTGGCTGGTGTGACATAACCACCTTGCAACTTCATGCCAGTTCTTGGCCCCACCTCCCATTTCTTGTTCCTCACATTCACACATCATGACCCCAGGTACCAGAGCACAGCAGGAGGGGCCTCAGGACTTTGGGGTCACTCCTGCTGGATTTGGAGGTGTCCAGAGTCTCCTCTCACACACTCCTGTGTGAAATCTGTCTCCCCTACCTGTAAGCAAGCTGAATTAGCCACCCTGTAATACGTCTCTTTGACATATTAATTGCTCAAAGCTGGTCATTTTCTGAGAAATAACATGGGAAGGGCTCTGAAAACAAATAGGAATTGCTCTTTTGTGAGAAACACCGTTGTAAGAGAAACCCATTTTTATGGGCAACTGTTTGTGTACCTGGAAGAAAAAGATGACCAATTCTCTAGAGACTGATTAATGGAGAAGACAATGACCTAAGTCCATATACCTTGCCCCTGTTTACTGTGCTTTTCCTGGTCACCTCCCCACCCTGACTCTCCCCACCCTCCACATTCTCCTGTGTCTAAAGCTGAAGACGCTATTCAAGGTGAGGGTTTCAGCCATTTTGATGAGTTACTCAATTATCCCCAGTCTCTGCCTCTTACGCTTGTTACTAAACTTTTGTTTGACTTTTCTCCTGTTAATCTCTCCAATGTCAATTCAATTCTTAGACCAGCCCGAAGAACCTAGAAGGGCAGAGTAAAAGGTCTTCCTCCCCAGCACCGTTCTTTGAGCATCTCCTGACATAGGTTTGGTTTTTATCAGTTTCAACCCAAAACACCACACTCCTCCGGACCCCAAACTCAAGTTCTGACATGTCTCACCTCAGCTCCACAGGCACTAGGTCCCCAGGTGACCCGACAATCCTACCACTTCAGCTCCACAGACTCACAATCTCAGAGCAGCAAGACAGCTCAGAAGTCATCACATCTTTACCGTCTTTGAATTCCTTCTGCCATAATGGAGGTTGACCTCTTTGACAAGAAGTGTAGCCCCCACAGATTCAGAGGAAACAAACCAACCACCCCTGCTGGCCAGAAAAGAGTCCCCCTGACCTCCCAGGTTGTCCTTTGGATGGCACATTGTCCCTCAGTTCCCCCCTTTTTCTGAAGCAGCTTCTCCAGGGTCAAAGTGCTTACCTGGCTCCTCACCTCTCGGCTCCACATCCTCAATTCCTTTCACACCTGCTCAGATGCCTCAGTTTTGAATCCCCTCATTAGCCTCATTGCTATTTAAATACACCCTGAGCTCCGCATGCTTCCCACTCCTTAACACTCATGAAATTCACCTGGCCTCTCTATGGTGTTCCTGCTGGGGTTTCATAGGTTGGGGGGGGGCGGGAATCTAAATTACTAACAAGCTCCAGGTGAATCTGCTGCTGCTGCTGCTGCTCATCACTCTGAGTACAAAGACTTCTACTTGGGATGGCATTTCTACTTGGAATTACCTGGCGCTTGTTAGAAATCTGACTCCTGGGCCCCATCCAGATCTCCTGAAGCAGAATCTGCATTTTAACAAGATCTACGAGTGTATATTATGCCCTTCAAATTTTGAGAAAATAGAAGTCCGCAACCATGCCTGCACAGTAGAATCACAGGAGAAATTGGAAAACCATCCATGGCCCAGGAGTACTGCTGACATATTACATCAGGGTGGGGAATCCTGGCATCAATGGTTTTAAACCTCCCCAGGTGGTTGTAAAGCACAGAAAGGACTGATAACTCTGCTATGGAGTATCTCAAAGTCCAGACCCTCCCTTTGGGAAACTGCCAGGGAATGACAAGTCGTGCCCTGAAACCTTGACTCCTTGGGTCCTGGCTAAAGGTTCCATTTGCTCAGGGCAGCCCTCCATACTGAGAGAGCAGGATCCCATGGTCCTTCCTCCCCAGTCCTCTGCCTGCGTTTCATCTATAGAAGAATGTTAGTCGAAAATAAGTTAATCAAAGCAATGAAAAAATGCAGAGACAAAGGAAACAGCCAATAAGGCCAAATAATAAAATTTAGTCATTAAGCAAAGTCAAGGACCTTTAGTTCTTCTTCAAGGGCCCTAGATAGCATTATGAGCCATATGCTTTGAACTGTTCAGTAGATATTGGAACTCAAAGCATGCAGGAGCTACCTACATGATACCCAAACTGTAGCCATGATGTAATTCTCAAAATCCTTCAAGTTAGACTTCAGCAGTATGTGAACCAAGAACTTACAGATGTATAGGCTGGGTCTGGAAAAGGAAGAGGAGCTAGAGATCAAACTGCTAACATTCTCTGGGTCATAGAGAAGGCAAGGAAATTCCAGAAAAACATCTACTTCTGTTTCATTGACTACAGGAATTTCTTTGACTGTGTGGATCACAACAAACTGTGGAAAATTCTTAAAGAGATGGGAAGACCAGACCACCTTACGTGCCTCCTGAGAAATGTGTATGCTGGTCAAGAAGCAACAGTCAGAATCTTATATGGGAACAACTGACTGGTTTAAAATTAGGAAAGGAGTACAAGCCTTTATATTGTCACATTATTTAACTTCTATGCAGCATATATCATGCAAAATGCCAGGCTTGATGAATCACAAGCTAGAATCAAGACTGCCAGGAGAAATATCAACAACCTCAGATATGCAAATTATACCACCCTAATGGCAGAAGTTGAAGAGGAACTAAAGATCCTCTTCATGAGGGTGAAAGAGGAGAGTGAAAATGTTGGCTTAAGACTCAACATTCAAAAAACTAAGATCCTGACATCTGCTCCCATCACTTCATGGAAAGTAGAAGGGGAAAAAGTGAAAAGAGACAGATTTTATTTGGTGGGGGGGGCTCCAAAATCAGTGTGGGTGGTGGCTGTAGCCACAAAATTAAAAGATGCTTGCTCCTCAGAAGAAAAGCTATGACAAACCTAACCAACGCATTAAAAAGCAGAGACATCACTTTGCCAACAAATGTCTATTGGTCAAAACTATGGTTTTTACAGTAGTCATGCATGGATGTGAGAGTTGGACCATAAAGAAGGCTGAGCACCGAAGAATTGATGCTTTTGAACTGTGGTGCTGGAGAAGACTCTTGAGAGTCCCTTGGATGCGCAAGGAGATCAAACCATTCAATCCTAAGGGAAGTCAACTCTGAATATTCATTGGAAGCCTGATGCTGAAGCTCCAATACTTTGGCTACTGGATGTGAGAGTTGACTCATTGGAAAAGACCCTAATGCTGGGCAAGACTGAAGCCAAAGGAGAAGAGAAGAGTAGAGGATGAGATGGTTAAATAGCATCACAGAGTCAATGGACATGAATCTGAGCAAACACTGGTAGATAGTTCATGACAGGGAAGCCTGGTGTGCTGCAGTCCATGCAGTCACAAGAGTTGGACATGACTTAGTAACTGAACAACAAAAACGCTGCAACAGTTCTGAGAACTGGCTTCAGGGAAATGAGAACAAATTGCCTCTGGAATTAATGATTAACTGTACTTTAAAAAATCAAGATGACTCTGATCAGACCATTGCATTATCAGTTTCAAGATGACTGTCAGAGCTGACTCTGCTGTTTCTGTATGTAGCCTCTTGCTCTGTCTACACCCCAAGACTCTCCTTTAAAAGTGCTTCCCCACTGATTGTCAGGGGGAAGCTGGCCTTTAGACATGAGTCTGCCATCCTCCCCATCTGCCCACTTCTGAAATAAAGCAAACTTTCCCTTCTACCAGCCCTACCTCTCAAGTATTGACCTTGAGCCATGAGCAGAAGGACTCTACTTTGGGTAACAACAATGCTGACTTTTTGAAGCGGTACAGAGAAATGGTTAGGAGCACTATTCTGGAGTCAGGCAGACCTTGAATGCATCCGGAATCCAACTTAATTAGCTGCGTGATCTCAGAAAATGCACCTAATTTCTCTGGGCCTCATTTCCTTGTGAGTAAAGTGGAGCCAAGATAGTATCTACCAACTAAAGTTATTGTCAGGGTTGAATTAAATGAGAAGAGGCATGCACAATTCTTAGCACAGCACCAACCCCATAAGACATAGGCAATGGTTCACTGCAGTTACTAACACTGATGCTAAAACTCCTGATATTTTGCCTGTGCAGCTGCTACACCGCAGGGACTCAAGGTATCCATTGAGGTTTCCCTTCACAAGGAACTTCAGTTTAACCAATTCTGGCTGATCTAGGCAGAAGAGAATCATAAGTATCATAAGACATGCCCAAAACTAAACACAGGAATGAAGCCAGCTCCAGGGGTCTCACTGGGAAGCTTTCCGTAGTGTCCTGGGAAGGATTCAGTCTCAACAGCATCCTTGAGCCACTCAGCTCAGGGTTCAGGTTTTCAAGCCAGTGTCTGCTCTAGTCAGCCAGGGTCACCTGCCCTCTGTGCAGTAGGTAAGGGTCCCTGTAACTTAGATTCCTAACAGGACCATCAATAGGAAGCTCATTCTCCAGAGAAATCAGAGACTGTCACCCAGAGAAGGTAGAGGCTGGCCAGACACAAGGAGATGTCCACTTCATCCCATTAATTCTTGGATCCAAAGGCAGGGCCACACACTTATTCTTATTACATTTTTATATTACTTTAACTTTTTTATTATTGTTTTTTGACTTTTTGGACCTTAATTCCCCAACCAGGGATTGAACTCATGCCCCCTGCAATGGAAGCTCAGTGTCTTAACCACTGAATACCAGGGTATTCCCACTACATTTAAAAAAAATATTATTTACATATTTATCTTTGGCTGCACTAGCTTTTGTTGCTACTTGCAGATCTCTTCTAGCTGCAGAGAGCAGGGACTAGTGTCTAGTTGCCATGCAGGGGCGTCTCATTTAGGTGGTTTCTCTTGCTGTGGAGCACAGCTCTAGGCACACCGACTTAGTACCCCCAGCAATGTGGGCTCAGGAGCCCAACCCGAGTTCAATTCAGTTCAGTCGCTCGGTCGTGTCTGACTCTTTGTGACCCCATGGACTACAGCACGCCAGGCCTCCTTGTCCATCACCAACTCCCGGAGTCCACCCAAACCCATGGCCATCGAGTCGATGATGCCATCCAACCATCTCATCCTCTGTCGTCCCCTTCTCCTCCTGCCCTCAATTTTTCCCAGCATCAGGGTCTTTTCAAATGAGTCAGTTCTTCACATCAGGTGGCCAAAGTATTGGAGTTTCAGCTTCAACATCAGTCCTTCCAATGAACACCCAGGACTGATCTCCTTTAGGATGGACTGGTTGGATCTCCTTGCAGCCCAAGGGACTCTCAAGAGTCTTCTCCAACACCACAGTTCAAAAGCATCAATTCTTCGGTGCTCAGCTTTCTTTATAGTCCAACTCTCACATCCATACATGACCACTGGAAAAACCATAGCCTTGACTAGACGGACCTTTGTTGGCAAAGTAATGTCTCTGCTTTTCAATATGCTGTCTAGGTTGGTCATAACTTTCCTTCCAAGGAGTAAGCATCTTTTAATTTCATAGCTGCAATCACCATCTGCAGTGATTTTGGAGCCCAGAAAAATAAAGTCAGCCACTGTTTCCACTGTTTGCCCATCTATCTGCCAAGAAGTGATGGGACCGGATGCCATGATCTTACTTTTCTGAATGTTGAGCTTTAAGCCAACTTTTTCACTCGCCTCTTTCAGTAGGGGCTAAATAGTTTTGGCCCATGGACCTAACTGCTCCATAGCATGTGAAATCTTCCTGGACTGGGTGTAGAACTTGTGTCCCCAGCACTGTCAGGAGGGCTCTTACTTTTTTCTAAAGGCAGTTTTTATTTCTTCTTTGTATGTTTTCTTAATGACAGCTTTATTGAGGTTTAACTCACTCTTTTAAAGTATAAAATTCATGGGACTTCCCTGGTAGTCCAATGGTTAGGAAACCACACTTCCACTCCAAAGGGTAAGGGTCTGATCCTTCCTCGGGGAACTAAGATCCATGCCAAGCCATGGCAAGCCAAAAAAAAAAAAAAGAATAATGTGTACAATTCAGTATTTTTAATATATTTACCAAATATCAACAACATTCAACTCCAGAACATTTCATCACCCCAAAAAGAAACCCTGTTCCCATTATCCATCATTCCTCATTCCTTCTCCCCCACAGCCCCTGACAACCACCAATCTACTTTCTATTTCTCTGAATTTGCCTACTCTGGACATTTCATATAAGCGGAGTCATAATATTTATCTTTCTGTGTATCAAAATTCCATTCCTTTTTATGGGCAAACAATGTCCCATTATATTTACATACTACATTTTGTTTATCCATTCAGCACTGGATGGCCATTTAAGTTGTTCCCACCTTTTAGCTATTATGAATAACATTGCTATGAACATTCTTGCACAGATTTTTGTACACTAGAATGTACACTAAGCAGCTGTAGAATAAATATCCACATAACCCAGATATTAGCTAATTTATGTCAATCTTATTTCACCACCTCATCCCCTAGCAAGTGGAAGGGATTACATGCAAGTTTAAATAGCTATAGACACAACAGCTTTTTTTTTTTTTAAACTCAACGTTTTGTACCTGTGAGTGGCTGGCTTTGATAGGGTGTCCACCTTGGTTCAATCAGCTGCGACCAGAAGCACAAGCCATCTGGGCAAAAGATTGTGTGGAGAATCATTTCATGTAAAGAGTTGTGGCAAAGAAGTCACCCAAACTGACATTTCTAGAATAATTCAGAAGGTGACCAAGTCACAGAAGAACTCCTAAATGTAAATTTTATGATAGAGTGCTCCATGTATCTAGTGTTATTTGCTGACCTGCTGATGCTTCAAACCATCCACTTTTATATTTCAATACATGTTCAGTAATAACCATTTATCAAACAAACTTATTGATTACCTATTAGTTCCTTGCCCTTTTTCTAAGCATTAGAATAAATTTATATTTTAAGAGGGATTAAGGGGACTTCTCGGATGATCCAGTGGCTAAGACTCCACACTTCTGATCTAGGGGGCCCTGGTTTGATCCCTGGTCAAAGAATTAGATCCTACATGCTGCAACTAAGAGTTCACATGCTACAACTAAAGATCCCTCATGCCCCATCTAAGAAACCCTGTAGTCAAATAAATAAATATATATTTCAATATAAGAGGGATTCAGGACTAAGGAGGTGGGGACAAAGAATTTCTTACCACCACAAAGCATTTTCAATTTGAGACTGACTACTGCGGGGCTATATTCAAGGGGCTAAGCACCCACAATGGGCTTCCCAGGTAGCTCAATGGTAAAGATACTGCCTGCCAAGCAGGAAACTTGGGTTCAATCCCTGGGTTAGGAAGATCCCCTGCAGGAGGGAATGGCAACCCACTTCAGTATTCTTGCCTGGGAAATTCCTTGGACAGAGGAGACTGGTAGGCTACAGTCCATTGGGTCCCAGAGAGTCAGACACAACTTAGCAACTGAACAACAGCAACAAAGAGTTCTCCTGAGTGTTACACACGTCAACAAAGTCCCCTCATGGTCTCATGTAGGAGAGCAAAGAGAGAAAGTTGAGGCCACAGCCATCTGGACAGAGGATTCCCACCCTCTGTAGCCCCTGCCTCTGTGGCTCTTGGCCTCTCCCCAGCCACCACCCAAAGTAGCAGAGTCAGATTCGACTGGAAGACACCAGATCCACACCAGGACAGAGAGGGGAAGCAAACTGTTACAAAGATGGAGCTCGAGAAATAAGATCCAGAAAGCTAAGCTGCCAATACCTGTAAAGCCACCCAGGGACCAGACCTCTTTCCTTACACCGAGAAGTCTGTCTGATTGGCTTTGCTCAGCTTCTCCTGCTCATTTCACAGGAGCAATGAACCCACATTGCTTGAAACAATGGATTCTAGTCCTTCCACAAGAGGACATCATGGTGCTACCGAGCCCCTCCCCTTTCTAGAGCTGTTTCTATCTGAAGCACCAGGACACTCCAATCCGAGCTCCCCTTCTCTGGCTGGTGTGACATAACCACCTTGCAACTTCATGCCAGTTCTTGGCCCCACCTCCCATTTCTTGTTCCTCACATTCACACATCATGACCCCAGGTACCAGAGCACAGCAGGAGGGGCCTCAGGACTTTGGGGTCACTCCTGCTGGATTTGGAGGTGTCCAGAGTCTCCTCTCACACATTCCTGTGTGAAATCTGTCTCCCCTGTAAGCAAGCTGAATTAGCCACCCTGTAATATGTCTCTTTGACATACTAATTGTTGAAAGCTGGTCATTTTCTGAGAAATAATATGGGAAGGGCTCTGAAACCAAATAGAAGTTGCTCTTTTGTGCGAAACACCGTTGTAAGAGAAATCCCCATTTTTATGGGCAACTGTCTATCTGTACCTGGAAGAGAAGGATGACCAATTCTCTAGAGACTGATCAATGGAGAAGACAATGACCTAAGTCCATATACCTTGTCCCTGTTTACTGTGCTTTTCCTGGTCACCTCCCATAACTGACTCTCCCCACCCTCCACATCCGCCTGTGTCTAAAGCTGAAGACGCTATTCAAGGTGAGGGTTTCAGCCATTTTGATGAGTTACTCAATTATCCCCAGTCTCTGCCTCTTACGCTTGTTACTAAACTTTTGTTTGACTTTTCTCCTGTTAATCTCTCCAATGTCAATTCAATTCTTAGACCAGCCCGAAGAACCTAGAAGGGCAGAGTAAAAGGTCTTCCTCCCCAGCACCGTTCTTTGAGCATCTCCTGACATAGGTTTGGTTTTTATCAGTTTCAACCCAAAACACCACACTCCTCCGGACCCCAAACTCAAGTTCTGACATGTCTCACCTCAGCTCCACAGGCACTAGGTCCCCAGGTGACCCGACAATCCTACCACTTCAGCTCCACAGACTCACAATCTCAGAGCAGCAAGACAGCTCAGAAGTCATCACATCTTTACCGTCTTTGAATTCCTTCTGCCATAATGGAGGTTGACCTCTTTGACAAGAAGTGTAGCCCCCACAGATTCAGAGGAAACAAACCAACCACCCCTGCTGGCCAGAAAAGAGTCCCCCTGACCTCCCAGGTTGTCCTTTGGATGGCACATTGTCCCTCAGTTCCCCCCTTTTTCTGAAGCAGCTTCTCCAGGGTCAAAGTGCTTACCTGGCTCCTCACCTCTCGGCTCCACATCCTCAATTCCTTTCACACCTGCTCAGATGCCTCAGTTTTGAATCCCCTCATTAGCCTCATTGCTATTTAAATACACCCTGAGCTCCGCATGCTTCCCACTCCTTAACACTCATGAAATTCACCTGGCCTCTCTATGGTGTTCCTGCTGGGGTTTCATAGGTTGGGGGGGGGCGGGAATCTAAATTACTAACAAGCTCCAGGTGAATCTGCTGCTGCTGCTGCTGCTCATCACTCTGAGTACAAAGACTTCTACTTGGGATGGCATTTCTACTTGGAATTACCTGGCGCTTGTTAGAAATCTGACTCCTGGGCCCCATCCAGATCTCCTGAAGCAGAATCTGCATTTTAACAAGATCTACGAGTGTATATTATGCCCTTCAAATTTTGAGAAAATAGAAGTCCGCAACCATGCCTGCACAGTAGAATCACAGGAGAAATTGGAAAACCATCCATGGCCCAGGAGTACTGCTGACATATTACATCAGGGTGGGGAATCCTGGCATCAATGGTTTTAAACCTCCCCAGGTGGTTGTAAAGCACAGAAAGGACTGATAACTCTGCTATGGAGTATCTCAAAGTCCAGACCCTCCCTTTGGGAAACTGCCAGGGAATGACAAGTCGTGCCCTGAAACCTTGACTCCTTGGGTCCTGGCTAAAGGTTCCATTTGCTCAGGGCAGCCCTCCATACTGAGAGAGCAGGATCCCATGGTCCTTCCTCCCCAGTCCTCTGCCTGCGTTTCATCTATAGAAGAATGTTAGTCGAAAATAAGTTAATCAAAGCAATGAAAAAATGCAGAGACAAAGGAAACAGCCAATAAGGCCAAATAATAAAATTTAGTCATTAAGCAAAGTCAAGGACCTTTAGTTCTTCTTCAAGGGCCCTAGATAGCATTATGAGCCATATGCTTTGAACTGTTCAGTAGATATTGGAACTCAAAGCATGCAGGAGCTACCTACATGATACCCAAACTGTAGCCATGATGTAATTCTCAAAATCCTTCAAGTTAGACTTCAGCAGTATGTGAACCAAGAACTTACAGATGTATAGGCTGGGTCTGGAAAAGGAAGAGGAGCTAGAGATCAAACTGCTAACATTCTCTGGGTCATAGAGAAGGCAAGGAAATTCCAGAAAAACATCTACTTCTGTTTCATTGACTACAGGAATTTCTTTGACTGTGTGGATCACAACAAACTGTGGAAAATTCTTAAAGAGATGGGAAGACCAGACCACCTTACGTGCCTCCTGAGAAATGTGTATGCTGGTCAAGAAGCAACAGTCAGAATCTTATATGGGAACAACTGACTGGTTTAAAATTAGGAAAGGAGTACAAGCCTTTATATTGTCACATTATTTAACTTCTATGCAGCATATATCATGCAAAATGCCAGGCTTGATGAATCACAAGCTAGAATCAAGACTGCCAGGAGAAATATCAACAACCTCAGATATGCAAATTATACCACCCTAATGGCAGAAGTTGAAGAGGAACTAAAGATCCTCTTCATGAGGGTGAAAGAGGAGAGTGAAAATGTTGGCTTAAGACTCAACATTCAAAAAACTAAGATCCTGACATCTGCTCCCATCACTTCATGGAAAGTAGAAGGGGAAAAAGTGAAAAGAGACAGATTTTATTTGGTGGGGGGGGGCTCCAAAATCAGTGTGGGTGGTGGCTGTAGCCACAAAATTAAAAGATGCTTGCTCCTCAGAAGAAAAGCTATGACAAACCTAACCAACGCATTAAAAAGCAGAGACATCACTTTGCCAACAAATGTCTATTGGTCAAAACTATGGTTTTTACAGTAGTCATGCATGGATGTGAGAGTTGGACCATAAAGAAGGCTGAGCACCGAAGAATTGATGCTTTTGAACTGTGGTGCTGGAGAAGACTCTTGAGAGTCCCTTGGATGCGCAAGGAGATCAAACCATTCAATCCTAAGGGAAGTCAACTCTGAATATTCATTGGAAGCCTGATGCTGAAGCTCCAATACTTTGGCTACTGGATGTGAGAGTTGACTCATTGGAAAAGACCCTAATGCTGGGCAAGACTGAAGCCAAAGGAGAAGAGAAGAGTAGAGGATGAGATGGTTAAATAGCATCACAGAGTCAATGGACATGAATCTGAGCAAACACTGGTAGATAGTTCATGACAGGGAAGCCTGGTGTGCTGCAGTCCATGCAGTCACAAGAGTTGGACATGACTTAGTAACTGAACAACAAAAACGCTGCAACAGTTCTGAGAACTGGCTTCAGGGAAATGAGAACAAATTGCCTCTGGAATTAATGATTAACTGTACTTTAAAAAATCAAGATGACTCTGATCAGACCATTGCATTATCAGTTTCAAGATGACTGTCAGAGCTGACTCTGCTGTTTCTGTATGTAGCCTCTTGCTCTGTCTACACCCCAAGACTCTCCTTTAAAAGTGCTTCCCCACTGATTGTCAGGGGGAAGCTGGCCTTTAGACATGAGTCTGCCATCCTCCCCATCTGCCCACTTCTGAAATAAAGCAAACTTTCCCTTCTACCAGCCCTACCTCTCAAGTATTGACCTTGGCCATGAGCAGAAGGACTCTACTTTGGGTAACAACAATGCTGACTTTTTGAAGCGGTACAGAGAAATGGTTAGGAGCACTATTCTGGAGTCAGGCAGACCTTGAATGCATCCGGAATCCAACTTAATTAGCTGCGTGATCTCAGAAAATGCACCTAATTTCTCTGGGCCTCATTTCCTTGTGAGTAAAGTGGAGCCAAGATAGTATCTACCAACTAAAGTTATTGTCAGGGTTGAATTAAATGAGAAGAGGCATGCACAATTCTTAGCACAGCACCAACCCCATAAGACATAGGCAATGGTTCACTGCAGTTACTAACACTGATGCTAAAACTCCTGATATTTTGCCTGTGCAGCTGCTACACCGCAGGGACTCAAGGTATCCATTGAGGTTTCCCTTCACAAGGAACTTCAGTTTAACCAATTCTGGCTGATCTAGGCAGAAGAGAATCATAAGTATCATAAGACATGCCCAAAACTAAACACAGGAATGAAGCCAGCTCCAGGGGTCTCACTGGGAAGCTTTCCGTAGTGTCCTGGGAAGGATTCAGTCTCAACAGCATCCTTGAGCCACTCAGCTCAGGGTTCAGGTTTTCAAGCCAGTGTCTGCTCTAGTCAGCCAGGGTCACCTGCCCTCTGTGCAGTAGGTAAGGGTCCCTGTAACTTAGATTCCTAACAGGACCATCAATAGGAAGCTCATTCTCCAGAGAAATCAGAGACTGTCACCCAGAGAAGGTAGAGGCTGGCCAGACACAAGGAGATGTCCACTTCATCCCATTAATTCTTGGATCCAAAGGCAGGGCCACACACTTATTCTTATTACATTTTTATATTACTTTAACTTTTTTATTATTGTTTTTTGACTTTTTGGACCTTAATTCCCCAACCAGGGATTGAACTCATGCCCCCTGCAATGGAAGCTCAGTGTCTTAACCACTGAATACCAGGGTATTCCCACTACATTTAAAAAAAATATTATTTACATATTTATCTTTGGCTGCACTAGCTTTTGTTGCTACTTGCAGATCTCTTCTAGCTGCAGAGAGCAGGGACTAGTGTCTAGTTGCCATGCAGGGGCGTCTCATTTAGGTGGTTTCTCTTGCTGTGGAGCACAGCTCTAGGCACACCGACTTAGTACCCCCAGCAATGTGGGCTCAGGAGCCCAACCCGAGTTCAATTCAGTTCAGTCGCTCGGTCGTGTCTGACTCTTTGTGACCCCATGGACTACAGCACGCCAGGCCTCCTTGTCCATCACCAACTCCCGGAGTCCACCCAAACCCATGGCCATCGAGTCGATGATGCCATCCAACCATCTCATCCTCTGTCGTCCCCTTCTCCTCCTGCCCTCAATTTTTCCCAGCATCAGGGTCTTTTCAAATGAGTCAGTTCTTCACATCAGGTGGCCAAAGTATTGGAGTTTCAGCTTCAACATCAGTCCTTCCAATGAACACCCAGGACTGATCTCCTTTAGGATGGACTGGTTGGATCTCCTTGCAGCCCAAGGGACTCTCAAGAGTCTTCTCCAACACCACAGTTCAAAAGCATCAATTCTTCGGTGCTCAGCTTTCTTTATAGTCCAACTCTCACATCCATACATGACCACTGGAAAAACCATAGCCTTGACTAGACGGACCTTTGTTGGCAAAGTAATGTCTCTGCTTTTCAATATGCTGTCTAGGTTGGTCATAACTTTCCTTCCAAGGAGTAAGCATCTTTTAATTTCATAGCTGCAATCACCATCTGCAGTGATTTTGGAGCCCAGAAAAATAAAGTCAGCCACTGTTTCCACTGTTTGCCCATCTATCTGCCAAGAAGTGATGGGACCGGATGCCATGATCTTACTTTTCTGAATGTTGAGCTTTAAGCCAACTTTTTCACTCGCCTCTTTCAGTAGGGGCTAAATAGTTTTGGCCCATGGACCTAACTGCTCCATAGCATGTGAAATCTTCCTGGACTGGGTGTAGAACTTGTGTCCCCAGCACTGTCAGGAGGGCTCTTACTTTTTTCTAAAGGCAGTTTTTATTTCTTCTTTGTATGTTTTCTTAATGACAGCTTTATTGAGGTTTAACTCACTCTTTTAAAGTATAAAATTCATGGGACTTCCCTGGTAGTCCAATGGTTAGGAAACCACACTTCCACTCCAAAGGGTAAGGGTCTGATCCTTCCTCGGGGAACTAAGATCCATGCCAAGCCATGGCAAGCCAAAAAAAAAAAAAAGAATAATGTGTACAATTCAGTATTTTTAATATATTTACCAAATATCAACAACATTCAACTCCAGAACATTTCATCACCCCAAAAAGAAACCCTGTTCCCATTATCCATCATTCCTCATTCCTTCTCCCCCACAGCCCCTGACAACCACCAATCTACTTTCTATTTCTCTGAATTTGCCTACTCTGGACATTTCATATAAGCGGAGTCATAATATTTATCTTTCTGTGTATCAAAATTCCATTCCTTTTTATGGGCAAACAATGTCCCATTATATTTACATACTACATTTTGTTTATCCATTCAGCACTGGATGGCCATTTAAGTTGTTCCCACCTTTTAGCTATTATGAATAACATTGCTATGAACATTCTTGCACAGATTTTTGTACACTAGAATGTACACTAAGCAGCTGTAGAATAAATATCCACATAACCCAGATATTAGCTAATTTATGTCAATCTTATTTCACCACCTCATCCCCTAGCAAGTGGAAGGGATTACATGCAAGTTTAAATAGCTATAGACACAACAGCTTTTTTTTTTTTTAAACTCAACGTTTTGTACCTGTGAGTGGCTGGCTTTGATAGGGTGTCCACCTTGGTTCAATCAGCTGCGACCAGAAGCACAAGCCATCTGGGCAAAAGATTGTGTGGAGAATCATTTCATGTAAAGAGTTGTGGCAAAGAAGTCACCCAAACTGACATTTCTAGAATAATTCAGAAGGTGACCAAGTCACAGAAGAACTCCTAAATGTAAATTTTATGATAGAGTGCTCCATGTATCTAGTGTTATTTGCTGACCTGCTGATGCTTCAAACCATCCACTTTTATATTTCAATACATGTTCAGTAATAACCATTTATCAAACAAACTTATTGATTACCTATTAGTTCCTTGCCCTTTTTCTAAGCATTAGAATAAATTTATATTTTAAGAGGGATTAAGGGGACTTCTCGGATGATCCAGTGGCTAAGACTCCACACTTCTGATCTAGGGGGCCCTGGTTTGATCCCTGGTCAAAGAATTAGATCCTACATGCTGCAACTAAGAGTTCACATGCTACAACTAAAGATCCCTCATGCCCCATCTAAGAAACCCTGTAGTCAAATAAATAAATATATATTTCAATATAAGAGGGATTCAGGACTAAGGAGGTGGGGACAAAGAATTTCTTACCACCACAAAGCATTTTCAATTTGAGACTGACTACTGCGGGGCTATATTCAAGGGGCTAAGCACCCACAATGGGCTTCCCAGGTAGCTCAATGGTAAAGATACTGCCTGCCAAGCAGGAAACTTGGGTTCAATCCCTGGGTTAGGAAGATCCCCTGCAGGAGGGAATGGCAACCCACTTCAGTATTCTTGCCTGGGAAATTCCTTGGACAGAGGAGACTGGTAGGCTACAGTCCATTGGGTCCCAGAGAGTCAGACACAACTTAGCAACTGAACAACAGCAACAAAGAGTTCTCCTGAGTGTTACACACGTCAACAAAGTCCCCTCATGGTCTCATGTAGGAGAGCAAAGAGAGAAAGTTGAGGCCACAGCCATCTGGACAGAGGATTCCCACCCTCTGTAGCCCCTGCCTCTGTGGCTCTTGGCCTCTCCCCAGCCACCACCCAAAGTAGCAGAGTCAGATTCGACTGGAAGACACCAGATCCACACCAGGACAGAGAGGGGAAGCAAACTGTTACAAAGATGGAGCTCGAGAAATAAGATCCAGAAAGCTAAGCTGCCAATACCTGTAAAGCCACCCAGGGACCAGACCTCTTTCCTTACACCGAGAAGTCTGTCTGATTGGCTTTGCTCAGCTTCTCCTGCTCATTTCACAGGAGCAATGAACCCACATTGCTTGAAACAATGGATTCTAGTCCTTCCACAAGAGGACATCATGGTGCTACCGAGCCCCTCCCCTTTCTAGAGCTGTTTCTATCTGAAGCACCAGGACACTCCAATCCGAGCTCCCCTTCTCTGGCTGGTGTGACATAACCACCTTGCAACTTCATGCCAGTTCTTGGCCCCACCTCCCATTTCTTGTTCCTCACATTCACACATCATGACCCCAGGTACCAGAGCACAGCAGGAGGGGCCTCAGGACTTTGGGGTCACTCCTGCTGGATTTGGAGGTGTCCAGAGTCTCCTCTCACACATTCCTGTGTGAAATCTGTCTCCCCTGTAAGCAAGCTGAATTAGCCACCCTGTAATATGTCTCTTTGACATACTAATTGTTGAAAGCTGGTCATTTTCTGAGAAATAATATGGGAAGGGCTCTGAAACCAAATAGAAGTTGCTCTTTTGTGCGAAACACCGTTGTAAGAGAAATCCCCATTTTTATGGGCAACTGTCTATCTGTACCTGGAAGAGAAGGATGACCAATTCTCTAGAGACTGATCAATGGAGAAGACAATGACCTAAGTCCATATACCTTGTCCCTGTTTACTGTGCTTTTCCTGGTCACCTCCCATAACTGACTCTCCCCACCCTCCACATCCGCCTGTGTCTAAAGCTGAAGACGCTATTCAAGGTGAGGGTTTCAGCCATTTTGATGAGTTACTCAATTATCCCCAGTCTCTGCCTCTTACGCTTGTTACTAAACTTTTGTTTGACTTTTCTCCTGTTAATCTCTCCAATGTCAATTCAATTCTTAGACCAGCCCGAAGAACCTAGAAGGGCAGAGTAAAAGGTCTTCCTCCCCAGCACCGTTCTTTGAGCATCTCCTGACATAGGTTTGGTTTTTATCAGTTTCAACCCAAAACACCACACTCCTCCGGACCCCAAACTCAAGTTCTGACATGTCTCACCTCAGCTCCACAGGCACTAGGTCCCCAGGTGACCCGACAATCCTACCACTTCAGCTCCACAGACTCACAATCTCAGAGCAGCAAGACAGCTCAGAAGTCATCACATCTTTACCGTCTTTGAATTCCTTCTGCCATAATGGAGGTTGACCTCTTTGACAAGAAGTGTAGCCCCCACAGATTCAGAGGAAACAAACCAACCACCCCTGCTGGCCAGAAAAGAGTCCCCCTGACCTCCCAGGTTGTCCTTTGGATGGCACATTGTCCCTCAGTTCCCCCCTTTTTCTGAAGCAGCTTCTCCAGGGTCAAAGTGCTTACCTGGCTCCTCACCTCTCGGCTCCACATCCTCAATTCCTTTCACACCTGCTCAGATGCCTCAGTTTTGAATCCCCTCATTAGCCTCATTGCTATTTAAATACACCCTGAGCTCCGCATGCTTCCCACTCCTTAACACTCATGAAATTCACCTGGCCTCTCTATGGTGTTCCTGCTGGGGTTTCATAGGTTGGGGGGGGGCGGGAATCTAAATTACTAACAAGCTCCAGGTGAATCTGCTGCTGCTGCTGCTGCTCATCACTCTGAGTACAAAGACTTCTACTTGGGATGGCATTTCTACTTGGAATTACCTGGCGCTTGTTAGAAATCTGACTCCTGGGCCCCATCCAGATCTCCTGAAGCAGAATCTGCATTTTAACAAGATCTACGAGTGTATATTATGCCCTTCAAATTTTGAGAAAATAGAAGTCCGCAACCATGCCTGCACAGTAGAATCACAGGAGAAATTGGAAAACCATCCATGGCCCAGGAGTACTGCTGACATATTACATCAGGGTGGGGAATCCTGGCATCAATGGTTTTAAACCTCCCCAGGTGGTTGTAAAGCACAGAAAGGACTGATAACTCTGCTATGGAGTATCTCAAAGTCCAGACCCTCCCTTTGGGAAACTGCCAGGGAATGACAAGTCGTGCCCTGAAACCTTGACTCCTTGGGTCCTGGCTAAAGGTTCCATTTGCTCAGGGCAGCCCTCCATACTGAGAGAGCAGGATCCCATGGTCCTTCCTCCCCAGTCCTCTGCCTGCGTTTCATCTATAGAAGAATGTTAGTCGAAAATAAGTTAATCAAAGCAATGAAAAAATGCAGAGACAAAGGAAACAGCCAATAAGGCCAAATAATAAAATTTAGTCATTAAGCAAAGTCAAGGACCTTTAGTTCTTCTTCAAGGGCCCTAGATAGCATTATGAGCCATATGCTTTGAACTGTTCAGTAGATATTGGAACTCAAAGCATGCAGGAGCTACCTACATGATACCCAAACTGTAGCCATGATGTAATTCTCAAAATCCTTCAAGTTAGACTTCAGCAGTATGTGAACCAAGAACTTACAGATGTATAGGCTGGGTCTGGAAAAGGAAGAGGAGCTAGAGATCAAACTGCTAACATTCTCTGGGTCATAGAGAAGGCAAGGAAATTCCAGAAAAACATCTACTTCTGTTTCATTGACTACAGGAATTTCTTTGACTGTGTGGATCACAACAAACTGTGGAAAATTCTTAAAGAGATGGGAAGACCAGACCACCTTACGTGCCTCCTGAGAAATGTGTATGCTGGTCAAGAAGCAACAGTCAGAATCTTATATGGGAACAACTGACTGGTTTAAAATTAGGAAAGGAGTACAAGCCTTTATATTGTCACATTATTTAACTTCTATGCAGCATATATCATGCAAAATGCCAGGCTTGATGAATCACAAGCTAGAATCAAGACTGCCAGGAGAAATATCAACAACCTCAGATATGCAAATTATACCACCCTAATGGCAGAAGTTGAAGAGGAACTAAAGATCCTCTTCATGAGGGTGAAAGAGGAGAGTGAAAATGTTGGCTTAAGACTCAACATTCAAAAAACTAAGATCCTGACATCTGCTCCCATCACTTCATGGAAAGTAGAAGGGGAAAAAGTGAAAAGAGACAGATTTTATTTGGTGGGGGGGGGCTCCAAAATCAGTGTGGGTGGTGGCTGTAGCCACAAAATTAAAAGATGCTTGCTCCTCAGAAGAAAAGCTATGACAAACCTAACCAACGCATTAAAAAGCAGAGACATCACTTTGCCAACAAATGTCTATTGGTCAAAACTATGGTTTTTACAGTAGTCATGCATGGATGTGAGAGTTGGACCATAAAGAAGGCTGAGCACCGAAGAATTGATGCTTTTGAACTGTGGTGCTGGAGAAGACTCTTGAGAGTCCCTTGGATGCGCAAGGAGATCAAACCATTCAATCCTAAGGGAAGTCAACTCTGAATATTCATTGGAAGCCTGATGCTGAAGCTCCAATACTTTGGCTACTGGATGTGAGAGTTGACTCATTGGAAAAGACCCTAATGCTGGGCAAGACTGAAGCCAAAGGAGAAGAGAAGAGTAGAGGATGAGATGGTTAAATAGCATCACAGAGTCAATGGACATGAATCTGAGCAAACACTGGTAGATAGTTCATGACAGGGAAGCCTGGTGTGCTGCAGTCCATGCAGTCACAAGAGTTGGACATGACTTAGTAACTGAACAACAAAAACGCTGCAACAGTTCTGAGAACTGGCTTCAGGGAAATGAGAACAAATTGCCTCTGGAATTAATGATTAACTGTACTTTAAAAAATCAAGATGACTCTGATCAGACCATTGCATTATCAGTTTCAAGATGACTGTCAGAGCTGACTCTGCTGTTTCTGTATGTAGCCTCTTGCTCTGTCTACACCCCAAGACTCTCCTTTAAAAGTGCTTCCCCACTGATTGTCAGGGGGAAGCTGGCCTTTAGACATGAGTCTGCCATCCTCCCCATCTGCCCACTTCTGAAATAAAGCAAACTTTCCCTTCTACCAGCCCTACCTCTCAAGTATTGACCTTGGCCATGAGCAGAAGGACTCTACTTTGGGTAACAACAATGCTGACTTTTTGAAGCGGTACAGAGAAATGGTTAGGAGCACTATTCTGGAGTCAGGCAGACCTTGAATGCATCCGGAATCCAACTTAATTAGCTGCGTGATCTCAGAAAATGCACCTAATTTCTCTGGGCCTCATTTCCTTGTGAGTAAAGTGGAGCCAAGATAGTATCTACCAACTAAAGTTATTGTCAGGGTTGAATTAAATGAGAAGAGGCATGCACAATTCTTAGCACAGCACCAACCCCATAAGACATAGGCAATGGTTCACTGCAGTTACTAACACTGATGCTAAAACTCCTGATATTTTGCCTGTGCAGCTGCTACACCGCAGGGACTCAAGGTATCCATTGAGGTTTCCCTTCACAAGGAACTTCAGTTTAACCAATTCTGGCTGATCTAGGCAGAAGAGAATCATAAGTATCATAAGACATGCCCAAAACTAAACACAGGAATGAAGCCAGCTCCAGGGGTCTCACTGGGAAGCTTTCCGTAGTGTCCTGGGAAGGATTCAGTCTCAACAGCATCCTTGAGCCACTCAGCTCAGGGTTCAGGTTTTCAAGCCAGTGTCTGCTCTAGTCAGCCAGGGTCACCTGCCCTCTGTGCAGTAGGTAAGGGTCCCTGTAACTTAGATTCCTAACAGGACCATCAATAGGAAGCTCATTCTCCAGAGAAATCAGAGACTGTCACCCAGAGAAGGTAGAGGCTGGCCAGACACAAGGAGATGTCCACTTCATCCCATTAATTCTTGGATCCAAAGGCAGGGCCACACACTTATTCTTATTACATTTTTATATTACTTTAACTTTTTTATTATTGTTTTTTGACTTTTTGGACCTTAATTCCCCAACCAGGGATTGAACTCATGCCCCCTGCAATGGAAGCTCAGTGTCTTAACCACTGAATACCAGGGTATTCCCACTACATTTAAAAAAAATATTATTTACATATTTATCTTTGGCTGCACTAGCTTTTGTTGCTACTTGCAGATCTCTTCTAGCTGCAGAGAGCAGGGACTAGTGTCTAGTTGCCATGCAGGGGCGTCTCATTTAGGTGGTTTCTCTTGCTGTGGAGCACAGCTCTAGGCACACCGACTTAGTACCCCCAGCAATGTGGGCTCAGGAGCCCAACCCGAGTTCAATTCAGTTCAGTCGCTCGGTCGTGTCTGACTCTTTGTGACCCCATGGACTACAGCACGCCAGGCCTCCTTGTCCATCACCAACTCCCGGAGTCCACCCAAACCCATGGCCATCGAGTCGATGATGCCATCCAACCATCTCATCCTCTGTCGTCCCCTTCTCCTCCTGCCCTCAATTTTTCCCAGCATCAGGGTCTTTTCAAATGAGTCAGTTCTTCACATCAGGTGGCCAAAGTATTGGAGTTTCAGCTTCAACATCAGTCCTTCCAATGAACACCCAGGACTGATCTCCTTTAGGATGGACTGGTTGGATCTCCTTGCAGCCCAAGGGACTCTCAAGAGTCTTCTCCAACACCACAGTTCAAAAGCATCAATTCTTCGGTGCTCAGCTTTCTTTATAGTCCAACTCTCACATCCATACATGACCACTGGAAAAACCATAGCCTTGACTAGACGGACCTTTGTTGGCAAAGTAATGTCTCTGCTTTTCAATATGCTGTCTAGGTTGGTCATAACTTTCCTTCCAAGGAGTAAGCATCTTTTAATTTCATAGCTGCAATCACCATCTGCAGTGATTTTGGAGCCCAGAAAAATAAAGTCAGCCACTGTTTCCACTGTTTGCCCATCTATCTGCCAAGAAGTGATGGGACCGGATGCCATGATCTTACTTTTCTGAATGTTGAGCTTTAAGCCAACTTTTTCACTCGCCTCTTTCAGTAGGGGCTAAATAGTTTTGGCCCATGGACCTAACTGCTCCATAGCATGTGAAATCTTCCTGGACTGGGTGTAGAACTTGTGTCCCCAGCACTGTCAGGAGGGCTCTTACTTTTTTCTAAAGGCAGTTTTTATTTCTTCTTTGTATGTTTTCTTAATGACAGCTTTATTGAGGTTTAACTCACTCTTTTAAAGTATAAAATTCATGGGACTTCCCTGGTAGTCCAATGGTTAGGAAACCACACTTCCACTCCAAAGGGTAAGGGTCTGATCCTTCCTCGGGGAACTAAGATCCATGCCAAGCCATGGCAAGCCAAAAAAAAAAAAAAGAATAATGTGTACAATTCAGTATTTTTAATATATTTACCAAATATCAACAACATTCAACTCCAGAACATTTCATCACCCCAAAAAGAAACCCTGTTCCCATTATCCATCATTCCTCATTCCTTCTCCCCCACAGCCCCTGACAACCACCAATCTACTTTCTATTTCTCTGAATTTGCCTACTCTGGACATTTCATATAAGCGGAGTCATAATATTTATCTTTCTGTGTATCAAAATTCCATTCCTTTTTATGGGCAAACAATGTCCCATTATATTTACATACTACATTTTGTTTATCCATTCAGCACTGGATGGCCATTTAAGTTGTTCCCACCTTTTAGCTATTATGAATAACATTGCTATGAACATTCTTGCACAGATTTTTGTACACTAGAATGTACACTAAGCAGCTGTAGAATAAATATCCACATAACCCAGATATTAGCTAATTTATGTCAATCTTATTTCACCACCTCATCCCCTAGCAAGTGGAAGGGATTACATGCAAGTTTAAATAGCTATAGACACAACAGCTTTTTTTTTTTTTAAACTCAACGTTTTGTACCTGTGAGTGGCTGGCTTTGATAGGGTGTCCACCTTGGTTCAATCAGCTGCGACCAGAAGCACAAGCCATCTGGGCAAAAGATTGTGTGGAGAATCATTTCATGTAAAGAGTTGTGGCAAAGAAGTCACCCAAACTGACATTTCTAGAATAATTCAGAAGGTGACCAAGTCACAGAAGAACTCCTAAATGTAAATTTTATGATAGAGTGCTCCATGTATCTAGTGTTATTTGCTGACCTGCTGATGCTTCAAACCATCCACTTTTATATTTCAATACATGTTCAGTAATAACCATTTATCAAACAAACTTATTGATTACCTATTAGTTCCTTGCCCTTTTTCTAAGCATTAGAATAAATTTATATTTTAAGAGGGATTAAGGGGACTTCTCGGATGATCCAGTGGCTAAGACTCCACACTTCTGATCTAGGGGGCCCTGGTTTGATCCCTGGTCAAAGAATTAGATCCTACATGCTGCAACTAAGAGTTCACATGCTACAACTAAAGATCCCTCATGCCCCATCTAAGAAACCCTGTAGTCAAATAAATAAATATATATTTCAATATAAGAGGGATTCAGGACTAAGGAGGTGGGGACAAAGAATTTCTTACCACCACAAAGCATTTTCAATTTGAGACTGACTACTGCGGGGCTATATTCAAGGGGCTAAGCACCCACAATGGGCTTCCCAGGTAGCTCAATGGTAAAGATACTGCCTGCCAAGCAGGAAACTTGGGTTCAATCCCTGGGTTAGGAAGATCCCCTGCAGGAGGGAATGGCAACCCACTTCAGTATTCTTGCCTGGGAAATTCCTTGGACAGAGGAGACTGGTAGGCTACAGTCCATTGGGTCCCAGAGAGTCAGACACAACTTAGCAACTGAACAACAGCAACAAAGAGTTCTCCTGAGTGTTACACACGTCAACAAAGTCCCCTCATGGTCTCATGTAGGAGAGCAAAGAGAGAAAGTTGAGGCCACAGCCATCTGGACAGAGGATTCCCACCCTCTGTAGCCCCTGCCTCTGTGGCTCTTGGCCTCTCCCCAGCCACCACCCAAAGTAGCAGAGTCAGATTCGACTGGAAGACACCAGATCCACACCAGGACAGAGAGGGGAAGCAAACTGTTACAAAGATGGAGCTCGAGAAATAAGATCCAGAAAGCTAAGCTGCCAATACCTGTAAAGCCACCCAGGGACCAGACCTCTTTCCTTACACCGAGAAGTCTGTCTGATTGGCTTTGCTCAGCTTCTCCTGCTCATTTCACAGGAGCAATGAACCCACATTGCTTGAAACAATGGATTCTAGTCCTTCCACAAGAGGACATCATGGTGCTACCGAGCCCCTCCCCTTTCTAGAGCTGTTTCTATCTGAAGCACCAGGACACTCCAATCCGAGCTCCCCTTCTCTGGCTGGTGTGACATAACCACCTTGCAACTTCATGCCAGTTCTTGGCCCCACCTCCCATTTCTTGTTCCTCACATTCACACATCATGACCCCAGGTACCAGAGCACAGCAGGAGGGGCCTCAGGACTTTGGGGTCACTCCTGCTGGATTTGGAGGTGTCCAGAGTCTCCTCTCACACATTCCTGTGTGAAATCTGTCTCCCCTGTAAGCAAGCTGAATTAGCCACCCTGTAATATGTCTCTTTGACATATTAATTGTTGAAAGCTGGTCATTTTCTGAGAAATAATATGGGAAGGGCTCTGAAACCAAATAGAAGTTGCTCTTTTGTGCGAAACACCGTTGTAAGAGAAACCCATTTTTATGGGCAACTGTCTATCTGTACCTGGAAGAGAAGAATGACCAATTCTCTAGAGACTGATCAATGGAGAAGACAATGACCTAAGTCCATATACCTTGCCCCTGTTTACTGTGCTTTTCCTGGTCACCTCCCATAACTGACTCTCCCCACCCTCCACATCCTCCCGTGTCTTCAGCTGAAGATGCTATTCAAGGTGAGGGTTTCAGCCATTTTGATGAGTTACTCAATTATCCCCAGTCTCTGCCTCTTCCACTTGTTACTAAACTTTTGTTTGACTTTTCTCCTGTTAATCTCTCCAATGTCAATTCAATTCTTAGACCAGCCCGAAGAACCTAGAAGGGCAGAGTAAAAGGTCTTCCTCCCCAGCACCGTTCTTTGAGCATCTCCTGACATAGGTTTGGTTTTTATCAGTTTCAACCCAAAACACCACACTCCTCCGGACCCCAAACTCAAGTTCTGACATGTCTCACCTCAGCTCCACAGGCACTAGGTCCCCAGGTGACCTGACAATCCTACCACTTTAGCTGCACAGACTCACAATCTCAGAGCAGCAAGACAGCTCAGAAGTCATCACATCTTTACAGTCTTTGAATTCCTTCTGCCATAATGGAGGTTGACCTCTTTGACAAGAAATGTAGCGTCCACCGATCCAGGGGAAACAAAGCAACAACCCCTGCTGGACAGAAATGCGTCCCTCTGACCTCCCAGGTTGTACTTTGATGACACATTGTCCCTCAATACCCACCCCCGACCAAAGCAGTCTCTCCAGGATGGAAGTGTTTACCTGCCTTCTTCTGTTCTCTCTCCTCTCCTCCTGGCTCCACATCCTCAATTCCTTTCACACCTGCTCAGATGCCTCAGTTTTGAATCCCCTCATTAGCCTCATTGCTCTCTATTTAAATACACCCTGAGCTCCGCATGCTTCCCACTCCTTAACATGCATGAAATTCACCTGGACTCTCCATGGTGTTCCTGCTGGGGTTCCATAGGTTTAGGTGGGGCCCAGGAGTCTAAATTACTAACAAGCTCCAGGTGAATCTGCTGCTGCTGCTGCTCACCGCTCTGAGTACAAAGACTTCTCCACAGGATGGCATTTCTACTTGGAATTACCTGGTGCTTGTTAGAAACCTGACTCCTGGGCCCCATCCAGATCTCCCGAAGCAGAATCTGCATTTTTAACAAAATCTACGAGTGTATATTATGCCCTTCAAATTTTGAGAAAATAGAAGTCCGCAACCATGCCTGCACAGTAGAATCACAGGAGAAATTGGAAAACCAGCCATGGCCCAGGAGTACTGCTGACACATTACATCAGAGGGTGGAATCCGGGCATCAGTGGTTTTAAACCTCCTTGGGTGGTTGTAATGCACAGCCAGGATTGATAACTCTGCCATCGAGTGTCCTAAAGTGCAGGCCCTCCCTTTGAGACCACTGCCGGGGAAAGGCTCGATGTGCTCTGCCACCATGAACTTCTTGGGTCACAGCCTGAGGTCCCATTTGACTAGGGCAGCCCTCCACACTGAAACAACAAGACCCAGTGGTTCTTCCTCCCCAGTCCTCTGCCTGCCTTTTGTCTATGGAAAAATGTTAATCAAAATAATTTAATCAGAGAAATGAGAAAGTGTAGAAACAAAGGAAACAGTCAAACAAGACCAAATAATGAAAGTTTAGTCATTAAGTAAAGTATAGCTTCTTTACTTCTTCTACAAGGGCCCTAGATAATATTCTGTGCCATATGCTTTGAGCTATTCAGTAGATACTGAAAGCAGGCAGAAGTTAACTACATGACAACAAAACTGTAGCCATGACACGTAATTCTCAAAAATCCGACAAGTTAGGTTTCAGCAGTATGTGAACTGAGAACTCAACAGACATACAGGTTTGGTTTAGAAAAGACAGGGGAACCAGAGATCAAATTACCAGCATTCACTGGATCATAGAGGAAGCAAGGATATTCCAGAAAAACATCTGCTTCTGCTTCATTGACTACAGATATGCCTTTGACTATGTGGATCACAACAAACTGTGGAAAATTCCTCAAGAGATGGGAATACCAGACCACCTTACCTGCCTCCTGAGAAGTCTGTATGTGGGTCAAGAAGCAACACTCAGAACCTTACAAGGAACAGCTGACTGGTTTTAAATTAGGAAAGGAGTACCATAAGCCTTTATATTGTCACATTGTTTATTTAACTTCTATGCAGAGTTCATCATGCAAAATGCCAGGCTGGAGAATCACAAGCTGGAATAAAGATCACTGGGAGAAATATCAACAACCTCAAACATGCGGATGATATCACCCTGATGGTAGAAAGTGAAGAGGAACTAAAGAGCCTCTTGATGGGGGTGAAAGAGGAGAGTGAAAAATTTGGCTTAAAACTCAACATTCAAAAAACAAAGATCATGGCATCTGGTCCCATCAGTTCATGGGAAATAGATGGGGAAACAATGGAAACAGAGACAAACTTTTTTTGGGCTCCAAAATCACTGCAGATGGTGATTGCAGCCATGAAATTAAAAGACGCTTACTCCTTGGAAGGAAGGTTATAACCAACCTAGACACCGTATTAAAAAGCAGAGACATTACTTTGTCAACAAAGGTCTGTCTAGTCAAGGCTATGGTTTTTCCAGTAGTCATGTATGGATGTGAGAGTTGGACTATAAAGAAAGCTGAGCGCCGAAGAATTGATGCTTTTGAACTGTGGTGTTGGAGAAGACTCTTGAGAGTCCCTTGGACTGCAAGGAGATCCAACCAGTCCATCCTAAAGGAGATCAGTCCTGGGTGTTCATTGGCAGGTCTGACGTTGAAGCTGAAACGCCAATATTTCAGCCACCTGATGTGAAAAGCTGACTCATTTGAAAAGACCCTGATGCTAGGAAACATTGAGGGCAGGAGGAGAAGGGGACGACAGAGGATGAGATGGTTGGATGGCATCACCGACTCAATGGACACGAGTTTGGGTGGGCTCCGGGAGTTGGTGTTGGACAGGGAGGCCTGGCGTGCTGCAGCTCATGGGGTCACAAAGTGTCAGACATGACTGAGCGACTGAACTGAACTGAACTGAACTGATGGTTTTTACAGTAGTCATGCATGGATGTGAGAGTTGGACCACAAAGAAGGCTGAGTGTTGAAGAATTGATGCTTTTGAACTGTGGTGCTGGAGAAGACTCTTGAGAGTCCCTTGAATTGCAAGGAGATCAAACCAGTCAATCCTAGAGGAAGTGAACTCTGAATATTCATTGGAAGGATGGATGCTGAAGCTGAAGCTCCAATACTTCAGCTACCTGATGAGAGTGAAGAGGAAAAGTTAAAATTTTACATAACCTCCTGCTCGTTCTGCCTCTGTAACTCAGCTTGCTCCTTGCAAAGGTCACATAGTCTCAGAGAGCGGGGACTTACAATACTAGGAACTGGAGTTTATCTCGCTCACCCTTGTCCTGCTCTTTACAATTGCCCAGCCCCTGAAAAACTGCTTAATCATGACTGTTCATGTAAAGGTCAGGCATCCCCCTCCCCAATTGGGCTGCTTTTCCCACATGCATGAAACCCCTTAGTTTAAACCAGCATGTTAGCAGCTATTGTTGTCCACTATAGTCTGTCTATAAGAACTCTTTAACCCCTTTGTTTGGGGCTCAGAGCTTAGAGTGTGAACTCCTCTGGGCCCACTAGCATAATAAACCTGAGTTCTCCAACTCTCCGAGTGTGGTGCTTGGTTTCTCAAGTACTGGTTTCTACAACAGGAGGGCCAACCTACTGGAAAAGACCCTGGTGCTGGGAAAGATTGAAGCCAAAGGAGAAGAGGGTGGTAGAGGATGAGATGGTTAAATAACAGCACCGACTCAAGGGACGTGAATTTGAGCAAACTCCGGGAGGTAGTTCATGACAGGGAACCCTGGCGTGCTGCAGTCCATGTGGTCACAAAAGAGTCGGACACGACTTAGTAACTGAACAACAAAAACAACAAAAAAGCTGCAACAGTTCTGAGAACTGGCTTCAAGGAAATGAGAACAAATTGACTCTGGAACTTATGATTAACTGAACTTTAATAAATCAATATGACACTGATCTGACCATTGCATGATCAATTTCAAGATGACTGTCAGAGCTGACTCTGCTGCTGCTGTATGTAGTCACCTCTTTCTGCCTACACCCTTGTGGATGCATGCCAGGTAGCTTCAGTCATGTCTGACTCTGTGACCCCATGAACTATAGCCTGCAGCCTGCCAGTCTCCTCTGTCTATGGGATTCTCCCAGCAAGAATACTGGGGTGGGTTGCCGTGCCCTCCTCTAGGGGATCTTCCTGACCCAGGGATCGAACCCGAGTCTCTAATGTCTCCTGCACTGGCGGGCAGGCTCTTTACCACTAGCACCAGGTGGGAAGCCCTCTACACTACTGAGTCTCCCCTTTAAAAGCTCTTGTCCATTGATTGGCAGGGGAAAGTTAACCTTTGACATGAGTCTGCCGTCCTTCCCACCTGACACCTGTGAAAAAAAGCAAACTTTCCTTTCAACCAAGCCTGCCTCTCAAGTACTGGCCTCTGAGGGATGAGCAGGCAGACCTCACTTTCGGTAACAACAATGCTGATTCTTTTTGAGGCAGTACAAAGAGATGGTTAGGTGCACTACTCTGGAGTCAGGCAGACCTGGATTGGATCTGGAGTCCAACATTAATTAGCTGCATGATCTCAGAAAATGTACATAATTTCTCTGGGTCTTATTTCCTCATTGGTAAACTAGAGCTAAGACAGTACCTACCAACTAAAATCATTGTGAATGCTGAATTAAATGAGAAGCAAGCACAGTTCTTAGCACAGCACCAGCCCCACACGTGATAAGCAATAGTTCACTGCAGTTACTAACACTGATGCTAAAACTCCTGATATTTTGCATGTGCAGCTGCTACACCACAGGGACTCAAGGTATCCACTGAGATTTCCCTTCACAAGGAACTCCAGTTTAACCAAATCTGGCTAATCTAGGCAGAAGAGTAGTGCATCATAAGACATGTCCAAAACTAAACACAGGAATGGAGCCAGCTCCAGGGGTCTTACTGGGAAACTTTCAGTGGTGTCCTGGGAAGGATTCAGTCTCAACAGCATCCATGAGCCACTCAGCTTAGGATTTAGATTTCCAAGTCACAGTCTGCTCTGGTCAGGGACAGAGGGAAGGGTCCCTGTAACTCAGGCTCCCAATAGGACCATTAGAAGGAAGCTAATTCTCCAGAGAAATCAGAGACTGTCACCTAGAGAAGGTGGAGGCTGCTCAGACAAAAGGAGATGTCTACTTTATCTCATTAATTCTTGCACCCGAAGGCAGGACCACACATTTATTCTTACTACATATTTATATTATTTTTTATTATTGTTTTTTTTTTTTTGACTGTGGGGCATTTGGGATCCTAGTTCCCCAAGCAGGGATTGAACTCATGCCCCCTGCAGTGGAAGCTCAGAGTCTTAACCACTGAACCACCTGGGAAGTCCCACTACATGTAGGGGGGAGGACTGTGTTGGGTTTTAGCTGGGGCACATGGGATCTTCTGTTGCTGTGAGCTGATCAGTAGTTGTGGCTCGAGGGCTTAGTTCCCCCTGGGTATGTGGGATCTTAGTTTCCCAACCTGGGATCAAACCCACATCCCCTGCATAGGAAGATGGATTGTTAACCAGTGCACCTCCAGGGAAGTACCCCCACTACATTGTTTAATGGAAGCTATTATTTCTTTGAATGTTTTTTTAATGACAGATTTATTGGGGTCTCAGTTCAGTTCAGTCGCTCAGTCGTGTCCGACTCTTTGCGACCCTATGAACCACAGCACGCCAGGCCTCCCTGTCCATCACCGACTCCCGGAGTTTACCCAAACCCATGTCCATCGAGTCGGTGATGCCATCCAGCCATCTCATCCTCTGTCATCCCCTTCTCCTCCTGGCCCCAATCTTTCACAGCATCAGGGTCTTTTCCAATGAGTCAACTCTTAGCATGAGGTGGCCAAAGTATTGGAGTTTCAGCTTCAACATCAGTCCTTCCAGGGAACACCCAGGATTGATCTCCTTTAGGATGGACTGGTTGGATCATCTTGCAGTCCAAGGGACTCTCAAGAGTCTTCTCCAACACCACAGTTCAAAAGCATCAATTCTTTGGCGCTCAGCTTTCTTCACCGTCCAACTCTCACACCCATACATGACTACTGGAAAAACCATAGCCTTGACTAGATGGACCTCTGTTGGCAAAGTAGTGTCTCTGCTTTTAAATATGCTATCTAGGTTGGTCATAACCTTCCTTCCAAGGAGTGTCTTTTAATTTCATGGCTACAATCACCATCAGCAGTGATTTTGGAGCCCCAAAAAATAAAGTCTGACACTGTTTCCGCTGTTTCCCCATCTATTTCCCATGAAGTGATGGGACCAGATGCCATGATCTTAGTTTTCTGAATGTTGAGCTTTAAGCCAACTTTTTCACTCTCCTCTTTCACTTGAGGTCTAATTCACTCTTAAAGTTTACAATTCAGGGCACTTCCCTGACAGTCCAGTGGTTAGGGTTCTGTGCTTCCACCACAGTGGGCACAGGTTTGATCCCTGATTGGGAAACTAACCCCTGCTTGCCATGTGCCACCACCAAAAAAAAGTGTAGAATTCAGTGTTTTAATATATTTACTGAGTATCACCACCATCCAATTCCAGAACATTTCATCATCCCAAAAAGAAATCCCATTCCCATTAGCCATCACTCCTCATTCCTTCTCCCCAACAGCCCCTGACAACCACCCTACTCTGGACATTTCACATAAGTAGAATCAGAATATTTACCCTTTTGTGTATCAAAATTCCATTTCTATTTTATGGCTAAACAATATCCCATTGTACGGATATACCACATTTCGTTTATCCATTCAGCAATGGATGGCCATGTGGGCTTCTGTCCGCCTTCTGGCTATTATGAATAATACTGCTATGAATATTCTTATACAGATTTTTGTACAATAGAATCTATACTAAGCAGCTGTAGAATAAATATCCATATAACTCAGATATTAGCTAATTTATGTCAATCTTTCTTTACCACTTCATCCCCTAGCAAGTGGAAGGGATTACATGCAAGTTTAAACAGCTATAGACCCAACTCAGCTTTGTTCACCTGTAGTTGACTGTCTTTGATAGGGTTTCCATCTTTGGTCCAATTGGCTATGACCAGGGGCACAAGCCATCTGGGCAAAATATTGTGTGCAGAATTATTTCATTTAAAGAGTTGTGGTCAAACTACTCACCAAAACTGACATTTCTAGAATAATTCAGGTGACCAAGTCACATAAGGACTCCTGATTGTAAATTTTAGGATAATGAGTGTTCCATATATTTAGTGGTATTTGTTAATTTGCTGATGCTTCAAACAGAAACACTACCATCCAGTCTTTTATTTCAATATGTGTTCATTTATCCAACAATGCTTACTGAGTGTCACTTGTCCTTTTTCTAGGCATTAGACTACGTTTATATTTTAAGAGGGATCTTCCCTGATGGTCCAGTGGCTAAGACTCCATGCTTTCAATGCAGGGGATCCTGGTTCAATCCCAGGTCAGGGAGCCAGATCACATATGCTGCAACTAAGAGTTCATATGCTGTAACTAAAGATCCCCTAAGCTGCAACTAAGACCCAGTGTAGTCAAATAAATAAATATTAAAAAAAAAAATAAGACAGATTCAGGACTATGGGAGTGGGGAGGATCACCATGTAAAGAAAGGACTTCTTACCATCAAAAAGCATTTTCAATCTAAGAGTAATGAGCACCCACGAGGCTTTATTCAAGGAGTCAAGCTACCTACAGCTACCTACAACTGGCAGGAGAAAACTAGCAAAAGGAGGTGTTACAAAAATATCTGAGAAAGGTAGCAGAAGTGAGACAAAGGGAGAGGAATTTTTTTTCAGGCTGAACCGCCTGTGTTTTTCACACTGATGCTCTAATGGAAACTTCTCCTTTCTCATGCTCCCTTCCTCCCCTCTACATCTCTGCAGGGCTGTGAGATGCAGAGCTAAGTGGATCTGTGCAGAAGGCTCAGACACACAAATTCCTCCCCAGCAGCTTGAGAGATGTAATAGATTGTAGTAGGAAATGCATTAAACCTGGCATCAAAGAATGTGTGGGTGCTCAGCCTTCCTTCGCCAGCTGTATGACCTTGACCAAACTTCTCTGAGGTTTATTAATAGGTTCCCTATTTGTAAGATGGAAACAGTAATCTCTTACTCATTGGATTGTGGTCAAAATAAATGCGACAAACAAATTTAAAGCGTCCAGCACATAGTAGATGTTCAATTAAAATGATTAAATTTGCTTTCTTTATCTAAGAATGAGAATAATAATAGTAATAGTAATGCAGGGGAATTATGAGGGCTAAGTATTTTAGACAGTGTTTTGTAAATTGCAAAGTCCTATACATGTAATCAAGTCATCATTCTTTAAGAAATTTGACAGTTGGGGTGGTAGTTATGGGGTGTCAGTTTTTCTTTGTTGCTTCTTTAAAATCTACCTTATTGCTCCATCTAGTAATAGAATTTATAGCTCTGTAATTTCTACACTTTAAAAGAGCCAAAATGAGGTTGAGCTGAAATGATTTCTTCTTCTTGAGTCTTGAGCCAGAGAAATTTATACTGTCTGGCTTTCAGAATGCCTGTTGAAGACAGGTCTGCCATAAAATTTATTTTTCACAGTGTTCAGAAATAACGGTAAATAAGACAATGTGTAAAAGTCACTTTCCATAGAGTAAGTGCTCAATGAATGACTAATATAGTTGATCCCCCAAATTTTTGCCTTCCGTTTATAGTTTTACCCTAGACACAGACCCTTTAGAAAGATGAGTTTTTTAAAAGTTCATTAGTGTCCAGTGGTAAAGAATCCACTGCCAATGCAGGGGACAGAAGTTCAATCCCTGGTCCAGGAAGATCACACATGCCTCGGGACAACTAAGCCCACGTGCTGCCAACTAGAGGAAACCCACGCACAGCAACAAAGACCCAGCGCAGCCAAAAATAAATAAATGTTTTTTAAAAAGAAAAAGACGATTTAAAAAGTACATTAATTAAAGTTAATTCATTTCACTTTTCATTCATCAAAAACCCTAGCCCATCTGGAACTATTCATTGGAATTTCTAACTAATCTAGAGTGGGAAGCTGCCCTACAAGGAGC